>NC_142133.1:61527705-62895205 GCF_024610735.1 Ursus americanus
TTGGGATTGTGAGTTTTCTCCTGATTGTGCATTGCTGCACAAGGGGTGGGATTTAAGGTGAGATTATGACTCAGCCTCTCCTACCCATTTCAATATGGGTCTTTTTCTTGGTAGCCTGATGCGTAGGATTCACTCAGCTAGTTCTGGGGTTTGTTTCAGAGGAAATTGTTCCATATGTAGCTATAGATTTAGTGTGTCCATGAAAGAAGATAAGCTCAGGATCTCCTACGTCACCATCTTGAACCCTTGCTCTAGTCTTTACTGTTCTTTCTTCACTTTAGAGACCCATCCTATAATTCTCCTAGGTTTCTTCTACCTTTTCCCAATTTTGCCCCCCCCCACTGCTTTTTTGTTTATTTGTTTGAGCGGCCATATGTGCCCTACTAAAGCAAGGTTTTTCTCCCTACAATTATACCTCGGAAAAGAGTTTATCATATTTAGGACATCCTCTTAATTGCTTCATTTTGAATAACAAACTACTCTTCAGGGCTCACATGAGCTGAAATAACCTCAATCCAGGACTAGTCTTGAGTGCTGATAGTGTATTTGATTAAAAATGATTTAAAAAAGACAGAAATTTTACACAGTTTCAGTCATTATAACAATACAATGAAATGTTATTTTGGGCTTTAGAAATTTATACTTCTCGGGTGAATGGGGAAAAAGCCTCCTGTTCTACATTATGTGATAATTCTTATAGATTGGGATAAAACTTCCAGAGATAGTATCATGTACAGATCCAAAAAAATTCTAAATCTGAAAAACCTAGAAGTGATGACATACTCTGGGAAACAGTGTTGAGTGACTGAGTGATAGTAAGAAGAAGCATCAGAAGAATTTAGTTAAAGTGATTTAAAGAAATACATAGAATGTCTTTAAAAATATTTAGTGTGATAATTTATATTATTTTTATATAATTTAAAATATATATGTAATAAAAATAACAAGTCAAGTATTATACATAGAAATTTGACCACTTTATCTTAATTTCTAAAAGCAAATATATTCATATGGGCTAAAATATATTTTTTAATTTTTAATGTTCTTATTGGGAAAACAGAAGCCTACAGTTGAATATACAAGGGAATGGGAATTGGGTATCAATTGCTTTCAACAGGAATCGTCCGGTCTAATATGTCAGGAGTCAGTGGGTGACATATCTCTACAATGTAGGTAATCAATAAGGTATTGAGTCAACTGATTGTCATTCTTTCTCTTCCATGAAATATGGCTGAGTAAAAAAAAGTCATCCTTGTCTTTAAGTATTAAGATCAAGTCCAAGGGAAATAGAATAGCCAAGAGCTGCTTAAACTGTGAGAGAGATAAAAGCATTGACCAACAATCCACTCCAAATTAGAAATGTTATGTACTAGAAAATGTGTTAGGTTCTAGAAATAAGTACACAGTCCATCTGTGGAATTGAGGCACCTGTTTATTTAGAGGGCTGTGAATTTCAGTTGCTGGCTGAAGTGGGAAACCCAAGAAAGAAAAGCATATATAAGAGGACCTCCAAGGGTATTGTGTTTTCTGCTAGTCTTTCCTAAGAATGTAGGTGCCATGAGAACTGACACATGTAAAACTGTATAGGAAAAATTGCAAATAAATATTCCATAATGCTACCGAGAAGGTGAAGCACATTTTCATATTGTGAATTGGAAGTTTCAAATAGAATTAAAGCTCAGAAATTTTATATGTCTGAAGGAAAGGAGTGCATATTTCTAACGATGTTTAGGTTCAAGTGCATAGATGTTCAAACCAGAAATGGCCATGAAGTATCCAGTAGCTAAGCTGCCCTCTTTTGAGAAAAGTGAACTTTTTAAGAAATGTGACTCTGATCTAACTGTTGGTCCAACAACTAATGTATGTGTTAAAGGGAACTCACATATGGGCTGAAAAGTAATGGAGTCTGACTGCCTTTGATGTGGCCTGGCATGAAATTGGGTCCATAATAAGCAACAGAAATCAACTCTGGCTAACTCAAGCTTCAGACTGTGGATGTTATTGCTATGTTGGTTTCTGGTTGACTTATTAGGGTCACTTGTTTACTTAGGGAATCACCCACATACACATGGTTGGATTAGACCTTTACTGGTTTAGCTGCTGAAACATATCATGTCTCCTTGTACATGTAATTCAAATAGAAAACAGAACTAAATCACAAAATTAGTAAAGTTTTTTTTCCCATTATGACTATTTAAATTCTTCTTTTGCAAATTCAAATAACAGATTTCTAAAACTTTTTTTTTTGGTCATTTTTAAATGCTTTTACTATGCTGGTGCATTTGGCACATGCTGAATTTACATATTGGGCAATTCAGCCCTCTTCACATAGCAGTTTCACAGTGAATAATCCTCATATGTTGCTGAGGATGGGATGTAAATTGTTAAAAACCTGTAAGGAGGGCAATTTGGTACTGTTAGCAAAATAAAACAGGCATGCACCCTTTGGCCCAATTCTACTTCTAGGAATTCATCCTACAGACACACTCATACTTGTGCAGGGTAATATATACACATGAATACACAAGGTTATTTGTAATAGCAAAATAGCAGAAACGGTCTTCATGTACCTAAAAAAATCAGGCACATCCATAGAATAAACCCTTATGCATTTGTTAGAAAGAGTGAAATAATTCTGGAGTGACATTAGCAGGATGGCCAAGTAAGACATCCCTTACTCATATTCTCCCTCAACAATAATAATTTAGCATCCATCCATGGACAGGAGTGCTTTTGTGGGAGCTATGGGTTCCAGGTAGGAGATTACAAACCCTTGGGCCATCTAAGACTAAGGAGAGCCATTTTGAGAAGCCAGGCCCACACCCAGGTTGTGGACTTTTCAACCATAGTGCTGGCTACAGATTCAGAACAGCTCCATACCCCCTGAAAACTGAGCTACAACTGTATTTGGCTTTGGTTCTGTCACCAGCACCATGTACCTAGGGACCTGGGTGGAGTCATGCCCACCTGTGCATCAGGTAATACACATATAGGCCTTGGCCCCAGCTTGAACCCTGAAATGGCCTATGAACCAGCCTTAGTCCCACTTAGCCATAGTGTGGGAAACCTTGGAGGTAAGCCTACAAAACTTGGTCAGACTGTAGATTCTAGAAGGGCCCTATCCTTGGCTCTAGCCCCTCCCAGCCACAGTCCATGAGAAGTCCTGCTGGCACAGAGCCTTGGTGGTAGACACTTGTGTCTATACCTCACAAGATCCTAAAATATCTCTACACATGGCTCCAACCACTTCAACCATAATCAGGGAGCAGGCCAGTCTTCCCAGGGACCTGGTGGGAGACACACCATCCATGCCACCAGAGCCAGGTCTGCAGACCTCAGTCTTGGCTATGGAATCTGGAACATCCCTGAGGCTTGATTCCAGCCCCTTTCAGCCATGGTTCAGGGCCAGTCCTTCCCTCCAGGGACCCATCAATTGACCAGGCAGTAGCTCTTCTAGGGACCTGGTTGTAACCACACTTGTCTGAGGATCCGACTGTGGACCTTTGTCCCAGTACCACCCTACTAAAAAAGTACTAGAGGCAGTCTCATCCACCCAGCTACAGACGGGATCCATGCCTCCCCAAACCCTGGTGATGATCCCATCACCCATGGACCTCATTGCAGACTCAGCGACAGCCCCAAAACTGGATCCACCCTAACATAACTGTGGTTCTGGAGGTAATCCCATTGACCTAGGAAATAGAAAGGAGACAGTCAATACCAGTCAAAATCAGTCTGTAAAGACTGGTATTTGCTCCTTCAAATGCAGACACCAATGCGAATCTACATGGAGCATGAAGAATCAGACAAATATGACACCACCAAAAGAAATTAATAAAACTCCAATAACTGACTCCAAAGAAATGGAGATATGATTTGCCTGACAGTTAAAAATCTTAAGGAAACTCAGTGAAATGCAAGAGAACAGATAGACGACTAAATGAGATCAGGAAAACAATGCATGAACAAAATTAGAGATTTAATGAAGTGTAAACCATAAAAAAGAACCAAATGGAAATCCTGGAGCTGAAGAATACAATGATAGAACTGAAGAATTTAATAGATTGCCTCAGCGACAGGCTTGATCATGCAGAAGAAAGACTCAGTAAGCTCCAAGGCAGATCATTTGAAAGTAGCTACTTAGAGGAACACAAAGAAAAAGGAATGAAAAAGAGTGAAGAAGGCCTACGTCAATTATGGGACATCATCAAGCAAATGAATATTTGCATCATGAGAAGCCCAGTAGAAGAGAAATCATAAATCTTAGAAGAGCTATCTAGGTACAGGAAGCTCAAAGGACCCTGAGCAAGATCACCCCAAAGATGATTAGTCTGAGACACATTATAATAAAAAATGTTAAAAGTCAAAGACAGAGGGGTGCCTGTCCAGCCAACTCAGTTGGTTGAGAGCCTGATTCTTGATTTTGGCTCAGGTCCTGATATCATGGTTGTGGGATTGAGCCCCACATTGGGCTCTGAGCTTAGTGTGGAGTCTCCTTGAGAGTCTCTCTCTTCCTCTGCCCTTCCCCCCACTCACACACATTCTCTCTCTCTCTCTCTGTCTCTCTAAAATAAAATCTTTTTTAAAAAAGTCAAAGAGAATTTTGAAAAAGCAGGAGAAAAATGACTCATCACATACAAGGGAACCCCTATAAGGGTGTCTGTGGATTTCTGTAGAAACCTTGCATGCCATGAGGGAATGGGATGATATATTCAAAGTGCTGAAAGTAAAAAACTTGCCAGACAAAAATACTGTACTTGATAAAACTGTCCTTCACAAATGATGGAGGAATAAAGATATTCCCAAACAAACAAAAGCTAAGGGAGTCCATTGTCACTAGATCTGCCTCACAAGGAATGCTTAAAGGAGTTCTTCAAGTTGGAGCAAAAAGACACTAAGTGACAACATGAAAACATATAAAAGTGTAAAACTCAGTGGTAAAGGTATATATATATATATATATAGTCAAATTCAGAATGCCTTAATACTGTAATGGTGTTGTGTAAATCATTTTTATCTCTAGATATTTATTTTTCTAGTATTATTTATCTCTAGTATATATATTTTATAGTATAAAAAGTATAACTACAATAACTTGTGAATGGATGCACAATATAATCATAAGGTGTGACATCAGTAGCATAAAGTATGGAAGGAGAAGTAACAGTGTAGAATTTTTGTATGTGATGAAAGAAAAATTATTATCTTAAATAGACTGTTCAAACTATGTTTATGTAAAGCCTATCTCCAAGCTCAGTAATTTTTTTCTTGGAATTCAATCTACTAATAAGCCTATGAAAACAATTCTTCATTTCTATTTTCTTATGTTTTATTGGTAGCATTCCATTTAACTTCTTCTTGTAGTTTCCATCACTCTTCTGAAAATGTCCTGTTCATTCATACTGTTCACCTTTTCCATGATCGACTAGCATTAATTGCAGTTATGTTAACTTGTCTGCCTGATACATTCAACATATGAGTTATCTCAGTGTCTGTCTCTGTTGATTGTACTCTCTCTTTTCATGGGTTGTTTATTTCTTGCTTTTTTTGTGTGTCTCAGATTTCTTGGTTGAATGTTGGACATTGTATGCAGAACACTAGAATCTGAGGTAAATAATATGTATGTCTGGAAAGGAGAACATATCTTATTCTGCTTGGCTGTTCATGTTTGTGAGTTGAATCAGTCTGTTCAGAAAATGAGGTTTGGCTATTGTTGCTGCTATGGCTACCTTTAGTGCATCACTGTTTTCAAATCCCTCTGTATGTTGGGTGAAGGCTAGGATGTGAGTAAGTTTATGCTGATGTTTTTGGTCCCGTCTCAACTTCTAGCCTTTCCTACATGCCTACACCACAGAGCATACCACTTTATACACTGTTGCCCTTTCCCCATTGGTAGACTGCTATTGTTAATAATTCAGTGCTTGTTAGATTGGTGTTGGGGCAGTGTTTTCTGTTGTCCTGCCCCCAGACCAGTCTAGTGTAAATAAGTTTCACAAGTAAGGCTTTTATTTTTTACTTTTATTTATTTTTTAAAGGTTTTGTTTATTTATTTGAGAGAGAGAGAGCACAAGTGTGGGGAGGGGCAGAGGGAGAGGGACAAGCAGACTCCCCACTGAGCAGGGAGCCAATACAGGGCTAGATCCCAGGACCCTGGGATCATGACCTGAGCTACAGGCAGATGCTTAACCAACTGAGCCACCCAGGCACATCACAGTAAGACTTTTTTTTTTTTTTAAGATTTTATTTATTTATTTGACAGAGATAGAGACAGCCAGTGAGAGAGGGAACACAAGCAGGGGGAGTGGGAGAGGAAGAAGCAGGCTCATAGCGGAGGAGCCTGATGTGGGGCTCGATCCCATAACACCGGGATCATGCCCTGAGCCGAAGGCAGACGCTTAACCGCTGTGCCACCCAGGCGCCCCCACAGTAAGACTTTTAATTTGATTTGAAATTGGGCAAGGGGGGTGCCTGGGTGGCTCAGTCATTAAGTGTCTGCCTTTGGCTCAGGTCTTGGTCCCAGGGTCCTGGGATCAAGGCCCGCATCAGGCTCCCTCCTTGGTGGGAAGCCTGCTTCTCCTTCTCCCACTCCCCCTGCTTGTGTTCCCTCACTTGCTGTTTCTCTCTGTGTCAAATAAATAAATAAAATCTAAAAAAAAAGAAATTGGGCAAGGAACATCACACAATTAAGAAATGTATGAGTTTAAAATATGAATAAAGTATAATTTGAGACTAATATTATCTAATAGCATTAAATCCTTGCTATGTGTCAAACCCAGTTCCAAGTACTTTACACACATTAATTTTTTTAATTCTTAAAGTGATTCTATAAGCCTAAGATCATTTTCTTTTTTTTTCTTTTAAAGATTTTATTTATTTATTCAACAGAGATAGAGACAGCCAGTGAGAGAGGGAACACAAGCAGGGGGAGTGGGAGAGGAAGAAGCAGGCTCATAGCAGAGGAGCCTGATGTGGGGCTCGATCCCAGAACGCCGGGATCACGCCCTGAGCCGAAGGCAGACGCTTAACGACTGAGCCACCCAGGCGCCCCCTAAGATCATTTTCTAACTGCAAGTGAATTTACTGAAAGTATGTGCTTTGGATTTTTCAAGGATGGACTTAGGTTACACAACTGTTCAATTAAGGACCTTGGGACATACTGTTGAAAAGACTGCTTTTTGGATAATTTTTTCCATACATTTTCACCATGAAGCACATTAAATAAATGCTAAGAAGTAATATTTCAACACTGTGATTTTAGGCAAAGATTCATCAATGTACTTGACAACAGTTTCTAATCAGGAACTGACATTCGGAACAGATTTGAATTGTACAACATGTTTGTATGAGCCCCAGACACTTTGCTTTTTTCGTATATGCTAAGCAAGAAGGGTGAAGATGTAGCATGGTTTTTCAAGTCTCATGTATGTGTACATGACTCCATGCATTCCAAAATGTTCTTATGTTTATTTCATTCTATTTGTTTTTCTTTACATTAAGTGCATTTTGAATATAAGATAATCACAAGCCACCCAAAGGTTGAAACATTTATGAACAAAATGGTGCATAGAGAAAAATGTGCCTTCCAAAGAATTACTCTGTTGTGGCCCCCTTCTACATCAATTTTCCCCTCATATCAGGTTTTCTTTACTTTCTTTAGTGAGTACATTAAACCTTCTTTAAATTTCATTTTATGTCCAAACTTCACTTATTCATTTAAAAATTGCTATGTGTTATGTATATGAAGTTACTTCAGTGTTCAGTTGACTTTTTTGGTCAACTTTTCTTTGTCCAATCTTAGTTCAGAATTCATCTTGATTTTTCTTGTTAAAATTAATGGAATTTTTACCCATTTAACATCTCTTTACTTAGCACATTTTTCAGGAATGAATTCAAGTTGTTAGGAAATAGAAGTTCTGATATTTTCATTTATAGTAATTTTTAGCTACTATATAACAATAATCATGGGAACAAAGATGTGAAGTCTTTCCCCAAACTGAAAATACAGTAAGAATTTAGAATTACATATGGAAAAAAATTAGCAATTATAGTTCGTATGTTTCAGTTGCTCAAGTGTTAAACTGTGAAGTGTGCATTAAAATAGATATTGAAGGGGCGCCTGGGTGGCTCAGTCATTAAGCATCTGCCTTCGGCTCAGGGCATGATCCTGGAGTTCTGGGATTGAGCCCCACATCAGGCTCGAGCTCCACATCAGGCTCCTCCACTGGGAGCTTGCTTCTTCCTCTCCCACCCCCCCCCCCCCCGCTTGTGTTCCCTCTCTTGCTGGCTGTCTCTCTCTCTCTGTCAAATAAATAAATAAAATCTTAAAATAAAATAAAATAGATATTGAAAACCAGTTATCTGTTACTTTTGGTTGCCAGCGCTAAGTGTTATTTATTGGTAGTCAGTTTCCATGTCTCTCCCTCCTGTGATCTCCTTGTATTACAAGGAGTAGTCTAACACTCCCTTGCAATTAGGGTTCTAGACATGATTTAGTTCCTGCTACTGAGATGTACTCTCATGAGGCTTAGAATGTGAAAGGGAGATGAAATTCAGGCTGTTTGTCCTGGTGGTGGCTTTTGGAGTGCTCTGCAGAAGTGAGTCTCTGCAGCTGCCAGAACCCACTTTCCAGTGTATGTTCACCACCTTCGTGGGCCACACTAAGGTGCTGACCTCTGCATGTCAATTGTAATGGTGTGACTTGAAGTCAATGGTGAGGTGAATTTGAAGCCCAGTAGTAGTGTCTTGACTTTAACTATTGGAGCCCCTTCTAACAACTTTGTAATTCCCTGCAAGACAGACCTTTCTGCTTGAAGTAGTTTGAATACTATTAGTTTTTGCATTAAATTGTGGCTAATTCCCACCTCTGTGTGTGTGTGTATGCACATGTGTGCATACAAGTGTACACACATGTATACACACACATACACAACCATGTGAATTCTAGGTTTCATGGGATTATCAATAGAGGCCTCCTGGCCGTAGGATGGGCACAAAATGTACCCCATTAAAAGTAGCTTGTACCCAGGGGAATTCTATCAAACATTTAAAGAAGAATTAATACCTATTCTTCTGAAGCTGGTTCAAAAAATAGAAATGGAAGGAAAACTTCCAAACTCATTCTATGAGGCCAGCATTACCTTGATCCCAAAACCAGACAAAGACCCCACCAAAAAGGAGAATTACAGACCAATATCCCTGATAAACATGGATGCAAAAATTCTCACCAAAATACTAGCCAATAGGATCCAACAGTACATTAAGAGGAGTATGCACCATAACCAGTGGGATTTATTCCTAGGTTGCAAGGGTAGTTCAACATCTGCAAATCAATCAATGTGATACACCACATTAATAAAAGAAAGGACATATGATCCTCTCAATAGATGCAGAAAAATCATTTGACAAAGTATAGCATCTTTTCTTTTTTTTTTTTTTAAAGATTTTATTTATTTATTTGACAGATATAGAGACAGCCAGCGAGACAGGGAACACAAGCAGGGGGAGTGGGAGAGGAAGAAGCAGGCTCATAGCAGAGGAGCCTGATGTGGGGCTTGATCCCACAACGCCGGGATCACGCCCTGAGCCGAAGGCAGATGCCCAACCGCTGTGCCACCCAGGCGCCCCTAGCATCTTTTCTTGATTAAAACTATTCACAATGTAGGGTAGAGGGAACATACCTCAGTATCATGAAAACTATATATAAAAGCCCACAGCGAATATCATTCTCAATGGGTAAAAATTGAGAGCTTTTCCCCTAAGGTGAGGAAACCAGCAGGGATGTCCACTCTCACCACTGTTGTTCAACATGGTACTAGAAGTCCTAGCCTCAGCAATCAGACAACAAAAGGAAATATAAGGCATCCGAATCGGCAAAGAAGTCAAACTCTCACTTTTCACAGAGGACATGATACTTTATGGGAAAACCCAAAAGACTCCACCCCAAAATTGCTAGAACTCAAAATTGCTAGAACTCAAAATTGGTAGAACTCAGCAAAGTGGCAGGATATAAAATCAATGCACAGAAATCAGTTGCATTTCTACACACTAACAATGAGACAGAAGAAAGAGAGATTAAGGAGTTGATCCTATTTACAATTGAACTCTAAACGATAAGATACCTAGGAATAAATCTTACCAAAGAGGCAAAGGATCTGTACTCAGAAAACTATAGAATATTCATGAAAGAAATTGAGGAAGACACAAAGAAATGGAAAAACATTCCATGCTCCTGGACTGGAAGAACAAATATTGTGAAAATGTCTATGCTACCTAGAGCAGTCAATACATTCAGTGCAATCCCTATCAAAATACCATCAACTTTTCTCACAGAGATGGAACAAATAATCCTAAAATTTGTATGGAATGAGAAAAGACCCCAAATAGCCAAAGGAATGTTGAAAAAGAAAACCAAAACTGGTGGCATCACAATTCCAGACTTCAAGCCCTATGACAAAGCTGTTATCATCAAGACAGTATGGTACTGGCACAAAAACAGACACAAGATCAATGGAACAGAGTATAAAACCCAGAAATGGACCCTCAACTCTATGGTCAACTAATCTTCGACAAAGCAGGAAAGAATACCCATTGGAAAAAAGACAATTGCTTCAACAAATGGTGTTGGAAAAATTGGACAGCCACATGCAGAGGAACAAGACTGGATCATTCCTTTATACCATACACAAAAATAGACTCAAAATGGATGAAAGATCTAAATGTGAGACAGGAATCCATCAAAACCCTAGAGGAGAACACAGGCAACAACCCCTTCGTCCTCAGCCGCAGCAACTTCTTGCTGGACACATCTCCAAAAGCAAGGGAAACAAAGGCAAATATGTACTATTGGGACTTCATGAAGATAAAAAGCTTTTTTCACAGCAAAGGAAATAGCAGACAAAACCAAAAGACAACTGACAGAATGGGAGAAGATATTTGCAAATGACATATCAGATAAAGGGCTAGTATCCAAAATCTATAAAGAACTTACCAAACTCAACACCCAAAGAACAAATAATCCAATCAAAAAATGGGCAGAAGACATGAACAGACATTTCTCCAAAGAAGACATCCAAATGGCCAACAGACACATGAAAAAATGCTAAACATCACTGGGCATCGGGAAAGTACAAATCAAAACCACAATGAGATACCACCTCACACCAGTCAGAAGGGCTAAAATTAACAAGTCAGGAAACAACAGATTTTGGAGAGGGTGGGAGAAAGGGCAGCCCTCCTACACTGTTGGTGGAAATGTAAGCTGGTGCAGCCACTCTGGAAAACAGTATGGAGGTTCCTCAAAAAGTAAAAGTAGAGCTACCCTATGACCCAGCAATTGCACTACAGGTATTTACCCCAAAGATACAAATGTAGTGATCTGAAGGGGCACCTGCACCGCAATGTTCATAGCAGCAATGTTCACAATAGCCAAACTATGGAAAGAACCCAGATGTCCATTGACAGATGAATGGATAAAGATGATGTGGTATATGTATATATATGTGTGTGTGTGTATGTGTGTATATATGTATATATATACACACATATGTGTGATGTGTGTATATATGTATGTATATATATATACACACATACACACACACAATGGAATATTACTCAGCCACCAAAAAATTTGAAATCTTGCCATTTGCAAGGACGTGGATGGAACTAGAGGGTATTATGCTAAGTGAAATAAGTCAATCAAAGAAAGACAATTATCATATGATCTCACTGATACATGGGATTTAAGAAAAGAAACAAAATAGAGGATCATAGGGGAAGAGAGGAAAAAATAAAACAAGATGAACCCAGAGAGGAAGACAAACTATAAGAGACTCTTTAAAAATTTTTAATTTATTTATTTGAGAGCAAGAGAGAGAGAGAGAGCATGAGTGGGGGGAAGAGGCAGAGGGAGAAGCAGGCTCCCTGCTGAGCAGGGAGCCCGATGTGGTGCTCGATCCCAGAACCCTGGGATCATGACCCGAGCCAAAGGCAGATGCTTAACCACTTAACCAACTGAGCCACCCAGGCGCCCCATGAGGCTCTTAATCACAGGAAACAAACTGAGGGTTGCAGGAGGGGAAAAGGGTGGAGGGATGGGGTAACTGGGTGATGGACATTAAGGAGGGCATGTGATGTAATGAGCACTGGGTATTATATAAGACTGATGAATCCTAGACCTGTACCTCTGAAACTAATAATACATTGTATGTTAATTAAAAAAAATAAAATTTGTTAAAGTTAAAAAAAAAAAAACAACCAGAAAGAAAGAAAAAGAGTAGCCTTTATCCCTTCCAGGAATATGACCTAAGCAGGGGTAGAATTCTCTTAGGGGAATGATTTCTTCATAGAGGAATCTACTAAGATTGCAAGAACCAAGGCCTGGCTGAATCTGGAGCTGCTAGAATGCCCTTCCTGAAAATGAAGCAGAAGAACTTAGAATTAATAGATGGTGATAGGAGAGTCTAGTGACAAGTATGGATCCCTGGATCCATTCTTGCCTGGTAGCCACTTCTTGAACTTCCTACTTATGAATACACACACACACACACACACACACACACACACACACACACACAGAGTTTCATTTTTGTTTTTTGGTTAAGATATTTTGAGTTAGGTTTCTGTCACTTTTTATCTTAAAAACTACTGTTCATTGTAGTATTATTATACCCCCATTTTACTGATGTAGAAAATCATTATCGGAATTTAAGTCTGATGCTCAGGATTATACAGCTCTTTATGGTAGAAAAAAGAATCCACATTTGACTTCAAGCCGATTTTCTTAACAGTTATGCAATATTGCCCTCAAGGGGCTCACATTCTTCAGGGGAAACAGCCATGTAAACAGAAACTTGTGAAAACTCTTTTGCATGTTGCTGGACAGTTTTCCCAACACCATTTGTTGAAGAGACTTTTTAAAAAGATTTCTTTATATATTTGGGAGAGAAAGAGAGAGAAAGTGGGAGGAGGGGCAGAGGGAAAGAATCTCCAAGCAGACTCTCCTCTGAGCTGGGAGCCTGACGCCAGCCTCCATCCCATGCCCGTGAGATCATGACTTGAGCCGAAACCAAGAGTTGGACGCTCAACTGACTGAGCCACCCAGGCGCCCTGAGACTGTCTTTTTTCCATTCAATATTCTTTCCTGCTTTGTCAAAGATTAGTTGACCATATGGTTGTAGGTTCATTTCTGGGTTTTCTATTCTGTTCAATTGTTCTTTGTGTCTGTTTTTGTGCCAGTACCGTGCTGTCTTGATCACTACAGCTTTGTAATATAACTTAAAGTCCAGAATTGTGATGCCTCCAGCTTTGCTTTTCTTTTTCAAGATTGCTTTGGCTATTCAGGATCTTCTGTGGTTCCATAAAAATTTTAGGATTGTTTGTTCTAGCTCTGTAAAATATGCTGGTGGTATTTTCACAGGGCTTGCATGAAATGTGTAGATTGCTTTGCAAAAGAATGAAACTGGACCACTTCCTTACACCATACACAAAAATAAATTCAAAATGGATGAAGGACCTAAATGTGAGATAGGAAACCATAAAAATCCTAGAGAAGAACATAGGCAGCAACCTCCTTAACATCAGCTGTAGCAACTTCTTACTAGATATGTCTCCTGAGGCAAGGGAAACAAAAGCAAAAATAAACTATTGGGACTACATAAAAAATAAAAACCTTCTGCACAGTGAAAGAAACAGTCAACAAAATTAAACGACAAACTTTGGAATGAGAGAAGATATATGTAAATCACATATCTGATAAAGAGTTAGTAACCAAAATATATAAAGAACTTATCAAACTTATTACCCAAAAACAAATAATCCAGTTAAAAAATGGGCAGAAGACATGAGTAGACATTTTTCCTAAGAAGACATCCAGATGGCTACCAGACACATGAAAAGATGCTCAATATCCTTCATCATTGGGGAAATACAAATCAAAAATATAATGAGATATCACCTCACTCCTATCAGAATGGCTCAAATTAACAACACAGGAAACAACAGGTGTTGGTGAGGATGCAGAGAAAGGGGAACCCTCTTACACTGTTGGTGGGAATGCAAACTGGTGCAGCCACTCTGGAGAACAGTATGGAGGTTCATCAAAAAGTTAAAAATAGAGCTACCCTATGACCCAGCAACTGCACTCTAGGTATTTATCCAAAGGATACAAAAGTACTGATTTGAAGGGCTACATGCACTTTGATATTTGTAGCAGCCTTATCAACAATAGCCAAATTATGGAAGGAGCCCAAAGGTCCATCAACTGATGAATGTATAAAGAAGATGTGGTACATGCATATACAATAGAATATTAGCCATAAAAAAGAATGAAATCTTGCTGTTTGCAATGACATGGCTGGAGCTAGAGACTATTATGCTAAGTGAAATAAGTCAGTCAGAAAAAGACAAATCCCATATGATTCCCTCATAATATGGAATTTAAGAAACAGAACGGATGAACAAATCCTTTGGTTGGGGGCGGGGGTAGGCAAACCAGGAAATAGACTCTTAATTATGGAGACAAACCAAGGGTTGCTGGAGGGGAGGCGGGAGGGGCATGGGCTAAATGGGTGTTGGGTATTAAGGAGGGCACTTGTGATGAACACTGAGTGTTAGATGTAAGTGACGAATCAGTAAATTCTACGTCTGAAACCAATATTACAGTGTATGTTAACTAACTAGAATTTAAATAAAAATTTGGAGAAAGAAAAAAAAACTTCTTTCAAGTAAAAAAAAAAAAAAAAAGAAACATGTAAACTGTGGCAAGTGATATAATAAGACCTGCAGAAAGTACCATGAAAACATAGAACAGGAAGTAATTAATTCTTCCTGGAAAAACTTCATAGAAGTAAGTTTGAGCTGGGTTTTGAAGAATGAATAGGAGTTTTCCAAGTAGATAAGATGAGTTTTGGTGTTATATAAATAAGAGTCCTGAAATCTAAAAAATTTAGATATTTATACCATTCATCTATTAGTGGAATATTTGTTTGTAATCAACCTTTAAAAATTTGTTCTTGCATACAAAACAAACCCAACAATAACAACAACATCAAAATATCAGTTTTATTGGTAAAGTTGCTTTGGAGAACAAAGCTCTGACCTGTAGCTCCAATTTTACTTCCTAGTATTTTTCTCTTGAATTGAATTTGTTTACCCAAACTAAGGTGGAGGAACTTAGACAACTCAGGGCTTCTCTCCCAACCCCTGGGCCTGAGCCCATTTCTATAAGCAACACTTGGAAGACTGCTTGCATCACAAGGAGGGCTACTCAGAAAACAAGAGAAAGGGCAGCCTGGGCTGCATATACAGTTACGTTTCTCCACATCTCCCCATCAGATATACAAGCCGGGCCCACCCCTTTTATGCACCTCCTCTTTAGGGAGAATAAAGTGAAGGGAGAAGAATGGAGCCCTCTTCTCTCTTCTCTATACTTCCTAAAAGTTTCTATTTTATGGGGTGAAATAGAAATTTAGGAAGAGAAAAAAAAAAACTGTCCCTCCTAGTCCAGAGTGTTCAAAAATAGAGCTGAGTTAGTGAGTAGCATGGGTGATGTTTCCAAAGATTCACGAGAAAGGAAGTAGCCGGGAAGACCGAGAGAGAACAAAGTCAAATCCATGCTAGATACATTTCTCTGCCTGGGAAACACCTGCAGAGCATGTACCAGAAATTATTATAAATGTGGGGGTTTGAAAGGTGAACAAGAATGGTTCTGAGGCAAACTCACGAACAGTTATTTTCAATATGATACACTGTTCTTCAGGGTTGTTAGATGCAAGCAGCAGAAACTGACCCTAAACTCTTATTGATGAAGCAACTAACAAATGAATAGTTCCAGATGAATGCTTCTTTAGGAATTTCTGATTAAGGCTAAAGAAAGAAGGTGGTCATTATTGTAAGGATTTGGGCATCAAAAACCTCAAGCCCCCAAATCCAAAAATAAAATAAAACAAAACAAAAAAACCCCAATACTGATTTCCTGATAAAATTCAGAAGGAAATTTTGAAAAACTCAGATTATTTATAATGATTCTCCTTTGAGAAACCTAATGTTGCTTAATAATCTTTTGTATCTTTAATCAGAATTCTTAATAGATACTGCTTCTTTATTTCTCTTTTATATGCTACTTTTTTATTCCAACTTGTTCTTGTGGTCTGTAAAAGAGTTGATAAAATATTCTCTTCCTCCCTCCCTCCCTCCCCCCCTCCCTCCTTCTCTTTCTTTCTTCTTTCTTTCTTTCTTTCTTTCTTTCTTTCTTTCTTTCTTTCTTTCTTTCTTTCTTTCTTTTCTTTTCTTTTCTTTCTTTCTCTTCCATCTGAAAATATATTGGTATAAATTATCTCTCACCAAAGGGAATTAAATAGATGTCTTGTTAATGAAGACTTCTTAATTAAACGGAACAAGCTTTTAGAACAGTCTTAGGTATTTATATATATGTTAAGTACAAGAAACTGAAATATGTCTAAACCAGTGATCTTCAGCTGGGGAAATTGTGCCTACCCAGGGGATATTTGACACTCTCTGGGCATATTTTTGGTGGTTACAACAAGGAGTGTGTATGCTATTGATATGTATCACCTAATATTTTGTGTTTGACTTCACAGCATAATGTTTGAGATTCATCCATGTTATTGCATATGTATTCTGTTTCTTTATATTGCTGAGTAGTGGTCCATGATATGATTATATTATATATATTTTTTTACCCGTTCACTGTTGAGTGAACATTTGGATTGTGTCCAGCTTTTGACTATTATGAATAATGTTGCTTCGAGCATTGACATACATTTTTATGTGGACATACGTTTCCTTTCTTCTTAAATAAATACTGAAATGAGTGGAGTTATTAGTCACATGGTAAATGTATGTTTATAAGTTACTGCATACTGTTTTTCAAAGTGGCTGTACCATTTTGCATCCCTATCAGCAATATATGAGATTTTAAGTTGTTAATTTTAATCACTCTTGTGGGTATGTAGTAGTATTTCATTGTGCTTTAATTTGCATTTTTCTGATGATTAATTATGTTGAACATATTTTCATGTGCCTTTTGGCTATTGTAGATCTTCTTTGTGAAATGGCTGTTAAAATATTTTGCCCATTTTAGATGTACTGTATGGTGACTAACATAACATAATAAAAAATCATTAAAATAAAGAAATATTTTGCCCATTTTAAGTGGGTTGCTTGTCCTCTAATTATTGAATGGCAAGAGTTATTTGTATATTCTGGATATAATTCCTTTGGTGAGTATATGTGTGGCAAAAATTTTCTCCAAATGTATGGCTTGCCATTTAGTTTTCTTTTTTTTTATTATGTTATATTAGTCACCTTACAGTACATCATTAGTTTTTGATGCAGTGTTCCATGATTCATTGTTTGCGTACAACACCCAGTGCTCCTTGCAGTACATGCCCTCCTTAATACCCATCACAGGGCTAACTTATCCCCCCACACTCCTCCCCTCTAAAACCCTCAGTTTGTTTCCCGGAGTCCTTACTGTCTCATGGTTCGCCTCCCCCTCTGATTTCCCCCCCTTCCTTTTCCCCTTCCTTCTTCTAATGTTCTCCATGCTATTCCTTATGTTTCACATTTAGTTTTCTTAACTGTGTCTTTGGAAAAAGCAAAAGTTTTTAATCTTGATGAAGTTGATATTTATCAGTATTTTTATACTTTGTTCTTTGGAGTGTCTTAAGAAATCTTGACCTACTCCAATATCACAAAGATTTTATGCTATGTTTCCTTCTAGAATTTTAATAATTTTCATTCATACAATTAGATCTGTAATGTATTTTCAGTTAATTTTGTACATGATGTGGAAGAAGAGTTGAAGTTCATCTTTTACAAAGAGAGATCCAATTGTTCTAGCACCATTTTTTCTCTATCGGATAGCTTTGGTAACTTTTGTGTAAAATCAAACTGCGCTACAAATCTGTAGCAATTAAAACAGGATGGTACTGGCATTAAAATGGACAAATTGATCAATATAACAGAACAGAGAGACAAGAAATAAACCCCTGCATACAGAGTCATCTAATATTTGACAAGGGAGCCAGAGCACTCAATGGGAAAAGATAGTCTCTTCAATAAATGGTGCTGGGAAAACTGCATAGCCACCTGTAGAAAAATAAAATTGGAACCTTATCATATCACTCACAAAAATTAACTTGCAATTGATTAAAAACTTAAACATAAGACCTGATGCCATCAAATTCCTGGAAGAAAACATACTGCATAGGGAAGAAGTTTCTTGACATCAGTCTTGGCCCTGGTTTTTTTTTTTTTATATGACACCAAAGCACAAGCAAGAAAAGAAAAATAAATGAGTGGGAGTGCCCCAAACTTAAAAGTTACTACACAGCAAAAGGAGCAATCAACAAAATGAAGACAACCTGTGGAGTGGAAGGAAATATTTGCAATCCATGTATCAGATAAGGGGTTAATGTCCAAAATATCTAAAGAACGCATACAACTTAATAACAAAAAATCTGATTAAAAAATGGGCAGAAGAACTGAATAGACATTTTTCCAAGGAAGAGATACAAATGGCTGATATTACATGAAAAGATGCTCAATATCACTAATCGGGGAAATTCAAATCAAAACCACAATAAGGTATTGTCTCATTAGAATGGCTATCATCAAGAAGACGGAGATAACAAGTGTCAGTGAGTATGTGGAGAAAAAAGTAAATCCCATGTACTGTTGGTGGGAATATGAATTAGTTCAGCCACTATGGAAAACAGTATGGAGTTTCCTCAAAAAATTAAAAATGGAACTACCATACAATCCAGCAATCCTACTTCTGGGTATATAGTCAAAGGAAATGAAAACAGGATATCAAGAAGATTATCTGCACTCCCATGTTTATTGCAGCATTGTTTACAACAGCCAAGATATGGAAACAACCTAAGTGTTCATCAGTGGATGAATGGATAGCAAAGATGTGATAATGGAATATTATTCTGCTATGAGAAAGAAGGAAATCCTGACATTCATGACAACATGGTTGGATCTTAAAGATATTATGTGAAGTGAGATAAGCCAGACAAAGACAAATATCAAATGACATTACTAATATGTGGAATGTAAAAAGGCAGGAACAAAGAATAGAATTGTGGTTACCACGAGCTGGGAGGTGGTGGAATTGGGGAGATGGTGTTAAAAGGTACAAAGTTGCAACTAGTAGAAAAGTCAGTTCTGGAGAGCATAAGCATAGTGACTTATCTTTTCACTTTCTTGATGGTATTACTTGCAGAAAAGCTTTTAGTCTTAATGAAGCCAAATTGATCTTTGTTCCCTTTTGTTACTTGTGCTTTGTGTTATAGCTAAGAAACCATTGCCTAATTTAAGGTCATATTTATATCTCCGTTTTTGTCTAAGAGTTTTATAGTTTTAACTCACATTTATGTGTTTGCCTATTTTGAATTGATTTTTGTATACAGTGTGAATTAGGGGTACAATTTCATTCTTTGGCATGGGGCAATTTATTTATACCAACATCATTTTTTGAAAAGGCTATTCTTTCTCCATTGAATGATCTTGTCTCTCTTGTTGAAAATCAGTTTACCATAGATGTATGAATTTATATCTAGACCCTAAATTCTATTCCATTGATCTATATGCCTATTCTTATGCTGGTACCACACTGTCTTGATTACAGTTTCTTTGTAGTAAGTTTGGAAATCAGGATGTAGAAGTCCTTCAATTCTTTCTTCTTTTAAAAGATTGTTTTGCTATTCTTGGCCCCTTGCATTTGCGTATGAATTTTAGGATCAGCTTTTCCATTTCTGAAAAGTAAGCTGGGATTTTGATAGGAATTGAATTGAATATATAGACCAGTTTGGAGTATCTTATTCTGCTCAGACTGCCATAACAAAATACCATAAACTGGGTGACAATAAACTTAAATTTATTGTGATAATTCTGGAGACTAGGAGTCCAAGACCAGAGTACTAGCAAGGTTGGTTTCTGGTGAGAGATCTCTCCTTGGGCCACAGATGGCTGCCTCTCACTGTTTCTTCACATGGGAGCGAGAGAGACAGACAGAAAGAGAGAGAGACAGAGAGAGAGTTCTTTTTCTTATCATAAGGCCACAGTCTTTCATCTGATTAGAGCCCCATCTTTATGACCTCATTTGATCTTAATTACCTCCTAAAGACCCTATTTTCAGATACAGATACAGTCACATCAGGGGTTAGGACTTCATTATACAAATTTTAGGGGAACACAATTCAGTCTATAGCAGGGAGTATGACATCTTAACAATAGTAAGGCTTCCAATCCATGAACATAGGCTATCTTTCCATTTATTTAAGTGTTCTTTAATTTCTTTCAACAATGTTTTGTAGTTTTTAGTGTTTAAGTCTCATTCTTTTTTTGTCTCATTCCTTTGTTATCCCTAAGTATTTTGGGGGTTTTGGTGCTATTGTAAATGGATTGTAAATGGATTGTTTTTGTAATTTCATTTCAGATTCTTATTGCTAGTTTCTATTGATATTTTTATATTGATCCTATATCTTGTAACCTTGGTGCACTCACTTATTTGTGCTAAAAGCTTTTTAGTAGATTCCTTAGTGTTTTACATATAAGATCATGTCATTTGTGAAGATATAGTTTCACTTCTTCCTTCCAAGCTGTTACAACCATTTAGCTCTTCTGTGTTTTATTCTTGTTATTCTCTTCCTGTCCCCTCCTTCTGATTTTTTGATTATCTTTTTAGATTTTCATTTTAAGTTTACTGTTGAATTTGTAGTTATTCTTTTTTTAAATTGAGGTATAATTACATATAACATTATATTAGTTTAGGATGTACAACATAATGATTCAATGTTTGTATGTATTGTGAAATCATCACCACAGTAAATCTCATTAACATTCAACCTTATACATAGTAGTTAGTCCTCATTTAAAAAAAGTAGTTATTCTTCATTAAATTTTTTATAGGGTTGCCCTATTGATTTCAACATTCATTCATAACTGCCACAGTATAGTTATAGTTACAATGTACTACTTCACTTAAAAAAATTGAAATCTTACAGACTTACAACTCATATCTCACCATCCTTTATGTTTTCCCTTCAGCCACAAGAACTTTACCATTTATTATACTGAAGTTATGAATGCTCATAGTTTTTGTTTATTTGAAAATATCCATATTTCACCTTCATTATTCAATAATACTTTTTCTGGATATAGGTAGAATTCTGGGCAGAGATTTTTTTCTTTCAACATTTTAAAGATGTTCCACTCTTTTCTGATTCACATGTTTCTGATAAGAAGTTAGCTGTTAATCAGATTGCTGTCCTCCTGTATATAATATGTTGTTTTTCTGTTGCTACTTTTAAGATTCATTCTTTATCTTTGACCTTTAATAACTTAAATATGATTTGCTTTGCCTCAGCATGGGTTTTTTTTGTTTTTCTGCTTATTTCTCATCAAATAATTTGAATTTGTAAATTTCTGCCTTTTATCAAATAATCTATCTTCAAGTTCACTTGTTATTCCTTCCATCTCCTTTTCAGTTGTATGTCTATCCCATAATTTTTTTATTTCATAAATAGTATTTTTTGGTTCTAGAATTTCCATCTTTACTTTATTTTATTTAAAATCAATTAACATACAGTGTACTATTAGTTAGAATTTCCATCTTTTAAAAAAACCATTTCAATATCTCATCATTGCCCATTTCTATACTGTGATTTCATGCACTGAAAGCATGTTTTGTTTTATAGTTTACTGAGATTAATTATTGCTGTTGGTTAAATTGTGTCTCCCTCAAAATTTCTTTTTTTTTTTCTTTTTTTTTTTAGTGAGAGAGAGCATGCACGAGTTGGGGGAGACAGAGGGAGAGGGGGAGAGAGACTCTAAAAAGCCTCCACACTCAGCACAGAGCCTGATGTGGGGCTTAATCCCACAACCCAGAGATTATGACCTGAGTCAAAACCAAGAGTACGATGCTTAACTGAGCCACCCAGGTGACCCTCTCCCTCAAAACTTCTACGTTGAAGTTCTAACTCCAAGCACATAAGGATGTGATCCTATTTGGAAATAGGATCATGGAAGGTATAATTAGTTAAAATGAGATTATACTGGAGTAGGGTGGGCCCTTAATCTAATACGACGGGTGTCCTTATAAAAAGGAGAAATTTGGACACAGATACATATACACAGGGTGAAGACTTTGTGAAAACGCAGGCAGAAATTGGAATGAAGCTTCTACATGCCAAGGAATGGCAAAGATTTCCAACAAATTACCAGACGCTAGAGGAGAGGCATGGAACAGATTATCCCCCACTGCCCTTAGAAGAGCTAACCTTGCCGACACCTTGATCTTGGACTTCTAGCCTCTGGAACTGTGTGGCAATAAACTTCTGTTGTTTAAGCCATCAAGTTTGTGACACTTGTTATAGCAGCCCTAGCAAATTAGCGCCATTGTAATAGCTACTTTAAAATCCTTGTCTGCTAATTCTAAGATTTGGTTCATCTTAGTATTGGACTTGATTGATTTTTGTTTCTCTTGAGAATGTGTTTCATTGAATTGATTTTTCCTGTGTCAGGTAATTTGGGACATTATGCATGCTAAGTAGTAGAGGTTATGGGTTCTTTTTCTCTTATGAATATTATTTCATTTGTTTTAGCTGGTAATTTCCTTGGCTGGGTTTGAGCTTCAAACTTTGTTTCTTGTGTCTGTTCAGAACTTTTGTCTGAGCTGAGTTGCTTTGAGTCTCCGATAATGTGCTGTTCAAAAATCATCCAGAGATATGGGTGGACAGAGTCTAGGGATTCTCTCTCTGGCTCTTTCCTTTTCAGGACTATGGTAAGTTTTCCTTCACATGTGTCTCTGCTGCTGCTGTGTGCATTATTCAGATTGCACTTAGCCCATGCTGAAAGTCTCAAAGAAGGAGAGCTTATGCCTACAGTTTTCCATGTCCCCCTGCCATGTGCAGGTGATTTCCCCATCAGTATCTGTTTGCTGCTCTTCATTCTCTAGTAACTTCAGGTAGATTTTTTTCCTCCCAGGCTTTGTCATCACTTTCTGCTTGCGTGTGCGCACGCACGCGTGTGTGAGTGTGTGTGTGTGTGTGTCTGTCTGCCTGCCTGTCAGAATCTTAGTCCATCATGTCTGGAAACCAATCTCCTCACCTTAATTTTTGAAGGATATTTTCATTAGATGTGAAATTCTTTTTTTTTTTTTTTTTAAGATTTCATTTATTTGAGACAGAGCGAGAGCAAGAGAGAGAGAGAGAAGAGAAGCCAGGGGAAGGGCAGCGAAGCAGACTACCCACTGAGCAGGGAGCCTGAGGTGGGACTCCATTCTAGGACTCTGGGATCATGACCTGAGCCGAGGGCAGCCGCTTAACCAACTGAGCCACCCAGGTGCCTTAAATGTGAAATTCTTGGTTGAAAATTTTTTTTCTTTCAGCACTTCAAAATGTATCATCCCATTTTCTTCTGGTTTGCATAGTGTCTGAGAAATCTGTTGTATTTATTACCTTTGTCCCTCTAGGTCTTTTTCTTTTTTTTTCTGGCTGCTTTGAAGATTTTCCTCCTCATCACTTGTTCTCGGTAAATTGGTTGCTGAGTGTTAGGGGTGTGTGTTCATCTTGCTTAGGGTTTACCAAGGTTCTTAGATCTATAAGATGGGGTTCTCATCAAATTTGGAAAGTGTCCCTGGTATAAGGAAACACCGTCAAACTGGGCAGATGGGACAGTGTGCCTTTCATTGGAACAGCCAGGAGGACAGGGCAGGAGTGGATGGGGGAGTACTGAGTGGGGCTCCTGTGTCAATGAGTTGAAGTTAAGAGAGAGGATGAAGAAAGCCAAGGAAAGGTGCGGGGGCGGGGGGGGGGGGGAAGCCCGGGATGGAGCCTGAAGTAGGGACCAGAGGAGAAAATTAATAGGGATAAAGTAATCCCTATCAGAGGTGGGACATGAAGATGGAAGACTGATGGAGGCAGCACTCGGGAAAAGAAGGTCAACCTGGAGGAGGAAGCCAGGTCAAAGAAAGACGGGAGAGGTTAAAAGGGGCACACGACTTCGGAAGAGGGCAGCTAAGGAGGTCTGGATACTGAATCAGAGAAGGGAAGAAGAAATAGATAATGAACGAGAGGGTGAAGGATGAGAGGAGGGTGGAATATGGAAGAAAGAACCACGCCTGGAAGTTCAGAGCACAGGTAGCTTCCCCAGTGGCACCACCATATTGAACTCGACACATCGCTCGAGGATGGGGAGAGGGCGTCCCACTGCAGAACCCGTAGACGTTAGCCGGTGGCCAGGGGTCCCCTGGTGCAGGGGAGGAGAGCGCGGACCGACAGGATCACTCTTCCTGGCCCCAACCCTTGCTTGTGCGCCCGCGCGTTGGGGATGCGCCTTTTTGACCAAGGCCCGAGGCCCAGGGGCGCACCCAGCAAAGCAGAGAGAAACGGCGGAGGAATGAGGGCCCTGGGAGTGTGGTGGGGTAGAGGGGCCACTGGCTGAGAGGGAGAAGGCGCACCGAGCCCCGAGTCAGAAGGGTGGGCGGGCGCGGAAAGTGCCTGGATGCCTGTCCCAGGGTTATAAGAAGGATGCAGGGCTGGGTGGGAACGGACGGGGAGTGAAGGAGCGTAGGGAAGGGGAGGAATTGGGGAGATTCTGGCTTGGGGTGGTCTGAGGATGGAGGCTGCGTGGCGGCGGCCCAGGGGTGTGTTGGGGGCGAGAGAAAGACCCCGGCTAAAACGTCCCTGTGGTTATCTCTTCTGATTTCCTTGTCCTAGAAGCTGCAGCATCAGAGGGCGTTGGTGAGGAACAGGTCTCGAAGCGCAAAGGGGAGACCAGTGGCAGGCGATGGAGAGAGGGTGGGCGCGCGGACGGAGGCATGGATGTAGCCTAGTCCCAGGCGGGGGGTGGGGGGACGGCCCCCAGGACACGTTTCTGGCCCCTGGGCCCTCCCCTTCGCCCCGGATGCCTCCCCAAATGCCAGCCCGGCGAAAAGGGCATTGATGCTGAACCAAGCCCCCGCTGGCCGCGCGGAGCCGAAAGCAGGATGGAAGGGCGGGAGGCAAGACCGAAGGGGCGGACGCAGGGTGGCGTCTCACGCCCCATAAAGGGGCCGCGGAGACCGCGCTCTCTTCTGCATGAGCGGCGGCCACCGGCGGGGATCACGGCGCGATGCCCGTTCCCTGCCAGCAGAGCCCGGTGCTGGCAGGCAGCGCCACTTTGGCCGCCCTGGGGGCGCTGGTCCTGTACCTCGCGAAGCCCTCCGGCTACGGGAAGTACTCGGAGAGCCTGATGCCCGCCGCTACTCGCCTGCCCGCCCGCGCCGCCTGGTTCCTGCAGGAGCTGCCCTCCTTCGCGGTGCCCGCGGGGATCCTTGCCCAGCAGCCGCGCTCGCTCTTCGGCCAGCCTGCGACGGTGCTCCTGGGCCTCTTCTGCGCACATTATTTCCACAGGTAGCGTTTGCCCCCCTGCGAGCGCGGCGCCCAACGGGCCCCCCCACCCCGGCGTCCAGGAGCGCGGTGCACCCGGGCACGCCGAGCGGAGCGCGGAGGCGCGCTCGAGGGGAGCCCCCGGCGGGGCCGGGCTCTGGAATGGACGCCGGCCGGGCGAGAAGCCGTCGCGGGGCAGACGCCTCCGGCACTTTTCCGGCCCCGCGCGCCTCTCCGGCCGGCTCCAAATCCTCTGGCTGCTTGGGGAAGGCGCTGGAGCGAGAGGGAGGGGAGCCGGCCAGCTCAGGCTGGGCAGACCGTTCCCTCCTCAACTCCGCGCCGGCCGCGTCACCTGTGGCGGCTCGCTCCCTTCTCCCTTTCCATCTCCCTTCACCTTTCCTTTGCAGGGTGGGGGCAGGCTGGTTCTGGGATCCCGAGAGAGTCTACGTACGGGCATCTCCCGAAGGAAACCGGGCTCAGAGCGGCCGATAACTTAATCTCTGCGGGTCTGAGGGAGGTGGGCAGAGCCTGACCCGGACTTCCAACGGGGGAGAGAGAACGTGATGGGAACCCACTGGCCTGAGCGAGGACCCCACTTCTCAACACCCCTCCCCGAAAAGGGGCCGCGCTCGCCACCAACTCCTCTACCTGTCCTGTGAAGGAGTTGAAGTTAATGTAGAGCTCACATGCTCTTCTAAATTAAGAATCCCAAATTCAGGACAGCTTTGCCTTCTGGTCTAAGGAAAGACTGGAAAGAAATCAAAGACTTTCGGAGAATGACTGCAGACCCTCAAAAAAGACTCCCAGGGGAAGGGGAAGAGCACCTGACTAAGTCGCCTACCGTGCCCAGTCATTTGTCCCTAGTAGCCCCACTGTAACCTTGTGAGATCTGTGTTTATGATGCCCGCCTTATAGACAAAGAAACCGAGGATGAGTGAGGGTCAGTGACTAACTGAAGATGATGCAGCTGGTGCCCAGCCAGATTCAAATCCATGCCCGTGAAACTCCGCCATCCAAGACGTTTTCACCGTGTTAAGCAGGCAGAAACTCCATGCAAGAAGAGTCTATGACGGAAAGGTCGCCAAACCAAGTCAAGAACGGAGAGAAGCACAGCCTTATTTTGAGTAGAGAATTTCTAGGGTCATAAGATCAAGGAAATATAGATTGGAAATTAGTGTAAAGAATGCTGGAAGGTGAAAGGCACAATTCTTTTTCATAAGGATGCCTTATTTCAGAAGTTGTAGAGAAACAAATTTTAACCTGTCTTATCCTCTGGATCTTCTTTATTGGTCAAGATTCCATATTTCTGCAATCTGAACTGAATTTTCATTCTTTTAGAAAGATGAGTATTGGCAAGCAATAAGAACTAAAATTTCAGAAATGGGTGTCCTTTCTGCAAATATACACTAAAAGTCTGTTGTGGACAAGGTGCAGGCTTAATTAATGACCACATTATCTTACCCAGATCTAAGTGGTTTAATTTGTACAGAAAAAAAAAAAAGATGTTGGGTGCAGGAGTTAAGAGGCTAGCTTTTTATTTCACTGTTTTTGGAACCAACATTTGACAAAAAATATGATTCTATCAATTACTTTTATCTTCAAATTAACAACTGTCAGCACCATAAACAGTATTTTTATGAGGTCATTTCATCTTAAAGTAATGATTAGTGTTTTCTGACAGCCCTGTTAACATCATTTTCAGACTTGTTTTTAAAATTAAAAGTCACTGTGCACAATAAATGATGACCAGTACATTAAAAAAAAAAAAACCAAGGAAGTAATTACCCATAAAATGAGTATCAACATACTGTCCATCTTCTTCAGGGGAAAGTTTAAAATATGTCAAGGATTTGGGGATTGATTCTGACTGAGGGAAGATTGCCCACTGAAAACACAGCTGTGAGTTAGTTGTTCCTGAGATGTGAAGATGTGATTTTTGCCCACCTTCCCCCCTTGTGTGAACTCTTTCTTTGAGGCCACTGAAGTACTGGATCTGTTATTTTGAGTGCTTATGAGGTATTACACTCTGCTGAACACTCTTCATGAATTATCTACTAATTTTCATACCAACCTATGTAGATGGGCACTATTTTCACCCCCATTTTGCAGGTGAGTAACTAGGAGGACGAAAGGTTAAACAATCTGCCCAAGGTCATACAGTAACTTGGGGAGCCATGGTTCATACCCAGGGGGTTTGAATGCAGATCTCAGGCTCTTAGCTACCATGATAAACTGTTCTATACTTGTCCTTGCCTTTTAAAAACTATATTTAGACTTACAATTATTTTTTAATTCTGAAAATAATAAATGTTGACTAAAGAAAAAAAAATACAAAAAGTAGACACCCACAATTTCAATACCTAAGTATATCAGTGGCTAATGTTTTGGAACATTTCCATCAGGGCTTTTATTTTTCTTAGTAGATTTTTACACAGGCTTGTTCTATTGAATATATATATAGTTTTGTTCTGCTTGATTACCTAACATTTTATAATAAGTGTTTTCCTACATTATCATAGAATCTTTGTAAATATAATCTTAATGGCTGCGTGTGATTTCATCTCATGTAAAAACAGTAATTTACCTATCCATTAATTTATGGTTGGACATTTAATTTGCCACCTTTATTTTGCAGGGGGGAAGCTAGGTTAAAGTGGTGATGCACATTTTTGCAACCTAAATTCTCTTCAGAAATTAGGTGTGTTTTCTCAGTCAAGATTCCCAGAAGTGGTTCAAAGTCTATGAATATGAATGTTTTGAGGCTTTGGGGATCATGTGGCTTGATAATGAGGTTACATTAAGAAAAAAGGATCAAGCTGCCTTGACTTTACCCTGTTCTGTAAATTGCTGTGACACAGAGACTAAGATGAAGGGACAAGGGATCAGGGGGAAGGGTGGCTCAGGTGTTGCTTAGACTCTTTTGCAAAATGTCCCTTCAGGACTGTTCAGAATGGCAATATGTCCTATTGGATAGTAGTTAAAACTCTTTGCGCTTTTCTCCGTACAAAGGTGCCCCACTAGAATTTAAGTTACACAAGGG
Organism: Ursus americanus; assembly: GCF_024610735.1. Taxonomy (NCBI): domain Eukaryota; kingdom Metazoa; phylum Chordata; class Mammalia; order Carnivora; family Ursidae; genus Ursus; species Ursus americanus. Next base: position 61,556,143 of record NC_142133.1, read on the forward strand.
CAAGGATTTTTGTCTCCTCTCTTCACAGCTGTGTCCCTATAGAAAAGTGCTGGTGCATAGTTGGTACTCACTAAATTTGTTGAATGCATGAATGAATTCTACCTCTGACATTTGTACAGGCAGTTGGATTGTGGGAGAGCCAGTGATTACTTAGAAATCACTGCTGAGATTGCATAGCTAGGTCAACTGAGATAATTCTTCTCCCTTCAGAATCTATTGTTGTGAATGTTTGGATTGTCTAATGACATGAAAATGATTGCTGTGTAAGCATGTTGTCTAATCCTACTGCCAAAGTTTGAAGTCAGTTATCTTATCTCTCGTTGACCTTGCTTACAGCCCTGGAATGATCCTTTGCTCACATTCTCTGATTGATCTCGTTTTCCCAAGAAGACTTTGTGTCCTATGCAATGATCACCACACCACCTATGACTGTGGCAATTGATGTCTTTTCAAGACTTGGATGTGATCTTGGTATCACATCCTGGTATTTAGCTGAAGAAGGAAAAGAAATCTCTTTTCACAAAAAAAGGGGACTATATTGTGAAAAGTTGCTTGCAGAGTGACTTTTCATGATGTATATTCAGAAGCACAGTGTAATGCACACATTAGAGTCTGTTTGAATTTAGATCGTTCCTGGGGTTTTGATGTTGAAACAGATGACATTTCCTAATTAGCCAAATAAAATGATGGCTTCCGTAAGGTACATTTTTGCTTTATTGTTCAGTTCATTCTCCAGCAGCATGAATTCTTCCCTATTCTTCAAAAGTAGGTCAGAAAGCCTTCTCTGAGTCCCTTCTCATCTGTAAATCCAGCTGTGATACCATTCCTTGGGCTTTCATAACAGCCAGTGTGGCCTTCTAGGATGCACGTCACACTCTGGACCATAATTATCTGCTTTAAGAAAACTTCATCTTCATCTGTCCAGCCTCCCCATTTTACAGAAGTAAAGCACCAAGAGGTTTAGTCAATTAGGGTCAAAGAAGGGGCTGGAATTTGAGTCTCCTGATGGGCCTTGCCAATGCTTCTCCAATCTCATAAGAGAAGCAGATGTCTGAGATATTCAGAAGTAATCAAACCTCATGAAGGAAACAAACTGATGGCTGCCCAAGGAGGGGGTGGGTAGAGGATGGGCAAAAGAGTGAAGGGGAATGGGAAATACAGGCTTTCAGTAATGGAATGAGTAAGTTGCTGGGCTGAAAGTTACAGCACAGGGAGTACAGTCACTGGTATTGTAATGGTGTTGTATGGTGACAGACGGTAGCTCTATTGTGGTGAACAGAGCATGATATATAAATTTGTCAAAACACTATGTCGTACACCTGAAACTAATGTAACATTGGGTGTCAACTATACTTCAATTAAAAAAAGAGAAGTGTGTCTTTAAATATAAAACAAAATCATAAAAACTCAAAAAACAAAAATAAAAAACAACCCTCCAAAAACCTCATGAAGGAAATTACTCATTGGCTGAGTCAGAGTATTGATTGATGCTTATATTGGAAATCACCTAGACAAATTTCTTCTCTTGAGGTTGAGAAGAAAGACCATGCAAGACAAGCCACATTCTTGTGGTCACTTAATCACGTGTTAAGGACATTCATGAGGCATAATTTGATCAAGTATGATTAACTGAAAGATTCTTTAGAATGAGGGTTAGCAAATGTTTTCTGTAGAAAAGCCAGATAGTAACTCTTCAAGGCTTCGCGGGCCTACGGTCTCTGTTAAAACTACTATTCTCTGGTATTGTAGCATGAAAGCAGCCAGAAATAATATGTACACAAATGAGTGTGGTTGTATTCTAATAAAACTTTATTTACAAAAACAGGGAGTGGGCAGTATTTGGCCTGTGGGCCCCAGTTCTTGCCAGCCCCTCCTTAAGAAACCCATGAATGGCATAGCTTTATAATCAGTAAATTGATTGCATTCCTGGTAATACTACAATAAAATTATGTTAAATCCTGTAGCAAAGCAGTGGGCCAATTCTAGAATATTTCTGGTCCATTTAAACAGGAATTTGGTAGTAACATCATTTTCTGAGAATTCCTAGGTTCCGAGTCTTTTATCTGAACACTTGTGGGAAACAGTAGGAGTCTTGGAGTTTACCTTCTAAATAGGACATCATAAGCACATCTGAAAAATGTAGAGCTCTTTTGCCAAAAATATAAACAAGGATTAGAGATCTTGACCGTTTCATTTTTGCCACATTGAAGAAAAGCTGAAGTTCTTGCTCATTCTACCGTAATGTCACTTAAAAAAAAAAAATAAGATAAGGAAACAATGATCCAAATTGGTGAAGTGATGTGTCTGAAGTCACATGGCTAGGAAGGGACAATGTGGGTTTGAACCCAGTGTCCTGATTCTTTATCAGAGTTCCACATGCTCCGAACCATGCTAGGTCCTCTGGGAGCCACTGAAGTCCAACACCTTGACCTCCAGGAGGAAGGCAAGAAAGAATCATCATTATGTGTCTATCATTCTTTCTGGTGTGAAAGTTGGTGGTGGCAATGTCAGTGTGAGAGGTCTAGAGTGGGTGGGAAAATGCAAATTGAAGGGGACCTACAGGGGATCACAGTCATGCCACTAAATATGCTGTCTCTGGTGCTTGTCTGTGCTTGAGTGTGCATGGGATAGAGGGCACTCCTCTCCCCCTCCCAAGTTCAGAACCAACTGGGAGATAAACCTAGGAATTAAGCAATGATGACCATCCTTCTTAGAGTTCATTAAAGTTGATATGGGCCAATGTGGCTTCCATATGGGCCTCCTAATACTGTACCTCAAAAATACCCAGCAACACTCACAGCTGAACAACCACAGGCCTTTCCCAGGGGAGCCTATTCTGAAAAGGCAGCAGAGTGGGAGATGGGCTGAGCGGCACACACCTCTGGAGAGGTGCTGCTTGGAAGTTTACCAGTCAGGCCATGCATTTCTCCTTCCCTGACGAGGAGTGAGTGAGGGGCAGTGGAAAGACTGGAGGGATACTCTCTTGATGGGCCCTCAGCCAGCAGGAGGGGAGGCATAAATGCTTTCTGTTTCTAGATAGAACAGAAAAGTTGTCTACCTATTGATTTTTGCCAGAGCCTGGCAACTTGGTTCTGGAGCCTGGGGCCCCTCCCATTCTGCTTTTTGACTCCCTGTCACATATGGCAATGGGGCCGTTAAAATCTGGAATCAAGTTGTATAAAAAGTCGCCGTGCTCAACCCAGGATCCTTTAATAAGAGCTCAGCACAGGAGCTCTAAATTCAAAACCCTCTGAACTGGGGCCAGCAGTGCAATTTGCCTTCCATTTGGTTGAGGAAGGGGGAAAAGGAAAGGGAAACCAATATTTATTGAGCTCTGGGTGTTCCAGGAATTATGTTACATGATTTACATTGGTTATCTCATTTTGTCTTTGAGGTAATCACTATTATTAATGCTGTTTCACAAAGGACAGCACTCCATCTGACTGCAGTGATTGGTGGAGGTGAGTAAGAGTGATGGGCAGGCATGTGAGCTGGTTCTCAAAGGATGGTCTATTCCCAGACTTGTGGGTGGCAATGTGATGGTCACTCAGGAAAAGGGGCCTGATGACCTACGACCTGAAATTGCCCAATGCTTCAGATACTCTGACTTGGAATTCCTCTCCAGTCCTTTTAATACCAAATATCTTTTGAATATATGCCATAATATCCAATCCTACTATCCAATGTGATGGTCACTCAGGAAAAGGGGCCTGATGACCTACGACCTGAAATTGCCCAATGCTTCAGATACTCTGACTTGGAATTCCTCTCCAGTCCTTTTAATACCAAATATCTTTTGAATATATGCCATAATATCCAATCCTACTATCCAAGCCTTAATCAGGCTCCATGCCCTTTTCAAAACTCTTCTGTTATACTTGGGCCATGTCCCAAGACTGTTCCTAGAAGTTACCATGAAGAAAATAGGCAATATGGTTTTGACAGTTTTCCTATCTGACTATGAAACACCCCGTGATCCTTTTCTGTGTACAACGTCTGTTTCTCTCTCCTGCCCCTATCTGTTCTCTTTAGCAACAGTACAAGGTCTCACTTCACTCTCTCAGTGAATGTTCTTTACTTGCCCAAAGTTGCAGAGCTGATAAACAAATCTAAACATTAGAGTATTGGATCCTTTGTTTTCATATGATTGAGTTGTGAAAGGTTTTTATATATATATATATATATATATATATATATATATATATATACACACACACACACATATATATTCTGGATATAAATCCTTTACCAGATATATGCTTTGCAAGTATTTTCTCCCAGTCTTTTTGGCTTTTATTTTTCATTCTCTTGACCATATCTTTTGAAAAGCAGAAGTTTAAACTTTTAATGCTATCCAATTTTTCTATTTGTATTTGTGCTTTTGGTGTCCTATCAAAGAAATCTTTGCCTAATCTTAAGTCATGAGGGTTTTCTCTTAGTTTCCTTATAAAAGATTTATAGCTTTGGGTTTTACATTTATGTATATGATCTATCTTGAGTTAATTTTTTTTACATGGGGGAGGGGTGGAGGGAGAAGAAGAGAAGGAATCTTAAGCAGGCTCCACGATTAGCACAGAGCCTGATATACGGCTCAGTCTCACAATCCTGAGATCATGACCTGAGCTGAAATCAAGAGTTGGATACTTAACTGACTGAGCCACCCAGGCATCCTGAGTTAATTTTTATATAGGGTTAGAAGTATGAATCAAAGTTCTTTTTTTGTTTATGGATGTCCAATTGTCTCAGTATCATTCATTGAAAATACTGTTCTTTCTTTAATGAATTGCTCTTGCATCTTGTGATATGAACAGATACTTTGCTAAAGAAAACATAAAGGCAAATAAAAACAGGAAAAGATGCTCAGCATCATTAGTCATTAGAGAAATGTAAATAAAAGCAAAATGGGATACCAGTATGCAACCACTAGAATGGCTGAAATTTAAAAGACTGACCATACTAATTCATCTACATCGTTGATGGGAATGTACAATGGCAATCACTTTGGAGAACATTTTGACAGTCTCTTAAAAAGTTAAACGTAAATCTGCCATATGACCTAGCCATTCCATTGCTAGCTATTTTCCCAATAAAAATAAAAACACATATTTATATAAAGATTTGTTTGCAAATGATTGCAGTAGCTTTAGTTGTGGTAGCCATAACCTGGAAACAACCCAAATGTCCACCAGCAGGTGAATTAGCAAACAAACTGTGTTGTAGCCATATAATAGAATACTACTCATCAATAAAAATGAATGAACTATTTATTTGTGCTACAACATGGGATGAAATTCAAAATAATTATTCTGGGTAAAATAAACCAAGCCAAAAAGAGTGCATGCGTTATGATTCCATTTATATAGAATTGTATGAGCTTGAAACGAATCTAGAGTAAAGTATTAGTGGGTTCCTAGGGAAAAAGAAGGGTAGAAGGTGGGATTATGAGGGTATGAGCAAAGTTTTGGTGATGTTGGATGTGCTCATTATTTGATATCATGATAGTTTCAAAATTTATCAGATTATATACTTTAAATACATGCAGTTGGTTGTTACTTATACCTCAAGATTAAAAAAAAACTGTAGGTGGACCAGTGAGAAAGTTATATGTAGGTGTGGCCCTGTGTCACTGAGAATTGCTCGAAGTTTTTGTGAGGCTAATCTGGCAATGTTCAACAGTAGCTGAAAAACTGTTCACTTTTTTTGTTTTTTGTTTTTTTTGGTTTTTTTTGACCCAGGAATTTCATTTAGGGGAAATACTCAAGGGAAATAATCTAAAAGAAAGAAATCAATTTATATAAAGTTATAGTGTAACTATTCACAACTGTGAAATTACTTAAATGCTCTATAATTGAGTACTAATTATAATCAATATGAATGCATAATCATGTATACTTAAAATTATTAGTTTTTTGGACTATATGATGAAAATAAGTATATAAAATCATTTAGTAAAAAATTTAGTAAAAATAGCACATAAAGAGTATACTCTGAAAAATCCACATTAACATGTATGAATTAATATTGGTAATGGTTGGAATACAAAATGATGGAGATAGCTGATACTTTAGGTTTGGATTTTTCTTTTCTTTTTTATTTTTTTAAAACTTATTTGTTTATTTTAGGGTTGGGGAGGGGCAGAGGGAGAGGGAGAAAGAGAAACTCAAGCAGATTCCCCACTTGATCTCACGACCCTGAGATCATGACCTGAGCTGAAATCAAGGGTCAGATGCTCAACTGACTGAGCCACCCAGGCACCCTGGGTTTGCATTTTTTTCTTGTAATATTTTCAGTGTTTAGTGGTTTAACTCCCACTAAACCTAATAGAAGAAATAACACTGATATTACAAGACTTTTAAGAAGTACCTTGCAAACTGACCATGCAATTAAATGCCCATAGAGATCAAGATACTCCTACAAGTAGGTGCTGCTTTGAGGGATTTACTTTGAGAGAAAGTCACCATTTATGTGTAAGTTCTCTTTTACTAAGCCACTATGACATCACTAGTTCCTGAAATTGTCACCTTTCATATTGATACTTTGAGTTAGGATGTTGAAGATCCCTTAAAATGTAATCTTGTTACTTGGTAAATTGTCAACACACAAATATCCTTTTAATATCTGTAGAATCTGTGGGGATATCACCTCTCTCATCCTTAGTAATGGTAATTTATGTCTTCTCACTACCTCCCTGTCTGTCTAGTTAGAGCTTTATCAATTTTGTTAATCTTCTCAAGGAACCAGATTTTGGTTTCATTGAGTTTCTCTATTGATTTTTCTGTTTCCTATTTATTTTTCTGTTTTGATATTTGTATTTATCTTCCTTCTGCTCTGGGTTAATTTGTTCTCCTTTTTCTTGTTTCTTAAGGTAGAAGTTGAAGTTATAGATTGAGACCTTTTCCTTATCTTAATATAGGCATTTGTTGCTATGAGTTTCACACAAAAGAACTGCTATGGCACCTCGCAAATTCTTATATGTTGTTTCATTTTAATTTGTTTCAAAATATCTTATCTTTTTTATTCCTTCTCTGATCCATGGTTTATTTAGAAGGGTGCTATTTAGTTTCCAAATGTTTAGGGATTTTCCACATATTTTATGTTACAAATTTAAAATTTAATTCCACTGTGGAATCTTGATATTTGTTCCCATTTCCTCTTTATCTTCCATCATTTGGATTTTTTTTCATTTTATATCTTTTTGGCTTATTACCTATAGCCCTTTTGTTAGTTTGCTTATGGGCTGATTGCACACATCTTAAGTTTATCACAGCCTGCCTTCAAGTATTATCATACCACTTCATGTACAGTATAAGAATATGAATACTTTCATTTCTTCTCTTGAAATTTATGTGAGTGTCATTATTTGTTTTACTTATAGACATGCTATAAAAAGCTCTACCGTATTGCTATTTTTTAACAGTTATCTTTTTAAAAAAGATTTTTTTAATTTGAGAGTGACAGAAAGAGAGTGAGAGAGAGAGAGAGAGAGAGAGCATGAGTAGGGGGTAGAGGTAGAGGGAGAAGCAGACTCCCTGCTGAGCAAGGAGCCTGATGTAGGCCTCAATCTCAGGACACTGAGATCATGACCTCAGTTGAAGGCAGACCCTTAACTGACTGAGCCACCCAGGCACCCCAGTCAATTATCTTTTAATGAGATTTAAATAGTAAAAAACTAGTATATTTATCCATGTAGTTGTCACTTCTGGTGTTCTTCACTTTTGGGGATTGATTTATATTTATATCTGGTATTATTTTTTATTTTGCCTGAAGAACTTTATTTATATGAGACCAGTTCTTTTAGATTTTGAATATCTGAAAATGTCTTTATGTCTCCTTTGTTTTTGAAGATATATATTTCTAGGATATAGCATTCTAGAATGGCAGCTGTCCTCTTTCAGTACTTTAAAGATGTAACTCCATTGTCATCTTGCTTGCATTGTTTATAAAAAGAAATCTGCTGTCCTTCATGTCTTTGATCCTCCGTACATGTGTCTTTTTCTCTCTGTCTACTTTTAGTATTTTCTCCTTATCATTGGTTTTGAGCAATTTATTATATTCTTTGGTGTAGTTTTCTTCATGACTTTAATGCTGGGGTTCTTTAAACTCCTTAGACCCATGGATTTAAGGTTTTCATCAAATTTGGACAATATTTATACATTATTCTTCATCTCCCTGCTTCTCTCTCCCATTGTTCAAGAACTGCAATTACATATGTATGAGGCCCACACATGTATAAAACTATCCCAGAGCTTGCTGATGCTCCTTTCATTTAAAAAAAATTTTTTTTTCAGTGTATTTCATTTTGAGTAGTTTCTATTGCTATGTTTTCAATTCATAGTCTTTTCTTCTGCATGTCTTATCTTGTTAATTCCATCTGGGATATTTTCAACTCAGACATTGTAGTTTTAATCACTAGAAGTGTGATTTTTGGTCTTTCTGCTGTCTTCCATGTCTCTACTTAATTTTGTGAACATGAGGAATGCAGTTACAACAGGTGTTTTTTAAACATTGAAGTATTTTCAGGCAAACAACATAGTGATTCAACCAGTTTATACATTATTCTGTGCTGACCACAGTGTAGCTACCATTTGCCACCATATAACACTTTCACAATACCATCGACTATATTCCCTATGCCATACCTTTTAGCCTCATGACTTATTCATTCCATAACTGGAATAGTTATAATAGCTATTTTAATGTCATTGTCTGCTAATTCTAACATCTGTATCATTTCTATGTTAGTTTTGATTGATTATTCTTCCAATTATGGGGAATGTTTTCCCATGTCTTTGCATGCCTGGTAATCTTTGATTGGGTGGTCAGATGTAGCTTCTTGGGTGTTAAATATTTTTGTATTCCTATAAATATTCTTGAGCTTTACTCTGGAATGCAGTTAAATTACTTGGAAATAATTTGATCCTTTCAGGTCTTGACCTGATTTTTCTTTTCTTTTTTTTTTTTTTTAAAGATTTTATTTATTTATTTGGCAGAGAGAGACAGCCAGCAAGAGAGGGAACACAAGCAGGGGGAGTGGGAGAGGAAGGAGCAGGCTCCTAGCAGAGGAGCCTGATGTGGGGCTCGATCCCAGAGCGCTGGGATCACGCCCTGAGCCGAAGGCAGACGCTTAATGACTGCGCCACCCAGGTGCCCCTTGACCTGATTTTTCTAAGTGGTTTTAGAAGAGTGCTAGTGACAGGGATAATTAATCCTCTTCTCTGAGGTAAGGCCTTTGAATATTCTACCCAATGCCCAATGTCCCATGTATTATGACTTTCTATGTCTGGTTTGTAGGAAGGGGCTCTATTCCTGACCATGGGTGAGCACTGGGCAATGTTCCTTTTAATCCTTTGAGACATGCTTTCCTTACATAAGTGTGTTAAGGCTCTGGTGAATACTTGAGAAGAATCCTTTGCAGGTCTCTTTGTATCTCTCTCATCTTCAATACTCTGTCCTGAGACTTCTAGATGTCTTGATCTAGAATCTCAGTTGTGTTTCCTCAGTGCAGCAAGTCTTCAAACTTCTGTCAGAGATCCCCTTTCCTGAAAAGGAAAATTCTCTCAAAGAAGTAACATGGATCAGTTGTTATAAGGCTCACAACATTTTTGTGTGTCTCTCAGGGATCCTGTCTTTCATTGCCTGATGTTCAGTGTTTTGTAAATCATCATTTCATATAATTTGTCTTGTTTTGTATTTTTGTTCTTCAGTCTGGAGGGTAAATCTAGTTCTTGTTACTCCATCTTGACTGGAAACAAAAGTCCCTTCAATGGGTTTTAGCATTTATCTTTGCTAATTTGATCATTTGTAGTACTTGTTGACTTGTTGGTTTTAGTAGCCTCTGCTTGCACTCAATCTTATTATACTGAAGCTTACTGGTTTGTGTTTCTAAACTTTCCACCAATTTGTTCAGAGTGTTTCTGTCTTAGCTCAGGTTGCTATAACAAAACACCATAATTGGGGCGCCTGGGGGGCTCAGTCAGTTAAGCATCTGCCTTCGGCTCAGGTCATGATCTCAGGGTCCTGGGATTGAGTCCCACTTCAGGCTCCTTGCTCAGCAGGGAGCCTGCTTCTCCCTCTGACTGCTGCTCCACCTGCTTGTGCACTCTCTCTCTCTGATAAATAAATAAATAAATAAACAAACAAACAAACTTAAAAAAAAACAGCACCACCGTAATCTGGGTGGCTTATCAAAAACAGAAATTTATGTCTCACAGTTCTGGAGGCTGGAAGTCTAAGATCATGGTGTTAGCAAGGTCCAGTTTGGGTGATGGCCCTTTTCTGGGTTTCAGATGGCTGACTTCCTGTTGTATCCTCACATGGTGGAAATAGGGTTAGCTCTCTGGCCTCATTTTATAAGGGCAATAATCCTGTTCATGAAGACTCAACCTTCATGACCTAATTACCTCTAAAGGCCCCGTCTTCAAATTGTGGATTAGATTTCAATATATGAATTTTTGGGGGAGACAAACATTTAGTCCATAACAGTTTCCTTTTTTTTTTTTTTTTTTTTGTTAAAATCCTTTTGCTTTTTCCATTCTCCGGCTTAATGTGCAATGACCTTTAGGTCCCATGTTACAAGTTTCTAAGCTTGTGGAGAGCTAAGTGTGATAGGAGAATGATGGCTTCCTTTACAGAAGTTATGTGGCTCCATGTAGCTGTTGCTGGCAAGGTGGCCCTAATACTGTAAGGTGGGGGATAGTGTGTGGGAGATATCAGCAGGTGCTTATGAATGACAGGTCTGAAACTTTCACATGGTCAATTCTGCCACAGAGACCTCAGAAAAGGCTTTTTCTTTTTTCATTACTGTGAACAATGAAACGAAGATGTAGGAGGGAGATGCACTGAGGCAGATCCATTTTTGAAAGTTGTACCCTTTGATCAGGGCTACTTAGTCCCAGGACAATATTTGTAGAATGTAGATATGAAGGTAGAAACTTCTCAGAGGTTCTCAGAATGATGGCACTATATAGGCCTCATTGCCACATGGCTGTATAGAACAGTTTCCAAACAACATGAGAAGCCTTATAAAGCTGGGCTGCAGTATGAAGCCAAACAGCTGGAATTAGAAATCCAGAAATTTCTTTTTTAAATAATGAGAAATAGAGGAGACAAAATTGCAGCTTAGAGATATGACGTATTTGTGTCCAACGGTGAAAATGCCTTGCCCTGAGCCTACAATAATAATAGGCTTACTGAACTTTGTGCTTCAAGCTGAAAACCACCCCATGCCACCATTTACAATTTATTTATTTGGTCATGAGCAGTTAGCATGAATGGCTGAGCAGGTGTGCCTACACAATGTCAAAATCAGGCTAAGAGGTTGATCCGATTCTCTTTGTATACTCAGATTTTCACTTTTGAGGGTATAAATAGTGGTCACTAGTAGTATGTCTCTTGTAAAAGATTGTACCACAATGATGACTATCTTTCCATCACTCAGAGGAACCCTCAAAACTCCTTAATACTTTGGTAATTCATTATATATTCATATTGAACTTCTATGTAGAGGCAGGAAAAAAAAAAGAAGTGAGTTCCAGGGTCTCCGAGGACTACCAGGACATAAATACGAAGTTATAAAAACACATAAATAGAAAACTTAAGAATAGTTTCCTGTATTTTAGGTCTTCATGAGCTAATCATCTCAATATTTTTCATAATTTAAATAGATCTGCTGGATCATGACCACAAGATAATTCAAACCAGATGACATCTGCTGGACATTGACAATGGGACTTGAGTATCCTTACTTGTAGGGTGTCAGAGCAAGATGAGAAGAAGTCACAGGATCCTTGGGGGAAACCTCACATTGAATTTTTCCCATGGTACACCCCTTTATAGGAAATGGTCAGCTACTCCACTGCAGAAAAAAACAATGTGGTATTATTGAATTGGACCCTTCACTAGGTTTGGCAATCTGATTTCTCTGTGTAGACATAGCTTTTGGAGAAGCCAAACATCTGGTCAATGCTAACTTGAAAAAATTAGTTAAATCTGCAATTGGAGGTTATAATGTCAGTGTTTTTTAGCCCTGGCTGCACATTAGAATCATCTGGGGAAACTCTTAAGAATTGCTGATGTTCAGGATTCTATGCTAAAGTTCTGAATAATTTGTCTTCAGTGTGCTTCTTCCTCATTAGTTGGGACCAGAAGTGAGAACCTCTGATGTAGACAAATACCCATGTGACTGATTATTTTTCCATGTAGTAACTGCTGTAGAGCAAAGTGCTCAAGAGCATAAACTCTGGAACTAGCTCCACCTGGACTTAAATCCCAGCTCTGCTATTTCATAGCTGTGTGACCCTGAACTAGCTTAATCTCACTGTGCTTCAGTTTCCTGATCTGTAAAATGGGATAATTATAATAATATCTATTTCCTAGGGTAACTATAAAGATTAAATGAGTTAATGTGTGCCAAGAACATAGTAAGCACTATATAAATATTAGCTGTCTGTTGTCCTTTATTGGTATTTTCCTACCAACTGTCTGAACTGAAATTAATTTCAATGGCCTATTACTCTAACAAGGTGTATTAGTTTCTTGTAACTACTATAACAAATTACCACAAAGTGGATAGCTTAAAATAACATAAATGTTTTCTCTCACCATTCTAGAGGCCAGATGTCTGAAATCATGGTGTCGACAGGGCTATGTTCCCTCAGGAAGTTCTAAAAGAAAATCCATTCCTTGCCTCTTCTGTCTTCTGGTGAATGTCAGCATTCCTTGGCTTGTGGTCACATCTCTGTTCTGTCTTCACATTGTGTTTTGTCTGTGTGTCTTTCTTCATTTTTTCTGTCCCTTTCTTGTATAAGGATACATGTGATTGCATTCAGGGTACGCCAAGACTATCCAGGATAATCACCTCAAAATCCTTAATTTAATCACATCTTTTGCCATATTCACGAGCTCTGGGGATTATGGCATGGACACATCTTTTCTAGGGGGCCACCATTCAACCCGTGACACAAGTCCATAAAAAACATAAGCTTGGATGGGATGTATCACTAACTCATTCTGTGTTTAGTCACCTTTGCATTTGGCCTGCACATTCCACTCTCTAATATATCCAAAACCATTATTTACAATAATAGGTATCATCTTTGTATATACAGACAAGTGACTATTCATTGTCAGTGTTTGTTATTTCTTGGGAAGAACTCAGGGAAGTGAGCCAAGGGCTCAAAAGACTGGTTGGCCCAATGCCTTTGGCATGCAGAAAGGCTCCAACAGGGAAAGAACAATTTGGTGGGTTCTGCTCCAAAGGGAATAATTGGGGGAAATTCTATTTTATGATTAAATGCAACCCAAAACCCTCACCAATTCTGGCTTTATATTTGGAAAAGTTTGATGCTTATTTCAAAAGAGAGCAGTGTGATTGTGCTTTAATCAGGACTCTTTCAGTTCCAAGTGACAGAAAAGTCAATTCAAGGAGGCTGAAGTAAAACCTGAATTTATTAATGCTCATGACTGAAAAATTCCAGCTTCAGGTCTAGATTGATGCAATGGTTCCAAAGATACCATCAGGACTCAGTTTCTCTCTCCAGCTCTTGGCTCTGCCTTTACTGGTTCTGTTCTCAAAAAGGCTATCCTTCAGTGGTGGCAAGACAACTGTAGCATCTAAGAGCTTATATCCTCTCTGATCTAGGACACTGGAGAAGAACAGTTCTCAAAACCATGTAAGCAAAACCTTATTGGGGTTTATTGGGTCCCGTGCCCATCTCTGAAACAACCAGTGTGATAAGGCTATCCCTGTTTTGATTGGCTGAAAGGCCTGGAGAGGATGAACCCTATCACAGGCTAAGGTGAGAATGTGATACAAGGTCGTTACTCCAAGTAGGAAGAATAAATGTTAGGTGGCAAATACAGCAGATGTAATAGATCTTTGGGCTAAAATGTCTGAAAACCAAGCCTGGGTTCTTTTAAAGGGCATGTGGGACTTTTCCCCCCAGTTGTATATGATGGTCACAATTTCTTTTTCTAAGTGGAAGCGAGTGAGTTGTTTTGAAGCAGAGGAACTTCATTTGGATCCTGTCTCATGTGGCCCTAGGAAAATTACCCAATCTGTGAGCTTCAGATTCTTCCCTGGCTCAGCAATAACAATCTCTCTCTCTCTGGATATCAGGATAGATGGCTTCTTATCAGGACCTTCCATCACCTGGGTGCATAAACAGAATAAGCCTACTTGAACACAATCTGATTGGTACCAAAGAACCATCTGCCCCTACAACTCTTTTCTTTGGGCCCTAAAACATGTCTGAAATTCTTACCATTCAAGAGTTTTGTTTGGTTCAAAGCAATATGTTTCCAGAGATCCAGGTAAAAAATGCAAATAGATCCAAAGGAGAGACAACATGAAATCCTGCATCATTGACTGTTCCTTGTCTGCCATCGTGGAGAGGATGAGCCAAAGTCACCGTGGGAGATGTTTTCATTGCCACATGCAAAGCAACCAACAAGACTTTGAGAAAAATGTCCTTTCACATTCATTTGAACATTCTTTTCTCACTACTTCTCCTGTCACTCAGGCAGGGCCTTCATGTTCCCTGGAGTTACCCAATGACAGGGAATCTCCACATTGAAAAACTCTATCTAGGGTTCTCCTTTCCCTCAAGTTATGTCCAGTTGTAAAATGGCATCTCTCCTTCACAATCGCAATTCTCATTTTCACAGTGAAGTTGATCTTAGGTTGGGTGAGTGCCACCTAATCACTATTTGATTAAAGCATTCCTGTGAAGTGTGAATGAGTGACAGACTCAACTTTCTGTCAGGGGGATAGGGTTTAATCTTCAATCTTCTATTTTGTTGTAAGAGATTTTTTGGAGAAGGATAACTTGTGTCACTTTCCTAGTCTTCTAAGATGAGTTGCAAATGTACTCACAACAGGTGATAACTCTGCTTCTGGAAGATTGTTGGCCACAGGTGTTAGTCATTGCTTAGAAGATAACAGGGAGTAGAGCATCCTGAGGGATTGGGACAAAAGAATGGTAGGTTTCATTAAGAGAATTACAAAACTGTTGAGACTGGGGAATTTCCAGGAAAAAGAAACCTTTTGGGGAATGACCAAGCATGTCTATGTCATGCATGTTTGGAATCTTGAGAACCTGAGAGAAAGAGGGAATTGGGAGGAGAGGGCCCGATAGGGGGGATACGATGTGAACAGACCCAAAGACCAGTTTCACTGTTGGTTTTGTGCTGGCCCTCAGCTTTATAGAGAGAAACCAATATATTCTCTTGGTTGGGAAAGGAAAGAATAATTAAGTTCTAATATGTACCAGTTATATTCAATTGTACCATTTCATTCTTTCAACTACCTTCTGGGGTTGACATCATTATTATCCTCTGTTTATCAATGGAAAACTGAGATCCAGAGGAATTAAGTTGCTAAGGTCATTGTGGTAGTTTAAAAATACGTCCACAAATTATTTTGACACAATTTCCTTGAAAATATGGTACCTAATTATCCTTTCCGTGAATGGGGGCCAGAATTTGTGACTTGCTTCTCACAAATACAATGTGGCAAAGTATGTGACTTTTGAGACTAGGTCACAAAAAAAGGGAGCTTCTGTTGGCACTATATCTTGGATTGCTTGTTCTGGGCAAAGACTGCCACAATGTCATGAGGATACCCAAGGTACCCTTTGTTGAAGTGAATGTGGAGAGGGCCCATGTGCAGAGAAGATGAGGCCTCCTGCCCACACCTAGCACCCACTCTCTAGCCATATGAATGAGCCATCTTGGAGTAGACCTTCCAGCCCCAGGCAAGCCTTTTATGATTGCAGGCCTGGTCAATACCTTAACTGCAATCTCATGAGGGACCTTGAATCAGAACTGCCCAGCCAAGCCACTCTTGAATTCCTGACACAAAGGAAATACAAGTGAAAACACATGTTTGTTGATGTTTTTACCCATTAAGTTTAGGGTGATTTATTGTGTAGCAATAACAAATAACTAATACAGTCATGCATTTTGGAAGTAGTACATCCACCATCCATTTTCACTTTGCCACAGTCACCCATATAGAAGCAACCAAACTGAAAGATGATGGATAAAACCTAGAATAATCTATTACTTATTTATTGAGTACTTTTCATATTTCTTGAGTATTTATTTATTACTTTTTTTCCCTGAAGAATTATGCCAGGTTCTGGGTTACCATTCACATAGCTGAGCACCTCTTGGGCTTAGCTCTTAGATCTGATCTGTGGGCGAGTTGGTGGTTAGTGGCATCAAAATCTTCCAGAGAGCTTTCAGAAATCTCCGAAAGAGTTTAATTTAGTAGGTAAGGTAGTTTTAATACTCAGCCGTATTTGCCACTGGCCTATAGAATTTAAGGGCTGTCTCTTAAGCTAGACAAAGAGAATCTTTATAGATGTCCATAGTTAAAAACTGATTCTCCAAGTCAGCTACCATTGGCCGTGGCATATATACATTTGGACATCACATATTTGTTAAATAAACTTTTTATTTTAAGATAATTATAGATGCACATGTAATTGTTAGAAATAATAGATAGATATCATGTGTAACCTTTACCCAGTTACCTCCAAAGGTAACATTTTGCAATATTATATTGCAGTATCACAACCAGGATATTGGGATGTTGGTTATAGTCAAGGGACAGAATATTTCCATTACCAGGGGGGATTCTTAATGTTGCCACACTCACTTTCCTCCCCTCCCCCAACAATCACTGACAAGCATTAATCTGTTCCTAATTTCTATACTTTTGTGATTATAACAATATTACATAAATGGCAGAATATAGCATGTAACCTTTTGAAATTGGCTTTTTCTTTTTCAGTCAGCATAACTATCTGGAGATTCATTGAGGTTGTTGTATGTATTGTTAATTGTTTCCTTTTTATCGCTGAGTATTCAATGGCATGGATGTACTTGTTTGTTTAATAATCCACAAGTCGAAGGACATCTGAGTTTCTGGTTTTTGACTGTTATGAATAAAGTTGCTATAAACATTTGAATATGAGTTTTAGAAAACATAAGTTTTTATTTCTCTGTGATAAATGCCCAGAAATGCAATTTCTGGGTAATATGGCAGTTTCAGGTTTAGGTTTTGAAGAAACTGCTGAACTGTTTTCCAGAGTGGCTATATAGTCCCACCAGCAGTGTATGAACGATCCAATTTTTGCATATCCTTGCCAGTATTTCATGCTGTCAGTTTTTATTTTAGCCATTCTGATAGGTTTGCAATAATATCTTATGGTGGCTTTAATTTGCATTTAATAGCCTTTGCATAAAGACTAACGATGTTGAGCATCTTTTCATGTGCATATTTGCTATCTTTATATACTAGTAGGTAAAATGTCTCTTCGTGTGTTTTCCCCACCTTTTAATTGAATTTGTTTTGTTTTTAATATTGAGTTTTGAGAGTTCTTTATATGTTTTAAATTCTAATCTTTTGTAAGGTATGTGGTTTACAAATATTTTTTCCCCCAACATGTAGCTTTTCTTTTCAACCTTTTAACAGGGTCATGTGAAGAACAAAAGTTTAAAAATTTCGATAAAGTCCAATTTATGATTTTTCCCCTTTTATGGATGGTGCTTTGGTGTCAAGCCTAAGACCACTTTGCTTAGCCCTAGATTCTGAGAATTTTCTGGTTGAAAGGCTATCTTTTGTCCATTTAATTGCTTTTACAACTTCATAAAGAACAAATTGGGCCTATTTGTGTAGGTGTATTTCTGTGTTCCCTGTTCCATTGATTTATGTGTGTATCTCTCCACCAATACCACATGGGTTTGATCACTGCAGTTATACAATAGGTCTTAAAATATGGTAGGTAAATTCCTCCCACTTTATTCTTCTTTTTCAGAATAGTTTGAGTTATCAAAACTCCTTTGCCTTTCAATATAAATTTTAGAATTATGTTATCTATATTTATAAAAAATCTTGCTAGAATTTATAGGAATTTCACTATCAATTTGGGGAGAATTGAACCTTTACTATTTTGAGTCTTTAAATCCATGAACATAGTATGTCTCCATTTATTTAGATCTTTGATTTCTGTCATTAATGCTTTGTAGTTTTCACCATACAAGTCCTGTGCATATTTGTTTAGATTTGCACCTAAGTATTTTATTTTTGAACTATTGTAAATGTTACTTTGTGTTTTTAATTTCAGTGTCCATATGTTCATTAATAACATACAGAAATGTAATTGAATGTAGTGTATCCTGCAAACTTGCTGAATTCACTTATTAGGAAGTTGGGGGGGGTTGTATATTCTTTGGGATTTTCTATAGAGGAAATCATGTCATTTGCAAACAGGGACAGTTGTGTTTCTTCCCTTCTGATGTGTTTGCTTTTTTTTCCCCTTGCCTTATTGCACTGACTACAATTTTCAGCACTTTGTTAAGTAAGAGTGGTGAGAATAGACATCCTTGTCTTGTTCATGATCTCAGAGGGAAAACATTCAGTCATTGACCATTCAGTATAATGTTTCCTATAGATGTGCTTTATTAAGTTCAGGAAGCTTTTTTCTATCCTATTTTCTGAGTTTTTATCATTTTTGGGTATTGAATTTCATCAATTTTTTTTTACAATGACTGATATGATCACAGTTTTCCTCTTTTTGTTCTCCTAATATAGTTGATATTGTTGAGTGATTTTTGAATTTTGAACAAGTATTGCATCCCTGGAATAAACCCCACTTACTCATTCTAAATAATTATTTATATATATTGATGAATTCTATTGCTGAATTCTGTTTGTTAACAATTTGTTAAATATTTTTGTGTTCATATTTGTGGGGGCTAGTGGTCTGTAGATTTTTTTCCCCTTTGTACTATCTTTGTCTGGCTTTGTATCAGGGTGATACTAACTTTATAAAATGAAGCAATTACACAGAATTGGTGTTAATCTTGAAATGTTTGTAGAATTCTTTGGTAAAATCATTTGGACCTGGGATTTTTTTTTTTGAGGGGGAAGTTTAAAATTATGAACTAAATTTCCTTAATAGTTACAGGGCTATTCAAATGATCTATTTCATTAGGGTGAGCTATGATAGCTGTGTTTTTAAAGGATTTGGTTCATTTCATCTAAGTTGTCAAATTTATGCATGTAGAGTTGTTCATAGTATTTCATTATTATTCTTTTTATGTTTGTAGGTTCTGTAATGATAGCCCCTGTTTCATTCCAGATTATGTCTTCTCTCTTTTTCTTTATTAGTCTTTATAGAGTTATATAAATTTCATTGATCTTTTCAAGGAATAACTCTTTGTCTTATTTGTTTTAGTTATTGTTTTAGTGTTTTGAATTTCATTGATTTCTGCTTTTATCTTTATCTTTATTATTGTCTCTCTTCTGCTTCCTTTGGCAGTTTTCAGTGTTATGCTTTTCTTTTTTCCTAGATTCTTAAGGTGGAAGCTTTGGGACCTTTCCTATTTTCTATTGTATGCATTTAGTGCTACAAACTTCCCTCCCAGCCCTGATTTAGCTGTGTCCCACAAATTTTGATATGTTGTAATTTTCACTTTCAATGAGTTCAATATAGTTTTTTATTTCCTTTGAGGCTTCCTCTTTGAACTATAAATTATTTGGAAGTATAGTTAAGTTCCCAAGTTTTGGAGATTTTCTTGTTATCTTTCTGTTTGATGGAGTAGGTGAGAAGTGGTCAGATTCTGGAAATATTTTGAGGGTAGAGCTGACAGGATTTGTTAGAAGATTTAATGTGGGGTATGAGAGAGAGAGACAGAGAGAGAGAGGGAGAGGGAGAGAGAGAGAGGGAGAGAGAGAGAGAGAAGTCAACAGTGGTTCAATCAGAGCAATTGGAAGAATGAACTTGCCATTTACCGAGAAGGGGCAGACTTAGGGAGGTGCAGATTTTGGGAAAAGTAGGGAATCAGGGGTTTGGGTTTAGATATATTAAGTTTGAGATATCCTTTAAAGTGGATGTCTAGTGGAACATTGGCTATATGAGTCTGAGTTCAAGGACAAAAATTTGGGAGTTGTCATTCTGTATATGATATTTAAAGATATGACACTAGATGTGGTCCTACCTATAGTGGTTGTAAATAAGGAAAAGAGTCCTGAACCCTGGAGCACTCCAATATTTAGAGGCCAAGGAGATAAAGAGAAACCAGCAAAGGAAAATGAGGAGAAATCAGTAAAGTAGAGGAAAAACCAACAGAAAGTGGTGTGCTGGAAGCTGAGTGAAGAAAGTGTTTCCAGAAGGATGGAGTGATTACCCTGTCAAACAAGAAGAGAACTGAAAATTGACTCTTAGATCTGGAAATGTGGAGATCTCTGGTGGTCTTGCCAGGATCAGTTTCTACCGCAGGGGAGGGAGGAAAGAAGAGAAGGAGAAGACAAAGAAATGGCAAGTATAGACAACTTTTTGGATGAGTTTGGCTGTAAAGGAAAGCAAAACAATGGCATGGTGGGTGAAGGGGGACATGGGTTGAGGGAGTCATTACTACACATAACAAGTAAATATACACATGGGAACCTTGTATTTATATAGAGAGTTTGAATTTATTTTGATTGACAATGGAGTCTAAAATTTCATATAGTGAAAAGTCTTCAATAATCTTCGCAAGAGGATTTATATTTGAAGAAGACTTAGTTAAATATGAGTTGGTCTCTGTAAGATGTGTAATTTTAAAGGTTGTTTCTTTGGTTTAATTTGGATTTGCAATTTCAGTTAACCCTTTCCAATAAGAGACCCCCAAATGAGTATTTACTTAGCAGTGACAGAAAACTTTATATTTACAGAGTACATATCAGTCTCTGTATTAGAACAAACACAAAAGAATGAAAATGTCGTTAGCAGTGTAAGAAGTAATTAAAGCAAAGTGGTCCCAAACCAGGGAAACTGAGTCTTAGGGCATATGTGGGATCTGAAGGTGAGACTCACCAGCAACCCTCCACGGCACTAACTGTCAACCTTTTGAGCTACTTGACTCTCTTTTCCTTTCTCTTCATCGTTTTTTATTGCTTTCTACATTGAAACATCTATTTTGAACTGCTTTTAGCTTTCCAGCAGCAAAGTCATTTCTATCAGAAGGATTTTATTGGTTTTCCAGTGTTCCTGGCTTTCCAGAACCTATTGCTTATGCTCTGGTTCGCCAACACTCTTTTCTTTTTCCTGCTGAGAAATCCAGTGAGGTTACATTTCCCAGCCTTCCTTGCGGTTGGCAGGTTGGGGGGTGCGCGGGCAGAGGAGTGAGGGAGCAAGTAATTTATTCCACTTCCAGCTTGTGGCCTGGCCCATGGGGAAACCTGTGCACAGTCCTCCATGCTCTCTCTCTGTTTGCCCGCCAGAGGAGGAAGACGGCCTGGGAGAATCTGGGTCTTGAGTGACTGTGGAGCGAAGCATCACCCCTGAACAGCATTGCACTGGGGACACAGCAAGAAATGAACTTCTATTATGTGGAAACTCTGATACTTTAGAGTTGTTTATTATAGCTGTGGGCCTGTTCTGGTTATTACACACTCCTTTGGATGAGATGCAATGAGTTTTGGCTTTGCATTTAGACTTAAAAAGTCCAGAAGTTAGGGGTGGGGCAGTTACATGATTTGATCTGGAAGCATGGCCACATGCAAGGACCAATTTTGGGGGCATTTTTGGCACTGACAGGGCCGCATTGGGATGTAAAAAACTATTTTGAAAGTAGACTTTCTGTAAGCCACCTTCAGACACTCAAGTCTTCATGAGGTGTGAATGGGAAGAGAAACTAATTATTCAGCAACCATCCTGTGTTGGGCACTTTCCCTTGCAGAATCCTATTTAATTTTTATAAGAATCCAATGAGGTAGTAAAGATTAACCTGAGTTTACAGATGTTTACAATCAACTATGGTCATTATTCTTTTTTTTTCCTTTTTGAATAGGAGATTTTATTTTTTTAAATGTTTTTTTATTATATTATGTTAGTCACCATACAGTACATCCCTGGTTTTTGATGTAAAGTTCAATGATTCATTAGTTGCGTATAACACCCAGTGCACCAGGTAATACGTGCCCTCCTTACTACCCATCACCAGCCTATCCCATTCCCCCACCGCCCTCCCCTCTGAAGCCCTCAGTTTTTTTTTTTTATAATGATTTTTTATTATATTATGTTAGTCACCATACAGTACATCCCCGGTTTTCGATGTAAG
Organism: Ursus americanus; assembly: GCF_024610735.1. Lineage (NCBI taxonomy): Eukaryota > Metazoa > Chordata > Mammalia > Carnivora > Ursidae > Ursus > Ursus americanus. Next base: position 61,578,253 of record NC_142133.1, read on the forward strand.
GCTCAATGATTCATTAGTTGTGTATAACACCCAGTGCACCATGCAATATGTGCCCTCCTTACTACCCATCACCGGCCTATCCCATTCCCCCACCCCCTCCCCTCTGTAGCCCTCAGTTTGTTTCTCATAGTCCATAGTCTCTCATGTTTCATTCCCCCTTCTGATTACCCCCCTTTCTTTATCCCTTTCTTCCCCTACTGATCATTCTAGTTCTTATGTTCCATAGATGAGAGAAATCATATGATAGTTGTCTTTCTCTGCTTGACTTATTTCACTAAGCATTATCTCCTCCAGTGCCGTCCATGTTGTAGCAAATGTTGAGAACTCATTCTTTCTGATTGCTGAGTAATATTCCATTGTATATATGGACCACAACTTCTTAATCCAGTCATCTGTTGCAGTGAAGCCCTCAGTTTGTTTCTCAGAGTCCATAGTCTCTCATGCTTCATTCCTCCTTCTGATTACCCACCCTTTCTGTATCCCTTTCTTCCCCTACCATTCTTCCTAGTTCTTATGTTCCATAAATGAGAGAAACCACATGATAATTGTCTTTCTCTGCTTGACTTATTTCACTTAGCATTATCTCCTCCAGGGCCGTCCATTTTGCAGCAAATGTTGAAAACTCGTTCTTTTTGATAGCTGAGTAATATTCCATTGTATATATGGACCACAACTTCTTAATCCAGTCATCTGTTGAAGGGCATCTCGGCTCCTTCCATGATTTAGCTATTGTGGACAATGCTGCTATGAACATTGGGGTGCATATGGTCCTTCTCTTCACTACGTCTCTATCTTTGGGGTAAATACCCAGTAGTGCAATGGCTGGATCATAGGGTAGCTCGATTTTTAACTTTTTAAGGGACCTCAACACTGTTTTCCAAAGTGGTTGTACCAACTTGCATCCCACCAACAATGTAGCAGGGATTCCCTTTCTCCACATCCTGTCCAACAATTGTTGTTTCTTGCCTTGTCAATTTTTGCCATTCTAACTGGTGTAAGGTGGTATCTCAGTGTGGTTTTGATTAGAATTTCCCTGATGGCTAATGATTTTGAACATTTTTTCATGTGTCTGTTAGCCATTTGTATGTCTTCATTGGAAAAGTGTCTGTTCATATCTTCTGCCCATTTTTTGATTTGTTTATTTGTTTCTTGTGTATTGAGTTTGAGAAGTTCTTTGTAGATCTTGGATACCAGTCTTTTATCTATAGTATCATTTGCAAATATCTTCTCCCATTCCATGGGCTACCTCTTAGTTTTTTTGACTGTTTCCTTGGCTGTGCAGAAGCTTTTTATCTTGATGAAGTCCCACAAGTTCATTTTATCTTTTGTTTCAATTGCTTTTGTAGATGTGTCATGAAAAAGGTTGCTTTGGTCGATGTCGTAGAGGTTGCTGCCTATGCTTCCTCTAGGATTTTGATGGATTCCTGTCTCACATTGAGGTCTTTCATCCATTTGGAGTTTATTTTTGTGTATGGTGTGAGAGAGTGGTCAAGTTTCATTCTTTTGCATGTAGCTGTCCAATTTTCCCAGCACCATTTATTGAAGAGACTGCCTTTTTTCCACCGGATGTTTTTTCCTGCTTTATCAAAGATTAGTTGCCCAAAGAGCTGAGGGTCCATTTCTGGGCTCTCTATTCTGTTCCATTGGTCTATGTGTCTGTTTTTGTGCCAGTACCATGCTGTCTTTGTGATCACAGCTTTGTAGTACAGCTTGAAATCCGGCAGTGTGATGCCCCCAGCTTTGTTTTTCCTTTTCAACAATTCCTTGGTGATTCAGGGCCTTTTCTGGTTCCATACAAATTGAAGGACTATTTGTTCCAAATTTTGAAAAATGTCATTGGTATTTTGATTGGGATAGCATTGAAAGTGTAGATTGCTCTGGGTAGCATGGACATTTTAACTATGTTAATTCTTCTGATCCATGAGCATGGAGTATTTTTCCATCTTTTTGTGTCTTCTTCAATGTCTTTCAAGAGTGATTTATAGTTTCTAGAATATAGATCCTTTACATCTCTGGTTAAGTTAATTCCAAGGTAACGTATGGTTTTTGGTGCTATTGTAAATGGGATGGATTCCCTAATTTCTCTTTCTTCAGTCTCATTATTCGTGTATAGAAATGCAACTGATTTCTGAGCATTGATTTTGTATCCCGCCACATTACTGAATTGCTCTATAACTTCTAATAGTTTGGGGTGGATTCTTTTTGGTTTTCCATATAGAGTATCATGTCATCTGCGAAGAGAGACATTTTGACTTCTTCTTTGCCGATTTGGATACCTTTTATCCCTTTTTGTTGCCTGATTGCTGTTGCAAGGACTTCTAGTACTATGTTGAATAATAATTGCGAGTGGGCATCCTTGTCGTGTTCCTGATCTTAAGGGAAAGGCTTCCAGCTTTTCCCCATTAAGAATGATATTTGCTGAAGGCTTTTCATAGATGGTTTTTATGAGATTGAGAAATGTACCCTCTATCCCTACACTCTGAAGTGTTTTAATCAGGAAAGGATGCTGTATTTTGTCAAATGCTTTTTCTGCATCTATTGAGAGAATCATATGATTTTTGGCTTTTTCCTTCTGTATAAAATCTATGACACTGATCGATTTGCGAATGTTGAACCACCCTTGCATCCCAGGGATGAATCCCACTTGGTCATGATGGATAATCCTTTTAATGTACTGTTGGATTCTATTAGCCAGGATCTTGTTGAGAATTTTGGCATCCATATTCATTAGGGAAATTGGTCTATAATTCTCCTTTTTGATGGGGTCTTTGCCTGTTTTGGGGATCAAGGTAATACTGGCCTCATAGAATGAGTTTGTTAGCTTTCCTTCTGTTTCTATTTTTTGAAATAGCTTTAGGAGAATAGGTATTATTTCTGCTTTGAATGTTTGGTAGAATTCCCCAGGAAAACCATCCAGTCCTGGAGTTTTGTTTTTTGGAAGGTTTTTTTTTTTTTATCACTGTTTCAATCTCTTCATAATTAATTGGCCTGTTTAAAAAATCAATTTCTTCCTGTTTCAGTCTTGGTAATTTATAAGTTTCCAGGAAGGCCTCCATCTCTTCCAGATTGCTTAATTTATTGGCATAAAGCTGTTGATAAAAGTTCCTAATAATCCTTCCAATTTCATTGGTGTTGGTTGTGACCTCTCCCTTTTCATTCATAATTTTATTAATTTGGGTCCTTTCTCTATTCTTTTGGATAAGTCTTGCCAGTGGTCTGTCAATTTTATTTATTCTTTCAAAGAATCAGCTTCTAGTTCTGTTGATCTTCTCTACTGTACTCCTGGTTTCTAATTCATTGATTTCTGCTCTTATCTTGATCAACTGCTTTCTCTTGTGTGGATTAGGCCTGTCCCTCTGTTGCTGTTCCAGCTTCTTGAGGTGAGAATATAAAAACTGCATTTTAGATTTTTCTCTTCTTTTGAGTGAGGCTTGGATGGCTATGTATTTTCCCCTTAGGACCGCCTTTGCAGTATCCCATAGGTTTTGGACCGTTGTGTTTTCGTTCTCGTTGGTCTCCATAAATTGTTTAAATTGATTTTTGATTTCGTGGCTTATTGAATCATTCTTGAGCAGGATGGTTCTTAGTCTCCAAGTGTTTGAGTTTCTTCCAAATTTTTCCTTGTGGTTGAGTTCCAATTTCAAAGCACTGTGGTCTGAGAATATGCAGGGAATAATTTCAGTCTTTTGGTATTGGTTGAGACCTGTTTAGTGACCCAGAACATAGTCTATTCTTGAGAATGTTCTATGGGCATATGAATAGAATGAGTATTCTTTGGTTCTGGGGTATAGTGTTCTATATATATATCTATGAGGTCCAACTCATCGAGTATGGCATTCAAAGCTCTTGTTTCTATGTTGGTTTTCCACTCTAGTGTCTGTCTATTGCTGATAGTGGAGTGTTGATGTCCCCTACTATTAACATATTTTTATCTATATGTCTCTTTATTCTGGTTAAGAGTGGCGTGCTGCTCCCCTGTTGGGGGCATATATATTTATCATTGTCATATCCACTTGTTGGATATATCCTTTAAGAATAATATTGTGCCCTTCTGTGTCTCTAACTATAGTCTTTAGTGTAAAATCCAATCTGTCTGATATGAGAATTGCTACCCCAGCTTTCTTTTGAGGTCCATTGGCATGAAAGATGGTATTCCATCCCTTTACTTTCAGTCTGAATGTATCTTTAGGTTCAAAATGAGTCTCTTGTAGATAGCAAATGGATGAGTCCTGTCTTTTTATCCAATCTGCAACCCTGTGGCGTTTTATGGGAGCATTTAGGCCATTTACATTGAGACTGATTATTGAGAGATATGATTTTAATGATGCCATGTTGCCAGTAAAGTCTTTGATTCTATAGATTGTGACTTTGTTCTATATCACTTTGGGGCCTTTTTACTTTTATAGAACCCCCCTTAATATCTCCTGTAGGGCTGGTTTCATGGTTACAAAACTGGTCAATGACTGGCGATTCTGGAAGGTCTTTATCTCTCTATCAATTCTGAATGACAGTCTTGCTGGATAAAGGATCCTTGGCTGCATGTTTTTCTCTGAAAGAGCTTTAAAAATGCCCCCCCCCAACCCTTTCTCTCATTCCAGGTCTGTGTAGACAGGTCTGACGTAATTCTGATAACTTTGCCTTGGGACGTGAGAAATTTCTTTGCCCTGGCCACTTTCAATACTGTATCCTTGGATCTAATATTTGCAAATTGCACTATGACGTGACGTGACATAGGTTTGTCGTGGTTGAGCTTGGGAGGGGTCCTCTCTGCCTCTTGGACATGAATGTTTGTTTCCTTTGCTAGATTAGGGAAGTTTTCAGCTACAATTTGTTCAAATATGTCTTCTAGACCTCTGTTTTTCTCCACCCCCTCGGGGATGCCGATGATTCTGACATTGGAACGTTTCATCGAGTCAGTGATCTCCTGTAACCTACATTCTTGAAATTGGATTTTTTTGAGCCAAGATTCTATTTTAGCTTTCTCTTCTACTAAACCATCCTCCAATATGCCGATACGTTCTTCTGCCTCATTCACCCTGGCCGTCAGAGTCTCTAGTTTTGGCTGCATTTGGCTCATAGAATTTTTAATTTCTGCTAGATTCGCTTTCATTTCCACCCTTAGAGATTCCATATTCTCATTAACATTTTCATTAATACTTTTTTCAAGTCTACACATCATCTTGACCATTGTTACTCTGAATTCCATTTCTATTAATTTGGTTATATCCATATCCATTAGTTCTGTGGGAGAGGCCACAGACTCTTTGTCTTTTCTTTGCTGGGGGGGATTTCTCCTTCTCGTCATTCTGATGAGGAGAGGTTGCGGGGTTGTCCAGAGCCCAAATTATTGACCAGGACCCAGGCCACGTGCCCTTGTTTTATAGGGATCTTAGGGATGTGGGCTTCTGGATTTTTCAGCCTGCCTTCTGGGGGAGGGGCCTGCCACACCGATACTCAGGCAACCCTGTTTGGGTAGAGTCTCCGTGTCCCCTGCGAGGGGGGATGGGGATGGGCACACTGTGAGCCGGTATTTCTAGGCTTTTGTTCCCTGGCGGTTTGCTGTGCCTCTTCTGAGAGTCAGAGCAGCAGTGGCCGAATCTCAGCCTCTGTCTCAGAACAGAGGGATCGCAGACCATTCTCCACTGTTCTGGCCACTTGAACTCTGTTACTGTTGGTGCTGCTCAACCCTGCAGCATCCCGGGATGTGCGCCTCACACCTGGCATCCCAGCCCTCACTTCCAGGGCCGGCGCGTCTCTGTCCTTTGTGTTTCTAACACCGCCAGCCGCCAGCCGCCCCCGCGCGCTTCCGGAGCTCCCGGTCTCAGTCTGGTTCCAGTGAGCGCACCGGTGCTCTGGTTTTCAGACTAATCTCACGCGTTCCCCGGCTCAGGGTCTCAGTCTGCTGTCTCGCGGGTGCTGGTCCGCGAGTCCGCCCGCTCCCCCGTGCAGGTGGCTACCTCTTCCCAGCGCCCGAACGCAGCGGCTCCCTCCCCCTTCTGTTTATCTTCCAATATCTGTGCGGCGGTTTCACGGCTCCCCGCTTCGTACCTCAATACTCAGCGCTGGAGTTGTTCATTTGTAGAGATCCAGGTGTATCTTCCTGCGTCTCATGCTGATTCCATGGATGTTCAGGATGGTCTGGTACCTATCCAACTCGACTCAGGGGACCAGCTGAAAAAGTGGTCCCCTACTCCTCTGCCATCTTAAGTCCTCCTCAGTCATTATTCTTTTTAGTACCTAGTTTGTTACGGATTTGGGTAGAGGAACTCCTTTCCAGTTGGCACCTATGTAACTTTGACAACCCCACCCTCCCTTTTTATGTATTTATTTATTTTAAAAGATTTTATTTATTTATGAGAGAGAGAGGGGGGTGGGGGGAGGAGCAGAGGGAGAGAGACAAGCAGACTCCATGCTGAGTGTGGAGCCAGACCCGGGACTTAAGCCCAGGACCCTGAGATCATGACCTAAGCCGAAACCAAGAGTGAGCCACCCAGGTGCCCCTCCCTGTCCCCTCTTTAATCTTCTATTATTCCCTTACTTTCCAATACCACAAACTGTCTCACCTTGTACTATTCCTACCTCTGATCTGGAATGAGCTATTTCACCATGGTGGCCTGCTTCCTTTAGAGAATAGGATTTACAAATGGAGACCCAGTGCTTATTGCTACTGGTGTGTCATTACTCCTAGGTCTTTGAGTGGGTCAGTATTAAAAGTCATGAATTCATATTGATTTTTCCAATTCAAATTTAACATTACATTTTGTTTGATTTTATATTTGTATCCTTTTCTTTTAATAGAAACTCTTAGTTCTTTTTTTAAAAAGTTGTATTTATTTATTTTAAAGAGAGAAAGAGCATGAGTGGGGGAGGGGCAGAGGGAGAGACTCTCAAGCAGACTCTGCACTGAGCTTGGAGCCCCACTTGGGGCTCGATCTCACAACCCTGAGATCATGACCTGGGCCAAATCAATAGTTAGAGTTGGATGTTTGACTGAGCCATCCAGGTCCCCTTTTTTTTTTGAGGGTGAGAAAGAAAGAAGGCTTCCAGGGTCTTTTAAAGAGAGGAGTATAACATTATTTGCAGATACTGACATACCTGGGAAATCCTGGAAAATATACTGAAAAACTATTATAAATAGTAAGGAATTAAGGATGTGGTTGGGAACAAAATTAATATATTAATATTAGAAATATCAAAGGCCACCTTCTATATGTAAAACAACCAGTTAATAGAGGTAAATGGATAACCCCATTTACAGTTACACAAAAAAAAAAGATTTTAAAAATTGGGGATTAAACATTACAAAAAAATGTGCAAAATCTGTGTGAAAAAAACTAAAAAATGGGGGTGCTGGAGTGGTCAGTTGGTTAAGCATCTGCCTTGGGCTCAGGTCATGATCTCAGGATCCTGGGATAGAGTCTCGCATGAGGCTCCCTGCTCAGCAGGGAGCCAGGTTCTCCCTCTGCCTCTGCCTCTGCTCTTCCCTCCGCTTGTGCTCTCTCTCTCTCTCTCTCAAATAAATAAATGAAAATCTAAAAAAAGAAAAAGAAAAGCTTAAAAATGTCCCAAGGGACACAAAAAATGACCTGAGTGCAAAGGAACCACTTGTATCTGTTGACAACAGCCTTACAAACATATTGTTACCAAAAACAACACGTTTACTGAGCTCTTATGATTTGTCCGGTTCTAAGCACTTCACATATATTGACCCTATGAGATGCACGGATGAAGAGGCAGACACAGCGCGTGAGGTTAGGTGACAGGGTCATACAGCAGGTAAGTGGAAGGCACCCTACCATTTAACCATAGAGTGCACCACTGCATGAATTTTCTCTTAAGTAGCTTAAATATTCAGATGTAATTCACACACCATAAAAGTCACCATACTAAAGTTACAATTAAATGGTTTTTAGTAGATTGAAAAAGTTGTGCAACCTTCGCCGTTACCTGATTGTGGAATATTTTCATCATCCCCAAAAGAAATCCTGGGCCTGGTAGCAGTCAGTCCCCATCCCCCCAGCCCCCAGCCCCTGGCAACCACATTCTATTCTCTGTCTCTAAGGATTTACCTATTCTGGACATTCCATATGAATGGAGTCCTATAATTGTAGGCTTTTGTGACTGGCTTCTTTTGCATAGGATATTATTTTATGGTTCATCCATGTTGTAGCATGTATCGCTACTTTATTCCTTCTTATGGTGGAATAATATGTCATTGGATGGATATACAGCATGTTGTTTATCAGTTCATCAACTGAGGGACATTTGAGTTGTTTCATTTTTTGGCTACTCTAGATAATGCTGCTATGAACATTGCTGTACAAGCTTTTGTATTAACGTCTGTTTTCACATAGTTAAAGTAGTTCATTTAAAGTTTTTGTCCAGTAAGCCCAACGATCGGGCTTCTCAGGGACAGTGTCTATTGGTTGCTTTCTTTCCTGTGTATGGGTCATACCTTCCTGTTCCTTTGCATATCTGTGGCTGATTGTTGAAAATGAAGCATTTCCAATGATACTATGTGGCCCCTCTGGACATCAGATTCTCCCCACCTCCTGGGGCTTTGTTGTGGTTGCTGCCTGTTGTCATAGTTGTTTGTTTACTTAGTGACTTTTCTGAACTCATTCTCTGAAGTCTTTAAAGATTTTATTTATTTATTTGAGTGAGCGAGAGAGCACGAGTGGGGCAGGAGGGGCAGAGGGAGAGGGAGAAGCAGGCTCGCCGCTGAGCAGGGAACCCGATGCGGGACTCCATCCCAGGACCCTGGGATCATGACCTGAGCTTCACTGAGCCACGCAGGCGCTCCTGCCCCACCTAGTATTAAGACATATATTAAAAGTATAATTATTAAGACAGTATAGTACTGGCAATAAATAGATCAATGGGACAGAATCAAAAGTCCAGAAAAAGAACAAGTTTTTATGATAAATTAGTATACAATACCAATGGGAGTGCATGTCAGTGAAAGAAAAGAGTTTAGTAAATTTACTAGCATTAGGAAAAACATTAAGTTGGATTCTTAGCTAACTTCTTACAACAAAAGAAATTCCAGATGTATCAAAGATTTAAATATAAAATTTAAAATCATTAATAATGGGGAAATAGCTCTTAGAGGTTATAAGACTTTGGAAGCAACCCAAAATTCCATCAAAGTAAAATAGATAAACATATGTGGTATATTCATATATAATGGTAATATACAACAATGAAATATATGAACTATAACTTATATACAACAACATGCTAGAGTCTGAGAAATATGATGAGTTAAAGAAAAAAGATATTAATGGATACTCTCAGAATCATAGAATATGACTCCATTCTTATGGAATTAAAAATGAGCAAAAGAAACTGTAGTTTTAGGGATGTATGCAAATGTGGTAAAATTGTAAAGAAGCAAAAGGAAGTGATTATTACAAAAATCAGGGTGGTGGTTGGCTCTGGGATGATGGTGGTATGGTGAATAGAGAGGGAGGCTTCTGGGGGTGGAGGGAATGTTCTAGTTCTTGTTTAGTGACTATAGGGGTATTTATTTAATAGTTATTCATTAAACTATTCACGTAGGTTTATGAACTCACCTGTATGATTGTTATATTGCACCGTAAAAGAAGAAAAATTATAAAGAAAATGTAGTTGATTTCTAGTATGTAGCATTATATCTTGGGCAAATCTTATTTTGAGGCTGATTATATATTTTTAATCCCATTTTCCTAGATTCCTCAGATTCATGCTTCCTAACAGAGGAATCTCTTTCTTTTCTTGAGAGATTCTATGGTCCACTTCCTAGGAAATGCTATAGTATTGGTAATTAAATCATATCAGAGTGACATATAGAAAGCTGTACGATTGAGCGGCTGCTATCAAAATGTCATCCCACTGCTACAGAGGCAAGCTAGGCTCTCCCTTTCTCCAGTGTCCTCAGAGTTTCATTTGTAGATTGATAGAAAGCTGAGCTCCAATCCTGGGCTCATAGGATTGAATTTATTAACTACTGGGTGGAGATGAAATTTACCTTTCAAGGCTGGTTTGAAAATAAAATAAGGTAATAAATGGTGATTACTATGGCCTTTAATGAAGCAAGACTAATAATAGCATAAAGGATTGCTCTAGAATGGAATAATAATGTTCTTTTTTGCATAAATTCAAGGAAAATGATTTTTAAAAATGGGTTTGATGTAATTGTTGTTTCATCTCATTGGGGTTTTCGTCATCGTTGTTGTTTTTTAAACTCTGTATCCTGACATCTTTTCCCCATCTATCTCAGGACATTTGTTTACTCATTGCTCACTAGAGGGAGGCCTTTCCCAGTTGTGTTCCTTGTCAGAGGTTTTGTCTTCTGCATGGGAAATGGACTTCTCCAAGGCTACTATCTGATTTACTGTGCTGAATACCCTGCTGAGTGGTACACAGACGTACGGTTTACCCTGGGTAAGTAAACCTGGCCACTTCTTACCCACACCCCGCCTCAATCCCCATCACCTTCCCCCACCCTACTGCAATAACCCCCAGGGAATTCCGTTCTCCTCTCCTCTCCCTGCCCTGCTCTTTTCCCTATAAAACAGCCAAAGAGCTCTTTGAGAAACAGGTCACTCCCCACCCCAGAATCCTCCAGTGCATTTCTATTACTCTTGGGATAAAAGACAAATTCCTTGTCACTGCCTCTGCCTGTGATGCCCAAATGTTGTTGGTCCTGCCCGATTTCTCGACCGCATTTCCTGCCTCCATCCAATGACTGTGCTGTAGCCTCAGTGGCCTTCCTGCTGGGCCTGAAATGGTCAAGCTGGTTCTGCCCCAGAGCTTTTGTACAGACCGTTCCCTCTGTCTAGAATGTTTTGTCCACATATACTCGTGGAGGTTGGTCCCTTACTTTATTCAGGTGTCTAACAACTTGTACCTCCTCAAAGAGACTTTTCCTGAGCATTTTATCTAAAATAGTAGAAAATACTGTTGAATTTTTTTTCCCATTATCTGCAAGAGGAACTCAAGTCAGGATGGTTTGATTGTATATTATTTTATCTTAAACCAAAATGCAGGGATTACCCTTAATTCCTCTCTTTACACCACACATCAGGTTCTCTCTGTCAGCTTAGTACGGCTGCATTTAGCTCTGTAACATGTCCCGACAGGGCTCACTTCTCCCTCACTGCTCTGACTTCATCCTCTTGCACTTAACAATCCAAACTCCTCACCAAAGCCTACAACGCTTAGTGTGTGCTCTTTTAGTTATCATCCTGTCTACATTTTCCCACTTTTCCCTCTATCTTAAAGTTTCAACTGCACCAGCCTTCCTTATGTTTTTTAAACAGAGTAAACCTATTCTAGCCTCAGGGCCTTTGCACCTGCTAATCCCTATACCAGATTGCTCTCCCTCAGATCTGTGTATTCTTATTATTCAAATCACAAGACAAAATGCCAAATCTTCAAAAACTTTTCCTTACCCACCTCATCTAAAGTAGAGACACCTTTTCCCCTCCCCAGTTCACTCTCTATCTCATGATCCTATGATTTTCTGCTTTGCAGTGACATTGTATGATTTAAAATGTTTTAATTATTTGAATTCGTTTCCGTCTTCTTTCACTAAAATGTAAGCTCTATGAGAACAGATACCTTGACTGTTTTTTCACTACTGTATCCTTGGTGCTTAGGATAACGCTTGGTGTATTATAAGCTCTCAATCAATATTAGTTGAATGAATAAATGAATGAATGAGTACAAGAGTGAGTCTTGTACCATCCTTGTGAAATAGGTACTATTCAAATCTACATTTTACAGATGAGAAAACGGAAGGTGAGAGAGGGTCAGTGACTTGCCCAAGGACACATAGACCCTGAGTCCAAGGTTTCTGCTTTGTCCACTTCCGTGCATGCTATCTCCCCTCCTTCTCTCAACCTTCTGCCTTTGTTGTCTATCCCCATTTTCCTTTCTTCCAGGCCAATAATTAAAAAAAAATTATTATTGAAGTATAGTTAACGTACAATGTTATATTAGTTTCAGATGCATAATGTAGTAATTCAGCAATTCTATGCATTATTCAGTGCTTACCAAGATAAGTGTAGTCACCACCTGTCACCATACAATGGCCAATGATCTTTTGACTAGACAAGACTGCAAATCATTGTTTCCTGTCATAGAAAATGAGGCAGATCTGTTTTTAATTCAAGTGTTCTTGCTTTTTGCCTCATATATTTTGATCAGCACAAATACACGTTGTTGAGAGGTGAGGCTGGGCATCTATGTGGAACAGTGAGTGTTTCTGGACTGTCATGGTGCCCACTGGGATACAAGACCTGCAAGACCTTGCATCCCTGATCCTGGCTCTCCTCACCTCAGACCAGGGCTTCTTTCTGAGCCAGTGAATGGGTGAACAAGACTGTGTGTGTGAACTGGCAGTGACTGAAACCAGTTTGCTAGGTCCCAGGCTCCCCAATCTGACTCATGTTACTTTCATGAGAATGGGTATATCAATCAGGAATGCTGTCAGCATAAGTCACAGAAAACCAGTTCATGTGACTTAATTAAGAATTTCTATTTCTTACATAACAAGAATGTCCAAAGGTAGGTGGCTTCTGCATTCCTTTAGTTGCTTACCGATATCATTAAAATCCTAGGAACTTTTTATACTTTCTATTCCACGGTTCTTAACATGTTTACCTATGGTCCTCATCATATTCACTTCATGATTGCAAGGCAATTGCTAGAGCTCAAGGCATCACATCTGGCAATGAAAGAGGAGGGAGGCATCTTCCCTTTTATCAGGAAAGCAAAAATTTCCAAGGAAATTTCCCTTTATATCCTTGTGTCAGAAATAGGTCCCATGACTACTTTTCAGACTTCCAGCCTCTATAGTGGGGGAAGGCAAAAGAAGAGGGTTTGGAATTAGTGGTTGAGTTTGCCAACCACAATTTAATTATTTGGGAATGAGCCAAAAGTTTGCTATTATTCATTCATTCATTCATTCATTCATTCATTCATTCATTCATTCAAGTATTGCCCAGTGGTGTTGCTCCCTTTCTCTCCTCTCCCAACTGCCTCCATCATGTGACACTGTATAATGTCAGTCTTTTGGTCTATGAAAATATGGCCTCTCCACCCAAATTTGGGAAATGGCTAATTGGCCACCCTTTGCCATATCTTTGTAGCATTCTCAGAATTTGAAATTAAATTCCCTTCTCATCATTAAAACACACACACACACACACAAAACTTAGCTTATGAGAAAAACACCAAAACCAGGATACATTTTTTTAAAAAAAGATTTTGTTTAATTATTTGAGAGAGAGAAAGTGTGAGAGAGAGAAAGCACAAGCAGGAGGAGCTGCAGAGGGAGAAGTAGAAGCAGGGTCCCCACTGAGCAGGGAGCCTGACACGGCACTCGATCCCAGGACCCTGAGTTCATGACCTGAGCCAAAGGCAGATGCTTAACTGACTGAGCCACCCAGGCGCCCCACCAGGATACATTATTAACTTCTTTCCTCTGTCTTCTTTGCTAAGGCGTCTTCTTATTTATTTTGGGAATGGGAATCAACATTCAGAGTGACTATATATTGCGCCAGCTCAGGAAGCCCGGAGAAGTCATCTATAGGATTCCACAAGGTAATACCTCCCCTGCCCTCCAGATTTCCACTCTGCCTTGGGAAGCCTGTCCCAGGGATTATGCTATGAGTAGCAAATGGAGAGGGGGCAGTGAGGGCACAAATGGTATGATATATCCCAATTTGCCTCTGACTTCTCTTTCACATCCCCTCCTACCCCACAACACATTTGCGTTTTCTGATCTAAACCTGGAAGTTCAGGTAGAGGCACCCCCAGGAAGGTGCAACATCATAATACCTTGGGGGTGGGGGAGTGCAAAGCTTGGGGTAAGATGGAAATAGGCTGCCACCTCGTTACAGTAGGTAAGATTACCATGTACTGTATTAGGCTTCTCCAGAGAAACAGAACCAATAGGATATAGATACAGATACAGCTATAGATACATAGAGAGATTTATTCTGAGGAATTGGCTCACGTGATTCTGGAAGCTGAGAAATCCCATGATTTATTATCTGCAAGTTGGAGACCCAGGAGAGTAGGTGGTGTAAGTTCTAGTCATCATCATCTAGTCATCATCAGGAGAAGACTGATGTCCTAGCTTAAAGACAGTCAGGCAGAGAGAGTGAATTCTCCCTTACTTGGCCTTTGTTCTATTCAGGCCTTCAGTGGATTGGATGAGGTCCACCCATATTGGGGAGGGAAATCTGCTTTAGTCAGTGAATAGATTCAAGTGTTAATCTCATCCAGGAACACACTCACACACATACCCAGAAATAATGTTTAATCAAATATCTGGCACATTATAGCCCAATCATGTTAACACAGAAAATTAAGCATCATGTGTACGTACCATGTTGGTCCTTCATGAGTTAGTCAGTAAAGTTGAATTGTGTATGACTTGTCTTTTCCAGTTGACCTTGACTTATCTAGTGAGTAGTCAGGGGTAGTACTGTATTTATTTTCTGCCACTTGTATTTTCTTAAAGGTATGCAGAGCCATAATTACTTAAACAAAAATTAGTATGGGAGGTCTTACAAGTACAAATGCATTCTCAGATATAAAGTCATAGCTTATTTGAAATTCTAACTGTTCCCAAGAAACCAGGGTGTGAAGTTGACAAACTCAAGCAGGTGAGAGTGAATTAGTCCAAGTAATCTTTCACTATTTTAGGTGGTATTTGTGTAGGTTGATGACTCTCATCCTTTTTGATGTAAATAGACCTGTTATTTACTTCAAAAATTTTTCCTAAATTACAATATGGTATTGATATTCATTTATTAATAAAATAACAACAGAGCTATAATGAATTCAGTAACACATTTAAATAAATTTAAGAGTTGCTGACATCCTCATGGTGTCTACATCAAACAAAAATAATGGTGTATATTGAGATATGCCATTGGCAATTTATAGACCCTGTATAGGAGGTCAGTGGTTTCTGCCAGGATCCGGGAAATCACGGGTCTGGAACTGCTGATGCAGTGTCATCTTTAGGGAAAGATAACTTGAAGGAGTTTTGGGATTTTAAATATTCACTCAATAACTAGCCAAACAAAGAAGAGCAGAGAATTCTCTTAAAAGCTAGATTGTCAAAGTTAGTTTCCAACTATTAAGGTATGTTAGAGAATGATTTAAAAACAGAATATTCTAAAAAAAAAAAAAAAAAACAGAATATTCTTTATATAAATATGGAAAGAAAAAAATTAGTTTACTATGGGACAGAAAGTGGATACATTTACTATCATTGGAAATGTGTTGATTTCTATTTATAGGTTTGATGTCAGACATATATGGTTGGATAGAAAAGTAAATCTTGAAAATCAGCAGAAGCAGACCTCACCAGCCCCCATGGGGGCAAAGCCCCTGCAGCTCCCACTCACTTCCTTCAACTTGAACGAGTATATATACTCCTTTGCAGGGGGCGGGGGCAAATGCCCCAGGAAAATCTAATTATGTCTAGTATCAACTTAGGTTTTTATTATTGTCACATAGTGTGTTGTTCATTTTGTCTGAGTGCCCACGTGAACTGTGTGGTGTGGGTGTCCAGGGGAGGAGTGAGAAGGTGAGAGGTGGCTTGGAAATGTTATTTAGTCGAACAAAATGAAAACCAGACCTCCTGCTCCTCATCATTGTCCTGCCCAGAGCAAGGGGTACAGCAGTTGCTGGAGATTGGCTGGAGCCCATCAAGAAGTTGGGGCCACTCTTCACGATTCCAGGAAGTTCTGAGGGCAACAGGCTGTTGTCACTGTGTTTACCCTTCTTCCCAAGTGGATTTGGACCAGACTGTGATGACCATAAGGAAGTCTCCAGCCCCACATTCATCATAACTACCTTTATGTGCTTTGGAACGGAGCAGAGGGGTTTGATGTGCGGATGATCCAGTTCTGATGATGGACTTTTTCATTCTTCTGCATACAGGTGGCTTGTTTACGTATGTTTCTGGAGCCAATTTCCTTGGGGAGATCATTGAATGGATCGGCTATGCCCTGGCCACTTGGTCCCTCCCAGCACTTGCATTTGCATTTTTCTCACTTTGTTTCCTGGCGCTGCGAGCTTTCCACCATCATAGGTAAATTTCTCAGTCAGGGTGGCAGCTGTCAAGTAGCTTTCTTCTCCAAGCAGTCTTTCAGCACTCTGAGTCAGATGGAGAAAGCTAAGACATGTATTTTTATAAGGTAAGCTTGATACAGTAATCTGGACTGGCAAATTCTGAGCTTTCTGAGCTTTCACTGAACTTGGAATTCAGCTGGGTGACAGCAGTGTAAACACTTTTTTTTTTTTATGAGTGAAACTAAACCCAGGTAGGAAGAGGCACATCCGAGGTGACTTGGGAAGCCACCTGTGTGTTATGGAAGAAGGCTTCCTGGCAATGAAGTTGTGAGTTAGTTGGCCCGGGCTCTGTGCCTCCTAGCAGGCTTACCGCATGGCTGCTGGGTGGCAGTGGGCTCTAGGTAAGGGTCAAGAGGTCCAAAAAGTAGCTTCCATTTCCACGCTTCAATTCAATTCACTTCTGCCACATTTCTCAAAGTGTGTTCCACAGGCTGCACTGACCCCAGCTTCACAGATAATCCTGAGGTATAGCCACGATAGAGTACCACCAGGGAAAAGTCTAGCCCCCGGTCTAGTGTGGCTACTATCTTTAATTCTGGGTTTGGTGCTAATAGTTCAGGTAATCACAGAGCCCTGGAAACTCCAGAATTATTCTCCTGGAATCTGTGTAGTAACAGGGCTTATTCTGACACTCTATTTTATCCGCGACCCCTGCCCTCCATAAATCCTAGCCAAGGTCATTGCTGGGTTCCTGGGAAGGTAGGATAAGTGAATGCTTATCTGGTGTGATTTTAGGACTGTCCCCTCACCTGGGCAATGCCAGGAGTTGTAGGGGTTTAGAACCTTTCCTCTGTAGGTCTAGCATAAAGCCTTATTACCTTCCACCTTCCTCCCAGACCCAGCACCAGACAAAAGCATTAACTAAAAGCATCACTGCAAGGGGAAGAGTAACGTACTAAGTTGTTATCGGGCTTTGTGCTTAAACTTCAGATCCTTTCTCTAAATTGGCTTTTGTGGCTGGAGAGACACAGAGAGAGGAAGGGATAGCCAAAGGGGGAATAGCCTTGGTACCAGGACTTGGGAGAATCCTTAAGCTCCTGCATGGGTGTTTTAGTTGGGCTAATGATTAATTCTGTAGTTTTGGAGGTTAAATCAAGAATGGGTTCTTTTCCTCAGAGTGGAATTTATGCAAAAGTGTCAGAAATGAATGAAACAGTAGCTGTCCTCATGACATGCACCAGCCACCTCCTAGCCTTGGCAGGGACAGGCTGGAGAGTGTCTCCAGCCTGTAAGACAGTGTGTGTTCTCCTCCCTTGAGGCAGAGTCTGTTCCCCACCAGAGGTGGAGATGGAGAGGGCAGAGAGGGCAGCCAGCAGCTGGAGGAGTTCTGGGAAGTAGTCTCAGGTGGGACCGGTCAGGGGAGGGACAGCAGTTCTAGCAGAGGTTTCCAGCAGGTGCAACAACAAAATCTAAACTGTGGTCCTGTCCTGTGAGGTCAGATTCCTCCAGAAGGAAGGCCAGGCATCTTTTCTATAGGGCCAACTGGTCTTTGTGAGAAGTAACTCATCAGACCTCTCTAAGCATAGCATGAAAACCAGCCACCTCTTGTTGCACATTATTACTGTTTGTCGCCTGGTGCACATTAAGGTATTTTAACAGAGTGTATCACTGTGATTACCACTTGAGAGTTCCCAGCTTCAACTAGCTAGGACAGCCTGGTCACTGAAGGAGAAAGCCATTTCACAACCTGAATTAATCTTCCGGGCTTGCCAAAGCAGATGACCACAAACCGAGTGGCTTAAAACAATCGAAATTTATTCTCTCACAGTTCTGGAGGCAGAAGTCTAAAATCAAAGGGTATGTAGGGCTGTGTTCTCTCTGACGGTTCTAGGCGAGGATCCTTCCTTACCTCTTCCTGGCTTGTGGTTGTACCCCCAACCTGAGGTGTTCCATGATCTACAGCTCCATCCCCAGTCTCTGCCTTCATGTCCACATGGCCTCTTCCCCTGCCTGTCTCTGTCTTGGTGTTTCTTGTCCCCTTCAGTCATCCTGGATGAAGGGACTTTCCTATTCCAGTATGCCCTTTAGCCTGTTACTACACAGACTAAATCATGTCTGCGATGACCCTATTTTCAGGTAAGTCTTCTAGGTTAAGACTTCAAGCATATATTTGGTGGGGGGAGGCGGGGAGCACACTTCAACTCAGAATATGAGGTAACATTTTCTTGGCATTCCCAAGGCCTCATGAAGGGTATTTTCTGGGAACATTACCAGTTTTCTAGGATTAATCTTGCCCATGGTCTTTGGGGTCTCTGGTTCCTTATTTCCCAATTGAATCCATTGAGCAGTTCCTTCTGGCTCCCCCCCTTTTTTTTTATTGTGGTAAAACACGCATAACATAAAATTTACCATTTTGGCCATTTTCAGAGTACCATTTAGTAGCAGTAGGTACATTCATAATGTTGTGCAACCATCCCCACTGTTCTCTGGCTATTACTTTTTATTTCCCAACACAAGAAGCTTCAATATTTATGGGAGAGGATGCATGAGGGAGAAGGAAGATGGACATCTTCCATCTGCAAGAGTCAGGCCTTGAGTAACTGTAGGTTGGTTTGTATCAAGGCTCTTGGACCCAGCAAACCTCAATGGTTGACCACTGCTTGTTATAATTATTCCTTTCTTGTCTTTTAGATTCTACCTCAAGATGTTTGAGGACTACCCCAAATCTCGGAAGGCCCTCATTCCATTTATTTTTTAAAGAAACCAGATAAAAAAGAAACTAAAAGCTCCCACATGACTGTTGAACACCATCGAGCTGAGCCTGTCATTTTTTAAGTTCCCGTGTAATAGATACCAGGAGGCCTCCTGTGTTCTGACAGCCGTGTGGAGATTCTGTGAGGAGACTACTTTGTGCATACTCCACCCTCCCAGGGTCTCTCTCCTGATCTCCTGTTGAAGCTTCGACAAGGCTCTTCTCCACACAGAGGCACCTGTCTCCTCCTTATCTAGTCCTCCTAGAAAGTGCAAAACTTCCCTACAGTCTTTTCTTCTTTGGGTGATCTAAGTATGTGTGGCCTAATACCTGCTCTGTGTCAATGTAAGACAGCCTATAGTTGGGACAGTTTTCAGCTGAGGGCAGGGTTTGTAGAATTTATTAAAGGTACATATTTTACACCCATACAAATGAAAACCCAGTCACACTTTCCTCTCCCTTAGTTAATTATGATAGACGTGAGGTGATGAAGTAGACTTTTAACAGAGGAGCCCTCTCTTCATGTTGCTGAAGGTGCAAGGAGGCATTGACCCCGTTTCAAATTTGTGCATTGTCTCAGCGCCTCTGGCTTCCTGAAATTTCCAGGATCCCTGTCGGAGATATCCCAGAAAACTGGTGTGGGGTTTATTGAAGGTCAGGTTTTCTTGACCACAAAGGGAGTGACATAACTCTGGTTGGCTACTGAGAGAGTAAAAAAATGTTTTACAGTAGACACCGCCCACTCTGGTATTCTCGGAAACCTGTGGAAATATCCAAATAATTAGAGAGTGTCAAAGAAGAGAAACGACTGAGCAAGATCATACGTTGCTCACCTGGACAGGACATTTGCAGTGACACAGAAGCATTTCAGAAGTGCTCGGCAACTTTTCTGAGATTTCTTCACGGCTGTCCTCGGAATCTGCTCAGAAAGGCATTTCTAGGGGCAGCCTGAGCATGAGTCCTCCAAGTTTCCCAGGGCACGGGCTGAAAGCTGCCACCAGAGGCCTGCAGCTGGGCGGCAAACCTCTTTTGTTTGGCTCAGACAGGAATTCACACATAGTTTGACTTTCTTTGTTTTTTTGTTTTTGTTTTTCTAACATTGGAAGTTTCCAAAATTTCAAAGTTAGGTCTCTACATTCCAGTTTCCTTTAAAAGGTCCTTTAAAAGGGCCCACGGAACCCACTAAGAATGGGACTGATCAGCTAGTGTGCATTAGAATGTGCAACCTCGGTGGACGGGTCACCCTAGCATGGGTCCTTAGACACTGGGCTCTCTAAGGGAGGGGCTGAACACTCAGAATCAGGATGTAGGAAAATATTTGTCCCCTCAGATCCAGGCAAGCGTCCATAATGTTTGGCAAGCCCTTTTGGGAAATGAACACCAATTTTATCAGGTGAGGTGCTAAGTATAGAAATTCACTGTATAAGAAACAAGACATTTGAAAGGTCTGAGGATGATGTCTATTACTGAAAAATACAAATTGTAATCATATAAATGTTTTTCTGTTTTCTGTTTATTAAATGCCTCTTAAATCATGAATGTTAAGTAATTTTGTTTGAATTGAAAGATCCCTGGGCTCATGAAGATTTTTATAAGGTGTTGAGCTGTGGGGTTTTTGTTGTTGTTATTGTTTGCCTTCCTTTCTTCCTTTCTTTTCTTTCTTTCCTTCCTTCCTTTCCTCCTTCCTTCCTCCCTCCCTCCCTCTCTCTCCTTCCTTCCTTCCTTCCTTCCTTCCTTCCTCTCTTTCCTTCTTCTTTAAAAAAGTATTGCTTCCTTTTTGCTCTTCTCTCTTCATTTTGTCAACTTGAAATTAGGGGCTCTGAGTTGAAAACAAAAGAGAAATATAACTTATGTGGTTTCTCAGCCATAGCTCAGAACTGGAAGCGGGTGCAGGAAAGGTGTGGGGAATGTGCTAAGGCTAGATGCCACCCCTGATGTTCAGGAATACACAGATGGGGAGATACTCTTAATGACATAAATCTTAAGGTATAGCTTGGGCTCTGTGAAATAGAGGACTTCCAATTCTCTCCAAGACATTGATAACTGCCTTTATTAAAACCTTTATCTCATTACCATATAAAGTATCTGGGCCAGTCCTTGAAACGTAATGAGCACTCAATGAATGGCAGCTCCATTTTGCCCAGTAGGTACAATCTTGGGACAAAACTGCCATTCAGTGATTGCTTTTTTTTTTTTTTTTTTTTTTTTTGCCACAAGAAGGTGCTCTCTGGAATTTTTAGGTCAATCCTGATTTAATAAGGTAATTTACATATTTGGAAATTGGAAAAACCCTATTGTTGTTTCAAGTTAACATGATCATGAACCTTCTTTTTTTTTTAAATTTATTTATGCTTTAGTAATGTCTACATCCAACGTGGGGCTCGAGTGATGACTACAAGATCAAGACTGCCATGCTCTACCAACTGAGCCAGCCAGGTACCCCTGATGTGGACCTTAATTTAAACATAGTGTAGAATAAACTTCACATAATCTTAACTCTTCCCTTGATAGCTGAGGTATTCTCAGTGCTCTAGGACCATTGTTTTCAACCCATTTTCTCTGTCTGGGCTAGAATATGTATGCAGATTGAGTACAATAAAAGTCTGAAGGAAAAGTGTGCTCTTCTCTAAATGTATTTCCCCTTTCTCCTACAACTAGAGTGCTACAAAAATGTTAATTTAGGTTTTCTGTGGAGTGGTTTTTGAAACCAGGGACTAAAATATGACAGTGGCTTAGCTAACAAGATAGTCTGTCTCGATCCTACTAAAATTTTTATGGAGGGAATGTTTTCCTACTGACCTTGTAGAAGTTGTTGTAGTGTTCTGTTTGTTTTCAGAATTAAAGAGCTGAAGCACATTTAAGACATCCACTAGTCCCACCCCTTCACATAATAGATGGAGACACTGAGACCTGCAGTATTGAAATGCCTCCCAGGGTCACATAGCCGGTCAGAACAGCCGTCCTCCCTTTTCCCTTTAAGGATCAGAAGTCTGTCTTTCTTCTTAGGGCATAGCAGGTTTTTAGAAGAGAGACCCAACACAGCCTACATAGATGGGTGTGAATTTAAAGTCTGAACACACTCATTCACTCTGCAATCATTTATTATTTAAAATATGGAAAATGGTAAGGGGTGAGAGGATATTGTTGAGTTAGACATGATTCTTGCCCTTTAAGGTTGCCATTTAGATTTCTGAAGAACTCATGCAAGAGAAAAATAGCCAGAGATTCAGAAATCTACCAACTGTCATGTCCATTTTGTGGCATCTGTTTCCCCCACTCTGTGGTGAGTATCAGGCTATGCCCTATCATGAACCTATTTCATAAAACAAAGGTGTAGTAGAGATCGTGGTGTAGAAGAGATGACATTTGTGCTCAGTCTGAAAAAAGCTTCAAGTCACAAGTTCCCCTTATCCCCAAAGCTTACCTCCCTAGTCGCATCATTGGCTGTCCTACATTAGAAAAGGAAAAAAGACCTCTAATGAGTACTTTGCAAATAAATAGTCATTTAGGTGGTCTAACCCTTTCAGGAACAAATAAATAAACCTATGATTTTATTGCCTTTCAGTTTTTCAATAGCTGCCTTGACTTTTTGTGGTAACCTTATGGTAATCTCACCAAGAATCAAAGGCTAAAGCTCTTGGCACATGACGGAATGGACTCATGAAGAGTCATTTCCTTTCTTGCCTGGCCTTTGATTCTCTAATAGACTGTGGGCTGAGGTCCAGGCATGGCAAATAAGCTAGGGAAACAGTAAATATTAAGCAAAACCTTCTAGAAAAGGCTGTTGATTGTTTTATAGCATCTATACTATCCCATGATAAAAGAAAGAGGCATGGTGCCAGATGGTAATGTGGGTGCTTGGATGATTTACTAGCCACTGAGTGGATTTAATTTCTGAGTAAGAGATTTGCTCATTCTCTCTATAAGCCCATTAAGCTGCGATCTTAAAAGGTTCTGTGTTATGTGTATCGTGTCTCATTTCTTCCCACCAACCACAGCTTGGGGTTTGGATGAGTGAAATACATGGTTGAAGAAGGTTAAATACGTACTAACCTGTGTTAGTTCCTCTTGTCCTAACCTTCATGGCTTCAGGGTTTGGCTTTGCTCAGTGTAGGCAGACACTAGGTGAGGGATATCCAAGACCCTCTCCCACGAGGCAGGCTGGCTGGGAGCTGGAAGAGAGCAGAGAGGAAGTGGAGGAGAGTGGGGAGTTATGCAGGAGGAGCAGGGGCGAAGGCAGGGGAAGGCTGGCAATGAAGTCAGGGAAAGGGCCTTGGGAGAGGGGGCCTCTCCTGACAGAGTGAGTTTATCTCCCTTCCCTTGTCTTGGTCTGTGAAAGTCTGATCCCTTCCTTACCCTCCTAGGGAAAGAATGCCTCTGGGAGAGAGAATAAGCTCTTCTTCGAGCTCCTTTTTCACAAGGAAAGATACTGAATTTCTTTAGACACAAGCCATATGGTTGTGCCTCACAATAAAGAACTTAATTGTATTTCCGTGACTCACCTCATAAAGATGGTTTTAAGTCTGTGCAGCAGTGACACTTGTGAGAAAGAGGTGAAGGAATTGTTCTGAGAAGTGTGTGGCTGCATCCAAGTTCAGTGAGGCCAGTGGGGAGATGAGAGCCTCCAGAGGAATAAGCACCCACAGGCTTTGCCCTTTTCATGGTCTTTGTTTTCCTTTACTCCAAAGGCCAAGGATCCTTCTTTATAAGGATGCATTTTTTTCAGCATTGACTAGAAAGCAAATGCCATAAAATCAATTAAATTTCATTAATTGATTTATTAATGCATTTAATTAATTATTAATGTAAGATTTCTATACTATATAGAGAGAGGTTAAATCTAAATATAAACTCTGTTAAGTTAAAGATGTATATTGTATAAACTCTGGAGCAATGACTCAAAAAAGATATGGGTAATAAACTCATAGTGGAAAAGGAAAGGAATCATAAAAAACAATTCAATCCCAAAATAATATAGTGAAAGCAGAAGAAATGAACATAAAACAGATGGAGAAAACAAAATAGTGAGATGGTAAATTTAAATCCAGCCATATCAGTAATTACATGAAATGTAAATAGTATTAACATTCCAATTAAAAGGTAGAAATTTTCGGACTAAATAAAAAAGCAAGACCCAACTGTATGCTATATACAAGAAACCTGCTAGAAATACAAATATTCAGGTGAAAAGTAAGTGGATGGAAAAATATATACTATGAAAACATTAATTAAAATAAATCTGGAGTGGCTATATTAATATCAGATCAAGTAGATTTTAGAGCAAGGAATATATTTTTTAAAAATTTAATTCTAATATAGTTAACATACCGTGTTATATTACTTTCAGGTGTACAATACAGTGATTCAACTTTTTTTTTTAATGTTAGTCACCATACAGTACTTCATTAGTTTTTGATGTAGTGTTCCATGATTCATTGTTTGCGTATAACACCCAGTGCTCATTGCAATACATGCCCTCCTTAATACCCGTCACCGGGCTAACACATCCCCCCATCCCTTCCTCTCTGAAACCCTCAGTTTGTTTCCCAGAGTCCATAGTCTTTCATGGTTCATCTCCCCCTCTGATTTCCCCCCTTCGTTTTCCCCTTCCTTCTCCTAATGTCCTCCATGCTATTCCTTATGTTCCCCATATAACTGAAACCATAGGATAATTGTTTTTCTCTGCTTGACTTATTTCACTTAGCATAATCTCCTCCAGTTCCATCCATGTAGATGCAAATGGTGGGTATTCATTCCTTCTGATGGCTAATATTCCATTGTATGTATGGACCTCATCTTCTTCCTCATCCCTTTGTCTGTTGAAGGGCATCTCGGCTCCTCCCACAATTGGCTATTGTGGACATTGCTGCTATGAACATTGGGGTGCATGTGCCCCTTCTTTTCACTACATCTGTATCTTTGGGGTAGATACCCAGTAGTGCAATTGCTGTGTCGTAAGGTAGCTGTATTTTTAACTTTTTGAGGAACCTCCATACTGTTTTCAAAGTGGCTGTACCAACTTGCATTCCCACCAACAGTGTAAGAAGTTTCCCCTTTTTCCACATCCTCTCCAACATTTGTTGTTTCCTGCCTTGTTAATTTTTGCCATTCTAACTGGTGTAAGATGGTATCTCAATGTGGTTTTGATTTGAATTTCCCTGATGGCTAATGATGTTGAACATTTTTTCATGTGTCTGTTAGCCATTCGTGTCTTCTCTGGAGAAGTGTCTGTTCATATCTTCTGCCCATTTTTTGACTTGATTATTTATTTTTTGGGTGTTGAGTTTGAGATGTTCTTTATAGATCTTGGATACCAGCCCTTTATCTGTAGTGTCATTTGCAAATATCTTCTCCCATTCTGTGGGTTGCCTCTTAGTTTTGTTGACTGTTTCCTTTGCTGTGCAGAAGCTTTTTATCTTGATGAAGTCCCAAAAGTTCATTTTTGCTTTTGTTTCCCTTGCCTTTGGGGATGTGTCTTGAAAGAAGTTGCTGTGGTTGTTGTTGAAGAGGTTACTGCCTATGTTCTCCTCTAGGATTATGATAGATTCCTGTCTCACATTGAGATCTTTCATCCATTTTGAGTTTATCTTTGTGTATGGTGTAAGAGAATGGTCCAGTTTCATTCTTCTGTGTATAGCTGTCCAATTTTCCCAGCACCATTTATTGAAGAGACTGTCTTTTTTCCATTGGATATTTTTTCCTTCTTTGTTGAAGATTAGTTGACCATAGAGTTGAGGGTCTATATCTGGGCTCTCTATTCTGTTCCATTGATCTATGTGTCTGTTTTTGTGCCAGTACCATGCTGTCTTGGTGATCTCAGCTTTGTAATATAGCTTGAAATCAGGCAATGTCATGCCCCAGCTTTGTTTTTCTTTTTCAACATTTCCTTGGTGATTTGGGGTCTTTTCTAGTTCCATACAAATTTTAGGATTGTTTGCTCCAGCTCTGTGAAAAATATCATTGGTATTCTAATCAGGATGTTGTTGAAAGTAGATTGCTCTGGGCAGCATAGACATTTTAACAATGTTTATTCTTCCAATCCATGAGCATGGAATGTTTTTCCATCTTTTTGTGTCTTCTTTAATTTCTTTCATAAGTGTTCTGTAGTTTCTAGAGTATAGGTCCTTTACCTCTTTGGTTAGGTTTATTCCAAGGTATCTTATGGTTTTGGTGCTATCATAAATGGAATCGATGCCCTAATTTTTCTTTCTGCTGTTACATTGTTGTGTATAGAAAAGCAACTGATTTCTGTGCATTGATTTTGTATTGTTCAACATCACTAAATTGCTGTATGAGTTCTAGTAATTTTAGAGTGGAGTCTTTTGGGTTTTCCACATTAAAGAGTCATGTCATCTGCAAAGAGAGAGTGACTTCTTCTTTGCCAATTTGAATACCTTTTATTTCTTTTTGTTGTCTGATTGCTGATGCTAGGACTTCTAGAACTATGTTGAACAATAGTGGCAAGAGTGGGCGTCCCTGTCGTGTTCCTGATCTTAAGGGAAAAGCTCTCAGCTTTTCCCCATTGAGAATGATATTCACTGTGGGCTTTTCATAGATGGTTTTTATGAAATTGAGGAATGTTCCCTCTATCTTTACACTCTGAAGAGTTTTAATAAGGAAAGGATGCTGTATTTTGTCAAATGCTTTTTCTGCATCAATTCAGAGGATCATATGGTTCTTGTCTCTTATTTTATTAATGTGTTCTATTGAACATTGATTGATCTGTGAATGTTGAACCACCCTTGCATCCCAGGAATAAATCCCACCTGGTCATGATGGATAATCCTTTTAATGTATCATTGGATCCTATTGGCTAGGATCTTGTTGAGAATTTGGCATCCATATTCATCAGGGTTATTTGTCTATAATTCTCCTTTTCGATGGGGTCTTTGCCTGGTTTGGGGATCAAGGTAATGCTGGCCTCATAGAACGAGTTTGGAAGTTTTCCTTCTGTTTCTATTTTTTGAAACAGTTTCGGTAGAATAAGTATTATTTCTTCTTTAAATATTTGGTAGAATTCCCCTGGGAATCCATCAGGCCCTGGACTCTTGTTTTTGGGGAGGTTTTTGATCACTGCTTCAATTTCATTACTGGTTATTGGTCTATTCAGATTGTCAATTTCTTCCTGTTTCAGTCTTGGTAGTTTATAGGTTTCCAGGAAGGCATCCATTTCTTCCAGGTTGCTTAATTTATTGGCACATAGTTGCTGATAATAATTTCTAATAATTGTTTCTATTTCCTTGGTGTTAGTTGTGATTTCTCCCCTTTCATTCATAATTTTATTAATTTGGGTCCTTTCTCTATTTTTTTGAGTGAGGCTTGGATGGCTTTATGTCCCCCTTAGGACCACCTTTGCAGTATCCCATAGGTTTTGGACTGATGTGTTTTCGTTCTCATTGGTTTCCATGAATTGTTTAAGTTCTTTAATTTCCTGGTTGGCCCAAACATTCTTAAGTAGGACGGTCTTTAGCTTCCAAGTGTTTGAATTCCTTCCAAATTTTTTCTTGTGATTGAGTTCCAGTTTCAAAGCATTGTGGTCTGAAAATATGCAGGGAATAATCTCAATCTTTTGGTATAGGTTGAGACCTGATATGTGACTCAGTATGTGGTCTATTCTGGAGAAAGTTCTATGAACATTGGAGAAGAATGAGTATTCTGTTGTTTTAGGATGGACTGTTCTGTATATATCTATAAAGTCCATCTGGCCCAGTGTATCATTGAAAGCTCTTATTTCTTTGTTGATCTTCAGCTTGGATGATCTGTCTATTGCTGAGAATGGAGTGTTGAGGTCTCCTACTTTTAAAGTATTATTATCAATATGTTTCTTTATTTTGGTTAATGGTTGGCTTATGTAGTTGGCTGCTCCCATGTTGGGCGCATAGACCCTTTAAGAATGATATAGTGTCCTTCTGTATCTCTTATTACAGTCTTTAACTTAAAATCTAATTTGTCTGATATGAGAATTACTACCCCAGCTTTCTTTTGAAGTCCTTTGGCATGAAAAATGGTTCTCCATCCCCTCACTTTAAGTCTGGATGTATCTTTAGGTTCAAAATGAGTCTCTTGTAGACAGCATATGGGTGGGTCATGTCTTTTTATCCAATCTGCAACTCTGTGCCATTTCATGGGAGCATTTAGGCCATTCACATTGAGAGTGATTATTGAAAGATATGATTTTATTGCCATCATGTTGCCTGTGAAGACCTTGTTTTTATGGATTGTCTTTGTAAATTTCTGGTCTATATTACTCTTGGGGTCTTTCTTCTTTTATAGAATCCACCCCCATTAATATTTCGACTTGCTGGCCACATATTCTTTCAGTTTCTCCTGTGTTGGAAGCTCCTTGCCTCTCCATCCATTCTGAATGACAGCCTTGCTGAATAAAGTATCCTTGGCTGCATGTTCTTCTCATTTAGTACCTTGAATATGTCTTGCCAGCCCTTGCTGGCTTGCCAGGTCTCTGTAGACAGGTCTGATGTTATTCTGATGTTCCTCCCTCTGTACATAAGAAATCTCTTCCCCCTGGCCACTTTCGAGATAGTTTCCTGGAATCTAAGATTTGTGAATTGTACTATTATATGTCGGCGTGTCGGTCTGTTCTCATTGATCTTGGGAGAGGTCCTCTGCCTCTTGGACATGAATTCTTGTTTCCTTCCCCAGATTAGGGAAGTTTTCAGCTATGATTTTCTCAAATATATCTTCTAGAACTCCCTCTCTCTCCACCCCCTCAGGGATTCCAATAATTCTGACATTGGAATGTTTCATGGTGTCACTAAAGGAAACATAGATCTCTTGGGCTTTCATCTGTTTTTCCCAGGCCTCCTTGGTTTCCTTCTTTTCTATCATCTTATCTTCTAGTT
Source organism: Ursus americanus (assembly GCF_024610735.1). Lineage (NCBI taxonomy): Eukaryota > Metazoa > Chordata > Mammalia > Carnivora > Ursidae > Ursus > Ursus americanus. Next base: position 61,606,945 of record NC_142133.1, read on the forward strand.
CACTAATTCATTCTTCTACCTCATTTACCCCGGCAGTCAGAATATACAGTTCAGATTGCATTTCATTCACAGCTTTTTAAAATTTGGCCTGATTAGATCTCATTTCTGCCCTTAGAGTTTCTATATTGTTGCTAATACTTTTTTCAAGCGTAGGTATCCACTTCATAATTGTTACTCTGAAGTCTATTTCTGACACCTTGCTTACATCCATATCCATTAGGTCTGTGGCAGAGGCCACGGTCTCTGATTCTTTCCTTTGTTTGGGGTTCCTCCTCTTAGTCATTCTGTTGGGGGGTGGTTGAGGGAATGTACAGAGTCCAAAGTATTTCCTCTTGAATTATTAGCAGAGCCTAATGTGGCTGAAGTGCCATCACACTTTGTCAACAGTTCTAATGCACTCTCTTCTTTATTCTAAAAGCCTTAGAAATATGTTAGGTAGATTTGTTCTGTCTGGTACCAGTTTAATAGATTCATTATTTTCATTTAGCCTATAAGAATCATAGGAAAAACCTAGATGCTTGGTGATCTCTGAAGACAAGTCATATCAAATTTCATTCATTTGTTTAGTAAATCTGTATTGAGACAACTGGATATCCACATGCAGGAGAATGGACTTGAACCCCTATCTCACACCATAAATAAAAATTGACTCAAAGTGAATTATGAAGGTAAATGTAAGTGCTAAAATATAAAAATGTGTAGAAGTGAACATAGGAATAAATATTTATGCTGTTGGGTTAGGCAATAATTTCTTAAGACACCAAAAGTGCAAGCAATAAAAGAGAAGATTGGCAAGTTGGATTTTATCCAAATTAAAGATTTGTACTTCAAAGGACACCACCAAGAAAGTAAAATGACAACTGACAGATTGAGAAGAAATATTTGCAAATCATATATCCGATAAGGGACTTATATCCAGACTATATAAAGAAACTTTACAACTCAATAGTAAATAAACAAATAACTCAATTAAAAATGGATAAAAGATTTGAATCAATATTTCTTCACCAAAGATACAGAAATGTCCAACAAGGACATGAAATATGCTCAACATCATTAATCATCAGGGAAATGCAAATCAAAAACGCAATGAGATCTCATTTCATGCCTACCAGAATAGCTACAATTTAAAAAGACAGACAATAACAAGGGTTGAGGAGGATGGGAACAAATGAGAACCTTCATCCACTGTTAGTGAGAACATAAAATGGAGCAACATCTTTGGAAAACAGCGGGCAGTTCCTGAAAATGTTAAATAAAGGGTTACCATATAATCCAGCAATTCTACTCCCAGGTACCCATCTACTTTTAGTTCGATTTAAAGTACTAAGTAATCTGAAATGACAATTAAGGATCTCTTGGCAGGGATTAGGTGGGCTGACACTTGGTCACAGAGCAGAGAGGACGCAGAGGACGAGCCTGCAGAGGAAGGACTGAGTAGTGCTCAGAGTGCCCTCTGGTGGAAGCTGCCTAGATGTGCAGACAGGGCCGTGGGCAATTGGAAGTTAAGAACTCTTGGCTTCCCAGAAAGTGGGGAGAGGCCAGAAAGGAAACAAGGAGTAAGCTTCAAAGGAGAGAAATTTGATTCATCATAAGGAAGACAACAAACCTGGCTGTGAGCTCCTCATCACTGGAGTGTTCAAGAAGAGGCTGGAAGATGCCTTGTTGGTGAGGATCAGATGGAATGGAAGCCGGGGACTGGACTAGTGTTTGTAACTCTGAGTCCTAGGCATTGAAGACAGTGTTCCGGGCTGACAAGTTTTCCTAGGCCAATCCGACCTTTCGTGCCAGGCCATTTATGAGAATCCGAATAGGGTCTCCCTGGGCATCAATAATTTAGTTGCATTGAGCTCTGAGACTGAGCCAGTAACACCTAGATATGAGTAGATGGAAAAATGCAGAATTGAAGACTTTAGTTCAATTCAAGGGAAAATGGAATCTCCTGGAGAACCAAATTCTGGGCAACAGAACTTATGCTTCTTGCACTCACGGGGGCTGGTGGAGGAAAAAAGATGGAAAAATTGTGATACATGAGAAGAGACTCTAAGAAGATGGTATATTAGTGATTGATTATGCAAATCACTTTATTAGACAAAAAATTATATGTTTTATTCATTTTTAGGAGAAAGAACATCAGAACAAGGCAAAATGATTATTAGAAATGTCTTTTCCATATCAACTTGATGAGAAATAATTATTTCTCATTAGTTACAATAAACGATATCTGTTTCAAGTGTAAATACCGAGAATTTGACAGTTATATACACCCATGAAACTACCCCACCAATCAAGATATGGAATATTTCCTCATTCCCAAAAGATTCCTTATGCTTCTTTGCAGTGCATTCTTCCCTCCACTCCTCATCACAGACAATCACTGATAGGCTTTTTTCTTCACTGTAGGTTAGTTTGTATTTTACCTTCATGGAATCATACACTATGCGCTCTGTTGTGTATGGTTTCCATCACTCAGCATAACAGACCTGGGATACACCTGTGTGATCAGTCCATTCCTTATTACTGCCAAGCAATTGCATTAAATTTGCCAAAGTATATCATGTTTTATTTACCATTTCACACATTGACAGATATTTAGACTGTTTCTAGTTTCTTTTTAATTTTATTTTTTTATTATGATATGCTAGTCACAATACAGTACATGATTAGTTTTTGATGTAGTGTTCCATGATTCATTGTTTGCGTGTAACACCCAGTGCTCCATGCATTACGCGCCCTCCTTAATACCCATCACTGGGCTAGCCCATCCCCCCACCCCCTCCCCTCTAAAAACCTCAGTTTGTTTCCCGGAGTCCACAGTGTTTCTAGTTTTTGACGGTTATAAATAAAGCAGCTATATCTGTGTACAGATTTGTGTGTGAACATAAGGTTCATTTCTCTTGGGTAAATACATAGGAGTGGGGTGCTGGATTATGCTACACAGGTGTTTATAAGAAACTGCCAAACTGGTTTTCCAAAGTGGCTACATCATTCTGCATTCCTGGCAAACACGCATTAGAGTTCAAGCGCTGCATCTTTATTAGCACTTGGTAGTGTTAATTTAAAGAAACCAATCCTAATAGGTATATAATAATAATTTTAAAAATATTTTTAAATTTGCATTTTCTTAATGGCTAATGATGGTATCTTTTCATATGCTTGTTCGTCATCTGTTTTCTTTATTGGTGAAGTTTTTGAATCGTTTGCATTTAAAAGAATTTGGATTGTTCTCATTGTCAAGTTCTGAGATTAAAATACAAACGCTAAAAGAAAAAGAATACAAATGCTTTGTCAAATATACGTTTTAAAAATACTTTCTCACAGTTTGTGGCTTATCTTTTTATTATTTTTAAAGTGTCTTTAGCAGATAAAAAATTTTAGCTTTGATGGAGTCTAATATATTTTATGGATCATACTTCTGGTATCATATCTAAGAGCTCTTTGCTTGAATCAAGTTTACAAAGATTTTTCCCCCTATGTTTTCTTCTAGATATATTATAGTTTTGTGTTTTTTCATTTAGGTCTGTAATTAACTTTGAGTTAATTTTTTTTTTTTTGTAAGATGTTAGGTATGAGTTGAGGTTAACTTTTTTTGCATATGAATTTTTAGAAAATTTCTAGGTATCTTTCTGTTATTGGTTTCTAATTTGATTCTATGTGGTAAGAGAACATACTTTGTATGGATTGAATCCTTTTAAATTTATTGAAACTGTTGTTATGACCTAACATATGGTCTTCGCTTATAATTGATCTATGAGCACTTGAAGAGAATGTGTATTCTGCCTTTGTTTGCTATGATGATTTACAAGGAGAAATTAAATGAGGTGATTAATAGCAGATCCTCTATTTTTTACTTTTTTTTGGATTTAGTTGTTCTTGTTTCATCAAATTCTAAGAAAAGAGTGTTAACTCCTCCTACTTGATTATGTGGTAAGATTATGTATTATGTCCATTTCTGTTTTAATTCTATCAATTTCCCCTTCTATTTTGAGGCTCTTAGGTATATATATATTTGATTGTTATAGCCTCTCAATTAATCAAGCTAAAAAGCTAATAGATAACATTAACATTATGAAATTCCTCTTCTTTTTTTTTTTTTTTTTTTGAAATTCCTCTTTTATCCTTGGCAAAATTCTACTCTTTATCTAATAAATTCTGTAAGACAATGTTAAAAGTTTGTCTTTAAATAGCATTAGAAAGAAATTAAGAGAAGAAACAGCTTTATTAAAGAGTATGCTTCTCATGATGAAAAAATAAAATGATAAAAAAATAACATAATACTTAGATTTTGCTGTATTTCTGCACCTTTAACAAATCATCTTTTCATCCCTTAATATGTTAATCACGGCATGTGGTAAACATAAGGTAAATTTTTAAATGCTGCATATATAAATATTTTTAAAAATCATTTGAAAATTAAGATTATTATTTATATATCATATATAATTTTATATGTATATAATTTTAACCACAGATATACAGACTATTTATATAAACTATACAGAATATATATATATATATATATATATATATACACATATATATAAACTACTCATGTGTATGTCTTTCTTTTTTTAAAAAAGGGGAGAGAAAAGATAAATGAACACTTTTTGTTTGCCTTAAATGTAAGGCTTAGGTGTCTGCTATGTTCATTCATTCACTAAGTAGAATAAGTAGGAAGCTAGTACTTCCGGTGCATCATTCCCTTTCCTCTAAAAGCATACGGTCTAGTTGGGAAAGGATAAGCATACAAAGCTGTGAACTAATAATTTCATTGCTCCATTGGGGCTCACATTACATATGCAGCGTGAGCGTCTGAAGAGGGACACTTAAGCTGGCTTACTGCGTCGTAGACGGTGTCACTAACGATATACATTTCGAGATAAAATTGAAGGGATGTACAAAAATTTTCTAGGTGGACATATTGGGTAAGGGCATTCCAGGCAGAAAGGAAAACATGGGCGAAGCCATGGAATTATGATGGCACATCATAACTTCCTAGAATATTTGCCATTTAAAAGAATAGAAAAAAATAAATATACTAGCCCCCCCCCAAAAAAAAGAAAGAAAAAAAGAAAGAAAGGAAAAAACAAACCACCCTCCCAACCCAAACAGTCTTGTATGTAAATCTCTGTACTTTTTCCTGAATTTCCCTGTGGCGCTATTTCCCTTCAGCCTAAAGAACTCAGTGTCACATTTCTTACGGAGCAAGTGTGGTAACAATGAATACCCTTAGTTTTCCACTATTTCAACATATCTTTATTTTGCTTTCATTCATGGAAGGTATTTGGGGGGGGATACAAAATGCTTATTGAACAGGCTTTTTTCCCCTGTCAGTGCTTTAAAGATATTTCACAGTATGCTGGCCTCCGTGGTTTCCGATGAGAAGTTGTAATCAATCAAATAGTTGCTAAATGTAATGTGCCGTTTTCTCAGAAATAATGATTCCATGATTTCCCCTTAATCTTTCAGCCCAATGGCCTAGGTATGATTTTCTTCAAATGTATTCTGTTTGGGGTTCATGACACTATGGAATCTGTAAATTTAACTCATTAACCAATTAGAAACTTCTGGCTGTTATTTCTCGAGATACTTTTTTCTGTCCTTTTCTCTTTCTCGCCTCCATCTTTACGTTTACACATTAGACCTTTTGAAATTTTTCCATATAGCCGTGAAGCTCTGTTTGGTTTTGCTTTGTTTTTTTCTGTCGTTCAGATCATTTACTTTCTATGGATCCATCTTCGAGTTACTGACTTCAGAGGAAAGCCACAAAAAACGGAAGCTTCCTTGTGCAGATTTCAACATTCCTCCAAATCCTGCCTGCTTTTGGTCTGTCTCCAGAAGGTCAGGCAGTTGTTTTCTATCTTGTCCAGATTTTCTAACTCTTCCTTCCAGCAAGATCAGGTCCAGAGGTCTTCATTTCCTCATACAGTAAGCAGAACGAAGGGTATTATTTTTCCTTGCCATCAGCGTAGGTTTAACTCAATCCCCTCTGATTTATACAATTGGATTCACAGACAGTCCTCAAGGAATTAATGATCATAATGACCTAAAGCCTGCAAAAATAACTAAAGAAAGATTAAAAACTATTCATTATAACACACTTATTGGTGAAGAAAAGAACCCATACACTGACAACATTTTTTACTGATTTACTCCTAGTTAACTAGAAAGATCTTTTTGACTTTTGCTGCCTTGGTTTCTTTATCAGTCCAAAAAAAAAAAAAAAAAAAGCTATACTGTATTAGCTTGTCCTGAAAAATATTCTACTGTTATATATGATGTTGCTTACAAAAAGTTGTGTGGTTAAATACATCTGGGATCTGTAGGATTAAACAAAGTTGAATAGGGTTCTTTTCTACAATATTCGTCAAAGCCTTTAATATGTTAATAGGTGTTATGAGTTTCCAAAAAGAGGACAAGATCAATATTACTTATTTTTGCTTTCGTCTCAGGCTTTAAGATGGATCAGCAGGCAAGCGTTACTGATCCTTGATATTTTGTTCTTCATGGATTTTTTCCCCCATTAATTTGTCTTTTAAATGCTGCAGTAAAATGTTATTTATCTTGATCACTGAGTTTTTTGGTGACCCCTTCAATTTTGCACTGGAGGCAATGCCTCCCATGCCTTGCTTACCTCCCTCTGGTCCTGGAGTGCCAGTGTAACCGTATTTCCACTAGCCAGTGCTGGTCTAGAGAAACTCTCACACATCTATGTGCTCAAAGGGACATGTCCAAGAATGCTTGTGGTCGCGTTGTTTGCAGTCGCAAATTTAGAAACAACCTCTCTGTTTATCAACAGGATAATTAGTAGCTTGTCTACATGCAATGAAATTCTCATTTATACAGAGTTAAGGTAAACAAATTAGTGCAAGAAGATTTCTCCAGTACACGCAGAGTACGTTAAGCAAAAATACAGGTCATGGAATATCACAGAGGTGTGGTACCAATCACTGAATGTTTTAAAAAACACAGAAAAAATAACAAATGTTGTTAATGGGTATATATAAATATACGTATAAAAGTGTAAAAACTATAAAAGTATAAAAACAGTAAAAGTATAAAAACACAGACATTGGGGAACCTGGGTAGTTTAGTTTGTTAAGCAGCTGACTGGATTTCAGCTCAGGTCATGATCCCAGTGTCTTGGGATCGAGCCCTGTGGTGGGCTCTGTGCTCAGCGAAGTCTGATTGAGGATTCTTTCTCCCTCTGCCTCTCCTCTGTCTCTCTCTCTCTCAAATAAAGAAATAAATCTTAAACAACAACAACAACAAAACAAAAAACACAGGCATGATACAAGCCAATCTCAGAATAACTGCTGTTTCTGGGACTGGAAGGAGGGAAATGAGATTAGGAAAAGTTATATTAGAGACTTCAACTGTATGATTAATTTGTTTTAAATAAAAGATGGGGAGCAAAATGGCGAATTGTCAGAATTTGTTAAGTCTGCCAGTGGGGACATAGATATATCTTGTGTTATTATTCCCCATAGTTTTCTCTACGTTAGAAATAGTTCACCATAACAAATAAATGAGAAAAAATGTATTGTGTGAGAGAGTTTTTAAAAAGACTCAGTTTCAAAGACTTGGTGCCACTGTTTCAATTTAATAAAAGTACCGGGAAGGTTCTATTCACCCCCACCAGCTGGAAATGCAGCCCAGTGTAATGGCAAACGCTAATTAAAGCTTTGGAGAGGGATGGAATCCTAACATGGCTGCTTTTTAGCAGTGTAAGCTTGAGTGATGTCATTAAGGTTTTGTTTTCATGTCTGTGAAATAAGGATCACGATATTTGTCTTATGGGGGTTGTGATGAGGGTCAAAATGACAACCTGTCAAGTGTTGGGCAGAGCTGACATTCTAGAAACTGCAATCTTATGTACCTTAGTGCAGATTTTCATTCTCTTTCTCTATACCTCGGACCTCCTGTGTACCCGGGTTTTTGTCTTTACTTCAAAGCCAAGGGAAGAGGAAGTCTGCTCAAATAAGAATAAAACCACAGGCACACCTGACTATGTCCAGAGAAAAGTGAATGGCTACTAACACAATGAACATTTATATTTTGGCAGAATGAAATTTAATCGAAACTTTATTGTACAATGGCACTAATGCTTGCCCAACTGATCTCACAGAGAAGCTATGAAAACGAATTCTGTGATGAATAAGAAAGTCTTCCCTGAACTCTGATGGATTCTTGCTTCTTCTGCAATAGTCAATTTGGGGGACTTTTCCTCATTTTGGCAGGTTTGAAGTGGAAAACTCATAGCCCCAGGGGCCTCTGAAGCCAAGAGCTGGAACTACAGAGATACTAGATGCTTATTATCAGGATGACCTCAAACCAGTTCCCAATGAATAAAAGCTAGCTGTTAGAATAGAAAATGATCTTCAATGTGATTGTCTCAAGTTTGTCTCAAGATATGAAAAATGAGGTAAGATATTCCTAAGATATACAGCATTGTGCTTATTGGGGTGCTCCAAGGAGACAAATGAGATTGCCGGAGTTCCTTCCTTAGTTGGTCAGTCCATTTATCCACCAGCACATTAATCCATCCAGTGAAAAAGGAAGGCAAACCATAAAGGAGAACCTACTATGTGTCAAGGATTATGTTAGAAGTACTTTACACACAGTATTCCATGTAACCAGATTATTATGTGGGAGGTGCTATACTTCACCGGATGAAGGTGAATGTGGCATAGTCTCTGAATCAGAAGTATGATAGTGTAACTGGGCAATATTATAAGCATACAAATAACCAATACAAGGCACAACGCACAAAAATACAACGTTCAAAGAAAATGCTACAGGAATCAGAGGAAGAGATGTCAAACGGGATGGCACTAGAAGACAAAGAGGGAAGCCTTGAACTGGTTAGGAGTGCTCATGCAAAGTCAGCACACAGGACAGGGTGAAGAACATAGTGGGTGGAGGAAAATAGTAAAAGCATAAAAGAAGGAAAATTCAGGCTGGGAGAGAATTATCATAAAATCTGAACTGATGGGATTGGAATCACGCACTCATTCCTTTTATGAAATGACTTCGTTGTGGTCTGGAGAAGATCTTCTATCATCAGTATCCAATCACTGCCAATCAGTGGGTCTCCTACACTCTTAGACACTTCTAGCTCTGATCATATGAAATACCATGCCTAGAACAGAGCAGAAACTGTTCATATTGTGAATTTATTCCTTTCTTACAGTTTGATATTAGGGCCCCTAGTTTTCTCCTTGGGTGGAGACTTGGGAGCACATAAAAGTTCTTGGAACCTGGAAAGACTAGGCAACTTAGAGATGGCATATTTATAGCAGTGGTCTAGAACCAGCAAGAGGTAGAGCCAAATGTGGAAGAGCCATTAATGTCCACTTCTTCCCTTTCACAGCTTTGGTTCTGTGTGCCTTCACTGTCCTCCTGTTGCCAGGAGACTGTGTCCCCTTTCCTCTGCCTCCACGAGGCCATCCACAAGGCGCCCCACCCAGATTTTCATATACTCTTGAAACCTGACTTTTTACATGACAACACTAAGTGGGAGCTGAGTGGCAGGTACCCCACTTATTCCAGGCATGTATCATCCAATCTGCTGTGTGTTTACCAAAGTCCCCATTACTGCCTATTGATCTCCAAGAAGGTCCCTGGAATGCTTTCTTTTCTTTTCTTTTCTTTTCTTTTCTTTTCTTTTCTTTTCTTTTCTTTTCTTTCCTTTCCTTTCCTTTCCTCTTCTCTTCTCTTCTCTTCTCTTCTCTTCTCTTCTCCTTTCTTTTCCTTTCTCTCTTTTCTTTTCTTTTTTAATTACCTGCACAGACCTTGTAGTATAGTGTGTTATAGAATTTTCTGGAAACAAGCGGGTGCTTTTTTTTTTTTTTAATGTTGCAGAATTATTCATCCAGGTGCAAAAATATAGATACTACTGTAATAGGAAGTGTGGGCTTTACATAGCTCCACCTCAACCTCTAAATAAAGGAAAATGAAGTCAAGTTCCCTGTGAAGACTGGTTCCTCCTAGTATCTGTGGTAGCTCCTTTTCGCCCCTGCTGGTGTTAATTGTAAACACATGGCAAATTAGCTGCCTGATTTGCTTGTATTTATACAGTATTTAGAAAGAGAACTTGGAGCATATTTGGTCCAAGGACTATGGAAGGAGCTCAATGATCAAGTCACCCACTTTTGCCCAGTGATTTTTTCTCTCTTGGTCAGACACATTTATTTCATTTGGATGGGATGTTTCTGCTTAAAGCTCTCCAGGTCATCAGGTTTGATAGGAGACAGGTGCTACTTTTCTAACCACAGAATTATTCCAGTCGGGTGGAGTCAAGCCTCCTGGCAGCTGGGCAGTCGTCCACCTTTCTTGCAGATTCAGCTCCTTCCTGAGCTGTGCCTCCAGGTAAGGGATAGTACCAGGCTTTGCAAACATTGGGTTTGGTAACCTCAGCCCCATGTAACTAGGATACCAAGGGCATACACATGAGCCTGAACAACTGCTTCTTTTATAAGTGAAACAGAAAATGAGGTTTTTGAAAACTCCAAACAAAAATTTACTATATTATTAAATCAGAGATGAATACCACGTAGGGACGAATATAAACAAAGAAAACTAGATCGATGGTTCATTCAATCCGTTTCGGTTCCCTGATAACATTTTGCAGGTGAAATCAGAGTTCTGCCCTGCTAAAGCCAGGCCACAGATTACCTTGTCTGCCAGGAGTTTGTGGGTTGGATTTACGACCATATTTTTCCACATATAAAGATCTCTAGAAACCTAATTTTTTCAAGGGTCTTCATCTCCTTACAAAGGTTTATGTACTGCTTCCCACGTTTCATAAAATGGGGAAGAACATTTTAAAACCAGGTTACTTTTAAAAGGTCTGTATATCATATTTTTTCTCTTTCACTATACTAAGCTATATTTTATAAATAAAAATATGGCATGAGCCAAATACATTCATATTTCAACACAATAGAGTTTCTCTACAAGCAATGAAATTTAAGTATCCTACCGAATGAATTCAGTTCCACATTGAATTCCCTTCTCTGAGCCACCATGTTTCTGAGAATCTATTACTTCTGGCAACAGAAGAAACTGGTCACTCTTACAGTAATTCACGCTGGACAGGTAGGGAAGTAAAACCTGGTCTCTTCAAGTCAAGCAAAGCCAAATAATTAAGTTAGTCCCAAATGGCACTGTTTGCTACTTTAACCTTAAAGTCGTACTTCACAGCATTAAGAGTAGGGTTTGAGAGTGTCGAAACTTGGCCATTTGTTTCAATTTCCATTTTATTTTGGCAGGACCTCCTTTGGCTGAATGAGTACAAGGTCGATTCGATTCAAGAAGAAAATGGGATAAAAGGAGAAGAAAGGGAAAGTAAGCAGATATTGGGGTAAGGGAGAGGGAAAGGAAACATTTATTGAGAACTGACTATAAGCAGGCATTTTGTATATTTTATCCCATTTAATGTCATAAAACCCTGATAAGTAGAATTGTGTCCACACTGTGGATTAAGGCTATGAAATGCTGAGAGACTGGTGGGCTACTTCCCAAACCCATGTTCTTTCCATCACTACCTGAGGAATAAGAAAAAGTGAGAAAAAACAGGTTTGATGGATTATGACCTGCTCACATCAGGGATTTGTTGGGAAATTGGTGCCAGGAAGGTGTGGGGCTTGAGCGGTTGGGGTGAGGACAACAGGCTGAGACGTATCATTTTAAGAGGCTGAGAATCAAATGTGAGCTCCAAAGAGATCTGGCAAACCGCCTAAAGGCCTAGGCTTATGTCTTGATGGTTTGGGAGTGCTTGGAAGGATTTTGTGGTTCCTTGATTTAACCTGGTGATGGATTTAGCCTGGTGATTTTGTGATGGAGAAAGTGGTGTGTTTTATCCATTGAGGAACAGGAAGTGGACAGGTGCCAGACATGATCTGACTTAGGTGTTAAAAGAACAGCTCTGCGGGGTGCCTGGTGGCACAGTCAGTTAAGCATCTGACTCTTGGGGTTCAGCTAAGGTCGTGATGTCAGGGTTGTGAGATCAGGCTCCCTATCAGGCTTTGTGCTCAGCATGGAGTCTGCTTGAGGTTCTCTCTCCCTCTCCCTGCGCCTCCCACTTGCTCTCTCTCACTTTCTCTCTCTCTAAAATAAATACATAAATCTTTAAAAAAAAGAAAAAAAGAATGGCTCTACTTGCTTTGTGGACAACAGACAATAAGGGCTCATATATAGAACAAAGCCAGCCAGCCAGGGGTTAGTGTGGTGGCCTAGGTGAGGTATGGTGGCGGCAAGAACCAGAGTGGTAGGGTGGAGAGAGTGAGGAGTGGTTGGAATTATATTGTCTTTTGAAAGTAGAGCCAATACCTGGTTGATGGATTGGACATCAGGTGTGAGACAAAAATGCAAAGTCAAAGGTAATGCCAAAGTGTTTATTTGGCCTGAGAAATGGATTGAAACTGTGTTGGGAGGATATCAATAAAAATATCAGAAGCATTTTTGAAAAGGTAAAAAAAGAATTAAGTCCAGTTTGGTGTATACTTTGACAAATCTGTTTGTCATTTAAGTGAAAATTTTGGGAAGACAGTTGGATGTACAAGTCTGAAGATAGATCTATAGATAGAGATATAATATCAGGGCTAGATGTCTATCCAGAAATTTATAGTGTTTAAATCCATGGGATTAGGTGAGATCACTATGGGATTGAGTGTGGAGAGAGAAGAGGTCCATGGATCAAGGGCCACTCTGACCTTGGTGTTAAGAATTGCCACAGGGCCATCTTGGAGCCATCCACAATTCTCTCTTACATCTCACATCCAATTTATCAAGCAAATCCCTCTTGTAGTCACTTCCATAGCTGTCACCGCAATCCTAGCTGCCGTGAGCACTTCTCTTGATGGTGGCAGTCACTCTCTAACTTTGTGATGGTGCCTAGGCAGACTAATACAGATGGTAGCAACTTCTTGCAGTGACTGATCTCTGTGTAACAGTACTTCTCTCCTCCTCTCCCCACTTTGGTCCTCTAGTCCTTTTAACACTTTGAAATAATATCTCCTGTGTTAAACACCTTTGTGCTGAAAATAGCTAAAGTGATTTCTGTTTTTCCGACTAAATCCTCACCGATACGGTATTTGTTACCAATGGTGATAACGGCACATCACATTGGGTCGAATTGCATTTACTGATGTAGGTGCAATTGCCAGAGATTTTGCAGTCTCTGTGGTATCTTGAGCAGCTGGCATGGTTACTATCCATCTGCTTGTTTAGTTGACTGAAGCCTCGACTCAGCAGTGGCCTAATTCAATGAAGCTGAGGTGCCATAACTTCCTTGGTAGAATGGGAAAGAAGGAATCCAAACACTTAGGGAGATGAAGGTTGGAATAAATTTTTCAGGTGTGACTCTCTCCCCTTCCACTATGTCCCCAAGAGGACCCAAAGCAGTGAAAAAAATGCATTGATGAGTGAGACACCATAATTTTGTAACACTCTGTACCACCTGTCTCTTGCTAGCTGGGGATGAAGGTGATAGATGCCACCATCCCAGTGCACCCTCAGAGTGGCTGAGGCCAAGCGGTAGCACTCAAGTGCCTGGGACAACATGAGCCCAGCTCCTGAAATGGCCAGTCTGTGTGGAACAGCAATCCAAATGTTACGACTTTTGTGGCTCTTTGATCAGTGTCCTTGGGACTGGTAGATGGGGAGCCAACTAAAGCAGCAAATATAGTCAGAAACATTTGAGATCAAGACAATAGGCACTGAGCTTGTGGCGCCCCCATAGCATAGCGTTCTCTCGCCCTGAACCCACTCAAGCCGATTCATTGACCTGCAGCCTCTTGAAAGAAGGAGAGACTGAGTCTCCTTGAAGAAGGAGCTGTGACACTGTCACAATTACACAGTGTAAATATTGTTCCACAATTTCCCCCAAAGGACCTGCATCCGCATATCAGGATGGTGGTGAATTGAGGAAAGAGAAATAACAATATCTTTAGGAATTATAGTCAGTAAATCAGAATTACTATTAATTTCTGGGGACCTGAAATACATCCATCGTCTCTGAGAGCTGGGGCTTGTGGAAGTTGGGTGATAAAAAGGGTGTGGATCTAAATCCACCTTATAGTGGGCCTAGTAAGTCTGAATTTCCCTTGGCTTCTTTCCCAAGTTCCTAAGTGCCTGACTGGAATAGACCCCCGGGGAACTGGCAGAATCACTGTGTTGGCTCTCTGACTTGTGGGCCGAGGGTTGTTAAGGCAGAAAGATGTAAGCAGAAGCTGCTGGGACGTCCTCTCCTACCAGTGCCTGAGGGCACTGCGCGAGCTAGTGCCACCGCCAAAGACTGGAAAGATGCGCGGACGGTGATGCCTTCTACATCCTCGCTTAACTTGCCCGTGGGCCCGGCTGAAAGGCAGCAGGGTCTTGGAGAACGACTGCACATTTTTGCAAACTTAATCAGAGGTGATTCCAACTGTAGCAGCAAAATAGCAGGAGTAGGTGTCATGGGAGACTGAGCCACCTGTTCATTCAACTTATTTATGCTTCGGAACCACTTCTTCTCAATTTGGCACGTCCAGTGTTGTAAACTGGAATTCAGAGAATACCTAGCTCGTCATGAGCTACTGTGATTGAATTGTACCTGGGGCTCCACGGTTGGGCATTCAGTCTCAGCCAGGGCTCGGGAGTAAGGCAGAAGCTGCTTCTCAAAGGGGAATAGACATTTGAAGAGGAGGACATGGCTTTGCTCCAAAACCTTAGGGTCTGTATTTCTACCGAGGCTTGCCAGAGTCCGCATAGTGTCCTTACGTGCTACGGACACTGTAGCGTCATGGGATCGTCTGGGTTATAAGGCCCAAGTGGCTGAGCAGCTTTCGCTGGACTAATTGCAGAGGCTTTTCTGACTCTCAGCCTGATTCAAATCTGGCAATGCTTTGGGTGTATTGGTAAAAGAGTCAGAGGAACTGACGCACTTGAATGTGGTTCGTGTGTAGCGTGATTTTACTTTCCAGGTTGCCCAGGCCAGTCCCAGTCAGCTCTAAAGATAAAATCTCGGTCAACACCGAGTCCTTCATGTTTTATACCCCTGAACAACCACTTTCACTCTTACATATATTTTTATTCTCCTGAAAATTACCTTTTTTCTAGTTTTATTGAGAAATAATCAACATACATCACTGTATAAGTTTGAGGTGTACAGCCTGATGATTTGAGTTACATAAACAATGGTCCCGCTTATCCATGGAGGGTATGTTCCAAGACCCCCAGTGGATGTCTGAAACTGGGGATAGTACTGACCCCTATATGTGCTATACTGTTTCCTATACATAGATACCTATGATAAAGCCTAATGTATAGATTAGGCAAGTATGAAATTATAATATTATTATTGAGTAGTAATAATAATGATGATAATATAATAAGAATTATAACAATATACCATAATAAAAGTTAGGTGAATGTGGTCCCTTTCTCTCTCAACATATCTTATCGTACTGTACTTACCCTTCTTGTGATGGTGTGAAATGACACAATGCCTATGTGATGAGATGAAATTAGAGGAATGACGTAGGCACTGTGACATAAAGTTAGGTGACTATTGACCTTCTCATGGTGTGTCAGGAGGAGGATCATTTGCCTCTAGGCCACACAGGTGGCCATGAGTAACTGAAACTACAGAAAGCAAAATAGCAGATATGGGGGGACCACTATATTGAGTATTTACTCTGCCAAGTACTGAGGACACGAGTAAGTCATAGTCTCTCTCACCCCAGCGTACCATTTAGGGGAAGAAACCGACCCCCAGACGCCTGCAAGTGTAGACGAGCACGTATGGTGATGTAGGGGTATGTGCAGCTCACTGACACAGAGGCGGAGGTGAGGGCCAGGAAGAGCTTCACAGACGGGGGCCGATGGAGCTGAGTGCTGAGGAGCTCTCTGGAAGATGAGAGTGAAAACTGCAGATAAGGGGGGAATACCGTATCATGAAATGATTACCACAGTAGGTTCAGCTAACATCCATCTTCTCATATAGATACAATAAAAAGAAAAGAAAGAAAAACAGGAAAACAATTTTCTCCCTGTGATGAGAACTCTCAGGATTTATTCTCTTAGCAACTTTTCCTGTATATCACACAGCGGCGATAGCTGTAGTCACCATGTATCACGTTACGTCCCTAGTGCTTATTTATCTTGTGACCAGAAGTGTGTACCTTTTAACCACCTTCCTCCAATTCCTCCTCCTGCTACCTTCCACCTCTGGTAACCACAAGTCTACAGAAGTCTGATCTCTTTTTCTATAAGTTTTGTTTTTATTCCACATATAAGTGAGATCATACAGTATTTGTCTTTCTCTATCTGATTTGTTTCACTTAGCATAATGCCTTCAAGATCCATCCATAGTGTCACAAATGATAGGATTTCTTTATTTTTTATGTCTGAATAATATTCCATTGTGTATCTCTCTTTTTCTCTGTCTCCTTCTTCATCCGTTCAACCATTGATAGGCACTTAGGTTTTTTCTATATCTTGGCTATTGTAAATAATATTGCTATGAGCATGGGGTGGGAGGTCCAGATATCTTTTCAAGTTAATGTTTTCATTTCCCTTGGATATATTCCCAGAAGTAGAATTGCTGGGTCAACGCCCTCCATACTGTTTTCCAGGGTGACTGCACCAATTTACAATCCAACAGAAGTGCAAAGGGTTCCCTTTTCTCCACATCCTCACCAGCATCTGTTGTCTGTTGTCTCTTGTCTTTTTGGTGATGGCCATTCTAGGAAGTGTGAGGCGATATTTCATTGTGGTTTTAATTTGTATTTCCTTCATGCTTAGTGACGTTGGGCATCTTTTATGTACCTGTTGGCCTTTCATATCTATTCTTTGGAGAAATGATCTATTCAGTTCTTTTGCCCATTTTTAAATTGGGTTATTATTTGTTTATTTATTTATTTATTTATTTATTTATTTATTTATTTATTTATTTATTTTTTGCTATTGAGTTGTGAGAGTTCTTTATATATTCTGGATATAAACCCCTCATCAGATGTATGATTTACAAATAAACTTTCCCATTCTGTAGGTCGTCTTTTCACTTTGTTGATGGTTTCTTTTGTTGCACGGAAGCTTTCTAGTTTGATGAAGTCTCACTTGTTTATTTTTTATTTCGTTGCTTGTGCTTTAAGTGTCATATCCAAAAAATCCTTATTAAGACCCATGTCAAGGAGCTTTGTTCCTATGTTTTCTTCTAGGAGTTCTTCATGGTTTCAGGTCTTACAATTAAGTCTTTAATTCATTTTGACTTAACTTTTGTGAGTGATGTAAGATATGGGTCCAATTTCATTCTTTTACATGTAGTTATTCATTTATTCCAGACAATTTATCGAAGAAACTTTTTCTCCTTTGAGTATTCTTGGCTCCCTTGTCAAATATTAGCTGACTGCATAGGCTTGAGTTTCTTTCTGGGCTCTCAGTTCTCTTCTATTGGTCTATTTGTCTATTTTTGTGCCAGTACTGTACTGTTTTGATAACTATAGCTTTATAGCACAGCTTGAAATCAGGAAATGTGATGCCTCCTGCTTTGTTCTTTTTTCTTAGGATTCCTTTGGCTATTCAGGGTCTTTTGTGGTTTCATATATATTTTAGGAGTGTTTTTTTCCACTTCTTTAGAAATACCATTGGAATCTTGGTAGGGATTTCATTGAACCTATAGATGACTTTTGGTAGTATTGACATTTTAGTAATATTAATTCTTTTAATCCATAAGCATGGAACATTTTCCCATTTATTTGTATCTTCTTTGATTTCTTTCATCAGTGTCTTATAATTTTCAGAGTAGAAATCTTTCATCTCTTCATTAAATTTATTCCTAAGTATTTTATTGTTTTTGATGCTATTATAAATGGAATTGATTTCTTTATTTCTTTTTCAGAAAATTTGTTGTTGATGTACAGACATGCTACTGATTTTTATGTCAATTTTATATCCTGCAACTTTACTGAATTCATTGATTAGATCTAATAGGTTGTTTTTTGTTTTGAGAGAAAGAGCACGTGCGCTTCTACATGAGGCAGAGGGAGGGGCAGAAGGAGAAGGAGAGAGAGAATCCTAAGCAGGCTCCATGAACAGCATGGAGCGTGTTGTGGGGCTCAATCTCATGACTCTGAGATCATGACTTGAGCCGAAATCAAGAGTCAGATGCTTATCCAACTGATCTACCCAGGCGCCCAAATCTAATAGTTTTTTTGGTTGAGTCTTTAGGATTTTCTGTATATAAAATAAATCATGTCATCTACCAAGAGACAATTTTGCTTCTTCCTTTCTAATTCTGATACTTTTTATTTCTTTTTCATGCCTGATTACTTCAGCTGGACGTTTAGTACTATGTTGAACAGGGGCAGTGAGAGTGGGCACCTCTGTCTTGTTACTGATCTTAGAGAAAAAGTTTTCAACATCTCACCGTTGAGTGTGATGATAGCTGTGAACTTGTCATCGATGGCCTTTATTATGTTGAGATATGTTCCATCTATGCCTAATTTGTCAAGAGTTTTTATTGTGAATGGATGTTGACTTTTGACCTTGATTCTTTTAGAGAGTTACAACATATTACTCCCTTGGACAAATGCTGTGAGCCCTTATAGGTCTTTAATATTTGCTTGGGAAATATGTCCTTTTTGTATATATGCTATCAGTACCCATTGCAAATAGTTAGTTTGGAAAGTATCTAATTTATGATGGCAAAATCTAATCCCACCATCCTGCTGAGTATCATGAAGTCTGATCTCCCCTTCCAGGGCCTCTTCCCTTGATGACTTCGAGAAAATTC
Source organism: Ursus americanus (assembly GCF_024610735.1). NCBI lineage: Eukaryota > Metazoa > Chordata > Mammalia > Carnivora > Ursidae > Ursus > Ursus americanus. Next base: position 61,625,723 of record NC_142133.1, read on the forward strand.
TCAGAGGATTTTTGGATTATATTTATAAAGAAAGGAAACGTTGATATGTTAAAGGTGTGGTAGTCAGCGCCTTAAGCCGGTAAACACTCACCATCTGCTTTTCTGTAGATAGGGTTTTACAAATAAGGGTCTTTTTTTTTTTTAATTGCAAGTCTGGGGTTTTATATTTCCACATCAGTCTCCTCCTGCCATTTCCATGCAGATGCTTCTCTAAGCTTTGAGCATGAAAAATCTTGATTAAAGAATTAAACATAAGGATCTAACTGACTGGCATTTTTATTAAGGCTGCACAGTGGGAACACACATTGGCTCCCATCTATTCTCCTTTGCCCCACAGATAGAATGAAGGATGTAGGTATGGAGGCCGGAGAAGGGTTACAATGAAATAAGAGAAGGAAGTTGGGTGTGGTGGGAATTTGTAAGAAGGGAAAGTGACAGAGAAAGGGTGGGGAGAGAAAGCTGCTGAGACTAAAACTTCCTGCTCCTTTTCCACCTGCAGAGTCAGACATTCAGGAGGAAAATAATTTGTTTGGAAGGTAATATACCACCTACATCTGGCAGGAAACCGCACCCAGACTAGCTGGTGTGGGCCTGTTCTACTTGCTGTGCTACCACAGTAAATGGATTGGCCCATCAGTGTGCAACCTAATCTTGCAGCTCTTGCCCTCACTTCCCATCACAGACCATCGGCCTCCTGCAAAGCACCTACTCAAATTCTGCAGGTGTCTTACTTATCCATTCAGTCACTCTGTAGTTCTTCCTCTGTCTTCTTCTCCTTTGGTTCCACTCAGGACTGTGTGAAGAAATGCAGCTGTGGCTTCTGAAGTCTTCCAAGCTATTTCTGTCTATCTCCGCCATCCTCAGGTCGTGGGGGCCAAAGCTGAGTTACAGTCTTCCTTATTAACCAAAGCCAGCACCACACTGAACCATATCAGTGCCGGGGGCCAAAGGAAAGATGTGCACCCTGCAAACATGTTTTTACCTATCTTTTAATGTTGTTTTTTTTCTAGAACATTAAAGAAATTGAAGGAATACTGAAAAATTGGTAAGCAAGAAAATTAAAAGTCACAACATTCTTTTAAGTTTAAGGTACTTTATTTATAGCCCCCAAAAGAATTTATTACAATTTTACTTTCCTGGCTTTGAGAGAAGTGAAGTAATCAATAGCATCTCCAAAATCTACTTCTGGGGAAAAACTCACTGTTAGAAACTATGCCTCAGCATGGAACTGTTGGATTCTGTCTTTATTTAAAATTTTCATATTTTGTTCATCACTTGGCATTTTGATTTAAAAATATTGCACTAAAATAGTTTTCATGTTGATTGCTGAATTTGGTTTTGTTTTTTTTTTGTACCCTATTAAATGTGCCCAGGCCGCGTGTCTCATTTGCTACCCCGTGTTCCAGGTTGGAGGGGGCAGAAGGCCTGTCTGGTGCTATTAGCAGACACCTGGAAGGTTACTGAAACAGGCAGATTAAACATGTGCTCAGGGATCCTGCAAAGTAGGCACACCAAAGCCAAAACTGAAACCAAACAGAGATCGCAGTTGGAATAAGCTTTTCCTTTTCTGTTTATTTATTTATTTTTATTTGAATTCAATTACCCAACATATAGTACATCATTAGTTTCAGATGTAATGTTCAATAATTCATCAGTTGCGTATAACACCGAGTGCTCATCAGATCCCCCCCACCTACCTCCCCTTGAGCAACCCTCATTTTTTCCCCAGAGTCAAGAGTCTCTCTTGGTTTGTCTCCCTCTCTGATTTCTTTCCATTCAGTTTTCCCTCCCTTCCCTTATGATCCTCCGCACTATATCTTATATTCCACATATGAGTGAAACCATATGATAATTGTCTTTCTCTGATTGCCTTATTTCACTTAGATTTATACCCTCCAGGTCCATCCACATCGATGTAAATGGTAGGTATTCATCCTTTCTGATGGCTGAGTAATATTCCATTGTACATATGGACCACATCTTCTTTATCCATTCATCTGTCATTGGACATCTCAGCTCTTCCCACAGTTTGGCTATTGTGGACATTGCTGCTATGAACATTGGGGTGCAGGTGACCCTTCGTTTCACTACATATGTATCTTTGGGGTAATTGCTGGGTCATAGGGTCGCTTTTTTTTTAACTTCTTGAGGAACCTCCATATTGTTTTCCAGAGTGGCTGCACCAGCTTGCATTCCCGCCAACAGTGTAAGAGTGTTCCCCTTTCTCCACATCTTTGCCAACATTTGTTTTTCCTGTCTTGTTATTTTTAGCTATTCCGCTGGTGTAAGGTACTAACTCGTTGTGGTTTTGATTTGTATTTCCTTGATGTGAAGTGATGTGGAGAATTTTTTCATGCGTCTGTTGGCCATTTGTATGTCTTCTTTGCGAAAATATCTGCTCATGTCTTCTGCCCATTTCTTGACTGGTTTATTTGTTTTGGGTATTGAGTTTGATAAGTTCTTTATAGGTCTTGGATACTTGAACAGGGACACTATATCATACTTAAGGGGTCTATCCAATGAGAAGATCTAACAATTATAAATATATACGCTCTTAATTTGGGAGCAGCCAATTATATAAACCAATTGAAACCAAAGTAAAGAAACATATTGATAATAATACATTAATAGTAGGAGACTTCAACACCCCACTCACAGCAATGAACAGATCATCTAAGCAGAAGATCAACAAGGAAATAAGGGCTTTGAATGACACACTGGACCAGATGGACTTCACAGATATGTACAGAACATTCCATCCTAAAACACCAGAATACATATTCTTCTCAAGTACACACGGAACATTCTCCAGAATAGATCACACACAGGGTCACAAGTCAGATCTCAACCTGCATATGCGTCTGCATATGCAGATTTCCCCTGCATATTTTCTGACCACAATGCTTTGAATCTTGAACTCAATCACAAGAGGAAATTTTGAAGGAATGCAAACACTCGGCGGTTAAAGAGCATCCTACTAAAGAATGAATGGGTCAACCAGGCAATTAAAAAAGAATTTTTAAAAATTCATGGAAACAAATGAGAATGAAAACACAACTGTTCAAAACCTTTGAGATACAGCAAAGGCAGTCCTAAGGGGGAAGTACATTACAATACAAGCCTTTCTCAAAAAATTAGAAAAATCTCAAATACATAAGCTAACCTTACATCTAAAGAAGCTGGAGAAAGAACAGCAAATAAAGCCTAAACCAAGCAGGAGAAGAGAAATAAACATTAGAGCAGAGATCAATGAAATAGAAACGAGAAGAACAGTAGAACAGATCAACTTAGCTAGAAGCTGGTTCTTGGAAAGAATTAATAGTATTGATAACCCCCTAGCCAGACTTACCAAAAAGAAAATAGAAAGGACCAAAATTAATAAAATCATGAATGTAAGAGGAGAGATGATGACCAACACCAAGGAAATACAGCTCTGCCATCTTTTCAGCACTTGAGGCTCTAAGAGTTTGTCTGGTCTGGCCACACCCTAAAACCCAGTGGTCAGTGCTGACAAGTAAAGCTGAGATCCTCATGGAGCAGAAGCTATTTTCTCTCTGGCTCTAAACATGCAGCTTGCCGATCCGGTGGAATGTCTACCATGAAAATGTGAAGAACTGCAGGCAACAGGGAGGGGAGCTCAACTGAATCAGTAAGAAAACTCTTGGAAATTACCCCATGGAATTTTAGTTCTACAGCCTACACGAAAAGAGTAGAATTTCTCTTTGTAATTCCCCTATTTGGTTTTTGGAACAGCACATCTTTTTGAAGCCAATCCTGTGTATTATAAAGATGTAAATATTAACACTGTCTCTGGCATCTTAACCTTGCCTTAGGGACAGAGAGGAGGGTCCTTAATCAGTGGCACTTAGAGACCATGCTTGTTGGGAAAATGTAACTGGGCTTCTAAGAACAGTGTGGGAACTTTTGGCACAGAGATAAGACACAGAGGTGCAGGCAGGCAAGGGGGAAATTACAATGTGAACATAAATTACATCTGCCTAGGCAATCTACCAGCAAGAGGCTCACCCAGGACTCTGTGCTAATTTCTGTCCAACCCTCGCTATCTTTAGAGGAGTCAAAAGTCAGCTCTTATCAGGAAAAGTAGGCTTCATATTAATAATGAAGAGTAAACTCTGGCTCTTATGGAATGGACTACATTTAGCAAAACATCTCGATGTGCAATCTTTTGACATGAAAGAGTAGCTCTTGGAGAATTTCCTAGATTGGCTGGCATCAATCAAAGAAGGCTAAACCATTCCGCACAAATGATGAAAGCAGAATTTTGAGTGTCCAAAGCAGCCTCAGAAGGGACAAGGTGAGAACAGCCTCCATCCCCTCCATCCTCTGCCTTCTACCAAAGACACAAGAAAAATCTCTGGAAAAGAGAGAAGGTGTGTTGGGGAGAGGAACTAGCAAGACCCACATGGCTGAGAAGCAGAGACAAATGAAACATTTTGTATCCAATCTTGGGGAATTTGTGGGGGCTGTGAGCTCTTTGCAAGTATCCCAAGATCTTCAACAAAACCCTCTTCTTCACAATTGCCTGTATGGTGGTGCTTGGGAAAAACAAGGGAAAGGGGCTGAGCTCCAGGTTTGGGTGGCTGCAAGGTGGAGAAGAAAAAAGCTGTGGGAAGGAAGACGTCACTGAGGGCAAGATTTCTGTGAGAGGAGGAACTGGATCAAGTGAAGACCAAGAAAAATCAAGCCTCTGAGGATTTCCCGCCATGGCAATGGAAGGAGAGTTCTGAGTGCTCTTCTACGCAGGATCAAGCTCAACCCCCTTTTACATAAATCTCAAAGGACCGCAAGCTGGGTGGGCTGGAGAGCGTGGGGCACCTGGGATCATAGTTGGGCTTAAAGAAAAGGAGAGGACAAGGACAAGAGAGCTGATTACACCCTTGTGTCCTGCACTTGGAACAGACGCTTCAACTTCTGAATATTCCCTTTGTGCTCTTGAAAAGTGCTAATTTAACTTTCCAGGAGCTGGAGAAGGAAGCTATTCTCCCCCCACCCCCCACCGTATTTCTTAGACTTCTTTGCTCCTTCACTGTGTTATTTGACTGGCCAACATGGTTTCCTGCTATTTCCTAAAAGCAGGCCTGTGTTTTCTTCCCCCACGACAGGAGGTCGTGCCAATTCATGCTTCTCTGACTTTAAAAAGTACATGGCACCTCCTCTTTGTTCTTTAAGGTCTTAAAAGAATTTTGATGGAGAGCAATAAAATTCCATCCCACTAAAGAAGCTAATTGCAGGGTTTAAAATATTGATGAAATGCCCTTTCCCTGAAGAGGAAAATATCTTCTTCCAACTAGGACAAAACCCCCAAATCCTCAATGTGAAGTCACATGGCTTCCTGCCTGGCGCCCATACAAGGCTTCTGAGAACTCTCCACCTGGGGTTGAAGCCATGCCCCAGGAGCCATTTCTTGTTGTGGAAAAGGACAAAGTGAAGCAGGGGAATAGGGATAGTGAGACAGCCACGTGTGCTCTCTGGAAGAAGGTTCAATGTGGCTGCCAAAGGCTTCCCCTGAAAGAGTGGGACAGAGTTCCTGTGAGAAATTTTGTCAGCGGGCTATCTAAAGCTTTTAAGAGCCTTAGTCAGAGTCCTAAATCCTTACTCATCAGGTAGAATTTTGTGGGTGAAAGGAAAGTTTTGGACTAAGTTTTTTCAACTTCATGAGTAGAATTGGAGTAATGTATAATAAATAAATCTTTGTGAGTCATGGCAGCAAATATTCACGAGCCAAAAGCTTGCAACCCAGTGTCCATCCATGTGTACAATGGAATACTGTCTGGCCTACAAAGGAAGGAAATTCTGACACATGTCACTGAGTTAGGGACAGGTGGAGCTAGGTAGGGAGAGATAGATAGGGGTCTCCATGATCAGGCTTACAGAAACTCTCCAGACCACCCTCCCCTAGATGTCCGAGGGGGAAGTCTTATTTATGACAGTCTCCTGTGGTCAACTGAAAATAACCAGACCCTAACAGTAAGCCATTAAAGATGTTATCACTAACCCTCCATCAATGGTGCTACCAGTAGGGAAGTCAAAAAGATGTAAATTCCCTGGTTAGCTTTCCTTAAAAGACCAACCCTAAAAGCCCTCAGTGGCCACCTGTCGGGGTCCCTCTCACGCCTGAGAGCTTTTGCTGTATCCCTGCTTAATTAACTTCTATTGCTCTGCTCAGTCTTCCTTGTCCGCACGATTCATTCTTTGACTCTTTGAGACAAGAACCTTGCTCTCCTGCTTCACCACAACAGAGATAAAACTTGAAGACATTATGCGAAGTAAAATAAGCCAGTCACAAAGATACTGCACCATCCTACTTATTCGGGAGGTACCTAGAGTGGTCAAATTCACAGAGACAGAAACGGCGGTTGCCAGGGCTGGGGGGCAGTGGGGAATGGGGAGCTGTTCGATGGGTCCAGAGTTTCAGTTTTGCCAGATGAAAAGAGTTCTGTGGGTGGATCGTGCAAATGGTTGCACAGCAACGTGAATGTACTTAATGCCACTCAACTCTGCACCTAAAAAAAGTGAAGATCCTAAGTTTTATGTTGTGTGTATTTTCCCACAACGACAAGAAAAGCTTAGTGAGAAAGATATTGTGCTGTTTTGTGAAAGTTTGTAGTTCTTTAAAGCATGGTTTTCGACACATGCTCCACGAACGCACTCGTGAGAAAAAGATTCTGCTGTTCAAATCAGCTAGAAAACCCTCTGCACTATATAAAGCACATTAAGCACAGAGGAGTTTCTGACCAGGCGGCACTGAAAGTTATTCAGCTTTATTTAATCCCGCATTTCAGCATCTCACACGTGTATTTGATCCTAAAACACCTTTTCCCAGAGACCCCTTAAACACCTGTTAGAACTGGTATCCTGCAAAATATCGGTTTGGAAAGCGATATTTAAATCTTCCTCCGACCCGTATGGGAGTTATGTCTAGAAAGCGGTGGCTGGTTTTCTTCATGGACTTTGGAAGCTCAAATTTTTATAGATATATAGCTAATGACCTTTGTGATTAGCAATTAGAGATTAATATGTTCTACTGTGTTAGTTCAATAAAGAGGCCATAAATTAAAAGCTCTCAGTGTGTAGATAGGTCTTCTGCCCTCCTTCTCGGGAGCCAGTCATTTGGATTTTCCTGATAACAGGGACCCCCACTGCCATCCTGGCAGCAGCCCCCTGGATTGCAGGCCTATGACTTGCAAATAAAAATCAGCCAGGTGGCCGTAACTGTCCCCAGATTGGCTCTTTCATCTGCCAAAGGCTTCCCTCTACCCTGACTCTTGTAAGCGGTCTATTAATCTTACTTGGGGGACTAGCTAATGTAAGAACCGGTCTGGCTTTCTCAGTTTTTATTTCATGCTTGGACTTTCTCCTGCATCTCCTGCAGAAAAAGAAATTATCTCACCATGTATCTCAGGTCCATGAATTGACATTGTGGGCAAATTATGTCCACCTTCTAGAATTTGTATTTCCCATCTCTAAATTAAAGAGCTTGGATTAGGTTGCAAAAGTTCTTTCCAGTTTAAAAAGCACTTTTTTTTTTCAGAGAAAAGGAGTAATTTTCTTTTTTTCTCGGTAAATCAACATTTCTGTCTTTACTTTATGAAGGTTTTGAAGTCTATATAGTTCCTGTTTTATAAGTATCTACAATTTGCCTACAGAGTATTTCACACTTACGGAACACTTTTCTTAACACTTCTGTTGTTTTGCTGTTACTTTTTATTGCCAGGCTTTTGACAGATTGTTCTTAGAAAAGGTGGAAGTTTTAAAACTTCAGCTATTTTGAAAGAGAATAGAACATTTAAAAGTGGAACAAAGCAGCGTTTTAAAAACGCCTAGCAATGGCAACATTTAAGGACAACCATTAAAAGAATTGAAATGGAGTATAAAACTTCCAAACCAGAAAAGAGAAAAGAGAAAGAAATGGAGTAAGAAAATAAATAGGCCAGAAACTGAATATTAAAAAAACAAAAAGAGAGAAAAAAATCATACAAAAGAAAGCACAAAGTAAGATGGTAGGAACAAGCCCAAATATTTACATAATCAATAAAATGTAAATTACTTAAATATACTAGCTAAAATAGACTTAGAATGATTTTCTTTCTTTCTTTTTTTAAGATTTTATTTACTTATTTGAGAGAGAGAGCATGCCTGCACACACAAGCAGGGGGGAGGGGCAGAGGGAGAGGGAGAAGCATGCTCCCTATTGGGACTCCCTCCCAGGACCCTGGGATCATGACCTGAGCCAAAGGCAGACACTTAACTGACTGAGCCACCCAGGCGCCCACACTTAGAATGGTTTTGAAACAGTCTTACAAAATTCAGCCTCTTGCTTTTACAAAAGATAGACCCCAAACTTAAAGTCACGGGAAGGTTAAAAGTAAAAAGGATAGAAAAAGATAAAGCCCACAAAAATCTTACACAAAAGGAGGCTGAAGACAAGATATTAATTTCAAATAAAACAGACCATAAGACAAAAAGCATCTTTACGAGTAACGTGGTCTCTATATAGTATTTAAAAAGCTTAAATTACTAGAAAGATACTTCACAGTTTCAAAAACATAGAGCAAAAACTGATAAGCTCCCTGGAATTCCCAGGACAAATGGGTGAATTCAGCATCAGAATAGACTATTTTTATTTAAAAAAAAAAATTCAGTTACTGAGAATTGTAATAGACAAATATATGGGTTCTGGTTGGAAATTATTTGGGAAAGCATGTCATTTCACTTATAAAATTTAGTGTTAGGCACTGGTCTAGATTTTTGGGTGACACACAGGTGTGGTCCCTGATCTCATGACTCAGAACCCAGGTTCCAGGGCAGTCTGGAGAAGGGTGGCCAGGACGCCCCCTCCCCACGACATGGGATTTGGAGGTAGAGTTCCCGTATTATGGACTTAGATCCTGTTTGGGTCTTGCCTCTAGCACTTAGGAGCTGCGTGTTTGGGACAGTAATTTAACCTCAATCTACTCATCCATAAAATGGGTGCAGTGCGCACTACCAGCTGTAGGTGGATGACCCGACATGTGGTATTTTGGCTCTTAGCGAAGTGCTTAGCATAAGTTCTCAATAATTGGTAACGCTTATTATTACTTGGTATTTTGCAAAAAGCTTTGAATCAGCAGTTGCTGCTGGACCTGAGGATAAAGCATTAATAATACTCTGATAACAGTGCTTAGTGGATAAGTGTAAGATGATGGATGAATCTTTTTTCCCACAAATTCTAGTTTTTCAGTTTTTATTCTCTTTTGCATATTTGGGGCTCACGGTTGGTGAACCTGAACATTCTGGCTACTTTCAACAGTTCTATGTATGCTTAGAATTTCAGAGTCAGGGTAATGCTGATGAGAGAGCAAAAGGCAAGCTGAAGGCAAAACGTACTCGACACCCTGCAAACCCCCTGACCCCACTTAAGGTGGGATATATACAACATTCCTCAGGCACTAGCAACGCCCTAAGAACAAAGGCAGGGGAAAAACAAATGGTCAGCTGATAAAGATCCCAGTCAGTAGGACATGAAACTCTACTATAGTTTGTAACTGTCTTAATGATTTACCAGAAAAACACAATCTTAATAATAGACCTCCAGGAGCCTATAGACTCAATTTCCTGGATCCCTAATGTCACCTTCACCTCCATAGGATAGATAATTCCATATAATTGTCACAAGTGCAGCTCTTTCTGCCCACAGGTCCTGTCCCCGTGCTGTAATAAAAACAACTTTTTGTGCCATAAAACGTCTCAAGAATTCTTTCTAGACCGTTGGGTTCAACGATCCTGCATCAATGCAATGGGTCTTACTTTGCTTCCTGGTCAAAATGATCATTTACCCAGAACATGTCTAGATATTTTAACAAGATATTTGCATAAAACTCACACTATGAACTATTAACTCTTTTAAAACAAAATTTTATCAGTGGCTGTCTGTTTATGAGCTGACACTTCATTTTAGGAGATCAGCACCAAATGTGGCCAGGATTCAAAACAGAGGTCCCGAGGCATGTCCACCATCTGTTATTCATGCAATACATCAATAAACGTTTACTAAATTCTTCTTAGATGCCATAAGCTCTTCCATGTCAGGCACGGTGGAGAACGCAACTATGAATAAGTCATGATTCCTACTTTGGAGGATCTTACTGTTTAGTGGGAGAAATAAGACAGGTATGAAAACTAACTCTTACTTCCCTAAGAACGGGAGCACAGCGGGGATGTCTGCTCTTGCCACTTCTCCTTAACATTGTTCTAGAGATAAGAACCCATGTAATCAGGTAAAAATTAAAGAAGAGAAATGAAAGGCATAAACATTGCAGATGAATAATTAAAATGCTTTATCCTCAGACAAATAAAAAGACACTCCACAAAAGAACTATAAATGCCCAGTAAGCATATGCAAAGTTGCTCGATATCATTAGTTATCGAGGGAGTGAAAATTAAAACCACCATAAAGCACCACTTTACACCTACTTAAATGGTTAAAATTAAAGAGACTGACACATCAAATATTGGATAAGATGTAGAGTAGCTATAACTCCTGTCCATTGCCAGTGGGGTAGAAAATATTACATCCACCTTGAAAAACTATCTGGCAGTTTCTTATGAAGTTGAACATATACCTATTTTGGAATGCTCTCCAGAATTTCTGCCGCTGGTTATTTAGCCAGGAGAAATGAAAACATAGTCCACAATAAAGATTTGCACATGAATGTTCAGAGTTGATTTATTCATGATAGCCCCAAACTGTAAAAAACCAATATTATCAATAGAAGAACGGATAAATTGTAGTGTGGTCTTACAGTGCAATACCATTCAACAGTGAAAATGAATAGACAACGAGAGCATGCAACGGCATAGATGAATGTCACAAACAGTATGCTGAGTGAAAGAAATCACCTACAAATGGATACAAAAGTATACATATTGGAGGGGGCGCCTGGGTGGCACAGCGGTTAAGCGTCTGCCTTCGGCTCAGGGCGTGATCCCGGCGTTATGGGATCGAGCCCCACGTCAGGCTCTCCCGCTATGAGCCTGCTTCTTCCTCTCCCACTCCCCCTGCTTGTGTCCCCTCTCTCGCTGGCTGTCTCTGTCTCTGTCGAATAAATAAATAAAAAATCTTAAAAAAAAAAAGTATACATATTGTAGGACTCCATTTCTAAAACAGACAAAAGTAATCTATTGAGGTAGAAATCAGAACTGTGGTTGCCACTTTGGAGGATAGGGGTGGGACCTGACTGGAAAGGGACATTAAAGAATTTTCTAGGATGATAGAAGTGATGGGGAAGCGAGTGTATTCGTTTGTCGAAATTCATTGACCTATGAACTAAGATCTGTGCGTTGCATGGTATGTGAATTAAAAAGAAAGGAAGGTGGCACCTGGGTGGCTGAGTCGGTTAAGTGTCCAACTCTTGGTTTCAGCTCAGGTCCTCATCTCAGAGTCATGAGATCGAGCTCTGTGGCTGGGCGAGGAGTCCGCTGAAGATTCTCTCCCTCTGTCCCATCCCCCCTTGTTCACACACACATGCTCTCTCTCTTAAAAAAATAAAATAAATAAAAAAGAAAGGACTCTATTACATGGTAACCACCAGAAATTGCGCCAATTCCTAAAGGACAAATTCAGACATCCTACACTGGGACCATGTTCTCCCTGACCTCATCAAGCTCTCCACCTTGACACCCCACCGCTTTTTCGCTATCTGTCAGCTCTTGTTTCTTTACTTCCCTCCATCTAGGATAAAGTCCACGGCCCATTACGCTATTGCTCCCTTGTAGGTAACCTCAACTCTTTTGCCTCCTTTCCTTCTATTCCATTTACCTGTTGCAGCTCAACCTGCATAAAGCAAGCCGCTCAACCTGCATAAAGCAAGCTGCTCCTTGCTCTGTGCCTGCCTGCAGGCAGCTGGGTGATTCTGGGCAGAAATCCAGGGGACTGATGTGTTTCTGTTCTGTGATGACCAATCTTCTTTTTTTTTTTATTCACATGGAGCCCTTAACAGAAGTGACTCCATTTTTAAAAAAGATTTTATTATTATTTGTTTACTTTTTATATTTAAATTCAATTAGTTAACATAATGTATCTTTGATTTCAGAGGCCTGTGATTCATCAGTGTTATATAACACCCAGTGCTCATTCCATCACGTGCCTTCCCCAATGTCCATCACCCTGTTACCCCATCCCTCCACCTCCCCCCACTCCCTGCCTCTAGCAACCCTCAGTTTGTTTCTTATGATTAAGATGTGATGACCAATTTTATTCTAAGCTTGTGATTTCCAACCTCATTGCTGAGATAAGCTTATTTTGCTCTGTGCGAGGAATATTTTCTAGTTTCCAGCTGCACTCACTCTATACTGTGTTCCTCTTAGCTTTATACTGCCTTGTATTATTTTTTCAAAAAATCCCAAAAAGCATATAATCCATGTCTCCCCACTACCAAATCCAAACATCTGGTGGCATTACCACCCCACCTTCCTTCTCTCCTGTGTCTGCAAGAAAGTGTGCACCTGTCCCCTGCGAGCCAGGCACTCTGGATGCCAGCCTATTTTTGCCTTATCAGACTATTTGCTCTTTTGTTAGGCTTTCTGCCTTTGCTGTCTTTAACCCTTCGCTCTCTACTGGATCCATCCAATAAATACTCCAACATTTGTACACCACCCTTGTTGTTCAAATCTCCTCCAGCTATTGGCAGGACTCTCACTTCCCTATTTAGCTGCACTTCTAAGAGCTGCCTGTGTCATATCCTCACCTCTTCTTTTTTTCCTTCAGTGTATTCAGTTTTATTTCTGTCCCCTCCATTCCTTAGAAATTGATCTTGCTAAGTCACTTCATGCTGCCAAAGCCAGCTGTGATTTCTCTCTTCTCCTTTTACGGGAACTTTCTGCGGCACTCTGGGATATTAACTCAATCTCCTTCCTCCTTGAGAGGCTATGCTTCTTCTCACGGCTTCTATGGCACCATACTCCTTTGATTTTCTCTTAACTCCCTGATTCTCTCAGACACCTTTGCCAACACCCCCATACTTCCTCCCCTGGCTGAATTCTAATGCTTGAATTCTCCAGGGAGCAGTCCATGGCCCTCTTCTTCTCCCCTTAAACCCTCATCCCATACATTCGTATTTTACATAGTATGACCCTTAAATGATCATCTATAGCCCAGCTCTTTCTTCTGGTCCTAGACTCTTGTATTCAATGATTTATTTGGTGTTTCTAACTTGGATGGCTCACAGAAGTGTCAACATGAATAAGTCCCAAAGTAAACAATTGATTTCCCCATTTCCACCTCTCCATCTTTCTTCCACATTTGGGTGAACTGCACCGAGGAGGAACCAGCTCCGTCTTTCCTGCTACCTTCTTCTTTTGTCCTCTCCCCCAACACATATTCTAATTCATCACAAATGCTATGGATTTTATCTCTAAAACATGTCTTGAAATTATTACGGACATGTCCAAACCCTGTTCATGGCTCTAATCCAAGCCACCATCACCTCTTGTCTGAGTCCTGCCTAACCTCCAATTGGTCTTCCTGTTTCACCTCTTGCCCCCCTTCAATCCACTCCCCAAGTAGCAGCCTGAATGATTAGATAGATGAGTATAGGGTAATGTCTCCCACTCACCCATAGGTGCCCCCTTCCACTGAAAACTATCTGTGGTGTATTTCACTTAAAACACAACCTAGGGGGCACCTGGGTGGCTCAGTTGGTTAAGCGTCTACCTTCAGCTCAGGTCATTGTCTCAGAGTCCTGGGATCAAATCCCGTGTCTGGCTCCTTGCTCAGTGGGGAGTCTGCTTGTCCCTTTGCCCCCCCCCACTTGTGCTCTCTCTCTCTCCCCCTTTCTCTCAGATAAATAAATAAAAGTCTTAAAACAACACCCCCCCCCAACACAACCTAAAACCCTTCACATAGTCTCAGGGTCCTACATTTTGTAGCTTTCCTAGACAACCTCCCCTTGAAACACTTTTCTACTATTTACTATACTGATTTCCCTCTTCACATTAGCCCCAGAGTAACCAGCATCTTCCATTTCAGGGAGTTCGTACACCCTGTTCACTCTGCGTGGACCATGCTTTCCGCCGCTCTTTGCCTGGCTTCCTCCAAGTCAGTACATTCAGTTCCAACATCACTTCCTCAGCACAGCCTTCTGTCTGTTTTTCCGCCTCTTGACAGCCCAGTATTTTCTACTGTAGCAGCCCAATTTGTAAATATGTCTTTATTTGTGTGTGTATTCTCTTAATGCCAGTTTTCAATAAAGGTGTTTAATGTCCATGAAGGTAGAGACCAGGCCTGTTTTGTTATCCACTGTATATCAGTAATTACAGTTCCTGACTCATAGGAGATACTCAAAGAGTATTTGTTGGATAATTTGTTGCTTAATATAATATAAATAATGATAATTTTTCCATCCCTGGGCTGGGATTAATTGTCTGTTTTTCTGTAACTATTCCTACTCCCCTAATCCCCAGTACAGGGGGATATATCAATCCCCCCGACAAAGTGTTAGTTTATAGCCCTCTGTGTTTATATTTCCTTGCTACAAATGATGGATATTACTAGTAGTCACTAATATTCCATTCTCCTCCACTTTGAGTTACAGGTAAGATCATATTTTCTGATGTCTTGTGCTCCTCCGTGTGATAAGATTATTACTCCTCCTGATCCTTTGGCTTCCTCATCAGCTTCCTCATAGGACCCGTGGTGACTCTCTGTTTGAAGGGTTCTATTTCTCTGATATCAGAGATAGGACGTGGGATCACTTTGGCCTGAGTGGAAGGGAGTGCTACTTCCGAGCAGAAGCCTTAGAGCCACTGCATCAATCCACAAACTCTCTTTTCCATCTATCATGAGAATGGCAATGTCTCGTGTAGGGGCTGCTCCTTTAGCTTGGGTCCCAGGGTCATAGGTGACCTGCACGGAGCATGTCACATGAGCAAGAAATAAACTGCCTGTCAGCCACAGAGATTTTGGGGGTTGATTGTGGCCACAGTTTAACCCCAACCGAAGCTGCCTGAGAGACTCACTTCCTTGAAGTTGGATGTGGCCAGCATGACAGATTCAGCCAACAGAATGTGAGCGGAAGTGACATGTATCTCTTCCAGCTTGGTCATGTCTCTCCCGGCTTCCGAAGTCATGCCTTTGGGGCCAAATGCAGTAGAGTAGTCATGCATCAGGAATGAAATGTAAAGAAGATTAGATATTTATGACTTGCTGAAGAGAGAGAAATTGAGATGGTCTGGAAGAAGATCTTCTACACCTGATTCAAAGGCACCTTGACTCTCATCCGAATCCTTACTGCTGACTTTGCATTTTCTGGGTAGGATCCGACCTACAAGGAAGTCCTGGATGTCAGAGACCATGTAGTACCATCTCTATTTGGTGAGGTGAAGGAACTTTGTGTACTTACTGAGGCCATCTGGCCCAAGGCAAGCTCCCAGAAGTCCCTGCTCTCTTCCTATCTGCTGGTGGTCACTGGTGTGTCTCAGTGTGGGACTCAGGACCTTTCTCCTAGGAATTACCTAACTGATGTCACTGGTTTATTGATGCCTGTGGCCAGGAGGTTCTTGGGAAAGTGGCTAAAATACCTTATCAAATACTGCCAAGCTCCAATTTCTGCTTCGAGAAACATTTCCTGAATACCTGCTCTCTTCCTGGCAATTGACATTACTTCCTTATAACCACCAGCTAAGGAAAAAATTATCTCCATTAGGCAGATGGTGACTTTGGTTCACAGAGTGTAGGGATCTTGTCCATGAGTGGATAGTGTGCGTGGAGAGCCTGGGATCTGAACACAAATATTTGAATTCTACTCACTCTCTCCATCCGTCTCTGTCTTTGCCTCTCCCTCACTGAATGTGAGTGACACTGCACATAACACTACTGTCCTCTTAAGAGTTCCTTCTCCAAATCTCATCCTACAATCTCTTTCCTTGGAAGCTCTCCTTACCAGCCTTGTGTTAAAGGACCTTTTTCAGTCTCCTGGAAAGAGTTCCTATGTGATAAAAATTAGTTCTTAGAAGTGTAATGGAAAAGACCAGGGGGCAAGCTTCAGGAATCCAAATAGCAAAACCTTCTTTCCCTACTCCTGTGGGTTATTCTAGCGTGAGCTGTGATGGGCTGATGTGGGAAACCAGGGATTCACAGAGCTCCCAGCCCAGGACAGTCCTCTCAGGGTTGCTTCAGACGCTGGAGGCATCGCCTAGTGTCCATGTGAGCAGAGTAAGCTGCTCCAGAGAAGGCCAGCTGTGGGGCCTCTCTCCCCAGAATGCCTCCCAGAACTAATTGTGGTCTTCTCAAGTTGGAGAACACACTGTAATTAGGGGAGATGCCAGGGCAGCCGCAGGCACCTACAGTTCAGACAGAGACACCCACTGCTCCCACTTGCTGCTGCCATGTCTGTCCTGAAGTTGATCTGCAGCTCTTAGAGGTGACTAATCATCAAGTGGTGGCCCTGCCAGGTGTTTCAGGGTCTGCTTGAGTGGCCTGTCTGGGGGCACCTGGGTGGCTCAGTCAGTTGAGTGGCTGCCTTTGGCTTGGGTCATGGTCCCGGAGTCCTGGGATCGAGCCCCGTGTTAGGCTCCCTGCTCGTTGGGGAGTCTGCTTCTCCCTCTGCTCCTCACCCCGCTCTCGTCCTCTCTCTTGCTCTCTCTCTTAAAAAAAAAAAGAAAGAAAGAAAGAAAGAAAGAAAGAAAGAAAGAAAGAAAGAAAGAAAAAGAATGGCCTGTGTTATGTTAAGCTTTGTTCAGCAACGAAGCTTCCAGCCCTCCTCCCCTGTGCTTCCTTTCCTTTCCGTGGATGCTTGGTAGGAAAGGGCTGGATCTCCAGGTCCTTGCTGAGGGAGAAGGCAGATACTAAGTGTGTGAAAACAGGTGCAAAGTTGGACTCTTTAATTCAGGCCATGCCAATTACTGCTTCTTGGAGTTGATATCTGTTTCTTATGCCCTGGAAAATGGCCTTGCCGACAGTAGCTGGGCATTGTCTTCTTCCTTATCTCATTCTACAAAGGCCAGTACAGCATCATGTCACTTCCTACACAGTGTAAAAGGGAGGAACAGGTTCCCTACCCATGCCCACGTGGAGAGAGCTTGAGTGTGGGGGCTTTGCTTCCCGAGGGGGCATAGTGGGAGCCTGGGAAACCTTGTGGAAGGAAGAGGAGGTTGTGCTCAAGTAGCCAGCAAAGTAGCTACTTCTTTCCAGAAGAGAGGACATTGTCAGCTTTCCAGGGCCTTTTCTGGAGTGGGGGCAGATAAGCCCCTGGTCTGAGACCTTGCTGCCAGAGCTGAGCCACCTGACATGGTGCAGGTAAGTTGGCATCATGCCACTGGAAGCCATGAGGCCACAGGGGTGGGTGGATGTGCCCAGCACACCCTCCCTCTGCCCAGAGTTGGCTTTCTTTGAGCAATAGCCTGGATTCCTTCCTTATCCTCTGCCAGACCAGTTCTCCCATCTGTCCCTTTCTTACCCTTACAGTCTTTATTCACCCATTTCTGGACCACTTCCACCTCTTTAGCAAACATTCCTTCCAAATCCCTTTTGAAATGTTCCTCATGAGAGAACACTCAGCAATCATTGCTTGTGGCAGAGCGCCAAACCATGAGTGATTCCCATATGACCTGCAGTTTTCTGGAAAGTCTTGCTTCACTTAAACCAGCATTTTTGGTGATTGTGGTTTACTTATTCCCAATATGTAATTTTCATCGTTGGTGGTTGCTGTTTTGTTTTACAGATGTGGAGGGTTTCCGCCCTAACTCTTCCTTGTTTGTTCAAATCTGTTGTTGACTAGATCTCTGCTCTGGTCAGTTCCCAGGGTCTATACAATCTTCTCGGTCATGAGGGCAACATGGGTGCGTAAGTCCTAATCTCAGGGATCCAGGAGAGTAGAAGGAACACTGACTCTGGAATTAGAGGCCGAGGTTCAAGTTCAAAGTGCTGCTCACTCAATCTCAGGTGAAAACAATAGTGGAGCTTCATTTGAAAATGAAATTTCTTCACTTGAAAATGGGGCTTATGATACCATGCATTTCTGAGGATACGACGAAGTGTTGTATATAAAAGAATCAAAATACCGTACAAACCCTAACGCACAATGACAGTTGTGGTGAAAAGGAAGAAAAGAGGGGAGAGTAATGATACAAATAAACATGAGCTCAAAATGACTTTCTGTCCTGGATGGGAGGGAAGCAGACTCAGGCAAACTATATGAGAAGAATGGCCCCAGCCGAGCAGAGGTCACTGAGCAAATATTTACGGACCACTACCATGTGTCACCAGGGACATGAAAGTAAGCAAGATCAGATCTCCATGTTATATGCCATGGTAGAGGCAGGCACCTAATACAATGGAAACAGACGAGGGAACGATGACTGTCCTGGGTGCGGCTGTGAGTCTGAGGCTGTGTGCCTGGACCAACTGGTTGCATCGCAGCTGAGCTTTAAAGGATTCAGTAGGGGAAGGAATGGGGAAAGGAAGTTCTAGGCTGAGGGTTGACCCGGCAAAGGCACTGGGGTTTGGTGGTGAGTTCAGGGAGCAGAGAGAGTAGTCTATTGTAGCCAAAAATGGATGGTGTGGGTGAGGTGGCTGGAAATGAGTCTGTGAGGTGAGTGGGGCCTATGTGGGTCTTGACAGCACATCCCAGGAGCCAAGGGATGGCCGTACCAGGAGCGCGGCTCTCCTTTGGAGGGACAGGCCAGGGGAAGTGGTGAGGCTGAGTCTTGGATGTGAATCAGGAGCCAATTTGGCAGGAACCTGGGTGTGTGGGTACATGCTGTAAAGGGAGTAACATAAGCTATGAGTGCTTACTTTCCTTAGGCCCAAAGGACTTCTCAGCCAGTGTGGAGGGACAGAAGCACAAGGAGGCCAGAGCAGGGCCTTCGGAGGGGCAGGTCCAGGGCAGGACCGCCTCTCGCCTGGCCTCAAGGTGGGCCCAAGATGAGCTATCTTCTCTCCTTGGTGAGTCCTGCCGTCGGAGTTTCCGGGCAGAGTTTGTAGGAGCACCAGACCTTGCCAGCAAGAAACTTCTTGGTACCGCCAACCCCCAGTGGATCTTTTAAGGGAGTCTCAAGCTGACAATATATTTTGTTTTGCTACAAAAACATTGTGAACATTTCAGAGTCTTGCTGAGGAGAGGATGATGCAGGGATTGTCTACAGTAGGAAACAGTGGCCCAAACAGCTACGTATGAAAATGAAATATCATAAACTAGAACATGTCCCTCACCTGATAATATTTTCTCTTCCTTGTCTCACTGATCCTGGGCAAGAAATGGGAGTGTCCTGTAGCAAGTGACAACTCACTCAGAGATGGGCGAGGCTCAGAGGACTTGAATAGAGAGAGCCATTGCACACTTGGGCAGGCTTTGTCTTTGGAAAGAAGGTTCCAAAAAAAAAAAAAAAAAAGTCCTAGAACTATCCTAAGCATTGTCAGAGCTGGAAGGGTCTGTGGAATTTTACAGATGCGAAGGGGTCTTGCAAAAAATGTCAGAGAGAGGAGCAGAACCTGAGGCTGTCACCGAGCCTCTCGTCTCCCACACTGGAACTCTGTCTGTGGTGTCATCTCAGCTCAGGGCTTGGTTGCAGAAATTCTCTAGACCAGTGGACTGGGGCCCGTGTCTGTTCATTACATAGTCATGGGGAGGCTTACAAACTTTTGTCTAGGAAAAGATTTTACATATATGTGTATATACATATATAATTTTATATTTATATATACATAGACTTTTATATTTATATATTTTATATATTTGTGTATATATATTTGTGTGTGTGTATATATATATATATATTTTGTGTGTGTGTGTGTGTGTGTGTGTGTGTGTGTGTGTGTGTGTGTGGTGGGGGAGGGGCCAAGCTCCCAGGCTCTGCTCACAGACCCACCAGGGAAGCACTCCGTATTTAGCTCTGGGCAAGGTGTTTCATGCATTTCCTTGAGCTGTTACTTCATCGGCAGCTCCCCCTGTTGGGGCTGTATGATTCATTCACAAGATTTCTGTCATCCTGTTCCTACTTCCACGTGAGATTCTCAGAATGGTGCTGATAAGGTAGAAGTGAAGACCAGGGGACGCTTAGTATAGGGAAAACACCGATAGTGACCAAGACTGCACAGTTGCACATGCCAGGTCACTAAGGACCATGAACTATTCTGGTCTGGCTACTCAACTGGAGAGAGGAGGCTGCCGAGAATCACGGGGATAGGACACCTGCTAAGAGGCCAGGGAGCATCCACGAGGCAACTCTGCTTGCCATTGTCTGTCCCCCATCCTTGGAATCCTCTCCTGGTCTCCCTCCCTTTGGGTCTTCTGTTTTCCTTCTCATCTGCTTATGTCTAAGTCTATGACTTACAGACTTGGTAGCTTCCTGGAGCACCGAGGGAAAGGTTTTAGCCCCATACGGGACACCTCAGGACCACGGGTTCTTTTTCTTTTCTTTTCTTTTCTTTTTTTTTAAGATTTTATTTATTTATTTATTTGAGAGGGAGAGAGAAAGAGAGGGAGAGGAGGGAGGGAGAAGCAGACTCCCCATTGAGCAGGGAACCGGACGCCGGGCTCGATCCCAGGACCCTGAGATCATGACCCAAGCTGAAGGTAGACGCCTCACAGACTGAGCCACCCAGGTGCCCCAGGCTCACAGGTTCTTAAGTCTATCAATATCTCTTGCTCTCCAGAGAGAAAAGGGGCCCACTCAGCCTGCTGTGTAGGCCCTGCAGGAGCACTGCTGCCTTTACCCTTCTCTGCAAGCCCCGGGCCTGGCGCCCTGCGAGGACCGGTGGCAGAAGAGCACAAGTTCATCTGCCCCTCCTGGCAGCATGAGGCTGGGACCTGGGCCTTTTCTAGGTCCCCAAGGACTCATCGTGTCAGATGGGTGACAGCTGAGATCAGATTCACTTCCCGCAGTCTGGTTCTTCTCTCACCCCATAACTCTGTTACATTCTGCTTTTTATTTGGGATCCCAGAATTTTCCCAGTATGGTTATAGTCAGATACCCGATTTCCGTGCCCTGGCTGATCTCGGTCCTCAGAGCACTTTACACGGCCCGCGAGAGTGGAAACGGCTGTGAAGCATGTCTGTGTGTTTGTTCAGAAGACAGGCCTGTAGGCCTGGGGGCTGCCTCAGCTGCAGGGAGGCCAGACTCCGCTGCTTCAGCCTCTGCTGTCCCCACACCGGTTCTCTCAAGGCCATTTCTCACTGCTGTTCTTCCTCAGCGGGAAGGGAGCACTTTGTCAAGGAAGCAGTTTCTCACTTGCCTCTGAGCCCTGGAAAGGGTAAAAGAACCATTCCGGGGGAGGTGTCACTAGGAAAGCCTAGCCTCTCCTCTCTATAGCTGTCAGAAGATTCTAGACTCAGAGGAACTCCGTTAAATTCCTGGTTCCCCCTTACCAGACAGGTGAGTTACTTAACCCCTCTGAGCCCAGACAGCTTCCTCACACAGAAAACAAGAAATTATATCTACGTCAGAGGGGTGTCGTAGAAAGTAAATGAGGTCCATGTAGAACGACTAACCTAGGACCTGACACATATTCGTGTCCTCGTCAATCTTTGTTCTCTTCAAAATGTCTCTCACTGTGGAAGTGATTTTGCCTTGGCCAGTAGACTCGCCTCAGGACTGGCAGCCTCCCATTGCAGCGTTTATAGCAAGAGCCATATATTCTCTTAAAGAGTTTTAGGTTGTTAAATCAGTAAGGAGATGTGATGTTTTAATTTCCCCAATTGTCACAAAATGCACACACACACACAAGTTACCAGTATAAGCAGCCCCTGAAATCCCTCAGGGAGAAGTGGTCAGTGTGCTGTGATAAGGATACGGGAGGCCTTCTAGCTCGTGAGAATCAAACCCATCGCTTCAGAAAAATGGCAAATGTTGAAACTTGGGGATTACCCGTGGATGACTAAAATCTCAAATGTTAATCCTCCAGTACAATGATCAGCTGGCCTTCGTGGCTCCGGAGAGAATGGGAGGCCGCTTCCAGAAGTTGTGACACAGGAGAGGAAGGTGCCCTCAGCAGAGGAAGCCTCGTCCAGACAGGGACCAGACCGCAGTGAGGGACGCGTCCACGCAGAAGGTCAGTCCGGTGTCCGCATCCTCTCCCTGAGCATCGGGAACCTGAACTTCTAGAGAACAGGTCTAAGGTGGCTAGTTTGCCTTCTGCCCCTGATTACTTTGGGGACTAAGTTCCCTTTTTGGGTTGTATGTTTCAGGATATTAACAGCGGTTTAATGGGCTCTTTTTTTTTTTTTTTTTCAGAAGAGAAGGAGTTCCTTCCTTTTTAAAAGAAAAAGCAGATAACAGCATTAGCAACACTATGGTCCTGTGGAGCATGTTGGTTCAAGGACAAGTTTGGAAAGGGAACAGCAGGTGATCTCGCCCGTAGATGCCTGCACCCGAGGTCGACTTCCCAGAGACTACTGTAATAAAACTGGGGCGGGGGCAGCCCCGGGAGCGCTGAAGTTCTCGTGTGATAACTGCTTTGAAGATGTCAATATGTAAGTCCGAATTCAGCATCTCTGCCAAGGGAAGTGGTGATATTTAGGATGGAAGGTAAGTTGTGGGTCTGAAGTGCTGGCTCAGGGATCCTGGGTTATCTATAAGGCACAGTAGAATGCCCTTTAAGCCTTTCTGATTCTATAGTTAATCAATGCCCAGTATGGTGCCTGGGTTATGGCAGAGTCCCATTAAGACTGATAAATAAATGGATATGTGACCACTGCCCAGTGTAGAAGTTGCTCTTAAGGCCCAGGAGCCCACGGTCCTCAGTGACGTCACTTGCTCATGGAGCGCTGCAAGTGGACCAAGTCAGACATTCAAGCCATGCTTTCTTGCCTTTCATTAAAACCAGGTTCTGGCCTTGCTATCACTCATTCATTTGTTCTTCATTCATCATTCAACAAGTATTTTTTGAATAAATATTGTGTCTATCATGGCCATGTATAGTTTTGCCCTGAAAAAAAGAACAGGTAAACATCTCTGCCCTTGGGGAACTTACTGTATTAGTGAATGTAATACTAGACAAACACAGAAATCTCAGTGGGTAAGCACAATACAAATTTATTTCTTGTTCCTATAAAGTGACATAGACAATGTGGGGGCCTAGGGCAGGCTGCCCCAAAATGTACCACTTTGGCATTTTGATTATTTTGAATTAAAGTTATTTAAGAAACAACTGGTATAAGAAGAATAACCTGATTGCACCCCTGACCGTGGCCTTTGAATTCAGAAAGGAAATAAATCATCCTTGTGATAGGTACCCTCCCTGTACCTACCCAGAGGTCAAGAGTTATCTTTGTCACCAGAGATAGAGAATTCCAGGCAAAGGAGGCTGTATAAGGCAAACTTGCTACTTTTACCAATCAACTCCCCCAGTCCAAACTCTGTTTAGAATTCCTTACTAACTGAAGCTCTTGAACATAGTTTTCTTTGTCCTGTCAATTCCTCACAGATTTATGTTTCTTCATCTAAAAGACATAAAAACTGCCTGACTTGGTCATTTCTTTAGGTCTCAATTTTGTTATTGAGCCTCTGTGTGCACGTAATTAAATTTGTTTTTCTTTCTCTCCTGTTTATCTGTCTCTTGTCAACTTAATTCTTAGACCATGTAGAAACACTTTGAAGGGTAGGGGGAAAATATCTTCCTTCCCAATAGCTACAAGGGTGAGGGAAGGGAGCACTCAGATCATTGTGTTTTTTTAAGCACTTGGGCTGACTGGAAGCTCTGCCATCTTCATTGTGTGGCTTCCAAGGTCACCCTGGGCATTGACATTAGTGATCAGACAGTGGGAGAGAGAGAACTGGAGCCTGGATATTGTGAACATCACATGTACCCACATTATGTCATCAGAACTCAGTCATAGGGCTTCCTCGCCTATAAGAAGGTGGGAAATAGTGCTCCTGGCTGTGCAGTGACCTCCCAGCAGAAACTTTTCATTAGAGGAGGGCATGAATATTTGGTGAAAGGGTAGCCATGTCTCAGACTTACATTCTACTGGAGAGAGAATGGGTGTGGCAATAAACACCTTAAGTGAGTACATGTATAGTATTTCAGATGATAATATGAAAACAAGTCAGGTGAGAGGCATAGGGGTGCAAACAAACTGTGAAAATAATTTTCCAGTGGCTACTCGTTGGGCCATCCTGTCTACAGAGCAAATGTGAGTTGATCCTTTACATGAGCCAGAAGTAAGGACTTTCCTTCCTGAATTGTGCTGGAGTGCCTTGGATTAGAAAGAGACCTGACTTTGTGTCCAGACAGGTACACATTGTCATCACCACCAATGTCTCTGGGGTTACAGAGTTTACTGAGTACAAAAAGACATTCTCAAAAAACATAATAGATGCAGACAGATAAAGTGAGTTTAAATTGCTTCTGGGCTTTTTCTGTTCCTTGAACTCTTGTGTACTGGCAGTAACTGACCCAGGCTGAAATTCAGACGCTTTTAAAAGTTTTGACTCTGTGTCTCTTTTTCAGTAATACCAGCTTCTTGATTCTAGAAGGATCTACTTCCCAGATGTGTATAGGATATCAAGGGTTGCTTTCCTCCATAGTAATAAAGGATTACTTGTTGCTGAGGAATACTAGCTGGTTACCTAATATCAATGATGGAAGGTTAGTTGGAAAGGAGCTGGTGAAGGAATTAAACGTTGCCAATGGAATAACTGGAGAAAGTTTTGTATTTGATAAGAGTCAGGGGGTATTATGCTAAGTGAAATAAGTTGGATTGAAAAAGACAAATACCATATGATTTCACTTATATGTGAAATCTAAAAAACAAAACAAATGAATAAACAAACAAAAGTCAGAATCAGACCTAAAAATACAGAGAACTGATGGTTACCAGAGGAGAGGGTGGTAGGGAGATGGGCAAAATGGGTGAAGGGGAGTGGGAGATACAGGTTTCTAGTTATGGAAGGAGTAAGTCATAGGGATGCAAGGTACAGCACAGGGAATATTATCAATGATATTGTAATAGTGTCACATGGTGACAGATGGCAGTAACACTTGTGCTGAGCACAGCATAATCTTTAGAGCTGTTGACTCGCTATATCGTACCCTTGAAACCAATGTAATAGTCTGTGTCAGCTATACTAAAAAAAATCTAATGAATCAAGAAAAAATTCAGGGGCTTAGACATTTCTGAAAATTCAACCCTTTCCTTGCATTGTGGGCTCAATCCAGTAAGCGTTTATTGATCCTTCTTGCAGACCTGACACTACACTTGGCACGAGCAATAGAGCAGTAAACACGGTTCTGCTCTTGATTCCAGGGCTCACCATCCAGCCATGGAAGACACTTCACCAACCAAAGGCTGGATTTTAGCTGGACTGAGAAGGGCCATGAATGCCACACTGGTAATCCTGGGTCCATGCTCCACAGTTAGTGAAGAACCATCGAAGAGATGATTTCTCTTCTGGGGAGTGGGTAGGAGGCTGGTATGCTGTGAGACTGTTGGCAAGTCAACCTCTTTGACCCTCATTTTCTTTGTCTAGAAAGGGAAGATAATAATGACTTCCCTGCCCATCTCTCAGGGCTGTTATAAAGATCAAATGAAATCACATTATGCTCTTCAGGTGCCAAGAACTATGATTATAGCTGGTTAATAATCTAGATGTCTGGGAGAACAAGGGAAGACAGGTGCCATCACGCAGTGATCCTCTGAGAACGTAGCAAAATCTTTTATCCAGCATGGGCCTTTGTAGGAGGGAAACCCGGCTTAGTAAAAAAACAAAAAACAAAAACAAACTTAGTAGAAAAAAAAAAGCCAACAAAAATGAATGATGGAATATTTTGAAAGAAAAGTTATTTTTTTTTCCTCTTCTAGTGAAGGTTGTTTTAAGTGAAGAAAATGAACAAAAAATGCCATAGGGTACAGGTAAAAATGCAAATTCAGATGTAAAGCAAGGGAGCCCAGCAGAGTATGTCATGCAGGCTGGTTCAGAGCAGGTAGGGGACTTCTGCAGGCAGCCGGACCTGCCCGCACCTGCCCGCACCTGCCCGTACCTGCCCGCACCTGCCTGTACCTGCCAGGATGTGTGCTGCTGGCAGAGCACCTGCTCCAAAGCAGGGAAGGCTGGACAGCTGTCACCTGGCCCTGACCAGGCCTCCGGAGAACACTCCAAAAGTTCTCCTTAATTGTTCTTCTGATGTAGTTTTGGAATATAGGTGAGGCTCGGTGGGGTGAGTTTATGAGCCGATGGCCAAGAAAGAAATCTTGAGACATCTTTGGTGCAAAATGGTGGTTTTTTTAAAACACAGAGACAGAACCTCGGGCTTGTCCTGGGGTTGTGAGGGGTGGCTGATTGGGATTTTGGAGGCCTTGCCATTGCCAAGTTCAGGTTGTTTTTCCCTCTAGCAAGGCTTTAAATTTAAGACAGTTGGGAGCTTCGAGGAAGAATATCACGCATATCCACCCAGGAGTCGGGGGGGGGGGACAGTTTGCAGGGTGTCAGCTTGTGTTCTGTCCTCAGCTAGGCTTCTGCCTCCCCCATCACTTCCTGCTGGGAGTGCTTGGCCCCTAGGGACCTCACTGTTCCAGAAATTAGGACTCTGCACTTTGCATTCTTAACTCTTGATTTCCTGCAATTGTTCCAGGAGGGAAGAAGCTTCTGTCCAGGAGATCTCAGGGCTTATCCGACTCTTCTGTGGATTTGAGACCTCACGCCAATACAGTGCCTATTATAAACCAAGGCATTCCTTAGGAAAAATGGGGTAAGTTAATGTAATGTAAGTTAGAGTTGCCCTATCCCCAAACCACGAAATCCTGTTAATTCAGCCCAAATTTGAGAATTCATCTCAATATTGAAAGCGTAAACAAGAGGTCTTCAGCTTGGGGGAAAATGCTTATTTTAGACTGTTCTTCTATTTTGTAACATTTTGAAAAATTATGGAGAAGGAAATGGTCACCAATATTTTGCCAAATAATGAATAATCATACAAAGTCAGCATTTTGCCAAATCTCCTTACAGAAATAAACTAGTTACCACAGTTACCACAGAAATAAAATCTGAACAACAGAAGCCCTTATTAAATATTTATTTCACTTCTGTTTTTTTTTAATGTTCCACAATAACGGAGAGGAGTTTCACCTCCAGATAAGAGAAAGAGACTGAAGGTCAGCTGCCTAAACTACGTCTCTTTCATTCTTATCAGGCAGGATTCTTACGAAGTAGGCAGTCACCCCCATTTTGTAGATGAGATTGAAGCCAAGAGAGTGATTTTTGCCAAACGTCCCACAGAAGTACTCGAGCTATTATTTAAGCCAAACTGTCTAACCCCAACCCCAAGCTCTGTCCTCAGTCCTCCTCTTTGACCTTGAGAGTTTCCTGGAACTTTGGCCAGAGTCAAGACAGAGAAGGTAGAGGGCTTGCAAAACTGGGTGGATCAGTGGATAGAGGAAAAGCCTCCCACCACGGAGGAGTTAGTGCGGTCAGGGAGTACTGAGCTATTATGAAACACGGCCCAGAATTAGCCCCTCTGCTTCTCCCCACCTCCTTCTTTCTTCTTCCTTTTAGAGCGGGGTTTCTCAATCTTGGCCCTATTGACATCTGAAGACCAGATAATTCTTTGTTGTGGGAGCTGTCCTGTGCATTGTAGGGTGCGTATGGCATCCCTGGCCTCTTCTCTACTAGACGCCAGTACTATCTTTCAGTCATGACCATGAAACGTATCGACATGGGAATGTCTCCTCTACCCAGTCCCCCAGTGAAGAACCATTGTTTTATGGTGACCAACCATCCCAGTTTGCCCGGGACTGAGAGATTGGTCACAGTTTCAGTGCTTTAACCAGGATAATTGGGACCAAACAGGGATGCTTGGGCGCCTACACGCGAGACCTCGTCTCCTGCTTAAATAAGGTGTGTGGAAGGAGAGGGTATTGTGTTGACAATGTCCCAGCGGGCTGCAGTTTTGTTACGCTGGTGCTATCCCAAGTACATCCACCTTAGACTCCTTTCTTCTTCCCGCATGTGGCCTGCGAGGGGCACAGGGGCAGTGACCCCCTGCACAGAGGCTGGCTGAGTAGCCAGGTGGGTTGTTCCAGGACCAAAGAAGACCAGCGGGCATGCCGGTGCGGGTGTGCATGTGTGTGTGGGTGGGGAGGCACAGTTGCGTGCTGACCACAGCCAGCTCATCGGCGCTGCCCGGGTGGGCTGTGTGCATGTGTGTTTGTACCAGGAGGTAGCGGATTCTGGAGGGGGAGGGCTGGCAGCTCTGTGTCACCTTGGCCCAGGGCCTATAAGGTGTGGGTGTTTTAATTTATTTGATATTTTGAAATATTCTTAATGAGCTACTCTGATCACTTATCAGGGGCCTTTTCCTGGGAGAAACAAGCAAAAGAAGAACCTCACAAATGGTTTGTTAACAGGAGAATTTTTGTTGTGTTGCTGAGAATACATTGGCAATAGTAGTATAGATTTTGGTGCTTGGCAAACCTACAACACACTCCTCAAACATATCATTTGTCTCTGCCTTCTGCTCTTGGTGCCATTCACAGGCTCATTTACAGGATGAAAACGACGGAGTTCTTTTTTTTTTTTCTTTTTTAAAAAGTTTTTATTTATTTATTTGACAGAGAGAGAGACAGCCAGTGAGAGAGGGAACACAAGCAGGGGGAGTGGGAGAGGAAGAAGCAGGGTTCCCAGTGGAGCAGGGAGCCCGATGCGGGGCTCGATGCAGGGCTCAATCCCAGGACTCTGGGATCACAGCCTGAGCCGAAGGCAGACGCTTAACCACTGAGCCACCCAGGCGCCCCACGACTGAGTTCTGAAGACAACACGGCCGAGGTCAAATGCCAGGTTTTGGTTCTGGATCACTGGGCTCCCTGGCTCCTGACCTCTGTGTTCCTCTGGGCTGTGTGAGAATGAGTCCTCTGTGTGAGCTGAGTCGGGGCTTCCGGAAACCTGAATGGTGAAATAAGTGTCGAGGGGGAAGGTGTGAATCATTTCTACGCAGCGTCTCTGACCTCGGCCCTTCCTCCTTCTCTGCCTGCAGCCGGGGGCAAAGAAGCAGGTTCCAGGACGGTGGTGCTTCAGACCGCAGGTCACCTGGCCACAGGGCCTCCCCGGGCTGCTCTCTGCCTGTGCCTTCCTCTGTGCTCTTTGACACAGCTGCTGGGGGTGTGGTTTCCTGACTAAGATTGCGTTTTCCTCGGTTATGTAAACTGGTGCCTTTGCCAAGAACTCCCTGTGCCCTGGAGCTCTGGGCGGCTTTTTTCCTATTGGCTGGCCAAGTTTCGTTTTTTGGGGAGGCGTATTTTTTCAAGCTGCTCAGCTGCGATACACATCAGTGCCTTTTGGGAGTGAGGCACCTGGAGGTCAGGGACCCAACCGGTAACAATGACAGCAGATGAGTTGGTCTTCTTTGTGAATGGCAAGAAGGTAAGAAGGAGCTGGTCGGACTTCTCTGCTCCCCCGGGGCGGGTGTCTGTCCTTTGGAAGAGGCTGGTTCTATTCTTTCTCTTTCGTCTCCTCTCTCACTCGTTCCCCCTCTCGTCCTCTCTCTCCCTCCAAAGTGTTGCTGCATGGGTAACACTGGGGAAAGAAAACCTTCTCAGAGCTGGAACGGAGGCAAGATGCCCAAGGGGCAGAGGAGTGCAGGGGAGGCAAATGAGAAGGGAGACCTGGGTCCCCACCCAGTCTGCAGCAGCAGAGACAGTGGCCCAAAGCTGAGAAAGGGGCACAGGGTCCTTGGCGAGGCTGGCGGCCACCCGCCACACCTCTGTCTCTGTGTTTAATCCAATATGTCCTCCGGCTTTTGTTGTTCTCTTTGCTGAGAGAAGGAACAGGAACTGGTTTTCTTGCTAATACCAAGGTATAAGTTAGGCATAGCGTTTGATTCTGGTATTTCATGGTTAATGTGACAGTTAACTTGTATGAGGACATTTACCAACATCTTGTGGCAAGCCACAATTTTTTTTTCCCCCATAAGGGGCATTTTTCTCTCCCTCCCCTCACTTAGTACTGCATATAAATATTTCAAGTCTCTCACTTTGATAAAAATTGCCCACTTGGATGAACTTTATTGGTGCACAGGGACATGGGGGTGGGGAAGTGGGTGGAGCAGAGGGGGACTTCAGACGGGGTACCCGTCCTCCAGGCCCTGCAAGGGTGTGAATCTTTGCAGATTTCACTGCAGGTGCAGGGAGGGACGGTGCAAGCACTTTGCACTGTCCCCGTCCCCCTCCGTACACCACGGCTGAGGTGCTCCAGTCGGCTCCGGCTCCCCAGTCAGGAATGAAAGGGACAGTAAAAGGATAGCCATAGTTGTACCTTGTAAATGGCCATGTGGACAGTGTGAGCGATGACTGTGCCTAAGGAGCCCTCAAAGAAGGGTAGTTTTATTTGTTTTGCTCTATTGGCATTTTTGAGTTGAGAAATTGGGCGACATTTAATTTTCAAGAGCTAAAATGCGCTTCGTGGGCCATCTGGTGCTTAAATGGTCAGAACATGTCTGCGTGACTAGCAAGGGAATTCCGCGAGCCATGGCGACATCAGTGCTCTGAAGACCGTTGGATTCAGTGTGAGGGGTGCCAGTGGGAGGCACTGAGGGTGAGGTCAGCCACGTTCTTCCAGGTTCCGTGTGTCTCTCCATGCCAATTTCTTTTCAGGATTGGCATCTGTCAGCAAGCCAAGAGGTAGGGTGCAGCCTCCCTGTTGATGGTTGTGAAACTTTTGCAACCAACATTTCCAACAACGTTGTTGCATTTAGATTGCCTTGGAGAGATTCAAGAAACAGTTGAATTGACTTTCTCGAAGTGTTACTTACACAAAGCATCTTCGGTGGAATTTTTCTAAGCAGTTTTTACGTTGAGTGAGCAGCTGGATTCAATGACTCCCAAGGCCACATCTTGCTCTAAGAATCTTTTATTTATCATGCCATCAATTCCTGTGTGACAGGACAAGGTTCTGCTCTTCTTTAGGGATGGTGTGCTGTGATGCGCCAGACACGAAAAGGGACGTTTCAAGGTAAATCTGGCTTGGTGAACTCGTTTGCCCCTGTGTCTTAAATCCACTTTAGGAAGGCAATTTAACATTTTTAGATGGTACCGTCATTATCAAACCCTATTATCTCTGGAAACTTCCACTGTTGTCAGTTTCTGTGATGCATAGTCGTGTTTGTAATTTATAAGCCTGTGGCCTCTTGAGAAACTGCTGGAAAGGTGGAGCGACAGTCTAAGGAGTGATGAGGTGAAAGCAGTGCTTTGCCAACAAGACCAAGCAGGAATTCCCAGTCAGATCAAGGCGGCTGTGAGTAAGTGTGTTCCCATTTCTATTTCTAAGATCTTTCTGGATCTAGATCTTTCGTTACTGGATATTGTGCAGAGAAGTTACCAAAGAAGCTGTTGGAATGGGTGACTCACTCTTAAATGTAAGCCTCTTCTTCTCCCTGTTTCAGGCTGTCCAGGACTCTGTCTCCACCGACTGGGGTCCTGGAAAGGGTGTAGGATGTCAACGATCAAATGCCTCTGGGGCCTTCTGTGGTGGTGATGGGCCTTGAGGACCATCGTTTCCATGTCTTCTGTTCTAGCATCAGACTTGGAGGGAAAGAAAGAGCCGCGCAGGATTTTGGTGTTATTGTAGTGACAGTCGTTTTGGTGCATGGGATTCTAGAGTTTCTGAGCAGTCGCTCTCTGTTTCGTGGAGATTGCGGTGCACGGAGGAGTGTGGCAGACTTGGCATGCAGAGCCCTGCTACAGGTGTGCAGGAGTGATCCCCACAGAAGCAGGTGGCAGCTACAGAGAGCCTCGCCGTGGGTTTGACTCCTTCCCTCACACTTACGAGCTCCCCCCAGGCCTGTGCCTGTGAGGTATGTAGGCACTGGGTGAATATGATCTCCAAGAAGAGGCCGGGCGTCTGTGCCTCGGGACCTTACAGAACAGTTAAGGAGATGGATTATAATTAGTCAAAGTACTGTCTTACAAAATGTATTTTACAAAAACTATTCCCATGAAATGCTCTTTTCAGATATTCTTTTTTAAGATTTATTTATTTGAGAGAGAGAGCAAGAATGCGCACACATGAGAGTGGGGGGAGGGGCAGAGGGAGAGAATCTCAAGCAGATTCCCCTCTGAGTGTGGAGCTGGACACGGGGCTCCATCCCACAACCCATGAGAACATGACCTGAGCTGAAATCACGAGTCTTAACCCACTGAGCCACCCAGGCACCCCTTCTTTTCAGATATTCTTAAACCACTTAGCACAGCGTTGGCACCTAGCAGGTGCCCCATTAATGAGAACAGAAGGAATGCATGAGTATTAAAAGCCCTTAGAAATTCTCTACTGAAGAGATTTATTTTTTACACATTTTTTTTCATTTTGAAATTATTGATTTTTTTTATTTTTTATTTTTTAAAGATTTTATTTATTTATTTGATAGAGACAGCCAGCGAGAGAGGGAACACAAGCAGGGAGAGTGGGAGAGGAAGAAGCAGGCTCCTAGCGGAGAAGCCTGATGTGGGGCTCGATCCCATAATGCCAGGATCACGCCCTGAGCCGAAGGCAGACGCTTAACCGCTGTGCCACCCAGGCACCCCTGAAATTATTTTAAATGTACAAAAAAGTTGCATGAAGAATACAAAGAAATACTCAATAGAGTATTCACATTCACCAGCTGTTCACATTTTGCCACATTTGCTTTATTATGATCTCCTTCATTCTCTCTCCCCTGTACACACACACACACACACACGCACGCACACACGCACACACACGAATAGGTGTTTATGTGATACACACATGCATTAGATATATATGGATACGTTTATAGATATAGATAGATACATAGACGTATTTAAGTACCTAAATAATTTTACATATTTATTTATGTATATAATTAATAGAAATAAATACATAAAGTATAAAATTTTCTTTCTGAACCATTTGAGGGCAATTTCCTATATCATGCCATTTTACCCCTTAAATCAAGAGTAAGAATATTCTTATAGAACCAGTCTCTATAAAAATCTGGAACTCCAGCGTTGATGTAATACTATTATCTACTCTATAGCCCTTCTGCAACATATTCCAATTTCACCAACAGTGTCATTTATAACTTTTCCCCCAAACCCAGGACCCAGGGTCATACTACACAGTCAGGTGCCATGTCTCTTAAGTTTCCTTTAAGCTGGAACGGCTGTTTACCTTTCCTTGTCTTTTGTGACATTGATGTTTATGAAGAGAATAGCCCATTCTTTCTTAGAACATCTCTCATTTTGAGTTTGTGTCATGCTTTCTTATAATTAGATTCAGGGTTTACATTTTGGGCAGAAATGCCAGAGAAGTGGTAAGTATTTCTCGGTGCATTACATTGGGAGGCACGGATGTCAGTTTCCCCCATTATTTGGAATGTGACCTTTGACCACTTGGTTAAGGTGGTATCCATCAGTTTTCTCTACTGTAAGATAACTTTTTTACCCTTTATAGTTAGTAAATAATCTGTCTGAAGATACTTTGAGTCTATGTGAGTATCTTGATCATCAAAATTTCAGCCACTAGTTTTAGCACCCATTGATGATTCCAGACTGGATCAGTTACTGTGCTGATTGCAAGATGGCTAACCATACTGATTAGTTGGCATTCCTCTGTCGGGAAGAACTTACCCTCCTCTCCAATTTGTTTGTTTATTAGGTATCACTTTGAACTCCTAATTTTTAATCTTATTTAATGGATTATAATCCACTAGAGCTATTATTTGTTTTGATGCTTAAATCTTATCAGAACAATCTGCTGAACCTAGCATTTCCTAAGCTCATATCCCCATAAAGTGTTTGTCCTTTGGAATACCCATTGGCATCCTGTTCAGAGAGGGTTCCATGGCGTTTGCCAGGGCCAACCCTGCAGCCATGCTGTGAGATGGCACAGCCATTCTCTGTAGGAATGCAGGGAAGGTTGGACCACTCATGGCTGGGGTGATATAAAAAGCCTTTTCCAGGGAAGAATTTGGGGTCTTCTAAGTCAAGATGTAGGTGGAAGAGGAGTGGAATGGTCAAAGCCACAGAGTCAGAGGTATACATTGTATTTTCTCGAGTGTGAGGACCAGGTTTGCAGGGAAGTAGGAGGGGAAAAGGCTGAAAATGAAGATTGGGGATGTACGGAAAAGGGCCTTGGAAGACAGCCTAGGGAACTTGGATGTTACCTGGCATATCTGGGAAGTCATGGAAGGCACAGAGCAGGGGACTGATGTGATGAGAGCCAAGCTGGAAGACACGAGGAAGCAACAGCTTGGGGAGAAGGTAGTAAGCCAAGAGGCTCTTCCTGCCATTTCCAAGAAAAGTGATAGGGATCTTTATTTGTGCATTTATGATTTCTCTAAGAGAAAAGAAATAGCTTCCTGTGTGAACTTTGTAACCAGGACTTTGAACAAACCAGATTTGTGGGGTGTAATCATGAAAGGAAACTAATTGGATTTTCCACTTTCCTTCAAACTTTTTTTCGGGAGGCAAATTCTGGCAGTTTTATGACTTTCTGGATTGCTCTTAATCAATAAAAAACCCTATGGTCATTTCTAAGTTTCCATACACAGCCTCAATTCAGGTTAAAGGGGGGAGGTTAGCAAGAAAGTTCTCATTTAATGAGTGCTGGTGGAAGATGGCTTCCCACCACTGGAACATTCAGTTGCAAGTCTCATGACACGGGGGATGTTCTTTTCCCTGGCCAACTGCTCTTCCTCAGCCTCCAGTTCTGGGAGGTCCACTCCACATGGACCCTGTTGGAGATCCCAAACGTTACGTAGTCAGTGTTTGGGGGATGATTTAAACACCTCCGCACCAGCTCTCTCTCTCTTGCATGGTCTATACCAGGTGCACAGCCAACACGTCACATCCTCTGTCCTTCCCAGACTCTGGGAGTGCACACCAATCCCAACACCGCCATTTCTTCTTCGGCTTGTCTGGTAAGCCCATCTCTAGCTTTTAGATATGCCAGACCACCATATCCCCTGTCCTACAAAGGCTGTATGTTAGCTTCACCTGTAGGGCTAGGGAAGCCCCCTCACGAAGTTTGAGGTGTGAGACAAGTACCTCCTCCCCTCAACCTTAGGAAGATGGAAGACTCATAGTGCTGTTCTCTCTAAGGAAACTCTTGTCACGTATTCTCTCTCCTTGACCATCCCAGTCACCCAAACCCTATGACCCTTCATAAGGTATGATGAGTATGAGTAGTGATACAGGTTTTTGTGGATTTCCTTTGATTCTTTGCATCGGAAACTCATTTTGTAGACAACCTTTCCATCTTATTGAATAAACCATTTGTGGACTTTTGGGTTGAGATTTCTCCTCTATGTCTGACATATGTTATGTTGTTGGCTCTGATAGTGCAATACTGCGTGTTGAGCACGGACCGACAGACCGGCCCTATAGTCCCTGAGAATGTGCGTGCTGGGGGCACAGCCAGAGAGCTGCATGCTGCCATTTTTAGCTATTCCTGGGGTGATCCAGCAGCTGGAAATGAGATGACATGTTTTTTCTTTCTTTTTAAATTTTATTTATTTATTTGACAGACAGAGAGAGCACAAGTAGACAGAACATCAGGCAGAGGCAGAGGGAGAAGCGGGCTCCCCACTGAGCAGAGAGCCTGATGTGGGACTTGATCCCAGGACGCTGGGATCATGACCCGAGCCGAAGGCAGCCACTTAAATGACTGAGCCATCCAGGTGCTCCGAGATGACATGTTTGACTTGAAGGGGGCTCTGCCTGGGTCAGCTCATTGTGCCGGGTGTAACACCTGAGCCCTCTGGGGTGGGTCCAGAGCACAGCACTAATGCCGAAGGTTAGAACTGGGGAATAGCAACACGCACACAGTTTGGCTTGTAGTTAATATGTTCATTCTTCTGGAATTGTCAGGAAAAAAGACCTTCATTTTCATGATACATTGAGCGTATCCCTATTAACTCCACAAATTCTTGGGTGAGACAATGGCTGAGTATACCTAGGATACATTTTTCTTTTGTTTTTGTTCTTACAGGTGGTGGAGAAAAATGCAGATCCAGAAACAACCCTTTTGGCCTACCTGAGAAGAAAATGTATCCTGACTTTGGAGTGGGGCTGGGGGAGGGGGGCAGTGGGGACTCATTCTCTAGGGTTATGTCATTTTCTAGTGACTGTGAGAGGCCGTGAAGAGTGGGAGACAGAGCCCTGGAGTAGGGCTCCAGACCCCTGCGTCTCAGTTGTGGCTCTGTCACTCAGCAGCTGGGTGACCCCGGGGAAGTCTTTTCAGCTCTCCAGGTAGAAATTCATCGACTGTCGAATGAGAGGATTATTTTTGATGTTTCTTAAGATCTCTTCCCGGTAAGACTCTAGTGATGCCAAGGTTTAATCCTGGGCCTGTAAAATGAATAACTGTGAAAGGCCCTCATTAGCCCTGGGGAACTCTGTGGCCATTCCCCTCAGGAGGAGTGGGCCTTCCTCAGGAGATCTTTGCTGATCCGTAAAGGGCTTGCTAGGGAATCTTTCCAGTTCTGTGAAGGTGGAAGGAATGTCAGAGGAAGGCGTGTTTGTTGGGAAAGGATGACTGAGTGGGGAAGTGTGTAAAGGTGCCATCAGTTGTGGAGATGGCAGGCACTGAGAGGCAAGGGACAGGGGACTCCTGAGCACTTACTGTAGGTCGGTGAAGTTCAAGTTGATTTTCATGGTGGATCTCACTGATCCCTATAGCAATTCCTTTGACAGAGGAGGAAGTGAAGTTGGCACATGAGAAGGGACCTGCTTCTTGCTTTAGATTCTGGGCCAATGCTGGCAGAGCCCAGACAAAAGCCTAGAGCTATGCTCTTAACCTTCCAGTCACACTGGACACTCTTCAGGGCTGGTCATTGGGATGATGTTTAGCCTGACCTCTGTTAACCCATCCCTCTCACTCCCAGCATCAGGGATGTCCAGTGGCTCATTCAGGCACCCTATTTGAGGACAACAGAGTGTTGTTTCAGTACCCACAGAAGCAAGCCTAAAGTCCACGGCCTTCCCTCTGGCTCGCTCAGCTCTTTCCAGATGATATCTGGCTCCGGTGTACTTTGTCCTGGATTCTCCATCGAGAGAGGGCAAGCCTGGAGTTTCAGGGCCCCTGAACCCGGTGGCTCTTTTGCAGAGGGGGAATCGCTCAGTAGGATCAGGAGACCGCACAGAAGTCCACTGCTGGCCGCTCTACCTGGCGGTCTGAGAAGAGAGGCACATTCTCACAGATGATGGACACCAGTGTCAGTTTTCTGATGAAGGCTTGAAGGCCCAGAAGCCTTCTGAGACTCCTGATCATAGCAACTGCTAGTTTAAAGGTCAAATCTCAAATGAAACCTGAAACTGAAAGTTTTCACAGAAATGAAGGTCAGGTGGCTTTTTGCTGACTGTGGTGAGTTCATTTCTGAGAGTTCTGGGAAAGAGGAAAAACCCCAGGCTTGACTTCCATACTGGCTTCTGAAAAAATCCCCGGGCTAGAAGATTTTGCTAGACTTTGGGCTACTAAGTCATCTGAACTACTGCTAGGTGCAGATATTCTGATGAGTCAGAGGAATAACTTAGGATATAGGCAGCTCATCCCAGACGTGTTTTAGAAGAGGGAGCCACATGGCGAGGGAGGAGCCCCCAAATCTGAAGTCAGATGATTGTGTCTGGGCCCTCATACAAGGAGACCTGAGTGACTGTGTGGCCTTGCTGGGCTCACCTTACCTCCTGGGCCTCAGTTTGCTTTGTTTTGTTTTACTCGGTGGGGAAATAGGAGCTCCTGCCCCACCCGCTCACTAAATTATTGTGAAGATCAAATGGGTCCAATGGGTGTAAGTATTTTTCAAGTATAAGGTGCTGTGTCATTGTTTAAAGAGACTAATGTCCAGCATGTTAAAGGTAATAAGTAAATATTCCTGAAATGACTGAATAATCAAACCATTAATGGCCATCTAGAATTTGTGATGAATTTTCATCTCATCTTGCAAACGAGGGAAGCGACCTGCGATAATGACCTCCATCTTTGGTAGAGAGCTGGATAGCTTGGAGCCCGTGTGTCTCAGGGACAGAGCAGGGCTGCTGTCTCAGGCAGTGCTCTCTAGAATAGCCTAGTACTTAGGCACGTGAACAGATTCAACGTTATCAGACTATTTCTGCAAGTACATGTAAGAGATGGCTCCAATCCCAGCCCCCGACCTCAAAGATTATCTTCATTCTCATTTCTGGTCACATATCCTATGGGTCGGGGGTGTTCAAAAGCCCCTCGTCCAACCCTAATTTTGGTTTCTGGACTTCATCAACCCAAAAGGTCCAAGGTGACAAGTCGGAACTCAGTAGGTCCTAGAACAGATCAATGTCTCTGTCTGGCTCAAGTGGCTTCGGGCTGGGGTGACGTGAGGTCTGCTCCACGTGCTCAGCCTTTGCAGTGCCTGGTTCACCTGCCTGGTGAGACCACAGGGTTGGGAGCCTCTCGGACCACGCCAGGAAGACCCCGATGCCAAGAAACATCTCCAGGGTTGGAGAGCAGTAGGACTCCAGTCCTGGAGAACACTTGCTGGCTGTCTGATGGGACCCTGATGCTTTTCCTCATAGCTGCAGGGGAGATGGTCCCATTCTCTGCCTTCTGGGGTGCAGGGTAGGCTTTCTGGATGAGGAGGCTGTGTGGGGCTGCTGCCTCCCCGGGTTGAGGGGCTCGAGCCTGTGTGTGGCAATGGGTGGCTCTATCCTTACAGTTCTGCCCATGCACTTCTCAGCAGCCTAGCAAAGACTCTTGTGTGAATTCATGTTCCTTAACCCTCGACCATCCAGTGAGACTGAGCGGGACCAAGCTGGGCTGTGGAGAAGGGGGCTGTGGGGCTTGCACCGTGATGCTTTCCAAGTATGACCGTTTCCAGAACAAGATCGTGTATCCTTTGCCCACTGGCTGATTGTCCATGCAAGGACTGTGATGCAGGGGTCAGGTTGCAAGTGTGTGTGTATGTGTATGTATGCACGTGTGACCTTTCTAAGATCCAGACTCATTTCCAATCCCATGAAATCCTTCAGTCAGTCTCCACTGCCTTTGGGATAAAGTCCAATCTCTGTGCTTAGCACTTGGAGCTCCTCACGGCGTGCCCCATCTTTCCTCTCCAGGTGTCTCTCTCCGTGGGCCCAGCACTCCATCCTTATGGGGACAATTGTGGACTACTGACACTCTCTGCCTACTCATTTCCTGGTCTTTGCATAAGCTGTTGCCCAGGTCTTGAATGTCCTTTCTTCTAGGACTTCTCCACCTGGATAACTCTTGCTAGCTCTTTAGGACTGGGCAAAATGTCACCTCCTTCGGGAAGCCTTCCTTGACCTCCCAAGATTGGGTTAGGTACTCCATGTCTGTGCTGGTCCCACAGTACTCTGTGCTCAGCCCTCCCGAAACATCCACCATAAACTGTTTAAATTACATCTTCACACTGGCTTCACACATTTTCCTGGGTTGACCTCGGACTATTGAAGAATATCTTACCTTTATTTCCTCAGCCCTCAGCAGAGTGCCTGACATGTGATTGGCCCTCAGAAATGATGTTGCTTGTATAGAATGGTGAATAGAAGAATGGACATAAGGAAACTCTGTTTAAGGGGCTGGTGTCTCATGTTTCCTGGGGGTCGCCCCTCCCTCGCCCCTCCCTTTCTCCTCCCACAGAGGATTGGAGACAAGGGGGTGAGAGCAAGGGAGCAAAAGTGACTGGAGGTTCTGAAATTGAAGAGGCTAAGGAAGGGCCCTCCAGAGAAAGGAGCAAGAACTGGACCTGGAACCTTCCAGAAATTTCCTCTTGATTCAGCCTCCAGGGTGGGACTGAGTATGAGGTGGCTGAGGGTGACCCTGGCCCCATGTTCCAGCTTGGGGGCCAGTGCTCCACAGGACTCTACAGGGGCTCATGTCTCACTGGGGTGGGGGGAGCTTCCTTTGTTGCTAGCCAAGAGTCCTGGGTAGAGAGGCAAGGACAACCATGGAAAAGCCCAGAATGTAACGTAGAGTGAGGGGTCATGAGAAAGCACCTCAAAGTCTCCGATGGCCGGAGTGGACAATGGAATGACCTTAATCTGGGGCTCTAGCCACTTTTCTGCCAATGCCTGCCTGGCCCCCATCTGCTCTTTGCATCATGTTGCCGTGACGACAGTGGAAGGAATAGGAAGCACCAAGTCGCGACTGCATCCTGTGCAGGTAACTGGAGGCAAGGGAGGCTCATGCCAGGGCTGCAGACTTGTTTGGGGTGTGAGGCTGAGTGTCACTGCCTGGGCAGGAGGCACCGTGGTCCAGCCACCTCCCTCACTTCCACCTCTCCTGGCGAGGTGGGGGGGTGGTGTGGGGGGGATGTTGTGAGGCGGAAAGATAAGGCCCCAAGCCTAAAGCTCCCTCCTGCAGCTGCGGTGGGTGTGACATTGCAGGACCTTGAGGGAACCACGAGGTCCGCCAGATATGGGGGCCAGGGCTGTCTGGCTATGCCAGAATTGGAGGGAGGAGGGCAAGGCACAACCTCACCCAGCCCCCCACCTCCAAGTGTGCTTAGGAAACCCCCGAAGTCTCAGGTTCAAGATTCCAAATGCTCCGTGCCCTTGATTAAAAAGCCCACCTCGTCCCTGCTCCCTGGAATGGTGATCCCATTGCTCGTCTCGAGCGCCACCTGCGGGTAATAGTGAGGCCTCCATCCTCCTTAACATGAAGGTTAGTAAGGGTTTAATAAGAGAGTAGAGGCGTCTGAGTGTCTGACCAAGGCTTTTTTTCTGATGGTATCAGGCTGCCCGGCAGTGGATTGAAATTAGGAACCAAGACTGGAGAGTAATCTGGGAAGTTTTGTGGAGAGAATCAGGATACTCTTAGGCAGCGTGGCAACACGTGAGGGCAAAGGCCATTGTTCCCAATGCTTTTTGTATGGGGAAACTGAGGCAGGGAGGTCTTCCAGACATTACAGTCACAGAAGGTGCCAGAGGCATGCTCGTTGGCCACTTGAGGAAGCCTGTTGCTCAGATCCTGCCTTCCTTGGGCCCCTTATGTGGGTGCCGGGCCAGGGCGTCCTGCTGAGTGAGCGGGTTGTACTCTCAGGGAGGGGAGTGGAGGGGTGAGTTGAATGAGTCACATGAGGTCACAGCATGTAACACATCAGTTCTACGGCTTCATTTCTAAGGCAGCAAAAGGACAAATTATAAAAAACTTGTCCAACCTGCAGGAGATGTGAAGGGTTAATTCGGGCTTGTAATTTGAAACAAGCAGATGAAAGAGCAGTGTAAACACCTGGAGGCATCTGAATAATCCACTAACCCCTCCCTTTCCAATGGTACAGACTCATGCTCCCTATGCACTCATCTTGGCCCCTAGTAAGTCGGAGAGCCACATTCCACTTCTCCTTGTCTACTGGGGTTTTTTTCTTGTGGTTCCTAGGACACTATGCTTCGCTCTTGTTCCTCCCATCTCCAGGCTGGTGCCGGGTGCTGGCTCTAGGCCTCCTGAGTTCCTAATTATTGCAGCCCCTCCCGCCCCCCAGCTCGGGCTGGGCCCCTTCCCCCTCTCCTGCTCCCCTGCCCCCCCACGGCGAGTTCAGTACCATCTACGGTGAACGGCATTCGCATTTATATCTTCGGCTTTGACCTCTCCTCAGAGGTTAGATTCGTATTTCCAACTGCCTCTTGACATCACTATATGGATGTCTCCTCTCAAACTTCACAAACCCTCCTTTTGCCCTGTCTTTCTCCCCCAGTCTTCCTCCATCTGAGTCAATGGCAAAGCATCCGCTCAATTGCTCAAGATAAAAACCTAGGAGTCACCTTTGATTCTTTCTCTGGATCACCACACCCAATCCATCCAGGAGTGGTGTCAACTTTACTTCCAAACCCTACGAGGAAGCCTTCATTTTCTTTCCCCTGTTACTGCTTGGTCTGAGCCACCATTCCCTCTTGCCTGGACCACTGTGTCCTGGTCACCATTTCTATTCTTGTCCCTTGTAATCTATTCATTCCCTACCCACAGCTAGAGTAATTCTTCTTTTTTTTTTTTTTTTTTCTTAAGAGAGAAAGAGAGAGAGCAAGGCAAGGGCAGAGGGAGAGGGAGAGAGAACAGGGCAGGGGCAGAGGGAGAGGGAGAGAGAGAATCTTAGGTAGGCTCCATGCTCAGCGCAGAGCCGAACATGGGACTCAGTCTCATAACCCTGAGATCATGACCTGAGTCAAACTCAAGGGTTGGACGCTTAACCCACTCAGCCACCCAGGCTCCCCCAGAGTGATCCTTAACAAGCATAATTAGATCAAATACATTCTTACCTGATCCAAGTCATGTTATTAAATTCAACTTAAAACTCACCTCTTCAGAGTGGCTGTTTCAGAGCACTCCCAAGTGGCCACTGGTCCCTCTGGGTCCCGTCAGCCTCTACTCAATCTCTACATAGCATTGACCTCTACCTGGAATTTTCCTGTTTCTTTTGTCAGTATTTCCTCTACTAACTTCCCGAGACTGGTGCTCTCGTCTGTTCTTCATTACTCTGTCTCCAGTACCCTTACCATGCCTGGCACGGAGTAAGTTCTCAGTAAATATTAATAAAACGGATGAACATATATGCTAGGCATTTAGCGATTTTACTTATGTACCAAGAGAGACTCCCAAGACACAAAATAATAATAACAATAGTAATAATAATAATGTGGACATGGAGAATCTCCTACTAAAAGTCTTGCAGAGTTTGAATGACAATTCTGTGACATTCAATGCATATAACAAATTCTATATGGCACATTTCCAAATTTTTATGTCCCCATGGATTCCAAGCATTGCTGTTATTTAAGATTGTCATGATATTCTAGTTTGGAAAGAAAAATGTGTTCATTTGGTTCTTAATAAATGCTGGTTGCGCTGGATTGCAGGCTAGTGTGTATCAAAAGAACAGGAGATGCCCTTTAGCAGATGACTGGATAAAGAAGATGTGATCCATATATACAATGGAATATTACTCAGCCATCAGAAAGAATGATTACCCAACATTTGTAGCAACATGGACGGGACTGGAGGAGATTATGCTAAGTGAAATAAGTCAAGCAGAGAAAGACAATTATATCGTTTCACTCATTTATGGAACATAAGAAGTAGGAAGATCGGTAGGGGAAGAAAGGGAAGAAGGAAGGGGAGTTAAACGGAAGGGAGAATGAACCATGAGAGACTATGGACTCTGGGAAACAAACTGAGGGCTTCGCGGGGTGGGGGGGTGGGAATAGGATAAACCGGTGATGGGTATTAAGGAGGGCACGTATTGCATGGTGCCCTGAGTGTTATACGCAAGTAATGAATCATGGAACTTTACATCGGAAACCGGGGATGTACTGTATGGTGACTAACATAATATAATAAAACATTATTATTATTATTATTAAAAGAAATCAACAACAACAACAACAAAAAGAACATGAGACCGCTCTTCCATTCACTATGTGTGTTCTTGGCTAAACCTCTTCAATCTCTGGGCCCGCTTCCTCCTGTCTTCAGTGCAGAGAATGGAGGGTGAGAAGCCCTTCTGGTTCTACTGGTCACTGTTCTTAGAAGAGACTTTCCTATGAATAACCAACATTGGTTGACCACCTGCTATGTGCCAGGTATAATAATGTTGAGAGTTTAACGTGAATTATCCCATTAAATCCTCACCACAGCCCCAGAGATAAGTACTAGGGTGATCGTCATCAT
The DNA here is from genome assembly GCF_024610735.1 of Ursus americanus. Lineage (NCBI taxonomy): Eukaryota > Metazoa > Chordata > Mammalia > Carnivora > Ursidae > Ursus > Ursus americanus. Next base: position 61,669,316 of record NC_142133.1, read on the forward strand.
ACAGGTGAGGAACCTGTGGCTGCAGAGAAGCTTGGGGACCTGGTCAAGGCTGCCGTTGGCACTAGGACTGACTTTGCGCAGGAACGGCTCCCCAGCCCGGCCTGTCGACATGGACGGGCTTCGGCGGGCTCATCTAGAGAGCCCGAGCGAGGTTCTGCCAACATGTGGGTCTACGTCGTCTCTCCCTCTTAGGAGAGAATCTCCAAAAGCCACGGCTCGCAGTGCGGGTTCTGCACCCCCGGCATCGTCATGAGCATGTACACACTGCTTCGGAACCAGCCTGACCCCACCGTTGAGGAGATCGAGAATGCCTTCCAAGGTAGGGCCTCGAGGCACCGCCTAGGAGGGGGAATAGCAAAGGAGGTTTGTGGAAGTTAGGGCAGGGCCTGGAAGCCAGGAAGGGCCTGGGAGGTCGAGGCACTGCCTTCTGGAGGAAAGGCTCAGGCTACCCCAACATGGTGGCTCGGGGCTGCTGGAGTTGAGCCCTCTTTTGGTTTGAAGAACCCTCGTGGGGGTTGCAGATCTCCGGGGCCTCCTGCCTTAGTGTTCATCTTCCTGAGGTGTCCTCCTGCGCTGGGATGAGGTGGCACTGGGGGGCTGGTGCAGGAGGAGATCATTTGGGAAAGTCCACAGAGGCTAGTCTCATGGCTTCCTTTCTCCTCAGCTTGTACGAGAGCAGGACTCTGCAAAGGCCGCATAATGAGGAGGGTGGCCGTGATTCTGAGCCTTGGGCAGGAATGGGCTTCCCACTCTGCCTTCTGTGAATGGGCCCGGGAGCCTGGACGAGATGTCTGTTCCTCTGGATTAAACAGAATCCCCATCCATTCACCATTTCATCATTTATTCAATTAGTCGTATTGAGTCCTATCATGTTAGGCACTCTACAAGGTATAAGGGACACAGGGATGCCCCAGGGGATGAAAGACAGTCTCTACCCTCAAGGAGTTTACACTCTGATTGGGAAGAGAGTTTATAGTGTAGTTTGATGAGCTCACTGATAAGGCTATGATCAGGCATCAGAAGAGGCACCTGATTCAGTCTGGGCAGTCTAGGAAGGCTTCCTGGAAGAAGTGATAGATGTTTTGAAGTCAGGAATACAAGGAAGAGGACGGGGTGTTCCAGGCAGAGAAAACAGAATAAGTAAACCAAGCATCTCACTGAGCCAGGAGCAAAGTCACAACCCTCCCTTCCCCCCACCCCTGCCCTGGGGCCTGCGCTTACAATGCAGCTTTCTTCCTCTGCCCACAGGAAACCTGTGCCGCTGCACGGGCTACAGACCCATCCTCCAGGGCTTCCGGACCTTCGCCAGGGTAAGTGGGGGCCCCAGGACGGCTGCGGCCCTGTTCCTAAAGCAGCCGTCTCAGGAACCACACTTGGGAGGGATGCCGAGGGGTTCTGGAAGAAAGAGGAGAAAGACAGGCTGGATGGCCAGCTGGCGGGTTGTCCCGCTGCAGATGCCTGGCGCGGGCACGGGCCTCTGCCATTCTTACTTGGAGCGTTCGCGGCAATAGCACGAGGACTGTCCTTCCAGGGAAGGCTGGCTCCTGGAAGAGGCATGCAGTCCAAGAGCCAACTTCCTCCAGGCATTCGGGGCTGAAGCGCTCCCGTGGCCCAGGTGTGGGGCCTGGTGTGAAATGACAACCCAGCCCCGAGCACCTGAGCCTCTCCGTGCCTCTCCGAGCTGCTGTCTGCAGCCGGCACTCTGTGGGCCTTATGAAACTGCGAATTAGATCTCCAGACAGGTTGTGCCTCCCTGCAGTGTTCTGTACCTCCGAGGGGAAGCCGGCCATGCAGGTACGGATTACACACACACCGCCACACACACCAACTGGCAGAGAGGTCAGAGGGCTGGCCTCTCCCTTCTCGGCTTATCCCCCCAGATTTCACCTGATTCTTCAACTGGGGCAAGTTGACCCTGACTCCAGTCAAACCGTCTCTTGTCAGTTTGATTCTGGGTTGAGGGGAGAGTCACAGACGCCTGTGCCTTTCACGGGCACTTAAGGTTGCTACATTATGAAAAGGACTGTTGCGTCCAGATGACCACGGGGGTCCAGATGGACGTGGGGATGGGGTCTCCAGGGAGGGAAGGCAGCACATCCTGCTGAATGCATTTGATGACAAAGAATGAGGAGGTGTGGATTTAAGGGAAAATGACTGAAAGCACAGACTTGGAGTCTACAGATCTGGGTTCAAATCCCATCCTTTCACTGAACTGATGCACGACCTTGGGCGTAGTTCCTGGTTTCTAAACTGGGATTATAATACTTACAATATTATAATGTTATAATAATACATCTATAATTATAACAAAATGTACCTAATTACAATAATATCACAAAATTATAATAATAGCTGTAACAATTCTTACAGTGTTTGTGGAAAGTACTTCTTGTAAAGCCCTTAGAACAGTGTCTGGCACATCTTAAGTATCGAATACATGGCAACTATAAATTATGATGCTGGTACGTTTCTTCCATTACTCACTATTTGATCTTCGTGAATTGCTCAGGCTTCCCTGAGAAGGGAGGATTGTTAATCTTGTCCATGTATTTATTTCTGTAGAGGCTTCTCAAAGAGGTACAATTTTACCAGCCCTCCTACTTTCTGAAAAGAGAAGGGCTTTTGAGTGTAGTCCATGGTATGTTCCTTCCCAGGGTTGGATTTTATTATCACTGAAATGGTTCCCAAATCCCAAATGGTCCAGTGCCTCCCTGGACCCAGCTGCCAGGCAGTGAGGAGCGGAACAGAGCTTCCGGACTGACTGGTACACAGGGTGCTCTCAGAAGCCCATGCACGTTACTCGTTGGAGACCTGCAAGGCCTTGTTCAGAGCCTCTGCACTCTGACTTTCCACACAGTTCTAACGCACCTGCTTAGCTCCTTCTCGAGGCCGTAGCACACATTAGCCAAGTGAGGAGGGTTTGCTAGAAGGAGGCACACTGTTCACGGCAAGAAATGAGGATGTCAGTCTAGCAGCAAAGAAGGGCATGGAGGAACTGTAAAAATTAACACAAGCCTTGTGGTCCCAGCCTGCTGAGAAAAAGAGCAATCTCTCCAGGGAACAAAACCAGCCTTATCCAACCTCATTGGACACTGAGGGCAGAGACACTTTACTGTACCTCATGGTAATTTGGTCATGGACGTGGCCATGAATTATCAAGAAAAAAGATCTAAGGAAGAATGTGCTGACACTTTATCTGGAAAATGTACTTCTGTGAAACACGTCCTTCCACACAAGGACTGAGTGAGTGAGGCTGAGTGTATGCGTTCCCTCACTTCAGGTGGGGTCTGGGGAGTCCCCTGCCTCACCCATCTCCAAGAAGAAAGATGAGAAGCGACCCTAGAGGGACTCTGTTTCTCTCTTCTTCTGTCTAAACACAAAGGAGAAGGGCAGGGCAATGGTGGGAAGGTCCAAAATAGAGCGCTCTGGGACCCAGCGGCAAGGCTGTGAGCGCAGGAGGGGTCTGGGGTCTGCACGCAGGGCGGCATGGGCAGGGGGCCGAGGCACGGGAGGTCCCCTCCTGATGACAGTCTGACAGCGCTTTCAGATTCGCAAAGACCCCCCTTTCAGCCTCCATGGCGCTTTGAGAGCTTTCCTGGGCACACTAGTCAGGGTGTGACTCATCCCTTGGGAAATGTGTCTCCCGTGACTCACGGGCAGAAGGGCTGCCCCAGACCTGCTTCTGCGGGAGCTGGCCACCTTGGACATGAGCTTGGAGCTGTGCCCGGGAGTTTCTCCCACCTTTGCCTGTCAGCACAACTCGAGGATTCTGGAGTGTCTCCCAGATCCTGGGCTAAGCCTCCTGCCTTCTTGGCACAGATCCCCCAGGTGAACACAGCCCTTCCCCACCCTCAGCGCCTCAGTTCTGGGAGGCAGTGACCTGAACTCTACCCATGCTCTGCCATTGACACCCTGAGAGGTCCTGAGCTAGTTCTTTCCCAGAGGTGGTGGGTCATCGGACCCGTACCCTTCCTTTAGCACGAGGTCACAGTGAGGAAGGACTAGAGTGTTTAGCTTTCCGACAAGAAGGACCTAAGACATAGTGGTGAGGTCACCTGGCACACTGGCTGGACTCCTCTCTGAAGCCAGCCGTGGTCTTGGACCTGCCTGGAAGGAGCCCCACAAAGACCGGAGCCTGCAAGGAGCCCAGCCAGGCTCCCTAGAACTTGTCTGATGCACAAGTAGAGGCTCTCGAGTGCCGAGAGCACCTGCGGGGATTCCTCTCACAGAAGTTTCCTAAGGAGGAAGCCCTGAGGGGGGAAAATGGGCATAAAGAAAAGTTTTGATAAAGTAGGAATTAGCTTCTATAGAGAAGTTTCCTTTTCTGAGAGAGAGAGAGAGAGAAAGAGAGAGAGAGAGAGAGAGAATGAACGGGGCTGGGAGGGGCAGAGAGAGAGAGAGAGAGAGAATCCTAAACAGGCTCCACACCTAGCACAGAGCCCAACACGGGTTCCATCTCACAGCCCTGAGATCATGACCGGAGCCGAAATCAAGTCGGATGCCACCCAGGTGCCCCTCTAGAGAAATTTTCTTAAAATTACATTTTCCTGCTGCTTTCGGGAGAGATCCTATTTGTTCATTCATGAGTTGCTTTGTTTTCATCAGCCAAGAAAGGGAAAGTGGTTAAAGCAGAGGTCTTCCGGCCATGCAGACGTGAGTGGTTTGGGCAGCAGCCATCTGCCATTCCTGCTGATGCTGGGACAGGAGCAGCGCTAGGTTTCATTGGATATTAGTGACGTGGGTCTTTAGCTTTGGCGAAAACTCTTTGCAAATATTTTTGTGTGAATATTTGTCATCTCTCTAGGATGGTGGGTGCTGCGGAGGAAGTGGAAACAACCCCAACTGTTGCATGAACCAAAAGAAAGACTCCAAAGTAAGTGGGTCCTCCTCTCCATGGAAGCCTGGGGGCCTGTCTCAGATCGAAGGAACCAATGGAGTCTCTTCACACTCTGGACGGTGTGACTGGAAGAGGAAATGGTTATGCCCAGACCTTGAGGGTGGTGACTGTGCAAGTTAGCCCTGGGTCCTCTGGCAAGACCTCCTTATCCTGCCTTCCAGGAGCTTCCTGGCCCTCCACCAAGCCGGATGGGGGCTGCAAATAAGCTCACTTGGACAAGGGGCCGGGTAGGTCCTACAGGGCACTTTAAAGGAGGAGATACAGTATCACCCAACTGTTCTCTTTTCCAACAGGTCACTCTGTCACCATCTTTATTCAACCCGGAGGAGTTCATGCCCCTGGATCCCACCCAGGAGCCCATCTTCCCCCCGGAGTTGCTGGTAGGTGATGGCCCAACTCAGTCTCTGTGCCATGAGCCTTTGGAGACCCGCTTTATTTCATACCAACTGGGACCTTTGTGTCCTTGTCCTTTAGGTTTTCCTTCCTTCCTCTGACACCCAGGGGTCAAGTCTCTCTGTCACATACTCCAAAAGGGACCCACACTTCTCTCACACATGTCACTCTGAGCACTGAGAGTGGATCTCTCTGGCACTCTCCTCCATGTAGAGTAACAGGTGTTCCAGAAGCATCTGCCTACCTCCTGGCTAAATCGAATGTAGAAGCCCCCAAGCAACCCATTTTCCTCTCTGTAAACAGTCCATTTATTTACCAAACAAACACAGAAACAAAGCTGTGCTCGAAGGGCACCATCCATGGCTTGCTGCTCTGTTTTAAGGACACTCTCACACCCACTGGGACGATTCTGCTTCTTCGCTCCAACATTTGTGGCAAGGAAAGAATCAAGATTCTCTCCGAGGCCTCAAGGGCAGATTCCGGGGGGTCTTGAGCACATGAAGACAGCCGAGTGAGTCCAACGGGCCAGAAAGAAGGGCTTGGCAGCAGGCTACCGGCATATCTTTCTCTGGATGGTGCAACCTTGAAAAAACTGTCAGTTTGATCTGGGGGTTTTCTCTCCCAGCCCCATATCACCCCTCACACACTAGAACTGGCCTCTGTTGCATTCTCTCCTGACACCCCTCCTTTGCCACCTCTGCCCCCTCCCACACCTTGTCTACTGCACCTCCAGGAGACGGTGACGGGGGGCGGGCACTGCTCGGAACCCAGGCTTTTGGTCAGGACAGTTCAGGTGGCCTTGTGGCAGGTGAAGGTCCCATCACCTCCTGGTCCCCTAAAGACTAAGCGAGAGAATGTGTGTAAGAGCTGAGCATATTTCCTGCCTCAACACGAGAACATTCCCCTCCATTCTCCCCGGAACTGTCTCTTCATCCTGAACTCAGTGTTCAACAAATCGGGAGAGGAGTTGATCCCATTGCAGACTTCAGTGTATCAGGGAATTGGGGTGGGAAGGAGGCAGTGTGGTAAGAAACTACCTTTTCCAGAGGCTGAAAGACGTTCCTCAGAAGCAGCTGCGTTTTGAAGGCGAGCGCGTTACCTGGATCCAGGCCTCCACCCTGACGGAGCTGCTGGACCTCAAAGCCCAGTACCCCGAGGCCAAGCTGGTGGTGGGGAACACCGAGATCGGTGAGAGCGGGGGCTGCCCTGCAGCCTGCCCGGGACCATGTGTCCCTTGCTGGCCGTGTGTCCTCAAAAAACTTGCTTCTCCTCCCCTGCCCTCATCTTCCATTTCACATATGGGGGGGGACAGTACCTCCTCAAGGGGGTGTTCTCAGTCCCGAGGAGACCCTTGCTGACTCTCCCTAAGCACACCTGGCTCTGTGCCAGGTACTGTGGGGGTGCTGGGGTACCAAGATCACCTGTCACCGTTCCTTCCCCAGATCTCCCAGTCTAAGAGAGGAAGGAGTGATGGGGGTCACATGTCTAGGCCGGTGCCTGACAGATGTTAGGGGTTCCACCAATGTCATTCTCTTGCCCTTCCCCTTTTCTGGGGGTGATGAGGCCACCTGCCCTCTTGGGGCTACCACCTGGGACATGAGGCTTGCGATATGCAAATGGGCCAGGGAGACTCAGGTTGTGTTGCTCTCCTCCCCAGTGCTCAAAGGGACAGAAGTCCACCCATTTCTGGAGCTGGCTTGGCCCATTTCCACTTTGCTGGGTCCTGAGCCCAGTGAGGGTCCAAGGAAAGGATGGTGGCATAGCCAAGTCTGCCTTAAAGGACCTCGGGTGTGGGGGGCTTGACACGCTTTCAAGCAGCCACAGGCAGTCCTGTGGGAGGCTCTTGGCTCTTGTTCTGGAAGGAGCCCCCTGGGCCCTGGTTTCTTGTTGGATCTGTAGACACAGAGAGCAGGGTCTGGCTTGATTCCAAGCTGGCAGAGGACAGAGTAGGCCCCGCCCTTGTGAGCACAGGTGCGGGACAGAGACCCCAGCTGCAGAAACGTGACACTACTGGGATGGCAGGGGGGCCTATGAAATGTGCCTCCAGTGATGTGACCCTGATAGCCCTGTGTGGCATGGCCCTGGGGTCCAGGGTAGCATGAGTTCAAGTAGAGAATGACTGGCTGGAAGAATCTTCGAGCTCCTTTGACCCATGACATATTCCTTGTCATGGGTCACATAACATCCTGGACCCAATTAGATTCTAAGAGAAGGGAATGAATCCACAAACATTCTATATGCTTCAAGGTAGAAATAATTTCTGAAGACCACTCCATCTGCCTCACCCCTTCTCCCTTCTATGCACACCCAACAGTCTAAGCGTTGATAGCCAGGCAGGGGGCTGGGAGAAGCTGGGCATAGAGAGAACCTTGTCAAGATGGGCCATCTATGCCTTCCACCTGCATTCTTTGTCCTGGGAGCCCATATTCAAACAGGCCAGACTCCTCAAAGCCTGGACCGCCCATCGGAGTCTCTAAACAGCACATGGGAGGGTGGGGAGGACACAGACTCTTCTTTTTGAACCTTCCCATCTGTAGCTCTGTGGGAGGGGCTGGAGAGATGCCGAGCTAATGGGGTCTGATGACCAGAGGTGAGTCTGTTCGCAGAGCCCTCTACCTTGACCAGCCGAGAACAGAAACCGGTACAGACGTGTGGCCCCGCAGAGCCCTGCACGGGGAAGAGTTAAGGCCGATGCTGGGAACCAGAGAGGCAGATTGGATGTTTTCTCTCTCAGACAGTTTTCCTTTTTGTCCGAATGCTAGACTTTCACGTTCTTATTACTACTATACCCCAACTCTTAAGCATTGCTCACGGACTGAAGCATGCCTGTTCTTAGCTGTGTAATTTGAGCAAGAACCTTCCCATGCCCCAGCTTCTTCATCCAGAAATAGAAAATCACAGCATCTCACAAGGCTACTGGGAGGATGTAATGAGTTAAAATATGTGAGGTGTTTCGATGGGTTCCTGACATATTTTGGTATGCTGTGCCTTCGCATATTGTCCCCTCTGCCCCCTGCCACACACGCACACACGCACACACGCATGCACGCACACACATGCACACGCACGCACACACACACACACACACATACACACACACGCACACGCACACATTAATTCAGGTTCATCTTATTTGAAATGAAAAATCACATCAGCCGGGCCTATGGTGGTTCCACATGTGCTGAGTGTGTTCGTGACAAGATCAAGTGTGCTTTCCTTATTCAAGAGCAGAAATTGTTGGGAAGGTGTTGAAGGCACAAGCACAGAATCAGAAAGCTAAGTGAAAAAAAATGAAGCTTTTTTGAGTAATAAAAAAAGTCAAAAGGCCAAAAAAAAGTTCATCTCATGAATTCTGATGGGTTTTTTCTTGGGAAGGAGAGAAAGACACGGTGTTCAGGCTGATAGTGTGGAAACCACACGGAGCCCCATATCTTGTCCCCTGTGCCTGCTAGTCCTGAGACCCCCCCAGAGTGTGATGCAGTAGCGAGGATATCATGGATCCTGTGTGAGTGGCGGGAAAAGTGCCGAGGCCTGCTCTCGTGAGAGCCTCTAACTTCAGGTTTCTTGTTTCTCTCGAGGCATTGAGATGAAGTTCAAGAATAAACTGTTTCCTATGATCGTCTGCCCGGCCTGGATCCCTGAGCTGAACGCGGTGGAGCACGGACCGGAGGGTAAGGGGAGGTGTGCCTGGAGCCCCTGGAGGGAGGGGCTGGGGTGCCGGGGATGGCTCACGTGGGACGGTGGGTGCCAGGAAAGCCTCCCTGCATGGGGAAAAGGGGCCCCTTTCATGGCCTTCATCCACTGAGCATCCATGGTAGGGTGGCAGGGGGCAAAGGTCATTCTCAATCCTGCCTACACATTAGAATCACTCGTGGGGCAGGGGGTCAGTGCAGGGAGGTCTTGGGGGCTTTAAAAAAAAGAAAAGCCAGGACTTCACCCTCAGAGATCTGATTTTATTGAGTTAAGAACCACTGGTTTAGGGGCGCCTGGGTAGCGCAGTCGTTAAAGCGTCTGCCTTCGGCTCAGGGCGTGATCCCGGCGTTACGGGATCGAGTCCCATATCGGGCTCCTCCGCTGGGAGCCTGCTTCTTCTCTCTCACTCGCCTGCTGTGTTCCCTCTCTCGCTGGCTGTCTCTCTGTCACATAAATAAATAAAAAATCTAAGAACCACTGGTTTAGAGAGCAGTGCATTCCGGCTGCTGGATCAAGAGACCTGTGGTTGAATCCTGGCTCTTACACTAGCTGTGTGGCATTGGGCAAGTCACTTAACTTCTCTGGGCCTTAATTTCCTCATCCATATACGGATGTGAGATCTGGTTCAGCCTCCTCACTCAGGGACCAGTAAAGTGTCCTAAGAGCTGTGTATGAATGTGTTTTCTGAGCTGTGAAGGGATTCGCTGTTATTCTGAGCTGTGTTTCCAGGTATCTCCTTTGGAGCCTCTTGCCCCTTGAGCTCTGTGGAAAAGATACTGCATGAAGCAGTTGACAAGCTTCCTGCCTACAAAACAGAGGTGTTCAAAGGTGTCCTGGAGCAGTTGCGCTGGTTTGCTGGGATACAGGTCAAGTCCGTGGCGGTGAGTCCCTGTTCAGGGGCTCTCAAGGCTCAGGGCAAGAGGCTTTTTGTCACAAGGCCGGGGGCGGAGGGGATTAGTCTGAAGACCCAGCAGGCCTCAAACTTTAGTGCTTAGAACTTCCTGGGGTGCTTGTTAAAAACGTGTATTCCTGGGCCCCACTCTCAGAGATTCTGACTCAGCAGGGCTGGGATGGAGCCCTGAAGGTGCTTCTGGTGAAGGTGGCCTGTGGGTCGCTCTGGGAAGCACGCGCTTGTGACTTAGTCTTTACCCCTGAGGTTGGCGTGCCCATCCTGTTCCCGGACTCGGCGAGGCTGTCAGCAAGTGGATGAGAGATAAGTTAGGGAGAAGCCACATTGGGAGGGGGACTGCCTTTCAGAGTTTGGGGAGAACCAGAGGTAGACCGCCCCCACCCCCACCCCAAGAGGAAGGAGAGGTCCAGCCATTGACTGTTCACAACCAAACTTCAGACTAGTCCCAATTCCCCATTTGCTAACGGTGTTCACACACCCAGGGCCATTGGAGGCTCATGACACCTAATGGTGCTGGGCAGAAAGCCACCCCTTCCATTCTGTTTTGTTGTTGTTGTTTTCAATTAGAACAAAACCCAAAAGCTAACAGCCCACTCCCATTCCCTTACCCTACCCCAAGCACTTGCCATCTCTGATTGTGGATAAGGAGGCAGTAACGCAGAAATCTCCGTTGAGTTCCCCAGCTCGGCTGGACTTACCTCCAGGAAACATTTGCTTTCATTGTGTAATAAACCACCTCGGCTCTTTCAGAAAAAGTTTGGGTGAAATCGAGCAAATTTAAAGGAGCTGACCCAGATTACTGACTAGTAAATTTCAGATCCCAAGTTTTGCACGTTGTTCTGTGTGCCTGAGTGATGCTGGTCTCGTGCCTTCAGCAGGTCTCACCCATGTGCCCGTGGTTGGGAGCCAGCTGTGAGAGCAAGGTTTTCCTGGGGGGGGGGGGCTGGGCTCTCACACACTCTCTGCTCATTCTAGTCCCTCGGAGGGAACATCATCACCGCCAGCCCCATCTCTGACCTCAACCCTGTGTTCATGGCCAGCGGGGCCAAGCTGACCATCGTGTCCACAGGTGAGAGCTACATCATGCCAAAGTCGGGACAGAGGGCCATGTGGGGGAGAAGTCCCACAAGATAGGTCACTTTCTGGAGAGACAGAGCCCAAAGTTCAATGACCCAGCTGTTCTAAGGTTTGGATGCCTGGAAACTGCAGGGGAGATGGACCCCGGTTGGGGGCCAGGAAAGCCGGACCATTTCTTTATGAAGAAGTCACAGCAGGGTCTATCACGCAGATCCTTACCTAGTGGAGTGCTAGAGCTGGGGGTGCCCAGTCTCGCTGCTGGAGTTTTGGGGAGTTTTAGGACGTCTTAGAGTGTTTGTTAAACATGGCCACTATTAAAAGTTGAGTTATATAAACTTACAATAGAATAAATTACATTGAAAAGAAAGGTAGTGAATATTTAAAATTCATCACTTCCTAATTATTTGAGTCTATTTTACTACTGCCCATGCTCTTCCGGTTCTTCCCATCTGTTCTATCTGTGGAGTGGAAATGCTATATAACAGTGTGCTGCTGGGCATCCTCCTTGTGTGAGGTCCCCGAGACCAGGTTCGATGACTCACAGGAAGTCAGGGAGGACCCACAGCTATGACTTGTAAGTGGGAGGGTACAAAGCAAAGTCAGCAAAGTGAAGAGCGACATGGGGCACGGTCTGGAGGAAACCAGGCACAGACTCCCAGAGCCTTCTCCCAGTGGAGTCACAGGGACACACTTCATTCCCTCAGCCACAAGTCACATCATGATAATGCATGGAAAGTAGTGTCTGCCAGGGAAGCTCTTTGGAGACGGAGTCCCTCGGGCTCCTATCGGGGATGGTCACGGAGCTCTGCCCAGCATGCACCCAAAGCCCAGACACCCAGAAGGAAGGCAGCTGTTCAGCATAAGCCATGCTGTTTGTGTGAACAGTTCAGAGTGAGTCATTCTCACCAGGGAATGGTGGGAACTCTGCTGAAATCCAAGTTCGCAGAGGACAGCCCCTGGCCAGCCTTGTAAGCAGGCTTTTTAGAGGCTAGCAGCCCTGCTGTGTGAACCCTTGGCTACCCTCCTTCCAACATCATGTTTGCTGGTGTCATCCTGGTAGCTTGAAATTAGTAGCGGGAGTATTGATACTGTAGACCCTAGCAAGTCCTACAAGGCAGGGCTTCCCCTGCCCCCACACAATCACCCATTAAACACGCACCAGCACATCCTTGAGTTAGGATTTCAGACGGAAGACCTTGGCCCCAGCTGTGCCAGCAACGCCCTCTGACCGTGGGCACCAGAGACCAGGAGGGGGAATTCCCTGGTGGATTTTTCTCTGCTTTCTCACGCTGGCCGTTCTCATCTGACCCCTGTACAGGCACCAGGAGAACAGTTCAGATGGACCACACCTTCTTCCCTGGCTACAGAAAGACCCTGCTAGCTCCGGAGGAGGTCCTGCTTTCCATCGAGATCCCCTACAGCAGGGAGGTGAGGTGGTCAGGGGTATCCCGGATCACTCTTACCCGGGCTAGACTCCACACGAGAGTCGACCTTGGGGACTGACCTTAGCGTCTCTCAACTTTAACATTGTCTCTGAATGTTGCCTTTGACTGACCCAGTTTCTCTCTGGACAATGAGGAGTTTCAGGGTAGGGGGCAGAGGGCGTGGCATGGACCGTGAAACTGACAGCTAGACAGGTGATCTGGAGCAAATCGGGTCCTCTTTCTGAGCCTTAATTTCCTCTTCTGTAAAATGGGCACAGCATTACCCACTGCGCAGGTTACTGTGAAAATTGAAATCAAGAACTCGTAAGGTGGCAGATGTCTGGGAGCCAGCGGGGATCTGCAGCTGATAGCTAGCAACACGGTTTCAAAAACACATCCAGCTGTGGCGGTCAGAGGAGACGGGTTGCATGCTGAACCGAGAAGCTGCCTGTGAGTCAGGCTCTCACATGCTGACAAGGTGTTTATTGACTGGCCTTGGCCCGATTGGTTTTCTGTTTCACGGGCAGTTTCTTTGCCCTGTTCTGGCAGGTCTGGGCATCTCTGGCTGCCTCGCTCTTGTTCCTTGGGGGCTGTGTTGTCTTTACCTGGTGTGGTTTTCTCCTCCCTCAGGAGCCACACATTCCGTAACGGGCCTCGTAGCAAAGTGATCTGTGCGGGGCCGGGAACCTAGCCGTAACGGCGAGTGTTCTGGGTCTCACCCCAGCCAGGGCTCGAGCGAGTGTTACAAAGCATGTTTGCCCCGGCTAATTTTGGCTTCCTTAATGAGAATGCTAGTGAAATTAGAGCCATTTCGTCCCTGAGGTAGTTTCTTCATGATTTCCCAGCTTGTCCTTATAGACACTTTGGAGAAGTGATTCCCAGAATTTTTTTATTTTATGGATCAGTACATTTTTCTTTTGTTTAATTATGAGTTGGGGAAGAAGGAGGAGACAGGCATAGCACTGTCCTGTTTGTATTTTGCCAGGTAGGGACATTGACAAAAAAACATTTCATAAAAGAAAGGAGATTTTCATACCCAGAATTAGGAAGGATTTCTCAAGAACGAAGAACTGCCAATTGGCCACTGACATTTCGTGGCACCCCAGCGGAAATGTCCCCGTGGACTGGCATGGTCCTGGAAGTAAGCAGCTGGAACCTCTGTTGCAGAACAAAGCTCACACGCTGGGCTCACTGTCCCAGGGCCATGTTTGACATCAGGAATCCGGACTAGCTTTATGGTTAGGAGGAGTCCCTATGGCTTCTTGGAACAGAAGCCTATGGTCATTTTGGACCTCCACATTGGGCCTCATTGTGCTTTCTGCAATAAGCCTTCCCTTAAACTTCTACCTTTGATGTTAATCAGTATTCGTGGTGAGTTCAGACCTCGAGAGAACTTGGCCGAGAAAGGGCTTGGTATCAGATGGTTCTTACCTGGAAAGTAACTCACACTCCCCTCCTATCCTGAAAGAGAGCGCCTGGCTTGAACCCAGGGGGAAACAGATGTTCAAAGCACAAAGGTGGCTATTGTTTCCTCATGTGACTCATTCTTTCGGGAAGCAAAGTTTCTAACCGTAACCAATAGACCAGTGGAGGCACAGGTTTGAGAGAGCGTGGGCATGGGCGGCCAGCGGAAGGTGTGCTTCAAACACCTGCTGGCATCTCACAGTACCTGCCTGAGAGCTGGTCAGGCCAGCAGAGGTTCCGGCCCACCCCTGAGAGCCTGGGTGGGCTCAGATGCTGGGCATCAGGATGGGAAGAGAAGGGACTGGGGGTCTCTGAGGACCCTCTGTGAAAACGTCTTTCCTCTTCCCAGCTGTTGGTTGAGAGCACCCTGTTCTCCTTCATCCTTGACCTACAATTTTCCTGACTACTGGGGAGAAATCCCAACCCTTCCCGGCTTCCGGGAATGTACCTGGAACTTCTCCTGAGAATGTGATAGTCGGTTCTGCCTGGATCTTTGCTTCCTTCCACCAGCCCCTTGCGGGTTTGCGATGGTGTCGTCCCCTCAGCCCGCCTTGTGTCCCCGTGCTCCAGCTTCGCCCTCTGCGGTCCTCGCCAAACAAGGTGGGAAGCAAGAACCCTTCTGTTCTTTTGTAGGGTGAGTATTTCTCAGCATTCAAGCAGGCCTCTCGGAGAGAAGATGACATAGCCAAGGTGACGTGCGGCATGAGAGTCCTGTTCCAGCCAGGAACCGCACAGGTGAAGGAGCTGGCCCTTTGCTACGGCGGAATGGCCGACAGAACTATCTCTGCCCTCAAGACCACACAGAAGCAGACGGCAAAGTAAGAGCCACCAGCAAAATAAAACCACCGCTGCCGCTACGACTGCTAGTAGTCCTGCTATTGCAACTGCTAGTAGTCCTGCTATTGCTGCTACTACTGCCACGCCTACTGCCGTTACCATGGCTACCACCACTGCTCTGATTACTGCCGCTCCTACTAGTGGGGTTACTAAGGGCATCGCTGTTGCTGGGCTAGTAGTACCATCGCTACTACCGCTGCTGCTGTTACTACTGCTCTTACTGCTACTACTACAGCCACAACTACGGTTACTATTGCTGGTCCTGCTGCCGCTCTACTCCAATTACTACAGCTAGTGCTACTCCTATTGTTACTGCTCCTTCTCTTACTGCCATTCCTTCTGCTCTCACTCCAGCGCTTCCTACTACCATCACTGCTCTGACTAGTATTACTACCGTGGCTAACCACCACTGTTACTGTTGGTACTCTTACTGCGGTCTCTTGTACTGCTAATATTATTATTACTACTGCTCTAGGACTGCTGCTACCCCTGATATTACTACTAATAGCATGACCGCGGCTGCTATGTTAATGCTATTACTACTACTATGGTTGCAACCGTTACTATTACTACAACCAATAGTAGCATCGCTGCTGCTGCTGTGTTACTGGAGCTGCTGCTATGACTATTGCTACTGCTCCTTGTGCTACTACTTCGACTATTACTTCTGCTTTTGCTACTACTCTTACTGTCGCTTCCACTACTACCACGACTGTGTCTGCCACTGCTAGTATTACTTGTACTACTATTGCTGTTGCTACTGCTGCCGTTACTACTCTTGCACAACTGCCGTGGCTACTACTATTACTACGGCTAGGACAGGGCGGCAGTTGTCGCACGCACTTCACTGGCACTACCCTCTGTACGTGCGGCCCGTGCGATGACCATATGGATAAATAAAGCTTACCTTCGGAGTTTGGCTCCTTGGTTCCAATTCCTGGCTCTGACCCTTACCGGCTGGGTTGTATAAGTCAAATTACTTAACCTTCTCGTGCCTCAGTTTTCTCACTGGTAAAATGAGTGTACAAATTGTCCCTGGTACACTTTTAAATTGAAATGAAAAGTGATGTTTTATATAAGGCACGTAGAACATTGCCTAGTGTGTATGATAAGGACTAAAATAGATTTTATTATTATTTTTGTGGTCTTTTTCTTATTGTGTCTCTTTTTAAAGATGAGGACACTGAGGCTCAGGCAGGTAACTTGCCTAAAGTTGCAAAACTATAAGTATCTGAGCCAAATTTGGAACCAAAGTTCCTATGACTGTCACCCTGCACATACCACCCCACGGAAATGATTCCGAGGCCAGATAGGAGCGCTCTCCCACCATGTGCTCTCTGGCAGTTCCTGGAACGAGGAGCTGCTGCAGGCTGTGTGTGCAGGCCTGGCAGAGGAGCTGCACCTGTCTCCTGACGCCCCTGGTGGCATGGTGGATTTCCGGCGGACCCTCACCCTCAGCTTCTTCTTCAAGTTCTACCTGACAGTGCTTCAGAAACTGGGCAAAGGGAACGTGGAAAACGTGAGTGTGGGGGTGGGAGCAAAATACAGACTCTCTGCAGGACTCTTGTGTGGCCATTTAAGAAGCCAGTTGGAGTGAGGGAGTACTGTGGACCAGGTGGTGAATTTACTTCTCCCTTCTCGTGTCTACGGGCAGAGGAGAAAGGACCAAGGACTCATGGCCCAGGGAGCCACATGGAAATGGGAGCCAGCGGGGTGGCTGAGAGGCAGAGCACTGGACTGGGCATCAGTGACATGGGTTCTGGTCCTGGCTGAGTCATTACCTCACCTGAGAACTTGAATAGGTCACAACTCTCTTGAACCCTTGACTAGAAAATCTGTGGAAGGGGGAGGGTAAACCAGATGATCCTTCCAGAGGAGAGCTGATACAACTGTGGTTTTGTAGTTAGAACGGGAATGTGGAGTGAGATGAGAAGGTAGACTGTGGAATGGGAATGTGAGGTGGGGCTGCTACAGCCAGGGGCCTGTGGTCACTGCGAGGGTGTGATCTGGAGGGGTTGCAGCTGAGCGGGAGCCCATCTCCCCACATGGGTTCACCAGGTGTTTATTTTGTACCTTTTATGCATAACATTACACTAGGCACTAAGGGGCAGCCTCGTGTGGGAGAGACCTGGTCAATAAAGGCCAGCCTAGACTGACAACTGAGAAGATGGTTTGGGGAGCGCAAAGGAGAGAAGGCTCCACAGATGTGGAGACAGCTGACTGAAATCCCTCTTTGAAAAACATTCGTAGTACTTATTTTCTTCTGATTATAAAAGCAATAAACTTATTGTGGAAAACTTTAAGAACACAGAAATGTGTTAAAAATTAAAATTGAAAAGAAAAATATTAAATATTTTTTGAATTAAAAAACTTTATATTAACTTTTAAAAAAATTAAAATTGCTCTTCTCTCAGATCCTATAGAAAACCAGTGCTACTATTTTTGCTTATTTCTCTGATCTTTTTCCTACATTTATCTGTCCGTCTGTCATCCAATTTCCTCTCTCTCTCTCTCCTTCCATCCATCTATCCATAGACCTGCCATCTTCCCAGCTTTTGATCTGGAACAGATCATTTTCTAAACAGATTTGGGGTCATGCTGCGTATAAAGTTTTATGCCCCCCTTGATTCTGTTGAGATTATATTGTGCACATTTCCCCTATCATTAAATATTTCCCACAGAAACAAGGAGGAAGAAGCCTTTTCCAGCAAGGCTGGGGGAGAAAGAGCAGCATGGATAAATGCACGAGGGAGGGAGACCACTTGGTGTGTTGGAGGAAGTACAAACCATTCACCGTGCAGGCCGCGGGGGTGGGAGAGGACCTGAGGCTGTTATTAAATACCGAACCCTCGCACCCCCATGCTGATGTTGAGATAGACCCAGCCAGAACTAGAAGGAATGTGAAGTGAGGAGCTGAGGGGAACGGTTGTAACCTTTACCCCCTGGGGACAACCAAGGGTGGAATGATAGGAATAGTCATGATCACCACAGTTATCTTGCTTCCACAGAATTGTGCGAAGCTGGACCCCTCCGATGCCAGTGCCACCTTACTCTTTCAGAAAGACCCTCCAGCCAATGTCCAGCTCTTCCAAGTGAGTATACATGACGTATGGCTGATATCACGGGCCCTTGCAGGGCATATCGGATGATGCTAACCTTTGGTGAATGACCGACTCGAGTTGGATATAGGCGCTCAAACTCCTTACTGCTTTGCGTAAATATCCAGTGAAGAAAATGGGCATCATATTAATGTCAACAAAGCTATTTTCCCCCTTCCTTACTTAAATTTCTCTCTTGGGATTACTCTCATCTTCATCTGCTCTTTAAAGAAAAGAAAAAATTTTTTTCCAATTTGTCTTTTCTGATACCTCCGTGGGGCTGATGTGCAAAGCCAGGAGTTCTCCTGACCATGTGAATAAAACAAAACAACAACTTTCTATCAACAGCAACTTTCTGAGAAGCACTAGGTAAAGGATCAGCTTTTCCTGTAAACATTTTGGATTTCGTGGGCCATACGGTCTCTGTTGCAACTCCTCAACTTTGTCATTGTAGCATAAAAACAGCCAGAGGCAATACATAAATGAATGTGTGTGTACCAATAAAGCTTTATTTATAAAAGCAGCCAGTGGGCCAAATTTGACCCACAGGCCATAATTTGTGGACACGTGCACTAGAATATGGTGGTCCAAAGTGTGAACTCTGGGGCCTGATGGCCAGGATTTGAATCCAAATTCTGCCATGCCATAACTGTAACCTTGGGTAGGTCACTTCCTCTCTGTATGTTTTGGGCAAATTAATTATGCCCACCTGCAAGTGTGCATAATGATGGCCTCTGTCTCATAGGATAGCTCTGAGGATTAAATGTGTTAGTACAAGTAAATAGCTTAGATAGCTCCTGGCAGATCGTAAACATTCAATAAAATACTAGCCATTATTATTACTTTGAAAAACACATAAAACAGAATTTTATTATAAATACACTTTAGAACATTTTGGAAAGTACAGAAAGATACAAAGGAGAAAACAAAAATCACCCAGGATCCTACCTCCAAGAGAAAATCATTATATTTTTGTTTACTTCTTTCCATTTTTCCTATGCATATATAGACGTGTATATACTACATTTATAACGTGCATATTTTTTTTACAGAATTCAAATGATCGTACACACACACAATGTTTTATGCCCTTTTTCTACACTTCACATGAGCATTCTTTCCTTCTCATTAAAATCCTTCAAAAGTATGTCGTAACAGTTGCACACTATTCCACTGTATGCATAGAGCAGAATCTCTTGACTCCACCCCCAATGAATGGACCTCGAGGTTCCTCTTTAGTTATTTATTTTTTCTTCTGGTGTAGAGTGCTACTATGAGGTCACTTCTCAGTGGTTCTTATCTGCCTGTCTCTTCCTCTGCCCCTCTTGTTTCCTTCATCCTTACTCCTCAGGTTTGCTTCGGCCTGAAGCTCTCTGCACTTTCCCTGGGCCTGTAGGGAAACAGTGTCCTCCGCAGCTCAGCTTGACTGGTGACCATGTTGTTCCAGGAGGTGCCTGAGGGTCAGTCTGAGGAGGACATGGTGGGCCGGCCCCTGCCCCACCTGGCCTCGGCCATGCAGGCTTCTGGGGAGGCTGTGTACTGTGACGACATCCCTCGCTATGAGAATGAGCTGTCCCTCCGGCTGGTCACCAGCACCAAGGCCCATGCCAAGATCACGTGAGTGTAGGAAATATACTCGGGGGGATACTAAGGGGAAGAACATGGCTCGGAGATTGTGTTCCTGCTCCAGTGCTTTGCCGCCAAGACCTTGGCCTGCATGCTTAAGCTCTCAGTTTCCCCATTCATAATAGGATGTTTTCATGAGGGTCAGTGATAGAGTCCATGAAGGACCTAGCAGGGAATAGTCTCTCGTACCTGTTTGTTGAACACGGAGAGCCCAAATGACAAGAACGGCCACTCTATAATAATAATCAACGCTCGTATGGCACTTAATATTTGCTGTACCCTGGATTAAAGCGTTTCCCATGTATTGGCACATTTACTCCTCTCAGCAACCCTATAGGCACGTCCTGTTACCCCCATGTTCCAGATGAGAGACGGGCATGAACACGGTCAGTTACTTGCCCCAAGTCCCAGAGCTGGCAAAGCCAGAGTTGGCAACAAAGCCAGGTTCGAAGCCAGGCAGCACTGGCCACTGGGCTGTGTGGCCTCTGGATGTTCGGGGCAGAGGCTGCGTGTGATTTGCGGGTGGGCATTAGACACATAGCCTGCCGAACAGAGAAACCCTCCTTGGGCCCTGCCCCTGCAGGGATTAGCGATCCAGTCTCCTCATCCTGGGTTCTTCCTCTGCTGCTCCCAGCCACCTGGGACAGGCCCTGGGAATGATAACGTGGGCATAGATAAAACCTAACAGATGAGTAAACTCCTCCAGCTCTCTGAAAAAATTAAAAGTTTAAGATGATACGGTTGCCTGCTATAGGAGAAATTCATTTGCCTTGTCCTGAGTGCAGAGTGACCACACTGACCACGATCAGTGTGAGGACAGAGGCATCCAGTGCGGTGGGGGGTCTTCTGCTCTGGTTTCCTGTCTGGGACCTCACTGTGCTCATTCTTTCAGGTCCATAGATATTTCAGAAGCTCAGAAGGTGCCAGGGTTTGTTTGCTTTATCTCTGCTGAGGATGTTCCTGGGAGTAATAAAACGGGAATTCTTAATGATGAAACAGTCTTTGCAAAAGATGAGGTAGGTCTTGGATTTTTTTAGATCTGAAGTTAGTGGAAAGAATGATTGAGTTTTTATTTATGCTTATGCCTCCAAATCCCTAATTTTGAAAAGATTCCATATTTGCACATACTGTGGCCATCATCCGATTGGCCAGGGTGCAGGACAATCAGTAAAGGGACGGATTCTGTCTGGTGGCACTTTAAACTTTCACTTACAGTTTATGTGTTTATTTAACTGATGGTTGCTAATTGCACGTAGTAGGATGAGTCCCAGACAAAGTGGCATTTAAACAAGACTGGTGATTGTTTTTGAACTACCAGTTATGTTCTTAAGGGTATAATGTTAAGCTCCTTTATTAAGGAAAACGAAAATATGGCAAACTAACCAGAACAGAAATCACATTATGTGTATTGATAAATTCACTTATACGAAAGTTTGTCTACTGATGAACTTATATCGTCTGCTGATGTACAGAGTTCACACACACACACACACACACACACACACACACTTCCCAAACATTCAAGATGGCAGCTACAAAAATCCGTATACTTCTAGGATAGTTCTCAGACGGTCACTTTACAATTCCAATGCATATCAAATGCAAATTGGAGATGAATAGGTCTTGCTGAAAGGCAAGTTCACTTTATTATTAATTTACAAGTGAAGGAGAGCAATCAGAAACTACAATCATGAGACCCACGGATTCCATATGACAGAAGAACAAATTACTTTTACAAACTTCAAGAGCCTCTAAGACCACTGCTAGCATTATGGGTAGTGAGAATCAGCCAGGTTTAACCACCATAACACTAACCAATTAAGTCAACAACTTAACTGGGTCCTCAAGAGATAACGATCAGAGACCATATGGGTTTCTAGTGTCAGAAACCACATATTCCAAAGTAATGAATTGAACAATTTTGTTTTGTCTATGTTTTGGGGGATGTTGGAAGAAAATTACCTGTGAGGGACTGAATCATTAAGTAATGAGAAAATGACAATCCTTATTCAATATAACAAAAAACTGGTTTATGGGTTATCCAGTCTAAGAATCAGCATTTGGGAACTACTGCTTGTGGGCATCTAGATGAAGTATAAGACATGATTGTTGCCTTTGAGAAGCTTTTGGTATAAATCTGGAAACAAGATAAAAGGGAGTGGGGTGGTGGCAGAAAATGAAACTGGAAATTGGCACTAAGATTTAGTCGTGGTCTAGCACGATTGTGATCTTGCCTTCTGGGTCTGCAGCTCTTTACCTGAAGAGCAAGGGTGTTGGAGGGGTCTGAGTCAACAGAGAGACTTCATGCTGCCACACCTCCCCTTCTGCTGCTCACGGCAGACATGACTAATCAATTGCCACATTCAATCCTGGGCAACTTCTCGACAAGCTGCCAGTAGTAAATCATCAGAATTGGTCATTGAGATGAAGCGAGTTTGCCTTCCTGATACTAGTGATCTCCAAGTCCAGTTTCAGTTCCACTGATTCTAAACACTTATGAAGAAGCACATAATCCCAAATAGTAGGACAAAGACATGAAAAGGCCCCAGGGCATTCCTGAAACGTACCTTAAGGAAACCTTGGCGGCAAAGACTCCCTTTGCCCTTTGAACAATCCAAAATCATTTGCTTCATGAGGAGCACGTGATGTTCTTTAACGGTCTGGCTCTGTTCCCAGGTGACTTGTGTTGGGCACATCATTGGCGCTGTGGTCACCGACACCCCAGAACACGCACAGAGAGCCGCTCAAGGGGTGAAAATCACCTATGAAGAACTTCCAGCCATTATCACAATCGAGGTAACGGAGAAAGGGCCGCATAGAAAGGGGGGAGCTCCCTGTCCCTAGAGGCACCTTTATTGGGATCCTTTAGGGAGGATTCCAGCAGCAGAGGGGATTTGACTCAACAGGTTTTTACATTGTTTCCTGCCCCAGGATTGCGTGGTCTTTGAAACCTTCCCCATCATGGTCCCAAACTCAGTCCACTAGGGGTCAAACTAGGTTCCTCCTTCGCAGTGCCAACTCCCATTGGTTCCCTGAGGGACGCTACCTTTCCCTCAAGATCCAAGGTTGTCCACCTGTGGACAAACTGTGGGGGCAAAGTCTTCCTTTGCCTTTTGAACAATCCAAAATAATTTGCTCTGGGAGGAGCACGTGATGTTCTTTAATGGTCTGGCTCAAGATCCAAGGTTGCCCCCCTGCCCCCGTTTCTCTGAGGAAACGGAGGAATGAGACTCCCCGGGCCACAAGCTGGCTTACTTTAAGTCTGTGTAAGACGTTTGTAGAGATGTCTGTGTGAGAAGAGAGAAGGAGTTCCAGCAGCTTCTCTTCCCCGGGTCAAAAATGACTTACCTCTCCTCTGAAAGTCCAGTCACTGAAGCTTCTTTCTTGTCCTCAGGATGCTATAAACAACAACTCCTATCATGGGTCTGAGCTGAAGATAGGGAAAGGAGACCTCACGAAGGGATTTTCCGAAGCAGACAATGTTGTTTCAGGTATAGCTGGCACCATGGGGTCCCTGTGTAATGACAATATGGGCGGGCCCTGGTTTATAAATTAAATTCAAGGGCTGGACCTTGAGTCCTGGAGCAGGGGAGTGAATTTTTACCAGAAGAGTCCTCCTGACGTATGTAACAAAATAGTAGACAGTTGGCAGGGAAAGACCCTCTGTCAGCTTCCATCTCTGCCCTCCTGTCTCTAGGCTAGATTAGACCTAAGTGATTCTCGGGAGCTGGTAGTGTGTCGAATTTGGAGGACTGTCCAGTGAAGGTAGAGGCCACAGATCCTGGCCACCCCCCACTGTGGGCTTGCAGACCGTCCTCACCCATCTGCAGCCGGGGCGCTCCCCCTACTCTCCTCCTCACCCACCCCCACGCCGTGGAGTTAGGCCCAGAGCTCCCACGTGGCGCAGGGCTGCTGACCAGACCCCTTTTGGAATTGTCGCCTACACGGTCCCTTGCGCACTGCTAAGTCACTGTGGAGCCAGCTCTCCAGCTGGCCGGATAACTTCAGTTTCAGAAGATGCTCTCATTTTCAGCTTTTCAGTCACATCTGTTAATTTCCTTCTTTACCTTTTCCAACATTTTGCAATAATAGTTCAAAAGTCTTTAGTTTCCACTGGCGCAGTGAAAGAAAGCATCATGCCTGATGCATTTTGGTATCATTCTGGTTTCTTTGTCGGGGTGGGAGATTCGGCTCCCAGATGCCTAAGGCTTTGAGACCCTTTCCACCCCTGCTGGGAACCTGGAGCTTACCTGTGAGCGGTTGGTTACTGCCCAGGGCCCAGGGCGAGTGCACTCTCGTTAAGCAAACTCTGGATCACTGTGGGGATCTTGTTTCTCCTCCAGGCGAGGTGCACATTGGTGGCCAAGAGCACTTCTACCTGGAGACTCACTGCACCATCGCTGTCCCAAAAGGAGAGCAGGGGGAGATGGAGCTCTTTGTGTCTACACAGAACACCATGAAGACCCAGGTAGGCACCCTGTGGGTCAGCCCCGGGGCCCGGGGAGGACACTGGGGAGTGTCTGGCAGACTAGGTGTGGCAGTATGGGACGTGGGAAAAGAGAGATCTGGGCTGGTCCATAAGGGGATTTGAGGGTCTGGAGCCGGACCCTGTCAGCCAACAAGGGGTGTCACTGAGCTCTTCCTTGGCCTTCCTTGGTTTTCCTCGTCTGTAAGATGGGCCTGGGAGGCTGTGGTACCGATTTGACGTTTACTACTTGCATAGGGCTAGTAAGTGTTGGCTTTTATCATTCCAGTGATATATGGCCTTGGCCAAATCATATCCGACATGTGTCTCCTCATCTGTAAAACAAGAGTGTTGGGCTTCGTGATAGCCACAGAGACCACTACGCGATTTGTGGCAGCTCAAACGTTCCCCGTTTCTCTGCTGCTGATAATGCAACAGTGGTGGCCAGCATTTTGGGTGGCTGGTCCTCCCCTCACAACTCACCAGTTCCTGGCTAGATGGAAAGAACTTTAGCTCTGAAAGTATGCTGTGGCCAGCTGCTCACCCCACTTGTTAAAAACAAGTGTCTGAATTCAGCCTGTGGTGACTAATGAGTGCTGGACCCCAGCACTGCCAGCTCAAGGGCTGCCTGGGGAGATGGGGGAAGGGGGGCTCCTGGAATCAAGAAATGTCTCCATATTCACAGCAATAATTAGGCTCATGGGTGTCGGCAGGCACTAGCTCAGGCCTGAAGTAAGTCCAGATGATACATTCAGTGCAAGTAATTTTTTTTTGTCCACAGAGCTTTGTTGCAAACATGCTGGGGGTTCCAGCAAACCGGATTTTGGTCCGAGTGAAGAGAATTGGGGGAGGCTTTGGAGGGAAGGAGACCCGGAGCACTGTGGTGTCCACGGCAGTGGCCCTGGCTGCATACAAGTGAGTCCTCCCTGCCAGCTCCTGGGAAGGAGAATAAGGCTGCCTCTGCCAGGAAGGCTTTCTGGATTTCTGCCTTTTATTTATTTATTTATTTTTATAATAATAATTTTTTATTATATTATGTTAGTCACCATACAGTACATCCCTAGTTTTTGATGCAAATTTCCATGATTCATTACTTGGGTATAACACCCAGTGCACCATGCAATACGTGCCCTCCCTAATACCCATCACCTCTATCCCAATCCCCCACCCCCCTCCCCTCTGAAGCCCTCAGTTTGCTTCCCAGAGTCCATAGTCTCTCATGCTTCATTCCCCCTTCTGTTTACCCCCTCTTCTTTTTCCCTTTCTTCTCCTACCGATCTTCCTACTTCTTATGTTCCATAAATGAGTGAAACCATATGATAATTGTCTATCTCTGGATTTCTGCCTTTTAGAAGCAGATTCCCCTTGCTTTGAATTTTCGCAGGCTTCTGTTTTCAGAACTCTTGGGCATTGGGCTGAGGGTGATACCACCTGGTTCTTTGTGTTCTACCTGTGGACCCGTGTCTTATCTCCCCTATCTGGCTGTGAAGGCCCTGGGGGCAAGGACACACCTCACATCCTTCTATTCCTCGCCTTGTCCAGCACGGAGCCTAGACAGCTAGACAGCGAGGCAGCCCAGCACAGGTCTGATGGAAAGAGAAGTGTCCCATGCTGTTCTCATCCCTGGGACTGATAGGAATGGGCCGTTGCACAGGCTCCGGGGTTCTAACCCTCTGATGCCTCCCTCAGGACTGGCCGCCCTGTGCGCTGCATGCTGGATCGTGATGAGGACATGCTGATAACTGGTGGCAGACATCCTTTCTTGGCCAAATACAAGGTTCTAGATGTCGGCAGCTATGCCGGGGATGGGAGGGACAGTGCCATCTCATTGGAAAAGCTGGGGATGAAGATCGAGGGATTCTGGGATGTACTCTTAACATTTTTCATGACTACCTGTAGAAGTTCAAAGAAGAAATAGCCACAAGAAAAATTCAAATCGGCCAACAGAAGCCTAGAGGGGTGATGCTGGCTGGCCACCTCCCAAGTGATGTCCCAGCGTGGTGTCTATGCCTTTTGTGAATTGCTCTTGTCCATATCTGGTCTTTGTCCACTCAGGCTGAGAAGCATGACTTTTCAGCATCCCTGGGGTAAATCCATCCTGCAGAATGTCCTAATGTCCAGGTGTTCACTGCCTGGTGTGATAACCAGAATGACTGCTCAGTGCTTAGTAATTTACAATGAGGAATAAAACTGCCCAGGGCCAGGACAGGCCCAAGTTGTTAGGGTGGGTACCTGCCCCATTAGACGGTGTATGGCTGGTCACTGCCAGTTCCTCTGAGGGACAGTCCCTTTCCTGGGTCCCTGTGGATATAACCATGCATCCTGTCCCTCTAAACACCAGTATAACCTGCCAGATCCCAGTCTGGGAGAGCTTCTCTCCCTGAGCTGGCTTCGAACATCTCCCCTTTGACCTCTTCTGATTTTGTTTCACGATCGAACTCCCCCAAAAGGATCGTATTTCCCTTATTCCCGAATTCTTGTGGGCCCAAAGAAATTAACTTGGTCTTCTGAGCCCCACTTCCTCGCTTATGGGATGGCCTGTAAAGGTTTGTTCTGATGGCTACATAAGGCCGGGGATGTGAAAGCACATTCATGCTTGTTGGGCTATAGCTTAGTGTCTGCTGGCCAGACGCTGGAAGGCGATGTCTCCCATATCTTTCTCAGTTTTTCTGCCTGGCCCTCCCCTCTGTGCCTCCCTACTCCCTCTCACACAACCAGAAGCCGGGAGTAGGCAGGAGGAAGGAGGGGTGTGGGGAGAAGGTGCTGAGGAGCCATGGAGCGTCACTGGAGAGATGTTAGCTCCTCTCTGCTTCACCTGTTAAGCTCTGGTGGCCTGTTTTCATGATGTGATGTCTTGTTCTTTCTGCTTCCTCCAGGTAGCGTAGGTGGGAGGGGATGACTCAGGTTAGCAGAGGAAGGGCACTGCTGAGACATCCCTCTCCTCATCAGGTTGGCTTCATGAAGGATGGGAAGGTGGTGGCTCTGAAGGTGGAACACTACAGCAATGCAGGGAACACCATGGATCTCTCCCAGAGCGTAAGCACTGGCACCCCCGCATCCTGGGGGTGGGGGGGTGCCTGGGAGGTCAAGGGCGGGCCCCACAGCCACCCTGGCTCGGGCCTCCTCAGTTCCTGCCTGTTACCATGATGGTAGCCTCCCCACTGGTTCCCACCCGCGGGTTCTCCACCCTTGGCTCATCTCTAAAGCACAAACATAATCGTATTACTTTCTGATTGGAAACCCTTCCTGCTTTTTCAAGATACTTTGCCAAGCAAGCCAAGTTAGTTACAAAACTTGATGCATAGTCTGGTGACATTGCGTGTATATGTATGTAAAATTAACATGTGCCTCTATTTTTTATATATATATACATATATATGTATATGTATATGTATATATATATAAATAAAATACAGATGTATAATACATATATATCTAATACATATATATAATGCATGATAGATATAATGAAATGCATGGAAAATTCCAAAAGAACATGCACTAAGCAGTGATTAGGTGGGACAAGGGGGGCACTCACTGTTATTTCCTATATAACACATTTTTGTGATGTTTGAATTTTAAGTAATGAATTGAAATCTTCTTCTTTTTTTTAGTAACAGTTTCATTGAAGTATCGTTTACACACCATAAAATTCACCCATTTCAAGTATATAATTTAATGGTTTTTAGTAAATTTAAAGAGTCATGCAAACATTATCATGATCTAGTTTTCAAACATTTTCATCACCCCGAAGTGACCTCTTGCAGTCGCTCCTGTTCTCACCCCCACCCCCACCCCCAGGCCTAGACACCGACCAGTCTACTTTCTATCTTTATAGATTTTCCTCTTGTAGTTGATTCTTATAAACAGACGCATATACTATGTAATCTTTTGTGTCTGGCTTTTCTTCTCAGATTAATGTTTTTAGGTTCATCCATGTTATAGTGTGTGTTAGTCCTTTATTCTTTTCTATTGATAATATTTCATCACATGGATAGACCATATTTTGTTTTCCATTCACCACTTGATGAGCATTTGAGTTATTTCCAGTGTTTAGCCTTTATGGATAATGCCACTCTGAAATTCTCCTATGAGTTTTTTTTTTTGAAGACTTTATTTATTTATTTGAGAGAGAGAGAGAGACAAAGTGAGAGAGAGAAAGCATGTAGCAGGGGGGAGAGGGAGAAGCAGGCTCCCTGCTGAGCTGGCAGCCTGACACAGGGCTCGATCTCAGGACCCTGGGACCATGATCTGAGCCAAAGGCAGATGCTTAACCAACAGAGCCACCCAGGCACCCCTCCTATGAGTCTTACGTAGACACGTATTTTTGTTAATTTTGAAAGTAAACAGTTATCTTTGTGATACTACTTTTTATAATTATTTAGAATCTTAATTTTATAACCATATTGGCTATAGATGCATAGACTCTTCTTGTAAAAATAAGTCACATTTCAGGGAAAACAGAAGTTCCCATGAATCCCCACCCCCTGAGCCTCTCCTCTTTGCTAGGGGCTACCTGGCTCAATTAGAAAACTTCACACTTCAGATCTAGTGTGAAAACGTCTCAAAAAAAGAAACACATTTAGCATTCTCACCATTTGCCACACATGCCTCTTGGTGTTGTAGGAAAAATCAGGTTGAAAAAGATACAGAGCTTGTCCCCAAAGATCTTAGAAGCTTTTAAATTCAATCCAGCAAACGTTTATTGAGTGCCTAGAATAGCAACATAAAGAAGAATATATGGCATTGTTTCTGCCCTCAGGAAGTTCGCAGTGTGGTGGGGGAGACAGATAATAAAAGACAAAATGAAATAGAAGTACAAGTTGATAGAGTGCTAAGGAAAAGCAAAAATGGAATTAATTGAGACATACTAAAAGCATCTAGGATGACTAAGACTGAAATAACCAAAGACACAAAAAGCAACCTGTGGGAAAGAGAGAATATACACAGGGAAGTAAACCAAACCCCAAATGAAACAAACAAATAAAAGCTGCCGTTGGTCTCATCAGAGAGATGAGTTATTATACCTTCAAGAAAGAATAGGATGACATAAAAATGGAACAGTTGGAGAATAAAAATGAACTCCGGTGAATTAAAACTCTGAAAGTAGAAGGGTTGGAAGAAACTTGAGCAAATCTTCCTAAGTAAAGAAAAAAATTATGAAAAATAGGAGAGAAGATGCAATAAAATTCAAGGACTTGTCCAGGAGATCCAAATAATCGAAGTTTCAGAGAGAAAGAATGATTAAACAAGAGAGAGGAGGAAACTGTCAAGAAGTGACTCAGGAAATCCCCCCCCAAACTGATGGGCATAGATTTTGAGATTAAAAGAGCCCATCCAGTAACCAGCACAATGAAGGAAAATAGACCCATGCTAAGTTACATCACTGCGAACTTTGAGAAACCTGGAAGCGAAGAAGATTTTACAACTTTCAGGAAGGAGAAAAACAGAACTGTTTCCAAGAATTGGAAAGGCATTGATTGGATTTGCCAGTCAAATGCCTTCAGAATGCTGAGAGAAACTGGAAAACCTACTTCCAACCTAGAATCTTATATATGGCCGAATCATTAATTAAGGATGAGAGTACAAGAAAGACATTTCAGGCATACCAATCTCAAAAATGTTTCTCTCTATATACTCCTTTTTTTAAAGAAGTTATTCAAGGATGTACTCCAACAAAATGAGGGTGTAAGACTAGGAAAGGGGTAGATGTGGGTTCCAGGAAGGGGAGATTCAGTATGGAGAGAGGCCAAGAGAATCTGGGATGAATGTGAGGGGAAGATCCCAAGATAACAGCTGAACAGAGGGTCTAATGGGCTGCCTATTGAAATTGGAGTTGGCCAGAAGGCTCCAGGAACAATTACTTCAAAAAGATAAGGCTGCTAGGAAGTCTAAAGTGTTCAAACATATTGAGAGATTTCTTGCACTGGGGAAAACTTTAAGTTGACTTAAGTAATAATTGCATAGAAAACTAAGAAAATGAAAAAGTCAAGATAATTGTTAACTCCGGGAGGGGGAAACGTTATCAAGAAAGAGAGAAGTAATCCTAGGGTAACTATGCCGTTCAGCTGTCAGTAATGTTTACAGGATGGTATCAAACTGACTGTTGATCAGATCCAAATATAGCTATATGGGGAGGATGGGGGACAGGAAGGTGATGTGTTTTTGGGGAAAGGGGATTAGGCGGGAATGAAATCCCCCTTTTCTGTAATAAGAAAACAACGTAAGAGTCTACAACTGAAAACATCAAGACGTTTCAGCGGAAGGCATCATTTAGAGACGTGGAAGTTAATGTAAAGAGCTGATAAAGAATGAGCGAGGAGAGCTGTACGTGAAGTAGAAGGAAGGAAAGTGGGGGCTGCTGTTTTGCAGAACACAAACTTATGGAAGTATTTGACTCCTTAAACTGTTTGCCATACAACTTGAATGGGAATACAACCTACTTTAAAATTAATTCATAAGATCACCTATTTTGGAGGTGGCGGGGAAGAGGCACATGATCAGTCCTACCTGGAGAGCCTGGGAAGGGCTTCCCCAGGGAGGAGCTGAATGAGGATGTTAGTATGTGGGTAAGGTGAGGAGAGGCATATCAGGTAAGAGGAACGTATAGTCAGGAAAGAGGATAAAAAATACACTGGGAGAAGGTCATAAAGAGTCTTGGATTCCATGCTAAAAGATATAAAGACTTCACTCCAAAGAGAATAAGTAGCATTTTTAAGCAAGTGGTTGATCTGAAATGACCTTATATTTTCTTTTTCTTTTTTTTTTTAAAGATTTTATTTACTTATTTGACAGAGACAGGCAACGAGAGAGGGAACACAAGCAGGGGGAGTGGGAGAAGAAGAAGCAGGCTCCTAGCGGAGAAGCCTGAGTGGGGCTCGATCCCAGAATGCTGGGATCACGCCCTGAGCCGAAGGCAGACGCTTAACGACTGCACCACCCAGGCGCCCCTGAAATGACCTTATATTTTCGTTTGAGGAGTAGGTTGGAGGGTGGAGAGACACAGAGGCTGGTAGCCCAGTAAGGAGTCCTGGGTTGCAGTACCAGGGAAGAAGTAGCTTGGGCCTGAGGAGCCATGTGGGTCTGGGAACGATAGAGGGGGTGCAGCTCTTGAAGTCGCGTTTTGGAGGAGTCAATGGAATCGGCACACCATTCTCTCCCATTTTGGTTTCTTCTGCTCCAGATCATGGAACGAGCCCTATTACACATGGACAACTGTTACAAAATCCCCAACATCCTGGGCACCGGGCGGCTCTGCAAGACCAACCTGTCGTCCAACACAGCATTCCGGGGCTTTGGGGGGCCCCAGGCGATGCTCATTGCCGAGTACTGGATGAGCGAAGTCGCACTGACCTGCGGGCTGCCTGCAGAGGAAGTAAGTCAGCCGGGAGTTTGGTGGCGTGGGTCAGAGTGAGCTAACCTACTTTGAGGGGACAGTGGCTTTGTCTTGGGCATCACCCGGGGGGGAGGGCAGAAGAGAGGCAGGTGCTGTGGAGGGGGTCGGAAGCTTAACTTGAGGTTGTACCCCTTCATCCCTTGCCACCAGCAAGCCCTCAGTGTCTCTTTCCTTGCAAAGGTGCGGAGAAAAAACCTGTATAAGGAGGGCGACCTGACGCACTTCAACCAGAAGCTTGAGGCGTTCACCTTGTCCAGGTGCTGGGACGAATGCCTAGCAAGCTCCCAGTATCATGCCCGGAGGAGTGAGATTGACAAATTCAACGAGTAAGCGCCGGGAGGGGCGAGTCCGATGTTCGGCTGCTCTCTCGGGTCTCAGAGTCTAAGCCTCTTTGCTGAATGCAGAATACCAGGCTGATATGGAGTGGTTAACTCGTGGGAGTGCTGAGTTTGCTGTCCCTTTCATAGCCATCTCTTTACGATCCTGAGATGGTGTTGAGCCCGGGGGCAGATAGGCTTACAGCTGGCCTCAGCACCATAGCTCGTCAGTATGGTTTGTCTTTATGCACTCGTCCACCTCCGGGGTACGCCGGCCCAGGACTCAGAGCACCACAGTTACACACCTGCCTCTGACACGAATCTATAAATGTGACTTGCCATCACTCCATCAACTTGGGCCTCAGTTTCAACATCTGCGAAGTGGGGATAATTACACTGGCTCTGTTTCCTCACCGAGTTACCCAGAAAACCAAACAGAAATCACAGAGGAGGGGTGACCACTATCATCACTGAGCCACAGTTCATCCCTGGGACTGTCACAGTCCCAAGACCACCAGGGCACCCTGACCCCACCTGAACTCCACTCTGACGGGAAGTGACAATACTTTTAAGTCCAGGCTTTCAGGGGTGGGCCCTGCTTCAGCTGTGCAGAAGGACCCAGAACCCAAATCTGAACTTTCTCATTTGGTTTACCCAACGGGGGCACAACTCAGTTGTGATAAGAACTGTGTGGGCAGCTCCAAGGGTGCCTTGCTCCAATTTTGCAAAGATGTTGCCTGAAACTATGTCTGAGGTGACACAAACGTGATAGAGAAGGTTCTATGAGAATCCTCCTTTTTCTCCAGGGAGAATTGTTGGAAGAAGAGAGGATTGTGCATAATTCCTACCAAGTTTGGAATAAGCTTCGGTATTCCTTTTCTCAACCAGGTAATTGCTTTATATAATCTTGTCCCTCTCCCCTGGGCTTGGCCCCATTTCTCCTCTGTCTGCAGTATTGCAAGGGGAGGGCCATTGTCGCTGGTAACAGAGCTGAGTGGAGGGCCTCTCTGCTGTTTAAATGAAGTTGAACTTGCATATTCTTGTTTGTCCAGAACATCACAGGTCAGTGAGGGCAACATGGGACTCAGAGATCTGGGGTCAACTTCTAGTTCTTACTCTTCCTGGTTGTAGGACCACAGCTACCCTGCCTTCTGATCCTATGGCTTCATCCATAGAGTCTGACCCCCTTTCTCCTGAGGATGGGAGACACATGTAGAGAAATAGGAAAATGTTCTCGAATTGTTGAATGGCTACATCATTAAACCCTGAGATTGACACCACTTCAATTTTCGTCTCAGGTTTCTATCCAAAATGCTGCTGCTGGTTTTCTTTCTCCTGGGCTCCAGCACCATTGGTCCCAACCCTCAAGTTGAGCTAGGATTTATGGAATTTTGTGTTTGGTGTCCTTCTCTTCCCTTAGTCAGGAGCGCTGATTCACGTGTACACGGATGGCTCTGTGCTGCTGACTCACGGGGGCATGGAGATGGGCCAAGGCCTGCATACCAAGATGATCCAGGTGAGCGACCTGGAGACCGGGAGCCCTCTCCGGCCCTGTGGCGTCGGGCGGCGGGGGAGGGAGGGTATTGTGAGACGCTGAGCGGCGGCGCATGGCAGAAGCAGAAGCAAGCCCAGCTCCGGCCCAGGCTCTGCTGTCCATTTACATGTGGTTGTGGGCAAGTCTTCTCCCCTCCTGGCCTCTGTTTCCTCATCTGTGCAAAGGGTTTGGCCAGGTGACCCCTGAGGTCACTTCTGTTGCCAACATTCTAGGGCTCTGTGATTGTATTGGTTTGTAAGCTCCTGGGGGAGCTTCCCAGGTGTGATCAGACACTGACCCCTGTACTCAGAGGGCAGGGGGAAACGGAAAAAAGAGGCCCAGGTTGGTAGGTCACAGTTTTAATAAGCAAAGGGAACTTATGTAAGAGGCCTGCCTTGGGTGGCGGCAAGACGGATGATCCCCACACCTGCCCACGGAATCTTGAAAGTTTATAGAGAGAGGGGCCTTAACTGGGTTTAGTCAAGTTCCTGTGCAGGTGTTCTGAGCCCCACATCATCATCCTTAGAGGCTGTGTCCTTGGAGCAGCCTTTGGGAGCAGGAAAGGCAAGCAGAACCCATATTCCAAGGACAGGGGAAAGGGCGAGGAGCCTCTGATCCCCCAGGTCCAGCGCAAAGGTCAACTGGTGGTCACACCTTCTGGATGCCCTTCCCCAACAGTGTATAAGCACGTGTGTAAAGGTAGCCAGTTTCCCCCACACAGCGGAGCTAGGATATTGGCACTGGATTAGAGTTGGCACACCTGCTTGCCTCACGGACTGGCCAAGTTGTATTATTTATTTATTTTTTTTAAGTCACGGTGAGGTTTAAAAAGTGCTGTGAGTCACCATTAAGTTTATGAATTTTTTTTTTTAAAGATTTTATTTATTTATTTATTCAACAGAGATAGAGACAGCCAGCGAGAGAGGGAACACAAGCAGGGGGAGTGGGAGAGGAAGAAGCAGGCTCCTAGCGGAGGAGCCTGATGTGGGGCTCGATCCCGTAACGCCGGGATCACGCCCTGAGCCGAAGGCAGACGCTTAACCGCTGTGCCACCCAGGCGCCCCAAGTTTATGAATTTTTTTATCCAACAAAATCACTCCATAAAGTTCTCCTTCAAATGGAGACAGGTATGAGAACATCCCGGTCTCAATAGGATTATAGTTTATAACATTATTTTGTTGCCTGTAACGGTGAACCTGAGTCTGTCTTGGGGAGAAGGCAGCCAAGCCCCGTGTTAACCCCTCCCTGAGAGGGTGATATTTTCTCTTTTCCCAGGTGGCCAGCAGAGCTCTGAAAATCCCCATCTCTAAGATTTACATCAGCGAGACGAGCACTAACACCGTGCCGAACACCTCTCCCACGGCCGCCTCCGTCGGCACAGACCTCAACGGGCAGGCTGTCTATGTAAGGAGCCTGAGGAGCTGCCAGAGCTGAGGGCCAGCCCAGGGTTTTGTGCCCAGGGAGCCTCCTGGGGTGGGAGCTGGAAGAGTCCCTGTCGGCTCTTTGGCTGTGGCCATGCCCTGGCTCTCTTATCCAGGAGGACGCTGTTCCTCCTGACACCAAGCTGAAAGAGAGGCCTAAGAGCCATAATTGCTTCCATCAAAGCCAAGAAGGATGAGTGTAGAATGGGGAAGAGATTTGGAGGGTCACAAGGAGTGTTCTGGAAAGATATACTCTCCAGTGGTACAACTGGTCGTAAGACTATGGACTGAGATTGGGATTGGATTTTGGGATTGGCCAGGTCAGAGCCACTTGCTTCTCTTCCCACATGGGGGATGTAATTAAGAAAAGAGTTTGATGGGAGAAGTCATCTCCTTCGGGATCCCTCAAGCATTTCATCTTCTGTAGCCTAAGAACTGGGTGTTCTCCCAGCAAGGGCCAAGGCTGGCTCCTTAGGCAGGGTCCTGTGGCTTCCACCCCGGGTCTCAGTCATTCCTGAGAGGGTGGCAAGGCTGCCTGAACGGCACCATGGGCACAGCGTTACTTGGAGGTGGCCTTGCTGAGGCCCTTGGGGTTTTGCCTAGGCCAGGAAGTGCAGAAGGTTAATATGTCTGGTATACTGTGGTGGATGTGTTCTTAGGAAGCTTGTCAGACCATCCTGAAAAGACTGGAACCCTTCAAGAAAAAGAATCCTTCTGGCACCTGGGAAGAATGGGTAAGTCTGAGCTGATCCAAGTCCTTTTGAAAATGAGAGACATTAAAAGCAGGCTCTCTGTCCCTCCTGCAGCAGGAATAGGGTCATGATCTAGTCTCAGGCAGAGAAGCTGAAGTGGTTTGTATGGTTTCACAGGACAAGTAAATGCTCTACCTTGTTGGGCCCCCTTCTCTATGTTTTCATAGCTGAGGGAAGTCACCTGAGGAAGAATTTTGATCCAGGATCTCAACAACACTGTGGGGACTGGGGGATTGGCTGCCCTGAGCCTCAGAAGGTGGGGTGACTACTAAATGCGCTTGACTCTGGGCCTGGTTCCATACCCTGCTCGTCCTCAGTCTTAATGAGCTTGGTTTTCTTCAAACCTCTTGCTGTCAGAGGGCTGCCCCTGGAGGCACTTCCCCTTCCTGCTCTGGATTCTGGGTCTACTGGGGCTCCATCTGTGAAGGAGTGGGGGGAAAAGACATTACCCAAGAGTTTCTATCATTCCTGTGGTTTTAGAAGTGACAGGCAAGCACTCATAATAAGAAGGAGCCCAGTTCTTTGGTTTCTGGTGTGGAGGCCTGTGTGTTGGGAACACTCAGAGGGAAGCCGTAAGGATGTCTCTCTCTGGCAGAAGACTGCATCTCTTCCAACAAGCAGATACCTCAGTGGTAGCCCTGTTTTACCATCTCCCATAGTTGGTGTGGGAAAAGTGGGCACAATGGTAACATACAGCGTGAGCCCACACATGACCCAGTCAGATAGTATACATTTCCTTCAATAGACCCAAAGAAAAGAAGCTATTTCTCTCAGACCCCCTCACTTTATTGTGCCTCATGTGACTGACCTCCACCTGCCTTCCCACACTCACAGATACCACACACATAAATACCACATGAATCTGGGTTGACTTTGGTAGTTTGGATTTCAGCATGGAGACACAGAGAGGCAAGCTTGAGCTGAATGTTGAGGGAAGAAAAGGATTTGGGCATATACAGTGGAGGAACCATGTGAATGAAGGTATAGAGCTGTGGGGACACAGAGGGGCTGGGAGAGATGGACACTCGAGTTTGGTTGGCGTGGCCATGACGTGTGTGTGACATGAAGCCAGAGAGAACATTGGGGTCCTGAATATCAAGCATGTGCTCTAGAGACAATGGGGCATCATCCAAAGCTCTAGAGCAGGGGAGTGACGTGGGCAGTACGTTAAGATGCTTGCTGTGGTTGGGCTGGACTCCCCGGTGGGGTGAGGAGGCTACTCGAAGAGTGAAGACGAACTAAGAGGCTTCCATAGCTCCCCGGCTTCCAGTGCGGTCTCCCCGTGCAGTGAGCCTGTGAGGTGAGCTGTGGAGGTGGGAGCCACGGGTACACAGCTTTGGTCAGCTTCCAGATGAGGGTGAACTCGTGAGATCTTAGTGCTGGGGCAAGGATTCTGGAAAGCATGCTAAGCCCTTCCTGTTGTTTATCCCCTCTTCTCAGGTCTTAGCTGCCTACCTTGATGCAGTGAGCTTGTCTGCAACTGGGTTTTATAAGTAAGTACGGGGCTGGTCTCACCCGCCTCACCATGTGTTGTCATCCTAACCTCTGAGGTCCCCTCCTGCACTGAATGCTCTCAGCCTTTGGTCAGGAGAGAGCAGTTCCCCTGAAACTCTTATCTCTTCAATGGTATTCTGCTAATTTCACTCTGAAAATGGTCTAAAATACCCAGCATCGCCAATCTATGTGCCAAGGAGGCGGAAACATGAGCCGGCCTATCCAAAGACTTGTGCTCTAGTTCTGGTCTGGAAGTGTATTCTTGCACTTGGAGAAATCGGGGATCTCGCTGAGCCTGTTTGCTCATTAATGACACAGTGGGACCATCACCAGCCACCCCTCCCTCAGCTTTCTCCTAGAACTGGGGTCGGAGCTGCCCCCGTGTGTTCCTCTGTACCGCGTGTTAGATTTCTGCATGGGGACTCTCCTTGGAAAGAATCACAGGGAGATTTAGAGCACGTGGTCTCGTTACAAAATGCAGAATTCAGTGGAGCCGAAAGTGAGATTTGGAAAAGAGCACATACCTTCTGCTACTTTGAAATTCAGTAGCAGCGAGAAGAGCTCGAGACGTTGTCGATTTGATTCTGCGGCTGTGAAAAGATGCGATTATATTTCCTACCAGCCGTAACGTTCTAGCTTTCTCTGGGGAGTTGAACTCCGACCTTTTCTTTCACACATCAATGGGTTTAGAGAAATAGTTCACTATGTATTTTAGTTTTGCCAGTGCTCCCTGGGTTATGTGATACTTGACCTGTGCAAACACGCACGTGTGCAGTTTTTCTCAGAAGTTCTTGCTTTATTTTCAGAGTTGGTAAAACTGGGTAATATAAAGCAACACCCAAGTGAAGACGGAGACGGTGGCAGGTTCTCCTGGGAGAAGCCCTTTCCCTCAGCGCTGTGCTGGTGCTGTGGTCATACAGATTTTGATCCCATCAGCTCATGTTTTCTTCTGTCATGCATAGAAAAACATGGGTGCAGGGGCTTGTACACTCTGGGTGTGAAAATATGCACACACACATATGACTCATGTGAAATTAGAATTGTATAAGATACTCAGGATTAAAGAAGAAAAAATATAAGAGAACATCTGCTTTTATCAATAACACTTTCCTCAAATCATTTGCTGCAATGGAGAAGGGACCAGTAGCCACAGAGTAACGCAGGCAAGCGGCTGAAGATGCCCCCAGGCTCGCAGGAGATGCTGAGCTCAGCTCTCAGCTGGAGAAACTGAGCAGCCCAGGAGGCAGCACGGGCCGGATCTCTGGTCCCGAGACCTTGAGCTCCAATTCAGCAGATCCTTCGGAATGTGGCCCTCATGTCCTTCGTGAGCTTGGGCGAATGTGTCCCCTGTTTCTACCACGTAGAGGCCAGCACACTGATACTATATGCCACTCAGCTGTACAGAATGATTCACATAAGGGCCTTGGGCAGAACTGAGCAGACAGGAGACAGAATGCTCTGGAACACCTGGGTTTTATTAACAGGTTCAGATTAAAAACACGTGGACTTTTATGAAGAGCAGCTGAATGAAAAAACCTTTGGAGTTTTAGGATTTTGTGGGTGAAGCTGTGTGTGTGTGTGTGTGTGTGTGTGTGTATGGTGGGGGTGCGTGTGCTCATCTTAACACGTGTGCAATGTTTTCTCTTTTCTCCCCCAGGACACCCAACCTCGGCTACAGCTTTGAGACGAACTCAGGAAATCCCTTCCACTACTTCTCCTACGGGGTGGCTTGCTCCGAAGTGGAAATCGACTGCTTAACGGGGGATCACAAAGTAAGGAGTTTGCAGAACCATTGTACTAAGTTAGGGGAAAGAGGAAAAACAAGTGAGTTACAAACGCTAAGAACCGCTAGAGAGAGACACACTTTATGGCTGGGAAAAATAATGTCTGACATCACAGCCTGGCCGACTTCCGATAAAGGACCAGCGAGCAAATATTTGAGGCTTTCTGGGCCCATCACCGAAGCACGAGAACAGCCACAGACGAATGTAAACGAACGGTCACGGCCGCGTTCCCCTACGATGTGGCTTGTGCACACTGTGAATTTCATAGAATTTCACATGTCACACCATATTCCTTTTATTTTTGTCAGTCATTTAAAAAGGCAAACACCATTATTAGTTGACAGGTCCTACAAAAGCGGGGCTTAGGCTGGAATCAGCCCATGGAACATAGTTTGTTGTCCCCTTGCTGACACGATTGACCCAGACTCGGGTTCAGAGCCCAGGGACCTGGGAACCGGCCTTCCCACTCATGCGTGGGTGTGTGCACGGTGACTTCTGATCACCGGGAGAGCACAGCCGCTGCCATCCCCTGCCCTCCCGGCCCAAACTCCAACCTCAGCGTTGACGATGCCGTGCCAAGTGGCAGCGCCATGAACACCCTGCTTGAGCACGGCCCGGGCACTCTGCTTCTGAAAGTGCTGTTTGGTTGACGCAGTCATTTAAGGGTCACCGAGCCCCGTCTGTCATCCCACACCTTCCTTTCTTCTCACACTGCTTTTTATTCTCCCCCCGCCTTCAGAACCTCCGCACTGACATTGTCATGGATGTTGGCTCCAGTCTGAACCCTGCCATTGATATTGGACAGGTAAGGCACACGGGTGAGCAGGGTGGTGAGGGACTTGGCCACGGGTGTGTCCCTTCTTCTCTGAGGGTCACCAGCCAATGCATTTTGTCCAGTGTCATTGAAAAGCCGGTCTGAACAGGGTACCACGTGAGTCTCCCTCAGCAGGAGTTAGATCGATGAGAGCACACCCAGCTCTTGAGGCCGAAGACACATTAATGTAGATTCTGGAAAGGGCACTCACCTCAGAGAACAAGATGATGAATGGTGTGAACACTGGGTGCACGCACGCAGGCACGCACATGCACACTCACGCAGAGTTTGAGAAGGGGCACACTGTGGAATGGAGATTGAGTTTGGGATTGGTGTGCAGGCAATGAGGTCTGAGGCCAGAGGAGTTTCTCCCTCCTCATTCCTCTTCCACCCAGGATGCATTTTGTCCTCTAGGAAGTAAACGTCAAGTGTGGAATGCCAGAGAACAGTGGGGCAAAAGAAACAAGTTCAAGCAAGAGGAATAAAGGGATGGCTCAAAGAAAATCACGTTTGGAAACTATGAGAGTGTTGGGTGGGATAGGTGGAGCAGGAGACAGGGAGGCATCAAGAGCTGGAGTACTGAGCATCTGGTAGAAAATATAAATTGTATTTTTCAAAAACAGGCAATTACTGAGTATACAGAAACTTAGTCATTAGTCACTGTTCATTAATTCACTCAACAACCATTGGGGGAGCCCCTCCTAGAGGCAGGCACTGAGCTCGGTGCCTCGGACACAGAGATGATGAGCACCCCATTGGGAGAACACACGTGCTTGGCAGTGGGGCCCCTGAGTCCTGTGGTGACAGGGAGGCTGGGAGAACAGACGTGTGGGCTAGCAAGCACGTGGCAGGTGCCCTCGGAGAGATCTGTGAGCCACAGCAGGGGCCCTGACTTTCCCAGAGGGCAGGCAGGGTGGGGAGTTCAAAAAACCTACATCTGCGATCCCAGAAATTCCTCCTGTCTTGTGGGGCTGCCTACAAGTGCATGGTCCTGCTTAGCGCATAGGAGGCGCGTGGGCCCCTGAGGTACATTCAGCAACTGTCCGCCTGGGAGCCCACTCCTCAGCTCCAAGTTGCCGCTTCCCTGGTGGCAATGTGGATGGAACAGCTCCACCCACCCTGCGGCAGATTTTAATGAAAAATGATGCCTACCACGGTGTGATCCTTCTGGAATCGCTGACATGTTCTAAAACTAACCTTCTGTGTTAACGCCTTTGCTCTGCCTACCTCAATGCCTGGCGAAGGCCCAGATAGATGAATCCCAGGCTGGGCAGGAGCCAGGTAGGCTGTGGAGGGCTGTTTCCAGCTTCTTTCCAGGCCCGCTCCAGATGGGGCTTGGTGCCTGATGTGGGAAGTAGTATCTGTCCTTGGGGAGGGGGGAAGCAGAGTGACCGTGGTGTGTGTCTGTCTTGCAGGTGGAAGGGGCATTCGTGCAGGGCCTTGGCCTCTTCACCCTGGAGGAGCTGCACTACTCCCCAGAGGGGAGCCTGCACACCCGTGGCCCCAGCACCTATAAGATCCCTGCATTTGGCAGCATCCCCATTGAGTTCAGTGTGTCCCTGCTCCGTGACTGCCCCAACAAGAAGGCCATCTATGCATCCAAGGTACTGTTGCCCTGGGTCTGTGCTGCCTTCTGGTCTCCGCTGTGGGAGGCTCCGGGTGAAGGAGGGCCTCCAGCCACCCACCTTGTAGGTCTGCAGACGGCTGGTCTGGAAGGACAAGAGGACTTGACACTAGTTTTTGTAGTTTTGGTGAGGATGGCAGAGGGGTGGGCATTCCCTGCGTGAGAAAACAGAACTGGGATGACACCACCTCTGGATGGTCAAAGCTGGCTCCTTTGGGTGCACTCAGAGGGATTCCTTAATCCAGTCCTGTAGGTCAAAGCCTGACCTCCACCCATGTCTCAGGTATGCGTCTTGACACTGGTCCTAAAGGTGATCCCACAGATACGCACCCCTCCCTGTTATCCCACAAGAATAGCATATTCATTGCAGATCAGGCAACACCTCTGTGCAAGCCCTTTGCCCCCTTCAGTTGGCTGGCACCTGACCTTAAACTTGATCTGCATGTCTGAAGGATTCTAGCCTTCCTGTATTTCCTCGCTGTCCCCAGTAAGGATGAAAAAATGGTTGAAAATCAAGTAAGCTGATTGATACAGTCCTAGATCTAAGAAGGAAGACAGATGATCACTTGTAACCAGTGAAATACAGCCATTTGCTCATCTCATGGTTTACTTTACTGTGGTTGGGGCTGGGCCCTCTGTGATCCTTGCCATTGACTTTCACGCTTTGGCAAGCACCGGGATCACTGCGGACACATGATAAAAATGCAGTTCTGTGGGGCCCAGCCCTAGAAGTTGTGATTCAGTGGGTCTGGAGTAGGGCCCTGGCATAGGCGTGTTCAAGTATCCCTAGTGATTTTGTTACAGGCAGTTTCTGATCTATGCTCTGGGGGGACAAAACAACCTCTGCCAGAAAATGTTGAATTCCTGTTTGTCATGATACCTATATTCCAGACGATGCTGTTGCCTGGAAGTATGATTGTGGTGCCTGTAAATGTTGTCAGAGCTGCAGGCAGACAATTCCCCGGCCTCCTAACTGTGAGGAAAGGGTCAAAATTCATGCCAGACTTTTTTGTCCATAAAATATAATTCTTTAATACAACTCGTAGTGGTACATTTTATTTGCATGGTGTCATCAGAGAAAATCACATAGTGAGGGTTAAAAGAAATATGCCAACGAGGTTGAGTCATTTATTAGG
This sequence comes from Ursus americanus, assembly GCF_024610735.1. Lineage (NCBI taxonomy): Eukaryota > Metazoa > Chordata > Mammalia > Carnivora > Ursidae > Ursus > Ursus americanus. Next base: position 61,711,472 of record NC_142133.1, read on the forward strand.
TAGATAGTTCTCGGCCCCTGAAGAATTTTGACCATTCTCTCTGACTTACTGGGTGCAGCCTGCCAGTGTCTGCTGGGGTTCCCGACGTCACCAGCCCTCCAGGTGTGAAGGCTGGGGTCTCGTTGCCTGATTCCCTGTCCTGTGCTCTGTTTGCTCAGGCCGTCGGGGAGCCACCCCTTTTCCTGGCAGCCTCTATCTTCTTTGCCATCAAAGATGCCATCCGTGCAGCTCGAGCTAAGAACCCAGATTGTAAGATGGAGAAGCTTTTCCGGCTTGACAGCCCCGCCACCCCAGAGAAGATTCGCAACGCCTGCGTGGACCAGTTCACCACCCTGGTATGAGGCCCCTTGAGTGCCCACTCAGTCTGGGGGAGGCAGGGGCAGAGGCCTGACACTGCAGAGAGGACGGTGGGATGCCAGGCTCCCTCTCTCCACTGGGCAGCCTTGGATCTGTGCTGCCTTCCTTCTGCCATTGAGGCACCCCCACGAATTTGCTGGAAAACAGCTAGAAATCCCCTTAGAGCGGCAGCTTGCAGCTGGGCCTTCTTCAAGGGAAGAGGGCTCTTTGGTGCACAGCTATCACCCACAGATTTCACTGTTTTCCATGAAGATGAGGGTGATGGGTAAAAGTCCCCAAGAGCCTAATCTCTTGTGTCCATCCCTGGCACATTCGAGACTCTTCTTTGTGAAGGCCACTGTGTGAGTACTATGGAGTCGGAGACAGAAAGGGGAGTCAATGACCTAATCAGAGGCAGCACGTTCACGCTGTGCTTGCTGTGAGCCATGCCGCTGCTGGCACGTGCGGGTGCCCATGAGCACTTCGCGGTCTTTCTGGAAACCAGACGATCGTGTTTCAGGGTGATGGGTTACTAGCTCAGTGTACCTAGCAGAATGAGCAGGAGTTCTGTGGTCATTGGAATCCTTCTGGGAGGGCCCTAGAAGATACTTGTAGTGGACGATGCCCATGCAAGGACGGTTTCCTCCGCTGTTGCCTCTGAGTTGAGCTGAACAGGCGCTGCACGCACAGGGCTTGCCAGCTGCCTTTGCAACAGCTGCCTCTGTTGACTTAGCAGGACCCGCTTCTTCCTGCTAACCCAAGTTGGCTTGCCTTCTGGGCATTCGACAGGAAAGTTGATAGGCCTTTTGGGGTTGGGGTTTAGAGGCAAAACGGGTACTCATGGACCCAAAGCGTTCCAGGGATGGGAGGGTCCAGGAGGGTCCCCAGAGCGGGCAGATCTGCTGTCCCAGGCCTCAGCACTGAGGGTGAGGGAGGCCGACGGGACCCCAGGCAGGCCGCCCTCCTCTGCCAATAGCTTTAGCTACGGGATAAGAAACCCCAGACTATGTGTGGAGCTTCCAGGCAGTGAGCAATGCCCATGGCTCCGCAGTAAACTTTCCACAGCCCAGAACCTTCCCACCGTGGCACAATACAGACAGTTGCCCAAATTCCATTCCCTGGGAGGTGAGGTGCTGCATGGCTCCCCGTAAGCTTATGCAGGTTGCAAGTTAGCTCCTTGCAAACAGTCTGATGCAGAACTCATAGATTTAATGAGCCCCTCTGGGTCCCCAGACCTAAAGCAAAGATTCCAATCCAAGCCCCTTTGCTCTTTTACAACACACCAGTGATTTAAAATCCCTGCGATGGGTTTGCATGTGTAGCTGATTCTATGAACCAGTCATGCTTTTCAGGACTGTGAGTACCTTATGCGAAGGGACCGCTCTGGATCTGGTCATCCCTGTGCCTACTAGCATGCCTACCACATGGAGAGTGCTTAGCAAAAATATGAATGACTAGGAAATGAAGGGGTCCTGCCCTGGGGGCACTCCCAACATCCAGGACTGCAGAGAGGTGTTCGGTCTCAGAATGGTGGTTGGCAGTGGTGGGAGGTGGCATGGGCATCAGAGGGGGCAACGTGTCCTGTGCTATGGGAAGACCCCGGCAATGAGTTCTCTGCCATTTCTTCCTAGTGTGTCACTGGCGTACCGGAAAACTGTAAGCCCTGGTCTGTGAGGGTCTGAAGAGAAATCCCCCAGCAGAGCCTTCCTGTGCAACCCCGGAGTTCCCATGGGGTGTGGGTCAGGCCCTGCAGAACCCGAGAACCCGAGTCTGTACACGTCGTGGCCGATGACGCTTGATGCATCAGGATGGTGTTCGGAAGAACACTGACTGTGTTGGCAGATGTTGATCAAAATATGCTTTGCAAACTTCATGATAAGCCAATTCAGAACTGTTAGGCCCGTGTAACTGATAAGCAATGAGAATCTTTTAACGTCTGTTTTAATCATGCATTTAAAATAGGTTTAAGAAGTATTTGTGCCATAACCTAACTCCCAGGACAGGCTGTCTAACCTCAGGCGCTGACAGTCTGCCCTTCAAGGAGAATGCCCACAAACCTCCAGAAGCTGACAGTCTAAATCCGTGTGCCTTCCTCGGAAAGCTTCCCTTTCAAACTGATGAACGTCATATTATAACTGCAGATCCATACTCCAATTTGCAGTGGGACAGTGGGGTGAGATTCAAACCTCTAACTACCTTTGGGTCATTGAAGAGAATGAACAATGAAACAAATTCAGGGGTAACTGAATCTGATCTTATTAAGTGGCAGAAAGTAAATTATTCTATACCATCAAAAGCCAACAAACCCAAGTATTGAGTACCTACAATGTGCTAGGTTTCTTTCTCTTCCCCTTAGTATATTAAAAAAAAAAAAATCCGGGAAAAATCTTCATTGGAAGCCAGAGTGATTTCCATCTGGAAATCATGCTACCAAAATCAAGATCAGCCAGAGAAATCACTGTCAGGGAGCCTGGGTTCTCATCCCAGCTGTGTCTCTATCTGCACGACCTTGGTCTGTCGTTTCTCTTTTCTGTGCTTTATTTCACTGTAGAATGAAAGGATTGGACTGGAATAATCTCTAAGGCCTTCTCCAGCTCTAAAAGTCTATAAATATATGACCTGAAAACTCCAGTTATATAAGGGATCTGCAGCTACCAGAGACTGGGCTTCCTTACTGTGATGTGCTTTCTGGACTTAACGAATCCTGCTTAGGTTCTCCCAAGTTCCTGAGGTTGGTAAAGAGAACAGGAGAGGAGCAAACATCCTCTAGTTGCTCCGAAAGGTGATTTCATCGCTGTGTGGTGCGGGTGGCTGAGGTGACATTGTCATATGCCTTCACTGCTTCAAACACCCAAATTTCTGCCAGATGGGGCCATGGTTCTGGCCATGGAAAGAGAATAGTGGAGGCCATGCACTTGATCCTGGTGCTTAATGCCACTAATAAATTAAACGGTCAGCTGCTTGGCATGTGAGAAATACTTATTAATCATCCTACTCTCACCAAATGCTAATACCTGCCATGTCTTAGCCAGACTTCATTTCTAGAGAACAGACACACTAAACACTCACATACACACACACACATGCACACACACACATACGCTCACGCACTTTCTTTGGAGGGGGCGGGGCAGAAGGAAAGGGAGAGAGAGGATCTTAAGCAGGCTCCATACCCAGCGCAGGGCCCAACGTGGGACTCCATCTCGCCACCCTGAGCCAAAATCAAGAGTCAGACACTTACCCGACTGAGCCAACCAGGTGCCCTATACACTTTCTTACAAAATTCCCTTCCTCAGAGTATTCTAGGTATGCCAGCTGTTTTACAGTGCCTTAAGAGCAAAGAACATTAGAAATTGAACTGATATTTCCATGGAGATCCATGCACGTCCATTTTATTGGCTTTCTGGAATGTTCTAGGACATTAGGACACAAGCCTAAGACTGAAATGTGTCTGCTGTCATTAGTGAGCCTGCAAGGACTGAACAATGACTGCGTTTTCTTCTGAGCTTAGGAACAGAGGCAAGGCCGAGTGGTTATAAAAATCCAACAAGCAAGTGCTTTGTGAGCTGTCCATCACTGTGTTATGCTGAGGGGCTGTTCTCGCAGACACCTGGCCTCGCCCTGTCATCTCAATCTGGAGTCTGGCTGGCTCAGTCAGTTGAGCATCTGCCCTGGCCTCAGGTCATGATCCCAGGATCCTAGGGTAGAGCCCTGCATCGGGCTCCCTGCTCAGTAGGAAGCCTGCTTCTCCCTCTGCCCCTGCTTGTGCTTTCTCTCTCTGTCAAAATAAAATAAATAAAATCTTTAAAAAAATATCAAGTGTCTGGAGTCTATAAGGGGAGGGTGCTTGGTCTTCCTGGTATTGCGCAAGGGTTGTGGCCAACACTGCCTGCAGTATCCCAGTGCCACCTGCAGAGGGCGATGGAAGACTGGACATGAGACGAAAGCCTCCAGGCCCAGCGGCACTGCATCTGGGGTTAGTAAACGGGAAACTGACGGAGGATCTCAGTGTAGATGGGAGTGTCTTCAAAGGCTTCTCCACGAGCTGGACTTAACGCTGACCTAGGGTTTGAGAATGACAAAATCTCAAAAGAGCCCTTGGACGATGTGGGTCAGCCATGGCAGCCTGAGCTCTTGATGAAAGGCTAGTGGGGGGATGGGGAAGGCGGGTCTTCTTTTCTGGGCGTCTGTAACTTAACGGGTGCCACATTTAGTGCTTGACCTACAGGGTCTCATCTGATCCTCCCAGTGGCCTGAAGAGGCATTCATTTAATCTCTGCAGCCGCATGAAGGAGAAGCCTGACCCACCGCTACAGAGAGGACTTCCTCAGCCAAGGGTCTTTACTCCTGGGAGCCCCCACGGGCCGCGCAGCCAGGAAGCTGGTGTAGACCCGGAGCTGATCAGCCTGACAGAGTGGTCTCGGCCGAAGCAGGCTCCCAGAGGCTGTGGGAGGCACCTAGATGCTTCTGTGTTCTCCTGCAGGCAGTGTTGTGTTCTAAGGCTGGCGTGGCCAGACTGCCGAGGTGTTGTCCAAAGGCTGCTGAGGAATGGCACCCTACTCCAGAGCTGGGGTGACTGGAAGGCCAGGATGGGGGGGACAGGATGGATGGAGGGTGTAGGAGAAACCCCAGGCAAAGGATGAGGACAGAAATAGTTCCAGCTTATTGATTTATGACTGGGAACATCCCTGAGCCTATGATATTTTTATCTTTAGTTGAGGGGGAGCCTGGAAACCATTTGCTGCCTATTTTAGATCCTGGGATAAAGCTATTTGGAACGTGCGGCTTCCTTGGCTGAGGCTTGATGTCACCCTGGGGCCCCCAGGCCCAGGGGTCTGGCCTTTTGTTTTATCTCTATCCTGAACTGCAGGAGTACATGCCCCTAAGGCGGGAGACAGATCTTGTGACAATCTTGTCACCTGAAGCAAAGCAGCCCACGGATGGGAGTGGAAATGTCAGGCTTTGCCCTTGAACCGGCGCAGCCGGGGCCCTGCACATTCCCACAGACCGACTCAGCATTCTGGAGCGTGGGGACCATCAAGCTCAGGCTCTTTGTTTCAGAGCTGAGAAACCTAAGCCCAGAGAGGGTAACTGACTTGTTTAGGGTCCCACAGCCCTTCAGTGAGAGGGATAGGCTTAAGACAAGGGTGCCTGACTCCTGGTCCAGACTATTTAAATCATACCTCTGCTGGCCAAGTGGGCCTTCTCTTATGCAATTGGGTCAGATTGCTGGGGAATCTGATGGAAATCTAGTTATGCTGGTTGGGAAGAAGATTAGAGATCTCGGGGCCCAAGACAAACACCGTGGCAAGGGGGGCATCTGCCTTACTGCTGCCTAAGTTCCTAGGGCAGGATCCTAAAATGAGCTTCTTTCTTAAGCCCCACCACCTGGAGCAAAACAGTTACGTGGAAAACATCCCTTCGTTCCAGAGTGGGATGCGAAGTCATCTATGCAAGACTTATTATTGTGTCACCTATAGCTCATCCCCTACCTCGAGGAAATAAAGGGTTGACATGGAGTTTGAGAACTTGGAGAGAGAGCTCTCTGAAGATAGCAAGCTGTACATCGTCCCTGCCAAAGAGAGAGAGAGAGAGAGAGGGAGAGAGATTGTATTCTAGGGGGGAAGATCTCCTGACCAGGCCATTGGAGGGGGAGCTTCAAAGGGACACTCAAAGACCCAAACCAGGACAGTTGCTTGAGAACCTGCAGTTGAATCAGCCAGAGGCAGCAGGAGAGCAACGGGAAGGGAGCATGAGCCAGCCGCCGTTCCTCCAGTGTCAAGGCAAGGAGACTAATGTGGCCGCACCGGATGTCACCCAGAGGACTGCCTGGAGAGGGTGGGAGAGTCTTATGCCCAGGGCTCAAAAGGGCCTCAGGTGAGCTTTCTCCAGTGTGGCCTGTAGGAAATACTCATACCTCCTGACACTGCCTCCTCTGATCCAGCCGGATATCCAGCCAGCCCCTCTCTAAGGCCCCTGCCCCCACCCAGCTCCACCCCATAGAGGGCTTTCTGTAGGGAGGAAGGTAGCAGAGCTCTCTCCGGTGCTTCCGTGACAGGCTGAGAGTAAGACCGAGGGTCTCTTTCCTGACCTTGAGCCCTGAATGTTGGGAGTAGGGAGCGTAAGGAGGCTGGGCCCGGGCTGCTCCCATTGTTCTCATGTGCTCCTGCCTCAGTCCGGGGAGCACAGAGAACATTCCTGAGAGTCTGAGAAGCATGTATCTCCCTCCCTCCCTCTGCCTCCTCCTCTCCCATACATCCTACCTGAAGTAGAGACCTGGTCCCTTCCCCTGTGCAGCCAATTGTCCTAACCTTCGAACTTTTGATAAATACCGAACTGGCCCACGCATTTCCCTGTGTTCTTCCTTCCATGAGGTGGTCCAGGGGTCCTCCTTGCTGCATGACAGCCTTGTGAGGCACTGCCATTCCTTGCTTCCCGCCTAGGCTGGACTGAGTGCCTGCCCTGGGGCGATGGCAGGCTACCTGCCTGGGCCCGCACTGGGTGACGTAGGAGCTGAGTATAACACATGGGGGCTGAGACCCTCTGCTTCTCCTCTTCCCTCTTCTCTCTTGGGCAACTCACTTAGTTGCTCGGAACCTCAGTCTTCCCATCCATGAAATGGGCATGGATAATCATACCTCCTCTGCTGGGCTGTTGTGAGGAGTGAAAGAGGGAACGGATTAGAAAGCACTTTGAGGAGTGCAGAGCTGTATTTTCTAGGCTTGACTGGACCTTGAAGCAGACAAACTCCGGGAGGATCACGAGTGAGCTTCCGAAACACGGTGCAAGGGAGGTTGCAGCAATGAGTCAGGTCAAGCTCTTGACCATAATGAGGTGTGGGCTGAGGGGGAACTGCCGGCACCCAGACGGCTGTGGTCTTAAACCAAGTTAGACCGTTTCGTGTGTCATTATATTTTGGCACAAACGACAAAAATGATTGATTAGCATGTCTCAGCTTTTCACACAGACGCTACTTTCCCAGCACACTGGCCTGGAGAGGAGGGCTGGCTCTCAGCTCCCCACGGCTAACTAATACATACCCATGAGAGTGGGCACAGAGTGCATCAGGCATCTTCCCAGGCCTTTATTAAGAGGCTGGAAGGAGACAGTCCTTCACTCTGTCACCTCTGCCATTTAATCTTGCCTGATAAAGATAACAACTGACACTCTTACAGCAATTTGCAAGGCCCTTTACCTTTTATTATTTAATGGAACTCTTGCAGTAAACCTACGCAGTGTGTGTTATAATCATACCCATTTTACAGATGAGGAAGCAGAGGCTCGGGGCAAGAAGGTGGTGGTGCAGTCGAGAACACTAGCTGTGACCTCCACAGATATGTTCCCATCTTGGGTGTCCCACTTAGCTGCTGTGTGATCTCGACCAAATTGCTTAAATCTTTGTACTTGTACTTTCTCATCTAATCTGGTAACAGCCTTCCTCCCTAGCACTCACTGCCACCCTGCCCCTGGGACCCGAGGGGGCCACCTCTCTGGGAGATTGGGCCGTGGTCATCGGTGGTGATCTGTGGACCTCAACTGATGAGGACAATGGCTTGCGAGGAGCTCAGCCCTCATTTGCTGAAATCCCACATGGTCTTTTTTTTTATTATTATTATTATATTTTTTATTATATTATGTTAGTATATATAGTATGGTGATACAGTACATCCCTGATTTTTGATGTAAAGTTCCATGATTCATTAGTTGTGTATAACACCCAATGCACCATGCAATACATGCCGTCCTTAATACATGGTCTTCTTGCTTTGGGCAGGTGCCTTGTGCTTCCTGACGGCCATATGCTGGGCTGAGCCCAGGGCTGGAGTGGAAGGAGCATGGGCTGCATATGAACCCTCTTCTCCGCTCCGACAGCATCTGAGCTCTCTTCCCTTGGGTCGATGACTCACCCTCTGAGCCTCAGTCTCCTCACTGAGAAAAGGAAGGTAGCAAGACCCACTGTCAGTATTTTGACACTCAGTGAGGTCAACCGTAAAAGCGCCCAGCACGGCATTTGGCCCCAGCTTGGCTGCTCCATAAATATCATCCCGTTGCTGTTGCAAGATGTGCCCGGCCTCTGGACGAAATGTTGTAAGTGTAGTGGCAAACACGTTTCCACTGTGTACTTGCAGTGGACCCTGCTGGAAATCCTCTAACTGGGCTGCCAGTTACCGGTTTCTCTAAGCGTTGGCTGCTCATGGCTTGTATCCGCCACCTGTTGTCTGGAGACTCGCCCTCAGCTACAGCAGAAGCTACCTCACCCGGGAGGTTAGAAGCCCTCTGCACCCCTTACCCCTGAGGGCAGACAGTGACCAGCTGTCAGCAGGGGCAGAACAATGGCCCTTGCCCCTGTCCTGGGGTGGGGGGGCAAGGCTGAAACCAGACTCCCGCTGAGCCCCCAGCCTTGCTTTGCACACCTGCCCTACTCATTCTGTCTTGAGAGCAGCTCCCCTTCCCCCTCAAATCACGGCAATCAATTGCTTCTAAATCCTGGCTTCTTGGGAACGACCCTGGGACAGGTCCTATGCTGTTTTCTACTTGCGTCATTTAAAAACACATTACATTTACACATTACATTCTTGCATCCCTGCCCTCTGGGTATTGTAGGGCTGGGAATCCTCACCATCTTGCAAAGTAATGTGCGGCTGGGAATTCCCAACTTACTGGGAGCTCAGAGTCAGTCTAATGAGATCAGGTATGTGTGCTTGGTTGATCTTGACCGTACCTTGAGTCTCTCCCGAGTCTCCATCATTCCCCAGGGCCACTTGTCCCATTCTTACAAAAATGTCCTCTGGTCAAAGCATCATCAATTTCCTCTACTGTTTCGTTGAATCCTCCTCTTTTGCTGAGATAGATAGATCTCACACAAAAGTGACCAGGGCCGTCCTCTGGTCCAAGCATCATCAATTTCCTCTACTGTTTCCTCTCCTCTTTTGCTGAGATGATAGATCTCACACAAAAGTGACCAGGGCCGTCTGCCTTGCCATTGTTGGTTCCTTATATGATCACATGTACCTGGGCTCTGAGAAAATGATATGCATTGCTCCAATGGGGTACCTAAAACATTTTAGAGCTGGAACGGACAACTCCAAAGGACCTAGCTTGGTGGACCTCACGTGGGGGTGATTTGTCCCTCAGGGGACATTTGGCCATGTCTGGGACCTCTTTGGTTGCCACAAATTCGGGGGGGGGGTGACACCTGGCATCTGGTGGGTACAGTCCAAGGATGCCACTAACATCTTGCTATGCCCAGGGCAGCCCCCTGAAACCCCCTGAAGCAAAGAATTATTTAGACCCAAATGTCAACATTGCTGAAGTTGAGAAACCCTGGTCCCTCCGACCACCTTGATATCAGGGAGATGACTGAGGGCCCTGGAGGTGGTGGTGGCAGAATTAAAACCTGGCTTGTTCTTTCTACTGACCTGTTGTCTCTATATGTTATAGCTTCAGTTCTGTGTAGCAAGTGTGTGACAACAATCTCCTTGTAGAATGGAAACCTTCTAGTGCAAGAGCATACCAAGAAGTTCTTATTTCTAATTGGACACTCAAGAGGTATCCACTCAGCATGAGGAATTACCCTCCCTGCAAAATATCTCTCTATCTCTATCTATTATCTATCTATCTATCTATCTATCTATCTATCTATCTATCTATCTATCTATCATCTATCTATCTATCTATCTATCATCTATCATCTATAGATCTCTCTCTATATCACACACACACACACACACACACACACACACACACATATCATATATATCTAGTCCCATGTATATAAACTCCCCAGAAGGGGGATGGGGGAATATCTGGTCTATTAGACAAGTTTCAAGTGTTGTATTTCATAACCAGATACACTGTGAGTTTGTTTGCTTCCCTATGATCTATGTTTTTCCTTTAAGAACTTTTTTCTTAAATAAATTACAGTATATATCAAACATAAGTAATACAGAGAAAAATTAAAGACAAATATATACTTCCCACCCAGTTCTAAAAATGTGTTTGTTTTCTATGTTTAAAAATTAATGTTTTAAGTACAGTTGAAACCTTCCAATGTATCTCCGATCCTCAGGCTTTCCTCTCTGCCTTGAGGCAGTCAGTATCCTAAGGTTGGTGTCTATCCTCCCCATTCATGTTTTTATATTTTGACTGGATATATACATATATCCATGGGCAAGGCACAGCACTTGCGCATGAGTGTTTTAAAATTCATACCCATCAACTACCAGAATAGCTCACATTTGAAAGACTAAAAACTCAAGTGTCAATAAGATGCAGAGTTACTGGAACTCTCATATAATGTTAGGGAAGTAAGTTGGTAAAACCACTTTGGAGAACTATTTGGGGGGTCTCTGCAAGAGCGGAAAGCACGCACACCCGCCGACCCAGCAATTGCTGAGCTATCCCCGAGGGAAATGCATGCACATATGCACCAAAGAGAAGCCCAAGATTGATCACAGCCGCGCTCTTGTTAAGTCCCACACTGAAACCCCCAGAGGTAGACCACTAACGGAGGCCGTAAGTTAATCGTGGTGCACTCATGCAGCGGACCCCGGGCACAGGCAAGAGTGAGTAAGGTGTAGCTTCAGGCTTCAGTGGCGACGCAGCTCACACACGTAATACGGAATGACAGAGGCGAGACGCAAAGTGAGTACAAACTTTTTGTATGATCCCACGTATATAAACTCCAAACTAGGCAAAACTCACCTACGGGGTTATGGTAGTAGTTATCTTCTGAGGGGGATAGTACCTGGAGGAGAGAGGGGATCTTTCTGGAATGCTTGGGAATGTGCAAGCTCTTAATCTGGGTGCTGGGTACAAGGGCCGGTCACTTTGTGAACTCTTTGAACTGTCCATTATGATTGGTACACTTTATATAGGTATATTTTTCTTCAATATAAAGTTTCCTTTGGAAAAAAAATCCATGATACCACATGGAGAGAACCTTCTCCAACTGGAGTTTCTATTCAACATTACCTCACCCCCCCTTTTTTTTTAGAGAGAGAGAGCATGTGTGCATGTGCATGTGGGGGGGAGGGGCAGGGGGAGGGAGAGAGAGAATCCCAAGCAGAGTTCACGCCAGCACCGGGCCCCCTGCGGGGCTCAATCGCACAACCCTGAGATCGTGACCAGAGCTGAAATTAAGGGTCAGCTGGGTTAACCCACAGAGACACCCAGGTGCCCCTCATTATCCTTTTGATATGTAGCCACCTTGGCCCATTTGACCTGGTTCAGTCGTTTCTCGGTTACATTGTGTTTTTCTAAGTGTATTTGTCAAAATGTGTTTTTTCATTCCCCTGCTAAGGGACGTTCATGCTATTTCCAATCCTTCATGATTACAAACAACACCATTTGGTGTTTCTCTACTGGCCGTGTTCTCTTTTTCTCATTGTGTTCCATTGGCGTCAAGCTTTTCCTTCCCTTCCCTCCCTGTTCTTTCTGCTAGTTTGGCAGTTCTGCATTTTATTCTACTCTTTAAAGGTCCTTGGTACATTTTTCACTTGCCTGCTCTATTTAGCAAAGCCTACGTTTATTTAATATTTGCATGCTGTCACCATACAGTGGAAGAACCTTCGAACGCATTTGGTCCCATCTCTCCCTTCCACCAGGCCTCCATCACTGGGCGCCCTGCTCTCACCTGGTCGCGACAGTCCCATTGGTCGTTGGCGGTGTGATGCTTGCGCAGTCAGTGTTGAGTTCTACTCATATGTTTACCCTCGTTTTTCTCATCCCTGCTTTTATAACCCACTCCTCCCTTCTGGGTCCCATTTCCCTCTCAGAAACACATCCGTCAGCAGCGCTGCAGTCCGAGTGTGTGAGTGGTCAGCCCCGGCTTTTGTAAAGATGTCTTTATTTTCCCTCCTCCTCAAGCCATGGCTTCCCTGGGCATGGTAGGTAGCACAGTTTCTCCCAGTCCTCGGACCAGAGCTTCCTGATGTCAGTCCAACAGCCCTTCCTTTGCAGGTAAAATACCTTCTCTGTCACCGGCTGCTTTTCTTCTGTGCAGATAGGTTATTTTAAGGTATTCCGTTACCGAGGTGTGGAGAAACTTCTAATTGATCATGCTTGGATTCACTCGCTTCTTCATTCCTAGGTCGGCATGGAAGGATGCTGGGGAGGGGGGTCTACTCTACACCGTCCCTCAGAGACCAAGGATAACAGAGCTCCCTTATCCGGTAGTAGCTGCAGCAGCAGGGATTGGAGCTCTTTTTGGAGCTCACGCTCGGGCCATCCAGACTTCGAGTTCCCTCTTCTTTTCTGGAACTTGGGGGTTTCCCTTTCTTTCTTCTGAACTCAGCTGGGTGTTACATCATTTTACATGTTCGACAATATTTATATCCATTTGAAGCAGAAGAAGAACATTCATTTAATTAAAACTTCATGGTGCCAGAAGTTGAATGTTTTAAGAGGTTATATTCTAAAATATTTTCAATCCCAACTCTCAATCCTGTTTATTTTGTGTATGAATTTACATCTCAGAGCCAACTGCCAGAGTGCTCAGATTCCAAGCATCCCCAAATTAGCATATCCTACTTCTGCACATTCTGGCTTTTCTTATGCTATCAGTTTCCATCATCCCTCAACTACTCCTTTGTATATTTGCAAATAATTCTAGAGTCCATTGCCACGGCAATTCATTTTATCAAACAATAACACCCATAGAGGTCAGGAGACCTCCTTCCAACAGCAATTTAACACTGACCACATATGAGGTATGTGTTGTGCTCTGGAAGGAAAATAAAGATCAGGAAACCTCAGCTACCACCCTGAGGGACACACAGCCTGGTGGGAGAAATACACCCCTGATACTGGTGGATCATGGTAAGGGCTGAAGACACTCAGGAGAAGAATACTTAGAGAATTCAGAGGAGACCTCACCCATAGTTGGAGAAATCAGGGAAGGCTTCGTGGAAGTGGCATTTGAACCGGTGCTGAAGGAGGGTGTGTTCGTTTTCCTTCGTTGCACTAACAAATTACCACAAGTTGAGTGCAAACAACCCCTTGCCCCAGTACAGCCTGGGACTACAGGTAGTAATAACGTATTGCCTATTTGAAAGCTGCTGAGAGTGAGTGTCCACAGTTCTGTAGGCCCGAAGTGTGCGTAAAGTGTGGCTCTCCCTTGTCCTTTGCTTCGTTTCACAAGGTCAAAACCAGGGTGTTGGCATTCCTTTCCAGAGGCTCTGGGGAGGAATTTGCCGCCAAGCTCATTCAAGTTGTTTAGTTCCTTGCAGTGGCAGAACTGAGGTCCCATCTCCCTGAGGGCTGTCAGCTGGGGGCCTGCCTTTGCTCCCAGAGGCCACCGCACTCCCCTTTATGCTTCACATGGGGTCACCTCCAGCAGTGGGAGGCGAGTCACTCTCATGCTGTGGACTTTTCTGACTTCCTTTGCCACATCTCTTCTGACCCCAGCTGGAGCACCTTCTCCGCGTTTAAGGGCTCCTGTGATTATATCGGGCCCACCTGGAGAAGCCAGGCCAGTCTCCCTGTTTCCGGTTCTGTAACGTGCCCTGCGTCTGCGGACTCCCTGTTGCCATGCAAGCTAACGTATTTACAGGGTCCGGGCATTAGGGCGTGGACGTCTTGGGAGAGCCATTACCCGCCTAGCCCCGATGGGCAGAATTGACCTCTGCCGGCCGCGCCAGACGGCTCTCAGGCCGCGCAGGCGCAGGCGGGAGACCACGTGCGCGGAGCGGTGAGAACAGCTGGCTTCTCCCGGGTGAAAACGGGCCAGTTTCTTCCAAATGATGTGTGCAAGCTCTTGGGCCGAGTAAGACCTTCAGAATGAGAGTCCGGCAGCCACAGATTCCTGCCCCGAGGGCGTGGGGAGTGTGGTGCCATCCCCCAGCCCTGGGGGTGAATTTGTAGCATTTCTGCGCTTCCTGCGTCTGCTTCGTTCCTCGTGATTAAAGAGCGCAAGAGCTGGGCACCGGCGGTGAGTAACTTTTACGTATTATTACATATCCGTTGCAGAAAGTACTGGCAAATCAGAAGAAGAATGGGACAAGCACCTGTCACCCGAACACTCAGAACTGTTAATGCTATGTTGTTTTGTGAGATGCCTTTAAAAGTTGGTAATATATGCACCCGGCCTCCCAGGTCTATGAATAGTCTCCCTCGAGGTTATTTCTGCTGGCTAGCTGGTTTTCTATTGTGTGGGTGGCACCATGGTTTATTTAACGAGTCCCCCGATGTTGACATTTGGCTGGGTCCCAAGTTGTTTTACTATCATAAACAACTCTGAGATGAACACGACAAGGGTTGTTTGTGTGGACATGTTGAACAGGATGTCATGAGCCCCTCAGCGGGACTGCAGGGGGGCCTGGGTGCAGTGCCAGCTGCTAGGGTGCATGGCCCCTTGCCCAGTTTCTTCATCCGGGTCTCTTGGCTGTCCTCAGGTGTGTTGTTCGTTGTTCACTTGATCCCGCTGCACCCGAGGGCTCCGCTGGGGACCCTGGGAGCTGTGGCATGAGGAGGGGCCTCAGAGCAGCAGCTGAGGGCTGTGGAGGACTGGGGGAGCTCAGCTGGGCGTAAGCCCCCAGGGTGTGGGGGCCTGGGCAGGCCCTGAGTCCTGGTGAGCGGAGCCCCCAGGGAGACGCGCCGGGCTTCCCAGGACGTCTCTTGGAAGTGGTTTCCTTTGGAAGGAAAGGGAAGCACCCAGCAAAGGCATGTTGCTTTAAGAGGCTGAAGGAGGGTGGACAAACAGTTGCGGTGGGTCGTAACTAGGACAGTGACAATATTTGTGCATCCGTGCCTGCGTCCAACTCCTGCTACTCTGTTTTTTCCTCCCTTGCTCCAGCTGCCCGAACAAAATGGAAGATCTGAGAACTCAATGCATTCCTCTGGGTGGGGGGTGGGGATTGACTGGGAAAAAGCACAGGGCTCCTTCTGGGGTGAGGAAACATTCTGTATGTGTGGGTTGTAAGTGGGGTGTGGGTTACGCATCTATCAAAACCCAGAGACTGTTGCAATTAAGAGCTATGCATTTCACTGTATATAAATGACCCTCAATATTTAACAAAAAATTTAAGCGTTCTACATTCGCAAACCAGCAGGATCTTGCTATTTTTGTGCAAGTTAACATAAATGGGGTAAGGTGGAGGAGAAACAGGAAGGAAGGCACAGGAGGGGCTGCCCAGGTGCTGACCTCCTCGGGCTCCCAGGGGAGCAGCTCAGCTCGGTGGGCTCTGACCCTCAGCCCTCATTTGTGTAAAGGGGACACAGCCCCGCCTTGCAGGCTGGTGCTGTGGTAAAAGGGTTTACGATCCTGTATCTAACAGCCCAGCGTGGTGTCTGACGAAGGACAGGGAGTCAGCATGTGGGAATCATTCCTGAAACTTTTCCAGGGATATCAGGCTGCTGCTGCGCTGTGTAATTTCCTAGGCAGGGTGGGGAAGGGTCAAGGGGTCCCCCAGGAAGAGGGGAAAGAAGATAGGGCCTGGGGATGCTTCTAACTGCTCTTTCTGAGAGCCTGAGGAACCCCCACCTAGGACTGCCGTGCTGTGCCTTTCTGGGGTAGGTGCCAGGAAAAGTGGTCAGTGGAGACAGACTCTGCAGGAGGGCGAAGCAGGGGCCCAGGGAGCTGGCAGTTCTGACCTGGAGGAGACAGCCTGGGGTGCAAAGCAGATAAAAAGGAGGAGTCACAGAGCTGCATGCAACAGAATGCTGGTCACGGGACCCTGCCTGCAGCCAGCCAGCCCCACCCTTTATGCTGACACATGGGGAAGGAACCCGGTTACAATAATGAAACATTAATCCAAAGTAAATTAATCCAGAGTAAATCCAAAGCTTATATAAATACACATCAGCTTTAGCTTTAAGATTATTTCTATTTGAACAGCAAGTTGCATGTCTTAAAGTCTAGTTCCTGAGAACGTGTGTCTAGGCCAAGCCTGCTTGGATATCATTCTGCACCCCTACAAACTATAGGGCTCACCATGCAGCCCATAATAAGTTAATCAGCAAAGATGAACCAACCAGAAGTTATCCTCAAAGACCCAGAAGAGCAGCAGTGTAGTCATGACCAGCTCAAGACAACAGGGATAGTCCTCTGAAAGCAGCAAGGCCTTCTAAACTCACTGGGGACTTGCAGGGACTTTTTTGGACCCATGCCTCAGGCAGTCCAGAGGCTGGCCTCATCCTGCCTGGCTCCCTGGGAGAGCAGTGAGCTGGGGTCCACTGTAAACTGTGGTGAATTTTTAACATGAGTTTACAAGTCCCAAATACTAGTAATTCCCTTAATAACTTACTAGGTAGGTATTTGCTAAGTCATCTTTTGATGTAAAATGAAATTTTACGCAAATTTAAGGGAGGATCAGTGAATGACTTCTCAGAAGAATCCTCCCAGCGTTCCATGGGACTAAATATTCTATACTGCCAAGTCTTGGCCTTGAGCAATAGAGTTGCCTGAGATGGTTATTAAAAATGCAGCTTCCAGGGCCACCCTTGTAGAGATTAGATGAGTCGGGATTGGGACCCAGGAATCTGCATTTTAAACAAGCATTGGAAGGGAAGCTGATGTAGGTGGTCCACAAGTAGGAACTGATTGGTATCACTCTAGGCCAGGTGCTGTGTGCACCTGCTATTCTGAGAGCAACTCTAGGATGGGTGTGTGCTTTTTTGAGTTCTGGTTGGGTGGGGGGTCAGACTGGTTCATATAGCCAAAGGTGGGGAAGGCAGTAAGGAAGGGCCCAAGCAAGGTGGGCTCTCTCTGTGGGAGGAATGTTGTGGCTGATCAATGAGTGGTGGCAGCTTAGAGAGAAATGAAGTCCTCCTAATGAGAGTGGGACTGAGGGATGAGAGACTTAGAGGTCAAGGCCAGAGAGGCAGTGTGAGAGGGAGAGGATCATGAAGAAGGCTGGAAGGACATAGGGGAAGTAGTAAAGGAAAAGAAATACACACACCACTGATTACCTACCTCATACACTGCTCACCAGTGCGCTCTGCGCTGGGCACTAGCATACACTCTTACCAGTGGGGAGATGGTGCTGGGAAAGGGTAACAAATGGGCCAAAGTAAGTACGGAAGTCAGGATTTCATCCCAGGTTCATAGAGTTCCTGAACTCTTGCTCTTTACCTAGTGCTTTGTCAGGTGAGTAAATGATATGCAACCACTCCATCCAACATTTATTCATTATTTCATTCATTCACCAAGCATGAATGAGCTTCTATTAAGTGTGAGGGGCTGAGATAAGGGTAGGGAATTGATTGGTAAACAAAAAAGACACTTTCTGAGACTTTGATAGAAAACACATACATTAGACAGCCACATGTGTAACTATAACTTTGCAAACAGTTGTAAGAACAAACAAGGAAAATCACAGCCTTTATAAGAAAGACAGCAGGGGCTCTTAATTTAGCCTGAGGGACCAGAAAAGGCCTCAGTGAGAATATGATATTTGAGCTGAGACTTGAAAGATGGGTAGGAATTAGCCTAGCTTGAGTGTGGGCAAGAATGTTCCATGCTACCCAGAGCAATCTACACTTTCAATGCTATCCCAATCAAAATACCAATGACATTTTTCAAAGAACTGGAACAAACAGCCCTTAAATTTGTATGGAAACAGAAAAGGCCACGAATCGCCAAGGAATTGTGAAAAGGAAAAACAAAGCTGGGGCATCACAATGCCAGATTTCGAGCTGTACTACAAAGCTGTGATCACAAAGACAGCATGGTACTGGCACAAAAACAGACACATAGACCAATGGAACAGAATAGAGAACCCAGAAATGGACCCTCGGCTCTTTGGGCAACTAATCTTTGATAAAGCAGGAAAAAACATCCAGTGGAAAAAAGACAGTCTCTTCAATAAATGGTGCTGGGAAAATTGGACAGCTACATGCAAAAGAATGAAACTTGACCACTCTCTCACACCATACACAAAGATAAACTCCAAATGGATGAAAGACCTTGATGTGAGACAGGAATCCATCAAAATCCTAGAGGAGAGCATAGGCAGCAACCTCTACGACATCGGCCAAAGCAACCTTTTTCATGACATCTCCAAAGGCAAGAGAAACAAAAGATAAAATGAACTTGTGGGACTTCATCAAGATAAAAAGCTTCTGCACAGCCAAGGAAACAGTCAAAAAAACTAAGAGGCAGCCCACGGAATGGGAGAAGATATTTGCAAATGACACTACAGATAAAAGACTGGTATGCAAGATCTACAAAGAACTTCTCAAACTCAATACACAAGAAACAAATAAACAAATCATAAAATGGGCAGAAGATATGAACAGACAATTTTCCAATGAAGACATACAAATGGCTAACAGACACATGAAAAAATGTTCAAAATCATTAGCCATCAGGGAAATTCAAATCAAAACCACACTGAGATACCACCTTATGCCAGTTAGAATGGCAAAAATTGACAAGGCAAGAAACAACAATTGTTGGAGAGGATGTGGAGAAAGGGAATCCCTCCTACATTGTTGGTGGGAATGCAAATTGGTACAGCCACTCTGGAAAACAGTGTGGAGGTCCCTTAAAAAGTTAAAAATTGAGCTACCCTATGATCCAGCCATTGCACTACTGGGTATTTACCCCAAAGATACAGACGTAGTGAAGAGAAGGGCCATATGCACCCCAATGTTCATAGCAGCAATGTCCACAATAGCTAAATCGTGGAAGGAGCCGAGATGCCCTTCAACAGATGACTGGATTAAGAAGTTGTGGTCCATATATACAATGGAATATTACTCAGCTATCAAAAAGAACGAGTTCTCAACATTTGCTACAACATGGACGGCACTGGAGGAGATAATGCTAAGTGAAATAAGTCAAGGAGAGAAAGACAATTATCATATGATTTCTCTCATCTATGGAACATAAGAACTAGGAAGATTGGTAGGAGAAGAAAGTGATAAAGAAAGGAGGGTAATCAGAAGGGGGAATGAAGCATGAGAGACTGTGGACTCTGAGAAACAAACTGAGGGCTTCAGAGGGGAGGGGGGTGGGGGATTGGGATAGGCTGGTGATGGGTAGTAAGGAGGGCATGTATTGCACTTTATACGCAACTAATGAATCATCGAACTTTACATCAAAAACCAGGGATGTACTGTATGGTGACTAACATAATATAATAAAAAAATATAATAATAATAAAAAAAGAACTACACTGTCCAAAGGAACTTTCTGTGGGGATGGAAATATCCATGTCTGTGCAATCCAACATGGTAGCTACAAACCACATGTGACTATGGAGGACTCGAAATGTGTCTAGTGTGACCAAGGACCTGAATTTCTAATTTTATTTAATATCAATTAATTTGAGTATAGGTATGTAAAGAACCACGTGTGTCTAGTGGCCATTGTATTGGACAGCACAGCTCTAGAACCAAGGGAAAGTTTATGCAAAGCCTCTGAGCTCAGAAAGGGTTGGCGGCTTCCAGGAGTCTAAGGTGTTGGGTACCAGGGGGAGGCAGGAGCCAGGTGAGGTCTGAAGGGAGCGGCGTTCAGAGTTGAGGCACCTGCGGGTCTCGGGTGGGTTTTCAGATTTACTGCAATGGGGACGTTGAAGGGTTTTGAGAAGAGGACTATCTTGGTCAATGTTATGTCTTAAGAAGATTGCTCTGGGCTGGGGCAAAAGCTTCATAGGGGGTGAAAGTGGGAGAAGAGAAACCAAGGAGGAAGAGGTGCCGGTGGTTCAGTTGCAGGTGGAAAATGGAAATGAAGAGAAGTGAGTGGATTTGTGATCTAATTTTCAGGTAGAATTGACAGAACCCATGGTCTGAAAGACAGAATCTGGCTTCCTAGATCTGTATTGTTGAATATGGTAGCCACTGTGGCTGCTTAAATTTAAATTAAGATAATTAATTTTACCAATAATAATTTTAATAATTTTTAATAATAAATTTTAATTAAAATGAAAATAATGTCGCTTGCCCACCCAAGGCACATTTCACATGTTTAGTGGCCATGTGGGGCTGCTGGCTGCCATTATGGGACAGCGAAGCTTTAGTGAACTCTTCCACCCTTGCAGAAACTTCTACTGGATAGTACTGAGTTCACTTGGAAAAGTATTTAAAATAGGTTCTAGAAGAGATCAAAGAGGTCATCAAGTCAAACCCCCTCTTGTTGGAGGTGACAGGCCTGAGGTAGCTCTGCTGATGTCACTAGGGCGGTACCCACACCACACCCTCAGATGGCCACCTCCTCCACGAGTCTGCTTTGTAAGCATTGCTGGCAGAAGCACCAGCTTTCCAAAGGGCTTTGCTTCAAGAACAAGGACAGAGCAGCTCTTGCTTCTCCCCAGGGTTTGTCTGTGAGGAGGGGGATGGGGGCAGCGGAGAAGTGTGAGCGGATGGCCTGATGACCCTGTTGGATGGAAGGTGAAGGAAGGAGCTACGGGCAGGGGCTGAGTAAGCAAAACTTCCCGGAAGGCTCAGGCCTGATTCGGACTCAGATCATTTAATAATTCCATGGTAGTCTGGAGAAAGAAGAGGGAGATAAAACAGCAAAACGCAACCATTTCCAGCTAGCATGGCCCAGCGCCGGAGGCCCAGGGAATGGGGCTCCAGTCCCTTCTGCAGAAAAGAGTGGCCTTCTGAAACCACACACCACACAGTGGGTCTCATTTTGTCATTCAGCCCCATGCCCTCACTCCGTGTCTCCAAAGACATCCCAAAGAAATGGGTTACAAAGAACTACCACTGGCTCACACTTTATGTATGAGTCTAGACCTCAAGTAGGCCTTGTCTCCAGAGAAGCAAAAAGAAAAACAATAAGAAAAAAAACTGCGCTAGCAAAGCTTCCTGGTGACTTGGTAATTCTGGGAACAATGAAGTGAGTACACAGGAAGTAGGTGAAAAGAGAAAAAAAAAAAAAAAAACAACACTCTTGTTTTTGTCACCTCTGAGCTGCTGGTTATGGGCAGGGCCCGGCTTCAGATGAGTCAAGTGGAGGAAGGGGAGGGGGAGGTGCCTGAGAGCAGGCTTGGGAAGTCGAGGAAGACTCCATGAAGGACAGCAGGGGTCTGAGGGTCCATGATCCTCCAGGGCCCTGACATGCTGAACCTAAGAGACAGCTTCCCTGTGGCCAGTGACACAGGTTTATCTCCATCTGCCCTTCCAGCTCAGGCTGCTCGGGCCTGCAGCACTCAGGGCCACAGCCCATAGGAGACCGCCATATTCCCCTCGGTGGAGGCAGTGGTGCTCTGCTGGCCTGTCAGCGTTCCCTGTTGCCCTGTGCCTTCTTGGACTGTGGACAGATGACCCAGGACTATGATACCCTCATGTCATCTCCTCCAGTCCACGCTTGGATTCACATCTCCGCTGTTAGTGTTGCCATCAGCGTTCGAGCAGAACAGTCGTTAGTTGAGCGCTGCTTAGGTGCTGGGCCCTGTGCTGAGTGCCTCTCATGCATTAGCTCAAATAAATCTCACAACAGCCTGAAGGACTATGTTCTCTCCACTTTACCAACGAAGAAAAAGAGGCTCAGAAAAGCGAGAGCGGCCATATGATCCAGCAATGGTGTTCTTCACTATTTACTCACATGAGTGGAAGACTTATGTCCACACAAAATCCTGCACATGGATGTTTATAGCAGCTTTATTCACAGTTGCCCAAACTTGGAAGCAGCCAAGATGTCCTTCAGTAGGTGGAAAGGTAAATAAACTGTGGTATGTCTAAACAGAGGAGTATTATTCAGTGCTAACAAGAAATGAGTTATCAAGGCATGAAAAGACATGGTGGAACCTTAAATACACATCACTAAGTGAAAAAAGCCAATCTGGTCGGGCTACGTGTGGTATGATTGCAACGACACAACATTCTTGAAAAGGCAGAACAGTGAAGAGAGTAGCAGTCCGGTGGCTGCTGGGTGGAACACAGAGGATTTTTAGGGCAGTCTAACTGTTCTGTGTGGTCCTGGGATGGTGGATACATGTCATTATTCCTTTGTCAAAGCCCGTAGAATGTGCAACACGAGAGGTGAACCCTGAAGTGACCTCTGGGCTCTGGGTGACAGCGTGTTGGTGTCGGTTCGCTGATGGTAACACATGTGCCACTCTGATGGGGGACGCTGTTTGGAGGTGGGGTGGGGGTTGTGGTCTGTGGGCTGCTGTAATTTCCACTCAACTTTACTGTGACCTTAAGACTTCTCTAAGAAATAGAGTCCATGTTAAAAAATGTGTCAGTACCTGTCTAAGGTCCCAGCATTAGTGAACAATGGCTCCTTAATTCCAAATACCCTGTTCTTCACTTTCGTGCTGTCGCGCCCCATCGTAGTCTTTCATACCTTAACTGACGGTGAGTCCATGATGTGGGCATTAATTCTGTTTTCCAGGTAAGGAAGTAGGCTCAGAGAGGTTCACTAACTCACGCGAGTCACCAACTGGGTGGGTGAGTAGCTGAGTGGGAACTTGAATCTAGGTCAGTTGACTCGAAACTCTGTGTTCTTATGAGGTTAACACATTGACCCTCTGATCTAGAAGCTCATTTGGCCTAGAAACACACAGAGTGGTGTCTCGGCTGGTTGCCTCCACCTACCAGGTACTACATGACCTTTGCTCTGTGTTGAGTTATTCCAGCAGCTGCTGAGAGTGGAGGAAGCCCTGTGAACCCCAGGACTTGGGTCATGTCTTCACCAGGGCAAGATGCACAAAAAACAGCTCTGTCATTGGTGCACACCCTGAATAAAGGGGTGTGTGATAAATGGAGAAAAAGGGCAAGGGAGGTAACCGGGCTCACTTCTCACCAGAGAAGGCTCAGCTCTTCTTTCCTTGAGGGTAATGGGGTTCTGGGCTGGCTGGATCTCCTGGTTGTGGGGGAAGCTTGTAACAGGGGTGGAGAGGCTCTTTGGAAACACTGGGAACATTCAGGACTCCTTTTTCTCTATGTCTCCTCTTTCAAGGGAGGTTTAACAATTCCTTCTCCTCTTCTGTGGGCTGAGAATGTGCCTGATTTAAATCCTGACCTCATTGGTTTTCCTCTCCTTTTAGTCTTTCTTCTCTTTGCTTCTAGGCCACACCTCCTTCCCTGTTCTCTCAGGAAAGGTGGAGCGTGCTGCCCATGTCTGGCTGGCAGGCTGGCACCTCTCTTTCCTGGCCAAAAACTACCCTCTAACCCATTGATTTCACTGCTCTATGAACCTGGAAGACAGCAAAATGTTGGGTACGCAGCTACCCTGCTGTAGAAAATGAGCTCAGAACTTAAGGTGATAACCATCCAGGCTGCCAATGTGGAGTTGGACAGGTTGTGCACTGTCCAAGGATGCCTGGTGGAGGGGATGGGTGGTGAGTGGGGTCTGAGATGGAGACCTTGCTGTTCTGACCAAGTTGTGCCCCCTCAGCGCAGAGGGGCGTCTCTGATGAACACGGAAGTGCCAGGTGGGCTGAGGTGTTTTCAAGAGCTGTGGTGATCACTGTTCATAATCTGCATTACTATTATTTTTACTCCTAAATACTGCTTGGCATGGCATGGAAAGAGGCTGAGCTTGGGAGTCATGGCCCCCAGGTTCCATCCAACTTAACTTTTCCACCTACAAGAGGTAACAACTTTGTAAGTCTCTTGGCCTTAATGGACCCACCTCAGAATGCTTCCAAATACCTATTTTCATTGACCCTCACACACACACACACACACACACACACACACACACACACACACCAGAAAAGCTCTGTAAGGAGCACAAAGCCTGGGTCCCCATTCCTGTTTAACAGAGGAGAAGTAAAGTGATTTGCCCAAGGGCACGGAGTGGTAAGCGGTAGAGAGAGGATGGAAGCTGGTCTTCTCTGTCGGCTCCAGCGCAGCCGCCCCACCCCCACGCACACACACGGTGCTTCAGACCTGCGGCCTCCCGCCAGCGTTCAAAGCGCTCACACGTTCATTATCATGTGTGAGTCTCAGGGTGAACCAGATGAGGAGGGTGGTGGATGCATCGAGGGTGGTCATACAGATGGCTGTTGTTTTTATGGGGGGAAGGTTATTGCATTTAATGACTTTATTTACTGATTTTGAGAGAGAGAGAGAGAGCATGAGCAAGCGCGTGTGCAAGCAGGGGGAGAGGCAGGGGGAGAGACAGAATCTCAAGCAGACTCCCCGCTGAGCGTGGAGCCTGAGGCAGGGCTTGATCTCACAATCCTGAGATCATGACCTGAGCCAGAATCCACAGTCCGAGGCTTAACTGAACTGAGCCACCCGGGGCAGGGGGTGGCAGCCCTTGGATGTCCATTTGATCCGACACGGTGGTGGGGGGGGGGGCGCTGCGAGTGCAGTAGGCGACCCGAGGACCGTTAGCTACCGCGGTGCATCAGCCGTTTTCGGAACGATATTCTTACATTTCTGCATAGCCCTTTGCCACTTCGAATGCACTTCCAACTACAATACTTAAGAGCTCATTTGTTCCCCACGACTCAGGCAGGAGGTCGCAGCTCCCAGGGCGGCTGTTTCACAGGAGAGGTGGGCCAGGCCGTGCAGAGGAGGGGGTGGGCTGGCCCACACTCGCCCCGCCGAAGGGCCAGGAGTGCACCGCGAGCGGGGCGTTCCAGCCCTGCACCAGCACCCTCCCCGGGACACCCTTCTGCTGAGTCCGTGGCTGCCTTCCTGGGTGTCCGTGTGTCCCCCCACCCCCTCTAGTCCCATTCCTATTCTCTCTCTCCCTCCCTCCCCCTCCATACACACTTTCTCACACATTCTTATGCATTCGCACACACATCAGCAATGGGGTACATTGCTGGGGTACAGACGCCATCCCCAAACACACACCCTAGAGATGGGGTGTAGACTTCAACCCCTCCCACACACACATACCAGCTGTGGGGTGTAGCCTTGGACCACAGCCTAGTTCCCAGGGTAGAAACTTCCCTTGGCCCCAGCCCCTCTCCAGGGTTGCCTCTACCCTACACACACAGACCCAGGCCTGTCCTCACACTGAAAAGGCACGGCGGGTTCTGGCAGGTAGGGTCGTGGAGGAGGCCTTGGGGAAGAAAATGTACCAACTTCCCCACTTAGTGGTAACACAGGCTTTTCTGCTCTTTACTTCACTGAACTTTTCAGCTACAGGGGAAATACACAGATCTTAGTTGGGTTTCTAAGAACGAATCAACAGATCTCCAGTATCATTTCTTCTAGGGCCTTCCAGACCCTAGAGAAACTTCTGTTTGTAGCCCCTCAGAGCAGAGGCATGCAGACCCCCCCTGGAGATGGCCAGAAGCAGCCTCATTTCCTCTTCTAGGGGCTGTCCTTGGCCTCAGGGCCTTGGCCCCAGCGCCGGGCTCTGGTGAGGAAAGTTCCCCTTTAAGGGCTCTGGGTATTTTCAATCACTGAATGTTTATGGGACCTGGAATGGGGCAGGGCTCAGTGGGGCTCTGTGAGTATTTTTCCTCGTATTCTTGGACAATCAGTGCAGCAGGAATTTCAGGCTGTGTGTATTTAGAGAAGGCCACAGGGATCCTCAGAGAGGAAGGTGACATGCTGACCTCCATTCTGATGAGCTCCTGGGAGCCTAGAGGCTTCTCCTTTCCACTCCTGGTGCTCTGAACCCAGGCCACTGTCCAGGGAGGGAGCAGAGCTCGGCAGCAGTCTCCCATGGGCCTGGCTGGGATCTGGGCTGTCATCCTTCTCTGTTCCTGCCCGGTCTGCAAGGTATTTCCAGAATGTCTCCTGTGTGCCTGCTGTGTTTTCCTCTGCCTGGGGAAATTGCTCAACTCTGGGCCACTTAAGGAGGGGCCTGAGAGATGGAGATGCCAGCGTGGCCTCAGGGGCCTAGGATCGCCCAGTACACATTCAGGATGTGGGCGATTGTTCCCGGCTGATGGCAGCGGTCTATTGCTGACTCTGTATGTGAGCTGCTTTCATGCCAGCCCTGGCTATGCCTCCCCCAGGCCACGTGGCAGCCCCCAAGGAACTGTCAGCCAGCTGCTCTTGGTCTTAGACGCTGGCCTGCACAGGCTGGCCACCACCTCCCTCCCCACCGGCCTCAGGCCTTTTGATATTTTCCACGGGCGCTTACCAGTCTGGGCCCAGCCAAGATCTCCTTTTACCCAGTAACCCAGGTGTTGGCAGACAGGTGTGAAAAGAGCAGAAAGCAGACATCAGGGTCCTCAGATTTAATTACTGCCCTACAGAGCAGCCGAGGTTTGGTCTGGAAAGCTCCTAATGGCAGGTCTGTCTGTGCAACAAGAGCAGACATTGTGAGCTTTAAATAAGCGGTTGACAGGCCACTGCTGATGGTCACGTCAGACCAGCCAGTCCGGGCAGACTCCTCTGGCTGCGGCTCCCTTCTGTCCTTGCCTCAGGCGTCAGGCGTGGTGCTGAGCTGAGCTCTGGGGCCTGCCAGGTGGGGCCTGCCACCAGGAGGGGCAGTGTGAGGTGGGCCAGCCCCTCATGGGAAGCTGAGCCTCCACTGTGACATCCTTTTCATTTAGCCACTCCACACACCGTGACCAATTACCTGTCGTTTGCCAATTGCGGTCCTTTCCTGGCGGCTTGATAGGGAATGGTGAAGCTCGGCAGTGTGGGGTCAAACACTCTGTCTTCGTGCAACTTTTTGTTCTCCAGGGCACTCCAGCTGGTGCTTGTGCCTGGCTGGGAGTTGACAGAGCAAAGGAGGGTTCTAGAGACTCCGTCTCCTTGAACATGATGTAGAATTTAGCCTAGGTCTGGGGTGGCTCCCGTGTTGGTCCTAGAAAACCCCAGGGAAGGAGTAGGGTCCTGGCAGCCCCTCAGGCACACTGTGGCTGCCCCAGATAGCCTCAGGGGCCAGTCACAAGGCGATGGCTCATGTGGCCTCGGACGGCCATTTGTGTGTGTGTGTGCGCGTGCGTGCGCTCGCGTGCATGTGTGTGGATGGATAATTCACTAGTGTTCAAGCCAGAGGTCAGTGCCTCATTTATTCCACTTGAGGTGGGTTTTTTTTTTCCTAAATTGGGATAATTTTCATTTTCTTGATCAAGTTCAAGGCCTTGCTTCTTTTTATGATGCTAGTATAACTTTAATTTTTTTTAAAGATTTTATTTATTTTAGAGAGAGAGAGACAGAGAGAGGGTGTGAGCATGGGGGGTGTAGGGGCAGAGGGAGGGGCAGAGAATCTCAAGCAGACTCCCTGCTGAGCACGGACCCCCCCCCCCCAAGGTGGGCCTCCATATCATGACCCTGAGATCATGACCTGAGCCAAACCCAAGAGTTTAGACGCTTAACTGACTGTGTCACCCAGGTGCCCCTAGTGTAACTTTATTTTTAGACATTTTAACTGAGATATAGTTGACATATAACATTATATCACTTTCAGGTATACAACATGATGATTTTATATGTATATATAAAAATATATATACATTGTATAAATGTGTATACACACACACACACACACACAGAAAAATGATCACCACAATACGTCTATTTAACATCTACCAACACACATAGTTACAATGTTTTCTTTTTTGCCCAGATGGCCAAACACACATATGTGTGTTGTGGGGGAAGGGCAAACTTTTATCTGTAAGGAATGGCTATTATTTCATATATTCTCAGGGATACGAGAGGAAAATCACAGGCAGCGAAGACGTTTCCCGGGACGTTTGTGCAGAATGAACTGTAGGCATCATGACCCATCCATTTGCATTGGAGCTGGTCAGAGACTAGGGATCACACAAGGCCTTAGTGGCAGCTCCGGGGCTGCCCTGCTCCAGCCCGCGCCACCCCTCCCGCCCACCCGCTACCCCAGCCAGTGAGAAGCAGCCACACCGTCTCCCCATGGACTGTCCTGGACACGCTTGCCTCCCTTCAGCTCTGATGGTGTTGCTTTTGCCCCTCAAGCCATCAGCTGCTCTGACCAAGCAGTAAAGAACCATGCAACGGGGTGATTTCAGCATCAGAAGGATTCAGGCTGGACCCCTGAACAGGATCAGACTAGTGATTCCCTCCGTCTGTGATTTTCTCAGTGCACTCTCCCATCTTCTTCTCTCACATGCTTTTATTTGAAGGGAATATCAAGGGCCCACTCCATGCCGGGGGCTGCATTTACATGCATTGTTTCATGGAATCTTCAAAACAGTCTTGTGAAGAAGCATCACGAAACCTTAATTTACAGAAGAGGGAATTGAAGTTGTGAAGGAACCAAGTGTGCCCAGTATCCCCCAACAGCTATAGGGTTTGACCCCCATGGTCTGACCTCAGATCTCTTACCCCAATCACTGCATTATGCAGACCCTCCAGGACAGGTGATGTCATGTGTGTCTCATTCATGGTTAAGGCTAAAGTTTGTCCCTGAACCTGTCATTCAATTAATTCAAGAAGGTGGCTGATATTCTCTCATCTCTTGCTTACAAGACCTGAGGTTCCACCTCTCCATGCCCTCTGGTGAAATCTGCCCAGTCCTAAGCCCACTCTCCCATGAGAATCACTTGCCTTTTCTAGGTCACCCATCATAGATGCCCCCAGAGGGGACCGCCCATCGGAAGGGAATGATGCTAAAACTGTCCATGAAGTCCTGCTCTAATGTCCATTCCCTGCATGATCTTTAGACAAGCTCTTAGAGCCAGTTTCCTCATCTGTGAAATGGAAGTAAACCGGGAGCCTGGCTCATGGTGCTCTTGGTGGTTAGATGAGGCACCTTGCAACAGGCACTTAGCAGAGCTGCCGTAGAGTAAGCACGCAGTAATTACCATCTATTACAGGTCACAGTCTGTTGTCTACAATTCTGAAGTCAGAAAAGCTCTGAAAATTGTATGGTTGGTGTCAAAACTCATTTGGAAGCAAAGCCTATCGTGAAGTGGCACAGAGCTAAATTTAGAAACGCTAATGAGGCAGGGCTCTGGAGCCCGCTGGGGCTGTTACGTGATGGCTTGTACACACGCCGCATTACCCGTCTCAAGTGTGAGGCATTCTGAATTCTGAAACACGCCTGGTTCCCAGGGTTTAGGATAAGGGATTGTGAACCTGGGTTACTTCTAAGAGCAGTACGTCCTCTGACCGACTTTCAACAGCAGTGACTGTGAGCTCTGGAACTCTTGAGAGCCAAAACCCTGGAAGGAATGGAATTAACCCTTTTCTCCTCAAAGAAATTGCAGGTTGATATTTAAGGGCAGGAAGCATGTTAGCTGAAATGATACATTTCTTGCTTCTTTGCTCTTGTGATCATTGGGGAGTTTCTATAAGGGTCTGGTTCTGGATGAGAACTATCTTTTAAGACCATTGCAGTTCCCAGACCCCAGGATGTTGTGGTCACTCCCTGCTTGTTCAGCATCTTGCTAGGCAGGGCTGGGGAAAGGAGAGCAGACCAGTTGTCTCCTCTCAAAGAATCTATGCTTTTATTTATTTATCTATAATTAATTAATTGATTTATCAGAGAATGAGAGAGTGAGAGAGTACAAGCAGGGGGAGAGGTGGGCAGAGAGAGAAGCGGCTCCCCACTGAGCAAGGAGCCCAATACAGGACTCAATCCCAGGATCCCGGGATCATGACCTGAGTTGGAGGCAGATGCTTAACCGACTGAGCCACCCAGGTGTCCCAGGATCTGTGCTTTTACTGAAGATAAGAGTTACGCACTCTTGAAACAGGGAGTAGTGTATTAGAAGAGTAGGGTAGAGCAGAATATATTAGAAGATTAAGAAATCAGTGTTCAAGTGAATAACAGAGCTCGTATGTACCATAGGAGTCCAGAAAAGGGACCCCGAAGGTGGCGGAGCTAATCGAGGGCAGTTAATTCTCAGAGAGAAAAGCCCGAGGAAGGGGTAGGAAAGGAGAGGAGAAGCAGCACTGACATCGGAGGGGAAAGCAGAGACTTTGGAACTCAGTCTGCGCTCCATGGGTATAGGCGGGGTGGCTCAGGCACTTTGGCTAAGCTTGCTGAAACTTCCTTTCCTCACCTCTAATGTGGAGATAGTTCTCTCTGTCTCCAGCTACAATTATTATAAATGCTAGGCGAAATGATATATGTAAAGTGTTACCAGAACATCCCTTCTTCTTTTGGTGGCCCTTGTCCCTGCAATTTGGCTCTCAGAATCTTAGCTCTTTTCAGCTCCATGATGCCCATGTTTGACAAAGGCATATGTCAGGAGGAACCAAGCAACCAACCAACCATTCAGTCAAAACCTCAAACAAATACCCGTTACCCCCATGGCAGCGTTCGACAACTCTCTCCCATCAACCCCTCCCATCACTGTATTTAAGCCACATCCTCGGTCCGGTAGTGGACAGGGAAAGCCAGCCAGCCCACGAAACTTTGCCCTCTAGTCAGAGATGTTTGTTCTCAGGAGATCTCATTTTTATCTTCTTCTTAGGACCTCTTGGCCTGTGAACACACAGCACCACCCCATGAGAAAGTTCCCGACAGACCGTGATTGTCCTGAGATCTTGACTCCAATGTCATTGTCTGGTTTTAATAGATCATAATAATACCATAAAAATCGTACCTATCCACTAGGGGAGAGGTCAAGGGGAAATGGAAGACAAGGGGGAGTAGGGTTCATGGTCAAAATGCAGGGTGAGAGAAGACTGCTGGAGATCTAATGCTGAAGGGAAACGGGAAGTTTGAACTCCCAGCGGAGTTCACACCAGAGCCCGCCACACAAGCAGGGAGCTGGGAAGACTGTCTCAGTTCTGAGGGGACGCGTCTGCACCCCATTATCAACACCTAGGAGAGCTGGGACAGAGAAGGCCATGGGCGAACGGAGGCGCTTAGTGGCACAGCAGTGGTAACTTGGTGGTGCTGTCCTCATTCCACCTTTATGGAGGATGAAAGGTCCATGAGGATCCTTTCTCTTGCCCGGGTTGGTCAGGAAGAGCGCACTGGCCTCGGGGACCAGTGACAGTGGGGAGAGCGGCCTGGCTAAAGCAGACGAGATGCTTGGCCATTTAGATGCAGAGACTGGAGGGTTTTGAACACCAGACTGAGCCTTCATCTGCGGTCACTGGGTGCCACTGGGCATTGTTGAGAGAGCCAACATGGTGATTAAAAACGGGGTGAGGGGAGCCCTGTGATGACAGGTGAGTGTGAATGTTTCAACAAGGAAGGGAAAGAAGGGAAAGGGCGATGGACGGGAATAAACAGGAAGGGATAGTCCTGATGATATTTTTTTGTTTTGTTCAAATGAGTTTTATTATTATTTTATCGACTTAAGCTTTTTTACATGATTCATTGTGAAATTCACATAAGATGAATTTCTTAGAATTCCATCTTAGAGTGAACAATTCAGTGGCACTTTGAATATTCATAAGGTTGTGGAACCACCACCTTTATTACGTTCCGAACTTTTCCATTCCTCGCAAGTAAGACCCTGTATCCATTAAGGAATTTCTCCCCCTTTCCTCCTCCCTCAAGTCCCTGGTAACCAGCTATCTTCTGTCTTTATGGATTTATCTCTCCGGGATATTGCAGATAAATGGAATCATACAATATATGACCTTTGATATCTGACATCTTTCATTCAGCGTGTTTCCGAGTTTCCTCTACATTGTAGCATGCATCAGTCCTTCATCCCTTTCAACGGCTGAATAATATTCTATCATGTGGCTAGACCAAATTTCTTTATACATTCAGCATTAATGGACATTTGGGCCCTTACGCAAGGTGGCCATTGCAAATAGTCAGTAGGAACACAGGCGTACCATCCTGATGACATTTTGAAGATGACTTTGATGCTGTGTCTTTATGTGTACTTTGCTTGGATGCAGTGACAAGTCCGACTGTGAAATGTATTTCAGAGGTTAGGTGCCCAGATTTGATTGCTGATGAGCCAGGACACAGGCATCAGTAGGCAGAAGAAGCTAAACGCTGGCTGTCCCCCATCCTGGGGAAACAGCTCAATTCAGCTCAAGAGGCCTGGGAGAGACAGTGGAGGGAGAACGCTCTGGGTTGGGGTCAGAAGGCAGGGTGGTGTTTAAGGGATGGCCAGGCCATTCCCAGGCTGGGTAGGTCTCTGAAGCTCAACCTCCTCCTTTCTCAGAATGTGCTTGACCCCTGCCAGCCTCCTCACAGCGCTGTGGAAAGCCTGCAGGACCTGTCTTCCGTGGGAGCTTCTCAGGCAGCAAGAGGTCACACATTTGTGCTGTGACTGTTATTTCCCTGTTAGAAGACACGCAAGCTGACACCCCTGAGTCACTCTCAGCACATGTGTGTGTTAGTCACAGGGTGTTATTTGCAAGTATTAGAAAATGAAAATCTTCAGAAGGCTACTGGGTAGCCCACAGAATTGGAGACATGAATAATCTGCCTCAAAGGGTCAAGGACCGCACAAGGGCTGGGGGGCCAGGGATGGGGACTGACTGCTGGGCCAACGAAGCAATGGTCATTTTTCTGCCTTGCGTGGCTCCACTCGAGGTTCCTGATCCCAGGAGAGGGTCTGGACGATGGGCCACAGACTAGGGGAGGGCAAGACACCCCGACTGGCAGCTCCACCGGGCCTGCACCCTGGGCGGGGGGGAGGTGCTTCTCCAAATGCCAATAAGAGAGCTGTTAATGGAAGGAAGAGGAAGTGGGTGCTGGGAGGCCCCAGAACCTCAAATGTCCACCAGAGACACTCTTTGCCCTGTTCGTGCAGAAGTAAGTTCAGGGGGCGCCTGGGTGGCACAGCGGTTAAGCGTCTGCCTTCGGCTCAGGGCGTGATCCTGGCGTTCCAGGATCGAGTCCCACATCAGGCTCCTCCGCTATGAGCCTGCTTCTTCCTCTCCCGCTTCCCCCGCTTGTGTTCCCTCTCTTGCTGGCTGTCTCTCTGTCACATAACTAAATAAAATCTTAAAAAAAAAAAAAAAAAAACAAGTAAGTTCAGCGGGGGCTCTGGCGTCAAAGTCTCTGGGTCTGTCATAGAAGCAGAGCACAAGTCGGGGTGACAAGGGATTTGGGGTGAAGCCTGGGGCCTGGCACCCGCACATCCCAGGGGAGGTGCCGCCCTTCTGTGCCATGTTCCTTGTGTGAGGCCTGGACCAAGGGGCATCTGGCAACTAAAAATATGCAACTAAAAATATCCCGGCTCCAGGGAATCAGCAGAAAGAGGTCTTCCAAAGCCAGCCAAGGTCCTCAATGTATGTAGGAAACTATTAATCACACCCTGCGATTCTTCTTGGTATGAGTTGTCTTTACACTTTAAAAATAAATAAATGTGAACCGAGGCCCTTTAATCATCCGTGTCGGAAGCGGTTGGTAACCCCTGTGGTCCATGCCCCCCAGGATAGGGTGCCCCGCTTCCTGGGAAAACAGGAATTTCTCATCAGATCAACAGGAAATTCTATTCTTACTGATGTTAGAATTAAAAATACCCCAGGGAGAGAGGGACACTCTCCTGTCCACGCGGGGCACTAGCTGTACCCCCACTGAGGTGCTCCCCTCCAAAGCTCAGTCCTGGGTTTGCGCCCTCCGAGACTGGCCCCGACAGCCCGGTGAGACAAGGAGCTGTGACCTCCCGACTAGGTTTCCTCTCTGATCCCAAGCAGCAGGGTTGCTGCCGCGAGGGTCACACGTGACTGCAGGAGGGCCGTGCTCCATGCAGGTCACGGTCAGGCCCCGGGAGCTACCGCAGAGACACCCACGAATGTGCTGAGCCAGCTGCAGCTGGCCGCAGTCCAGAGCCACCTCAGAGGTCCTGGCCAAGAGTGGCCTTTCAGGCAGAGGACCCGTTTCCCCCAAACAGGAGAACGGCATCGATTGGCTGTGAGACACCAGCCTCGAGAAGATCAGGGAAGGAAAGGCAACATTTATTGAGGCCTGACCGTGTGCCAAGGACATGCTGGCTGGTGCTGGCAGGGCCGGGCCTTTCGAACTTTCCAGAAGCCATCAAGGGAGAATAGCATCAGCACCTTCCCTGTTTTACAGAGAAAAGAGCAGACGCTCCGAGAAGTTCTCGAGGACTGGAACCTGGCTTAACGTGATTCCAGAACCCACACCCTTTTCTCTTTACCTTCAACACTTCGTTCAACATCTGGCCGCAGGTCAGAAGCAAAGCTCTGGGACCTGGTGGCCGCTAGCGTGGGCTCCCGTCTGCTGGAAGGAGCGTCGGTCTGTTTGCAGGGTGGCTGCCTTGGCCTGGCTTTCCCTCTAGCACGAATAACTACCGTGTGCAGAGGGCGGTGAGACATTCTCTCAACGTGCCGCTTGCTTGAACTTGAAAGTCACGTGACTCCGTCCTGTAGCCCAGCTAATGTACCCCTAGCCTTTTGTCTGGGGTTTGTGTAAACCAACCTCTTATTTGCTTGCCGAGTGGCATTTTTGGTTTGTTCTGGTTTGGTTTATTCCTTAGCGGTGCGGCGGAAAGAACGTTGTGCAACACCGAGGTTTGAGCTCTGCCTCGGGAGCTGGGATCTTGATGGAATTCACTTCTCATCTTGGGGCCTGAGTCTGCTCGTCTGTGGGAGTAAGAGGCTTGACTAGGACCCGTGTTCTCAGTCCAGAGGCCACGAGTCACACGTGAGCACCCTAAATGCGACTCGTCTAAACTGTGACGTGCTGCAAATGTGAAATACACCCTGGATTTTGAAGATAACCCCCAGAAAGGATGCAAGCTTTTTCATGAGTCATAATTCTATTGATTACATGTTGAAATGATAATAGTTCGGGTGTAACAGGTTCAATAAAATAGCTTGTTAAAATTAATTTCCCTGCCTGTTTCTTTGTACTAACATAGCTATTAGAACATTAGAAATATAAACGTGATCGGGATTATGTTTCTCATGGACAGGTTCAACTGGACCTTCTAGGTTCCTTTCCATTTGAGGTCTGGTCAGGTGACTTGTCCAGGGTTAGGTGGCCGGGGAGCTTCACAGAGGCTGTCGAGGCTGCAAGGTCCCCCTTCCTCTGGCCACTCCTCTGTCGTCATGCTGATGTCCTCCACAGAGCTGGCCCACCGCGGAAAGGGGAGACCCCACAGCTGTGTCAGGGTCCTTTCGAACTGGTGGCCGTGGCAAAATGTTCGTCCTGACAGGCACTGCACCAGCTCATGGCCTGTCCTCTCTGCCCCCAATAAGAAGAAGAGGCCACCTGTACTCTGAGATCCTTCCAGCTCTGGGGTTAACCACCCCCTTAAGAAAGTCAGGCAGGTGGCTAATGGCTGAAGGGCAGCCTCAACTTTTGCCATGATGTCCAGGAGTAAGAGATAGTCTGCCACATTTTAGAACCTTGATAATTGTCTTAACTTAGAAGAATCGGTTCTTGGAGCGCCTGGCTCAGTCGGTTATGCATCTGCCTTCGGCTCTGGTCATGATCCCAAGGTTCTGAGATCGAGCCCCGTGTAGGGCTCCCAGCTCAGCGGGGAGCCTGCTTCTCCCTTGGCCTCTGACCCTCCCCCGCAACTCATCCTCTCTCTCTCCCTCTCTCAAATAAAAAGATACAATCTTAAAAAAAATAAAAATAAAGAATTGGTTCTTTCCATGCAGAGGCAGCCTAAGAATGATCAAAAGACAAAGTAAAAGGCATTAAGAGCTAGTGCAGGACAGAAACCCAATGACCAGGTAAAAAGGCTGAAGGCTCTTAGAGTACTCAAGAACTGGGATGTGATAGGAAAAAACAAAAGCAGTACACCCAGGACGAAGCAAGCCCACACCTCTCATTGTAGGCTGCACCTGTCATAAGAGCCCACGCTTCTGTGGCATCAGCCGAGGTCTGTGAGTGTTAAGTCCATGAAGGGGCAGCTAAAGGGAGGGTCTGGTAGGGCAACCGTGTGAGGACCCAGGAGATGGGAAGGGAGATGCGAGAGTCGGTCAGCGCCCCTGCCCGGCCTTTGCCCCACCTGAAGAACGCAGTGTTGGTCGTTCCCATGGGAAAGCTAGCATATGCCTGGGACCACTAGGGATCATCAGCACATCACGAGTGCCTCCTCTGTGGGAGGCACCATAATGAACCCTGTGGGGCAGGGGATGCACACAGAGAGGCACAGAGCAAGACAGCCTCCGAGGGATTTCTGTCCCATGTGATCGTTCTAGAATAGGATAAACGGAGGCCTGTGGGCAGGAGTGACTTACCTAGGATCGCAGAGCTAAGTCAGGGGATCACGGTGGGAGAAGGCGCTGGGATCCCAGACCGCAGTTTTAGGTTCTGGTCTCAAGGATCCTACAGGATGGTGTCCTGAGGGAAGTATTGGACCATATGTGAGGGGGACTTGGTGCTGGATCTGAGCCACTGCTAATGATGTGACCTTGGACAGGTCATTTTACTTCCTTCAACCCTTCTTTTCCTTACCTGTGAAGCAGAGGATGGAACGCGATGGCCTCTTGGTCTCTCTGGTTTAATAACCATCAGGACAGACTAGATTTTGCTGGGATAACGAACAATCTCCAGATCGCAGTGGCTTAGGAAGAAGGCTTATTTCTCACTCACACTGTATGATCGCGGCAGGTCAGCGGGGACGCAGACCGCTGGAGGCTCCACCTTGACACGTGTTTCATGGGGAAGAGAACGTGGCAAGTACACACTGGCTTTTAAAGCTTGCTTCTCACCAAAATTGACACACGTCACTTTCACTTAGATTTTGTCTGCCAGAGCAAGTCACAAGTTCATCCACCGTATGCCAGAAGGAGAGGAGACTGGAAATATTGGAAAGCAGTCCTGCCACCCCTAAGGGCACTTACGTTGTGACAAAACAACAGAGCTGTGTGGGGCAGCTGCGCTGGGAGCACTATCCCCCAGTGGACTTGATGGGAAGGCTTCCTGGAGGAGGCTGCACTCTGCGAAGCCGAGCATGGAAAGCTTGAATCTAGAAGGGGTGGCAGAGCAGAAGCAGGGGGTTTGGCAAAGGGCACAAAGAATGTGAACTTAATGGGGATCTGCCTGGTTTGGCAGAAGAGTGGGTATACCAGGCAGGAGTAACCAGAGAGAAATCCAAGACCAGATCACTCAGGGCCTGGAGTGCCAGGAGGAGGGGTGTGTGCCTTATTTGCTGGGCTCTGAACATTCTGTGAACTTACAAGGCAGTGTGGGGATGGCACTGGCAGCTCCAGGCATGGGGTGGGGGGGAAGGATGGCATCAGGGTGGGGGAGACCAGGTAGGAGGCCACTGCCATCCTTGGGGCTGGAGGTGATAAGGGGGTGACAGTTGATGGTGTAGAGGGAGGAATAAAGATACGCAGGAGGTTTTGAGTTCATACGACTGGAAGGAAGGTGGCATCCATGGAAAGAAGGAAGTCAGGACGGGGAGCTGGTCTGGCGTGAGGGAGGGGGAGCTGCGCTCAGTGCTGGAGATAAACCAGGGGGTGGCTGTTCTCTGGGGAAGGCAGAAGGCAAGGGAGCATGTGGAGAGCCCTAGACGGTTGTCAAAAGTGTTGAGCCATCCTCCTGGCTGTGGAATTTCAAGCCAGTATTCCCAGAACCCCCAGAGAGGATCCCCCAGCCATCCAGCTGTGTCGTCTGAGAAGGTGCAGACGTCCCGAAGGGCAGCCGGGGCTGTTCTGAGAAGGGACGGGGTAACCTGAGGGCTTGTGGGGGCTCCCTCCTGAACTCGAAAATGAGATTCAGGCCAAGGGACAGGGAGGATATTCCTGCCTGGTCTGGGGTCCTGGTCAAAGGCATGGGCAAAGTCCAGTGCCAAACCCAGGGGAGGCCTGGGTGTCAGAGGTCCTGTCTCATTCCTGGCTCGTCATTTTGTGCATTTTGTCCAGATCTCAACCTGCTGCTTCTAAAGCAATCGTCCTGAGTTAATCTAGAAAAGATGTGGACACCCCCCTTAGCCCCTGCTGCACATGATCTTCCGAGACTCTGAGTATGATTCTTTAAAGTAATAATGAAAAGCAAAACAGGAAATTCTTATCCGTTTTGGCAGGAAATTCTTTAGCTGCGTGGAAGGTGCTGTGCTGGGGGTCTGTGCCCTCCAGGAACTGCCTGAAAATGATTTATGGTTCAATATGGCGCCAGTCCTTCCTCATCCCACCAGGGTAGACAGGGAGGGATAAGCTGGACCCTGGGAAGCAGGGCCTGCATTATCTCGGAATGTGCATTTCTGTTGATAACATGTTCATTGTCTGCGCTAATAAGTTATGGTCCTGTTTTCATCTTGTCCCTGGAATGGGTTATGCCAGATTTAGGCAAAATAAAGGTGTTCCATTTCAAATTTGGAAAGTTTAATTATGTATGTATTATTTTATGAGGAATCCAAGATAATATGACTTAGGGGGGAAGGTTTACCTTTATTGAGGACACATAAGTTCCACATATTGTGACAGATCCTTTGTCATGTTATCTTCTCTAATTATGGGCATTATTTTCCCCATCTCACAGATGTGAAAATTGAGGTTCACCAAGGTGCAGTAATGTGGCCTAAGTCAGATAAGTAGGAAAGCTTGGAACGAGGAGAATAGTGTTTTCAGTAGACTCTGAATTACCTGAAGGCCCAGGCCAGGCCGGCTTTGCTCACCACTGTGTCCGCAGCCTGGCAGAGTGCCTCGAATACAGTAGCCTCCATCCCCAAAAACAGTT
This sequence comes from Ursus americanus, assembly GCF_024610735.1. Lineage (NCBI taxonomy): Eukaryota > Metazoa > Chordata > Mammalia > Carnivora > Ursidae > Ursus > Ursus americanus. The sequence continues at coordinate 61,750,143 of NC_142133.1, forward strand.
CTTGAATGAAAGAATTAAGGTGTGAGGGGAATGGGGAGGCTGATTCTCTTAGTTTTACTGTGACATCCTATGCCTAGGCTCCCTCATTCTGTTCCCATAGGGTCTTTTGATGGTTTCTATAGCACCAAAGAAAACACATCTCATTAAAATTTTGAAGGATCATTGGGCTAGTGTTATGGTCTGAACTGGGTCCCTTCCAAAATTCATATGTTGAAGTGTAACCCCCAGTACCTGAGAATATGACTGTATTTCGTTGGATGAGATCATTAGTATGAGTCCTAATTCAGTGTGTCTGGTGTCCAGAAACAATCAGGGCTCAGGGACACACAGAGGAAAAACCATATGGAGATATATGGAGAAGATAAGCCAAGGAGAAAGGTCTCAGAAGAGACTATCCTCCCTTGATCTTGGACTTGTAGCCTCCAGGACTCTGAGGATAGACATTTCTGTTGTTTAGGCCACCCAGTCTGTGGGCAGGCCATTATGCAGCCCCAGCAAATGAATCCAGCTGGTCTCTCTCTGTGCCTCATTAGCTCTTGGGCATCATGTCCACCTGTCTTGCTCACAGACCCTCCGCTCTCCCCTGTCGTCTGGACAATGCATTGCTTATGGTCAGATGATTTACTTGCTCTCATAAACTGGCAGGCTCCACTCTCTCCGCCCATTTCTTCATCCATATTTGTTTGGCTGGCAAAGGTTTTGTTTTGAACTGATTTTTAAATGTCTCCCTTGTAAAGGGCACACATTCTCCAGCTCTCCACCAGCCAGTGTGCCTAAGGTCCTATTCCTGTCTGCTTTACTCATCTACACTAAAGTCTGAACCACTTCTGGCTCCCACAGCCTCTGTTATGGGATTCTAGGATGCTTTAGCACACAGCTTACCCCATGCTTGGCCTCAGGCCCAGGAGGCTTCTCACCGCCGGGGGGGGGGCCCCCCCGGGCCCACCCCCATAAGGCCTCCTCTGCGGCTGGGCTTGGCACCTGGCGTCCTGCCACCTTGTCTGTTTTCACACCTCTGACTTCATTTAAACTTCCACCTTCATGAACTTGGCACACTCACCCTGGTTTTATACCTAGGTTGGCACGGACTGGTTTTTAGGTTCTCCACAGGTCTGACGGACCTTAGCAATTCCATATTGATTCATTCATTTATTCATCCATTCAATAAATGTTTATTGCTGGCTTGCCAGTGTGTCTGTTTAACTTGAGGATTACCTTCTGTGCTGTTAGCTTATTTATGGCACATCTAAGAATTTACGATTCTTTATAGTGTGTCTAAGAATTTTGTTCATCCCTCTAGTTCAATTAGGCTGACCCTGGGAGGTAGGCATTATGTACCCATTTTACAGATGTGGGAATGGAGGCTTAGAGATCTTGAATTACTTACCCAGAGTCTGATGTGGCTAATACCCAGAGCCACAGCTATTCCCTGATCTTCTGGCACCATCTTTTCAAGACTCCTGTTTGCTTCTAACTCTTGCCAGATATAAGGGGGAGAGCTTTCTCAGCTTTGGAGAGGTTCCTAAATTCTAAGAGAAGATGCCCTAGAAAGGAATTGTGTGCTTAAATCCTGCTCCTGTGAAGCCACTATTGAAGTAAGTGGGGCCAGGGTGGGGGAGGCTGGGTATGAGGCAGTGTCAAAAGGGGATTTGAGGATGTGGCCTCTGTAGGGATGTGGCCAGGTGGGAGGGGATAAGTTGGGGGACATTCTAGCAAGCCCACACACCTGCTGCAGGCCTGAGTGGGAGAGGCCTGGCCTAGGGCCTTGGCTCTTGGGAGATGTATTTGTCAGAAGCTGAGGACTTAAGAGTGAAAGCTTGACTTTGAGTTGGAGAGCAGAGAGCTGGAAGGTCAGTGACCAGAAGGCTCTAGATAGTGAAGGGAACTAAGCCAGAGCATGAAATGAGGACCAGCATGGAGACTGAGACTTTAGCTCTGTGTCAAACTCACTGAGCAGCTGAGAATGTGTTTGTATAATCTGTGAACCCAAGTGTTCTCTGTGCACCAAGGTGTTTCTCAGTGGCATAAAAATTGGTATATAGAGAGAATTCATTCTTCTTTTCTAGGTAGCCTTTCTACCTCTTCCAGGATCCTGCAGTTATCTCTCTCCGTCCCCACACTGTCCTATTGGCATGTTGTAGGATGGCCGACTTGTTTGGGTTTGCCTGGGACCTTACCGGTTTTAGCATTGAAAGTCCCACATCCCAGGAAACGCCTCAGTTCTGGGCAAACTGGATGGCAGGTCCCCCTAAAGATCTTTCCCTCCAGTGACTCCTTCCCCTGCGGACAGGCCCCTGACTCCTCTTTGTTAAACAGTTCTGCTTCCCCTTGAGCTCCTAGTCCACCCTCTTTCATCTATGGATTACTAGACCTGTATGTGGAATCCATCTCACTATGGCCCTTCACCTTCCAGACAACTCCTGAACCTTCCCTATCAATCTTCACCAGCCCTCATTCTTTTTTTTTTTTAATGATTTTTTATTATATTATGTTAGTCACCATACAGTACATCCCCGGTTTCCGATGTAAGGCTCGATGATTCATTAGTTGTGTATAACACCCAGTGCACCATGCAATATGTGCCCTCCCCACCACCCATCACCGGTCTATCCCATTCCCCCACCCCCCTCCCCTCTGAAGTCCTCAGTTTGTTTCTCATAGTCCATAGTCTCCCATGTTTCATTCCCCCTTCTGATTACCGCCCCCTTTCTTTATCCCTTTCTTCCCCTACTGATCATCCTAGTTCTTATGTTCCATAGATGAGAGAAATCATATGATAGTTGTCTTTCTCTGCTTGACTCACTTCACCTAGCATTATCTCCTCCAGTGCTGTCCATGCTGTAGCAAATGTTGAGAACTCGTTCCCTCCGATAGCTGAGTAATATTCCATTGTATATATGGACCACAACTTCTTAATCCAGTCATCTGTTGAAGGGCATCTCGGCTCCTTCCACGATTTAGCTACTGTGGACATTGCTGCCATGAACACTGGGGTGCATATGGCCCTTCTCTTCACTACGTCTGTATCTTTGGGGTAAATACCCAGCAGTGCAATGGCTGGATCATAGGGTAGCTCAATTTTTAACTTTTTAAGGGACCTCCACACTGTTTTCCAGAGTGGCTGTACCAACCTGCATTCCCACCAACAATGTAGGAGGGATCCCCTTTCTCCACATCCTCTCCAACAATTGTTGTTTCTTGCCTTGTCTATTTTTGCCATTCTAACTACCAGCCCTCATTCTTGATAACCGCTGGGTTCTGGGATCCCACGTTCTCCTTCTAGCTCTGAAGTGGCTGTTTCTCTGTCTCAGGTCTAGGGCGTGAGCGCTGCCTCTGCTCTCTCTCTGCCTATTTGCAATGGCCCTCAAGGCTCAGGTCTTGGACTGCGCCGTCACTGATCTGCACAGATGCCTACAAGAGTCAGGCAGGAAAGGCAATCCATTAGGCAGAGTAAGGATGGGAAGAACCAGAGACTAGGGGCTCCATTTAGAGAGGTTTCCATTTTGCAGGTTTTCACAGCAGTTGGCTACCCTTGGTTCAAGTGCACGACTTTTGAATTTCAGTTGCTACAGGAGGTAAGGAGAAGGAGGCCTTACCATCCAGCCTGGGACTGGAGTATTTCCACACAAAGGCATAGAAGGGGGTCTGGATATATCTTCGGCAAGAATTCTGAGGGTGTTTGGAAATATCCTGTCTTGACTTGGGAGAAGAGTTCTCCTCCTTACAGTGGCATGAGAAGGCTCTCTCTTCACCTGCCTTTGTGCCTCCCCCCGAACCCCCTGGCAGGTAATCAAGTTCCTAATCACAAGGCTCTCACAGTGCAGTCAGGACCCTGATGGGGACAGGAGAGAACCAGCTAGGCGAATCCTGGGAGCTCTGTTCGTGTGGAAAGCAATTCTCCTGGCTGATAAAGGCCTTTTCACTCATCATGGGCTCATTCATTTTTCCACCCGAATTCAGGGGCAGAGCGTGGCCCTCTAGTGAGCGATGATGGTCAGAAACTAATGAGCGGGGAGATCACAAGAAATTGCAGACCTGAACAAGGTCAACAGCTTGACTAGTTAAGCTATTCTTAGTACCAGTGTCACACGTCTAGAAAGGACTTTGAAGAATAATTTGTCTATTCTTCTTGTCTCTAGTGGAACTTTATGTAAATAATCTCCAATTTTCTATATTCTAATTTTTTATTTCCTTGAAGAGTTTGTGCCCTATGTTCCTTTAAAAAACAACCCCCCTCAAAAAAACCTCCTTCATTCCTCTATTAGGAATTTTTTGGGTGTTTTAAAAAACTATACAGTTGGATATAAAACAGGTGGAAGGTATATTTTTTATCCTTGAGAAGTCTCCAATTACAGATGGGAAGACAAGGTATACATAAGAATAACAACTCTTGCAAAGACTTCTTGCTGCTTCTCCTGGCCCTGCCACGTAATGGCTGTCAACGTTGGGCAAGTAACTCCGATGTCTCATCTGAGACTTACTCTTTAAGTGTCTCGCCCGTCATACCAGCGCTTAGATTACAGGGTGGTTCTGGGGTCCGGATGAAATGCTCGTCAGCAGCCCAGGCTGTATACAGTACGTATTAACAAATGTTAACGATCATTAATAACTTTAATTCTTACAGAAGTTCTGCTGATAGAAGCATTATTACCTTTATTTTATAGGTGAAGAACACTGGTATTTAGTTGCTCAAGGTGGATTTGGGCTTCCAGCTTGGGCTTCTGACTTCCTAGAATCAGCATTTACACATTATTACTGTGCAGGGTAATAGTGCCTCCCCCCCCCCCCATAACACCGAGAGCTTCTAGAAAACAAAATAGAAAGCTTAATGCTCAAGGAGGTGAATTTCACAACTGGTCTGAAAGTGAGCAATGGTTATAGAAGTTGAGGTTACATAGGTCTTGGGGGGTCTGGTGGGCATAGGGGAGCCTCGGAACTGCCGACATCAGGCACATGCCTGCCTTCCAAGATTTGTCCTTATCACCATTTGCCTGCCTCAATTTCAGAGGACAGAAGAGGCACAAGCTTTGGGAATGGGAGGGCTGGAGAGCTCTCCTCTCGTGGCCCAAACCTGAGGCTCCCAGCTCTGCCGTGTGACCCGCACAGCCATGCCAGGCTGGAAGCCTCTCTGACTGCGACCCTCTGGGGACCGTGTTCACCGGGCTTGGGCCAATTTGTCCAGCACCGAACACCAGGGGATCGCCCGGGTTAGTGCAGGTAGTTTGGGAGGGAACAACAGGACTAGGAAACCCTAGCCTATCTTCTGGTACCTTATGGTCTGGTTGGCAGACACAACAAAGACACTTGAGACCCTTAATAAGCTGCTCAGTGTTTTGTGATGAGATGCAGACTTTGTGGGTGCTATCAAGTTCAGGGAAGGGAGAGTCACTGTGGACTCGTGACCGGCGCTGAAAAGAGGGGAAAGTGGAGACAGTCAGAATGGGCTCACCGCCTGGCCACTTTCTGTGGAAGCACGTTGGCAGGCGATGCCAGGAGGACAGGGTCTAGAGCCACGGTGTGGGGAGGGGGGAGGGTGACGGGGTCCACTGCAGACATGGTCCAGTTTTAGTCTCATGCCAACCCTGTGACAGTGGGTTTCATTATGTGTGGTTTACAGATGCGGTTCAAAGATGGGTTCAAGTACCTGTCCGGATGATATGCTACAGACGCACTGCTCATGGGCTTGGTGGCCTTGAGAGGTGACTGTCCTGAATCTGCAGACTGCTCCGCTGGAGGCACTGTTCAGTGCGGTCTTTCCAAAGCTGAAATTGCTTCATAGAAACAGGACAGGAAGGTTCTGGTACGGCGTTTTGCAAATTCCCGAGGACTCTCCCTAAACTGTTGTAGCACTAGAGAAGCAGGACGAGAAGTGTTAACAACACACACACACACACACACACACACACACACACACACACATACACACACACACATACATATATACACACACATACACATACATATATATACACACATACACACACATACATGCACACATACACGCACGCATATACACACACATACACACACATACACACACATATACACACATACACACATACACGCACACATACACACATATATACACACATATACACACACACATACACACATACATTTATACACACATATACACACATACACATACACGCATATACACACATATACACACACATACACACATATACACATACACACATACACACACATACACACACACATACACACATACACACATATACACATACACACACATACATACACATATACACACACATACACACACATATATACACACACATACACACACATATACACACACATACACACACACAGATGTTGAAGCCCTGTAGACACTGCAGTGCTCCCAATACATACTTTGCCAAAAATGTTGGCTTAGGGCCAGAAACTACAATAACTGAAATAACTTCGGCAGAAACCCTTGGGGGCAGTGGGAAGAGCCAGGGAAGGGCATGAGAAGGATTATCTTAGTCTTCATGCTTGTTTAATGCTTGAAGAGAAAGGGAGCAGACTGAAATTAGTCACCCCCCTCCCATACCAAATCTGCTCTTTTTATTTAAAAAAACAACTGTGGTTTGAGACACATGAATGATACATTTAGGTTTCAAAGGAAATTTTATTTTTGCATTGGAAGAAATTAAGAGGGTTTTTTTTAAAACTTATCTGGAGAGCTGCATTTCCTGAGCTGTAAAGAAAAAAAAAATTCTTTCCGTTCTTGAAACTTATCTCCTTTTCTTTCAACAATAAGTCATCTTGGGTTATTTTTTTTCCATGCCTAGATCAAATGAGACCAACAACAAAGGGCAGTGATGGGACAAGTTGATCTCAAAGCTCAGCTGGGGTAGAAGGCAGGCCTTCTAAGAGCTGAAGAAGGGGATCTGGGCACAAGGGACCCCTGTGTGCCCCAGATAAGCTGCCCTTATAAAGATGAAGACATTGCACATAATTAATTAAATGAGTATCTATTTACATCTTCTTTTCTAGACCCAAGTTCCTCCAGCTCAAAACTCAGTCCCTCGCAATACCCACCAGTCGTGGATTTTATTTTGCCTAAGTGAGAAGGGCAAGAAAGAGCCAGGGAGCCCAGCTGGGTGAGTCCCAAGCTCATGCCTGCAGCCCTTCCATCATCACTGTGTGCGAACACTGAGCTCCACACGCACAGGCAGGGCCTGATTTTTTCTTCCTTTTTTAAAGTTAATAAACTTTATTTTCAGAGCAGTTTTAAGTTCACAGAGAAACTGAGCAGAAAGTGAAGAGAGGGGTTCTTGGGTGGCTCAGTCCTTAAGCATCTGCCTTCGACTCAGGTCATGATCCCGGAGTCCTGGGATCAAGCCCCGAGTCAGGCTCCCTGCGCAGGCGGAGCCCACTTCTCCCTCTCCCTGCCACTCCCCCTGCTTGTGCTCACTCTCTCTGTCAAATAAATAAATAAAGAGAATCTTAAAAAAAAATCTTTAAAAAAAAAGGGCGCCTGGGTGGCTCAGTTGGTTAAGAGTCTGCCTTCAGCTCAGGTCATGATCCCAGGGTCCTGGGATCGAGCCCCACATTGAACTTCTTGCTCAGCAGGGAGTCTGCTTCTCCCTCTCCTTCTGCCCCTCCCCACCCCCTCTCTCTATGTCTCTGTCTCAAATAAATTAAAAAAAAAATGCAGAGAGTCCCATGTATCCTCCCCACAAAGGCATCCCACACAGCAGGGGTCCCTTGTTACAGGGGAGGAGCCTGGCAGACACGTCATTATCACGGGAGCCCACAGTTTACATTAGGGCCCCCTCTCAGTGTGATAGACTCTATGGGTTTTGACAAATGTGTGCTGACCCTACTTTCTTTTCTGATGCGGCCCTGTGTGTGTATTTATAAGACAAAGTATTGTAATAACTCGAGAGTGACTATGGGAAGGCATTGCATCCAGAAGAAAGGGGTCTTGACATGTGAGTGGCCAGGGACAGTCATAAGGAGATAGAACTCCATTGGCGGGAGTCTGAGGCTGGGGGGACATGATGGTTTCCAAGGGTCCACTCAGCTCCAAGACCCGAGCTTCTGTAACCTGGCCGTCCACTGTGAGGAGCACGCCTAGGAAGCCCTATCCCGTGGGGGTGCTGCTTGCCCGGTCTGCCCGCTGCGGCCGACAGGATCAGTCGGGATTCACGGTGTTCGGGCTTCTGTTTGTTTGATGGGGTCTCAAGAGGATTGTTTGTCTCCACACTTTTCAAAGACGATAAAATGATTGAGGACATGGAATAAGATCTGCACAGTTTATTAAACTTAATTAACTATGCATATATAATTATAATTTAATGATGTATATAATAAGTCACATATATAATATACGGTATGGCTCTGGGATTAAATTCGATTCCTCTTCACTGAGGACCTGCGGGCACGTTTGCCTAGGACGAATGTGCCACAGTTCCGTGTGTTGGTGGCAGCGAAGACATTGCTGAACGGCCCTGGCGGCCACACTGGGACTCGGGTCCTCCCATCGGTGTTCCCACAGCTGCTACCAATCTGTGGCCACTGGATGTGGAAAGCAGCAGGGGGAATCTGATCCCCATCAGATCTTTGTTGTACCAGTTCTTTGTAAGATCCACTGATCTTTCAAAGCCTGCAAGTCTGCAATTAAAAAAAACAAAACAAAACCCAACTCATCACCAGGGCTTTTATACCGTATGTAGAAATGTGTCAGTCTCTACACGCAGTTGTCCAGGCTGCTGCTGAAGGAGAGCGTCTTCCTCAGTTTCATTCCTCAGGAAGCATCCTTCCCTCTAATGCTTACTTCTTCCTCCTCTCCCCCTCTCCCTCTCCTCCTCCTCCTCCTTCCTCCTCCTCCTTCCCCCCTTCTCCTCCTTCTTCTTTTTTAGAGAGGGAGTGGAAAGGGAGAGAGAGAATCCTAAGCAGACTACAGGTCGAGCACAGGGCCCAATGCAGGGCTCAATCTCATGACCCTGCGATCGTGACTTGTGCAGAAATCAAGAGTCAGACACTAAACCGACCGCAGCCCCCCAGGTGTCCTTCTAATGCTTACTTCCTGAGAAACCCTGGCTGGAGCTGCAACCCAGGAAAGAATGCTCTCTCCCTCAGCTATGGCTCTCTGTCTCTCTCCGAGCTGTGGCATGTCCCAGAATGCCAGGGATTTTCTTTTGGTAAGAATAGCAGAAAGGATGGATTGAGAGTGATTAGCAAAATGGTCTCATTCTGCACAGAACACAGGTCTTGTGGTCGTTCTTATCCTTCATATGAAACAACCTTCTGGCCGGAGCTGCCTGAGGTGTGACTCTGGGACCATTGTTGCCTTTTTCCCGTGTGTCGCACGGCTCCAGCTTCTCCCAGTAAGTCAGAGTGGCCTGCCAAGCAGGGTCTGGTGCCACATGGCACTTTTTTCCTGGCAAGGCCACAGCTGAGGCCGTCCTCTGATCGAATTTATCACAGAGGCGTTGGCTGTTCGATGATGCCAGCTGGGATTTACTGAGCGGCTCCTATTTGCCAGGCCCTCTGTTGGAGGTGGGCTACCCAGGAAGCTGGCTCTGAGATGGAGGTTAGCATGCGGGAAGCGTGTTAGTGCTCTTGGGCTCAGCACTGGGGCAGGGGAAGGAAAGGAGGCAGAGTGGGCAGAGGGAGTAGTTGAGCTGCCCTGTGGTCACGAGGGCTCCGCTCACCCGCCATGGGACGGCCCATCAGAACTGTTCCAGGTGGGGACGAGGGGAGCAGGCCTTCTGTTTCCTCACGGAATGCTCAAGGCTGCAGCTGCTTCAGGAAGAAGGGTGTGGTGCTGGCGGAAGCAGATTTCTGCAGCCGAGGGCAATTTCTAGAGTCAGCTGGAGGTTGAGGACTGACAGCTGGCCGTACTGCCTGCAACCGGGCAATAACCCCTCAAGGATAATTTCGGCGGCACAGCAAGGCGTCCACGGGACCGTGCTAAGCCCGCTCTATGCCCTTAAGGAGCGTAATGTCTGGATGGTGGAATTAAACACGAATGTGAATGACGAGAGTGTAAGGTGGCAGCAGGCAGGTGGAGATCCCAGACCCCTAGGGATTTGTGGTTGCAGAGGGCGATGGTGGAGCTAGAGGTGTCGCCTTCGCTTGGGGACAGTATGTGAATTGGGTCTTGGAAAATACTGCCTTGAGCGGTTTTGTCTTTACGCAGTCAAGGTAGCCTGGTTGAAATGCGTGGGGCACCGAGCGGGGCTTCCTTCACACGGCCCACGGGGCCCGGGTTCCACGCTCGAGCTTCGGTCAGTCCCTGCGGCCGACGAGGGCCGGCTGGTCAAGTGCCGCAGCTCAGAGGCCGCTTGCTTGTTTTCGCTTTATCTCAAGAAGTTCCGGAAATGTGGCTGAGGAGTTCAGGGCTCCCGTTATCTCCAGCCTCACTTCCTGTCACCGCGGCCACGCCGGGGTATCAAGAGGACAAGCTGCATCTGGTCTGGGGCCTGGACAGACTCTGCTCGGGGCAGGGAGCACCCACTGACTTCCCCGCAGTGGATTCTAGCATTTCGTTCCCTGGCATGTTCCTGAGGAGTAGGATTTTCTGGAAGGAGGGGAATTCCTTTGTCCTGCGGAGAAAGCTGTGCAGGCATTCAGGAAGCAGATAAGATCCTGAGGGCCCGGCCATCCGCATGCGAGCAGGTGCCTGTGTGGTGGCCTGTCCCGACACCTGCCTGACCCTGAACTCTCACCTTCTTCTCTGCCAGGCTGCCAGGACCCTCTCCTGCTGGGCTGCTGCTTCATTCCTCGCTGTGACTTACCTGTGACCACAGTCGCAGCAACAGCAGCGGATCCCGTGGTCACACAAGCAGACTCTTGGTTCCTCAGATCAGCATAGTGAGATCCAGCTCCGTGGGGTGGGCAGACACGAGTGATGGGAATGGTGCGTGCGTGTGCCTGTGCGCGAGCGTGCGTGCGTGTGTGCATTGGTGGCCGACGGAGGACAGAAGGCCCAGTCAGGGGAAGGGAGATCCTCTGGCCTCCTGGGGTGGGGGTGGGAAGGAGAGCAGGAGGAAGGAGGATCAAAGGGACAGTGGCCTCGGAGAAAGGAGACCTGATCTCACCAGGGTCATCATTGTGCCAGTATGTCTGCGATTCTCTCAGAGGTGAACCAAATCCCAGTTCCACCCCAAGATGGGACTGGGGTGCGGTGAGGGTCATCTCTCTGCACTGAGCTGGCTTTTGCTACTCAAACAGGGATTGAGAGATGCTGTGAAAAGACACTGGCAGGCAGAAAATGAGGCTTTGCCTTACACGATAGCGTGATTCTGAGACTTCGTGAACGGAGATAAACATTCGCCATTTAGGTCATGCGTGCGGGACATCGGAGCATCTGTTATTACCTGTGAAAGTCTTAGGTGGCCTGCATCGGAGCCAGGCTGTCATGTTGCCACCCTCCCCCACCAAACCCACCCCAGTGGGCGCTTCTCGAGGGTTCTGAGCCTGCTGTCAGCACCAGCTCACTGTGGCTGGGAGGCCAGGCAGGGTCTCCGGGCTGTGTAGGGGCCACACTGGGCCAGGGCCTGCAGGTGCCCACAGACAGTCTCCGCACGCCGGGCTGGGGTATCCCCACACGCCTGCTCTTCCAGGGTCTTTCCTCTGTGCCTCTCCAGGGCTTTCCTTCCCAGAGACGGGATTCTCACCTCTTCCCAGAACCGAGCCTCTTCTAGCTACGCCAATAGCACTCACATGCGCGGTGGTTAGGCTCTCGGTGAACTTTCCCCTCTCTCAGCATCCTCACAATATCTCGGAAAAATTGAGATGACCCCCACTTGCGGGGAAAGTGAAGGGAGGCCCAGAGGCCACACAGCTTGTGCTGAGCTAGAATTCAGGCAGCGGATGTCCCCCGTCAGCCGTGCTGACCTGGCCTCAGGCCACGGCTCCACCCTCGGGCTTCAGTGCCGTCCCCTGGGGCGGGCTGTGGACCTGCCCCTGGTGAAATTCTGAGCGAGGAGACAGAACTGCTATTTGTAACATTTCCTTATTCTGTAGGCTCAAGTGTTCTAAGCGCACACACTATAGCCACTGGATGCTTAGAAAAGGATGATTGCTTTGAAAGTTCCCATCAGCCCGTCTGGAGAGCCCTGCCCTCTCTTCCTCACTTATCCAGTAAGATCCACTTCAGTGCATCCTCGCAACACACACACACACGCACACGCACTCACACACACCCAAGCCCTCCAGGAAGCCTCCCCTGCTGAGGCCGGGTCCCCTCTGCACACCACAGCACAGCTCAGGCAACACGCTTAGCTGGGCAGACACAATGGCACGTGGCCACTTACTGTGTTGTCTGCTGGTGCAGGCCACTGCTTTGTCTGACCTCACAAACACAACTTGCAGCTTCTTGAGCACAGAAAGGAAGCTGTGAAGCCAGAAAGCTGTTGGGTTAGCTGCTGGGTCCGCCTCTGGCACCGTCCGCTTCGGCAAACTCTCCCATGAGTATGTCTGGTTGGCAGGACCTAAATTCACATCCTGAACCTGCTTGCAAGGGGGTCTGGGAATTGGCAGTGTTTCTCTGTCCAACCCGTATGGCCTCTGTGTGGCTCTAGGCAGACACATGCTCAGTCAATCCCCTGTATCAGGAGACTCAACTCTTGGAAGAGCTTACCAGGTATTTTGGTCACCGTAGTCCAGGTTATGCCGTGGATCAATAGCCCACGGCCATCAGTGCGTTAGCATTAACACGAGGGCTGACCCCTGGCTCGTGCCCCTTGCCCCTGCGGACTGGTAAGGGATTTCACAGGGCCCCGGGGCCTTGGGCTGACCACGGCTCCATCTTCACACCTGCTCCCACGAGCATTCTTGGTGAGGCAGGAAAAACAAAGTGTGGCTAACTACACGCTTGTTTGTGCAAGGAAGGGACACTCACGTTTCACTAGCAAAGCAAGTTCCCCAGCTCGCCCAGCGTCAAGGGTATAGAATGGCAACCATTCCTGGGCTGAAGGGACCAGAGAACCAAAGTGCGGTAAGCAGCACTGATGACCTCTGCTGGGAGGTGGAGGGGAGAGCTGTGCCCCCTACACTGTGCCCCCTACACCAGCCTCATCACTCCAGCAGGGGCCACTCACCATTCCCCCATGACCATGTTCCTTCAGGCCCTGACAAGTTCAGCTTTAAAAGATACTGATACCATTTTTACTTGAAAATGGCCTGTGAAAAATCAGGCTCGGTCCCCAGAGGCAAAATTCTCCTCATGCTTTTCCTCAAATATATCTGTGGTTCTCAGTCTGTCATGACTCTGTGGGCTGGGAATGCTGCGTGTTTACTTTTGTATAAAAGCCCTGCTTATCTTTCTTGAATTAGGGAGAGAAGGTGATTGGCACTAGAGACACAGCCCAGATGTTTCTCAGGTTGAGCCCCAGTGCCTCACCCAGGCTTGTGCTGACCACCTTCTCCCAGCTGGAAGCCATCTGCTCTCATGAGTCCCTCCTCTGCCTGTGCTCACCCCTCACCCCCCTTCCCAGAATGGTCCCTCATTGCATTATCAATGTTTGTATAAATGCCTCACTTACCCCACTAGCTCTGAGAGCCAGAACTTGATTTGATCCATCTAGAATTATCCCTGCTACACAGATGGCATGTACTAAGTATTTCTGAATAGGTTAAAGAATGAATTTCTGTCTTTACCTTAGAGCCTTTCCTGCAGGAGTATCTCAGTGTCTTCTGAGTAAAAGAAAGAATGGATGAATGGATGGATGGACAGATGGACGGACAAACGGACACACAAATGAACAAAGGACTGAATACGTACAGAGTCAGTTCACCTCTCCTAGCCTATTTCCCTGGATAGCTCTGCTGCTTCTGAACACCGAATGCAGAAATGTAGGCTCTTGGAACAGAGCGGACAGATGGAAGTGGGGTGACGCAAGGCAACCTCTCACCGCTCTGCCAACTGAGGCCTGGGCCCTGCCATGGCCCGCCGTGTCCCCTGCACCTGTACAAAGCTAGACTTTGGTCATGACTTAACTCTAAGGCACAGGGGGCAAAATTTGCCGGGGCAGGGGTGTAGGGTGTTGCTCTTATCTGATGGTTTCTGTGGTCCAAACTGAGTAGTGTGGGGGAAGGAGCCATAGGACAGTGGAGTCCCTAGGCATTCTTGCCTGTGAAACTGCCTGGCTGGGTTCCTGCTCTCTGCAGTAAATGTTTTCCAGGCAGAGGCTCGATCTACCCCCAGGTTCCCGAAGCCTGTAAGAGGTCAGGAGGCTGAGGCAGCAAGAGCCGGAGGGACTGCCCCAGAGAAAGTGTCCCTTCATTGTTCCCTCACCCGTTGAGAGGGGCCTCAAGCACTACTTCCTCTTTCTCGGAAGATGGGAAAAGTGCCACCACACATTCCCGGGGCCTCGCTGATCTCTGGAGTCTTGAAGAGGGAGGGACATGTGGGGCAGGAAGACATGCATGTGTCCAAGTGGTGGTGGGGCAAGGGGACAATGGATACCTCTCTTTCTTCTTCACTGCTGTCTCCTTCGTCTCCAAGGCATAGAGCAGGCTGGGCTTTGCACTCAACTTAGGGGACATGTGACCTCTTTGCCTCGGTCTTCTCTTGCCCTTCATTTCACGAGAAAGAGAAACCTTTGGGTACAGAAGGAAACCCGGAGGTTTGGGGATCCTCTCCACTCCAGAGTGGCTGGAAGCGGTGGTTCCAGGAGGTCAGCCTGGAGGCATCAGGCCGATGGGATTGTGTGTGAGTGCAGCCCGACCCTCTGCCAAGGATGCCCCCAGGAGCCCAGTAAGAACCCACCTCCCTCCCTCGGCCTCCCTCAGCCTCCTCTGGAATGACGCTCTGTGGCCAAGCAGGTACCAAAGGATAAATGTGCTGTATTAACATGAATCCTAATGACAAATGCACTGCAGTAGTAAGCACATCAGAGATACATAGAATATTCTCGATATAGTCTGAACATAGATATAAAATAAGTTATACTGGTTTCTATCTTCCATCACAGTAGGAGTATAGCATACAAAGTGACTGGTTCAGTGGCCACAAAGCAAGCCGGGGGCAGGGAGAGCGTGAAGGAGGGCGTAGGGCACTGACAATGGTAGGGAGGTGCCAAGGCCGCCGCAGAGTCGCCGGGGCTCCTGCAGGGAACCAGACCTCAGAACCCTCACGTTCGCCTTCTGGGAGTGAGCACGAGGTTCCCCTCGAGGAGGGTCGGTGGCTGCGTTTGAACGGGATGATTCAGGCGCCAACAGCAGCCAGCAGGCCGGCCCACTCTCCGGCTGGCGCTGTCGGATTTGGGTGATTTTAGGAACATGGGCTGCGTAGCCAGACGGCACGGTTTGCTTCTGTGATGGGACAGATGGCCAGACTGACGGCCACCCAATGCCGGCTGGCCCTTCTGCCTCAGTAGCCTGCCCTGGGCGGCTGAGGTGTGCCCTGCATGCTCGGCTTGTTCTCCGGGGTTCGGTGGCAGCCAGCGATGCTGGGATCCTGCACGGGCAGGGTCTGAGGCCCTGGCTCCGAATCCTCTCTCTACCACGCGTGGCCTCTGTGGCTTTGCGAAGGTCACCTCAACTCCTCTGAGTCTCAAGCTCCTCATCGGCAAAGTGGGAGGACTGATGCTTACCTCCCGAGGGGGGACAAGCGGGATCGTTATGTGCAGTGCCCCCACAGCTCCCGGCGCACGGCGGGGCTGGACCGATGGCAGAAGGGTCCGAGCATCCAAACGTCAGGGCCGGGTGGGAGAAACACGAACCTCACAGTCTCTGTGGAACAAAGCCACTTTGGCTCTGAGTTGAGGATTTCAGGCAATTTCTTTGCCTTCTTTCCTGACAGTTTGTTCTCTTTCTCTCTGGGTCTGGGGTTCTTTGCAGTGAAGTAGGGGTAGGGTTCAAGGACTGGTCCACGCAGGCAGACAGTCTGAGCCTGGGGGGGTGGGGCACAGAGCTCAGGGCTATGTCTCTTCAGGTTCAGGACCCAGCCGAGGATGCTTCCTTCTACACCCCCTAACCCCCGCCCCCCTGTGGCAGCCCCTTCTGGCATTTCTCTCGGCCCTGGAGCCTTGCTTACCACTGGGAAGCCACTGAGGGGGACGAAGCACCGAAAACAGTACAGTGCCTATTAAGCGAGAAGCCTTTTCCATCTGCTCCGAGCCTGGGAGTCTGGAGGCGGGTGGGCTACCCGTGGGGGAGTGGACTGCCTCTGAGGGAGAAGGCAGGTCTCTGGGTGGTGGGAGAGGGGAGGGAAAGAGGCATGGAGACCTGGGCTTGACCCTGGGGTCCCGGGAGCGCTCCTGTGCTTCTATCAATGCCGAGAACCTGGCGATGTGTCCAAAGACCAGTCCAGAAGCCTGGGGGTCCCTGCCCCTCTCAGCTGCAATGCAGTTTTCAAGATCTGCGTGTGCGAGTGTGTGTGTGTGTGTGTGTGTGTGTGTGTGTGTATGTGTGTGTGTGTCCTCCTCTCCCATCTCCTCAAACCCCTGCCTGCTCTGAGCCTCCTCTGCCCCTCACTCAGCCACTTTCCTCTTGGACGGGGGCAGCAGGTGGGCGGGCAGCTCGTTGGGCAGCTCGTGCCCCTCCAGCTTGACCTTGATGAGGTGGTTGGCCAACGCGAACTCCTCGTCATCCAGCATGCCGTCCTTGTCAATGTCAGCCAGCTTCCAGATCTTGCCCAGCACGCTGTTGGGCAGCTTGGAACGCACCATCTCCTTCTTGGCGTTGGCCCCTGTGATCTTGCCGTCCACCGGCGACAGGGTGTAGAAGATCTCGTCGTACATGGGCTTGTCCCTGGCTACCACCCACTCGGCATCATCAATGCCCTCCCCGGCCCCCTCCCCGTAGCCGTGCCCAAAGGGACCGTGTAGGGTGCCCTCGAACGCTCCGCCCTTCACCATCTGGACAGGCCGCTGCGTCTCCTCCTGCCGCACCAGCACCATGAGCTGGGCGATGTCGTGGGCCAGCATGTCATCTACCACTTCCAGCAGCTTGCTTTTCAGGGGCTGGAATTTGCTAAAGTCCTGGGCCTGCAGCTGGTCCTGGGGAGAGGGAGAGAAAAGAAAGTGAGGGTAGAAGACCCCGGAAGGAGATCTTTCCCCTTGCTGGGGATGCTGCCTTCTGCAAATGCTGGAATACTCCCAGCCCTGGAGGCTAAAAAGCCGATCACAAAATAAGAAAGATGTGAGAGAGGAGGAGGAAAAAAAAGGCACTGGCTCTGGGTGGAATTTTTCCGGAGAGAACAGGTGCAGGGTCTGGGGGAGAAAAGGAAATTGAACAAATACTGGTTTGCTCCATTTATCTGGACTCCCTTTACAGCTCTGGAAAACAATCCAATTTCTCTTTTGCTAGTTTTGGCTACCGAAGGGTGGTTCCTGAATGCCCTGTCCTCTGAGACGAGCTTGTGCGTCTCTCTGCTTTATTCAGGGTTATTTCCTGAGGGCACAGCAGCTGCTCGCTTTAATGGGTGATCTCACTCGCTCCCCCAGGGACTCTCTGAGGGAGGAACATCACATTCTACCCCATTTAGGGGACGAAAGACTGAGGCAGAGGCAACAAAACACAAATCATCATAGAAGCCGTGGCTCATCTCCGAACCAGTGACTCTTGGGATGCTAATCGGAATCACCTGGAGAGAGTTTTCAACTATTGGCTTCTCCCCTGTGGGTTTGGACACAGGAGACGCAGGGAGGCATGCAGATCCTAGAAAAGCTCCCCTCCCTGCCTTCCCCTGACACCCACACCCCATGGCACAAGAAATACACTCCCCTTCGCACATCTCTGCGATTTTGAGAGGTCCCGGGTCTAGAACACCCAGCTCCTTGGCCTTTTCAGTGACAAGGTGAGAGCTTTCTGCTCCTGCCTTGGCTCTGGCCAGAGCAATCTCAGGACACTGGGCAGAGACCAGTGCACAGGGGAAGCCTCAGGGACAAGCACATCGAGTTCACTGCAGAAAAATTCAGAAAACACCCACAACTACATTTCAAGAGTGAGTGTTAGCTTGTGCATTTCTCACCTCCCTTCCAAGGCAGGGCCGCACCGGGGAGGCGAAAGGGGGCTGGAGGGGTGGGGTGTGCAGGGCAAGAGCAGATAAGCCCTTCCTCCTGCCCTCGGGGCATAACCTCCCAAGGTCCCTGGCATCTCTCCCAGCCTATCCACAGCCAGGTGTGTTTGGTGGGCTTCCAAACAGCATCCTAATGTCTTGCGGGGGCACACAGGCCCCGCCAGGACCGCCGTTTACGTGATTGATTCAGCGTCCCTAACAACGGGGCCTAAGGTGGGCAAACAGATGAGAAGGTGAAATAATTTATAATGTGAAAGGATTCCTCACATTAGAAATGGGGTGGTATGGGCCCTTTCAAATGTTATCTTCCAAAATGCTTGCAGATCGTGACACTCTTAACAGAAGGAGAGGCTAAAAGTTGTAAATATTCTAAGCCACAGCTGAGTGGCAAACCTGAATTATGTTAAAGTGATTCTGAAATCAGTAACTAGCTCCTGGGAGGTAGTTATGGGAATGAAGGGATACATGAACAAAAGCATACTTTGCACGTCTATTTTTTTTTTCTCTTTCTCTTAGCACATGGGAAACTAAAAATGCCTATTTGCACCTCTACTGACATTCTGAACCTCCGGTCTTAAACTGAGAAACAAATTGCCAAGGCCAAGATCAAAATCGGCAACAGGAGCACAAACGATGTTACTACTACGTCTGTTGCTATTCTTAAAAATTCCCTACTTCTTAGAACCCTTTTATTTTAAATAATCATAGAACCATGAGATGTTGCAACAATTGTGCGTACAGGTAGGTCCCTTGTGTTCATCACCCAGCTCCCCCCCCCCCCCCGTGGTGATGTCTTACCGAATGGGACACTGCATTTTAAGAGCATAGTCTGTCCCAGGCTCTGTGCTAAGCACCTTGCAAATATGATCTCACTGATGCTCGTAACATCTAGAAAGGTGGATGTTTCTGGAGCTTCAGACTCCAGAAGAAGAGATAGAGGCTCAGAGAGGATCCAGTTAGTATGGTGTGGTGGTTTCTTGCTTGGACTGTGGGGACAGCTCCCGGCTCTCCCACTAGCAGCCTGTGTGAACACTACTCTCAGAAAACTGCCAGCAATTAATTACAAAGGTTAATTACCTTTGTAAACCTCGGTTTGCTCATCTGTAAAAGGAGGATGAAAAGGTCTCCCTCAGAGGACTGCTCTGGGGAATAATGTGAGAAACCAGGTGTTATGGTCCCTGGCCCAAGACAGAGGTCCTCGGTGTACCCTGGAGATGGCAAGTTCCCATGCAGACTTCTGCTTCTCCGTGGCTTGTGTCCCAAATTGCTCCCAAGTGGGAGCTCTAGGGTAAATATAAGCACTTGAGAGTCTGGAGACCCCATGTCAGGTGACGTCCCATTTCACATGGCATGGTGGGGACTCCAAGCCTGTGGTGTTCGTGTCAGGGGGAGGTCCTACACTGGAGGTATCAGGCCCCAAACATCATGGATCACCCTGTCTCACTGGGAGCACTGGGGCTCCGTGTTCTCCCCACACCCAGATATGATATCTGCTGGGCCACTGGCAGTTCAGTAGGAAAGGCAGACATGGGGCCATCTCCTCGCCTTTGGACTCTGGGTCTGCTTCCATCGGGGCATCCAGGGCTGGCCTTCTCCTCGGCCAGCTCATATGACATTGTCCCTTGTCCTGGAGCCCTGGAGCCCCGGTTACCTGCATCCTCTTCAGGTTGGGAAAGTCCCCAGGCGAGATCTGGTGCTCCCGCTCGATGCGGCCATAAATCTCAGCCAGGTTGCTCACCAGCTCCTTTTTCTTATTCTCCTTTCCAAACACTGACGGCATCTCCTTCTTCAGGGAGCTGATGATGTACGCGTGAACCTGAGACATGGGGGCACAGAGAAACCTTCGGACCCATTCCTTCTCTCCAGGGGGTGGCTCTCACCCATCTCTTCCCATGAATCCCTCCTCCTGCTTCTGCTGCTTCTGCGATCGTTCCTATCTCACCCCCTCACCCTCGCTGGTCACTTCCAGGGCGGAGCTGTTTTCCTAGATCATAAGGGAAGGGTGGGATTATGGGGAGAGTAAGGTCAAGGCAGTAAGAGGGACGGTAATACTGCTGCTGGGGTTGGTGACGAGGAAGATGGCAACGACAGCTCACATTTCTGGAGCACTCTAAGGGTGCCAGGCACTGTGATGGGGGCCGCTACGTTCCTTATTTTGCTATATCCTCCCATCCTTTCATTGTAGAGCCGTGGAGACAGGCATAAAGAGACCTCGCCAGAGCTGGGATCACAGTTTGAGAACCGTGGAGGTGGGCTCCAGTCTGGCCACCTGACGCCAGGGCCTGTGACCATAACCACCACACTATCCTGCCCCCCACTGCCCGAGCGGGCACAGCTGATGTCCGTGAAGCGGGGGCTCTAGGATGGTGTCAGGCGGGCAGGCGAGAGCTCAGGGCTGTGGGTGGCGGCCCCCCGCTCTGGCAGCTGACCCTCCCGCCCCCAGCCTGCACGTCTCCGGGGGGACAGCCTCACCTTGGCCAGCCTGGCTCTCTTGATGAGGTCGTTGAGCTTGCGCAGTGCGGCATTTCGGGGCAGACTCTGAATATCTCTGAACAGGTCCTGCTCCTCGGCCTCGAAGAGTTTCCGGTTGTCGGGGATGAGGAGGGGGTGGGACCAGAAGGAGCCGATGTAGACCCGGATCACCTCCGGGGTGTTCACGATCTTGCCCAGGGACCACATGAGGGCCCCGTACACCCGCATCAGCTGCTGAGTCTCGATCTGGTCCGCCTTGTTCAGCACCACCCGCATCTTGTCCTCGTGGTTCTTGAGGGCCTTGATGACCTCGGAGAACTCATCAGAGATGTCCAGCTTGTGGGCGTCAAAGAGCAGGATGATGCGGTCCACCCGCTCGGCGAACCACTCCAGGACGGCCGCGAAGTCGTACCCTGTGGCAGAGGGACAGTCAGGAGGGGGCCCTCGGGCAGAGGCAGCCAGGCACCGTACATAGAACACGGTCTTGGGAGTCAGATCTGGGTTCCAATCCCAGCGTCTCTACTGCTCACTATTTGACCTTGAACATGTCACTCAGTGCCTCTGAGCCAGTGTTCCCTCACCCATAAACGGGCATACTAATAGCACCTAATTCATGGAATTCTAAGGACCAGACACACTCGGGGCCTAGCACATAGTTGCTGTTAACATCACTATTCCCATGTAGCCTTTTTATTCAGGCGGAGGAGTGCTCCCCATTCAGGGACCGGGCTCAGGAAAGTGCTTTGGGGCCAGGCTCCGCCCAGCAATGAAGTAGGGGCTCGGTCAGGTCACCGAGAGACTCTGGCACCGTGACTCAGCCAAGACCACCCTGCTTGTAGGGGGTAGCCGCTGGGGCACGGTAGCCAGCTCTCCAACCCCAAGTTCAGTGCCTGCTCTGGCTGGCAAGACATTGACATCACGGCCTCATGTCACCCCCACAGCACCTGTGAGATAGGCAGAGTGAGGAGTCCCACTCCCACTTTTCGGAGGAAACAGTTTCAGAGATGAGGTGACAGTCAAATAGCCACTGAGGGGCAGGACCAGGAGTGGATTGGACGGGACCACCTGGGCCCTGGGCTCCCTGCAGGCTGGAGGGCAGCAGTCTTGCACCAGCCACCTCCCTGCCTCCCCACCTCCCTGCCTGCCCTCGGCCCAGGCCCAGCCAGCAGCTCCCACAGAGTCCAGGAGGCCTGTGCCTTCCTGCTTCAGATGACCTGCAGCCTCCACCCCCTACCCTGCTCCCCTCTCCCTCTCCCTCCCTGGGGCTGGTACCTGTTCCCCTCTGTCCCTCCCTCCCAGGCCTGGCTATTTTAATCTTCCCTTCAGTACAGCCAGGTGGAGGGCTGCTCTCACCTCCCAAAGCAGACCCTCAGAGCTGTGGGCAGGAAGGGGGCCAGAGGGCTCAGAAAACAAGGACAACCTGATCCCCTTGCCCCAAGCCCCATCCTAGCAAGCGGGTCACAGCTTTGCTCCTCTGGAGTCCAGACCCAGCAAGCCTGCCCTCCTTGGTAGCTGGGGAGGGCAGCAGGGCTCATTCTCAACTCTGGCCTGACAGGACTGTGGCTGTGGCGTGCGGGCTGCTCGCAGGGCGGCCCCGAGAGCTGCTGCTTCTGCCAGAAAGTCACAGAGCAGCCACTCCTAACCGGCTGCGCGGCCGGAGCCGGGCACTTTAGTGACAAGGGGGTGGAGGCTCCGGGAGTGCACAGGGCCATGTGGCGGGAGTGGGCAGAACCGGGATCAGAGCTCATGTCTCCCCATCCCGAGTCAGGCCTCTTAGTAGCCCTCCACAGGCCAGAGAAGCTGCAGAGCAAAGAGGCTCCCCCCCCACCCCAACTCTCTCCAATGCCTGATGGCACCAGCCATGCAAAAAGGGGCTCAGCTGCAAAGGCCTGAGGGGGAGTAGGGGCAAGGCTGACCCGCCCCCAGTTCGGGGTGGGGTGGGGCAAGAGCAGCACCAGGTCAGTGCTGCTGGAAGAGGACGGCCCCCTGCCCGTTCCTGTCCCCGTGGCTGGGTGAGATGCCCCTCGGTGTTCTCAGGATGTGCTCCAAAGGGGTCACCCTGAGGAGCACTGATGGGGTAAGCCCACTCTGGCTTCTGGGCAGCCGTTGACTTGCTATGTGTTCTTGGGCAGATAGCCTTCAGTCTCTGTTCCCTGGTCTCTCTGCCTGTCAAAGCAGGGGGTTGGATTGGAAGATCTCTGAGCTTCCCTTCTCCCTGCTTCTAAGACTAGAGGTGTGAGGGTGGAGTGCACAGCAGGATGGATGTTGGGGACACACAAGGAAGCCATTGCAGGACAGGGAGATAGGAGGCTGGGGGCCTCTGTCTTCAACCCCATGGAGTGCCTGTGTGAAGTCTGCTCCTGCCTGAGGACAGCCAGACAACTTCTGGGAACTTTTTCTGGGATTTTATAAGCACAGAGACCTCCTATCCATCTTCCTGGGGTTGTGAATCCTGCACGCTCTGACCGGTGCCGTCAAACTGCAAAGTCAGTAACGCCAGGCGCCTTCTCCCCAGGTTTGGCTGTGAGGACCCTGAGGATCGAGCAGTGAGGGTGTGGGCTTCCTCTGGAGCTCAGCCTCCCACACCCAGCTGTTGAGAACCTAGCAGCCTCCAGGACGGGTCACTGTCTCTGGGACTGGGCTTATGCACATCCAGAAATGGGAGCATCTGAAAGGCACAGACTGGAGAAGGGCATGGGACTAGGTGTCTCATTTACTGTCTGTGTGGCCTTAGCAAATCTGAACCTCAGTTTTCTCAGCTGTAAAATGGGGGAAATAACACCTGACCAATGAGGGGTCAGTGGCAGAGCCCTGGCAGCAGGATCTAAGAGCGGAGGGAGGGCCTGGATCGGTCTGGAGGCTCTGCCCTAACCTCCAGGGTGACAGGCCCCCTGTCCTCAGGTGGTCTCGGGAATGGCGCTGAGACCCCCCAGTAAGAGCCCCTGAGCACCTGCAGCTGTGCAAGGGCTCAGGACATGCAAACTAGTGGCTCGAGGGACACTTAAGTCCCAAGGGCCTGAGCGGTGAAGCTAGCCTTCCCGGAACCCCTGGGCTTACGTGTAGCCAGTCTGCTGGCTCCCAGAGATCTGACCTGCAGGCATCAGGCCCAGAGACCAGGCAGCCTGCAGGATCTGAGGCTCTCCCCACTAACCCCCAGGCTCCGGAGGACTGGAAAGAAAGCATTTCTAAGTAATGCCAGGCAGGAGGAAATCAATGAGACAAACACAATAAGCAAGGCAACCACTTAATCACCCACCGGCTTCCTGCAGTCTGCAGTGTAATACAAGGGAGCTGACGGCGCATTTCTCTGTATTTACAGAACCAGCTTCCATGCGGCCTCCTAAGTGTCTGCATGCCAGGAGGTACACAGGGCACACACATCTTACAGGGCAGCGAGGGGCTGGCCAAGCTCACACGGGCAGAACTGGAACGCAGACCCTTGCCTCCTGTCCACGCTCCCTTCTTAGGCAGAGCCATGTGTGAGGCTGGAGCTCAGAGGACTGGGCATATGAAAGGTCCTCTCTTGCCCCAAAAGATCTCTTTTGAGATTTAAAGACATCTTAGCAAAAGAGAAATAAGAGTGCATCAATTTTCAAAATGTGGGACGAGTTCGGATGACAAGGGAAACAATGTCACACTGCATGCCTCCTAGAGGTAACATTGAAAGTGGCCGGACAGACACATCGCAGGCCTCTGAGGACCCCAAGGCTGCCAGCAAGCCCTTGTGACGCGTGTCAGGACTCCGCTGCCCCGCCCCGGCGCGGGATGCCCACACAGCCACATGTGGAGGGCATAGAGTCTGGGGCCCAGACGTCCCTAAGTGCGGGCCCCACTCCAGGGAGAGTCCAGGGACGGGCCAGGGACATGAGGCTGCAAGGACCAGCCCAGACCCTCCGAGGTCCCCCCAGCGGACTGCAGATGAGAGTCTGCTGCCTTCCCACTCCCTGCACTCTTCCTGGGCAGGAGATGATAATGTGCTCAGAAGCCGCTGCACTGGGAATCAGGAGACCCGAGTTCCCATTCCAGCTTTACGGCCTGGGCGTGGTTTTTACCTGCTCTGGCCCCGCTGAGCTCACCTGTACAGGAAGAGGTCCCCTTGGACGGATGGGAGCACCATGCCCAAGGGGTTGCTTTTCTAGGGTGGGGCCTGTGGGGAATTCCAGCTGAGAAGGAGCCAGGAAATGTGGTTCCCAGGTGTGAGGACGCTCAGGCTTCCGGAGCCCTCCCACTTCTGCTGCATCCTTGCTTCTTCCCAGTAATGAGCCTGGGGCTGGGCACATCCTGTCACTTCCTGGAACTGGCTCCCTGCCTGCTGCCCATCCCAGTGCATCTTCATCCAGAGACACGTGCGGGCCTGGGACCTCCTGGACTCAGGTTCCCGGATGTCCCCTGCTTCCTCTCTCCCCCTAAGACACCCTCCCCCAGGCCTGGGCAGAGAGGCCCCACCCTGAGCAAGGACCACTCTTTTGCCAGCTCTAGCCCAGAGCTGGAGGGCTCCTTCCCATGAAGGCTGAGGCCTGGGGAGCCCTCGGGAGCAGCTCACTTTCCAGCATGTGGCACCCTGGGGCCACCAGCCAGAGGTGGCTCTGTGCCGATTTGAGAAGGCTGCCCCTTTTTGCTGGGGAGATGGCACTGTGCCCGGTGTGAAGCCCAGGGGGTGGAGCGTGGGCTGGATTTCAGGCTCTACACGCCTCTCTGCCCGGTGCTCTTGCAAAGAGCGCAGTCGCCAGACTCCCCATGGGGCCCCGTCCTGTCCTGAGCTGGCTGGAGGAAAGGAAGAAGCGCCAGATCTGTGGTGCAGCCAAACCCAGAGCTCTGAGGGCCCCAGGCCAGAAGCCATACAGAGAGCGTTCGGTTCCATGCATTTGCTTGTGTGTGTGTGGGGGGGGGGTGGAGCAAGGGGGGGTGTGTGTGTAGATGAGAAGGTATACACGTGTGTAGACAGAAACTGGAACTACCAGGTCCTATGGCTGATTGTGAGCAAGAATGGGAGAGGCTCTGCACACTGGAAACTTCCCTAACATCTCAGGGTGTCTGGTGCCTTCCCACTCCCAGTCTCCTTGGAGTGCAGCAGGCGACACTGTCCTAGGCTGGCGATACGGTGCCAGAGTCCAGCTCCAGCTCTGGTTTTTATCACAGGCTGCTTTTGCCAGCAACTGCATTTATAGTATGAACTCGGGAAGGCAGAGAACAAACTGGCTTATGTAACCATTCATGGGGCCATCGCTTCTGGAAGTCAGTGAGGGGTAGGAAGGGATAGGAAGGACAGGCGAGAAAACCAAGCACCTAATTTGCCAAGGGCAGCCCCTGAGGTCCAAAGATGAAAGCAGGAGAGAAGATACAAGAATATGAAAAGAATGGAATGGGACAGGAGCTGAGGAGGGAGGGCAGCAGTCCCTGCAAACGGGGCTGCCACATACAGCTGCACAGGCTGTGCACTGTACAACCGCGAGGAAGGCCATTCACATAGATCAGCCTGGCGTTGTTTAACAGGCAGCCCTGGCTGGCAGATAATGGGGAAAGAAGGGAGCTCACTGTGATCCAGTCTCAGAGCTGATGTCTGTGTTTCCATTACGATCTGTCGACCTCACAAGGTCATGTGATGGGTATCATTATCCCTTGTTACACAAGACACAGGCTCCAGGAGAAAATGTGACCTGTTGGGACCTATCCTAGTTCGAAAATGCAGGGCTCCGAACTCACAGTCCAGTGCCCTCGGAAATCCTAGAGGCCGGAGTCCTCTCTGGACCCACCTGTCAGGCTGCACGGCCTTGCAGGATTGCCCCCCACCCCAGACCCCAGGTGGTTCAGATGGAGAAGTTGTGGCTCTCCTGAGCCTTCCTTGAGGAGACCCAGGCTGCCAGTGTGAAGCAGTAAATCTCCTTTAGGTCTAAATGCAGGGGGAGCCCAGATGAAACAGGGGCGATGGTAGGGAGGGTCTGGTAAGGAGGGAGGGAGTATTTAGGGGAACACATAGAAGCCAGAGACAGAGCTGCCCAAGCAGCTCCACAGGCTCGCCCGAGTACCGAGCTGCTCACGAAGGCCCGGAGGAGAGGGCAGGCGAGCCTCTCTTCCCAGGGCCGTGGTTCTGTGTCTCCACACCAGGTCCTCCTCAGCCCCTGCACCACCGAACAGCCCAGAGGTAGGCAGCCCGAGCCCAGGCGTCCCAGACTCTCTCCACCGATGTCCTGCCGATTACACGGTGTGTTAACACAGGCCCCTCCTGACTGGCTGCCGTCTTTCCCCCCGTCCCAGGTGTCACCTCCTCAGTGAAATGAGACGGAGGGAGAGGCCTGGCTTTCCCACCGGGCCTCAGCCCTCCTCCCTCCTGCTGTGAACGAGGCCCTGAGGCACAGGTTCTGTCTTTCCTGCAGCACAGACCAGGGTCCTGAGGCCCTGGAGTGCGCTGAGGACCTGACCACCTCTCCCGCCGTCTTCCCCGTCTACCCAATACCAGGGCTGGCTGCACCCACCCACACGGCCATGGCGGATCCCCACGGGCCGAGCTGGGTGCTGCCACTCCAGAGAGCTGCTCTCCTCAGAGAGGAAGCTGGGGCAGCTGGCTGGAGTGCTCACGGTGGCCCAGTTCTGACGCGATGGGCCTGTACCCAGGCCAGCACAGGGGGCACTTGGGCCTCCTTGGTACAGCCATGGGGGCACTGGCCTGTTGCCCGTGAGACAGTGGGCTCTCCTCCCCGGGGCCCAGGAGCCTGGGGTTCAGCAGGGGCCGGCCCATGGGGGCCATGCCCTTGGAGGAAGGGGCTTCTGGGCCCCACCACGGTGGCCCAGACAGATCTCGGCTGGCTGCAGAGCACAGGGGGCCAATGCACATGCGGGAGGGCAGCAGACAGTCCCCTAAGGCCACTGCCCAGAGAACACCTGCCAGTCCCAAGCCTTTCCTTCCCGGAGGCTGCCTTCTGAGTGCAGACTTGGCTCCAGCCCAGCTCCTAGCTCCAGTACTGGGGCGGGAGCGGCTTCTTCTGCTTTGCTTGCCAGAGACGCAGAAAGGGCAGGGAGCTCCCTGGGGCACACAGCAGGCTGTGGCAGGAGAGGCTGGGGTAGGGGGCCGGGAGCGGACTTGAGTTTTGGACAGCATCATCGAGCATTTTAGAGCTAGAAAAGACTGGTGATGGTGATGATCTGTCATTCACGTTTACTGAGCACTTGCTATGTGCCAGGCAGAGGCTTCATATCTATATTATTTTTGTTTTAATCCTCAAACAACCCTATGAGGTAGACAGAATCATTTTCCCTGATTTTACGGATGCATCGTTGAAGTAAAGATCCCTGCCGAGCTCACTAAGCTAGGACGTGGCAGAGGCAGGCTCAGCTCGCCGCAGTCGGGGCCAGCGTTCCGTCTCCTCGCTGCCGTGCCCGGGGACCTCCCCGGTGAGCAGTCGCCCCATATCTGTCTGGAGTGAACAGTTTTCTAAGTGCTGTTACGTACCCAGCTCCCTACTCTCACGCCCCAGCGCGTGCTCCCATCCTCACGTTCCTGGGCTGAAGTTGTCTGCAGGCATTTGCCCTCCCCGCAGACGGCAAGCTCCCCAGGCCAGGGACTATGGGAACTTCAGAAGCAAACCAGGGTCTGGCCCACAGTCGGGCCTCTTGGAGGATGAATAAACCCAATGAGGTAAGGCAGATGTTGACGTCTCCTTTTACAGATGAGAAGACTGAGGCCAGCTGTCTCCTGAGCAACAGTGGGCTCAAACTGTCCTCTGGCCCCCTGCTTGGATCGTCCCACACAGCACACGAGGCAGTCCCAGCTCATCGAGGTACAGCAAGGATGTGGGGGGGGGGGGTCTGTCTCATAGGCCGGAAGCAAGAGAACATACCAGAAAGAACACAGCACAGAGCCAGAGCCAATCCTAGCCGGTGCCTTGCTTACCTCGGCTGATCCTCTGCTTCTCCCCAGAGAGGATGCCCGGAGTGTCGATGACGCTGATGCTCTCCAGCACTGGGTTGGGCAGCTGGGCACACACGAACCTGCATGGGGCAAGAGCAAGCCCATGCTGTCCTCTCGTTGGCTCTCACGCACCCTCCCAAGTCCCAGGCTTGGGATGGAGGTTCAGAAGCCTGGCTGCCTTCCAAAGCAGATTCCCAGGCTCCGGGCCTGACTCAGCCCCAGCACTAGGCCCGGGACCTGTAGTTTGAGGAAGCTCCCTGGGTGATCCCAAGGCAGCCGTGGTCCTCCACTTGCGAACCCCTGCTGTCAGGGACAGCAAACCTCAATCTCTGCCCCCAAGGAGCACAGCCTGGCGGGGAGAGGAGGTGTGGGCACAGGCAACCACACGTGAGGTGAAATGGGACCAGTGCCCTGAGGGAGGTCAGGTGAAGGGCTCAGGAAATCCAAGGTAGAGAGATGGCTTCCAGGGATGGCTTCCTGGAGGAGGCGGCACGGAAGCTGGCCTTGATGAATGGCTCATGCCACCCAGGAACATTTATTTGGGCTTCCAGATGCCCTGCTATCAAGATAGTGGTCAAGCCTTGCTAAAGGAAATATTTCTAGGGTTACATCCTGAAGTCTCAAAATACAAATTGGTAAACGTAACTTAGGTCCTTCTTACTTCAAGCCTTCTCTCTTAGATGCTGTTTTTGGTGGAAGTCAAAAAGATGTCTTATTCTCTCAGGTACACTGGGCCTCCACTGCCCAGTGAGGTGGCAGCTGAGATGCCAGGGAAGTGAGGAGGCCAGGGACACACGGAAGGGGGCATCAGGGAGGGCTGCCCAGAGGAGGCTGGGGAGGGGGGGGCAGGGGACCCTCCAGCCTCCTTGCGAGGGCCTTGAGATTCGGATTTTATACTGAGGGCAGCAGAACCCTATTTATGCTGAGAACATTTTAAGCAAAAGAATGACTCAGAGAGGATGGCTGGCAGCAAGCCTGGTTCGGCTCGTCAGGTATGTGGGGGGCTTGCCACGTGCCTGGCGCTGGACTAGGTAATGGGGTGGGAAAGTCCGTGACAAAGCCCCTGTCCGATCTAGGCCCCTGGCTTCCATTATTCCTGAGGCCTAGCCTCATTCTGGTCCTTAGGCTCTATGGCCCATTCAAGCAGTCTAGGAAAACTTCCTCATTTTGCTGAAGCTGGCATGACTTGGGTTTCGGACACTTGGTGACCAGGAGGTCGGGTGCACGGGCTGGTGTCTGGGGCAGAGGCTATGGTTGAAGCTTCCCCCAGGCTGAGCTCCTGGAGTGACAAGGGCAGGGGGCTGAGGGTGGGCCCCACTGAGGGGGACACCAGGTCACAGGAGCCAAAGAGAAAGGGGACAGAGCAGCCTGGAGAGGGCCTGGCCAGGGAGGCAGGACGAGGGCCAGGTAGCTGAGAGGGAACAAGGGTCGAGAAGGACTGATGGCAAAGTAGAGGCAGGGTAAGGGAAGGGAGGGAACTGTCCACTGCCCATGATCACTGAGAGGTCACGGTGACCTTCACATGGGCAGCTGTGATGGGGAAACAGGGAGAAGTGCGGAGGTGAAGTCCAGAAACTTGGCTGTGAAGGGAAGTGAGGGGCGGGGCAGGGGCGGGAGCTGCTGTCAGAAAAAGGAGTCCCCGAGGGAGCGGTCCCTGAGCGGCTGGCCCGAAAGCACCTGTGGGGAAGGGAGGGGAAAGAGAGAACGCAGCTCTCTGCAGACGGGGGCAGGTGACCTCAGTGCATGGACAGATGAAAACCCAACTCCAGGGGCTCCACGGATCCTGGCTTCCGTTTTCTCCAGAATAGAGGCAAGGGCATGAGCTGAAGGAGGAGGAGGCAGAGGTGGTTGGAGCGCTTGTAACAGGACCCCTGGGCAGCTCGGAGATGGGAGTCGGATGTCTAGGTGTAGCCTTCCCGGGTGTGGCTGCCGTGGAGCTGGAGGCAGCTGCAAGGCGCCCCCCCCCACCCCCGGGTCCCTGTTGTCCCTCCAGCAGACACGCCCGACACCAGTCTAAACACCCGTCCGCGCAGCTCTTGTGCTCCTGGAGGAAAGCACAGGCCTCACAGTGCCCTGTGCTCTGCTCCCAGGGCTCCTGCAGCAAGCCATGTTCTTTCCTTCCTCTCTGCTTGTTGGATTCGTCTTTCTCCCCCCAGTTTTCTCTACCTGAAATGTCCCTTCCCCCGACCTTTCCAGCATCATTTCACTCATCATTGAACACCCATGTCCAACGCCACCTTTTCCACAGAGGCCTCATCAGTCCTCTTGCCAGAGAAGGATATTACTTTTACCCTATTTCACAGATGGGAACAGTGAGGCACAGAGACTTAGATAATCTGCCTAAGATCCATGGTGCTCTTTGGTAGGACTGTGACCCAGGACCACCTGATGCGTCTTTGCCTTTACTCTAAATACCTCCTATTAGAGAGAGTAGTTCCCACCATTTAGGTGCGATACGCATGCGAGCTCGTGGTGTGGGTCTGTAGCACAAGGGTGATCGGGGTCAGCCTGCATTCTGGTTACGTGGACTAGTAACGGGAATGCGGGTCAGCTTGCCACACACTCCCTGCAGCTTTCGTCACTCACACTGACCCAATGACCCTGGTGTCTGCAGGCTTACACTCGTCCCAGGGGAGGAGATGTGACCTGTCCGAGGTCACACAGTGCTCAAACTCAGGGCTCCCGCCTTCAGCCCCGGGTTCCGTCCACCTGGTAAGGACAATGTCCAGGAACAGAGAGGAACCTTCCTCTACCTCCTTCCAGTTGGAGGCAAATCCCCTCTGTAGCACAGCTGACCCGAGAACAATGAGGGGTTAGAGGCGTCCATCACCCCGTCCCAGCCTGCGCACTGGAAAATTTGTGTATAAATGGACCCACACAGTTCGCACCTGTGTTGTTCAAGCGTCAACTGGATAGACAATAGCTGGGAAAGACACAGTACAGCCCTCTCTGCTTTTATTGGAGGGAGGTGCAGATTAGGCGGATGTGATTTAACTGGTGTCCCCTACCCAGCTCCACGATCAGGAGGAATTAGCCCAGTTCCTACATCCCTGATCAGTGGTGACTCAGTTACGTTCCCAGCAAGAAAGGGGCAATCGAGAGACTCTAGGTATGGAGAAGGCAGTGAGCCTCCCAAGACCCCGTCCCTTCCTTCTCAAACTCCAAGAAGAAGAAAAGAGAACACTCAGGATGAGTGTTCCTGGAGCACGCACCTGTTCAAGAAGGCATTGCCGAAGGCGTTCAGCTTCCTGAAAGGCTTCTTAGGATCCACCACCAGGGCGTTCCCGGGGATGATCCCCTCCACCTGTCCGTGCATCACAGCGATGAAGGAGTCCGTGGTCGGCTCAGGCCCAATCCTCATGCCGGGGAAGTCCTGTTCTAGGAGGTACCTGGCGGAAGGGAGCACAGTCGTCACACAAGGGTTCTGTTCGCAGAGCAAAGCCGCGTGTCTGCCACGGGCAGGCGGTGATGCGAGTCACGGCAGAGGGGCAGGTGGACAGCAATGACATTTCACGGCAGGGACGGATTTCCACGGAGGGGGAATTGAAAGACCTTCGTGGAGGAAGTGGGATATTAGCCGAACTTCAAGTATCTAATCTGTGCTTCTTGGCCTTTATCTTTTTCTCTCCCTGAATCAGTAGTTGGGGGGCGGGGAGAAGCAGGATTTGAGCTCCGCCATAAGCACGGGGTTGAGACTGAATCCTGCACAGAGAACAGCAGACTTTACAACTGAAGGTCGCCCGCTCAAGTACTTGCACGAAGACAAGGTTAGAATGAGACCGTCCGTAGACCCTGCTGGCTTTCCGCAGGTCCAGACTTCTTTATCTGGTTATTCAGTTACTTAATATAAAATATAAAAACAGCTCCCACACCATACGGTGTGAAGGGCACACTGCGAAAAGTCTAAGAATGTTAGTCCCACCCTCTAGCGTCAGGACTAGGCTGTGGCCTGACGTGGCAGCTGCCCCTCTCTGCTCTTCTCCAGGACCGGGCAGGGACAGCCCAAGGCCACTGCTCCTCTCCAGGCCCTGTTAGAAGTCAAGAGCAAACATGGTGAGCCCGAGAATGATGCGAAGGAACGTGAAAGCCTCCTGGACCGGTTGTCCTCGCCCTGGCAGTGCATTCGAGCTTCCGTGCAGCTCCAGCAGATGGTGCCCAGGCCCCACCCCGGAGGTCCTGCCCTGCTGGCCGGGGGAGAGGGGGGAGGACTGGCCACTGGTCCTTTCTAGGAACTCCCTCGTTGATTCTAAGGGGCACCGCAGGTTGACGACCTGCTCTAGACCAGTTTTCCCATGTCACTGATAAATCCAGTGACACTCAGTCGCATTTCCACCGGCCAGACACGACACTACTCCCCAGGAGAACGTTATCTTCTTCGGGCTTCACAGCGGCCCTACAGGCAGGTACTGAGGAAACTGAGGCAGAGTAGGGTTATGTGGCTTTCTCCAAGTTAAACAGCTAGGGAACCCAAACCCCTATCAGTCTAACCCCAAATCCTTGGCTCTTCACCTGTCTTCTGCCCTGACAGCGAGCTGACCAAGGCGCCGCAGGTCAGAACAGAGCTGGGACAGGAGGCCATGCCTCCAGGGCCTGAACTCTCTGCCTGTCTTAAGCCTCCCCAGAACAGGCCTGGAGCACTGGTCCTGCTCTGCCCCACAGGCTGGTAGCTGGGGAGACCCGATGGGGTTTCTTCTGGCTCATCGACATCCTGCTTGTGCTTAAGGAAGTGTTCTGAGCCATTTGTTTACTCTGAGGCACAGGGCGGTTGAAATGGGGTTGCTATGGGCTCCCTCCCCAAGGAGCCAGCGGAGGGGCTGCCGCCCAGGAGGTCACCCCTGGCCACACTGGAGGGTTTTCAGTTGCCTTGGGAGGCCCTCATCTTCCTCCAGGACAGCCCAATAACCCAGGTGTGAGGGCAGGATTTTCTCCCATCAGAGGATCAGTTTGAAATCTGGCACTTGGGTTGTGATGAGAATAAATGACAGCAGGTTCGCACTTGGACAGCATGTCTGGCTTTCTCAAACACATCTTCAGGGCCTCAGTGTAGAGGCAGGGAATCTCAGCAGCCTGGGGCCAGAAACCTGCTTCTCTAACCATGAGGAATACGCCCTTCAGAAGGTACGTACGCTCTGCGAACCTCACCACCGTCCTCCATGACCTGGGAGATTATAGTTCTGATTTATTAAGTACCAGTCATGTGCCAGGCGCTGTTCTGGACTTTCCATGGATTATCTCGTTTCCTCTTCATATCTCGGATGTGAGCGCTATGATCCTTCTCATCGAATGGGCCTAATAAGAAAACCCACCTCGAAGGGCGTTCTGAGCGTGCCATCCATTACAGACCTTAAGCCCTTAAGCCAGTACCGGCACCGAGATTACCGTCATTGTAAAAAAGGATATGCGGTCAGTGAACAGCAGAGCTGGGATTTGAACTGTGGCACTTGGACTGGAGAATTCACGCTCCTCACCACTACATTCACTGTCTCCTTTCCTGCCTTAGGTCCTTTGACCAGGAAACGGGAGGGGGCTGAGCCCCACAGGAGACCAGAAGGAGGAGTGGGACAGGAAGGCCACAGAGGAGCACGGTTTGGCAGGAGGCTGGCCGGGGGGCCAGGCCTTGGGGGAAAGTTAGGTTTCGGTGCCCACAAACCCAGGAATGGGCTCATCCCCATAAACACCCACCGTGGGGTTCAAAGCTCAGTCTCCGTGAGGGGGATGCGGCCCACAGAAGTGGTTGCTATGGGTGACCAGAGCAGGTCCAGCCCCACTGGCTCGCCAAGGCCCTTCTTGGAACGTGAAGCTGCCTCATGAGATCACGGCTGTGCCGGGGAACCCCATGCATTCTTGCCTGGGATGGGGGCACCTGTCCCACGTGTGCTTGGATATAAGCCTTGGCAGGGCCCTCCTGGCAGAGCATGTGGCAAGTGTGAATTCTGAGCCTGGAGCAGGGTGCTGGATGTCATCAAAGGCCTCGGGGACAGCTGACATACAGACGGGTGGAAAGAAACAGGCCTGAGGCAGCCTCAAGAATGCCCAGCCTGCAGAAGGCCAAACGCAGTGACGAAGTATCTTCCTGCCACGGGCGCCTCAGATCCCAGCCGCGGGAGTGACGCGGCGTACCAGCCAATGAACAAAGGGTGACTCTTCCCAGCATAACAGGGGCCACTTTCCAGGATGTTCTGGAGCCGCAGCCTCAGGTGGCCAAGCAAGGGCCTGGCGGCTGGGTCTGCTGTCCTGCCCTCTCGGCTAAACCCACATGACCCCCAATTTGCTGACCACACATGGGTCTGGAGAAACACAGAATCCAGCGAAGCCACCAGCGGGTCCGGGGACACAGCCGGGCTGGGCAGAGAACCCAGGGCTTGGTTAATTCTCAGGGACATTTGGGTATGGCTTACAGCACTGAGTGCCCCCTTAACAAAGCCACCACTGTGTCCAGAAAGGAAAAAGCTATTGAGGAATCTCATGGCTGCTTCTCTATGGGGAGTGATACAGATCGCCTCTGTTGCCAGGCAAAAACATTCCCACAGCAGTGTAAAAAAAGAAAAGTTAATTCAAGCCTGGGTGGGAAACGGCGGAGATGGGGACACACAAGACTACAGAGGGATGGGCAGGCTGAGCACCCGCTGTGTGGCAGGTGTCGTTCCGGGACCTTTCCCCGAATTCCTCCACCGCGTCAGTCCCAGAAGCGCCATGGGACGGCGGCGTTTCTCCATGCTGCCGTTGAGCAAACTGAGACAGGTTGCCCAACTCTGGGGCCAGAGAACAATATTTAGAGGGCCTAAGAGTGGAAAAGATTTTGGTATGCCCCTCTGCCCCCTGGCCATCCAATGCAATTTAATAAATACTACAACATAATATAGGTGTAAGGAAGTCCCACGCAATTCTGATGTTTCCGTGAGGACAATTTTTCTTCATATCTTTTAAAGCAAATTGTTTTCTAACACTTTCCTCATTTTTTTGTGTGTCCTGCTTGGCTGGCAATCTAGGCATGTGGCCTGCTTTACTGGTGACCTAAGCACCCAGGGTAAAGGCGTGGAGCCAAGAACGTTAACCCGGTCTGCCTCCGAAGAATCCACGTCCGCCACAGCGGGGCTGGACCGCAGGCCGGGCTCGTGGGTTGCGTTCTCTAGACCCTAAAGGCACGGCTCGCTCTCTGCTCTTACAGGTATTTGCGTTGTACACCTGTACCTTGGGTCTCTCCAAGCATTGGGTTCTTAGTTTTGAAACAGGGTCAAAACAATAATACTGGGGCGTCTGGGTGGTTCAGTCGGTTGAGCGTCCGACTCTTGATTTCGGCTCAGGTCGTCATCTCAGGGTCTTGGGATGGACCCAGCATTGAGCTCCCCGCTCAGTGGGGAGTCTGCTTGAGATTCCCTCCCCCTCTCCCTCTGCCCCTTCCCCTGTGTGCACGTGCTCTCTCTCTCTCTCTCTCAAATAATATCTTAAAAAACAAAATAATACTTGCTCTGTTGGGTAATACTTACCTCAGGAGGTTTTAGGGACCCTGGAAAGCACCCTATAATCACAAAGTGAGATAGGACATGGGAGACCCTCGATGGCCACGCTGAGAGTTGAATCAGTTCTGTAGGCAACGGAGCAGCCACCACTGTCCCTGGCACCAGCAGCCTCCGCCACGGGACAAAGTGACCTCAGCACGGAGGAGGCCGGCAGCCAGGCTGTCAAGCCGCCCGCTAGCCTCCCTTTCCTGCACTCACCCTTCTACAGGCCGGCCTGCCCAGTCCACGACCCACCCAGCACCGCGCACAGTCCCCTTCCCACTCCTCTTCCAGCCCTTGGAGGTAGAGGCAAGATCCTCCTCACCTCCCTCACATCTCTCTGTTCCCTCCCCCCAACTGTGGGCGGAGCTGGACAAGGGCTTCCCCCACTCGCCTGAGGGCCAGCTTCTAAGCCTCTGCTTAGAGAATCAGCTAGAAAGACGAGAGTGAATGATAAAGCCCCAAGGCCAGTGCCTGCAGCATAACTGGGGCTACACTGGTTCTTTCCCTTCCTAATCCGGAGACACACCCCACAAAGTGGTTGTTGCTCGTGTCTGGTCAGTGATGGGGAGGCTGGGGTTTGGACAGGCTAGGCCTTCCTGACAAGGTCTCTTGGCCATAGCGTAGAGCCTAGATTCTGCTAAGCCAGCCTGAGTTCTTTCCATGGCCTTACCTCACTGTCAATGGGAATGGGATGCAGGCCCTTCTCCAGAGGTTCCCTCCTGCCAGTAAATGCTTCCCCTGAGGACCTCCGCACACCTGACGTTCAAGGCAGATCTGAGGCCACACCTGAGGCAGGCAGACTCATTCCTCTGGCCTAGGGCCGTCCGCTCCCTTGAGTAACACTCGGGCCTTGTAAGAGGTGGGCAGAGTCCCACCCACTCCCACTTAGGGACCAGCAGACCACAGCCCTGACGGGAGAAGGGTGTCCGCTGACCACAGCGGGAGGACAGGAGTGAGGTGTTGCAGGGACTGTGGCTGGCAGGACAGACCCTGCAGAGGTCAGTGGGTGTTCCTGGAAAGGTGGCCCCTTTCCCTAGTCCTTCGGCTTTCTGGATGATCATCTTCCGTGTGGTAGAGATGCTGTAAAGCCAGGGGCCAGGCCTTGGCAGTGGGGACGCTGGGGTTGTGAGGAGAGACGGCACAATCCAGCCAAATGCCGAGTCACCTTTGTGGGAGGACACAAAGAGCTCCCTGAAGAAGTGGGGGCAGTCCACAGGGCCCGCTGAGGAGCCCCCCACCTCAGCCCTGCAGCCCCACCACGCGCTCATACTTTAGGGTCCGAGTCCCATTGTAGCAGGGCCTCAGGTTCTCACGACCAGCCCGGATCTCTCTGTGGAGGCCCTGGCAGCTTCGCTGTGGCAGCCTCAGGCCCCACACTCCGTCCCCTGGTCCTCTACTTGACCTCTGCTGTGGCCCAGCCAGGCCTCCCTCCCAGCCCACCAGAGCGCTGGGGCCTGTCTCAGCCCCCGGGGCAGCCCACGATGTGCCTTGGCGACCAGGGGCCAAGCGTGCAAGGGAACAGGGGGCTGGAGGCAGCAGGGGGTGGAGGCTGCGGGCCAGTGAGAGGAAGAGTGAAGGGAGGCACACAGCAGAGGCTGGAGGAAGGCTGCCAGGGCCAGAGGGACACAGAGCTACTGTATCCAAAGAGGCAGCCTGTGTGGAGGGAGCAGCCCCCAGGCCAATTTATTGTTTATTTTATTACTCTGGGTTGCCAGGCCTTAGGCCAGGGAAGTTATTTCAGGCAGTGATCATAGCACATTAATTAGTTATTAGAAGAATGTACTTTACTGCATGTTCTTCCTGAGACGAGACACGGACGCCGTGGCAAGCACACATAACTGAAAGTGGATGGGCACTCAGGAGGCAAAGGGCCAAGGGCCAGGAAACGAAGAGGCAAGTCTTTGTTTCCGAGGGAAACGTCTGCACAGGTTCGGGTCAGGGACGGAGTTGGGAATCACTGCGCTCGAAGCAAGCAGCAGGGGCAGCGAGGGCGGGAGGCACCCTGGGCTACCCCAAGGGGGGCCTGCTTCGCTCTGGGGAAGGGGTGTTGTATCAACTTACCCTCTTGCAGAGCAACTCAGAAATAGGATTCTTGACACCAAAATAAAAAAGTAGAAAAAATTTAAAAAGACAACAAAACGGTACAACCTTTGGCCTAGTGATTCCACTTCTGGGAATCTCTGAGAAAACAGTCCAACATGTGGAAAAATATCATGCAGAGAGGTATTCAGAGGGACTCTACAATGGCACAAAATTAGAGACGGCCTAGAGCATTTGAAAGAGGCGGACTGGTTAATGAGTAATCGTATACACACAGGGTGAAGTATCATGCAGCTCTTAAGAATAATGCCGACAGTTTTAAAGTTACATAAAAAATGCTCCTTCTCTAAGTGAAATAAATTAGCATACAGAATTACATTATGGCACGATCTCACTTGTGTTACAAAATAGCTAAAAATAATGGAAAGATAAATGTATATAAATCATATACAAAAAATATAAATCTCTCTCTCTCTCTATATATATATGTATACATGATATTTAAAATGGTTTCCCCCGAGTCGTGGGCTTATGGGTGATTTTATTTTCTTCTTCCTCAAATTCATTCTTGTCTACATTTTCCAGTGGGGGAAAAATAGCTGTTTAGTGGGTTTCATGAAAAGGAGGAAAAGACGTAATTTGGTTTTGGAGGGCTTCCCCGCGCTCGGACCCCTCCTACCCTGCTGGTAGACTCTCCCTCGCGGCGGATGGCTTTTGATGCAGGAGCTAAATTCAGTTACTACGGGAGTGGGGAGGGAGAACTCTTGTACTCGGAGAATAAGAAAGCGAGGGATCTGCCTCTCCCTGCCTTCCTGTCTCCCACAGATAAGCAATAATCTATGGCAACTCGACTCTGCCACTCTCTTAGACCCAGTTACCCGCCAGCATGACTCAGGCAGAGCCAGGAAAGCTTCTCAGGCAAGAGGTACTTCAATCTGTCTGCCGCTCCAGGATCCTGCCCCCAGGAGACACTCGCCTTTCCCCATCTTCCCTCCCATTCTGTAAACATCTCCTGGGAGGCTCCAGTAGCCTCGACCCCAGGCGAGGCCCCCAGGGAGCTAAGGCACGGTTGTTAAGTTCTGGTGCTACCGGAAGGAGAAGCTCCACGTAATTTCCTTGGAGTTATAACCCGGTGTGTCCAGAGGGCTAGGGAGGCCCGCGTAAGGGCACGAGCCATCTGTGAATGGCCTGCACTTCCCGTGGGGCACAAACCAGGCCGGGTGGAGGACAGGGATTACAAAGGAGACCTTGTACAGAACCTAGGGAGCAACGGGTGCTGAATGAACTAAGGGAAATGGATTCGATCAGGGGTTCTCGCTCTGAGATTCTATATGAATTTGTGCATTTTTGTGTATATGGACGTGCATTTTTCTAAAGATAGGGCCACAGCGTTTGTCAGATTTTCGAAGGATATATTATTAACCTTTTAAAAAGTTAAGAAAGCAATGGATTAGATCCATTGCTAAGAGCCCTTGTCATTCTATCAACATAAGGTATCCAAAGCCAGTAGCTCCCCACTCCCCAGCCCAGGTACCTAACTTCTTTAGAAATCACTCAGCCCCTCAAAGCTGCTGAACCCAAGGCTGTCCACCCCACAAAGGCAAAGCCCATCTGGTGTTCCGTTTAGACAGCGTGGTGCAGCCCTGCTCCCAGAAGGCTTGGGTACAAGCTTAGACTTGGAGAAAATTAGTATCTAGAAAATTAGTGACCAGACTGTTAACTTTTCTGCTCTCCTTGCGGAACAAGCGCAGTGCTTTGCATGTGGCAGGTGCCCAGCTCGTCAATATTTGACTGGAATGGAAATGAGATTTGATTTGAAGGGAAACAAGAGCACCCTGCTTTGAGAACTTCTGCAGGAGATGAGCACCACTGATTTTGGAGGCCACTGCCCCCGTTGCCACACTACAGAAGTCTGACTGAACAGAGGGCCACAAAGCACCTGCAGAGGCTTGGCAATGGCTATAAATGAGGCCAGAGGAAACCGCCTGGCCTTGAGGGTCGTGTGGACTGAGGACCGGAGAGAGGCCTGTCCCGGAAAGACAGGAAAGACGGTCATCACTCTGGAGGACAGTGTACGGACTTCTCTGGACAAGCTGACTCCCTGAGGATCCCTCCGGCCCTAGGATTCTGTAATTCAAGGGAATAGATGACTCACCGTCAGAGCAATACGGGCATTTAGCCAAGGATCTCCGCCCATGCATCTCAGCATCCCAGGTGGGCCTCTTACTCAGTTACGGGGCTTGGGGCAGTCACTGAACCCCTCTACACCTCAGTCATCTCACCTGCCAGGTCAAGGGGCTGGATGAGACAATCTGCCCATGTCCCCTCCACCTCTGAAAGACTAGTTAATGTTATTACGGCGCCATTAAGATCAAACAAGGGAAAAGAAAAAAAGCATTCTGCTTCTGACACTGCTTCTGTCCAGTCTCCAAGAGATCTATGTAGGAGCTCTGCTCAGAGAAGGAAACTGATAAAAAGAAGGACACCTGCCACCACACCAGCAGGGGCTACAGAGTCCCCAGCCCGCCTGGTCAGCTGCAATTGCCAAGCCCCCACGTGAATGGCTGAGCCCTTTAAAAGGCAAGGGAGGTGGTCCTGGCCATGAAGGGCTTGCCCCTAAAACGTGAGAATGTGAGGCATCCCCAACCAGCATAAGGTGCTCTTGTGACCAGGAGCTTTCTCACTGTACTTCCTGGGCCTCAGTTTCATCATCCATAAAATGGGTAGAATACGGATGGCTCTGAACTTTCACACTTCAAACCGACCTCTGGAGCCAAGAGCCAGCAGCGAGGCACTAGGTAGGAAGGGGTGGGGGACCAGCAGTGAAATGGTGGGGCAAGCTTTGGACACACAAACACCAGAATGTCTTCAGCGCCCTCCACGGAAGTCTTCCCGTTTGTCCCCAGGCAGGAGGGGCCACCGGGAGTGAACGGAGGCCCTACGCCCTGGGCGGGGGTTGGGCTGCTGGAGCCCCGGGATCGGCTCACCTGATGAAGGTGGTCTTCCCAGTGGAGTACTGGCCCACCAGCAGGACCATGGGCTTGTTGTCGAAATCGGCATCCTCCAGGGCGGGCGAGTGAAACTCGTGGAAGCGGTAATGCTCTTCCAGGGGCAGCAGCTTGGTCTTGTAGAGTTTCTTGAGCCCCTCGCTCACCGTCTGGAAGACCTCGGGGTCCTTCCGCCGGCGGTCGTCGGAACCCAGCCAGCTGAACATCGCGGCCGCCGCTCGCCTCCCGCGCGCAGCCCCGCGTTCGGCGCCCTCAGCTCCCGGGGGGGAAGGGGCCCCGCAGGGCCGGCCGGCCGCTCCGAGCCGCGCCGCCGCCTCACCCGAGCGCCGGGCTCGGCCGCACCATGGCTGGGCGCGCGGCGCCGGGGTCCCAGGGGCGGCGGGAACGCGCCCTGCCCGAGCTCCTGGGGCCCAGCCCAGCGCGCGCCGCAAGCAGCGACCAAGGCGGGGTGGGGAGCAGAAATAATCTACGCCGGGCAGAAGGGCTGCGATCTCGGAAATTAAAGTCAAACCTGCAATGAAACCTCCAGATGCCGGGGTGCGATGCCGGGTCCCCGACCTGGCCCCCGACCTCTCCTGCCCTGGCCCGGGTGCCGCGAGGGGATGCTGCGGCTCGGCTCCTGCGCGGCGGGCCGGCTCCGGAGAGGAGGCGGCGTCGCCGTGCCCGCGGACAGCTCAGCACCCGCAGCCGCAGCCCGCAGCCCCAAGTGCCGGTTTAAATGCCAGCCGTGCAGGAAGCGGGCTCGCGGAGGAAGTCCCCGAGTACTGGCAAGGCCGGCCCGGCCCGTCGGTCCCGGCGCCGAGAAGCTGAGCAGGGCGCCGCCATGTGTGTGGGCAGGCGCTCCGCTGGGGACCCGCGACCGCAGCCTGGGAAGGGAGGGATGCTGAGTCCTGTGGGAACGCTCGGGTATTTCAGCTCCGGCCTCTGGAGGTTTGATTTGGGAACAGCGCCCTCGCAGGGACAGTTGTGAAGACAACTGAGCTGACCCGCTCCACCATCTTCCCGCTTTTAAATAGCCTTTCCTTTAGTTACTGAGGCCAAGTCCTCAGGTACGCTCAGACAGGTACGCTAGCATCTTGGAGACATTTTCCTTGGGGTATGGAAAGAAGAGTCCAATATCAGGTTACACGAAATGACCACAACTGTCGCTACCAAAACCATTCCCATTCATTCATTCATTCATTCACTTGTCCATTCCTTCCAGTAAAACAAAACAAAGCAAGCAAAACTCCCACAAGTAGTGAGTGGGTATTATGGGGCAGACGCAATTATGGTGACTGTGGATACAAAGTTAGTCCCCAAGATGAGCACACACAGACTCTCCCTTGCAGGAGCTCCATGCCTGGCGAGCTGTAAGGAGGAGCCATGAGCAGAGGGCCCTGGGTGCGCAGGGGGAGGAGGAATTCTTTTTGTCTGCATAATCCGAGGAGGGCTTCCCAGAAAGCGTGACTGTGTACTGGGTCTTAAATGATGACTCTCCAGAGAAACAGGGAAGACATGCCAGGCCCTGTACAGGGCATTTGCAAAGCTTCAGGAAGTTGGAAGAAGTCAGAGTAAACAGTTTCGATAGCTAGAGTATAGGGTTCAGGAGGGTGGAAGGGAGTGAGCGAGGCCAGTGCAAAAGGCTTTGCCTCCCAGAGCAGGAGTCATATAGGGAATAAGGAACCAATAGTACTGGTATTACTAATAACTGTTACCATTAAGCGCTCAGCATGTGCAGGGGGCTGGGCTGAGCTCTCAGCCGGCATGTTCCATTCACCGTTCACGGCAGCTCTGAGGCAGAACATTTTCTTTCCAGTGTTGCACCAAGGAGAACGGGGTGGGAACAGTTGGCCAGGTGTAGGCAAAAGGGGTGGCATTGTCTGTAGGGAATTTAAACACAATAATAAAACCAACTCAAAGTGAATCTGCTTTATATGAGCACCATTCTAAACCGTGCCAGTGATAAAAGTCCTCCCCACCGAGGTGGAT
This sequence comes from Ursus americanus, assembly GCF_024610735.1. NCBI lineage: Eukaryota > Metazoa > Chordata > Mammalia > Carnivora > Ursidae > Ursus > Ursus americanus. The sequence goes on from NC_142133.1 coordinate 61,793,031, forward strand.
GGCTCCCACTCACTGCCTTCCACGGATGAGGACGCAGTATGTGACTGGTCCAGGCTGGACTGCTGATGCTGGGGACAGTCGCGGAGGGACTGGAGAGGCCAAAGAGGCTGGCGGCCAAGAGACTTGTTAGGAAACTATTCAAAAATTTGTAAGACAGTGACAATTAGGATGGGGTAAGGTGGTATTCAAGAGACTCTTTTATGGCGTAGAATTGACAGATCTTGGTCAACAATAAGAAAGAGGAAGTGAAGGTAAGGCAGAGTCTGGGATGATTCTGAATTTTCTACTGCAGGAGACAAGATGGTTGGAGACACTGGTCCACCAGTCAGGGGAGTCAGGAAGAGGGCAGGTTTAGCATTTAAAGATGATGTGTTCAATTACTGGATCATATGGTATTTCTATTTTTAAGTTTTTTAGGAGGACCCAAGCACTGCTTTCCACAGTGGCTGCACCAGTTTGCGTTCCCAACAGTTCACGCGGGTTCCCTTTTTCCACATCCTCCCTAACACTTGTTATTTCTTGTCTTTTCGATTCTAGCCATTCTGACAGGTGTAAGGTGGTAGCTCATTACGGTTTTGATTTGCATTTCCCCGATTAGTGATGTCGAGCATCTTTTCACGTGACTGTGTGTCTCATGGTGAGCACCGAGTAACATGCAGAATTATTGAATCATTATATTGTACACCCGAAACTCTGATAACCCTGTACGTTAATTATACTTCCACAACGAAAGAGTAACAATGAAAATAAGTATAGCTGAGGTGTTCAGTCTGAAACATGTGGTGGTGGGGAGAGCTGTGGGAGCGCCACGTGGGAGAGTATGTGAAGCTGCAGGGATTTGGGTAGGGGTTATCAGAGGTGGGTGGTGGCTAGATAGCTCCCTCTTCTTCTGCCCCTCCCCCCACGCATGAGCGCACATGCATGCTCTCCCTCTCTCTCTCACTCCCTCTCTCTCACACACACACACACTATATATATATATATATATATATATATATATATATATATATATGCGCACATATTTCACCCTTGGTGTTTATGTTAGCACCAGCATCTGAGCACAAGAGGTAACATTTGAAATAACAACTCACATGGCGTGGGAACAAGCAATCAGAACAGACACCTGCCCTCCCGGGGGAATGGGCCTAAGCCCCTGTGCTGTGCTGGGTGTAGAGACATAAAAGAGAGTGAAAAGATATTACAGTACATAAAACCAACAAAACAGCCTCCAAAATACATAATTAATGCCTGTACATCTGTAAGAAAAAGGAAAACATTCCAATAGAAAAACCAATAGAAAAAAATGCCTGAAGACCCAAAAATTCCTTTTACGAAAGTGTTTACAAAAGTGTTACGAATGTCCTAGAGACAAAAGAAAAGATGTTAAACCTCAGTAGTAGTATGTGGAACTTGGGGAGGTCTGAGTCTGTCCAGAGGGAGAGGCCAGGATGGCCAGAGTGTCAAGGAAGAAATCAGGGGATTCCACCGTGGAAATATTTCAGTATTACAGTAACCAGTACAGCCGTGGTGTTATGTACCAGTGAGTGTCAGCCCTGAGTGTCTAATTTATGGAGTGCCTTCTGTCACGTAAAATTCTAGCTCTCAGTCCTAGAGAGTTCTTTGGAAAGGAACCGAGTAATAGTTCAGCATTCCTACATACTAGCAATAGTTATAAAAAATAATTTTTTTGAAGATATGGTTAATAAAAAACCAAAACCCTAGGGATAAATCTAACAAAAGATGCTCAAGAAAATGATAAAACTTAATGGAAAGATATTAAAGAAGTGCTAAATAAATGGGAGAGTCATACCATGTTTAATTATGAAAAGATTCCAGGTCTCAAAGATGAGAATTTTTTACAACATAATTGCTAGATTCAATAATTGATAGGATTTAAATTAAAATCTGAATACGGTTTTCCCTGGAAGTTAGCAAGGTGATTCTAACAATACTCCAAGGATAGCTAAGATATTGAAGAAGGAAGAGGAGAAGGAGGAACTGGGGGAGGAGGAGGAGGAAGAGAAGGAGGGAGAAGGAGAAGACAGGAACACCAATAGAAACAACTAGGTAAAGGGAACTTGCCCCAGGGGACATCAATATCAAGTTGCAGTGGTTAAGATGGTGTGGTTTTGGTGCAGAGCTAGACCAAGAGAACATTGATGTGGTAAAAGAGCCAGCCAATGTGGAAACCTGATATACAGAAAAACTGCAAGAGGTATCACATGTGTACTGCTACAAGGTCAGGAAGAATGTTTTCAACGAAATAGCGAAAGCATAAACTGCAAATGAAAAGATTAATGAATTTGGCACTGTTAAACGTAAGCAGTAGTGCTCAACTGAATAGACAAAGAGAGTGAAAAGATATTTACAATACATGCAACCTTGTTAGTATTAGAGAAGCACCAGGCCACCATTAGATAACACTTCACACCCACCAACGTGGCCAAAAATAAAAAACGTTGGATGATACCAAGTGGTAGCAAGGATGTGGCACAGTGGGTACTTTCACACACTGTGTGATGTGTAGATTGGCACAAGCACTTTGGGAAACCATTTGGCATGATCCGGGAAGCTGAAAATGTGCCCGTCCTCCACTCTGCACCTGCGCTCCTGGGCGTGGTCTGCAGAAACTCGGCACAGACGCCTGGAGAGATCAGGATTAGGGTGTTCATGGCAGCTCTGTGCGTGGCAGCCAAATACTAAATCAACTAAATTTCCTTGACCAAGAAGGTAGATAAATACATTTTGCCGTGTTAGTATCATAAAATAAATTTCTTACAAAATAAATTTCTTATAATAAAATAAATACGATGCAAAAGAGAAAATGAGGGAAATAGAGCAACTGAGGACAGAGGGCGCTGAATAAATAAAGCGGGGGGGGGGGCGGGGGGGAGGCTGCGAGGTGTCGCCTAAGGCCACTTCCCTCAAGTTTGAGATCTTGCAAAAACCACAGTGCGTTGTTCATGGATGCATAGAAATTTTTGAAAAGTGAGGGAATATAAAACAATCAGGAAAGCGGTGTCCTCCGGGGACGAAGAAGGGAAACGGAACTGGAGAGAGGTTACACTGGGGGCTCCAACTGTATTTGCAAGTTTTATTTTTTAAGTTTGATAATGGATACTTGGCTGTTCATTTATAATTCACCCTATCCTTTGAAAAAAAAAAATCTGGTGCTTCGATGCACGAAATTAGATTTTTTTCATAATTCGTGGTTCAAGATGAACTCTTTGTATCTGGATTATTTTTTTTTTTTTAAAGTAGGCTCTGTGCCCAGCGTGGACCCTGAGATCGAGACATGAGCTGAGACCAAGAGTTGGACGCTTCACCGACTGAGCCACCCAGGCGCCCCTGTGCCTGGCTTTTTCATTGCATTTTTTCTTTCTTTTTCTTAACACATTTTAAAATGATATTACAGAGCACCTGGTGAACCCATCATCCAATCCAAGGACCAGAAAAATAAGCAATAATTTACATCTACCTATGTGTTCCTCCCCTATCCTGCTTCCACCCCACCTGGAATTTAGTGTGCTCTATTCCCTTGCTTTTTAAATTAATGTTAGCACATATGCATGGTAGCCGGAACAACATGTTGTGGGGGCCCGGGCTTCGGGACTTGATAAACAGCTTACCGGCGGCACACAGTCTCCTAGAACTCCATTTTTTCCTATTCAACATTGTGTCACAGCATTGCTATTCAGCCCTCCGCGGCTCCGGGGCGCCTCTCTCCCGCCAGGTGCCTCTCCTGAACCCAGCACCTGTCACCCTGCTGGCTCACGGAGGGTCCCAGTCAGACATCCTGCAACATAGAATCCTGGTCCCCCAACATCCTGGCTGTGTGATCTTGGGAAAGTGGCTACATTCTCCAAGCCCCAGCTCCCTGGTCTCTGGAATGGAGAGAGTAACAGGATTGTTCAGGATGAAAGGAGACAATGAGTGTGCCGTGCTTAGGGCCATGCCCGGTCCGTTGCGAGTGCTCAGTGTGACTGTTAGCTCTGCATGTGATGATCACCGTGACGTTCCGTCACGGCGTGTGCGCTGCCCCGGGTTCTGGACCTGTTTGGTAAGCTAGCGCATGAGTCAGGGGGTAGCTCTTCCGGTTCTTTTGTATCTTAATCAAAGATGGCTCACTGACTCTAAAGAATATAATTGCTAATAGAATTTGTGGCATTTGCAAAAGGCCCTCGGGAATGACACAATGAAATAGGGGACTTTCCCGTCTCTTCCTCTTTCTCACCAAGATCACCAAGGTCTGGCTAGAAGTAGAGGGAGAGAGATGGACACTGCGGAGGCAACTTGGAATAAAAGCTTGAGCCCTGGTTCAGGGAGGCTGGGGGAGTTAAGAGAGTTCAGTGGGGGTCCCGTGTCCGCCACCCCTGAACCCTCTCAGCCTGGCGCCTGGGTAAGCCATAGTTTACTCATTTCTTGGTCTCCATTGGAAGGGAAAGTGCATCAAGTCAGCCAATTCCTACCGTTGAGAAAAAGGCTAACCTATTTAACCACCTTATGACAACATCCTCATCTGTGACACCGGACCTGAGAATGACACTTAGAATACTATTGTGGGGATAGAATAAAACAGTGTAGGTCGGGACCTAATACAGTGTCTATGTATTTACATCTATCTAGATCTAGAGCACTCAGTAGATAGTGGTTCACTTCCCCTTGAATGAATGACAACTGAATGCACTTAAGGACAGGGAAGTCTGCAATAAAAATGAGGAGATTAGCAAATTGTGCTGCAGAAGTGTATAAACAGGAAAGGGGATGAAGAAACAGGGTCAGGCTGAGTTCAGTTGTCCAGGTGTCTAGGAACTGCTTTCCCCAGTCATGCCATTACTGCCACATCTACGTAATTGCTGGGACATGTGTCTGTTGTGCATGGCAGCTCTCATGGGCAGGAACCTAGTTTCATCCCGCGTTGTACCAGGAGCAGAGCTAACCTGGAAAGTCCACCATCACAAAGAAGAAAGCCCACACCAGGAAGGCAGTGGTGTATGTCTGGTTTTATTAAAATGCCTGCTTGATGAGCCCCCATGGCTCAGTTTTCTCTCCAAGAACCCCATCTCCCAAAGGCAGGACGTATGTAACTTGCAAGATGAAAGCTATAGTTAGAAAACCTCCCCACCATTACCTTCAACCTCAGACTCTGATTCTGGGGGAGGGGGAGGGAGTAGAGCAGGAGGGGCCATTACTCTTGCAGCATCTGGTCCTCACAGCAATCCTGGAAGTGAAGATGGGGATGTTTCCCGGGGAGGGACATCAAGCACAGAGAGGTTGAAAGCTTTGCCCACCCAGACATCTTCTGTGGAACTAGCTACTTTCCCCTCAATCCACAAAAGCTGAGGCAGCTTACCAAAATCTCCAGCATTCTGAAAAATAATTTAATCCTTGAGGCAGTAGATAGGAGGGGAATGGGCTGGTAGGTGGGTGGTGCAGTGAGAATGTCAGAGCAGGTGAGCTCACCCGGGGCTCCTTGGAAGTGAGCAGCCTGGGTGGGTCCGAGCTTCTGGATCAAAGCAAAACAGAAACAAGTTCTTGGTCCCCACCCAGATAGATCGATCTTTCCCTGCCAGCAGTCTTGGATTGCACCATTCTGCTAGACAACCTCCCTTGGGTGAGAAAAGTTACAAAGCAGTGAAACTCCAAAAGTGCAAGAATCCAGAGCTGGAAGGAGCCTGGTACTAGCAACAAGTACAAGCGTCTTTCCCAGGTCCTAAGTTTTGCCCGTCTGCCCACCAGGGGGAGCCACAGGAAGCTTCTGGAGGGGGAAGGAGGGACTTTCTATTTCTGTGTGTGTGTGTGTGTGTGTGTGTGTGTGTGTGTGAGAATTTGTATTGTAGTGTAAACTTTTTTTTTAATAATATTTTTTAATTATATTATGTTAGTCACCATACAGTACATCCCTAGTTTTTGATGTAAAGTTCCATGATTCATTACTTGCGTATAACACCCCATGCTCCATGCAATACGTGCCCTCCTTAATACCCATCACAGGCCTAGCCCAATCCCCCATCCCCCTCCCCTCTGAAGCCCTCAGTTTGTTTCCCAGAGTCCATAGTCTGTCATGGTTCATTCCCCCTTCTGTTTACCCCCCCTTCTTCTTCCCTTTCTTCTCCTAAAGATCTTCCTACTTCTCATGTTCCATAAATGAGTGGAACCGTATGATAATTGTCTTTCTCTGCTTGACTTATTTCGCTTAGCATTATCTCCTCCAGTCCCGTCCATGTTGTAGCAAATGTTGAGAACTCGTTCTTTTTGATGGCTGAGTAATATTCCATTGTATATATGGACCACATCTTCTCCAGTCCCGTCCATGTTGTAGCAAATGTTGAGAACTCGTTCTTTTTGATGGCTGAGTAATATTCCATTGTATATATGGACCACATCTTAATCCAGTCATCTGTTGAAGGGCATCTCGGCTCCTTCCACGATTTAGCTATGGTGGACAATGCTGCTATGAACATTGGGGTGCATATGGCCCTTCTCTTCACTACATCTGTATCTTTGGGGTAAATACCCAGTAGTGCAATTGCTGGATCATAGGGTAGCTCAATTTTTAACTTTAAGGGACCTCCACACTGTTTTCCAGAGTGGCTGTACCAACTTGCATTCCCACCAACAATGTAGGAGGGATCCCCTTTCTCCACATCCTCTCCAACATTTGTTGTTTCTTGCCTTGTCCATTTTTGCCATTCTAACTGGTGTAAGGTGGTATCTCAGTGTGGTTTTGATTTGAATTTCCCTGATGGCTAATGATTTTGAACATTTTTTCATGTGTCTGTTAGCCATTTGTATGTCTTCGTTGGAAAAGTGTCTGTTCATATCTTCTGCCCATTTTTGATTTGTTTATTTGTTTCTCGTGTATTGAGTTTGAGAAATTCTTTGTAGATCTTGGATACCAGTCTTTTATCTGTAGTGTCATTTGCAAATATCTTCTCCCATTCCGTGGGCTGCCTCTTAGTTTTTTTGACTGTTTCCTTGGCTGTGCAGAAGTTTTTATCTTGATGAAGTCCCACAAGTTCATTTTTTCTTTTGTTTCTCTTGCCTTTGGAGATGTGTCATGAAAAAAGTTGCTGTGGCTGATGTCAAAGAGGTTGCTGCCTATGTTCTCCTCAATGATTTTGATGGATTCCTGTCTGACATCAAGGTCTTTCATCCATTTGGAGTTTATCTTTGTGTATGGTGTGAGACAGTGGTCAAGTTTCATTCTTTTGCATGTAGCTGTCCAATTTTCCCAGCACCATTTATTGAAGAGACTGTCTTTTTTTCCACTGGATGTTTTTTCCTGCTTTATCAAAGATAAGTTGCCCAAAGAGCTGAGGGTCCATTTCTGGGTTCTCTATTCTGTTCCATTGGCCTATGTGTCTGTTTTTGTGGAAGGCGGGACTTTCATCTCTCTTAAAACCTAGCTCAGGGGCGCCTGGCTGGCTCAGTCCTTAGAGCCTGCAGCTCTTGATCTCAGGGTTGTGAGTTCAAGCCCCATGTTGGGCACAGAGACTAATTAAAAAGGAAAAAAGATCCCTAGCTCAGGGCTAGTGCTGTCCCCCAAACTTCACTCATGGCTGAATTGGTTCTTGATGGGCAGAGACTGGAAATGTGACTTTCCTACAGCTGGCCAATGATTTTAAGACAGGAAGGCCATGACCATCCTGAAAAGTGCATGGGCAGAGGGAACCTGATAAGGCAGAGGATTTTCTTTTTTTAAACACAGAAGCAGACATCAGTGGAAGTCACAGCCTGCTCACATCTTTAAAAGTCAGCTGCTACCTCATTTGTCTCCATTTTAAAATTGTATGTCTTTTCATTTTATTTATTTTGCATTTGCTTTCTAATTCTGATTCTAGATTTGTTTTACTTACTGAAGTTTAACATTGTTTTATAGTAAAAGCTATTGATACTCTTCTTTATGATTCCTTCTACACTGAACTTAGAATTCCTCTGCTCAGATACTTGAGAATTGTTTTCTCAAAATTGTCCTGTAGTTTGACATTTTTATATGTAACTTTTTAATTCAACATTATCTTTATTGTTGTTGTTGTACAAAGTTATGGGGTGGTTCCAGATGCTTGAGCAGTTTTCTGTTAAATAATCTTCCATTCTCTTTTCCATGGAAGTCTTCTTAAAGATAAATTAGTACAAATGATTGGAGAACATGAAGCCTATTTCAGAATTATCTGTTCTGTTGCAGTAAGTGATTTGTCTATTTTTAGTAACATGCCATTAAAATCACTGTGCTCTTATGATACATTTTAATATTTGGTATGAATATCCCCCCTCCCTTACTTAAGTGATTTTTAAATTTCTTAGATATTCTCTTTCCTCTTGTCCTCATTGTCTTCTTCCTCTCTCTCTCTCTCTCGTTTCTTCTAACTGAAAAGTCATTGTGCAAAGTAACTACGCCATTGTCCCCAAGCAACATCATACCATGAGTATTTCACATATCCTAGAAAGCTAGCCAAATGATTAAATTGGAATGAAAGCTAATATTCAACTACATGGATATTTCATTAATTGAATTAGCCATAGTCAAAGGTGGACATAGAATTCATTTGCGAAATAATTGTCAACAATAATAAAAGCTCTATTTCAAAATTATCTGTTCTTTATAGAGATCATGGATGAAAAATGAGTATTTTTGTATATATGTCTTCATCCATAGCCTTATTTATGTAATATGTTTTATATAAATGGAATTATTGGGAACATTATTAATGCTTTTGGTACTTATCTCCAAATTGCTTTCCAAAAGAAGTACATCAATTTATATCCCTATCACAATGTTACCAGAGTTCCTAGGGTTTTTTTTTTCCCTTTAACACTGTATGTTATTAATCAAAAATATTCACCAATGTGGGAAGTGCGCAATGATATCTCATTTTTTAAAATTAGTAGATACATCATTACAAAAAATGTTTGAAAATTCTCTTGTGTTTATTAACCATGTATATTTCTTCCATGATTGTCTATTTTTGTTTATCCTTAATTTTTCTAAAAATGTTTAATGTTTTTCTCGTTGTTTTGAAAGGAACTCCTTATTAACAATAAGGACATTAGTCTCTCATGTGTTTATTCATCCAGATTAATTTTAAAGAAATATGTCAATTACCTTCTCTGTCCCTTCCCCCCTCTGCAAAATGGGATCATTGGGATTTTTAAAATCAGAATCTCACTAAAGCCATACATTAATTTCAAGAGGATGAACATATTCTTTTTTTTTTTTAAAGATTTTATTTATTTATTTGACAGAGATAGAGACAGCCAGCGAGAGAGGGAACACAAGCAGGGGGAGTGGGAGAGGAAGAAGCAGGCTCATAGCGGAGGAGCCTGATGTGGGGCTCGATCCCATAATGCCGGGATCACGCCCTGAGCCGAAGGCAGACGCCCAACGACTGCGCCACCCAGGCGCCCCGGATGAACATATTCTTAATATTTACTCTTTCCATCCTAGATGTCATGACTTCCCATTTATTCAAATATCTTCTACATCTTTATAAACTGTTTGTAGTTCCCATCAAACAGGTCAAAACATTTCCTTTAAGATTATTATTTTATATTTTTATTGTTACTCTGGTTGAGATATTTCTATTATGATAACTTCTAACTGCTTATTGTTATATATAGGAATGCCATTATTTTAATAAGATTTGTCTCAAGTATAGTTGCTTTACTTCATACTGATTAATATAATAATTTCTAGTTTATTCTTATGTTTTCTAGTTATATGAGGATCATCCAGCTGGTGTTTTTCCTCTTCATTAATACTATTTTGGTTTATAATTATATTTCATATTTTGGATTTTCAGAACAATGTTGAAAATTTTTAAAAAGGAGCATTCTTATTTTGTTCCCAATTTCTAGATGCCTATCTAGATTCTTCTTTCTTTGCTCCCTTGGCTTGGGAGTTGTGACCTCTGTCAACACTTTTCTCTTTTTTGTCAGATAAAAAATATTCTACTAAAACAGAGCATCTAGTCTATAGAGTCCTCTCAGATTTAACATACATATATTTGTGTGTATGTAGAATCCTGCATACGTAGTTACATGTATACGTTCTGTACTCTGAGTGTTCTTTTTTGGAAGCCGGGGTAGCTGGTGATGCATTCATAGAAATGAGGCCGCAGGAGGGGCTTGGGGAGTTATCCAGTGATAGCCACCAGAATACCGCAGCCCTTCTCAGTATCTTCTCAAAGGGTCGTCCTTTAACGGATGGGACAGAATTCACACGTTAAAGAGACATGAGATCTAATTTCCGGAAAACTCGATGTGAGTCAACACTTAGATGTAGTTGCCAAAGACAGCTCTAAGGTTCTAGCTGCCTGAGGACACACACAGGAAATGGTGACGGCCGGTGTCGCAGGCATGGTGCTGGGCGTTCTCGCACAGATTCCTCACGTCATTTTCTCGAGGACAGTTCAGAGTGTCAAGAGAGAAACTGCAGCTTAGTCCCTAAAATGAAGCAGAGCAGGGGACGTTGCCACAGTTTTTGTGAAGTGCAAGGTCTTGAGCAGAAACGGTATACCCCAGATGTGGCCTCACGTGGCACGCTCAACAGTGAGGGAGCCAGTCCCAAATCGTATTGTGAAGAATTTAAGGAACTAAAAAATTCTAAGTTATGTTTGAAGGACTGTCACATGGGAGGGCAAACACTATGGATATAGGGGGAGCCAAAAACAATCAATCTACTACTGTGGTATTACCCGCTTGCAGATTTCAATTACTATCTCCTTCAGGCCGATGATCGTGAACATTCCCTGGATGTCCTGTGGGCAGCGCACACTCAGTCCCGGGGGTTAGAGGGTCCTCAAAGACCTCTCTGTGAGCACGGAATCCAATCAAATGGAATAATCATAATCATTATTTTAACTAAATGTTTTGAGTGGTGATTATGACCAGCCCCTGAACTAAATAATGTTGTATTCCTTGAACACAGTATTAGCTGAATTCTTCCGCTAATCTTCCCAAGTGTGTCTGATCATTATGTTGTAGATGATTAGAGTGAGACCCTCAGGGGTGAGTTAGTTCTCACGCTCTCCGCCTGAAACCGGTATCCAAAGGGTTTATGGGACTAATAAGCAGAGTGGCAACTTTTTACCCAGGCCTTTCTCATTTGCCTTTAAAGTTGCCTGACTCTCCTCGGGGAGGAGGAGGTGGGGCTTTGCCCTTCTGTCTCCGCGTTTGGCTGCCTCTCAAATAATCTCTTTCCTTTCTGTGTGCTCCAGGTCCCAGTGATTGTTTCTGCTGTGCAGCTGGCAGTTGAACTTGGGTTCAGTTACACAACCCATAAATGGTGGAGTTGGGTTCAAGCTTCCAGGTTCATCTGGCTCCAAAGGTAAGCTCTTTGTAGGACACAAATGCCGCATTTCCAGAGCGGGCAGACAAGGTCAAAGGTACCACGCACTGGGGAGGCCCAGACAGGAGGGCCCTCTCGGTGACTGATGTTTTCACAGCTGCTGCCTCGTTCCAGAAGCCTATCAGATTTATGCCTTTCAGTTAAAGGGATGTTCGGGTTTTTTATGTTTTGAAAGGCACACACAAACCCTTCCATGGAACTGTAGGAGGACAACATGTTTCAACACAAATCCCTGCCATGTTCCCATTGAAGACTTTCGCCCACACAACTCCATAAAAGTCTGTTGTTTCCTGGATGCAGAGAAATCCGTTATTTTCCGAGAATGCAGGGTTGAGGATGGCTAACAGACGTACTTGTTAAGGTTAGGAATTCTTTTGATTGCATAGCCTGCAGCCTGCATGCTAGAGATACCGCTTTAGATGGTTATGCAGGACAAAACTCTCAGGCATGGGAGCTGCCATATTGGCAATTCTGCTGGCGTCATCGCCCAGCTGGGATGCTGCTGACTTCAGGATGCTCTTCCCCTCCTATCTTGGATCTTCTTTCTTGGGCGTTAGGCACCTGTCTTACTCATTTTTGTACCCCTGGGATTAGTCATGGTTTATTGGCTATTGGGACTTCTTTCCTAACAGAAACTTTGCCACCACCTCTTGGAAGGAAATATGGAAATTGTGCTGTTTTTCCCAGCAGTTGATTTTCCCTGTTATGAACATCATAATGCAAAACAAACTTTTTGCCAAGAAAGATAGGCTAGGTCACAAGTCAAAAGGAAAACAAACAAACCAACCAAAACAAATATATAAGTAGAGGTAAAATTGTAAGACACTCAGGGGAAAAGGATGTCAGGAACAAAGTAAGAGTCAGGAAGAAGAATGGTTAGAAACGCATCCCATAGTTGAGTATTGATTTGGACAAGTTTAATAATGCAAAGAACACAATTAAGAATAGAGAGAGAAAACAAGGTGTACACAATGAGACATTGAAAGAAAAAGTCTAGACAACATTTTTATCTGTTAGGGAACCAGACTAAGAGCTCAAAAAGAATACAAATTATGCTGTAGACCTTTTTAAAATTGTCTGTCTTTGGGGCATCTGGGTGGCTCAGTCAGTTAAGCATCTGCCTTCAGCTCAGGTCATGATCCTGGGGTGCTGGGATTGAGCCCCTCTGCTTCTCCCTCTCCCTCTGCCTGCCTTTCCCCCTGTTTGTGCTCTCTCTCTCTGCCAAATAAATAAATAAATAATTTTCTGTCCTTAGTCTTTCTTTGAAGGAATAATCAGTAGTTTCATAATTGTGTGATTTCTGGGTATACTAGGAAGGCCCATCATGAGAAAAGGTTCTCCCCTAGTGGCTTATTGTTAATAGATGAAGGTCTATGCTTCAAAGTCTATGTTTTGTATTTATTTTTTAAAGATTTGTTTATTTGAGAGAGAGAGAGGATGAGTATGGGGGGGAGGGGCAGAGGAACAGGGAGAGAGAGAGTCTTAAGCCGACTTTGCGCTGAGTGCAAAGCCTGACAGAGGGTTCCATCTCAGCCCTGAGATCACCACCAGAGCCGAAACCAAGAGTCAGATACTTAACCCCCGGTTGCCCCAATTAAGGTCCGTATTTTGTAACTGAATCATCGGCACTTGACAATTCAACTATTATTAGCCATCTTTTCATGAATTAGGTTATCAGATTCTTTCCAACAGTCATGGGAGAAAATGTGAAAAAAAAAAAAAGGCAGGAGTGCTGGATGAATGGATGTTACCCGAACTTGTTACAGAAATGCCAACGTGTACTACCCATCTGAGTGAGACGTTGGGTGCCTGTCATATATGTGTCCCAGGTGTTGCCCCAGTATGACTCCAAGTGCTATCCAGCCTGCTCCCCTAGACCCACAGTAGATTAGAGAAAGGGGGGCGGAGAAGACATAACCAGAGTGGAGGCCGGTAGAGGGGCTCTTGCTTCTGCTTCCCTTTAGCTGCTTTCCACCCAAGAATTAGTGACCAATTCTGCCCCAACACTGGGGAAATAGCTAGGTCCCAACTCTGAGATTTTGTGGGGTCTTGAAGTCTGTTTCAACAACTTTGTTTGCCTTTCTAAGATCAAGCAATTTCCTTGCGTCCTAATACCACGAAGGTGCTCCCCACCCAGGAGCTGCTTTCCAATTAGACAGATATCAGATGTGCTTCTGCCGCCTGTCTAGGAATTCAGTTGTGCTCTGTGGCCAGGTCACCATTGCTGTTTTGAACCATCTCTGATGCTGCCTGGTGCTTAACCTAGTGTATTTCTACATTTCTTCACCTCTCCAATCCTAGGCCATCCGGCCCTGGCTCCCTAACCTGCATGGCTCCCCGTGCACCCCCAAGCCCTTCCCAGGTACAGCAAATCTTGTCAATTCAAGTTCACTTAGGTTATGAGTTTAAAATAAGTGTCCTTGAAATTCTGGTGAGCTCTCTGATAATTTAGGAAAACATTCTCTTATTGAAAACAAACAAACTTCTCTGTTTTTATTTCCCAACTTTGTAGTGAACTCCTTAAAGGGTATTTTCCTATGACATTCTGAAAATATTTTGAGCATAAAGAAATTAATAACTTGGGTCTTAGAATTTACATTGGAATCTTGGCGATGAATTAGCCCACAAAGCCTCTTTTTTTAATCTTGGGTTTTGGATAAATTTCTAATGTTTAAAAGTTATATATGGAATCACCAATTTTTCCTTTCATTCTTCTGAACTTGATGTGGTCCTTTCTCCCCCTCACAAATCAAACCCCTTCTCTTTACCTTGTTTGAGCCTAGTTTTGAAAACATGTAACCAACTGAACAAAAATCAAGCAAGAAAAACATCAGAGAATGGTACAACCTGTCAACTGATTTCGTGAAGCTTTGGTGCTGCCATTACTACCCAGACCTTGAAGTCTTATCTAGAGGGCTGCCAGCACTAACCTTTGCCAGAGCTGTAACGAACAGCCCATGATTTTCTTGTTTTACTCTTAAATCTGCACAGAAGGGAATCAATGCAAGAAATGGTTAGAGCTTGTCCATAACTATTTTAGTAGTTTTCCCCATTTATAGTTGTGTTGGACACCTTATAGTTTTAACTTGTTTTTTAATGTGAGTTGAATTAAGCAACAGAAGTGACCCATGTGAGCATGAATGAACACTTGTGAGCAGTTATATTTCCTGAACTTGGCATCTTAACTTCATCCTCAACCAGACTTTTTCACTTATTATTTCACTGCCTGAAATTCCAGCAATCAGGAATTTGTCTGGATAAGGAGCTCCCTATTTAAAAAAAAAATGCAAATCCTTATAGTAAGGTTAAGGAGGTGTGAGCTCTTGGCACATTTATGAGAACTAGTTCCATCAGATTGTTTTCTCGTGCCCTGAAGGAACAAGAATTTTGTTTGGAGGAAAAGGAAGGAGTCACTTTGGAGAGAGCACTCAGGTTTGTGTAGGGCCCTTGGAGAGTCCCTGGAGTGGGGTAAGAAGATGCCAGAGACAAACGTGTTTTCCTTCGAATGTTTGCTCAAGGCAGGTCCCAAACAGGGTCATAGAATGTTATAACAAAAAGCTGAGAGATGGTCGAGTACAACTTCCTCGTTTTATGTAACCAAGTCCCAGGGAGAGGAGGTGACTTGCCCAGCTTCACAGAGTCAGTGGCAGAACTTCGACCTGAATCCACGTTTCTTAACTGTCGTGTCAGTGCTCCTTCTCCAATATTCTGCTGCCTAGCGCAGGTAAGGAGGCACTCCATTCCCCTTTGGATTTTCCTCTAGGACCCAGAACTTGGCAAGCGCTTAGGTAGAGCTGCTCTGGAGCTTACAGAGGCCACCAGAACCCTGCTGGGGACTTTACCACTCCTCGAGCCTTGTTTTCACTGGAAAATGAACTCCTGGTCATAAACCACAAATTTGCTAACCCGCTTTTGGTTCACAACCCACTCCTGGGGCAAGGACTACCCATGCTGTGCAAAGAGAGAAGGGGACATCTGACTTCTGCACGACTGTAAGTCACAGGGCTCATGTGAGAGGCCAGGGAGCCTCCCTGGCCTGGTTTCCCTCACCCCAAACAAGAATTCACAGGAGGGTCAAAGGAGGAAATGACCACCGGGCCTTGCCCTCTTCCACACAGTTGATGACAAGCCCAGTGACGACCTGACAAAAACAGCTCTGACGTAAAGTCAGTCCCAGCCCTGCACTAGGCGTGGAGCGGGGACCCAGGGTTGAGAAGCAGCCCCAGCTGGAAGTTCCCGAAACAATGACCGATACGAGAGAGGTAAGATCAGTGCAGGGCGAGAGGAGAAAAACGGATAGCTTGGAGACCAATCATAACAGCAGTCCTCCACATGCGCATAGATCCCTGCGGTTCTTAGAAAACATTTCGTGTTCATGGCATGATGTATTATTAATAGGGATGAATTACTATGCTGAATTTTTCAGAAGAGAACATTAAAGTTTTCTGAACTAAGTAGGATCCTCTCTCCTGTCTTTTGATTCCTAAATCCACTACTCCTGCCACCCACACAACACCCTCAGATCAAATAGCGTAAGGAGGGCAGGCCGTTTAAACACGAGGTGGGGGCAAGGATTCAAAGAGCTTTGGACGCAGGAGGAAAGCTTGGGATTTGACTTACCGGTGACAGAAAGACATGGTTTCTTGGTTGATACGATGAAAAGCTAGTGGAATATGATGGATCTGGGACTGAGTTCCAGTCTTACTGGCTGTGGGTATCTCGGTGGGGTTACTGCTCTGTGCCTCAGCTTCGTTTTGGTGAGATGGGGATAATAGTCACCTCACAGAGTTGCAAAGATTCAGCGAGAGTCTGCTTGAGGTGTACTTAGCATTGTACCTGGCCTGTCACAAAGGCCCCAAATGTTGGAATGTCGGCTATTGTCTTAGTCCACTCAGGACGCCGTAAGAAAAAACCATAGACTAGGGGGCTTCAACAACAGAAATTTATTTTCTCGTGGTCCCAGGTCAAGGTCTGGCAGGCTCAGTTTCTAGTGAGAGCTCTCCTCCTGACATGTGGACAGTTGCCTTCTCCCTGTACCTGCAAATGGCCTTTTCTCTGCGTGTGTGCCCGTGCACACGCATACACGCGCGCACACACACACACACACACACACACACACACACACCGGTATCTCTGCTGTCTCTTCTTATAAGCATACTAATCCTTAGGATTACATGTCACTATGACCTCATTTGTTTCCTCATTTAATATAAATACAGCTACACCGAGGGGTTGGGGCTTCAACACGTCCATTTCTGGGGAGACACACAGTCAGTCCATCACATCTGTTACTACTAGTATTATTTTCCTTGTCAGTACTAATACAATGAGTGAGGTGATAGACAGTTGCACAAAAAGATCAAGGTACGAGAGGTTAGAGTCAGAGCAAAGGCCACCGCAGAGAAGCCAGTAGGAAGGAAGAGGAGGACGAAGTTCTAGAAGTAAGGGACTCATTCATTCCACTGGCGGTATTAACCTACCGGGTGCCAGGCATTGCTCCATGTCCTGGGGACCCAAAGATTACAAGCATGGAGTCAGGCAAGTGAGAGCTGACTTAGCCTCTGTGCTGAGCTCTGCACAAGCCCGGCTGGGAGCCTAGCACAAAGGTCCCGGGAGAGCCAAGAAAACCTTCCAAAGAGCCGCCATATGAGTGCCAGGAAATGCTTTAGGGGAAGAAGAGCCAGTGTGGAATGCAAGGAACAAGAAGACAAATAGACCGGAAAGGGGATTCAGGAAGTAGGGTTGGGAAAGGAAAGGGAGATCTCTCAACAGCACAGAGGAATCACCGTGTTCCTTCTCAGCAGAGAACATCCCCGAGTGCTGCATCAAACTCCAAAGACCGCAAAAGAACATAAACATTGCATTATTTCCTGTAATGAAATAATGTTCTAAGTCATATCTCCAACAATCCTCCTTTATCTGGAAGTGAGAAGATGACTAACTCTGAAGCAAATTCTGTCTGCCTGCTTTTCTAAGAAAATCACTGGATTTGTGCAATACCATCACAAAGCCCTGGGTGCTCCCCTCCCTTCCAGAAAACATACCGTGGGGAGGAGCCGAGGCTTGGGGAGCCAGGAACGCAGACTCCCGGCCAAGCACATGTGCTTAGAAAGGCTCAGATATAAGGTTGGTCTCGGGCAGGAGGCTTCTAGTTGCACTGGGACTAGAGCCTGCCCATTTGCTTAAAGAAACAAGATCTTCAGTGCAGGTAAATTTCTTTAGCTCCAGGGTTGGGATCAGTTTAGCCCAGAGCCCCTGGGGGCCTCTGGAGTGTTTGGGTTCAAACGATGAGAAAGAGGTAGTTGCTTCTCCTGGTTTGAACTTTGCAGGTCAGAGTGTATATGAAAAGAGCCCTGGAGTCTGGAGGCCTGATTTTTGTTCTCAACTCTGCAGTCCCAAATCTGTGTGACCTTAAGGAACAGACTTCAGCCCTTTGGCCTCAGTCTCATCATTAAACTCAGGGGGTCTTTGCTCCCAGGGGATCTCTGAGGTTCCTCCAGGTTTGATTGTTATCAGTGGTTATTTTGCGGAGTAACTGAAGTCACTAGGTGCTGTCATTTCCCAGGGCTCGGACCAGTCCAGGGGTTTTCTGAGCCTCCTCGATTTTGGAAGGGGTCTGGATGTGGCCGGTTCCTGTCCGGAGCCTTTTGTGGGATCCCGATGTTCTGGGAGGCAGGCTGTTCTCTGGGCGCCGATAGACAGGCTGTTTCGACTTCCGTGAAATCAGGTGTGAGGGAGACACCAGTGATGACGCTCACCTTCTGTAAGAGGGAGATAGTTCCTGAAGGGAACCAGAATACGTCACCCCAAAATATGCCTCTTTGTTATAAAAATCATTTTGAGCTGAAGGCCCTTGAGAAGCGGTAAACACAGAAAAAGTTCTCCCTTTTCTGCCTAAAGGCAGGAAATAAATTCTCCTTTAATTGGAGATATACTCTTGCAGGCTCAGAGAAGGTACTAGGGGAATCTGCAAACAAACCTCGTGAAGACCATGCTTGTCTTTCTCGTTCTTGTCCCAGTGAAGGAAATTCTTGTCTTAGTTAAGGAAGATAAGGGCTGCTTAGTTCTAGTTGGGCTACTCCTAGCCAAATTCCTTTGTCATGTCAATTAGTCACAGATTTATGGTTTCTTTGTGTAAAAGGTATGAAAGCTTCCTGCTCTGGCCACTTAGGTTTTCATCCTCCTGTCAAGGCTCCCATGTTCGTGTAAAAATTCAGTAAAATGTGTGTGCTTTTCTCCTGTTAATCTGTCTTTGTCGGTTTAATTTTCAGACCCAGCCAGGACCCCGAAAGGGTCAAGGAGAATTTGTTTCCTCCGCTCCATTTCTCATATAGTAGTTATCAGTATGGCGCTAGGACTCATTTAGGCTAGAAATCTAGAAATCACCATGGTTGGAGCCATTTGCTGGCCTCTGGACATGAGAAGTCACTAACTGGGACTCTGGATGATTCTGGAGGAAGGCAGGCTGCTCTCAGCTCAGCTCATAATCCTTTTTGTGGTTTGGGTGGAAGGTAGCCTGGATATGGGTTAGACATTGTTGTTTCAGAAATGCCAGGTATAGTCTACGGCAGCTCAGGGCTGGAACAGCAATCCTAACCTTGAACTGGTGAGGCAGACCTAGGTTTTACAATCTGGGGACTCTCCCTGACCAGATGGGGTGAGAGGATGTCTTTGACTTTTAGAATGAGGAGTCTTAGACTGGTAGGTGTCGACTATTACACGGAGTGAGCACCTCAAAGTGAAGAGAAGAAAGCCCTCTCTAGAGTGGGAGCCTGGTCACTGGACCGTAATTTCCTTGTGGGCAGAAACCCTAATTCATCCTGTACTCCTATCATCAAGGGTGATGCCTGGCCCATGGGGAGGCACTTCATAAAGCCTTGTTTCTGTGAGTTGAATCTACCACTTTCCAGTCTCCCTATAAATCTCTCTCCTGACCATCAAAACGATCAATAGAAAGGAGTAGAATAGACTCATATATTAGTGGTTTAAGTGGCTTTGTGATAAATGTGTCCACTCCGAGGGTAACCAGTAAACCGATTTCTAACACATAGATTGGTTTTGCCTTTTTTTGAAAGTTACATAAATGTTGTCATAGGGTCTCTGTGCCTGGATTTTTTTCTCTCAGTACTGGCGTTTGTGGATTCCGTCCGTATTGTAGGAAGTAGTTCTTGTTTGCTTAGTCTCAGTGCTGTATAGTATTCTGTCGTATGAATGTAGCCTGATACTATTAATCCATGTTCATGGGTATGCAGGTGGTTTCTCGGTCCAGGCCTAGTTTGAATAATGCTGTTATGAATACTACCGTATCTGTCTTTTGGTGCATAAATTTAAGCATTTTTGTTGGGTAATGCCCAGGGGTGGTTGTGTCATGCGGTGTATATACGTTTAGCTTTAGTATTCACGGCCAAATCATTTTCCTAAAAGATGTTTTTGATTACCTTACTTTCCCCAAAGTTTTGTCTTAGCTTCTAACTGCACAGCTTGGCGTTCTAGCGTCATGCAAATCCTAGCCCGAGATGCAAAGCCGGCATTCTTCAGGTCCAGGACCGAGCCTTCCGGGGGACAGGGCATGCTCTTACCCAGCATCCTCCTACCTCGTTTACACAGTCGAACAATGGGCAAGCAAGTGCTAGGTCACAGCAGTTTCAGGATTGTTCCTTCTGGACAGCTCCTTTTACAATGGTCTCTGCCTGTCACACAAGATCAGAGACCCTTAGGATACCTTTTCTAAGGTGAAAACATCGGTACATCAGTGAGGTGACTTAGCTATGAGGAGAACATAAGCGTGCCGGAGGGGCTGAGCGGACTCTAGGGAGGAAGGGAAACTGAGCTGAACTTTGAAGTCTGGATGCATTTGAAGCAGAGAGAGCAAGAAGCCCTTGTACCTGTGTGTACGTAAGAAGATAAGTTGGGATAGAGAAGAGGCGTGTGCCCTAGGTTGTTTACACAGAAAGGGGCCAAAACACCAAGAGCCTGACCATTTGGTTTGAGGCCATGGGCTGTGTGGGTCTGAGGGGAGTGGTGTGAAATGGCCACTCAGAAGGTAAATGCAGGGTCAGTCCGAAGAAAAGCTACCTCGGTTGGACCAGGCAATGTAGTGCGAAGTCTGTGACTCTTTTAAGACGAAAATATTCCTGAAAAAAATAAGAGTGACAAATTTAGATCTGTTTTAAAACTTGTTCCTATTCAAATGTGTTTTGAAATGTTCAGAAGAAAGAAAATTAAAAGGATTAGTCCATTACAAATGCAGAAGGTGGTGGAGAAATGAGAGCAGGGACCAACCCGAGGCTAGGGTTTGGCCATCTCCTGGGTGGGAGCTGTAAGACCAGAAGCAGGCTTGAGGGAACAGAGTGACCCCACTGGGGTTCTGGATGAGGGGTTCACCCCTATGAGGCTGAGCAGGCTGAGAGCCCATTGGACCCCCTCAGAAGTCTCATCTGTACACAGGGGTGGCTGAATAGGGGACCACCAAATTCCTTCTAGCTTGATGTTTGGTTCATATACAGTGAGTGACATCTTTCACACCGGCTAAGTAAATATTCCTCAGCCCAAGGACAGTTATCTCTATGGGAGTGTCTGTACTTCTACAAAGCCACAGATTTGTGGCTGTTCAGTGTCCCATGGAGTCAGATGAAAGATGGGGCAGTTGGGAGTGGGTAGAGGGCTCCACAAAATTTTAACGTCTCCGGATAAACTTGCAGTCAGCTCATAGGAACCCCGATCTAGCATCACCAGCAAAGGCAGGGGGTTTCCTGCCCCTCCACCCCCCAATCTACTCCCAAGGTGTACATTCCCTTTGGAGACTCTTCTCCTTGAAGGCTGACCTTGATTTGACTTTGTTCCCCAGGGTGCTTTGCCCCGGAACCTGCATAATTCCCCGGGCAAGTAACCCCAAAGCCAGCATGGGTTAGAAGGGAAGGCTGTTAATGAGGTTCCTGAAAGCAAACCTCATCCTAAAACAGTTCTCAGGGATGTGATCAGAGCAACAGAAGAACAGCCGAATGATGGACAGCTCACAAAAATATTTCATATCCCGTATCTCATTTCAGCTTCAGATCAAGAGGGGTGGAGAGGGCAAGCTTTGTCATTCTTTACATTTTGCAAATTAAGAACCCTCTGTTCATTCATTCAGTCAGCCTGTCAGCAAGCATTTATCAAGCATCTGTTTATTCATGATGTATTGCCTGGCTCTGTGACTCCAAGAGAAAAACATATGCCATTCTTATCCTCTGTAGCTCATGGCTGGGCCACATTCTTCACTGTTTCCTCAAAGACAGAAGTCTGCCCTAATAAATAAAGGAGTGCTTGGGGTCTCCTGTGACAAACCATATCTAAATCAGACATATCTAAATAGTAAAAACTTTCATGATCCTTTCGAACCATTAATTTTCCTTTACCCTTCCAGCTTCTTTTGGTTGGTCTAAGAATTAAATTGACCTGAAACAGATTAACAGGGGAAAACCAAATTTAATTATGTAAGCAAGAGGGCTCCATAAGATTATGAGGCCCACAGGCAGTCAGACAATTGAGGGTTATATGCCAGCCAGAACTAATGAAAAGGACGCAGAGGTCTGGGTCTTGAAAGGAAAGGAGGACAATCCACCCAGAGGTGAAAAAGAGTAAAAGAGTAAACAAATGTTTGCTGGGCCCATAGCAACGATGGGAGATAGAGAAGAATTTTAACGACAGACTTTTCTAGGTCCCACCCTCTCTACCACACCTAGCTTGTCTGTGGTAGTAGTTTCTTTTCTGAAATAAGTCCTCTATCTAAACATTCTTATAGGCAGTTAGGAGAGAGGCAAAAAAGAAAAACTTCTTGAATCTTCTGTTTCTTAAAAATAAACAGCCTAAAATAATCCACGTGCCAAAGAAACGCACTTTGGGGTGGCAAATTTTGCTCCCCTCCGTTGCAGAATAACTTCCTCCTTTACAAACAGGTCATGAGCGGTACACAGACATGTGGGTTTTCCTATTCATAATCAGTAACCACAAAACCACCTGAAAACTTCCCAGGAATGTCTGATGCCATCATATCTAAAAAATGAATTAGAGACAAGACTTTAGCAGAGGGAAATGGCAGGCCACATCTTCAAGTCTTTTTGAGACATGAATATAACTGTAAATGTGGAGTCTATAAAAAACTAATGAGTCAATTAGAGATAAAATTCTGTTGCATTAACATATAAACTCTTGATGATGGACCCAGTTAATCACATTTTATTCTCTGAATTCCTATTTGAAGTCTACCACTGTGTCTAGCATTGTGCCATGACAATTTATATGAGTTAGATCATGATTTAAGCAAATTTGTCTGTAAAGGGCCAGCCAATAAATATTCAGGCGTGTTGGCCATATGATGTCTGTTGCAAGTGCCCAACTCTGCTGTTGTAACATGTGTTGTAGAAATAGACGTGGACAGCACATAAACAGGCAGTGTCGCTGTGTTTCAATGAACTTTATTTGCAAAAACCAGCAATGGGACAGATTTGGCCTGTGGGCCATGGTTTGCCAACTCCTGCTTTAGACTAAAGGTTTTTCACACTACTTCGTATCATTAGCTCTTTTGAGTCCTGAGACTGTACACGGTACATGCGTCTCCATTTTACAGGTAAGGAAGCCAGCTCAGAGAGGGCAAGGGGTCTGCCCAGGGTCACACAGGTAGGAGGGGACAAACCCAGCCACCTCCTGGGGTTTCTGATTCCAAATCTCGTGCTCCATGACCACTGTATACTGCCTAGGACACAAAAGAAGTACGGTCCCAGCCCAAGACAAATCAGGCAGGGCCGGAAGTTAGTCTTGTTCTTTTGCTCCAGCTGTCGAGAGGCTGGAATTGACCATGTTTCCAATCCAATGCTTGTTATCATGCAGACAGACCATTGCACAAGAAGCCTAGGTTTCTTTTCCAATTTTACTTCTGACAGCTTGGTGGGTTGTGTGGCAGGATGCCAGAGTTCTCTGGAAATCAGTCATCCCCTAGGAGGATTCTACAGGTCCGTAGCACCTGCGAATGAGAATGTGGTACTTACTTCTTTTGTTTCCTTTCCAGAGCCCCAATTCTACCCTTATGTGTGTGTGTTTAGCATGGGTACGGTGTCTGGTACGTGGTAGTGCTCAGCACACGTGTGATTTAACCCTGGGCAGGGACCCCAGGCGTGGAGCACTCAGGTGTCTCACCTGGCAGTGTCCCTCAGTGCTCACCAGCCAGCGAGCCCCAAATGGCCCCCTCTGGATTAGGAGCCCCAGGGACATCCCTCACCATCACAGAGCCCCCCCTGGCACCCAGCGTCTATAGAGAAGGCGTGTCGAGCCGATGGAGAAAAGTGCAACGGAGGCTCTGACCACTTATTTGCTGAGCACAAATGAATCCTGACACGGAGAACGTGCCAGAGCAGTCTAACCCTCTCAGGGGAGGCAAGGAAAGGACGCTGGGGCTCGGGCAGTGTGTCTTCAGGCTGCACACTCCAATATCACGTGCCTCCATCGGCTTTTCCTTATTCATTTGCATAGTCTAATGTATGCGCCTGATCTGACACTGTTTACTCGCGAGAGCTAAAATGAGTTTCCAAATACAACCAAGATACCCCCGGCCCTTTGCAGAGCGCTGTGGCCCTCCGAGAAAGAGCCCGATTCAGCCACAGCTTGTAACGTACAGAAGGCACGTAAGGCCTGCCAACAGCCCACATCCGGCTCCAGACTCTCCTCCAGGTGCCTTAGGAATACTTATTTAAAGACAAGATACTCATGTATTTGGCCTCGTTCTGAAATTTGGAGGGAGAAAGCATCTTGTGATAGGCGTTTTGTCCTCTGAGCCCGACAAGGCACCAAGATTCATCCTGAGAGGCAGTGTTTTCAGGCATGGAGAGACATCCGGGTGTGACCCAGGCCTCAGGAGGGAGGGCGTGAGCCTGGGTCTGGTTCTGAAGCCAAGGGAACTGCTATTATTGGTCGCATCGCAAGCTGTGAAGGATTGCTGTTCAGGCTTGAAGGGGCGAAAATGTAAGACAGCCTCTATGTGGCCTTGTTTGTTTGCAGGTGTAAATGTGGTTGAAGGAGTTAGGGAGGAAGCATTGCCTGGTAGTCTATATTGGGAAGAAAGTCGGGGGAAAGCACAAGAGCCCAGTAATAGCGTTTGGATCCCTGTGACCCAGGTTAGGAGAGTGCCGGGTCGTCCCCAGGAAGTGTGCGTGCACTTGTGACGAGTAAGAACAGCCGGGAATCCGACTGCCCTCACGTCAGAGAGAGGTAAGGGTGTGAGACAAACAGCATTCCACAGGTGTTAATCCCTGGGGGAAAAATGGGTGTCAGGCCCAGGAGGTTTCCGTGTGTGAATCACTCAGAGCGGAGCCCGCAATGGGTCTCAAGAACAAGACCATTCATGAACTGATCACCGGCAGTGCATGGCAGGCTAAATACAAACCCAAAGGTAAGTGTTCAGAAACTTATTTTACAGTAATTGATCAAATAATTTTATTTCCGTTGAATCTGAAAAAAAATTTTTAAAGGAGGGCTTGTATATTCTGTATCTTTTTTAATTTATTTTTTTCTATTAATTTATTTTCTTTAATTTCTGTGACAAGCTGAAAAGAAAAGAATACAGGTGCTTCACTAGTGATAATTTGAGAAGCACCAATTAGAAGGCGGTAGGGTGTCCTGGGTGGTAGACAGTGGGTCAGTAGACAGGACGGGGGGAATTCAGTGAAGACCAGATGCACAAGGAAGTCTTCCTGGTGGAGGGGTGAAGTTGGACTTTGGAGGATAGACAGGATCTTGATGAGTGAAGAGGCCCCTCAGATCACTCGGACAGCTGGGAGGGAGTACTCATACTTGGCACAGGCTTGTTTGCAGGCTGCGTTCAGTGCATACACAGTCTGTCCCAAGCACTGTACTGTCACAAATGGGAGCTGTTGGCATGGAGGGCTGAGCACTGTTATGGGAATCAGGGCCCTGGGCTCTGGATCAGGCTCTGATGAAATTTCCCCGGGGAGCCTTGGGAAGATCACCTGACCCCCACTAGGCTGGAAAAGCCATGAGGATGGGGACTGTCTCTGATGAATGGTACTTAGCTCAAGTCAGACAGATGACAAATTCCCAATAAAACTTTTGGTGAGCCAATGAATGAATGGGTTTCGGTTTTAACACTTGAAAAATGAGAGGGGCTAGATAAAATGGGTGGTTTTCAAACCATAAAATGAGAAACCTTGCAAAGCTGCACTGGGGTCCAACCTACAAACTCAAGCTTCTACTCTTGAGTTTCTATAGGATTTCATTTGAAGAAGGAACTCCACTGTTAAAATAATTTTGGGGAAATACTGGATTTGGTGAATTCTAAGGCATCTTTTAACTGACATTTTCAGATTCTAAGTAGATGGGAGTGCAAATCATAGAGGCCATAAAGTCATTGACTTAATGAATCACTACTACACAAAAACAGGCATAGGAGATATAAGGATATGCTATATTAGGGTTGGTGGGGTCCAACTGGCTGGCAGAGCTTTTAATGTGAAGCTTGTTGTTGCGTTTCAGAAGAAGGATCCATTGTTCTCCCAAAAGTGTATGTAAACTTTTACATACCATAGAGTATCACTTGAGAGGGCTGTGGTAGCCTGTAACAGAGTCCCTTAACACTGGCCAACAGAGAACACTGCCGGGTCTGGCCACTACCATGGCTTCAGGAAGCAGACGGTTTATCCTTCTCATGTAATGAGTCTAGAGGCAGACCACCCAGGCTGGGTCATTCGTTCAAGGAAGTCATCAAGACCCAGACTCCTTCTAGCACGTGGCTTTTCCTAGTGGTCCCTCTCTAGGTGTTGGATCTGCTTTCCAGGAATGGGAAGGGGGAAAGTCAAAAGTGGTGTCAACTGGGAAAATTGGGAAAGTTGCAGCTTTTCCAAAAGCCCCACCTGGTAGACTGCCACCTTCCTCTCATTGGCCAACCTGTCCTGCAAGAAGCTCTGGGAAACCAAGTTTTATTGAGTGATCAAAACTGGGATCCTATTAATAAAGTGAAGAAGGGAATGGGTAGGTACAGACAACTCTCAGTATTCAGCATAATATGTATGTGATTTTTTTTTTTACATTGCCGAAAATGTCTGTAAGGAAGGAGTTAATTTGAAGACTATGTAGAAAGAGGAAAGTGAGAGACTTTCCATGTTTTGCAGGGAAGACAGAGGAGGACGTCAGAGCAGGTGAAAGGACACGTGTGAGCTTGGGGGTGACACAGGTAGGTCCTGCGAGGGAGGACAGAAGGGGCAGCCACTGCTCCTTCCTTGTCTGGCACAGGGACCCTCAAGCCCAACGAACTAAGCTTTAGCTTTGTGCTGCTCTCCCCACCCCCCACCCGAGCAAAAGTGTCCCTGTGACACTGGCATGCTCAGGGGCCCAGGACACAGCCCTGACGTTGGAGAGACCCCTCCTTTCCCTCGGCCTCGGCCGTGGGAGCCCAGAACCCCCGTCGGAACCCCAGCCCTGGAACAAGTGCTCAAGGACGCCCGGTGTCTAGGCTGAGAATCGGACCAGGGGCTGCAGTCCGTCTCACGTCTCCATCCTCCTGCTCCCTGGGGGAATGGCACAGTGTCGACAGGCATCGAGGAAAGTGAACATGGGCTCTCCATTCCAGGAGCAACAGAGACCATCCAGGAAGATCCCCTTGGCTATGTCTCTGTGGCTGCCTTTCCGAGGCAGATGGAAGCTGGGGCGGAAGAACTCATTGGGGGGCTCCTCGCAGCTCCCCAGGCAGGACTATGAGGCCCTGAGGGAAAGGTGCCTGATGGAAGGCCGCCTCTTTGAAGATGACAGCTTTCCAGCCAGCCTGCGCTCGGTGGGCAGCGGGCCCTTGCTGCGGAAGCTGCCGCCCGGCCTGCGGTGGAGAAGGCCTCCGGTAAGGGAGGAGGGTACTTCCCCAAGACACACACACGGGTCAACCCAGAACCTTCCTTGGGAGGTGTTCTAAATGCCAGGTTTTACTCACTGCCAGTGATCCCCACGTGAGGGCAATGGGTGAGTGCCCATATTCCCATTCTCCAGACGGAGAAAACCAGGGGTGGCACGGAGAGGGGTCTGAGATGTGGTCTCCCTCAGCCCCTACCCAGAAATACGCTGGGCAGCTGCAGCCAAAGTACTGCTGGGCCCCCTCCAAGGTGGCAGGGTGTCCTGAGCCGCCACGGATGCCATCGGCCAGGGAGACACAGTCTCACATACCTTCACTCCTAACCCCCACATCAGGCCCATGGAACACATAAATTAAGACGCGATTAATCACTTTACAACAATGTTCTTCACTTTTTAAAGTGCTTTGACAATTCCTTTTAAAGGCAACTTAATGTGTTCAAAAGCAATCCAGCCCCTGCCAAATTGATTTACACGATAGATTTCCCAAACACGGCTAGTGAACAAAGTGGAGTCAGCCTGTGCTGTTGATTCTCTGCCCTTCTGGGCCCTGTTCAGCCTTCCCCATACGGCCCCAGACTAAGTCTCCTCTGGGTGCAAAATTCCCAAGTGGGCCTCCCAGGCTGGATAGCAGCCAAGATTCCGCTTTGCCCAGAAAATTCGGGCACTGCTGACGTAGAGTCTGTCACACACCTGACCTTGGGCGAGCTGTGCCTGTGCAGGACATGGGGGCTTCAGTGCTCACCGTGGAGCAGAGACCACCCGCCCCACCTCCCACTGCCACCCCACCCGCATCTCAGCATGGAAAGGCAAAGAGGCCTCTATGTTGGGGGGGAGGGCGGGATGGGAAGGGGGAGTAGGAGGAGAATAAGGACAACAGGAAGATCTCTAGGAAAAATACGAACACCCTTTAAAAGACATACTTCCATTTTAACAGAAACTCGAAGCAAAGGCATTTTGGTACAAGCGCTATTTCTCAGTATCCACACAGAGTTCTTCCGGACTCTGGCTTACGTGTGCTGCAAGAAGGAACAAGAAATGCAACGGGCTGAATCTGTTTGCCAGATTGTCTGGGCCAGCCCTGATTTCACATATATTCTATATCTATGTCCCTGTAAGTCCAGTCTTGGGGTGTGAGAAACTATGGTCTCTGTAGCTCAAGGAGCTTCTTCTTGGTCAAAAGGACAATTCCGTCTGTCTCCCCAGGAGCTACACAGCAATCCCCAGTTCTATTCTGCCAACGCCAAAAGGCCGGACCTGTGCCAGGGAGTGGTAGGTAAGTCTGTCCAGCCCCTGGACACACAGACCTGGCAGCTGTGAGCCTGGCCCAGCCAAGGCTGAGTGGGGTGGGAAAGAGGGGGAATTGAGAGATACCAGTGGGGGAAATGGCCACCCTGAACCCCACCTTGAAGTCTGTGTCCTTTGCCAGGAAAATGATAACAGCTGGTCCTCTGAGGATGTATGGGAATGCCAAAACTTGCCCTAGGACAATCCTCATTATGTTCGCAGGTCTAGGTTTTGTTTTGGGAGAACGTGCTCACTCTGCCCTGGTCCCCATGATGGGTCCTTTTAGGCCCATCAGTCACCAGATGCCCCAGATAGAGTCCAAGCAAGCCTGTCCTCATCCCGACTTTCTTTCTAGGCGAAAAGAGAAAACCCTTGACCACAAAGGGAAGGTGCCAATGTAGTGATACCTGTTTCACAGATGGGGAAAGGGAACCCGGAAGTGTTGAGGCTTTCCCAGAAGAGCATACATCAGTTACAGAGGCAGGACTTTAGAAAAATGTGGTTGTGTTTGGTCCAAGTTCCTGAAGATGTGGCATTCAGGAAGCCAAAAGCTGGTCCAGGACTTTGGCTCAACTCCTGATGTCAAGTTGAGATTCCAGCCAAGGCTCCTCCCTGCCTTCTGCGCACTCACAGTCTTCCTCCTCAGTGTATCTTTCCCTGCTGCGGAACTAGGCTACAAGCCCAGAGAGGAAAGCAGTTGGGACTAGGCATTTCTTGCATGTAAGAAGTCTTCAACAGATTCATGCAGACACCTGTGGAATGCAGGCAGTACACCCACGCGGGCGCTATGTGCTCTCTGGCTTAGGTGACTGCTGGTTCTTGGCTGCTTTGCAAGCCCTGACTTTGCACCAGGACATCCTGAGCCGTGTTGTCCCCCTGAATCAGAATTTCACTGAGAAATATGCCGGCATTTTCCAGTTCTGGGTGAGTAAGCTCCTGGGGCCCCAGCCTGGAGGAAGCTATAGGAAAGAGGGTTCTTGGAAGAGTCGTGTCTTTGTCTCCTGGGCTGACCATCTTCCACGGAAATCTTCACTCACCAGTGGGGACTTTCTCCTTCTAGTTCTGGCACTTTGGGAAGTGGGTGCCTGTGGTGATAGATGACCGACTTCCTGTGAATGCAGCTGGCCAGCTGGTGTTTGTCTCTTCCACCTACAAAAATTTGTTCTGGGGAGCTCTTCTGGAAAAGGCCTATGCTAAGTAAGACAACCACCAGAAATCTTTTCCCTTCCCTTTCCCTTTCCCTTCCCCTTCCCTTTCCCCGTCTCTGTCTTTCTGTCTCCCTCTCATCAATGCTGGGCAAGTGCAAGAGGAGGCAGGTAAATATTATGAAGTGAGACACTGAGGCATGGCTCAGTGAATATAGGAGAGATGTATTCAGAATCTCTTAGGTACTGAGTTTACCCCATCTGAACAAGCATTTGGGAATTTTGCTTTTCCCTAATGGGTGGAGTTGTTTAACAAGGATAGGGACTCAGAGTGTACATTTTCTCCTTTGCCCCGGAATGAAAGAAAGGAGTAGCACGCATGTGCCCAGGGAAGAACCAAGCAGGGGGTTCACTAGACTCATTTGGACCATCCCAGGCTACAGTATAAATGCCCCTTCCCTTTTA
This sequence comes from Ursus americanus, assembly GCF_024610735.1. NCBI lineage: Eukaryota > Metazoa > Chordata > Mammalia > Carnivora > Ursidae > Ursus > Ursus americanus. Next base: position 61,823,163 of record NC_142133.1, read on the forward strand.
CTCCCATATGTACTCCTTCCCTGGGCAGGCTCTCTGGTTCCTACGAAGACTTGCAGTGTGGGCAGGTGTCTGAAGCACTTGTGGACTTCACTGGAGGGGTGACGATGACCATCAAGCCGGGAGAAGCCCCCGGCAACCTGTGGGATATCCTAACCCGAGCCACCTACAGCAGAACCCTCATTGGCTGCCAGACCCACTCGGGGGTGCGACTGGGCTGTGCGCTGGCGGAGTGTCCTCTCCTGCTCCCATCCCCTTCATCCACCAGCTTCTGTTCTCACCTCAGTGTGGGCCCCAAGACCCCCACCCAGCTCTTACTCCTAGAGTCCTGATGTTCAAACCAGAGCAGCCAAGCTGAGCCCTCAGGGCAGGCGAGGCCACAGTCACATGCAGAAGGTGTGCAGACAAGCGAGCTCACAGTGACTAAGTGTCAACCAGGTGCAAGGTGTTTGCCAGCACAACTGGTCTCTACTGCCTAATTTAGTCACAACCAAGAACGTGGAAGTAGAGTCAGGAGCCCTGGGTTCAGCCCTCCCTCTGCAGGCACCCACCATGTCACCCCACATGATGGCTTAAGAGCTCCAAATCTGAGCTCGTCTTCTGTCCAGGGGGATGGGAATCATGGCAGAATGGCATCCTGACTTAGAGGCTCCAATGAGACTGTGGGTGCTGGAGAGCTTTGACAACTGTGAGGACACAGCATGGGTCTCTCCCAGCCCTCCCCATAAGCCCTTGCTCCAGCCCCACAGGTCCTCATGCCCCCCCCCCCCCGCATACGCTGTGCAGAGCAGCAGGCTGACAGGAGCTCTCTTGTCTCCACAGAAGGAGAGGGTGCTGGAGAACGGGCTGGTGGGCGGCCATGCTTATACCCTCACAGGAATCAGGAAGGTGGGTGGAACCAGCCCCTTTGGGCTCCCCCTTCTCTCCCAGGGCTTCTCACCAAGGCTTTGGTGAGCATTACTAGCTGTGCCCACTCTAGGGGGCAAATTCTTCGCCGGGTTTTATGAGGCCTGCCACAGAAGGGGGTGGACTCCCTGCACCTGTGTTCTGGAGTGATCAGGGCCACCTGCAGGGCACCATCCCAGCCCCTCCTGCCTGGGGGCAGCCCTGCCAATCAGCCATCCAGCCCTGCTGGGCCTCACTGCCCTTCCTTGAGGCCCCCTTCACTTGGGCTGCCGCTGATGACCTTCATGTCTGGGGCTTCCCGCCCAAATTCCCACTTCTTTCTCACACACTGCTTTTCATCAGTCTTCCTGGTTCTTTCCATGGCTGTTCTTTTGAGTTATGCTAAGCATTGAGGGAAAGATGCATCAGACAGGGACCCTGTATACACAGAGCTCACAGTCAGGGATGGAGACAAACCATACATAAAAGTGGGAAGGAAACAAAGTAGAAAGTGAAGGGAAGAAAGAATATGAAAGGCTTTAGGGGCTCAGAGGTAAGAAAGAAGACATTTGCCTGGTCGGCTTGGGGAAAGTCAGGAAAGGCTTCATAGAGGAGGTGGCATTGAGCTGGCCCCGGAAAGGTCAGTAGATTTGTCTGAGAGAAAGTGGCACTCCTGGTGGACGGGGCTGCATGGAAAAGCATGTAGGTGAGAAATCTGCACGTTCCATCTTGTAGAGTCTGATGTCCCCACGTCCTCCAATTCCCTTTTACTGTTTGAAATTTCTTGAACTCAGCTCCCACCTGTCTTCCTCCTCCTCCCAGATCTGTATCAGTCATGTTCTTGTGTGTGCCGAGAGCTTTTCATGTATTTTCATATTTCTTTAACAAATTAAGATTTTATTAATATTTAAAATTATATGTTTATGTCCATATTTTGTTGTATATTTATTTAACACAATTAGCAAAATTTAGCACTTAACTATGTGTTAAGTCGTGTTCCAACTGCTTCACAAATGTTAACTCAATCCTCACAAGAACCCAGTGAGGTGGTATGTTAGCGTCCTGGGGTTGCCAGAACACATTACCACAAGTTGAGAGGCTTCAGACAACAGAAATTCATTCTCTCACATTTCTGGCGGCCAGAAGTCTGAACTCAAGCTGTCATGAAGGCCTCTGCAGGCTCTAGGGGGGATCCTTCCTCGCCTCTTCCAGCTTATGGTGGCTCCCAGCGTTCCTTAGCTTGGGATGGAGAGCTCCAGTCTCTCCCTCCATCTCCATATGACCTTCTGCTATGTGTCTTCTCCCACTTCCTTTACCTTCTCTGTCACTGGGTTTAGGACCCACCCTAATCCAGGGTGATTTCTTTTCTTTCTTTTCTTTTTTTTTTTTTTTAGAGATTTTATTTATTTATTTGAGAGAGAGGAGAGAGTGAGCCAGAGAATATAAATGGGGGGTGGGGTGGGGTGGGGTGCGGCAGAGGCAGAGGGAGAAGCAGGCCCCCCGCTGAGCAGGGAGCTGGGCCACAGGGCTCTATCCCAGGACCTGAGCCGAAGGCAGACACTTAATGGACTCAACCACCCCGGCTCCCCTCCAGCGTGATTTCATCTCAACTTCCTTAATTTTATTATATCTGCAAAGACCCTTTTAATAAACAGCATCACACAGGGGCAGTTGGGTGGCACAGTTGGTTAAACATCGACTCTTGGTTTCAGCTCAGGTCGTGATCTCAGGGTCATGGGATTGAGCCCCGCGTTGGGCTCTGTGCTCAGCATGGAGTTGGCTTGAGTTTCTCTCTGCCGCTCCCTCTGCGCCTCCCCTCTGTACTCTCTCTCTGTCACTGAAATAAATAAATAAGTCTTTAAAAATAAGTAAATAGGATCCCACTGACAGATTTTGGGTAGATCTGTCTTTGGGGGGCCACCATTCAACCCATTACAGCCAACGACGCTATTAGCTTTGCTTGACAGATGAGGACGCAGACCCAGAGAGGTAAGTCCCTGGTGCTCGGTCTCAGCAGCTCGTGAGAGGCAGAGCCGCTTTCTCTTCTCCCCACGCTCAGGGCCTTTGGTCTTCCACTTCAAGGTCCCATCTGGCAGGCACGGATCTCACCCAGCTATCTGCAACATTTGCATTTGGCGCTCAGCCCGGCCCCCTAAATTGCTTCTCATTTTGTGCAGGTGACCTGCAAACATGGACCAGAATATCTCGTCAAGCTGCGGAACCCCTGGGGCAAAGTGGAATGGAAAGGAGACTGGAGTGACAGGTGAACGCCCGGGACGGGCTGGCAGGGGTGAGGACGGGGAGGGCAAGGCTGCGAAGGAGGCTGCCATCTGCACACAAATTCAAAAGCGTTCTTTGGTCTCCAGCTGGATGGGGAGAGCGTTCCGATTGTGAAGGTCAACTGCTAGCATTTATGAGATGCTTAATGACATATAGATGGTTTCCTCATTCATTATAATAATTGAGCTAATGTTTATTGAGAGCTTGCCAGCACTGTGCTAAGCACTTTGATTTTTTTTTCCTGCCCTTATTTATTTAAAAGTAAAAATTACCTTGACTTCGAATGTGCAGAGACCCCCCCTTATGTGTAGTCTGGTGTATTTCCTTCAAGCACTTTGAATATTTATTATCTCTAATCCTCTGAACAGTGCTCTTACAAGGTAGGGAGTTTTATCCCCATTTTACTGATGAAGAAACTGATGCTTAGTAAATGAATTACTTAAGGTCTTTGGAGTTGAATCCAATGTCCTTTCCTGGGCAGGTTCAGTGTGCTCTTGGGCCCGTTGAGTGAGAGGTACACGAATCTGGTTTGGCCCCGACCTCCTGGTTCCATGTCGTGACCTCCGGGAGCTCTGCTCAGATCAGAATGTGATTCCCTGTGTCACCTTCCAGGGACTTAGTTTTGGGCAGGAGTCTGGGCGACGTGAGGGCTCACCTCATTTACTCCCCACCCCCCAGGTCATAACCCTGTGCTGTCTGCTCTCTAATGTCTGAAAATAGTTGTTTTTTATATTTTGTCCCATTTTTAGTTGTTTATGGTGGGAAAGTAATGCAGGAAAGCCTTATTCCCTCATGGTCAGGCACAGAAGTTCAAAATGAAGGGTTTTGAAAATACATAGTACCAACATAGGTTCCAATGCGCTCGGACATTTCATAACTTTGTAACTTCGGGAAAGTGACTTAATCTCTTTTAACCTCTGTTTCCCAATCTCTGAAATGGCAACAAAAATCCCTACCTTGCAAAATTGTTATTAGTCTAAGGTGAAATAAAGTATGTGAAGGGCCTGGCCCAGAGCTTGGGGCCCAGTGAGGGATGAGTTCGTTACATGTCGTTTTTAGAAGATGGGGTGTGAGATTAAGTTGTTTGCCAAGCCGCACGAAGAGGAGAGAAATAATGATACCCTTGAGCATTTCCTAGCGCGTTTCCCCCACGTCCTTCACACTCCTTCATTCCCCCTGGAAACACCCCTTTTCTGTTTTCAGCTCAAGTACGTGGGAGCTACTGAGCCCCAAGGAGAAGATTCTACTGCTGAGAAAAAGTGATGATGGAGAATTCTGGTATCTGACCTGGGGACTTGGGACAAATGCCCTGGCTTACATTTGGACACCCAGCCTGCAAATATTTACTGGGTGCCACACGTATGCTCGGCACCGCGTGTGCAGAGATCACAAAGACCCGTTAAACAGCCATGGCCCCTATGATAAGAGCAGTGGCCACTGGCATGGCGCTCGGTGGGCGCTCAGTGCAGAACATGGGGGTAGCCACCTTCTTCTCCCTGACTTCCATCCTGTCTCTTGTCACTGTCACTCAAAACACTCAAGCCCAAGGTTTTGTCTTTCTTGGCCTGAAAGGGAGATGAGGAAAGAAGGCACTACAACTATAAGCCACCTCAGAGCACCGTGGCACCACTCCCACCCACCCCAAAGCCGCTCATCCCCTTTTATGAAAAGCCACCAAGATGCCTTGAACTGAAGCTTTTCCTGGGTGTCTGAGGCGAGCCCCATCTGCTCCCTTTTCCCTTCGCTTTTGGCCCTTACTATTAACTTCCACCTTCCACCCTTGTTCCCATGGGCCCCTCTTCCCCAACCCTGCACTCTTTTTAGACTGCTGCGACCCCTCTCTCTTTGGAAGCGGTCACTGAACTCAACAGCCCTGCAACTACTATTCATTTCCATCGTACAGAGAAGTAAACTGAGCATCAGCCGGGGCAGATAGCCTGCCCTTGGGTCGCAAAGTTAGTGAGAAGGGGCTAAGACTTTCATCAATGAACAGCTGAGAACCGACTTGCACAATTATTATTGAATATTTATCTCTCAGCTGGCTAGCTAGGAATGTCTCAATTCAGCTTTATCACCGCCATCAGCAAAGCAAGAACACTTCCCCCAGGCACACATTGCAGCAGGCTGCTTCCAGCGATGGGCTGGAGGTGGGGGGTGGTTTCTCGATGGCCCACCTCCCCTGATGCACCCTCACACCAATCTAGCCAACGCCGCTCTCCTGTGTCCCAGGCCGGCTCAGCTGGACAGAAGGGCGAGGTCATGGGGCTGGGGCTGGTGGGGCTGGTGGGGCTGCTTGATTCCAGCCCCACTTTGGTCCTGATGAGTTGACATTGGACTGTGCCCCCTTCCTCTCCACAGGATGACACTGAGGGACTTTAAAGCACATTTCATGCTTCTGGTCATCTGTAAACTGACCCCAGGCCTGCTGAGTCAGGAGGTGGGCCAGAAGTGGGCATGCACCATGCGGGAGGGGAAATGGGAGAAGGGGAGCACGGCTGGTGGCCGGATGAAGTCGCCACGAGGTAAGCACGTGCACAGGAGCTGGGGCTCTTGGGGCTAGAGTGGCAGCTTTACCAGTGAGGGCGGGGATACGGGCGCGGCCACTGTGGGTGGTGGGGGGCCTGCTCCCTGCACGGGGCATCTGGCTGAGCGTGAGGGGTGTGGATGGTTGAGCCGAGGGCTCTGCCCCTGGGCTGTGTCCTCCTCAGCCCTGGGAAGCCACAGGCACACATGCATGGGAGGGGGGTGTCAAACCCCCTTGTTTTAGGACAAGGTCATTTCCAACCTGAAATAACCACCCCTTAAAGGCAGGCTTGAAATAGTAATTTTGTCAGGTGTATCAGGCCCTCCTTGCCTGGAGGTTGGTGGTGAAACAAAATCAAGGATTCCCAGCTCAGCAGTTAGAGGAGACAAACATGTCTGAATTCTCAAAATGGAGAGACTTGGTCACTGTGTCCCTGTCTCCACGATGGAGGTGCTGAGCCCTCTCTTTGGAAGGAAAGGCCTGAGGGGTATGATCTCAGTGGGCCAGGTGCCCTTGGCTCTGGCTTCCCTCTCTTGCAACAGAGCCCCCCCCCCCCCCAGGCTGCAGTTGCCCTTAAGCTAAGGCTTGGTCCCTGTTAAAATGCAGATCTCCCCGGGATCATGGACCTGGTCTCCTCAGTTAGTTAATACAGTCCCTTCTTCAGATAGTCAGTGTTCATGGGGCACAAAGTCTGTGCCAGGAACCGTGGTGTGCGAAGGGGCTATAGTGACGAGACGAGCTCTCAGTCTGTGTGTCTGTAGAACATGGGGTGGCAGGGGTGGGGTGGGGGGGTGAAAGAGAGGAGGCTGAGAACCCCACTCTGTCCAGATGGACTTCTGAGTGGGCATCTCAGGGCAGCTGCCCTGGGTCTGTGGGAGCGTGATGCTAAGGGACCCGGGAGTGTGGCTCACCACACTGTGTTCCCCTCCAGACACATTCTGGAAGAACCCACAGTTTCTGCTGTCAGTCTGGAGCCCTCAGGAGGGCAGGAGGTCCCCGATGCCCTGCAGCGTGCTGGTGTCCCTGCTCCAGAAGCCCAGGCACAGGCACCGTAACCGGAAGCCTCACCACGCCATTGGCTTCTACCTCTTCAGGGTGAGTGGGCCTCTGGGGCTGCGGCCGCGTGGGACATCTCCCGCCGCCGGGCACCCTTCCTTCCTGTGTCCTGTCCTCTTCACCATCTGCCTCTGTCTACATGCAGACCTGGGTGACCTTGGCTCCATCCCTTAGGAACATGTGATCTAGAACACGCCACCTGCTGCCACTTAAGCATCTTCTTCGTCTGTAAAGTAGGGACACTGATATTTAGGCAAAGGGTAAACCAGAAGGACATGGCGTGCCAGTGCTCCCCATGGTGCCCGGCACACAGTTCCTATAATCAATACCGCTGTTCTTTTCCTCTCTCAGAAAGTCAAGGTTGCCTTCCCTCACCCTTTTCCAGAATTCCTGATGATGGATTAAAATGTCACTGACTAGAACAGCAAGTCTTATGGGAGAGAAGGGGGCCCCTCGGGGGAGACTTCTTACATATCAGCCCCTGTTAGTTTGTGCTTGTGGAAGAGTTGTGTTCCTTACCTAATGAGGCCTCTCTCTTTTCTGTTTTTCAGCTGAGCAAGGTGAGTGCCACACTTGGCCAGCTGGCCCCGGTTTGGAGTGATGTCACATGTGAGGTTCAGCTTGACCGTAGCAGCCTTGTGTACGGAGCTGTGAGGATGTCCGGCCAACAGTGCCGAAGTGCCGAGCGCTTGCCGTTCCTTTTACCCAAGGACCCAGAGAAATCCTTCTGCCTCTGTGGGGCGGTCTGTGAGCCTGGTGTAGACCCAAAACGTTTTAGAATTTATTAAATCCTTGTGTAAATACCTAGCACTGATATTGATGACCTTCCCAGTGTCAGAAGAACAGTAAATCACAGTCTTGCCTTAGTTATGAAGCCCATCGTAAAACAGATCTGCAACATATGGGACATCAGGAGACCATTCAGCCCACCTCCTTGGGGACAAGGGACAAAGGCTTGGGAAAATGGGACAGAAACACAGGCAGTGGACAAGAACAAGTGTGGATGTCACGTGCGGTGGGAGCCTGGCGGGAGCAGTTGAGAAGGTTGGAGGGATCCCAGTCTTTGCAAGCGTGCCAGCTATTATTTTGTTTCCCAAAGCAAACAGGAATGGGAAACTTAATTTTCTCAGATTAGACTGAATCGAGTAAAAGGGTTTTTGTAAAAGAAACCATTTCTGCACTGGGTATCTTGGGTCAGTTTTGTTTTTTTTTCCTCCTGTAGGAACACTGAGGGCTCCGAAAGTTGCCTATAATTTTTTTTAAAAGTTATTTACATCATGCATATTTCTAAGTAAAGTTTGGGTCAGCCTACTATAAACTTGCAAACAGAACAAAACTATAAGCCAGTTAAAAATTTAAAAGGCAAGAAAAAAGTCATATATGGATAAGGTAAGCAGTTGAGTCTATCAGGAACACTAAACCTAGGACAGCTAATATGGCTGATCATAAAATTTAGTTCTGAGATTCCTAGTAGCCAAGGCAAAAATGGCAATAGGATGATTCTCTAGTTCTCATTGTCTGATAAAAGAAAGCATACATCATCAGGAGTTACATTTTGTTTCCTTAGCCTTGGGTGGGACCTGTGAAATGTTTTTTATGTGGATGGGTCACGTCTTTGTCATCTGTATATAAACTGGAATGGAGAAGCAGCATACGGTCCTCCACAACCCTTGAGTGAGAGCAAAGGGAAGAAGCAGCGAAAGAGAAGATAGGGAAAGATAGGGAAATAAAGGAGGTCTTCTGAGCTTTGGTCCATTTCTCTTTCCCTTTCACTGAGATGATGTAGAGTGTCCAGTTTATCTGTACACAGCTGTTTTAATGTAGGTGGGGAGATATTTGCTGGTCCACCCGTATCTGTGACCATAGTCACGTCATAATCAACTTTGAAATTGCATCACATACATGGAGGAAGCATCAGGGAGTGTGAAGAACATGGACTTTGGAGCTCAGCTGCCCTGAATTCCAACCCTGGCTGGGACTCTTACCAGCTAGGTGACCCTGGACACATGACCTAACTTGTCTGAGCCTCAGACCCTCAGCCGTAAAATGGAAAGTGCAGACACAGTGACATTTCTCACGTCATTTGTATACGATGTTGTTTTTAATGTAAGGTTACATGAATTGACATGTGTTTGCTCAGCCCCACATAGGATTCCAGCTATGGTGCCCGTTCCTGACACGTTGTGTTTCTTCCTCTCCACTCCTCACCCCTTTATCCCTCCACTGGAGCAGGTTGGGTTTGGCTAATCAGAGACCACCTTCATCTTGTCTCCTGGCCAAGGGCCCCAGGGCTGGCCACAAGCCCTGGGTATCACCTTAACTGGGGCTCTTCCATCCTCCACCCACAGTACTATGGTGACCAGAGGAGACTGCCTCCTGAGTTCTTCTGGAAAAATGCCCCGCTAAGTTGGCCTGAAGCATTTCTCACAGAGAAAGAAGTGAGTCAGGAGCTGCAGCTGGAGCCGGGGACGTACCTCGTCGTGCCCTGTACCTCGGAGGCCGGCCAGGAGTCGGAGTTTCTCCTGAGAGTCTTCTCCAGGAAGCACATCTTCCAGTAAGGGCACAGGACTCCCCTGGAGGTTGGGAGGGGAGGTATGGAGGAGGAGGTGAAAATGGCAGAGGACGGGGTCTGTATGGCCAACACAGGAGAGGAGTAGGGAGAGCAGGGAGCTCCCTGCGTGGAGAGCACCCTTCCCCTCTTTCTCCCCACCTCCTAAGAAATGAACAGTCTGCTAGACATGTGAGAGAAAAAGCTAGAACAGACCTGGCCCCTGTGCTCTGAAAGCTCAAGGCCTGGAAAGGACAGAGACGTATGAGCAAGGATTTATGCTATACTGTGTTCAGCGCAAGCATTTATCTACACAGGGTGTTAGCAGAACATCGAGGAGGAGCATCTGAGCCAACTTCCCACAGTCCTGGGGGCAGCAGGGGTGGCTTCGGGGAGCTGTTAATTTCTAGGAGATGCATGGGGTTGTGCACACGAGAGGAGGTTGTCATCAATGAGTAGGCTCAGATGCCGTAAGCGTGTGCGAGTGAATCAATAGACACACATCCCAGCCCAGCTTCTGCTGCTTATGATTGTTTTGACATGACAGCCCTCCAATGCTTAGAATCCAGTTCTCTTTCTTTTTTATTTCGTGGTTCGTCCCTATGTAGTCTGACCTGACCTCGAGCCTCACAGTCTAGCAGTGCCAAGTCACATATATGAGTAGGAGCGGTTCGGTGTGGGTGGGGACAGTGCAAGGCGAGCTGGGCGTGCACAGGAGCAACAGCCCCGGGCACGTGGGAGGGACAAGCAGTGTGCGGGGCCACGTGGCTGGACTGCCCAGTGCAAGGAGAAGTGGGGGGAAAGGCGCGAGAGCTGGGCGAGCCCACGTGGCACGTCAGCTAAGGGACTTGGAAAGTGTGTTCCAGGGGAAGAATATTGGCCAAGATGTGCCCACGAAGTAATTCTGCCTTTTGTTCTCCCTCAGTGAAGTTGGCTGCGGCGCCAGCGCTGTCTTCTCTAAGGTGCGTGGGCAGGTGGCATTCCACGTGCTGGGCCTGTTTCCGAAGCCAGGATGGTGGGCTTCTCCCCCCATGTTCAGGCGCTGGGGGAAGAAGTCTGTAGATCCTGAGGACCCTCCTCTGTGGCACCCATACTACCTTCTGTCCTGCGCCCTGATAGCCCCTAGGCCCTGCTGCTTTTGCACCAGGAGGACTGCCCTTCTGGTCAGGTCCTTGTCATGGACGCCCCAGGGCCCTAGATGTATGAGTTACACATTGACTTGCTTCTGCTTCTTCCTACCTGGTATTTCTTTTACCCATTTTGCTGTTTGCTACTCCCCCAAAGGCAGTGAGAAGTGGAGAAACAAAGGATGTGTGAGTGCTGTGGTAGAAAACTTAAGGCAGTGCTCAAGGTCTAACTTACGGACTTCCGGGGCCTGGGGGTTGTGAGACATTAGTGTGTGCATGAGCACCTGTTCATCCAGGAGAACGACAAGGTCTTTCCATGTGTCTGTTCCTCTAGGAAATAGTGGACCAAAATGAAGGGCAGGATGAGTTCTTCACAAAACTCTTCGAGAAGGTAAGTTGACCAGGTGTGGTGGCGAGCAGAGGGTGAAGCAGGGGACAAAGAGGAACACAGAATTCCATGGAGGATGTGTTTACAGCTGCCTGACCCTGGGTACAAAGTGTGATACAAGGTTACTGTTCCCCAGACTGCCACTTTCTATCCAAGTCCTCAAGCTTTTAGACACATAAGTAGAAGTGGATTGTCTCCAGAAGGCCCCTATAAAATGCATATCTGTTCTTCAAAGCGACATTGATTAGTTGTAGGAGAAACAACCTTAATCTTTAATCCCTGAGAAAATGGAATATAGAGTTTAGAATCTGTGTTGGCAGTGGGCACAGAGCATAGTAATGACAAGCTCTAGGGGTCTGAGGGGGCCCAAGGAGGAAGCCCCCTTGAGTGGTCATCTAGAGAAGGGATAGGGCTGGGAAGAGAGCACTAGGGAAGAGGAGGGCCTGGGGCTGCATACCTGGTCCCCTTGCAGCCTTTCCTTGCACTGACCCAGATCAGGAGGCCAGTGGTGCAAGGTAGGGCTCTGGAAGCCACTGTGTCCCTAGGCTGCAGGATGCTAGATCCGTTGAGGAATAGGACAAGAAATACACTAGAAATCTGGCGTCTGACAGCTTAGTGATGTCATTAAAACTAGAGGAGCATGAGCTCCTTATGTTAGTAACACTCTGGATTTAATTCACAATGTGCCTGCCCCCGTCTTCTATTCACCCCTGGCATTCTGCCTAATGTAGCCAGAGAGGATAGTCAGAATTTTACATGTGTTGTTCATAAATGTTTTTCTCCATACCAGGGGTTTCCAAACATTTTCTGTTGCAGTCCTTTTATCAAATGGAATCTTACTGAGAACCCCAATATATATAAAACAGATAAAAATGATATGAATATGTATCTGTTTTAAAAGCTCACATTGATGATACTTAACATTTCATTTATGCTTTTTAAAGTTAATTTTTTTAAAAGATTTTATTTATGGGGCGCCTGGGTGGCTCAGTCGTTAAGTGTCTGCCTTTGGCTCAGGGAGTGATCCCAGAATCCTGGGATCGAGCCCCACATCAGGCTCCTCCACTAGGAGCCTGCTTCTTCCTCTCCCACTCCCCCTGCCTGTGTTCCCTCTCTCGCTGGCTGTCTTTCTGTCAAATAAATAAATAAAATCTTTTTTAAAAAAAGATTTATTTGAGAGAGAGCAGGAGAACACAAGTAGGAGGGGCAGCAGAGGGAGAAGCAGGCTCCCCACTGAGCAGGGAGCCCCATGTGGGGCTCAATCCCAGGACCCTGAGATCATGACCTGAGCCGAAGGCAGATGCTTAACCAAGTGAGTCACTCGAGGGCCCCTTTAAAGTTAAATGTTAATGTAAAGGGTTGCTTCTCATAAACTCTAAAACTTGGAGCCTTGGCTAAAGATATCTTATTAAGAATAAAATTCAAACCATATTGTTTGTCAACTCCTGAAGCATCTTGATAAAGCCCAGTTTGGAAAACCCCATTATTGCACTGCTTCCTATAAATCCTGTCCTGCTCAGGTTCCCTGGACTCGATACCTGGGCTCACTCACTCTGCCCAGAAGTGGTGTATGTCCCGTGCTGAGCGGGTGTAGGAGTGACTTTCCAGCCCTCTTCTCCTGCAGCCCCTCTGCATCTAATGAGCCTTCGGTAATGATAATTTTCTCCTGCCACTCTGCTCCCACTTCAGTATCCAGAAATAAATGCAGTGCAGCTGCAGAAGATCCTGAACCACATGACCTGGTCAAGTGAGTATTTCAGAGTCATCTTGTAGGACGCAGGGGGCACAGCTGTTCTGAACTCCGGGTCTGCTCTCTTTCCCCAGTGGGACATGTGAATTGCTGCACGAGGGTCCCGTAAGCAGCTGTGTCTTACACCAGGGTGGGTCATGTGGTCTGAGGAAGCAGCAGAGAAATTTACACAGCTTGGAAAATAGTTTTTTTGTTTTTTGGAGGGGGGTTTGTTTTGTTTTGCTTTTGCTTTGCTTAGTTTGGGTGTGTAGAGATATGGCTGTGAAAATAAAGATTTCTGATGATTTGCTAGTTTGAGAAGGCTATCTGAGTACTTCTTTCTTGGCATATAAATTCCATGTGGAAGAACTGTACCCAGGCTGGCATATAAATATTGTATTTATATACAATATAAGTGTTGACTAGCCCTCCAGGGAGCTTTCTCATGAACTTGAATTTTAGTTGACCAACCTACAAAAATTTGAAGGAGGGGAGCACATCCCCTCAGAGGGCTGCAAATGGCCAGTGTGGGTGCCTTCATATGAAGCCTGAGATAAATTATTAAGAAAACTTAGTCTGTGGAAAAATTTTTATATGTATATTTCAAGTGGGAAGAACATGATTTCTTCAAGGAGGAGAATGAACTTCAAAACAAAAAAAATAAACCAAATAATTAAAGGGTATTTGCCACCTAACATATGTGATTGGTTCTCCTTTATATGAAGCCAAGACTTCAACCCCAAACAAATTATAGTCCAGGGTATTGTATAACGCAGGGCTTGAAATAATTTCCAGATGGTTCCTCAAAGCCAAATTCAGGTATCATAAAAGAGCCAGAAGGAGAGATTCTAGAAATTATAGAATATAAGAATCCCCCCCACACCCCGGAAAATAAATCCGAGGGAAATTCTCTAGAAGAGTTAGCTCGAGCACATTTACAATTTTTAAAAATGTTTTGAGCACAAGTATGCAAAATCATTTTCCAAAAAAACGTGTGGACAAATTGCTTTCATTTAGTCCTATGAGAGAATTTTTGGATTAACAGATCAAAGAACTACTGTGGTTTTGGGCAAAATACTTGGTAATCTGATAGTAAATGATGACATGTGGGTTGGAAAGGAGCAATATGAGATGTATTCACAAGTCTGATTACCACTCCCAAGAGTTACATAAATATGAAACCAAAGGGGTAATTCTATATCATAGATGAGAGTTCCTGGTTTCTACCCTTGGTCCCCTTCACATGCTCAGCTTTTATCCGTGACTCAGAAGCGGGCATGGGAGGTAGGCTTATCAGATTTGCAGATGGCACCAAGCTGGAAGGAGTCATTAATATAATAGATAGCAGAATTGAAATTCAGAATGCTCACGACAAGCTGTGCCCAAACCAAAAAGATGAAACAGAGTCAAGATGATAATTAAAAATTGCCATTTCATTATTTCTTAAAAATTGATTGCATAAGTTCATGGCAGAAGAGATCTCATTTTTGTGGCAGTTTATGTGAATAGTATCTGGTTAATTTAGTTGACCTGGAGCTTAACACAAGCTCACAGTTTCAAGTTGCTGCTAAATAAGCGAATCGAAACTCTGGCTATATTTAATGGAAATGTTTAGATTTGTATTTTTGAAATTGCGTTCCAAGGAGTATTAGACACTATGAAGTTTTCAGGAAGTGTTCCATGAAATAAAAGGGGTTAGACTCTGTGGTCAATTGTGCTCGGGAAATTCTGCATTAAACAAAAACAAAATTTCAATATTGACTTCTCATAACCTATTACATGCTAAGATGCATGGTGAATGGAGAAAAGGGTCTATAAATACAAAATATTTCAAATACAGTTGAACTCAAAACCTTTCTCTACAGAACATAATTTTGGAAATACAGCTTGAAAATTTGGGAAGCAATAGCCCCCTTGTACCCTTCTGCTTTACACTGCAGCTGAAGGAGTACATTCTGGTCTTGGTACCACATTGAGAGAGAAGATGGCAAATCACAGTGTCCAGAAGAAGGCAAAGAGTGTTTAGAAGCCACGTTTAGCATGGAGGGGAGATGTTGAAGAGCAGACATATGCCAGTTTATGCCTTTCTGGAAGCAGAACTTGGACTCAGGACTGAATTTTGCAGAAGGTTCCTTTAGAATTAACATAAATTTCTCCTGATTGGAGCTATTCATCCATGTGAAAAAGCAAACACCCGTAACTGAGAGACCGTCCACCAAACATCTGAGGAAAGGATCCCCCAGTTTAGGTGGAACTTGGACAAACTGATCTCTCAGCTCGCTTTCAGATTTGGGAGTCCATGGCTCTGTGAGGTACCCATGTCCTAGGTACATGGGGCCACGTTTACCTGCCTATGGTGGGGACAAAGCTGGGCTGTAACCGGGTTGTCTCTGCAGGGTTTATGGTGCTCTGCAGGAACCACCATGGAGCCTTCTCTCTCTCCACTGCCCTCTTGTTCTTACTCCCTGCTACCCCCCATAAATGACGGCCATTAGAGGCTACAGGTGGCCTAGACAGCTTGGCCTCTTCCCGTTCAGAAAAGGGCCATGCCATCCTAGGGCCACTCCCATGCACACTCTTTCTGTCCCTCTGCAGGTCTGGGAAGTGCCCAGCCTCTCTTCAGCCTGGACGCCTGCCAGGGGATCCTGGCCCTGCTGGACGTATCCTTTCAGGTTTGTGGCAGGAGGCGTGCTGCTGCTGGTGGAGAGTTTCGCATCGGACCAGGCTGCCTGGGTTTGAATCCCAACCCAAGTGCTTCCTAGTCGCGTGATCGCAGACAAGTCACATAGCCTCCTGGTGCCTTCAGGCCCTCCTGTGCAGCATGGAGATGCTATTAAAAGCTACTCTGTAGTATCAGCAGGAGAATGCACGTGGGGTAACCGAGGCAAAGTGCTTAGTGCTGTCATCCAAGGAGTGTTGAATATTAGCTACAAATAACAAGAATCTTATTTGCCGAAAGGATGAGGCCACTGGAGGGTGGTGGTTGGGAGCAATCCTCCGGGTAACAAGAAGCTGTTACAGGAGCCTCAGATTCCCAAGTGTTCCAGCTGGGGACCAGGCAGTGGCTGCTCCCATTTACAGAGCAGGAAGTCAGAAGTTAGTAAGCTCAGGGGCATGCCACAGCCCCTGCTTTCCTGGCTCTCAGCCCTGTGCTGTTTCTAGCAAACCCTCTGCCTTTCTAAGTGGACGATTTAATCACTGTTTAATTATCCATAGTACAGAGAGGCACATGGAATGGATAGCGTATGTGTGGGGGGCAAGGGGATTGTAAATACAAAAGCGGTCTTTGCAGAAACGTTGCAGAGGGCAGCGTGCAGCGGTGGGCCGGTGTGCAGGCATTGGAGGAGGTCCTGACCTTATCACCGGCTGCATGAACTTCAACAGGAGCGTACTCCCTGAGCCTGCATTTTATCATCCATTACAGGGCGGGGGAGTGAACACCGACCTCACCTAGGAGGTGAAAATGAAGTAACGTAGGCCAAGCATATAACTCGGCCCTAGACCCACCAGATGGGCTCAAATAGAGGTGTGTGTGGTAGTATTTTGACCCGGTCTCTCTGAGGCAGAGGTATTTGTACATGATATGATCTACAAGGCCAATCATTAAGCTTTTAACTTTTTATAAAAGGACTAAATATAAGAGCGGCCCTGTGACAGACTCCCTCCAGAAGTTGGTTTTAACAATAATGAAAAAGAGAGTGACTGTTTTTCACTTAAATCACATCACATTGGCTGTGTCAAAATATCCTCTCACTGAATTCTATCACCATCATCCTCGCCGTCATTGGATGTCTCCCAGTGTGGCTGTGTTTCTGGTTCCTTCTGTCCCTTCTTAGCAGTGGCAAGGGAGCACTGGGCTGGACTGAAAGCCAGCAGAGGCCAAGCAGGGCCATCCCACATGGAGCAGGGCTGTCCGCAGATTGCACCCTGCTGTGCGGAAGGCCAACTGCTGCTCCCAGAGGTGTGAATGCAGTTCCCCTGGCAGCTTTGACCTTAACCCTCTATCAGCTTAATGCATCTGGTACCGTGAGCATCCAGGAGTTCAGGGACCTGTGGAAGCAGCTGATGCTCTATCAGGTAAGAACTAAGTCTTAACCACACCTCCTGGTGGGAGGCGCAGGTCAGCCCCATGTACCCCACTGTCCGCCCATCGGCTCTCCCCTCCCTTCCGTGGGCCCGCCTTCTCGCTCCCCCAGACTCAGCCTGTTGCAACAGTCTCCCGGATTCCTAAAGGGCATGGCTGATCATGTTGCTTCCTTACTGAAAGCTTTTCAAGACTCCCCCTGGCCTTCAGATAAGGTCTGAACTGCTTAGAGTGGCAATTACAGTCCTGGATCAATTGGCTTCTTCCTATTTGTCCAGTTCTTACTCACCACTATCCCCCTCGTCTCCTGAGTCCGAAAGTTGGCAGCCCTTCAAGGTTTGGAGAATGTGGCCAAGTCAAGTACATTCTTTACACCCAGACTGTCTATCCTCATGACAGCAAAACCACGCCATTTCTCAGAAGCCCGGACCCTCTGTCTATTCACGTCCTGGCAGCAGGCCCTGCCGGCGGGGTCTCACGGGGGCCGGAGGTCCGCTGCAGCATCGATGCTGGGGCACGGAGGGGTTCTCGGGTAGTGCTTGGAAACGCCTGGTTCCTGAGCCTTTGGAGTGGTTCTTTGCAGGAGGTTTTCCACAAGCACGACAGTAACCAGTCGGGATACCTGAACAGGATTCAGCTGCGGGCCGCCATGAGGGACGCAGGTAGGCAGGCCGAACCTTGCTGCGGCGCATGCTCGCGGGGCGGGGAGGGGCGGGGCTGCGTCACTGCGTCACTTCCGAAGTAATTCTAGCACGCAGAGTTGCTCCCCCAGAGTCCGGAGGCCCGAAGTTGTGGATCTGCAAATCACGGAAACATTTATTATCCCTATCACTGTGGTCACAGCCGACATTATGGAGGGCTGGGGCAGGCACACTCTCGTGTAATCACGCCGAGTGATAATCCCCACGTGACAGAGGAAGAAGTTACAGCTCAGAGAAGTTAGGTAACTTGTCTGGAGCTTGAATCCAGGACTATCAGGCCCCAAAGTGGATGTACTTGACGACTCTTGAGCAGACTGCCTCGCTTTGAAGGCCAGCATCGCACTCGATAAGAGGATCCTCACGCTGGTGGCTTAAGGGGTCAGGAATGGGGAGTCAAGATGGAGCTAAAGTTAATGGACTAAATAATTAAACAATTCATACTGAACCCCACGAAAGAAGACCCCTGTGTTATCAGGATTCAGGTCCTGGAAGGGGAAGGGAGGGGGCATGGAGTCCCCAGCCCCCATGGCGGGCATCTGTGTTGGATGCAGGAATCATGCTCAGTGATGATGTGTGCCACCTGATGCTTATTCGGTACGGCGGCCCCAACCTCCAGATAGACTTCGTCAGCTTTGTCCACTTGATGCTGCGTGCGGAGAACATGGAAGGTGAGCTGCTGGGAAGGAGGCAGGGCCAGGGCTTCCTCTAAACTCCCTGTGGATTGCCCACCTGTCCCCAGTTCAAGCAGGAGGGTAGACGGCTGCCAGTGCAGAAACAACAGGCCAGGAGCTATGGGGCACCCTGGCTCTGTGCCCGAGAAACCCAGCTGCATCACCCCAAACTCATACACACCCTGCCTGTCCTGGGGGCAAAGGTCTGAGGCGGCTCACTTACCCTTGTAAAGTGTGGCCACATGGGGCTGAAACCAGGTTCCCAGGTGACGGGTTGGATGGGGGAAACCAGTTCGTAATGTTTCCCGCACACATTAGCTGTGTTCCTTTCTGCTGCATTTTCACAGATGCCTTCCAGAACTTAACCCAAGATGGCAAGGGGATATACCTTCAGAAGCCAGAGGTAAGCCTTTGGTCATGGGGTGGACTCACATCATCTTAGGCAGAGGTGGCCACAGCAGCTCCAGGCTCTTGTGAAGGAGCAGTTCTGGGGCCTTCGTTCTACTGAGTTAGGGATGTAGCCCTTCGTTGCACTCATCCGTTCATTCGTCTGCTCTTCACTGAGAACTCACTCTGTGCGGGCACGTATGCAGGGACCTAGACCCTGACTCAGTGGACCCAATAACTGTGACTGCAATAATGCCGTGGGACAAATCCACCCAACTTCAGCCGTGACAACAACACTCACTGAGTTCTGGTTACGTGTCTGGGGGTCAGCGGGTCTCATCTGGTGGCTTGTGATTGGTGGCTGAACTGGGGCTTTGCTGGGGTACCATCATTGAGGAAGCTCTGACCAGGCTGGTCTCATTGTCTCTGGGCAATGGCAGAAGTACAAGGGAGCGAGCTTACAATGCAGGGTCTCCAGGATCAGGCATGTCGTGCTCTACAGTTTACTCTGTTATCCAAAGCAAGTCACATGGCCAAACCCACTTCCAACACATGGGGAAATAGCCTTCTTCTCTGTCGTGCAATGTGCCTCAAAGACACTTGCAGAGGGCACAGACACAGAGTGGGTGAAGACCCAGGCCAGCAATGAACTCCAGCACAGACAGTAATAGGGGAGCTGGTCTGACTAGGCCATTTCACAGAGGCCTTTCTGGAGGAGGTGACATCGAAGTTGAAACCTTAAAGATCAGAAGGAGCCAGGGAGGCAGAGTGGAGAGTAGGAAAGGCTCAGGCTAGAGGGAACAGTGTGTGCGGTCCTGGCTAGAGTAGAGAGAGTGACAAAACTGGCTCAAGATGAGTCTGAGAAGATCAGGGTCAGATCTCTCTCAGGAGCTGGCCTAGCCTTCCCACTATGGGCAGGGATTCTGATCTTGTCTGGGTTGTGTCTTCTCAAACCTCATATGGTGGTTCGCACGTAATAGGAGCTTGACAAACGTTTGTTGAGTGAATGAGATGAAATGCCGACAAGACAAATCTGTGCCTGACACTGATGGTCTTCCTTGATGGTTCAACTGCGCGGGTTTACTGAGCACCCACTATATGTCAGATGTGGCCCTAGGTAGTGTTTGCTGCAAAGACATTGGAGTCTGGAATTAAATGATCTGTTCTTTCTAGAGAACTAGACCCTTTTTAAGCAGCCCAAAGAGAGGAAACACATCCTCTCTTTGGGCTGCTTAAAAAGGTTCTGGTAAAAACTCAGGTTTCTTCCTTGACCTCAAATGTCCGTTTTATGTAATCTTTCCAAGATATTTAGATCCTCAGCATGTGTCTTGCCTCAATCACAGTCATATTTGAATGTGAAGATTGGATTCAGCTGGAGGGGCAATAGTTAGACTCTTCCGAGCCCATCTCCATCACAAATCCCCAAGCTCACACCCTGATCCCAAGCAGTCCAGGCTGTCTGCCCATAGTGCAGGCTCCGAGCTGGGAGAGCAGGACAATATGAACATGTAACTGCAACAGGGCAGCCCACAACCCGAGCAGACTCCAGCAGTGCAATGTGTCATCATGGGAAGAGAACTGGACTGAGACCCGAGTTGAACCCACAGCACTGCTTGTAACTAGCTGTGGGACCCTAGGCAGATCAACTTCAATATATCTGGGCCTCAGCTTCCCCACATGTGAAATGAGTGAGCTGGGCTAGGTGGTCTCTAAGATCCTCTTCAGCTCTGACCATCTCTGGCTCCATGAGAAGGAGATCCTCAGGGCCATCCAAGGAGGTCTACGGGGAGTGGCAGCCCACTTGTTGGAATTTCACGCTGGTTTTCTCTGATGCCATTGGTAAATCACCATTGTCATCTTCATCACCAACATCAGCAGCAGCAGCATTCTGATGTAATTGGCCTGGGGAGTGGTTTCTCCAGAGTCCCCTCTATGTGAATCAGAGGGACTGTTCATCACACCCACATAAAGCTGTCAGACA
Source organism: Ursus americanus (assembly GCF_024610735.1). NCBI lineage: Eukaryota > Metazoa > Chordata > Mammalia > Carnivora > Ursidae > Ursus > Ursus americanus. Next base: position 61,843,521 of record NC_142133.1, read on the forward strand.
AATGGGCCCATAAGTGTAAACATGTAGAGTATGCTCTAATGGATTTCTGCTACCCAGTTGGTCCACACACCTGCATGCTGCTGTCATGAGCACGCCAAATTGAATGCATGGCAGAAAATTGCATTGAGAATTGAATACAGAATCAGCCTGTATCTTGGGTATCATCATTCACAGGCACCAGGAGAAGTCAAGGTTGATTATATTTCAGGTTGATTTATACTTACTACCAGATGGTGTGGTCCCTCTGGCTAAACCATCCATTACTGTCCTGTCTCCATGGCTTCCCAGAAACGAGGGGGAGGAGGTCCCAAGTCCTGTGTCAGGCTCCAGGGTCTGGTGACCGAAAAAAGAAGTACCCTTAGCTGAATGTCAGGGGTATGCCTGAACTGACCGTAATTTGCTTCCACATTATGTCCAGTGGCTGATGATGACTCTGTACTCCTGAGGAGGCTGGAGCCCTGTCTGCCTTCACCGAGGACTCTGCATATGGTTCAAAGGTAGCCTTCGGCTGAGATCAGTTCACACTCAACCCATTTATCATTCTTCAGGACCATGTCTCCAGTCATCATCTTCTCAGCTGAGATGATTTCTTTTCTGCAGATCTCCTTTGGATAGGCAGTGTGCAAAAAGAGAAAAGAGTTAGGAAAGATTGCCTTGGACTTGTAAAGACCAGCTGTCATTCTCAGGCTGCAACCTTTTCACAAGCAGATATGTGACCTAATGTGACCTAAGCAATCAGACTCCAGAATTGGTGTCTCAACCTTTAACAATAATGCCTCCATTGCTGTCCAATTTAAATGACCTTAGCCGAATGTTATCCCATTTGGAGTAATAGTCTAGGTTTCAGGCTCTGAAGAGGGATTAATATGTCCTTAAACAACTGTACCAGCTTCTAGAAATTGGTGGAAGCATAGGCTAAATTTCAACTGTGTGGAGGTGGATGGGGCTATATTGAGCTTTCAGGAACACAGAAAATGAGAGGATTGGCAGAGTCCAGGTGGATTGGGCTGGCTCTGGCATTTGAGGTCACAGGATGGTCTTCTGCTACAGTATCTCCAGATGGTTGAAATTGGGGTGGGAACCAGTGTATTTAAAACACCTGAATTCTCCAAGGGCTTCCTGCATATAATAGGTGCCAGTCTGTTTACTTGACCTATGGACTATCAGATCCATTTCAAATCAGTCCCCAAAGCCTCTGTGTGCCTACTTTAAAGAGGAACAACAAATCAATGCTGTATCAGAGAGCTAAGCAGTGGATGGTTCATATCTCTGATTTTTTTTTTAAAGATTTATTTATTTATTTGGCAGATAGCCAGCGAGAGAGGGAACACAAGCAGGGGGAGTGGGAGAGGAAGAAGCAGGCTCATAGTGGAGGAGCCTGATGTGGGGCTCGACCCCAGAACGCTGGGATCACGCCCTGAGCCGAAGGCAGACGCTTAACGACTGTGCTACCCAGGCACCCCATATCTCTGATTTTTTGAACTACCATGCTGCCTCACTTTCACAGCCTCCCTCCCAACCAAGAACCTGGAGGAAAACCAGAATAAAGGCCATCTCCCAAAGTCTATATATTTTACTCACAGGTTAGCAACTCAGAGCCATTTGTTAAAATTCTATTTATTCTTAATTTCCAAACTGTTCTAATAGACGTGACTGTCTGACCTCCAAGGACATAAAAGACTAAAGGAGGAAAATGAATGATGGGATAAAAGGGTGTCCATTGGCAGAACAAAAGGAAACTTGATAGTCGGATAAATGGGCACTGAAGAAGGAGCAAATACTTTCTAAGCATGGCTTAAGGAAGTAGAAAAGTATTTTACTTAGAAAAAACTGTATTGATTCTAAGTGATGAAGTGTAAAATGGTTTTCCATAAAGTTCCAGGGACATGAGGTATTACTGCTTTTATAAATGATGATCATGTATTATAGCCAAGATTTTTATGTCTATTTGTCAGTATCTCTGTCTTTAGATTTTGCCATTGTAAATATTTTTTTTAATTAAAAGGCAATTTGGAAGATTTTGGGGGGTGAGAAGGTGATACCATCATCCTGTTCATGACACTTGGACTACAGTGTAATAGTTTTGCTTGGTGCCGATGGCATTTATATTGAAGTTAATTAAGTCTGATAGAACCTCCCTTCTATCTTCTCAGTGGTCTGACCTGCCCTCCTATGTCACTCGTGCCTGAGTCTGTCACTGTGGTAACTCAGATGCCTCACGCCGTGCTGACCTCCTCCCCCATTCCTTCCAATGCCCCCCAAAACTGAGTATTGGAGACCAGGGGCAGAGCTGTTTTCCCACTCCAATATCCCTTCCCCATCCTCACTGCAGGGCATGTGAGGCAAGTAAAGATCTGGATGGACCGCACAGGGGTCAGACTGAGGTCAGGCTGAAGGTCTGAGAGGTGGACATCTGCATTTCCTGGAAGTCAAAAGCCAAAAGCTTGATCCTGACCGAGCCAAGCAGGAAGTGTGCAAACCCAGCAAAGGAAGAGCAAGGAGTCGGTCCTTGGGTGCCAAGATAGGTGAGGTCAGAGAGTTCGGAAGGTCGGGGTGTCCACCCAACCAGCGTAAGCAGGCACAGCATACCAGGCTGAGCACTGGCGCAGGCTTTCAAAACCTCAGGAAAAAAAGGAAAAAAGACCCTAACTGGTGAAAAGAAAAGGACAGTTGCAAGAGAGGACTAAAGTACCTGCCCTTTCTTTACCCCTGTTTTTACTCTTTTCCTTCTCTCATAGTTTTGTTCAAAAACTCAGCCACCAAAGAGAACCTTCTAGATTCCAGTCGGAGCCTGGGGCAGGGCAGTCAGCAGCTGGCTGTAAATAGCTCTGCTTCCCTGCCACCGTCACGCTGGGTTAGAGAAATGATTTTAGCCTCTGGGATTCTCAATCTGATGTTTCCCCAGTGAAATATATGCATTTATATTTATAATGGGAAAAAAGGAGGAAATGAGTTTCATGGGTCGTGGGTAGGTCAAAGTGGGCCAGCTGGGCCGGGCTTAGTTTTGGGGCAGGCTATGTGTCCAGCTCTCGGGGAGCTTTGGAAAGATTGCCATCTGGGCTCGCTGGCCCCAGGGCCTGAGTACCATCTCTTTTCCAGTGCTCTGAGGACCCAGGGGTACAAAGTCCAACAGCCACAAAAGTGAGGAGACGTTGGGAAGGAACCTTCTAGCTGGATGACATCGGGCCTCAGTTTACTTATTTGTAAAATGGAGCCCAAAACGTCTACATCACTGGGTCATTATGACGATAAATAATGCCAGCATACTGTAGGCACTCAATAAATAAAGTGTCTCTTTTTTTCCCTTAGGCAGTACAAGTGTTTTTTACGACTATTATAATTTCTTTTTCTTTTTCTTTCTAACGACATTGTCCCTCATAGTGATGGCTCTTTGTAAACACCCAGGACATGAGAGTCCATTTCCTCTTTCCTCTTCGTCCTCCTCTCTGCACACTTCGTGTCCCCTCTCTGCACACTTCACACCATGTCTTTGAAGATTTGAAGTGTGGCCTCAGGAGGACGGCCCCTGTCTCCGGTGTCAGGGACACAGCTCCTGGGAACCTCTGAGAAAGTAGCCGTCTTGTTATGAAAGCTCTTCTGTCAGGCAGACAGCAGTTCTGCCCTCTGCTCACCTGGTGCCTCAGGAGCAGAGCAAGTTTACGCATCAGAGTCCAGGTTGCGAGCTGGTAGTTTCCTGGACCACCGACCACGCGGCTTCTGGGAGAGTCTTCTTTGAGACTGCAGACTGGCCAGCAGTTATTCCAGAAACTCTGCTGGGCAATTCCATTGGGAGATAGAGCTGGCCTTATAGTGAGAAGGTGTGGCACATCCGCGGTCTGGAGGGCGGCCCCTGGCTCCTAGACTTCTGTCCTCACTGTGGTGCCCCATCCTGATGGGCTTGGAGGCTACCCCAGCTGGCCAGCATGAGGGGGGGGCCCGCTGGGCAGTGAGCTTTCACCTTATCTGTCTGTCCATCCAGCCATGCAGCCAAACGTTCAGCGCTCTGTGGGAAGACACTTGGCAGCCTTCTACGGTGGGTCAGGCACTGTGCTAGGCACTGGGGACCAGAGGGACAGTCTTCTGGGGCGGCAGATGACTGCAGGTGGCCTGGCACTGTGACAGGTGGGGCAAGGCTTCTTGGGAGGTGATGCTTAGTTAAGAGGCTGGAAACTAGACACTAAGGGGAGAACAACAAAGCTCCCCACGGAGGGTACTGCACGGCTGTGTGCGTGCGGGTGTGTGTGTGTGTGTGTGTGTGTAAAAGACCCAGAGCGAGGGATGGAATAGTATGTTTGGAAAGCGGCTAGTGTGTCGGAGGAGCCAGAGCTTAGCTCTGCTCGAGGGAGCAGCAGGGGCACAGGTGGCACAGGCAGGCACTGGCCAGGGCCCTGTGAGCTCCGTCGTGTCACAGCAGCCGGATCCTCTCCTGTGGGTCTGAGACATCATCCAAGAACTTCAAGCCTGGTCTCAGACATTCAGACCCTTCCTCTCCACCCCCAAAGCCATGAAGTCAGCAGGGTGCTGACCAGGCACTGGGAGTCTAAGGGAATCACCAAGTTCAAATCCCTGCCCTAGTTCAGGGGAACTTGGTCCGAGGACTTCACCTTTCTGAATCTCGATAGCATCACCAATGAGATGGTGAGAAGAACACTTGCCTCACAAGGCGAGTATCAAATATAACATACCAGCATTTCCGGCCTTTGGCCTTGCACATGTGAGCTCCGCCTGATTCCCCTGGTGGCGGCCGTTGCCTTTATTCGTGCATCTGTGGCGTGTGCTGAGGCTGTTCCAGCACTAGATGGCGCTCTGTCCCCACACAAGGGCTCCTTCCCGGGTGTGGGCTGGCAGGGGACAGCTTCAGCCCCTAGCCTGGGAAACTGGGCGCTTGAGTGCCCTGCCAGCCTGGCCCAGCTCAAAAGGCCAGCTTCAGCCCCACGCAGGCTCACTTTACTTTTCTTGCTTCTTTGTTTCTGCTTAGTTTTTAATGGATGCCCTGTACTTTGTTTTCTACTGTTCTGTAAGTAATGTATAATTTTTTTGTTTCTGAAAAAAGCAAAAATATGTTTTTAAGCCATGACTGTAAATGCACCTCCTTGAGAGATACAACCATGCCTCGGCCTCTCACCCATGAACCCCAGCACCTAGCTTAGCACCTAGCTTAATGCCGAGTTCATGTTTGGGGTTTACTGAATGCATGAACAATTTTTGAAGTAATTCAGGTGAATCCTTTCACAAAAACGTCAGTGTGTATTTGAGATGCTAACCGAAGATGTTAGCATAGAAGAGTTGCTTAAAGAAACATAATGATTTTCCTTTAAAAGGGTCCCTCTGATGTGGCCCAAGATAGTTTACTCTGTGCCCATGCGCCATGCCCTGATCCCAGGGGCAGTTCGAGCCACCGTTCAGAAGCTCATCAGACTCTCCCTGAAGACAAGCTTCTTATTTTGACATTCCGGGCATTTGGACATTGTTTTCTCTTATGTATTCAGAATTCATCCTCCCAGAAGCATAAACCAACTGGGTCAAGTTCCAGAGCCTGTTACTTCCCGTGGAAGCTCTGTGAGCAGTAGGAGGTAGCTGGTCCTGGACCAGACCCAGACTGAGGTGAGGCCAGGCTGGTGAGACACCGTGTCCATCTTCAGCTTGCTCAGCTGCTCCTGCTTGCAAGAGCAAAGGAGGCCGGAAGTGGTGTAGCCCAGCCCAGGCGGGGTGGGGTGGCGGAAGGCGCAGGCCTCACCTTGTCAGGGAGTCGGGCTGTTTTTTTGTTCCCCTGACCAGCTGCCGATGGGGCTGTAGATGAGTTCCCGAACTTCTTAATTCAACTATTTTAGGAAGTTATGTATGCAGTTGGAGGAGACTGGGTTGTATAACTTCTAAATCTGCCTCTGGCTGGACGTCACAAATTTGCAAGAGCACAGGCTGGCCTTAAAAAAAAGATGCCTACTTGAGTCCAGCTCTCCCATTTACTGGTGTAAGTTACCTTCATGAGTCACCAAGTGTTCATACCTACAGTCCAGAGGATGCCCTGTGGATCACATGGGATCACACACTTCAACTGCTCAGTGCAGAGCAAGGCCGCTGCTGTGCCCTCTCTCCTAGGGGAGAAGCTAAATGGTTTCTGAACCAGCGCAGAGCGGAGGCCACAGGGCTGTGAAGCCTGAGACCCAAGCTTCCATTCTGCTTAAAAACATCTCTTGGAAAGATTTTGTACAAAAGATCCAATTCCCAGATTCATTTCCATTTTGGCTGAATGAAGGGATCAAAATGATGGTTGTCTTTGTTCTGACTTCCCATTGACCTCACATCAAGTCTCCCCTAAGAGGAAGCCTCAACAAGCCTGACATTCCACCTACACAGCTCTTAGCCCAATTTGTTCGCCAACAGGAACAGTGGGAGGCAGCCCTGGGGAGGCCACCCAGCGCCCAGCAGCTCAGGCACAGTGGGCAGGCCAGGTGTGGGCCCCTAGGCTGCCCCCTCTGACCTTTCACCCTTGGTCCCGCACACACTGGGGAAGAGGGCCCGGTTCAGGCCCCTCAGCAAGGCTGGCCTGTGTGCTAAGCCTTACTCCCATTGCGTGCGATTAGGGGATCCCCGGGGTGCAGCTCAGATGGTTAACTCACAAGAACATTCTTTTCCTGGTCTTTAGCTTCCTTGAGAAGGGAGAAATCAGAGACTGTTAGAGTGCCCTTGGCCTGGAGTTTAATGCTGAGAGGACCATGGTGTTCTCGGGGTGTTCTAGAAAATAAGAGAAACCAACGGAGGAGGATAGATCATACTAAGTGTAGAAGCAGACAGCTTGAGAGACACGTTAGATCTAGATAAAGGGAAGCACATGTATAAACACATAGGGGAGGAGGAGCAGAGTAGACACACAATATTCGTGGCTCGTGCTGAATATACATGAGGCACGGGGAGAACCAAATCCTCAGGATATGGCAAACAGGTTTCCAAAGGCAAGGGAAACAAAAGCAACAATGAACTTTTGGGACTTCATCAAGATAAAAAGCTTCTGCAGAGCAAAGGAAACAGTCAACAAAACAAAGAGGCACCCCACGGAATAGGAGAAGATATTTGCAAATGACACAACAGATAAAGGGCCGGTATCCAAGATCTATAAAGAACTTCTCAAACTCAACACTCAAAAAACAAATAATCAAGTCAAAAAATGGGCAGAAGACATGAACAGACACTTCTCCAAAGAAGACATACAAATGGCTAACAGACACATGAAAAAATGTTCAACATCATTGGCCATCAGGGAAATTCAAATCAAAACCACATTGAGATACCACCTTACACAAGTTAGAATGGCAAAAATTAACAAAGCAGGGAACACCAAATGTTGGAGAGGATGTGGAGAAAGGTGAGCCCTCTTACACTGTTGGTGGGAATGCAAGTTGGTACAGCCACTTTGGAAAACAGTACGGAGGTTCTTCAAAACGTTAAAAATGGAGCTACCCTATGACCCAGCAATTGCACTACTGGGTATTTACCCCAAAGATACAGGCGTAGTGAAGAGAAGGGCCATATGCACCCCAATGTTCATAGCAGCATTGTCCACGATAGCCAAACTGTGGAAGGAGCCGAGATGCCCTTCAACAGATGAATGGATAAAGATGTGGTCCATATATACAATGGAATATTACTCAGCCATCAGAAAGGATGAATACCCACCATTTGCATCGATCGACATGGATGGGACTGGAGAAGATTATGCTAAGTGAAATAAGTCAAGCAGAGAAAGACAATTATCCTATGGTTTCACTTTTATGTGGAACATAAGGAATAGCATGGGAGACATTAGGAAAAGGAAGGGAAAAATAAAGGGGGGAATCAGAGGGGGAGATGAACCATGAGAGACTATGGACTCTGGGAAACAAACTGAGGGTTTCAGAGGGGAGGGGGTGGGGGATTGGGCTAGGCTGGTGATGGGTATTAAGGAGGGCACGTCTTGCAAGGAGCACTGGGTGTTGTGCGCAAACGATAAATCATGGAATACTACAAACACTAATGATGTACTGTATGGTGACTGACATATATTATTTAAAAAAAAAAAGGATATACAGCAAACATACAAGAGGCCCACAAGGCCCTCCATCTTTCATCAGCCGCCCATCAGTGCCCCCGTATGGTTCCACTGTAAGCCCAGGAAATGCAGCTAGAGAGCCATGGCTCCCAGCTGAGTACCTGGCGAGCAGCTGCTGTGGCCAGCCAGCCCTGCCCCCCGTCTCTCTGACAGAACAGCTGTGTCGTTGGGTTCCAGCCCCTTCTGCCCTGTGGGCTCCTTGCTTGAGCCTCAACTCTGGTGCTTGTGACCCCACCGTCAGCTGGAAGGGCTGATGTGGCAGAGGCATGACCGGACCCAGCAGTGTGGTCCTTCACGCTCTCCCCCGGTATTTTAAGTGCGTTAACTACCCTGTCTCTTTCCCCTTGCTTTCCACTGTGTTTTCAAGTGATTCAATCGACCAGGTGATCTCAGCCTCTTGCTTTGGTCCTGAGCCCTTCTGTGTGGTGACTGGAATGGCGCGCTGGTGTTGGGGGTGGAGGCTACCACTGCAGCAAGGTCATCTCTCCTGTGACAACTGGGGCCACAGCAGGGAAGTGGGGGCTAGGGGCAGGACGATGTCTAGCTTGGCTACTGAGATTTGGCTTGGCTACTGCATCTACATGTGTGGTGGGTGGAGGGGACCCCTCAGTGCCCCCTCTCCACCAGCCCACTGCACCCAGACCAGCTGCCATGCAGAGCACTGAGCAGTGCCAAAGATCACACCACCTGGACCCTTTCCCAGTGACCCCGCTGCTCCCTCTCCTTGTCCTCAGCAAAGAGTGCAAAGAAAACGGGGTCAATGTTTAGCCACTGCCACATACTAGCTGTGGGGTTTAAGCGAGTCAAACTCTGTGTCTCGGTTTCTTTGTTAGTAGGACCAGGCTCTAGTAACAGCTGCTTATTCAACAACCCCAAGGACAGATAAGACAGAGTCCTTTATTTTATTTTACTTTACCATATGTACTTGATTTTATTACTTTTATAGTTTTTGTTTTTGTTTTTTTTTTTTAAAGAATAGGCTAGGCTAGATCCTAGGGCATAGAGATGAAAACTCAGCTCCTGTTCTTAAGAAGGTGGCAGTGCAGTTGGAGGAAAGTGCCAGAAAGTCAGCCCAGCACAGGGCATAAGGAACATACTGGGGAACTCAGTCTTGGAAGCATTCCTGGAGGACTTGTACTCAGCGTGAATGCTCAGCGACATACCCAGGGAGACAAGGATGATCTACGTCGGAGGAATAGTATGGGACAGGACCAAGCATGAGACAGCAGACTCCTCAGGAGAGGGACACTGGCTCTCATGGCAAGTGGCTGTAGCAGAATACAGCATGTTTTGGAGAGACTGTTCTAGTAGCTTAGCAGAGGACAGATTGGCAGAGGTAGAAAAGGGAAGAACATCAGTAGCCTACCCAAGGTCTAAGGAAGTAGGAGGTTTTCATGACTTATCTCTTTCTGGACCCTCTTCCCTTTCTTAGAACCCCAGAAGGTCCTGATAGGTATCTTTCCAGCCAGGTCTGCTGCCAACCTCCACCCTCATGGCTGAGGAATGAGCCACTCTTGGGAAGGGAGGTGGGGCGAGGAGGCTGCCCCATCCCACCTCATGTTTCCGAGACCCAGACAAAGGCCAGGTTGAAAGTGTAATGGGGACAGGGCAGCTCTGGGACAGGGTGTACAGGGGGCCTCCCCAAGCCCTGCTGTCTTGGCCAGGCCATACTCCGTCAGGATGGTCCTGAGGGAGGTAGGGATGAAAGGGGAGGAAGAAGAGACTAACACTCGACTTCACAGCTGCTTCTCAGCTTTGGTTTTCCCCACTCAGCCAGAAAGGTATTTCTGTCCCATCCACCTTTTTTTTTTTTTAAGATTATTTATTTGAGAGAGAGAGAGAGAATGCATGCGAGTGGGGGGAAGGGCATAGGGAGAGGGTGGGAGAGAATCTTAAGCAGACTCCCTATTGAGTGTGGAGCCCAACTCGGGGCTCGATCTCACAACCTTGAGATCATGACCTAGGTTGAAACCAAGAGCTGGATGCTCAAATGACTGAGCCACCCAGGTGCCCCTATGTTCCATCCATCCTGTGAGCTGTGTAACAGACACAGCCCGAGAAGCAAACAGGGCATTCAGTGATCAAGACAAGGCATTTTCCACCCAGACTCACACAGTAAGACCAGACTTTCTGGACAGGAGCTTTAAAAATCGCTTTTTACTACCATGGAATCTTACTGAACTCTGGGGGGCTGTTGAACACAACACTTCCTTTCCAGGGGATGGTCTTTTGGAGGAAACTGTCTTATCAGAGGAGCCATCTGGGCCCAATCAAGAGATAGAAATGCACAGTATGGTGAACAGGAAATCTTCCTATAAAGACTTTGTAACTGTGACAGGGGATTGGAGTAAGGAGAGATTGGATGAGAAAGCATAATGAGAGAGCTAAACAATGCAACATCAGCAGGAATAGAGTCACGTGCTACCCCCGTAGGGCTGAGGCAGGGTGGCCAAGGGAGAGCCCCTTGGCCCTCTCAGAGCCAATCCAGACTTTGAGGAAGAGGGCACGTCTGTGGCTTATGAATGGCAGAGAAGTCTCTGTGATGCCATATGGCAGAACCTATAGGAATGTGAAGCCAGGAAGTTGCTGGAAATCTGCCCTCTAGTGTGCCAGGGAAAGCTGTTCACGGGAAAGTGTCTCACCAGGGGTACTCTACTGCTCAACTCCCTTTAAGTGTAACTTCCTCACACGAAATCTTGAAACAGCATGAATTCAGGGGTTGAAATTTAAAAAATTAGTCATTTTTACTGCTTCATCAAAGACACTCTTAAATGAAATTGGCATGTAATTTCCCCCTTTCTACTGCGAGTGTGGGCTGGGGAAGAACATGATGAGAGTATGCGGTTCGGTGGCAATGGGACAGGTCAGCACCAGGGCACCTGCGGCTTACCCACACTGCTTCTGCACCGTTGGTGTGCGTGCTGACACAATGCACAAGGACGAGAACAGCTTGGTGCTGTTACTCAAATAGTTTGACTCCTCTGGGCCCTGAAAGGATCCACAGGCCACCCTTGGAGATCTGCAGGGTTCAATGACTTAGTCAGGTTACAACCAGGAGGTAGAGTCAGGATTCCGATATTGGGCTCCTGGCTTCAAACCCTATGCTCTTTCCACCAAAGCTGTTGAGATCCCCCAATAAATAGCGTACCTCTTCCTTGTCCAGATTCTCAGTAAGTTGAGAAATAAAAGAAAACTTGAGTCTTAAGTGTCATTTTTATTACTGGTAGAGGCCAGGTTGGAGGATGTAGCATCAGGTCTGGTAACCAGGTGGGCTTGCTAGTAGCAAGTGCACTCAGCCATGTGACATCCGCCATATGTGTGTGCAGGATGGGCAGGGCGCGGGGAGCACTGCGTCAGAGAGACAGGGCAGGACGCGCGGGCAGTCTGTGACTGCTCACCCCCGGAGAGAGAGAGGGCAGAGCTGAGCTGAGAGTGGTCAGTTATTCCCAAGTTTTGATTTTCCTAAAAGAGGGGAGAAACCCAGCCTTAGGACAGGATTCTCAGATACTTACAGCCCTCCCATTCCACAGCTGGGGTGTCTTCCCTCTACCCACGGCTGTATCCTCATTCCACCCAGCTGAAGACAGTCTCCATGTAGCCAGTTCCCAGGATTTCTTGTCATTTCTTGGGCATGCCCAGCACCCCTGCTGATGCCTTTTCAACTTTCTACATCCTACACTAAAAACGACCAGATGTTTTTTAGACAGATACAGCATGGTGGAAATCCAGTTAATGAGAGGCAGTGGGAGGTGGGAGAGGAGAAGTGGACTAGTTTCTAGCTGGGTCTCTGATGGCTTGTGGGACCTTCCCAGCTCGACATTCATCTGGTCAGAAACCCCCAGGTCAGGGCACCCAGAAGTGACCGGTCTCTGGGAACCTGGATCCTCACCCGTCATGCTCAAGTACGTGTAACATGTCCTGGGAATTCAATCCGTCCACTGTCAACAGTGGATATTCCTTTGGAGTGACCAGGTGGGGACGCCTGCCCTCCAAGTAGGGCCACCTCTGGGCACCTGGAAAAACAAAGCATTACATGGCTAAACAGTGAGACGAGCCAGAGCTGCTGCCACAGGGGCCTTTCTAGTGATTAAATATTTGTGCTGCCAGCTGCGCACTCCCCCGTCCCCCCGGACGGCCGTCGGCTGCGGCGTGAGCTCTGCTTCCTGACTGCGTGCCATCAGCTGTTGGTCCCTGTCATCTGTCTGTTCGCGCGTGTGTGACACCACTGTCCTCATGTGAGCGCACAGAGCTTTCGTGGCCATCCATGCTGTCCAACTTTCCCGGTGATTTTGTGTGGGTTTACATTGCTGAGTGTGCAGGGTGGGCCCTCTGGCACCCATGGGTGCCCACCCTGTCGCGCCACAACCCAGCCCCCTGTAGGCAGCGCATCTCCCTCAGGAGCGTGGGTCCCCCTTAGGCCTGAGCACAGAGGCTCTGTGACCTGCCCTGCGAGCCGCCGTGAAGGCCCTGCATGGGTGGGTTTAGTTCACTAATGACTGCTGCCTTGAATGTTGCCAGGAGCCCACGGGAGCTTATATAAATATCCTTAAAGCCCAAAGTAATAGGAAGTGTGCAGGGGCCTTAAGCAGAGCCAACCTTTGACTTTAAGCTTGGGAGTTTGAAACTGAAAGCTTTTTCACCCTTACAAAGAATTAAAAAAAAAAAAAGGAATCAAACAAATGTCATTAATAGGCATTTAAAAGCTAATCTTTAGGAGGAACAAGTAACTTAAACCCCAGATCTGTATCTTCAAGTGTGAATCCCTTCTTAGAGCCCCAGATTTATGAGGTTTCATTTGGGGATTACGCATTTGTTCCCTGTGGCTTGGTCTCCTCATTGGTTGTTTGAGCTCTCACTGTTACAGCCCCGTGAGGAAAGTGGTCTGGAAAGGAGTCCATTTGCTTCAAAACTGAGGCTCTTCGTGGCTTCCTTGGTTTCAAACCGTGAACTCTAGGGGTGAGGGGACTTCACATGGTATGGGGTACCCTAGCGTGGCCAACCAGTGGGGCCTTATATCAGAACGCCCTGGGGAGGTTTGAAACACAGACCCAGGCTTCTTCATTTTCACAAATGGCACTTCTTTTTTTTCTTTTTAAGATTTTTATTTATTTGTTTATTTGTCAGAGAGAGAGAGAGAGAGCATAAGCAGGGGGAGCAGCAGGCAAAGGGAGAAGCAGATTCTCTGCTGAGCAAGGAGCCCAATGCAGGACTTGATCCCAGGACCCTGGGATCATGACCTGAGCTGAAGGCAGATGCTTCACCAGCTGAGCCCCCCAGGCGCCCCTACACATGGCACTTTCATGGCATGTCACGTTTGTCAAGTTCATAGATGACTTTGTGTTGTTGCATCTTCCGGGGGGGGGGGTGCGGCTTCCCTGGGCATGCAGGGAGGCACCTTCACCCACCACTGACATCTGAAATTCTGGGCCAAGATGTGAAAACCCAGGTTTTTCACAAAAGCTCCTAATTTCATGAAAAATCACTTAAAATGGTTCTGATGTGTGCAGAGACCTGTGTTCAGAACCTACCCACTTCTCTCCGTTAGCTTTCATGTGTTCCACCATCCTCCAAGAGAGGCTCCGGTCAGAGGTTTCCAGGACATATCAGACTCCTACCAGACACCTGCCAGTTGGGTACCGACAACTCTCACATCCCGGCATAATGGAAAATGCTGGTTTGTGCATTTCCTCGCCCTTGCTCCCGTGCCGCTCTCTCAGACCTGCACTTGGTCTGGAGCTCCCCAATGCCAGGGACACCTGAAGATGCTGAATCTGACCCATTAGCCACTCGTGTGCCTTGTCGAGGAAGGGTGAGGAAATGAGTGTTTGGCTTTCTGGAGCTGGCATACACACATTAATTTTAGGGTCTTCATCTGCTTTGGTAGATAAATCACAAACATTTCCATGAATAACCACGTCTGTTATGCAAATTGGTTTCCATCCGCTGGTCTGTTGAGAATAATGTTCCATAATTACAACAGTTATTTACTTATGGGTAAATCGGCTTTCTTACCACCTTCTCCACTGGAGAGAAGCCTCCAACTGCTGCTGGAGACTGTGGGTCTGGCTGGGCTGATGGGGTCCGCCTTCGTGAGCCTGTGGTCTGAGTTTGCAGGCCTGGGGCTGGGAGGATCCAGATACGTTCAGCCAATGAGTGGAGATGAGGCCCCCTTTCGGCTTCTCTGTGCCAAGGTGTCTAGGACATGGTCCTCAGGGGTTTCATAGCTAGTTGAAGAAAGAGGTCACATGGAACAAATGTAAGAGAATGAAGGCCTGAGGTGGAGGCTTCTACAGAGGATCGATGCAGTAAGTATTCAGCAAGGAAGAGATCCTGCCCTGGCTTCCTGGACGGGAACTCGCCCCAGGCTTTGAAGCCAGGAAGGATTCCTGGAGAGGCCTCAGGTGGGAAGGCATTCCAGGCCCCGAGCACAGGCTGGGTAAAGGCTCTAACATAACATGGGCTGTCTGAGGGGCCTCCCAGCCTGGAAGGAATGGACACGTACTGAGCCACGGCTCTGGCCTGAGTCACATCAGATTCACTTAGCCTCTGACAGTGGTGAGGCAGGGAGAGGTAGCTCCAAACAGCGAAGCTGAACCAGGGAGAAGTTAAAACAGATTGCTTGTGGTTACAAAACCAGGAAAAGGCAAGATTGGAAAAGAAGGCAGGATCAGAGGACAGTGCAAATTCTAGAGTCCCAGGGAGAGACCCTAGAGTAGGACTCTCTGGGATCTTGATGTTCAGTGAAATGAGATACAATGTTGGGAGGACAAATCAGAGTAGAGGGGTGGGGGGAGAGGGGACAATGATCTTGCTTTCTTTTCTGGATCTCTTGACTTCCCTCCCCAAAATATCTTTTTCACCTTGATTTTATAAATTGAATGTAACTCTGTGGCCCCATCAATCGCATGGGCACAGGGAGTTGTATAGAGGAAGCGATTTGCACATTACTCATTCGTACCTTTATTCCATGAGTGCTTACCGAGCACCTACTTCACGTCCAGAGCTGTGCGAACAGAGAGGAACAGACCCAGTCTGGTTCTCCATGATTCACATCCTAGTTAAAGAGACCCAAATGCTCAGGTTTATTAAGATCACCGTGGAGCTCTGAGGAGGGCTCAGGGTAAGGGGTTATGCAAGAGCAAGGAGGGCTCATAATCCAGGATGAGGAAAGACTTCCAGGCACAGGCAACATCTCACCATACTGCAGCCACACTGGTCTTTTTGCACTTACAGGTTCCTCCCCACTCCAGGGAACTTTCATTTACTATTCCCTCAGCATCACGTGCTGTTCCCTCTCATTTTGACTGTCTACTCCCATACATCTTCAAATCTTGGCACAAACATCACTCTCTCAGAGAGGCTTCCCCTGGGTAAACCTCCCAAACCGAAATGATGATTCCTCTGTTTTTCTTTTCAACTACTCTACTCCTTTATTTTATAACACAAATGTATTTGTATCTATGTGAATCTTTATTTTTTATATTATTAACATTTAATATATTATTTGTTTCAGGCATATAGGTCTGTGATTCATGAGTCTTACACAATACACAGCACTCACCACAACACATACCCTCCCCAGTGTCCATCACCCAGCCACCCCATCTCCCCATCCCCTCCCCTCCAGCAACCCTCAGTTTGTTTCCTGAGATTACGAGTCTCTTACGGTTTGTCTCCCTCTCTGGTTTCATCTTGTTTCAGTTTTCCTTCTCTTCCCCTATGATCCTCTGCCTTGTTTCTCAAATTCCACATATCCGTGAGATCATATGATAATTGTCGTTCTCTGATTGCCTTATTTCACTTAGCATAATACCCTCTAGATTCCATCCATGTCCTTGCAAATAGCAAGATTTCATTTTTTTGATGGCTATGTAATACTCCTATATATATATCCCACATCTTCTTTATCCATTCATCTGTTAATGGACACCTGGGCTCTTTCCATAGTTTGGCTATTGTGGACATTGCTGCTATGAACATTGGGGTGCATGTGCCCCTTCAGATCACTACATTCGTATCTTTGGGGTAAATACCCGGTAGTGCAATTGCAGGGTCTTAGGGTAGCTCTATTTTTAACTTTTTGAGAAACCTCCATACTGCTTTCCAGAGTGGCTTCCCCAGCTTGCATTCCCACCAACAGTGTAGGAGGGTTCCCCTTTCTCTGCATCCTCGCCAACACCTTTTGTTTCCTGACTTGTTAATTTTAGCCATTCTGACTGGTGTGAGGTGGTATCTCATTGTGGTTTTGATTTGTATTTCCAAATGCTAAGTGATGTTGAGCACTTTTTCATGTGTCTGTTGGCCATTTGGATGTCTTCTTTGCAGAAATGTCTGTTCATGTCTTCTGGTATCTATGTGAATCTTTAAATTATCAACTATTTTCCCCCACTAACATGTAAGCTCCTCAAAGTAGACTTTCCTCCGCTATGTATATGGTAGTGCCTGCCACACAGAGGACTCTCAATAAACATTGGTGGGACACATGCACGACCCTACCCAACAAAGGCAAGTCAAATTTCTTCATCTGCAAAATGGGATTTATGGACCTACTTTCTACGGTTTCTGCAGTGTGGCTGGCTGAGTAACATCCCCCAGAGATTTTTCACATCCTCGTGGCTGGAAGCTGTGAATATGTTATCTTATAAGGCAAAAGGGGCTTTGAAGATATGATCAAATTAAGGATTTTTGGATGGGGAGATTATCCTGGCTTATCCAGATGGGTCTGATGTAATCACAGGAGTCCTTGCAAGAGGCAGGCAGGGTATCAGCAGGACAGAGGTGATGTGGTTACAGAAGCAGAGAGAGACTTGAGGGTGTTGTGTGGCTGGCCCTGAAGATGGAGGAAGGGGCCACAGGCCAAGGACTGCAAGTTAGGAAGGGCAGGAAACAGACTCTCCCCTGGAGCTTTCAGAAGGAGTCACCCCTGCTGACACACTGCTTTAGCTCTAGGAGGCTCATTTTGGACTTCTGACTTCCGGAACTGTAAGAGCAAAAAAAAAATTGTGTTATTTTAAGCTTCTCAATTTGTAGTAATTTGTTACAGCAGCAATAGGAAACTAATACACGTAGGGATCAAATAAGATAATGTGTGGGAAGACTCTTGGAAAAACACAAAGCCAGGAATCATTATTAGTTTATGACAGCTCACCCTTGTTTATTGCATTTCGGTGCGGTGCTGTGTAAGTTCCAGCTACCATAATGAGGAGAGATGCTTGAATAATAGCCCTACACCCCAAGGAAGGGTATTTTTTCATAGTTTATAATTGCCATAGAGCTTGAAAATCTTCCAGGTCTTATAGTTCTTAATTATGCTCTCATACATATGCATCAATTACCCACATGCTCCTACCTAGCTTGTTACTGCAAAGATATTTAAAAAAAAATATTTGGAACAGTTTCCTCTGCATGCATCTCCCTCTGAAAATATCCTATGAAATATTTCACCTCCACTGCAGTAATCTGCTCCAGTTGGGACAAGCTTGCCAATCTTCCCTGCTCGACAGAAGTAAACCTCCACCCTCGTCAGCAGCCTCGGTGCCCGTTTATTCTACCTGACAATTCTCTCCTCCTAACTCCCAGTGGCTTAATTGCAGGTTTGGTCCTCTGGGTTTGTGTCTGCTTTGCTGGGTATGATCTGCAATCCAGGAGGGGCCAGGGAGTGCCTGACCCAGGTGGTTATATTTAAATAGCAGTGGAGGAGGAGGGGAGGGCGTTGATGATTTTGCCTGCTGTTTCTCCCTGTAGAAGTGGCTCTTCGGGGAGTTTCAGTGCTCCAGAGGCCATTCTATCTGCAAGCAAATGACTTTGTCAAGCGATAGCGTGTGACCTCCCCAAGTGGCTGTTCCGGTGATTTTCAGGCCTGCCTGACTCAGTTTACCAACCTGTGAGTCAGTTTTGTTCTTCCCTGGCCCCCTCTTTTCCTTCTGTTCCCTCTCGCCCTGACTGCTCCCCTGGGAGATGCCCATAGGCACTCTGCCTGTTTGTTTCTGTTGGGAAGATCACAGATCTTCATGGGGCATTTTTATCAAATGGACCAATGCCATTCTGTTGCCGAGCTAAAAGGGGGTGGTCTGTCTCAATTTTTGACTGTTACATTGAACTTTAAAAAATGTCGTTTTGTGAGACAAGAGATCTCACCTTTGGAAATCTCCATTTTATAACGTGAGTCATAAATCAGGTAAATTCCTTAGTCTCTCTACAGCTGTGTTTCCTCGTCTAAAATGGAGGTAACAATAAGAGAAACATGGTGGAGGGTTAAATTCACGGGGAGGGTTAAATTAATTAATATGTAAAATGCTTGCCACGCACAGAGCACAGTCACTTGGAGTCGCTTGTTTCCTCCTCTGCCCCCTCACCCCACTTTCACACTTGAGGAGCCTACACACCTTCCGGTGAGATGGCTTTAAAGGAAGGTTCTGGGCTCTCAGCCCAGAGAGTCAGATTTGGTTGGTCTTGGGAGGAGCCTGGGAGTCTGCACTTTGAGCCGGCTGCCCAGGTGACACTGACGCAGGTGGTCTTGGGACTGCTTCAGAGACTGCTGCCTGGGCTGTGAGGACGGCGAGCTTGGACCATAAGCATCCTAAGGGTAGCGCCGCTGTGGTGTCGATTTGTGCGCCATCACAATGCCTGTCACAGGGGAGCCATCCAACATACATTGGCCAATGTTAAACGAACACCTCCATGCTCTTTCAAGATAACCTGATCTATTTTTTCAAGTTTTACTCTCACTGGGCAATTAGAAGTCTAAGTATAAAGTATACTAGGGCAACAACCCATCATCTGAACTCTAAAACATGTTCGCAGGGAACATCTGGGGTCCCCAGTCTCCCCCATTCCAGCATCCCCAAATCTAACTGTGTTCAATAAGCCTCAGTTCAGAGCTCTGTTCTTTCTCCATGGTGCCTTTCCCAGTTAGAGCCAAGACTACCCTCCCCCACTTCAACCAGTTTCTCTCTGTCATTTAAAATAGGTTAACTCAAAAAAATAAAAATAAACAACATAAACAAAATAAAATAGGTTAACTCCTACAGGGTATGTGTGTGTGTTAGCTCTCTCAGCAGATTGCACAGCTCTTTATGGTTTCCCCCCGAATATCTATCAAATCCATGCTCTTCTCCCATCTGGGCACAACTGGCCCGGTCCCAGCTCCATCGTCTTGCTCGTATATATTACATTGCTTCTTTGGTCTGTTCACATCATTCTTCCCCCTCCAAATCGTTTTTCTCTTTGTAGCCAAAGGGAATCTTAGAACACGGGTGTCTGATAATATCAGCCCTCTGCAACCCTTCCTCACCCACCTGCCACTTAAAATCTTCCTGTGGCCCTTCTTCCCTGTGCTATTGGGATAAAGCCCACAGATATGACCTCAACAGATCTGTGGAGTGGAGCTGCCCCTTGCCTCTCTAGTCTCATTGGGAATTATCATCCCTTTGCTCCAGACATCTTGTGCTTCCTTAAGTGCAACACGCTGCCTTTGGCCACATGGTCTTTGCACATGCCATTCCTTCTTCTCCTCCTGGAGTGCTCTTTTCGTCCTTGTGCCCTGGTCTAGGTAACTTTGTTTTTGGCACTGAATGCAAATCTCACATCCTCAGGAAAGCCTCTGGTTCAGCCCCCTCCCCAGTCTAGAAAAAATTCCTTTGTTCTATGATGTCCTCAAACTGTGTTCCTTCCCTCATTGTCCTCATCTTACTTTATAATCATGTCAGTAGTACAGATACTTGATTAATGTATGTCTCCAGGAGAGCAGGGACTTGTCTGCTTTTGTTCACCATGGTCTCCTTTGCCTTTGAAGGTCAGACTTAACACATACCAGGTGAATAGTTGGTGAATAAATGAAGGAGTTAGTATGCAGTTTTTACTTTGAATGGGGGCTATTGTTTTGAACTCACTCAAAAAGCACCTGATTTTATTAAGTTCTAGGGATCAGAATTAAGCCATCGGTCTCTAGAAATTAAGTCAGAATTAAAAAATTTGTGAAAACTGGTTTATGGCTTAACTTGGACTCAGGGACCATGCTGATTGATGTGTTATGACTATCTTCATTAAGTTTAAGTCCTCCAGTTCTCAAAGGAAGTAGATTTTGCTGACTAAATGACTTACGGAACAGACTTGGGTAGACAGATGGCTATAGAGTACTGTGTCAACATAAGTTTTGGAGACAGATGTTTTCCAGCAAGCAGGAAGGGGCTGTATGCTCAGATAAGTGGAGTACGGGCAGGTGAGCGTGGAGGTGGGAGATGTGGAACGTCTGGATGGAGATCCGTACCACCATACACCATATTGTATATGGTGCCCTCCATCCAAACATGAATCTCGGACTATCACGCAAGAGTAACTGTGGTTGAGGGGCACCAGGGTGGCTCAGTTGGTTAAGCGTCTGACACTTGATTTCAGCTCAGGTCATGATCCCAGGGTCCTGGGATTGAGCCCTGTTTTGGGCTTCCCACTCAAAGGGGAGTCTTCTTGTCTCCCTCTGCCACTCCTCCTGCTCATGCTCTTTCTGTCTCTAAAATAAATGATTTTTTTCTTTAAAAGAGTAACTATAGTTGAGGGTAGGTGATGGGACCGGAAGAGTCATGGTCAGCAAAAGGACGCTCAAAAGGTGTAAAGAAAATGTGGAAGAACAAAAGGAAGTGTTGAATGACAGCAGTGCACAGAGACTTCAGGAAATAAAAAGGCTCAGGAGATCCCCGTCCCAGAAGCTGCAGTCAACACAGTTCCTGCCCCCCGCCAAGCTTCCTCCTTGGCCAGTTGCTCCCGACCCAGATTGAGGAGGTTGCCCAAGGCAGTCGTGACTGTGGCGCGTAGCCTGCTCTTGCCCCGTACTCCTCATATTCTTGTTTGGTCTAGAGCAGTTTCCTGAGCAGAGCTGAGCCAATCAGATCCATCTCTTAAAATTTGGAAGTGGAATAGTGAAGGGACTAAGAGAGTTTTTGGTTATAACTTGGGCCCAATGTGTAGAGAGAGACAGGGTCAGGGTCAGGTCCAGTGTAGACCAAAGCTGGAATTTCAAGAGCAGACACCATGAGTGACAAAGCAGAGAGGAGAGGATAGAACAAGCTGGAGGAGGCCGAGATGCAAGACTATTTGTGTTAGAAAGAATCAGAGAGGGTCGTCACTTGGGCCCTGTGCCTTTCAATTACTTATATCCTCTTTCCAAGAGGCCCAGCTCAGTCAGGTGACCGCAAATTCTGTAAATTTGCAATAAACTCTCCTTTATGTGGGCTAGCTTAAATGGGTCTCCCTCTGTTCTTTATTTTCAAAAGAAATGTGAGAAGCCATCAGTGATTGAGCATATGATGGAGTAAACAGCTTCCACTCGAATTTGAGATGTACCCGGGAGGACTCAACTTCCCTAAAGAGTAGAGCCACAAACAGCCTGAGAAGAAATAAGCTGGAAAATTCATGCTTGTAACTAAGCCGAAAGCTAGTTCTCATGTGTATGCACACAGCTGGCAGTCTCTGTTACATCTGAGAGGGAGATTTCCCTGCCTGGACATCTGACCTAGCCTGAGTTGGGCTAAAGGGCTGCTACGGAGGAACCCCTGAGCCTGAGGTCCAAAGTGAAGAGTCTTCTTTGTTGCCTTGGGAGATGGTAGTGGGAACGACAGGCAGAAAGAATTGCTTTAGCTTTCCCTCTTCTTCTCTAATCACCACCTGGCCTACAAAGTGCTTGTGGTCCCTTCCCTGCTCACCTGGATTATTTCTAAGGTCTTAGCACCATGCTGACGCTCTTGTAAAATCACACTGGCTGTTATTCCCTTTGGACGGCGTCTCAGCCACCAGCTCTAAATGCTTCAGATGTTCAAGGCAGCAGATGAAGCACCCTCCTCGTTGGCCTTGGTGTTGTCAGCTAGTCAGCAAGTGTTTACTGAGCATCCCCTGGGTGCCCGTCTCTGCACCAGGTGCTCCGTGCACTTGGCTTATATGTGTGAAGAAAACAGTTAATTGACTACTGGATGTGCTATTCTGTTGGAAGGGTTCTGATGCTTTGGTGAGCATTGCCAGGGCAACCAGACCAGGAGTCTCTTAATTAATTAATATCACAGTGATTGCACCCAACTCTAGCTAAAGAGAAGAGGAAGCTGGGTGGGATGATTTTCTTCCTTGTGAGGGATAGTTGAAAGAGAAACACGGAGTTTTATAGCATGGGGTTTTGTCTCATTTTAAAGCTAGTTGGGGAAAGACCCTGAAAGAACTGGCAGGGTGGGGGGAGGTGTGGATGAAAATAGTTCAGCTCATAACCAACTGGATGACCAGCAGAAAAATAGCTGAAGGTTTTCTTGGGAGAGAAGGAAACCGTCACTGAAGCATCTATCAGGAGAGAAGCTCAGTTGCTGGGTTAGGGTTCCGGTTCCATGTAAAGGCTAGCCTTCTGATCAGGGTTCCTGAGAAGATCCACTTCAAAGGGCTCTCATGGAAACAATTGGGAATTCATGAAGAAAGACCCATACATGTGTGTTTTGTGTATTTTTATTTTGTTTTGTTTAATATTGTATGTGTGTGTATATAATAACAAAAACCAGTTAGTGATTGTCCAACTTTCCCAATGGGAACACAAAATTAAATAAAACAAAGACTGTGCACATGATGGTTTTTTACTAAAGATGCAAATTCTTTCTTCCCACAGTCCTGGCTGCCTTTTTGTGCTTTGGGCTCCATTCTGCAGCTAAAGGTCTTGGGACATGGAGTGGACTCCAAAGGAACTCATTTGTAGGATGAGCTGAGCCAATCAGATTCTTCCTCTCTTCAAGGATTTCAGTAGGAAACTAGTCAAGCTTAGCTTGAATGGAGGGTTCAGGGGAGGTCACAGGGATTGGTGTTAGGCAGCCATTTTGTTCTGTGAGCACCCAGAGGCAGAGAACAAGACTGGGGAGAGAAGGAGAATTCCCTCCCTCATTCATTCTTTATTCATTTAAAACTATTCAATGAGCACTTTCTGTGCATCATACTCTCTCTGGGGCACAGATGATGCAACATTGCCTAAACCAAAGTCCCTTTCCTCACAGACTCTACATATTTCGGGGCAAGGGAGAGATAGAGAGTAAATAAACTTAGCCTATATGTGCAGGCCATCGTGAGTGCTATGAAGGAAAAAATCCCAAGGCCATGGAGATTGATACTGGTGTTTGAGAGGCTGCTATTTTTGACAAGGAGGAAAGAGGGGTAGAACAAGGGAACCATCCATGCGACTATCCAGGGGGTTATAATGAAGCGAGCCACTGAAAGGATTCGTGGCAAGACTTCATGTGGTCCTAGAGAAACGGACAGAAAAATTCTTTTGAGATCTGGCTGTCCTTAGTGTCCTTACTGTCCTTGGGTTCTGTTAGATACTTGGCTACACATCCAGTGAATTTCCCCCTTTTTGCTTAAGCCAGTTTGAGTGGTTTTCCTTTCTTGCATTTAACAAATTTCAAAGTCGTCTACAAATCCACAAGGTGAGTCAAAAGCAGTGATGAGCTGTCTAGAATTTCGGCTAAGGTCCTGGTCGGAGCATGTGGCTCTTTATCACCACCTGCTGATGTCCGTCAGGGGCAGGGGCCTTAACAAAGGGGCAAAACCCAACCAGTCTGTGAGTAGAAGAGATCTCAAGAGGTAATAATTCTGCAACTGTTTCTTATTCCCGTTCAACAAATCTTGAAAATGCAAGGAATTATAGTCTTGAAAGCATTAAAAGAGTATTTGTGCCAAGATCATTCCATTTCATCTGGGGGATTTGGGGAAACTTAGATACATTAGCTGTGGTTTATTTGACATATAAATGTGTACAGGGTATGGCTTATTCCTGGCCTCGTGGCCTTGCACAGCTGGAGGCTGTGGCTGCCACGGCACTTATGCTGTAGGAAAAGAATATTTATAAATATATGTCAAATAAACCATACACATTTATATGTCGAATCGCTCAGAGCCCTCAACAGTGATCTGTATGAAATGAACCCGGATTGGGGACCAACGGTGGACCTCATTTAAAAAAAAAAAAAAAAAACCACAGCTAATGTATCTAAGTTTCCCCAAATCCCCCAGATGAAATGGAATGATCTTGGCACAAATACTCTTTTATGTGCTGTCCCTAAGGAATTAACCTCATTCTAGAGATGAGGAAACTGAGCTGCAGCGATTAGGCACCTTCCGGGATCTGTCAAGTTTGGGTTGTAAGCTACAGGAGATTACTGTGCCTGGTAGAGCAGAAACAGAATATTGAGAGGAATTTGGGCAAAGCTTCCAGGGGTATGCCTAGCATAGCACTGCAGAGCCGGTCTGCTGAGCAAGCCACTGCTACCCTTACACAGAACCGGATGCCAGTGTTGGCCCGGCTGCCATGTCCGGGCAGGTACGTGGTGCCACTGCTCCTGACCCTGCTGCCACCGCCACAGAAGAGTTTGCCCCCTGAAATTCAACCTTCCCACTGCTCTCTTGTCTTATCAGCTCCTGCGTAAAACTTTGCTAAAGTGGTTTCTGTTTGGGAGACTGTGAATGTGGGCTCTTGCTGCAAGAGAGGCTGGGAAAGGAAGTTGCTGGTCTTTCCAACTCCCAAGACAGACCGGTTCAGTCCCTCATGGAAGTGGGGGAATTGCTCTAAAACAGAAAGCGGCTCAGATGTAGGCAGCCAGACACCCGTCACATGCCCACCAGAGTTGTCAATATGGCATATCCACTGAGGGGTGGAGTTGGTGCTCCACTTCCAGAACCCAGCATTTTCCATTCCCTCTTGCAGGGCTGTCGATGGAGTAGAAGGAGATGCTCGCTTTAAAAATGCATTGAACAGACATGGTGCTCAGTATTTCCATCATGTCACTAAGTGCTGAGGGGTGCCAAGGTGCAGAAGACATGGTCCTTGCCCTTAAGGTGCCAGCGTCACATGGTCGTGAGCAGCAATGATAGATGACAAACATATTGATTACCTTCTGTACCAGGGGCTTTGTATCCTGTCTCTAAATCCTGACAACAACCAGCAAGGAGAGATTCTTAAGGCCATTTTGTTTTTCAGTTGGTGACACTGATGCTCAGAAAGGCTACATGACATGTCCACATCACACAGAGAAGAAGCAGTAAGTCCCAGAGGTTCTGTCTCACCAGAGGTTCTGCCTGACCGGCTCTGACCTGGGGACCCTGGGGGCCAGTAGGATCAGTAGCTACAGTGGATGGCTGAGCTGGGATTCGAGCACAGGCCTCTGACTCTGGCCCCCACAAGCTAAACCACTAAGTGAGACTGACTCCACACTAGCCACCTCACTACGGCGCGTGTAGGCTGGTCTGCCCTTTCGCCTTCATTGGTCTGGATGCCTTTTATTCGGTCTTGAGGTTATAAAATTTGTCCTTTCCAGTTCCGTTTTTTTAAGGGACAATGACCACCTCAGCTGATTCTAGGACAGGGGCGTGTCACTAAGCCAGGCCACCCAAAGACTCTCTGAAGGCAGGCTAGAAAGAATCGGCACCGGCCAGTTGACCTTGAAGGTCACCTCCCCATCTGAATCTCCATGAGGAGGGCTCATTCCTGGAATGTGTGACTCCTTTGGGACAGAAAGCTCTAGATTTTAACTCTCTTCTGTGAGGCTGTGGGGCTTTCGGATCTCAGGCCAGTCACCCTGACCACTGGCGAGTTCCTTCCCTAAAGGCTGAGGACAAGCTGCTAGTGGTGATTAAGTTCATAATGAGGGAAAAGGACTTGTGAAGAAGGAACATGCTCTCACCTCTGGTGGGCGTGTCGAGAGTGACATTATGAGAGCATGGCTCCCAGCTGGACAGGTCTGGCAGTGCTGAGGGTAGGTAGAGCGGGTATTCTGAGAGAGGTCATGAGAGGCTGAGAGACAGAGACACAGAGAGGGGGGAATTGGTCTTTATTCACGTCTTTGTGTCCCGTCTTGCACTGCTGACCCAGGGTCTACCAAACTTCTCCAGCCTTAGTTTTCCTGCTGCTCGTCACGTGCACTACCCTGGTCTATATATACGTGCTTAAGCATTTCTGCCATCCTGTTGGCATTATTAGGCCATTTCCATTCACTTCCTGTAAATGGGAGCCCATACTGCCTCCCCACCCCCAATGTACACACACAGGTGCACACAAACACCACACCCCCTACACACACTCCCATACCTCACACGCACCACACCGCATCACCCACACCACACTGCCCTACATCCCCCCACACACCCACACATGTCCCACACCCCCACCCATACTACAACCCCTATGCACACCCCCGCACCACACCATGCCACCCACACAGCCCTGAACACACCCCACACTCCCCCCCACACTACACCCCCTATGCACACATCCCACCCCCCACACCACACACACATTATCTACCACACACATCACATCCCCAGACCTCCCCACCACATGCACACACACCACACACCACATAGCATACCACACACATCATACCCCCCAATACCACATACACACCACACACACCACACCATACCCCCCACCACACATACACATTCTGCACACACACCACTCCACCCCCCACATACACCCCGCCGCATCACAGCCCCCACAACACACACACACCACATACCACACCCCTGTACCACACACCACACACACACACACCCTGCTCCCCACTCCCCGCCCCACATCCTACCAGTAAAAACCTCAGAGCCATTGCTGCACCCCGGAGATTGCTTTGTCTTTGAGAGTCTGAAAAGAAAAACCCATCAGCCATCAAAGATTTTAATTATTTATTTTTAATTACACAAGCAATGCATGAATATGTTCTACTTGTAAAAAATTCACACAATACATATAAAATTAAAGTCTCCCTCAAGTGAAGAATTTTAAATAGATCTGGTCCTCACCTGTCAGAGAGCAGTCTGCCGTGGACCAGCTCTGGGGAATGTTGGCGAGCCCGACAGGGGCTTAAGGACACAAGGAGCTCTTGTTATACAGGCAAGGGTGAGGACACTGGGGTCACTTGTAAAATGAAATGGGGGTCTCAAGCTGAATGGGTCCTTTCTGTAAGAGAATCTTCCTCAGGCACACCCTGTCTCATCTAACTTACTGAAGGGGTTTCTCAGTATTGGCTCACGCCCTCCTTGAGCTTCAGGGACCCAGCTATATTTGGCCATCACGAGTGGGAAAATTTTTGTCAAATCCATCTCTTTCTCCACAACGTTCTATTAGTGGGTGTTTCCTGATGACTCAATAAGCCCCTGTATACATTTGCTGTGGAACCAAATGGAGATGAATCAAGGGTTTTGAAAGAGGACTCAGAGATGCATTGAATTCAAGAAATATGGAAACAGAAAGAATCTTAGAGAACATCAGTTTAGTTCTTCAGTTGACAGGCGAAGAACTCAAGGGTCCCATGCCCTGAGTCCCATAGGCAGAGCGAGGGCTAGGATTCCTGGTGTCAGACCCTCCGCTCATTGCTCTCTCTGTCCACTACACCAGAGCTGGGGTCCACGCCGCCGCTGTGATCGACCCACAGGACCTGGCAGGTCACAACGATTTTTGGCCCCATGTGCTTCATCGTGTCTATCTACCTTAGAGTAGCCTTGCAGAGTATCAAATTAGGTAATGACTGTTCAGTGCCGTACAGATCGCCATGCAGTCTCCCAGTGCAAAAGGTGAACCGCAGCTCAGTCATCAGAAAGACAAGCGTTCTTAAGTAGTCATCTACAACAGCACTCCTCAGAGCACGACTGTCGCCGACCTGGGTAAACATGTTTGGGAACCTGGACGGGAAGCTTTGCTTTTTTTGTTTTGGTTTGTCTTTTCAGGTTCCCTAGAAACTTGGTTAGAGACTGTGTGTCCAGTGATCTTAGGAAATTATTTTTAATTCAGTGAGGTGTGATAATGGTGTTGTGGTTATGCCCAGGATGTCATTAATTTTAGAAAATGTGTGCTGAAGTATTTGTGGGTTATGCAGGGTTGTTGTTTTGGTGTTATGTATCATGATGTCTGTAATTTATTTTTTAAGGGTTCAGCAATTGTGGGGGCGTGCATGCGAGTGCCCACATATATATGGCAAAATGTTAACTACTTTGAATCTGGGTGGTGGGTATGTTACAGGTATGGCAGTTCAGTAGATACAGTCTATCTTTCTGTATGTTTGAGGACTTCTATAATAAAATGACTAGTAAGACATTCTCCAGGTGATTCTGATTCTCTCTTCTGGTTCGAGAACCATTATGGAGCTGCACTTACCAACGACAGTGTGTGAGTGGAAAAGTCTTTTTAATTCCCCTCTTGGCGTCTCATTAGAATTTGAGCCCTTTTCCGCAGCAATACTGGCAAGATTCTATTTCCTTTTGCTTTGTTTTACCTGTCTGAGTCATCTGCAGAGCCAAAATATTGATCTCATAGGCCATCTTTTCCTTTCTAGGCAGGCCTAGAAGTGTAACGAACTCAGTTGGAATATATGGATTAGACCAGCGGTTCCCAAACTTGGGTGCCTAGAAACATCACCCGTGGAATTTCAGCAGGCTTAGGGTGAGACACAGATATGTGATTTAACAGCGATCAGAGATAATTCTAATAATGTACATTAAGCTTTGAGACCCTTATTTTAAAAAATAATGACCACAAAGCCAAGGTCACAGGTTTGATTTTCCAACTTAAGAGCTATTGAACTTTGCATGAAGAAAAGTTCTGTTCCTTAATGACATCCTGCACAACTTACCTTTTGCTACCATTTTTCAATGAAGGTTTTGGTGGACAAAATGAAAAAAAAAAAAGAAAGAACCAGGATAAAGAAGGCAAATAGATCAGAGCAATTTACTATTGCAAATACACATACTATTTCCCCGCTTCTTCTGAGGACCTGGTTCTGTTGTTGAGGTGGCTGCATTTTATTGATGGGTGAAAAGAGGCTTTTATTTGTCGTTCTCGGATTACCCCATGTATCAACTACTTCAGGAATTTTGGATGAAAAGGTAAAAATGTTTTGTCAGCATCAGTGAATTGTAATCAAATGAATGAGGCTTTTAATGAAAAACACCTGATAAAAAGTTACCCGGCAAGCCTGAAAGGAAAAATTGAACCTCAGGAGACAGAAAAATTAACCCCTTCCCCGCCTTCCCCAACCGTCTTTATGGTGGACAGTTTCTGGGGCTCCTTAGGCTGCCCTAAAGGAAGATGGGAGCAGCCCTGCGGTGGAGCCCTGGTTCCTCTCCCACAAAGCAGCGGCGTCCTTCACAGGCGTGCCGTAAAGCAGCTTCCCATGTTCTTACGTAATACGTCTTTGCAGCTTAAACCTTCAATTAACCAGAGATGTCATCAAGAAAAGTTTGCCAAGGAAGAGGATGCCTGGTTTAATTAAAAAGATCTTTAATAGTTATTACGGAAATCAATTTCGAAGTCAGGCCTGAGAGCCGTGATGGGGGAAGAAATCACTGAGAGGAACTTGGCCATCTCTCTCGGGGTAACGGATTTTAACCCTTGGATCCACATTGCCTCAAAATCCCCGGGGCAGTGGTGCAGGGATGGAGAGGAATGCTTATCAGCGCTCATCACTTTAGAATCTCCATTCCGGATCCAAGAGGCAGGTCGGCCTTATGGACGAGAAGCCTAACCTTTCTGAAATGCAGTTATCCTGGCAATTGAAGGAAATAGGAAACCTTTATAAATTGAAAATCTCCTACCTCATAAGTATAAGCTATTTTTTTTTTTCAAAGAGATGCATTATTTCTCCCCGAGGATTTGTGCTTGGACGGTACATCAGGCTTCTTTCCATTACGGTGCAAACCCGCCTTCTTCGGATCAAGCTAGAAAAAGGGATTTGGCTCTTCGGAGCACAAGAAAAATATTATTTTCACTTGTCTCATGAAAATGATGACACAAAAGGTGAAATAGCCAGAGGATGGGCAAAATAAATTGTCTGTGTGGAAGAAACCTGCAAAAGGCAAGGAGATTTTATTTTAAAAAATAGCATTTTGCCAACAGGGGGATGATATTAATACCATCCTCTGATGCAGCCCAGTTGAGTTCAAATGCTAAAAGCACTTTTCAAATAGTCTATGTTTAATTAATATTTGTATAGCACTTAGAGAAACTGAAGACAGGTGCAGAGTATGGCTACAAAAATAATTTTCCTGTTGCAATGTAGCTATTTCTCTGGTGGGCCTGAGAGCTTGTACCTGGGTCTTCTGTTATTACTCACTGGAAACTCAACAGACAGGAGGAACCAGGTCTTTGAACACTCAAGCCTGCTCCCTAATGGCCAGCTTCTACTTTCTTTTTTTTTTTTTTTTAAAGATTTTATTTATTTATTTGACGGAGCTAGAGACAGCCAGCGAGAGAGGGAACACAAGCAGGGGGAGTGGGAGACGAAGAAGCAGGCTCATAGCGGAGGAGCCTGATGTGGGGCTCGATCCCATAACGCCGGGATCACGCCCTGAGCCGAAGGCAGACGCTTAACGACTGCGCCACCCAGGCGCCCCTAGCTTCTACTTTCTTGAAGAGCTGGACACAGGCTTTATATTTGTATTCCTTACAGCAAATTGCCCAGAATCTGTGCTCACGAAGTATTTGTTGATTGCTCTGCTGACTACCTGGAAACCTCTGGGCTTCATAGCGCCCCCACCTATCCAAAGTGCCTTAGCACTTAGCACTTTCGCTCGAAGGACATCACTTGAAGAATTGGGGGGTCTGGGTAGGTGCATGACAACCCAAGCTTTCGTAATGAACTTATTTTCTTGCTGTAGCTAGGTCACGTTGCTTCTCAGGGCACCACTTTTCTTAATTACAAAATAAGGAGCATTGAACTAGATGTTCTCGAAGGCCCCTCCTGACCCTAACATAGTGCGATCCATTATTTCCCCTTTGCCTGAAACGGGTATATCTGTTCTAAGTCAATAGAATGATGGTGCATGGGAAATATCAGTGCTTATTAAAACATTTATGGCTGAAGGATGGGTTGTAAACCGGCCAGCAGCGGGCTGGCTCTAGACTGCACGCCTGTTTAGTTTGGCCCATCTGATTTTTTTTTCCCCCAAGGATGGGAATCTAATTAGTTACCAATAGTTAAAATCCAGGAAATATCACGTAGTCTTCTGGACTTCTGTTTCTGTTGAGAAGTTGGAAAACTGGCAATGATCTCCACTGGCAATGATCCGTTGAAACTGCCTCCCTGTGAGTCTTGAACACCCATCCCCCCAACTGTGTCCTCAGAATGAAGGTTGAACGTCAGTTCCATTGTTCCCACTGTGCTGATGCTGTTGTTTCCCTGGCCCTATCCTGCTGCACTCGTTCATGTTTCTTTCATGGCCAGTGTAGGTATGGGGGTGAAAGGAAGAGATAGTTGGAGGGATAATTAGGGTCTGATGTCAGGAACCCCTGCCCTCGGGAGAGACATCTGTGCCAGGAACCTGGCTGCTTTCTGGGGTGTGTGAGTGGGTAGGTGGGTAAAGTGCCTTCTGTCGGTAAATGGACTCAAACACTGATGTGGGCAATAGAATTATTTCCTATTTAAAGCTCGCTCAGTTTGTCCACATCGCCTCATCTCTGGACAAATGTCTTGAATATCATTTACTCAGAAAAGTGCCCCACATGAACATTTTGATTATCCTGAGCTCAGCACACACACAAAAGAACTTTTAACAGCAAAGACCCACGTGTTTAGTCACCTAAGAAAATCAGTCTCGTGTTTGGCAACGTCATTGGAAGCCCTCCTGTCCATTAGGGTGGTCATCTAATGTATTGTCTAAAATGGCAATTTCTTAAAAGTCAAAGGGGGCACGATTAATAATTATGCCAGGAAAATAGGAATAAACCAGGACTTTCTCACGCGAACTGGAACGTGTGGTCACCCTGTTCAATATGCAACACCCACTAATGAGTTGATCATGGAATCTGCCATTGGCCCTTGGAATTTGTCCTGGGAAGGAGGTCTGTCCCATTTCCACTCCTGGGGCATGCCTGGCTCCTCTCACTGTTGACCTTCCTGCCAGATTGGAAACAACCCACCACAGTTCTGTTCCTTCTGGGATTCCAGCTCTCCCGCTCCCCTCTACCTTTCACAGGTGCCTCTAAGTGTAAGCCTTGCAAGGACTGTCTTTGACAGTAAGAGACAATGCAGGTGGCTGATAGACCTGGCTGTCTGAAATTCTGGCGACCTGGGGAGTAAATGACAGCTGTCTTTGAATCCCTCCATTTCTTCTGCTTGTGCTCTCCTCCTTCAGAGACCCTTCTATGTCATTCAGGTTAAAGAATTTTCCTCTACTTTTTTTAAAAGCTGATTGGGTTGCCCCTCTATGCAATTAGGACTTTGCACTTTCTGGGAGGTGTGGTGGTGGTTCATGACCCAGGTCACGGCAGGACACTACCACTGAAGACTGAATCATTTTCTACAACAAGTGAAGACATATCACTGTGGCAGTAGTAAGTTTTTCACTTGGTATTTGGGGAAGAAACAAAGTTTGGGGGCATTTCAAATAATGAAAGAAGCAGGCTTTTGAAATGCAAAGGTATAAATCCCTTTCTAGGAAGCAAATTATACCTAGGGGGAAAAAAAGGAGGTGGGGTGGAGGGTAGTGGGATGGTGAAAGGAGTTGTTTAATGGATAGAGAGAGATCCAGAAAGGTGATTCTCAGATCTCTTAGATAAAGCCACCCATCTACTCATCAAAGATGAGAGGAAAAGCCAGTTGGCTTTATTCTTCTGACAAAGATGCATCAACGTGGCAGAGAGAGGAGGTAGGAAGGTATAGCTCACGCTCATTTCCCATGCAGCCGAAACTATTCTATCACTCACTTTATCAAAAGGCCTTGCAGGAGACTTGGGGCATGTGGTTGTGACAGAATCAACAGTGGCAGGGAAAAGGGAGAGGAGCACAGAGGAAAAGGGGCTGATGTATTATTTACAGTTGGAGAACTTGAACAGAGCAGACGGCAGGGGTTGGCCCGAAGACCTGTGTCTGTACGACTGTGGAATAAAGACAAGACATCTTTGAATTCTTGGTGTGCTCCTTCTGCTGCCAGGGCCCCCTGCCAGTGCTGGGCCAGCGTGTGCGCGCCACCTCTCTCCACTGTGCGACAATCTGCCCTGCTACCCGTCACCTCTCCCTGCGGCCCAGAAGGGGTAAAGACCTCAACAGAAAGCCGTCCGGGCCTCTGTGGGTAAAAATCTCATTAGGTTGGCACAGAGGGCATCTTGCTGGTGGTGACAGGTCTAATAAGCATGCAGACGGGAGACCCGCATGCTCACACTCTCTCTCCCTTAAGTCACACGGTGGGCAGGGAGGAAGGATGCAGGGAGTCGGATCCGAAAGGAACAAAAGGCAGCAGGCTCTGCAGTGAGCACAGTGAGAATGACGGGAGGACAGCTCAAGGAAGCCAGAAGGAAAGTGGGAAAGCCCAAAGCCAAAGCCGCTGGAGAGCATGTGCCTTGGACTTCCCAGCTTCCTCCTGCTTCCAGCTTACATTGGCTCCATATGCTGCTTTACACAGCTTTCCGGGGCCATAATGGGTTTTATTCCATAGTTTTTATACTAACATGAATGACTCACATCTGCTCCAATACCCAATTTCCTCTCTAATGTCTTCGGCTGTGAGGAGAGAACAGCTTACACAGAACTTGCCAACGACAGGAGTAGCAGAAAGAGTCCCGATCCAGGGACGAGGAAGGTTAGGACCTTCTGTGTGTGAGCGGGAAGGGCCGTTGAGAGGGCATGACGTTACGGGTGGGGAAACTGAGACCCAGAGAAATGAGGAGCTTGCGCAGGAACGTCAAGACCAGGGAAGCAGATCCATTTGAGGGCACCTAATGAGTGTACTTGTTTAATTCATCTTATTTCCTGCCATGTTAAATCTTTCGCGAGGAGCTTTTCCTCCCCATATAAGCTGTGATGAGAAAAAAGTAACTTGGATTAATCACCAATGATAGCTAATCCCCCACTGGGATCCACTGTGCTCTGCATTACTTAAGCTGGTTATTAAAGTTTTAAATATCCACCAAAGCGTGGGGACCCCATCCTGGGTCCTGGGAGAGACCTATGGGGCTGGGTCCTGCGTGGGGACTCACCTGGCTTCCAGATGTTCGAAGTCCCATCTGAAGTGGATTTCAATACCGATGACAGGTATTGGTCTGACAACCCAGACTAATAGTCTTGTGGCTGGATCAGGTAATGACACTTGGCAAAACTGGCTTCCCTTGACAGCTTCCACAGGCCCAGGAATCTTCTCCACTTGAGCAGAGGACAAAATAATGATTCAAGAAGCAAGCACCTCGGAAGGCAATCCCCACTCTCCCAGGCATTGC
Organism: Ursus americanus; assembly: GCF_024610735.1. Lineage (NCBI taxonomy): Eukaryota > Metazoa > Chordata > Mammalia > Carnivora > Ursidae > Ursus > Ursus americanus. The sequence goes on from NC_142133.1 coordinate 61,877,816, forward strand.
AGGCCCTGCATGGAGCTGCCCCGGGGGAACCTAGGGCCTCGGTTTCCCCAGATGCCCAGCAGAACGAAGGCCCTCAGCCCCTCGGCAGCCGGCAGCATGGTGCTGCACCATCTCCGAAGCTTGGCGGTTGTGTAACTGTCTGCCATCTGTTACTCGGAAGCAGCATCACAAAGCGCTGAGCAACGGACGACGGTGCGGTGCCGCAGCTCCTGCCTGGAGTCCGCAGCATCTCAGCTGCTTGCCTGGGGGTCCCCTGCCGAGCCTGCCGCAGCACACTGGGCAGGCCCCCGCCTGCAGGTCCAGGGGGAGGCTCCTGGAAGAAATCCAGGGAGCTCAAGATGCTGCAGGGATGGGGCTCTCTTTCTGCTCCCTTCACCCCTCCCATTACCGTGATCTACCTGGACTTTTGCCTGGCCAAAGCGGCGGTTGGGGAGCCTACCCCAATCTTTCAGTGTCCAGAGTTCTAATAAACGGGAGTCCTGGACACCCCTCCTCTCCCCCATCTCAGGTTCTATGTGATGGTCTGGGAGTTCAGCTGAATCTTAAGATGGGCTGCCAACAGTGCTCAGCTTTTCTAGGCTGTTTGATTTCTACCTCTGTTCGTAGCCCGAAACTTGTTATCTACAGCCTGGCCAAGGACACCTTGGGGCTGAGAGGCAGGACCGGCCTGTGGCTGAATGATAAGGCACCAAGCACGGGGGGCTTTTGGCAGATTCCTCCATATCTGACTCCCCTTCTTGGGGGCTCCATTTTACTGGAGAATGAATTCCAGAGCCCCACTCGACACCTGCCCCACCTCCAGACAGGGTATGGGGCTTCCTCTGTGCCGAGCTCTGTGGGGAGAGGCAGGCGGAGGGCGGCTATATGGCGGCAGGTACATCATCCTCACCTCCCCCGCAACTTGATGGCATAAGCACCCCTCCCGCTAAGGCTGCGGACAGTCAAACGGCACAATCTGGCAGCCGGTCTTCCCCAGGCAGGACAGAGTTTTTCATACCCTTCCTTGAGGGATCAGATGATCAGAATAACACCAGCACCTCAATTCAGCTCTCACAACTATTCACTCATTGTCAGGGGAGGTATCGCCATCCTCACTATTGTACAGGTGAAGCATCTAGGCTGGGGAAAGGTAAAGGACTTGACCAATATTCGCACAGCTAGGAAGCCTGACCCAGTCCAGGAACTCCTAGTCCAGTGATAGCATCATGATTCCAGCCTAGTGGAGGCCTACAAGGGAATCCAATTCGTAATCTGCTCTGCCTCTAGACTCAAACAGTTTGCATCTGCAAAAAGGAGGAGAATGCACTTTCCAAGGGCCTTGGGAAAAGGGGCTTTCCCAGGGTCATTTTCCAAGTGCCTCATGTGGTTGGCACAACTTTGGACCCCTGCTTCCTTACAAGCACAGAGCCCTGATGCTTACAGGGAGAGAAAACCCGTAAGGGAGATAATTGCGCCTTAATTTTTAAAAAGATTTCTTTAAAGTTAAATTTAGATCAGCTCAGCTTTCCATTAAGCTGAAAAAGTTGCCAGGCACCTGCAGGCAGGCATAGAAACACCCTGGGGAGTTGGCTGAACTCGGCCTTGGGCCTGACCGCCCAGGAGCGTGAACCACGGATGGGGCAGCAGTCCCACAGTCCCAGCGCCGGCTCCCCGAAGGCGGGTGCGTTGGGGGCGGGCCCCGGGAGTGAGCGCCACGTGCAGCCCCCGCGGCGAGCGGGAAAGTCCTCCCAGGCCCGGCTCGGCCCTGCGCGGGCCGGCCCCGAGGTCCCAGCTGGCAGCTGGGGTGGCGGGGCTACCGTTCCTGCCCCTCCCCAACCCAGGCCGGCCCCGGAGCTGCGTCCAGGGCTCGGCTCGCGCGGCCCCAGAGCAGCACGGTGCGCCTCGGTCGGCGGGCGGCGGTAGCGCCCCCTCTCAGAGCCCCGCTCGCTCCGGCCCGGGCTCCTTCGGAGTCGGTCTGTCGGGCCCACGCTTTCGCTTCGCTCCCTCCCCTCCTTCCTCCCTCGTGTTCCTCCCGGGGTGCCGGGCACAGCCTCGGATTCCTCCCTCCCCGCGGCTCGAGTCCGTTTCCCTCGCGGCGGCGGCGGCGGGCGAGGCGGCGGCGGCGCGGGGAGCATCTCGGCTGCCACTGCGCTTCTCCGGCGGGAGCGGGAGTCCAGCTTGGCTGCCTTTCGGTCCTTCCCTGCCGCTCTGGGCCCCGAGACCCCCGCCCCTGGTCGCTTCTCTCCGAAGCGGGCGGGGCGCCTAGCAGCTTCCCGCCGCCCCTGCACCCGGATCCCGGGGCTGCAGCTCTCCCGGACTCCTGCCCCTCCGACCCTGACCGCTAGGGGGTGCCCCAGGGGCGGAGCGCCGCGGAGAAGACGAGGCAAACGGGACCATGCGGCGCCTGACTCGCCGCTTGGCGCTGCCGATCTTCGGGGTGCTCTGGATCACCGTGCTGCTGTTCTTCTGGGTAACCAAGAAGAAGTTGGAGGCGCCGCCGGGACCTGAAGTGCAGACCCCAAAGGTACGGGCTTGGGCGGCGTGGTGGACGCAGGGCACTGGGTTGCAGGAGTGCGCGCCGCTCGCGCGCGGGGCTTGCGGGCTCCCGGGAAGCCAGGGCGGGGGTCTGGGTGCTGCGAGCAGGTAACGGGGCGCCGGATGCGACCACAGGGTGATATTTCTGGATTTAGAGAAGCTCGGGGCACCTCGGGACCCGCGGAGTGTGGGAGTGGGTGTGGGTGGCGGGCGCGCGCTCGCGGACAGAGCGGGTCGCTGAACTTGGGCAGCGCGCGGGGGTCCCGGGGCGGAGGGGGCGCTGCATACGAGCCGCCCAGGGGTGGCGGTCCGTGGACGCCGCGGGCGAGTGGCGGGCGGTCGGGTCCGGTGGCAGGGCCGGCGGGTGCTGGCGCCCGCGAGAAGTCTGGCCGCGGCGCTGACCTCCTTCCTTCCCGCAGCTGCCAGGCCCGACCAGGCGAGGCCGGAGGCCCGGGGTGCGCCGCGCGCGCGTGTGCATCGCAGGCGAGCGCCGTACAGCCTCCCGCACGCCTGCTGCCGGGGCCCACCGGCCTGTCGCCACCCCTGCTTTCTGATTGTCCCCGAGCTCTCCAGCTGCGTGGGAAGTTCAATGTGCCCTGAACGCCACTGAGGATCCTGTAAAAGCAGACGCCTTGGTGTTGGTGGGGAGTTGGGGAAATGAGAATCCAAGTGGCTTTTCCAACTCCTGCCCGGTGGGTTCCTCCAAGCGCAGCCAGAAGGTTCTCCCTTCGGGTTCGCTCTTACCTGTAATTCAGAGCCCCCATTCCTCCGTCTCCTCTTCCACAGACCTAGCCGCGGGGCACAGAAGGAGGCCTCTGGGGGTTCCTGGCCAGCCAGACAACATTTATGAACGGGGTCCAGAGCAGTCCTCCACGGTCTGGGAAAAAGCCCTTGGAGGAGGTTGTGGTCTGAAGCAGGAGGCTAAAAGAAAGGGAGACAGGGAAAGAGGGGATTCTCCCCAGTGAGTACTGTACAGAGGACCCACTTCGTGCCAGGTACACAGTGGGTGCTTCTTCATAAGTAATTGTGTAAGTTGGGTGGTGTCCTAATTTCATAGAGTAAGAAGCAAGTTCAGTCTTTGTACCTTGCCTTAGGTCACTCTGATTTGAACTCATATCTCTGATATTCAGAATCTTTCCGCTATAGCAAGGTGTGTCTCAGATCCCCTTTTATCTAAGTCTTCTGGCACTTAGGTTTTGGAATCTCACTAATGCCCAGTTGAGTTCCACAAGCTTTTATTTGTAGTGTGCTGTGTGCCAGGCCGTGTGCTAGGGGCTAGGGGTACAGAGATGCAGAACTTGGTCTCTGGGCATAGGGGATTTCCTCGTGAAGGGGCCAGGACCGTACAGTTCGCTGAGGGCCAAGAGAGCTCAGTGTACTGGGTGTCGTGGGAGCCTGGGGACTTCCTGTAGGAGGAGGATGTAACAGAACTGAGTTGAGAAGGATGAACTGTAGGTTTGCCAGGAGGTAGGGCATTCCAGGTAGAGGTTAACTGTACCAAACAGGCTCAGAGGAATGACACAGCAGGTTGTGTGAGTTTGGCATAATTTGGGCGTAAACCACGTGGCTGATGGTACAAAGGAGGCTGGGGGCGGGTGTATGAGGGTCGGATTGGGTAGGACCTTGTGGGTGCTAGGGGCCCTTAAAGGGGTGGTAAGCCGCGGAGTGACGAGATCAGACTGGTGATTTCAAGCAGCCTTTGGAGCACTGGATCAATTTTCTCACCTCAGACCTGCGCGTAGATCTGGAGAGCTTTTCTTCTTTTCCCCCCGGGGTGGGTCCGCTCCTTGTGATGCAGTTAATGATACCTGCAGAGACTTGAACTCTCGCTGTTTTGCGTTGAACCTCATTACCTTAAGCTTACTTATTCTTAGTTTACACCAGGGAGCTGGGATAAGAAAGCTCTATCCCTCTTTGTGCACTTTTCTTTCGTCTTTACCTGCCTCCTCTCATTCTGGTGTGCGCTGGACAGTTATTGAATGCAGCTCTATGCCAGGCTCTGTGCTAGGTTAGGAGGCAGCTGTGATGAGGATGCTGTGTCCCTGGCCCTTTGCAGGGAGGTGGAAGCTCTCACAGATTCCTGGTTGAGGTAGAATTACAAACAAATGAGTAGTGGTTGGGGTGGGGGAGTGGTCTGATATTGGAATTCTGGGCGTAATGCCGTGCAGGCACGGAAGAGGGGGTCTTCTAGTTTTGACCCCTTGTTTTTTGTCTTAATAGTTTATTTCTTCTTCCTCCCATTTCCTGTATTCTTTAGAAACACAAATTCTATAGACTTTTAAAATCTTGATACCTTTTATTATTAGGCATCCTTCTTAGTATATTTCTCCTTCCTGTTTTTCACCTGTTTGACCTTACGTGTGTATTTGTGAGTGTCTTTGTGTCTGGTACATGTATCTGAGGAAGGAGATGGAGAGACAAAGAGTCCTTAGCACCAGAACAATTTTATTCCTGTGACTGATCTATTTCGGAAATTTGCACATCCTGTCCAGAGGAGCGTGGTTGGTTCCCAAACCCGATTGCGTGTCACAGTCCCCCGGAGAGCTCGTTTAACATACAAGCTTTGGGGTTTATTGCAGTGATTATGATTCTGTGGGTTTGGGAGAAGGTCTTAGAATCACTGTTTTTACAAGGGTTCCATGTGAGTCGAAAGCAGCCTATTGATGGATAAAATTTGGAGCTAGTTGAAGAATACTAAGTGTGTTGATTTTTTTGTAGTTTGGTTGGCCCCATGTACATATGGTCGAATGATTTCATTCTTCTTGAGTTCCTCAAGGACCGAGCTTATGTGAGCATGTGCGCTCGTGTGAAATAACAGTAGCTAGCATTTGCGTAGTGCTTTACAAATTCACAAACTCTATTTCATGCATATTAGCTCATTTAATCTCCACAACAACCACATGGGGCAGATCATACTTTTATGCAGATAAGACTGAATGATGAAGTTATACAATTGGCCTAAGATAACAAGGTTATTATTAAGTGGCAGCGTGAGGGATAAGAACAGAATGGGATCATTTTGGGAACTGCCCCCCCCCCCACCCAGGCACCTTCCATGGCGCTATGGTGCGTGGACTGCCAGGGTCTGCTCTTGGGGGTGATGGGGGGGAGGCTAGGGATATTTACGGCATGCTGCCCAACCTACTTCCCAGCATGTCCATGGCTCATCCCTGGACACGTGCCTTTGCAGAGCTCCAGGGAGGGCGGAGGGCGTGGGTGTAATTTGTGAGGGAACCACCGTGGAGGGAAAGCCTTCTCTGCCTTTGGAGGAGTCCACCTGGGGCAGGGGAGGCTCCTTTGACTGGACAGAGTACGCACTGGTGGGGAGGGTCCCATGGGAAGTTGCATCCAATGGCTGGAGCACAACTGGTTTAAGAATCATTGCCAGGACAGAGATTGTTTCCTCAATAGTAGGGACTCAGATGGGACATTTGTCTATCGTAGGGAAGAAACTCAGTTTTGAGTGAGTTTAATACCCTAGCTTTTCCCAGGAAATGTTCATTCCTCGTTTTGGGGAGAGCCCTTGCCTTGGGCATGCCGAAGCCTTTGGCAAGTTGTCATCCCACCTGGGCCTCTTCCTGCTGTGGAAGAGGGGGTCAGGTTATTTTCCAAAGCACAAGCAATGGGCTCCCTCCCCTGAGAAGTCAGGGGATTGGTGGAGGACTGGAGACTGTGGCCAGGGCTCTTGGGCCGGGGACCTCTCTGTGTAGATTCCATGTAGCAAGTTGCCTTCCCTGGGGTCTGCGACAAGTTCTAGTTTTCAGGCCCTTCCTTGCCTTCCCTCCCAGTGTTGGGAAGCATCCTCATTCACTTGGTGATGCGATCTCAGAAGTGGGCCTGATAAGAAAATAAAACCTACGTCTTGTCACAATCCAACTGATGTAGAGAAGGCAAGCTGCATTCCTAGTTTAAGGACATTAATTGGATTTCTTTCTTTTTTTTAGTTCCAAGAAGGGCTGGTTCTATTAACAGCTAAAGTAAAGATTTCTTTAAGTTTGACTTCTTAATGTTGATTTGATTCTTTTACCGGGTCCCCTACCCCCGAATTCTGCAGAGCTCTAATTCCTAATTGAAAATCATGTAACAAGTTGGATGTCTTAATTCAAACTGTATTTCAGTGATAAATACTGTACCACTAAAAATACCTGGAAAATGTTTTTATTTCTTCTCTCCCCTATCATTTGTTTGCCATTTGGAGAATTATACAATAACCGACAGAATTAAAAAAAAAGCAAATTTGTCTCTTACTTCCAAGAAACTAAATTTAGTCCAGGGGCTTAGGGCTTAGTAAAAGCAAAAGAATTTGAGGCCTGAGGGTACTTTTTGAGGAAGGTATTAGAAATGTAAAGGCTTTGAATAAAGTGCCTCGGGCCCATGTAGATGTGTTTGTGCTCTACTAGGAATAGAGCACACACTATTGGAAAAGCGCTTGTCTTTCCGTAATATTTGCATACCACAAATGCCTAGGGTATATGACACTTATTTTATTCCCCATTTAGTAGATCATTTCTCCCATTTAAAAAAATTATGAATTTTGGAGAGAAAGACCCTATTAATCTGCTGATACTCAGTGCATGCATATTGGACTCTGTCCAGAGAATTTGGACTCTGGCATGACCAGAAGGAGCCCACTGTCAGATGAATGTTCGTCCTTTCATTCAGTCCTGCATGCTGGTGCCTACACCCTGCGCTAGGCTGTTTTCCCCTCTGCTGAGGTTCCTAGAGCAGGTGCAGGGTAGTGTTGCCTCGTGGTCCAGCAGGGGTTGCTGTAAGAGGATGGGAAATATAAAAGTAGCAGGTTGAAATGTCAGGTGTCCACGAAATGGCATGTCTTTGCTTTGTAGATATCAACAAGCTGCTTTTTTTTTTCTTTTCTTAAACCCTGAGCTCTCCCCCAGCCCCCAAATTCCAGGCTATTAGGCTGGTGGGAATCTCTCCACCCTAGGTTATTTTTTGGCGTGCCCTGTGTTGTACCCATGTCCCAGCTTGCTTTCCCAGCCAGCCCTCCCCTCCAGGGCCCGGTGGGAGGCCTGGTCCTAGGGACTGGTGGATCTGTTCGGAGGGACTTTCTTTGCGTCCGTCTGGGGAGCTCTCTGTCTTCCTAAACCCTTGTTCCCCTGAGTAGCTCCTTGCTTTGGGAAACAAAGACCAGGGATCCCTGTCTCAAATGTTCCTGGAGGCGTAGAATGATGCCTGCTCAAATCAGAGACGACAAAGGGGCAAAACCAAGAAGGAAAGAGAAATTAATGTCCCTGTCACAAGCCTCCCCAGCCTGTCTAGAGACTACCCTTTTTCCAGGTCGCTCATGTGTTTATATCATTTAAAAGTGTTAATTGCCACTCATCAGAGGTCATTTGTAAACTAAACAGGGACAAAATGAAGCTGCTGGTGCGGACGCCTGAGACCCAGGATTTCCACACCGCCTGGTTCACAGCCATCTCGTCCTCTATCTCCTTTGCCTGCATCCTCTCCCACGGCTTTCCATCCCAAATTTCCAGAACAGTCTTAGCCATTACCAGGCACATTTGAAGAAATGTATTGCCGTGCCCTTGTTTAAGGTCTAACATGTACAGTTTTGTCCCTCTTCCAGAGCATCTCAAAGTCCCCATTACATTTCCGGAAAAGCATCTGAATTAGAGAGCAGGGACCCATCCCCCCCCCCCCCCCCCGCCTTTGGGGCAGTCTGTGAACCTTGCCATGGCTTTTGCACATTCTGCCCCAGAGACCAACATTCTAGACCCACCATCTGCTGGGGATGTGAGCGCGGCTGTGCCCACTGCCCATGCAGGCTGGCTGCTGACTCCTCCCACTGGCTGCAGCGCCCCAGAGGGCGGGTGGCCTCCCTGCTCCCCAGCAGCCTCAGAGACTCACACTGCTTGCTGGAGTCAGGAGACAGAGCCCCCACCCTCTCCTGGGAGCGCCTGTCCTATAACCATGTGTGGTTTCACCTTCTGGCTTTTCTTGTACGTGTGGCAACCCATTGGCAGGTGCCAGGGGCAACTCAGGTCCTTTCTCCCGGGCCCAGTCTCCCTAGCTGTGAAATGGGGGCGGTGTGCTGTGGCCCGGGGCCTGTCTCCCGCTTGCTCCACTGGCAGCCTCTGTTGATTCAGGTGACTTGTGAATAACTCCGAAGTGAGACCTCATGGCTATAAATAATTATGGCACAGATACTCCGTGTCTATTACTTATCTTTTAATTATTTTACCAGAAACGCTAGATTAACCAAAAAAATAAATCAGTCTCTGAGTCCTCAGATGTTGAGCTGATTAGGAAAGAACCCCTTTGGGATATGCAAGAACACACACGCATACTCGGGTGCCCTGGGGAATTCTGCAGAAGCTCCTGAAATCTGCTGGCTCTGGTATTTTGGTATTTCAGAATAAATGGCCTGATGTGACCTTCTGGGGCAGCAGTCTTTGCATTTGGCAGCAGCTGCTGCCATCACAGGATCTAATGAACGCGAGGAGGCGGGGGGGGGGGGGAGAGGAAGCGGTCTCTGTGGTGAGAACTGGAAGGGGGGGGTCCTCAGTCCTGCTTCTCTTTCCACGAGCCCCTCTTCCCTCCACCATGTTCTCCCTCCTCTTATTTGCATCTTCTGGAGAGCTGGTGGGGTCCGGAACACAGAGCCCTGGGACACTCGGCCGGGAGCCCCAGGAGGAACAGGAGGCTGGGCTGTCCCTTGCAAGCTCCAGCCAAGGTCAGGAGCAGCTTGCGTCCCTGCTGCTCTGGGTGTTCTTAATGAACGAGGGAAGTTGGCTGCCTTGCCCTGGGCCGCCCTGGACCATTCTGCTCGGATGCCCTGAGAGCGCCATGAGCCCTTCTCCACAGGAACCGAGGAGCCAGCTGACCCACGGCCTCCTGGATGCTGCCGCTGCCGAGTACCACATCCCTTCTGCATACCATTCCCAGAGACGAGACTAGGCACTTAAAAAAATAATTAAATTCTCCTCATGTCACTTGTCTTCTTAACTGTAAGCACTACAGAGATCTTTCAAGGAAATGCAGGGGAGAGCGGCACACTCACATGTTCCTGCCATTGGATTTGAATTCCCAGATGAAGAGAACAGCCACCCAGCTGCCTCCTTCCTAATGATCCCGGCTGCTTAAACCCAATTTGCATCTCATTCGGGGCCAGGAGAGGAGGGAAGCATCTACAGAACGGGTATGACCACCCCATCTTGACACGCTCTCTCCAAAAGAGGCTCCCTGTCCCTTTTCCTTGTCTCACTAAGGTTTAGAAATTAGGATTTTCTTCCCTGTGGCCGGGACTGGAGATTTATGTAGCTCTCTTGTTCCTCGGAGAACACTGTAGTCATTCATTCCTTCCCTAACCTCCCCCCGCCCCAAGCCACAGAGAGACTGGTCCAATCAATATTTATGCGCCCATCACTCGCAGCTGCAACACACAGGCATCGTGCACGCCAAATTCCTTGATGGCTGTTGAAAAATTAGCTGGTGCCTATATATCAGGCTCATTGTTTTCGAGGATCTCGGGGAGATCAAAGCACGTGGTGCACAGATTAATTAAGCTGCCCAGATAATTGGCTGTTAATAGATGGCCAATTGATGGCTGCCAGCTGGGTGCTGAAATGACGCACTTACGGTGGGGCTGGGGTCTTCATCGGCAGAGGAACTGGCTCAAAGACTCGATTAATTAACAGTGAATCAGGAACAAGACATTAAGCGGTAGCTTCTTTCCTCCGCCACGCCCTGTGATGTTTTATGGTTTACGCAGCGTCTGTACTCACAGATGCCTCGTTTGGTCTTTCCTGCCACCGCGTGAGGCAGAAGTTATTATTACTCACTTTCCTAAGTGTGATGAAGCCGAGGTTGTAAGGGGGAGGAGACCCTGGCAAGCATCCCCAACCAGTAAGTGGCCTTGAACTCACTCTTTTGACTCTAACGCTCGCGCTTTTTCTGCTATGGCCATGCTCAGCTGCTGGTTAGCTCCCTTTTCCAGGGGGAAATGAAATCTGTTTTATGCGTGTGTATATTATATGTATGTTTTCTTATGGACGAAAAGTTAATGCTCTTGCTGAGAAATGACTCCCAACCTCTAAAACATCGGCGTTGCTTTTCTGCATGCAGAAGGGAACGTGAGAAGTGAATTTTAGGGGCACCAGAGAGCGCATCTCAGGAGGGCCACTGGAGGGCCAGGAGGACTTGGGGTTTTCTTCCAGGATGGGCCAAGTGTCACTTGCCCACGGGCCCTGCAGGACCGTTCCACAGGATGCTACCTTCTGCTGTGGGGAGATGCTGGGCCAGAGTGGCTCTGTCCTCGTGCGGGTGAGCCCACATTCACCAGCCAGGTCCCTTCTGGGTTGGCGAGGGGTGACAGCAGGAAATGAGGCTCACTGTCATTCACGAGGCTGCTCCTCTCACAAGTCAACGGGATTGTGCAATTAAGACAGACGCCCTTTCGTGATGAGTGTGGTCCTTAAACAATCAGAAGCAATTCCCCTCTAAGAGGAAAAATGTCATTTGAAAGACCCTAATAAGTCCTGTTTGAAATGCAAGGCAGGTGTGTGGGGGATGACTCCAGGAAAGTGCCCTTAGATGCTACGCATCACCTGAGCCTCTTTCTGGAAGACAGAGGGCGCCCTGCCTGAGTCGCACTGTTTAGCTGTGAGGACCCTTGATGATGGACTGCTCACTTCTGCCCTGTAGTTGGGCTGTTGGCAGGACCCAGCACGGGGCTCGGCTTCTTTGTAGCTGCTTGGGAGGATGGGCATGAGTGATAGTTGGTGCCCATGTGCATGTTTCAGCGTATGAAAGCATAAAATCAGGAGCTGCTAATGTCTTCCTGGATAGTTTGTCTGCAATTCGGACGAACTACCGGAGGGCTCCTGCTGGTGCTTTTCTTATGTGGCCTGAATGACAAAGTCAGTGTCTACGCCAAGATCGCTACTTTTTCCACTCCTGTCAATTTCCACTGAGCATGGCAACATTAAAGGGAACTGTATTTTTAAACATCATGCATGGAGTAAGAACAAAAAAAGTATAAACCTAGTGACTGATATTTTTCCCTCTCCACTCGGAGGCCGTCGTGATTTTCTAATCATATTTGCTCGATTCTGGATGAGCTAACTCCCTGTAATTCTCCCCGCCTCTCTTAAAACTGACGTTATGGTTTCTGCTCCAGGTTTTAGCTTTTCCCTTAAAACGGAGTGTGTGTTTTTGGAAAGCTTCTTGGTAGCGTCTACAAAAGCTGAGCACGTGAGTGCACCTCGGCCCCTGCAGTTTCACTCCTAGCTGTGAGCACGAGAGAAGTGAATTTGTATTTCAGAGAACGTCATGTACCTGAATAGGAGTTGGCAAACTTTTTCTGGAAAGGACCAGATAGTATTTTTGGTTTTTTAGGTTATACAGTTTCTGCTCAAAAACGGTGCTGTTGTAGAGAGACAGGATGTCAACAAATGGGTGTGGCTGTATCCCAATAAAACTTTATTTACGGACACTGAAATTTGAATTCCATACATCTTTCACATCTCATGAAGTATTTTCCTTTTAGGAGTACGTATTTTCAAATATTTATACATGTAAATTGCATTCTTAGTTTGCAGGGTGTGCTAGGTGCAGGTGGCAGGCAGGCCAGCCTTGGCAATGGGATTTTATTCATATTCAGTACAGAAACAGGCAAAACTAATCTATGGTGTTAGAAGTCAGTTTCATGGGGACCCTTGGTTGGAGTCAGTGACAGGAAAGAGGCAGGGGAGGGGCGCCTGGGTGGCTCAGTCAGTTAAGCATCTGCCTTCATCTCAGGTCATGAGCTCAGGGTCCTGGGATTGAGCCCCGAGTCGGGCTCCCTGCTAAGTAGGGAGCCTGTTTCTCCCTCTGCCTCTCCCTCTGCCCCTCTCCCTGCTCATGCTCTCTTTCTCTCTCTCAAATAAATAAATAAAATCTTAAAAAAAAAAACAAGAAGGAGGCAGAGGATATTTGGGGAGAACTGGTCCTGTTCAGTTTCTTGATCTGGGTACTGGTTACTCAGGTGTGTTTGCTTTGTGAAAATTCATCGAATGCACACTCTTTTCTGTGTGTGTATTTCACTTCAGTAAAAAGTTCAAAAAGAAGTCTGAACTGCATGTGTGCTTCTGACTCAGATTTTATTTAGCACCTCACTTGGGGTCAGAGCGTAGTAGTTTTTGTTCTTTTGATAGCTACTGGTTCCTGTTTCCTGGATAAGACCGTCTCTGGAGAAAGGTCTTGATATGTCTTTCCAGTTTCCCAAATCTTATTCCCTTTTATAATGAGGAAGACGTTTAACAACCGGTGCGGGAGGGGCACCAGCCAACCAAAGTTTTCCTTTACCCCAACTCACTCCTGACATGTAGGCTCAGTCTCCTCTGTATTTGAGTTACTAGTTCAGCAGTAACCAGGAAAAACTATAACTTTGTAGTCAGAATGTTATCCAATTGTATATTATTTACTTTATTGTAAGTACTGGTAAACAGTGGCCAATAAATAATTTAATATTCCTTTAAAAAAAACCCCGAAGTATGTGCTGAGTGTTAACCTCTTAGTCGCTGGATCATTGGAAGATGGGGAGGATTCTAGGAGAGTGGTTGCGGTTGGAGGGCCTTCGGGACAGTGGGGACTGTGAGAGGGACGTTGGCTGGTGTCGTGTCCCATAGTGAATCCAGGCTGAAATCTACCTATGCTTGTAGGTAAGAGGTGGAGACTTAATTACAGAGACGAGAGAATGGAATTATGTGGCACAAACTACTGGCTTGCAGAAAACCAGGTGTTGTTTTTTTTGTTTGTTTTTCATTTTTTTGTTTTCTTTTGGTATCCAGGGTCAAAGCAAGGAACTAACAGCCTGAGTCCCTAGTACGTGCCAGGTGCTTTGTGTGTCAGTCATTCATTCCTCGTTACCACCCCGTGCAGTGCACACTATTTGCTTCGCCTTTCAGATGAGGAACCTCCAGGCTTAGTGAAGTTAAGTGACTTTCCCAAAGTCATGCGGCTTGGAAGTGAAGGAGCTGGATTCCAGATGGGACCTTGAGCCCACCCTCTTTCCACTTGCTTGCCCCGTGCTTCCTTCTCTCCCCACCCACTCACACTCACCCCATACGTGCGATCGTGGAATTGAGGGCTTGACTAGATCTTTCCTGTAGCAACCAGCCCTTAGAGCAGCCTTTGCTCTGCTTCTGGGAATTAGACACATCTTGTTTCGGCCACAAGCTGTTGGATGCGGTAGTTTTATGTTGGAAGCTAGCTAGCTCTTCTAGGACAAGCCATTTTATAACAATATTCCAAGAGGAAACTTTACAGCATTTTCAAAGAGAAATATATTGTGTTTTCAGCACTCTTTGACATCCTTATGAACACTTCTCTCCTGTGGATGGCTGGGAATGTTTCTGGTCCCAGGATTGAACTTGAAAAAAGGCAGTCTGCAAGATGTCACGTTCTTGCAAGCATTAAGGTGTGCTTCAGGACTGATCGGAGCAGGGACAATGAGAATCAATCAGCAGGTGGGAGAATGCCGAGGCCGTGGTGGATGGCTAACCACTCCCAACGTCATCCCTCGGAGAGGAGGAGTCCCTTACCCAGCATCATAGCACCAATTATTTGCTTGTTTGTGCTGAGGAGTTGAAAGCTATCGTGTGCCGGGAAAATACTCAGCATGGAGCAGTAATTACGGATCAGCTGATGATAAAGGATGCATTGGATTGACTGCTAATTAGATTATTAGCACCAAAAACAAATACCTGCTATTAATACCATAAATAAGCTGCATTTATGATATTTTCTACTATAAATACGTATTCCTTTTTATAATGTGCAATTTCCTTTCTTCTCTTTTGGGGCGAAGCCTTCCAGTTCCCCAGTCACACTAAGCATGTTTCTTTATTTGAGCTCTCATCTGGTCACCATCTTGTTTTCTTCCAGTCTCAAAGTGGGGTCGGGAGAGCTGGTGTGCATTGAGTGCCACATGTCAGGCCCTGAAGTGCGTTAGATGTCTCCGGGGAAAAAGCGGGGCGATTCCAGAGCAGCATCCAGATCTTTCCCACGGGCACGGTGTCATTGTGAGGGGTAAGGGATCGTAGGGTTTTCCCTCGGAGATCAGTGCTGAAGTTAATTGCCAAAGAAATGACCTGGTTGCTTTTTCGGTGGCATTTTAAGATTTGGGCCTTGTTATCCTGGGTTCCGGGAGGATGGGATGGACATTTGGGTGTTTTAGGCACCAGCACCCCCCACCCCTCCCCACCAAGTCGGCCATCTTTCTACAAGTAGGTTGACGGTGTGTGGCCAGCAGTGTGAGATTCCAGCTGTCTTCCCACCCAGGCTGGCTATGAGTTTCGTGGGTAGGACCATCTGAAAGAGCCCTCGGGAGCTTCCTGGGTTGCCTGGAGAGAGGTGCCCGCTCCGGCAAGAGCCAAGGGGCAGCTCTGGCCGTGACCTTGGTAAGTAGTGCAAGTGACTGTCACGTGTCCTACATGAAATGCTAGAGACGGAACCGGGTCGGGACCACCAGTGTAGAGTCTTTGCGGGAAGGAGAGTTTTCTGAGGGCCAAGGGTGCATGACTGCCTCTTGGGAGAAACGCTAGGTGCTTTCTCTGAGTCCTTCGTTCTTGATACCACCTGTGCGGTCGGCAGGCTGCGATTTAGCTGGTGTTCGTCAGCAGAGTCATGCTGGGTGTTTAAGGCTGGCGCCCTTCTGACTCCGCAGTGCCTGAACCATACAGGCTGTTCAGATGTTCCCTTATAAATAGTATCTCTGGATGACATTGAGTAGCCTTAGTTTACTGATGAGGAACTTAAGGTTCAAGTTCCAAAAACTTGCCCACATCAGTAGAGCTCGTAAGTGGCAGAGCTAAGATAGGTCTGGGGGATTCTGGGGTGCCATCAGGATGGTTCGCAAGGGGCAGTGAGCTCCTTGAAGGGGTTTCTCCTTTTGAGTGCCTCGCCAGCGTGGGGTGACACTGGGCAAATTCCCCTGCCCCTGGGTCACGCTTACCAGTTCATCCCGCAAGCCCCTGTGGGGCTGGATGTGAAGCCCGGTGCGGGAGACTCCCAACCAGGTTCCACCCTCCTCGCCCAGGGCAGATTTGGGGCGGTAGTGGAGTCTGGAGCTGTGTCTGTCTGCTGGCTCCGGGCCCGTCTTCTAGAACTGTCTCCCTCCTGGCTTTTACACTGTGTCGTGTGTTACTGGAAGGATACAACCGTGTCTCCAGGATGGCCTTTTCACAGTGAAAGGGACTGCAAGATGAACAGGAATCTTTTCTCTCTTTTGAGTCAAAGTGAAACATGAGGCCAAGGGGAGAGAGAGAATCTTTATTTGGGTTCATGGGATAAAGGTTTGAGAAAATTGCTTTTGAATTTACTAGTTGTTTTTGCAAGGTTGCCTTTCTTCTCCTGATCCTGTCACTCTTCCGTTAGCTCAGAAAACTCTAGTTGAAGGTCAGTCTCATCCTGAAAAGCTGTTTCACTAACCCAGGAACCTGTTATTCCACAAGGCCTCTTGTTAGAAGAAGAAGCATTTAAGGGCAGTCTTTTAAAGTCATTTCAGTGACTTTTGAAGAAGCACATTTGCTGGGATCTACGCACCCCCGAAGTGTTTGCTGTTTGGAATGCATAGCGCTAGTGTCAGGAGGACAGGAAAGGAAAACCAACTTCAGGATAGAAAATAGGGTAGGGGCGCCTGGGTGGCACAGCGGTTAAGGGTCTGCCTTCGGCTCAGGGCGTGATCCCGGAGTTCTGGGATCGAGCCCCACGTCAGGCTCTTCCGCTATGAGCCTGCTTCTTCCTCTCCCACTCCCCCTGCTTGTGTTCCCTCTCTCGCTGGCTGTCTCTCTCTCTGTCGAATAAATAAATAAAATCTTTAAAAAAAAAAAATAGGGTAACTGAGCAACCCACTTTGATTGACTTTGTCAGGGATGCCTGTTGGGGTTCTGTACTTTTTGGGGCACCGAAGACTGAGGTCTGCCCACAGGCCACATTCAGTCCCTTCTTCCTGCTGTTTATGTATGGCTTGGGAACTAAGAATGGCTTCTTAAAAAATATATTTTTTAGTGGTTGGAAAAAAACTCAGAAGAAAAATAATATTTTGTGGCACATGAAAACTATATGAGATTCAAATTTCAGCGTCCATAAATAAAGTTTTATGGGCACACGGTCATGCTGGTTCCTTAATGTATTCTTTGTGGCGGCCTTCCCACTGCAGCGGCAGAGCTGAACGGGGAGGGAGTTACAAAGCCAGCATTTTACGGGGCCCTTTAGAGAAAGTGTTTGCTAATCCCTGCCCCAGACCTTTGCTTCTCAAAGTATGATTTCTGGGCGGGGGTGTTGGTTCACCTGGAAGTTTGTTAGAAATGCCAAATCTCTTGGGGCGCCTGGGTGGCACAGCGGTTAAGCGTCTGCCTTCGGCTCAGGGCGTGATCCCGGCGTTATGGGATCGAGCCCCACATCAGGCTCCTCTGCTATGAGCCTGCTTCTTCCTCTCCCAGTCCCCCTGCTTGTGTTCCCTCTCTCGCTGGCTGTCTCTATCTCTGTCGAATAAATAAATAAAATCTTTAAAAAAAAAAAAAAAGAAATGCCAAATCTCAGGCCAACCCTACTGATTTTACATCTGCATCTAAGCAGAACCCCCACGTGGTTTCTGTGCAATTAAAGTTTGAGAAGTGCTGGGTTAGATGTCAACTAACTCTTCGAAAGGCTTGTGCAGGACAAACAGATCTAGAGTCAGTGCCATTATTTCCCTATTTATTGTGAATTCAATTGGATTGGATTATTCAAGACTAAACTCCCGTTCCCCCTGTTGAACTGGGGATTCTTCTACTTCTAGCTGCACAAAGACCCAGAAGGTTTCCTCCACGCCCTGGAATAGGAGAGGAGCCTTGAATCTTCCAGGCTTCCAGGCGTTGTGGTCACAGCAGGAACACTGTTGACCAAGACCTCATCATTGTGCTGCTCCCGGGTTGGTGGGTTCCTTGTGATGCCAGGGGGCCCCACACTGAGGGTTTTGCCTCCCGAGGGGCAGCAGCAGGAAGCCATTCTTCTTGGATCCTGCTACCCTTTGGGCACCCCTCCCCCACACTCTGGACTGGCTGCCTCCATTGTCTTTCCAAGTGGGAGGAATTCCCTTTTTCCATTATCCTCTGGGGGTACTTCTTTCAATGACACTGGCCTTTGCATACCCCCCACCACCACCGGGAAGCAAGGGAGCATCAAGTGCTGAGATGAGGGGTTAGGGGAGGGCTGGAGTGGGAGTGAGCAGGTAGAGTGCAGTGGAGAAGAAATATAACGAATAACCCAATCCATGATCCTGCCACGCGTGCAGGATGTTAGGGTGCAGTTGATGGGACAACCCATGTCATCTAGAACAGTACCAAACGTAGACAGTCTTCCTGTAGAACAAGAGGTAACTCCCGCAGGAATTTAGAGAGAGGGAGACTGGGTGGGTGGCAGGGGCCAGGGAGGTCTTCTGAGATGCTGGGACTCCAGCAGGAGTGACCAGAGGTCAGTGGAAACTAGGAGCAGGCCAGGCGTGGAAGCGTTTGAAAATAAACTCATTTGCTTATTTTTGTTCTAAGACGCACGTCTGTCTGAAAGTAAACAGATATCCCCAGTTGGGAATATTACACCCTACTCACTGGGGACTTTGTTCGATAACTGTTTTGGGTTTAAGGGTTTTAACTGCTCAGAGTATGCTAATTGCTCTGAAAGTAGCAATTCTGAGTTTTGAACTTGACGTTCCCTTTCTTTCACCCATTTGGCCTAAATGAGAGTCACTGTATATGTTCTGCATTTCTCACCAAGGTCAATTCTGGGTTTTCCTGACTGCCTGTTTTCATCTTTCATTCATGTGGCTGCTCTTAAATGCTCCCTGGAAAATCCATCTCACCTGCCTACATTCCCTTGAATGAGGCCTTGGCAGGGCTGTGGCCAAAAGTCACCTAGAACAGTCATGTCCCCTGAAGGGTATGCTTGGGGTCCTGAGTCCTGAAGACCTGAGTCCATACACATTAGTTGGAGGAATGGAGAAGAGATGACATCCTGGCTGGTGTTACTGGGAGGATGGATCACAATCAGGTTCTAGAAGTTTCCCTCCTTTTTAGATATACCAGGTAGCCCAAGACTGGTAGCATTTTTGCATTAGCTGATATGTGGCTGATCCACTGTGCTTCTCTCCAGAGGACCCTCTTGGGAAGCTAGATTAGGAAAGGACCTAATGCAGTGGACATGGAAGTAGGCTCATGATGTACCAAGTTAAGAAAAAAAGTAGGATTCAGAATTGTGTCTATAGTAGGACCTCAATTTGTTTAACACAAGATGTATATTGAAAAAACAAAACAAAACTTAGAACATCAAAATGGGTGATTTACCTAAATGTCCAGGCTGCATTTCTCATGGCTGGTTATTAAAATTATTTGATTGATTGATTTTGGCTTATCTGCTCCCCAGCTCCTTCCACTCCCTCCTCCCCCTGCTTTTACACAAGCAATGTAGCAACCTAATATGTAAACTTCCGTGTCTTTCTCTGTGCACCTGTCGTCAGAACAGAAATGTAGGTAAGCATTTACGGATCTGCTGTGGTCATCATTACAAAGGAGAGGAGAAATTGATCGTGTTGTATATATGTCTTTGCATTTTACTCCTCATTTAATCATGTAGCCCAGAAATCCTCAGGTCAGCCAGCTTGTTTTTAGTGACTGCCTGATATACTGTGGTATGGATGTGCTTTATTTCATTCCCTTGTTTCCATTTGGTGGGCATCCACCTGTCTCTTACCTTGATCCCCAAACACAGTGTTGCAGTCACTGTCTATGCACACACAGTCTCACACGGGACTTTGGCTTTGGCTTCTATGATGGATTTTGAGGAATGGGAATTCTGAGTCAAAGGGAGCCTGATTTTTATGTTAATGGGTATATTAAGCTTGCTTTTAGAAACAGTGTCATCATCCACATTTCCACCAGCAAAGTGTGAATACTCTTTTTCCAGCATCCCCTTTAGCATAAATGTTCTTTTTCTTTTGCCAGTCGAAAGGGTGGGAAACAGGATCCTATTTTAATGTTACACTCCTCTGACCAGCAGAGAAGTTGGATATGTTCACGTGTGTTCATGGCCCATAAGGATCTGCTCTTCTGTGATGTATCTATTCATAACCTCGGCCCGTTTTCCAGCGGGCTGTGTATTTTTATCTTGTCAGTTATAAGACTCTTTGTATGTTGTAGACAGCTTTTTATTGGTCATATGTATTACAGATTTTTTTCTAATCAATTGTTACACTGTTGATTTTGTTTATGGTATATATTGCCATATAATCTTTTTTGCTTGTTTTCATATAGTTAAATATGTCTCTTTAATAATAGCTAATGAGCATTCTGTCTTACTAAAAGAGCTTCCTGATGCTTAGGTTGTATATAGAACATCCTGAATTTCCTCTTCTACATGACTTAAAGCATTTTCAAATCTTCAGTCCATCTGGAATTAATTTTTATTTCTAGTTTGAGATAGGGATTCAACTCTGTTTCCTTCTAAAAGGGTGGTCATTTGTGTCAATATCTCTAATTAAAGAAAATACCATTTCCTCCAGTGACTGACATGCTACTTTTGTCATAATTTTGTTTCCCATAAATATTGAGTTTTAGTTCTGGGAAATCCATTCTGTTCTATTGACTGACCTGTATATCTCTTACTATGCCAATATCATACTTTTGCTGGAATTTTTTTTTTTTTATTAAATCCAGTGGTCACTTGAATAATCCATTGAGTTTCCTAGGTATAAAATCTTATTCTCAAAATGAGTTAAATTTATCTCTCCTTTTTGAATATCTCTTGATTATTTCATTATTTTGTTTTGTCACATTCATGAGAAGATTCAAAATGCCACACCATACTAATACAGGAATTTTTCTTGATTTTGATGCAAATGGCTATAGTGTTTCACTATTTACTGTCCACTTTTATGAAATACTCTTTATTGTATTTTAGTCGTTTCCTTTTCCTGTTTTGCCTAAGTTTTTTTTTTAAATTAGAAATGATTTTTTAATTTTTTCATATTATGATTGAATTATAATTTTTCTCCTTTTTTGATGCAGTGAATTATTTTGATTTCTTTATTTAAGCCATCCTTGCATTCCTGGAATAAGCTCTATATAGTAATGGTTTATTTTTATTTATGCTGCTAGATTTTATTTGTTGGTGTTTATTGGGAATTTTAACATTTGTATTCATGAATTGATTCATGGTTTTTTGGTACTCTATCAGGGTCTATATTTAAGACTATACTGCTTCTATAAAATGAATTAGGGAGTTTTTTTTTTTTTTTTAATATGTGGGGATAGTTAAATAATGTGGGTGTATCTGTTCTTTAATGACCACATGAAACTCAGCTCTGAAATGATATGGTCCTGTTGACTTCTCTGATGGTAGCCCTTGACTACCTTGCATACCTTTTTTTTTTTTTTTAAGATTTTATTTATTTATTAGAGAGAGAGAGAGCACAAGCAGGGGGAGCGGCAGGAAGAGGGAGAAGCAGACTCCACACTGAGCAGGGAGCCCATGACTCGGGGCTTGATCCCAGGACACTGAGATCATGACCTGAGCCAAAGGCAGACACTTAACCGACTGAGCCACCCAGGCGTGCCCCCTTTGCATACTTATTTTTATTTTTCAATCCAATCTGGTAATGTTTATATTTTAATAAGAATATTCAGCATATCATAATTCATGGAATAATTGATACATTGAATATTTACTATTTAGTTTATTTTTCTCTTTCTCCTTTGTATTTTTTTCACTAGTTTGGCCAATGACCATTTCAACTCCTCTGTCTTTTTTCCATTTGGACATCTGTGCCATCAACAGTATGTTCCATACTGTACCATCAACACCGACTGTTACCTTCCTTTTCAGGGCATTCAAATACCTATTTCTATGAAAACAGGATGTCATTGAGTTTTCCCTGCCAGGATGTTTTCCTCATCCATTCATTATCAGCCTGATGAGTTGAGCCTTGTAGGACAATTTTTACTTCCTTACGCTTGCTTCCACTGAAAGCAGGTAGGACTTCAGGAGGCTTTTACTCCCTTCATCTTCCACCACCCTAATTTCCAGATTTTGCTGAGATAATTTAACACTTCTAGAACTATATATCAGGTTTTCTTTGCAGAATGCCTCTTTTTCAAGTACTCTTCTTTGTGACTTACATTACACATTCCAAGCACCTTATTACTATTTAGATGTAACAACTCACGAGGTTCACCACTGTGTTGTCTTATCTCGCCTATCTTGAGATTTCTGTTTGAATTCATTCATTTTTTGACCTGAGCCTTTTCCTCAGATGGGGTGTGTGGCTTGTCTTTTCTGTGAAACTTGCACACCCATGAATATTCTGTCAATTGTACAGGCGGGTGACATCTGGCTTGGCTGCCTGCCAGTCTGTGGATGGCTTCCCACTGTCTTCCTAATTCTGGTTTTGCAAATGGCAGGTATACTTGCAGCCTGATTACTTTTCCTTTGTAAGTTACCTGTTCTTTCTGATTGGGGCCTGGGGAGATTTTCTCCTTCTCCTTAGAACTTAGGAACACACCTCAGGGTGTGTCCTTTTCTATGACTCCTACGAGCTCAGTTCCATTTGTAGACTTGGCTCTTTCTTCAAGGGAAATTTTCTGCTTTTATTAATTTAATTCTTGTCTATTCTTTATGTATTCCCTTTTCTCTTTCTGGGACTACCGTTATCCACAAATTTGGTCTTTGGGATGGATCTTTTCTCCCAAAATCTTTTTTGCCCCTGATTTTTAGGTCTTTGGGTTTGGCTCTTGTTGTGATATATATATATATATATCAATTTTTTTTTTCTGTTTGATCTTCCAGGCCCCTAATTGAGGTCTCTACAGCAATGATCCCTTTTATCAACTCATCTGATGAGCTTTTTAATATGAAAATCATAACTTTTGTTCCAGAGAGTCTTTTTGTCTGTGTGCATTGTGATTGAGTATCCCTAAGTACTGTGACTATTTTTGTTTGTGGTGTTCTTTGGCTCTTGCAGAAGCTCTGTTCCCCTTCTAAGTATTTCACTCCTTCTTCTCTCTGGCCTCTGGTCCCCTCTGTGGGTGGCTCGTTCCCTTTGTCTACTGGAGGAGGCTTAGCACCAGCTGTCTGGCTGTCTTCCGGTAAGAGCAGCAGAGAGTGGTGATGGTGTTGTCGTCTTAACTTCTATACTTAGGGGTGGTCCACTTGGTTGGTGTCAGTCCCCTGAGACAACAGAAGGAACCACCTGAATCGTTCTTGCTCCAGACTAGAGAGGACTTGGCAGGCGTGTTCAGCTTCCAGCCCTT
Organism: Ursus americanus; assembly: GCF_024610735.1. Classification (NCBI taxonomy): domain Eukaryota; kingdom Metazoa; phylum Chordata; class Mammalia; order Carnivora; family Ursidae; genus Ursus; species Ursus americanus. Next base: position 61,900,615 of record NC_142133.1, read on the forward strand.
CCTCTGGGCCAGGGAGATGGAAGGCTCTCCAAAGTGCTTATGCCAGGGAGAGCTGCCTTCCTCCCCAGGCTCCATCTCACTCCCGGCTGGGCTATCCATGGGGCTTGGGAGCTCTGCTCTTGCTCTGCACCTTCTGTGCTCTGGTTCTCCACGCTGTCTTTCAGTCCTGCCACCGCTTTCTCCATCCAGCTCTGCAGGACCCGCGGTCTCTCTCACAGACTCCCCACCGCACCTGCGTGCTGGCCTCAGGGCCTGCCGGGCTCTTGAGAGCACCCTGCAGTTGGATTGGAGTTGAGAGAGACAGCTCCAGATGTCAGTAAGCACACGTTCAACACTCCATTGTCCCAAACTGTTTTCTCGGTTTCTGGATTTTCAACAGTGAATTTTCAGAAACTTCCCACCAAATCCTGTCCTAAGATTTAGGTTTCTTTGAACATAATTAAGTTCTGGTAGGAAAATGAGGAGGTGGAGTCTTTGCATTAACTTCTGTATTCCGCCATGTTCTGGGAAAGGGGTTTTGCTCTAGTTTTCATTGGGAAATGTTACTGTGATTTTATAGCAGCTGCGTATAATAATACCCCTGGGTAGGCCTAACTCGTCTTGACTGAAATGGCTTCCTTATGGGGCCATTTGGGAAAACTTCTAGGCTTAATCCATCACAAAGTTAGAGTTCCAGAAGGATATGGTGATGAGATTCTATAACCAGAGAAAGGAGGATTTGGTGTAGTCTGGGCGTCAGTGTGAAGAATCTGGGGATGGCAAGAATGAGCAGATTTGAAGTAAAATCAGGGACAAGCTCCATGGTGTTGTGGGCCAATGAGCATGGTATCAGATCTTGTTCCATAGAGTGGACAGAGTGCCACGTGGACCCTGGACTGCTGGGAAATCCGTTGGCCAAGATGTTATCAGATGTCCTTCAAGTGAGGAGAACTAGAATGAATGGTCATGAATAGGTCATGAATGTTGGCCATTTTTCTTTGAAGACTATGGCATATTACTGAGATTTGCTCATGAAGAATTCAAGAGATCCTCACCTTTTTCAAAATGTTAAACACCTCTTACATACAAAATAGAGTGCCTAGTGCTGTCCCATACATCTCATATGATCTCCACCCAACACCCTATGTGAGGCAGCCTTTTCACTGTTTACGTAAAGAATGAGACTGAGAAGTGAGTGACTTACTCAAGGTCATGTGTCAGTAAATGTCTGTGGCATGCCTTTGTGAATGATCAGGGGGCCTGACTCAGATGGGACAGTGTTGTTGAAAAGCATTGGTTTTGGGGGCACCTGGGTGGCTCAGTCAGTTAAGCATCTGACTTTGGCTTAGGTCGTGATCCCCGGGTCCTGGGACGGAGCCCTGTATCTGGCTCCTTGCTCAGTGGGGAGTCTGCTTCTGCCTCTGCCCCTCCCGCTGCTTATGCTAGCTCTCACTCTCAAATAAAAAAATAAAATCTTTAAAAGAAAAAAAAAGAAAAGCATCAGTTTTGGTCCAGGATTTGTTCACACAGTGCTCAGAGTAAGAAAGCAAGGGCGATGTGTTTGCTGTGCTGCTCGTTGCTCTTGGGAGGAGCATTTCGGTGAACTCGTCTGCTGAGTGTTGGCCTTCTCTAAAGGGTGGTCTTTTATGGAATTTGAGACTGAAACCGGAGCTCAGATCCCCTGTGACATAGGGAGGGATACAGAGAAGGAAAAAGAAGCAAATGCACAGAGCTCTGGGGAGAGGAGGCACCCAGCCCCGTGGTTGGAGGCAGCTGTCCTGTTGCTAATGGTGCTTCTGGTGGCCTGCTTAACACATTGAAAGATAAATAAGAAGGAGAAAGAAGCAAGATAGATGGAGGAGGAGGAGGAGGGGGAGGGGGAGGAGATCAAATGGAAACTCACCTTGCCTAGAAAAAGTGACTAAAACCAGGTGAGGACCTCCATTTGGAGCAAGGTTGTAAGCAAGTCCCTGTTGACCTGTATCCTCTTGCTTCATGTCGAAAGGTGAAGGGCTCTCATGGCACACTCGTGCTCACAGTGACGCAGCCAGGATTCTCTGGAGGGCTGGGCTCAGGGGTAAGCTTTGTGCAGCCTGTAGTATTTCCTTACAGTTTACTTGCTGTTTGATGGGTTGTAGTTTGAAGCCCTGGATAAAAGCCACACATGCAGTTCACACGAAAGATGTCCCAGACACATCAGTCTGGGGAACAAGCAGACAGTTCTCCTCGCCACCCCCCCACCCCCCGCCTTTGTCTTTCCTGCTGTGGATTCAGTGAACAAATTGAATTCTGCACATGTTTAGAGAATAGCTGCCGTGTGACCTGTGCTGAACTCCGCATTGTGGGAATAAAAGTATAAGCAGGCCCTTTGCCCTGGAGTTTTGTGGCGTCTTGCAGGGTACGCACCCTGGAAGGCCTTATCCTGGTGTCCTCAGCTTGTTGATGTGGAATCCCTGGGTCTGCATGCTGGGCGGCTCAGCAGTGGCATTTCCCCAGCCGCAATCCAGAAGGCTCCTGGGGCTACAGAGCTGAAGGGAGAGGTAGCATTGTGTTCTCTGCCTCGCTCTGGTTTGCTGTCTTTGAGGCCCTGGAGTGCCCGCTGTTTACAATTCTCTGGCTCTGCTGGGAGACCATAGGGATGAGGGATAGTTCAGCTAACTCCGTCTTACAGATGGGGTATACCCCTCTCGGTCGGTCAGGGGTGTGGCGTTCTGGTCCAGGCTCCCACCTTTTCCCTTAATCCACCTGAGTCAAGTTGTGTCATATCTTTGAAAATCTGACTAAGAATGTTTTTCTGCATGAATCTAGCACCTATGGAAGTTGCTAAAAGTCTCGCCAATTCAGTTTTTCCCACTCAGAGAAAAAGACCAATCAGCTTGACATTAATTCCCCTGAATTTGAGAACAGATGGTTTTCTGAGCGCTTAGGAAAAAATGGGGTGATTGCCAGGGCTAGCCTGGCTCCCCCAAGAACATAGCCTGCGTTCTTCCTGTGGGAGTTCCACTGGGAGGTCAGGGGAAGGACATAGCAAGAGATGGCCAACACCCAGTTCAGGGGCTATCGCTCCCTCCCCTGGCAGTCCAAGGAGGCTGCTCTACCTGTCCTCTGCCAGCACACGTCCACAGTTTTCTTGGAAGCCAGCACATGCTCAGCATCTTCTGTTACGCTGTGATTTTGCTTGTTAAAGATTGCCTTCTGGGTAAGAAACAGGGTTCTTTTTGTGACTTTTAAAATCCCTGGCCTGTTCCGTCTCCAAGATGCCTAGTGTTTGAGAGACCTGTCCCCCAGAATCTCTACGAGGAGGACAACCTTTGACTTGCCGAGCCAGTGAGTAGAGTGTCTAGAAATGGAGCCAGGAGGAGTCTGTGTGCTTCTTGCCTTTATAGGGAATACAAGCATTTAGGAGGTAAGAAGGGGAGAAAGAAGGATCTCATCTGGCTGTTCGGAGACCTGGAATATTGTCTCAAAGAAAGGCAATACAGAAATTAAACTTTTTTTTTTTGAAAGATGGAACTCAAAGACAAGGAGAGAATGGATTTGTTTTTAACGATTTCAAGTTGAATTGAGGCTGTTCCTGGAATTGTTGGAAATAAAATTGGTTAGAAAATGATGTCAGCAGAGAGTGGGGACTGTGAACCAGGAAAATAAATGAGCTCTGAAATCACCTTCTATTTTATAAATATTGTTTCTGGAGCTGAGAAAATTGAGACAGATTATTCCTTTTTCTCTCTCCCAAGCTATGGGTGGAAGAAGCCCTGAGTATCCCATTTGGACCTTGCGAGGAGCATCTCATCTTGTCCTGGCGCGCTAAGTAGCTTTGTCTGCATTTAGACACACTCCATTTCCCCTTCAAGGACCACTATCAGCAGTAGCCAATTACAAACACACCTCATAACACATTATTGAGACACACTGCACGCAAATAAGCTGGAGAGATGTTTAATGATTGTACTGCATCGCGTCCGTGACAATCTGTCCGCACTGGCGTAGGACAGAGGGGCCAGGTCCTGTGCATGCGTCTCTGTGTACATGTGCTTATGAGCATTGCATTTTCAGTGCGTCCTAATTAGACATAATTTGAGCCAAACCGGTTTACACTTTCAAGGAAGGAGAAAGGGCATCATTTCACATTCTGACAGGCTCCTTTGAAGCCTCAGATTCCTCGTCTTTGGTTTTCTAAAGCTATCAGTGCTATTAGCAGCCTGAATTCATCTCAGAACAAGGAATGATGCATTTTCAGACTCAATGGGTGGCTTCTTTCTGTTATCTGTTTCTCGTGGAGAGGCAAGAGGTGGGCAATTTCAAGAAATGTTACTTAGGCAGTCACTTCCTCCCCTCTTTCCTCTGCTGGCTTGGTTGTGCAGTGCGAGTTTGCTGGGTTTTATTTTCTCTGCCATTTACCATTGCTGTTGGTCTTGGAGTAATGACGGCGTTTTGCCACCGTGACAGCTGCATTCCGGGCCTGGTGGAGTGGCAGCTGATTCACAAAAGCACACGGTCTTCGCTTATGGTGTTGGGGGTTTGGGTTCTGGGACCGAGATCACAGTTAGGCTCAGGGAACAGACCAGAGTCTTCATTTATTGAGGCAGGGAGCCTTTGAGTTTATCAGACCTGCTTGCTCCCTCGGTCTGAGGATGCGGACCCTGGGGAAAGGAAGTGACTTTCTCAGGATTACCCCGCTGGTTCCTGGCGGAACCTACCTGGAATCTGGCCTCTTGGTCCCTACTCCAAATTCTTTGCATTCTCTCTGTTCCAGGCTGGCTGCTTTTGTGTCATAAAATGCAAAGCTCAGTAGGGAGCTGGGAGCTGCCAGCGGGGATGCTGGGTGCCTGCTGGACCCTCCAGCTGTGAAAACCATCACAGAGCATGCAAATGATTAACACTTGTCTAGCGTTTATTATTCCCCCGGGAAACCCTTTCCCTTCCAAAGAGCCTTCTGAAGGAGGACATGTGATTTCAAAGGATTATTTTATGAAAGGATTGTTCTTATCCTCACTCTTTTGGAAAAACGGAGTGCCCAATGTTCCTACCAGTGTTGCCTTCTTGAGTTTTGCTCTTGTAGTTCTGGGCCTTCTTTGAGGAGGTAGCAGAGGGAAGAGAGAACTAGCTTTTGTGTTTGCCTTTAAGTCAGCCTGAAATGTTTTCAGCCAGATGGAAAACTAGGTTGGGTCTTTCAGAGCCTGTTTGTATAGTTGAGTGGGTGACGTGTCCAGCCTCCCAAACTTGGAAAAATTTACTGTTCACACTTCATTCATATGTTCCTTAGTCCTTGGCAAGCGAATCGCTTTTGAAGAATTTATGTTCCCATCTGCCACTTCTATTAGTAAGGGTGATATTTGTGACTGATGTGGTGATGGTGGAGTCCTGAGGCCTGGGTGATTGAATGTTGCCCATCTGCAGCCTGAAACCTTGGGGTTCATGTGGGGTCAGAGGCAGGAGTCTAGGTTGGTATTTCCTGAAACACTGCCTGGCTGAGAGAGCCTGTGTTTGCTCACAGCCAGGCGGACGGTGCCAAGTAGTGGCACATTCCTACTGTTACTTTTGCAGCCAGCAAGAGAAATGAGACAGGGCAGCCAGCAAATTGGTATTTTGAAGAATCTGCTATGTCTTTGGGTGTGATTGGGGGTGTTGGTGGGGAGGCGGTGAGAGTCTGAGGCGTGGGGTATGAGTCTAGTCCTGAAGAACCAGCTGTTTCCTGGCTAAGGGTTAGGGAAGAACAGATGCTAAAGGAGAAATAGGATGAGAGGTAAAATGATCAGCACCATGGAAAGCGCCGTGTTTCTTGCCGGGGAGGCACGCCTTCCAAGCAGCAGGGAGACTTGCCTCCTGTTTGCACCTTCCATACTGTGCGTTGATCATCTTCAGAAGGAGCGAGGAGAAGGACAGCTGTTTCTTCTGGCAGTCCTGCTAATGGGAGACTGAGGCTTAAGGGACGACTGGTTTGAGATGTTGTGGTGAGCCTGTAGAACTGGCAAACAGGACTTACAGCATGATGCGGTTAGTGCAAGACAGCCTCTTTTGCTTTCTGCTCTTGGATATAAGATAACAGCAACAAAAGGAACAATTAAAAAAAAAAACCCAAATGTCTTTTTCAGTAGAATTAGAGAACAGATATAACCTGTGGCATCTGAGGTAGGTGCAAGGGCTACCCAAGCAGCTGGGTTTGGGAGGGACCACGGGGGTGGTGGGGGGAGGTATGTGTGTGTGAAGAGGCCGAGAAGAGTGGCAGGAGGGCCTCCGTGCAGCAGACGGCCGAGAGCGTCAGTGGAGTGTGTGACCTGGAGGTGCAAGGACATCCTGAAGAACCCCAGCCATGTCCCTGATTTGCAAACGCTGGGCAGGGATTGGCGTGAGCAGAATTGAAGAAAGGTGCTTCCTGAGTCTCTTTTGCTTCAGAGAAGCAGAGGAGGTGGGTTAATACAAAGAATCCTCTAGAGAGGCCTATTTGTAGGAAGTAAAGTCTGTGGCAGTAGAAAAAAAAGTCTTCCCTCCCTCCCTGTCTCCCTTCTTTCCTTCCTTAATATTTTTCTTGAGGCATAACATACATACAGTAAAGGATACAAATATTCTTTAGCTTGCCAGAATTTACACATGTGTGTCCTTGTGCACCCACTACCCAGATCAAGATCTAGAACATTTTCAGCACCCCAGAAATCTCACTGGGCTTCCTCCTAGTCATTACCCCTCCCACAAAGAGAATTTGCTTTTAATGATGAAAGCCTGCCCTGAGCCTTCCTCCTATCCCACAGCAACAAAAAACTGGCCCAAGAAAGCCCACCTTGCAAAGTAAAAAAAGAGAAATTGAGAGCTTTGGTAAAATAGAAGCAAAGATATTATAGTGAAAAATGTCAACAGTAGCCACAAAAATTAAGGAACCCCCCCCCCCAAATAAGGAACATTCCCAGGAAAATGTTCTTAGGGAACAGGTGAAAATTGCAGTCAAGGATTTCACAATGAATTTAAAGACCTCAATGAAGCAATCATTTCTGTGAAGAAAAGCTACAAAGCAGAAACAAGAATTCTGGGAGGGATGACAGGATGGCAAGAGGTAGGGAAACGTGAGCTGTCAGTACTCGAGGAGGAAAGAGGAGGAAAAAGCCAAATCTATCTCAGAAATGAAGATCAAGTCTGAAGGGTCTCAAGGGAGAATAGACACTGGAAAATACAGTGTGGAACATAGACAATAGAAATGAGAAAGGTGAATAAATGGAATTGCAATAAGGAAAGCATTCATGAGAATTAGAAAGGAAGTAATAGGTACAGAAGACAAGCAATGGAAATTCAGCATACGTGTAATTGTAGTCCCTGAAGGAAAACACAGAATAATTGAATAGAACAAATATTTAAAATATAAATTAGGAAAGCTTTCAGGGTGTAAAAGAATACTTAAATATAAATGTTAAACAACACAAATTTGGGTGTTGGGGGAAATTACCCAGAACAGTTAACACCAAGATACAGTCTTGCAAAGTTTTGACATTAAAGATAGGGAATGATTCTCTCCCTCCTCCTCTTCCTCCCTCCCTCCCTTCCTTCTTCCTTCCTTCCTTCCTCCCTTCCTCTCTCCCTCTCTTCCTCCCTCCTATCTTTCCTCCTCCTCTTCCTCCCTTCCCCTTCCTTCCTTCCTTCCTTCCTTCTTTCCTTCTTTCCTTCTTTCCTTCCTCACTCTCATCTTCCTTCCCTTCCTTCCCCTCTCCTTCCTTTCCCAGCAGGGTAGAGGGTGAACATGGAGCTGGTATGCATAGAAGGTGGTCAGAATGACTGGAAGATTAGTCATGGGGGCAAATAGGTTAATTTATTGAGCAAGTAGATAAATATAGAGAGGATAGTAGGACCCATGTTTTCCACTGTTTGAGAAGAGAGTTATAAACATGTCAGGAGGGAAGGCTGGAAAGGATCTGGGGTGCTGGACTAGAATTAGAAGCATCGGCATGTGTCAGTATACATACATACATTTCCTAACTAATTGCAGTGAAATGGTTGGAAGCAGTGGAACTGCCGTAGCCCTGAGTGCACACTGAGTCCTCAGATCTTGGTTTCTAAATAATATCCTCCACTAAAAATTACTGGGGCTCCTCAGAGAGGAGGCTGACTCATGGGGTGGGGCAGAGAAAGTATGAAATGAGCCTGCAACGTTCTGTTTTGCAGAAAGTCAGGAAAAGATTAGAACATATCAAAAGGACGCAGACACCAGCTTGGAGTTTCCACAGGTCAAACTGAGGAATAAGAGCATGAGTAGCAAATTACAATCTGTTGACTAAAACAGGAATCCATGAGTTCAGACCATAATGAATGAATGAATGAATGAGTGAAAGAATGAATGAATATATAGATAAATAGATAAGTTAGTAAACAAATAAGTAGGGGAGAAGAGAAAACTCTTCTGTAGAGTGGGAATATATTCTGATAAATGTAGAAGGAGCAGTGGAAATAGAGACTCACCTCTTGGCAACTATCATAAAGGCAGTTGAAACAGGCAAGGGTTGTCAATGGATGCTAAGTCATGTGGGTGGAGGTGTCTTAGAAGGATCGGTCTATTGGTACAATATTGGAATAGCCTCCCACAAAATTGTAATCAAATACGATGGAAAGATGGTGAATTGTCGGTGGTGAAACCTGACAGACACCCCTGATGCAAATTAACGTCACTGGTGGTAGGATGGTTTGACCTGGGGTGCCCTGGATAGGATTCACTAACACGACATCATTGCTGTTGTATTTCTACCGAGAATGCAAGGCTTCTGTCTGGTCATGAGGAAACGTAAGATGGTCCCGGACCCTACAGAATGAAAGGTCTGTAACTCGTTTGAGACCTTAAGGACTTGAGAAGCAGAGAAGGACTGAGGAAGTGTTCCAGACTGGAGCAGACTGATGAGACATGGCTGCTAACAGGGATGTGTGTTGGTGGATAGGATCCTGGACCAGGAAGGGAAAAGAGGCATTGTTTGAGCTGTTGGAGAAATTTGAGTGGGTCTGTGGATGGGCTGTGCTGGACCAGTGCTGATGTTTTGACTCAGAGGGCTATATGGTGGTCATATGGGAGAAGGGTTCCTGTCTTTGGGAGTCATGTACTGGAGTATTTAGAGATGATAGACAACCTGCCAAAAGAAAAAAATCCCTCTCTCTCCAAAAATGGGGAAAATAGACTTTAATGTCATCATCCAGAGACTTGGCGTGGAGGGGGTATAAGCATTTGTATTGTTCTTGCAAATTTTTTTTTTAGGTTTGAAATTACTTCAGAATTAACAAAAAGACCATGAAAAAGAATAGTAAATAAAAAGAAGAAAGTCATTGGGAATCTGGGCAAAGAAATCAAGTTACTTGTGGGGAGAAAAATATCAGGTTGGTCTGTTTCCTTAACAGCAACATCCAATGCCCCAAAGACAGTGAAACATCTGAAAGATAAGCAAAGAAAGAAAATGTGAGCCAAAATTTATATCCATCCTAGCCGTCTTTTAAGTATAAAGAGTTTCGAGCCTACGGTAACTCAGGGAATATTGTTCCCATGAGCCCTTCCTGAGCAGACTAGTAGAGGATGAACTTCAGCCAGGAAAGAGAAGACTGAGGGTGAATGCTAAATATTTCCAACCATCAATCTACACTAAAACTAAGACGAAAACAAATATAAGCATTAGAACAACAGAGGAGAATGTTCTGTGCCCTGATGGTGACAAAATGACATAACCAACAAATTTGGGAACGCTGGGGGGAGGGAGAGTAAATTCTCTGAATGCCTCATTCTATAATAACAGGGACTCAAAGGATATAATTTAGAGCTGACAAAAGAAGTAACATAAGCATAATTATATTTAACAATAAATGATAAACATTAAGAAAGATAATATTACTGCCTAACATCAGGTGGTGGAAAAGAGGCAGCATAGGTAGTCAGTGGTGCCCAGGGGCTCCATCATGTGTTTATCGTCTCCCTCCCCATGTGCACCTGCCACTGTGTTAACATCTCCATGCTCTTTCATAACTGCCATCCAGGGGTGTGTGCGTCTCTCTGTCCCCACTCCAACGATGCCTTTGCTTTGCCTCTGTAGAAAGAAGTGAGGGGGAAGAAGAGAAAATAGACCAATTTTATCTTTGCTTGTACTATAGGATTAATAAATCATGTCTAAAGACATAGGTTAAGATTATTATGTAACATTGCTGTTATGAATGCAGCCACTAGAATAAAACCATGAACCCTCCCGGAAGAATCACACAGGGGGTAACAATCATAGAAAGACTAAAAATAATGCCAAGAAACCTGAAAACATGATATAAAATGAGAACCAGGAACAAACCTATTTGTCATGTGGCTAAATATAAATGAGTTTAACTCACCTTTTAAAAAGATTTTCCGATTGGATCACAAATCACAACCCAATTATATATTACCCGTAGAGATGCCCCTAAAGTAAAGTGATGCAGGAAGATTGGAAATACAGGAAGGATATGTAAAGGAATGTGAGGGAAGCACAGAAATAAAGAGTAGTAATGATGAGCTTGCATCAAATGAAGTAGAATTCAGGTTAAAATGCTTTTAATGAAATGAAGGAACTTTGTAACGCTAAAGTGTACATTTCACAGTGATAAAAAAACATAGCAGCAATATGAAAGGATGAATTTCAGGGGATGCATGGAGAAATAGACGAAAGCACACTAGTAATAGATCACTTTAATTCACGTGTTTCAATCTCCGGATAACTGGACAAAGAATAAAAATCAATATTGAAGAACTAATTAACATAATAAAGAAGATCCCATAGATAAATAGCAAACCCTGCAGACTAAATGAAAAGAATACATAATTCTGGGGCCCATGACACATTCACAAATATTGACCATCTCCTAGGGGACAAAGAGAACTTCAGCAAATCCCAAAATGTGGGGAAAAAAATAGAAGCAGTATTCTCTGATACAGTTAAGCTAGAAATTAATACTAAATCAGAAAAGCAAAAGACCATTACATTGAATGTAAAATCAAAACAAATCAAAACAAAACACTTAATGCATGGCTTAAAGAGGAAAATAAAAACTGAAATTGCAGATTTTCTGGAAAACAATGATTAATGAAAACACTATCAGAACAGATGTGCCATAGCTAAAGCAGTACTCAGAGGAAAAATGATGGTCTTAAATATTTACACAAAAGAATGATAACATATAAATTAATCATCTGAGTCAAGGAATTACAACAGAATAAAACAGATTATAGCAGAGGGAGAGCAGAAGGAAGACATAGATAAAAGTAAAATTAATGAGTTAGAAAAGAAAGCAGTTGAAATAAATTTCAAAGCTGGTTTTGGGGAAAAGCAACAGTGAAATAGATAAACTACTAGTTAATCTAATCAAGACAATGTGGGAACAAGTACAGATACATAAAATAAGAAATGATATGTGAGAAATAATCAGATTAAAAGGAAATTAAAGGAGTCAGAAGAGACTGCTTGACTCAGCTCTATGCAAATACATTTTTTAAAAGATTTTATTTATTTATTTATTTATTTATTTATTTATTTATTTATTTATTTGACAGAAGGATAGAGAGAGCCAGAGAGTACAAGCAGGGGGAGCAGCAGAGGGAGAAGGAGAAGCAGGTTCCCCGCTGAGCAGGGAGCCCGATGTGGGGCTCGATCCCAGGACCCTGGGATCTCGACCTGAGCCGAAGGCAATAGCTTAACTGACTGAGCCACCCAGGCGCCCTATGCAAATGCTTTTGAAAGCCTAAGTGAACTAGATTTTCTTTCAAGAAAATAAAATTTACTTAACTGACCAAAGAAAGGAATCCAAAATTTCCAAAGTGAAAATTACAAAGCAGAAAACCCGCCAAACTTTGAAACAGGTATACCCTACCCCAAAGAAGAAAACACCAGTCCAAATGGTTTTACAGATACAGTTCTTTTTTTTTTTTTTAAAGATTTATTTATTTATTTATTTATTTATTTATTTATTTATTTATTTATTTGACAGAGATAGAGACAGCCAGCGAGAGAGGGAACACAAGCAGGGGGAGTGGGAGAGGAAGAAGCAGGCTTCCAGCGGAGGGGCCTGATGTGGGGCTCGATCCCAGAACACCGGGATCACGCCCTGAGCCGAAGGCAGATACTTAACGACTGAGCCACCCAGGCACCCCTACAGATACATTTCTACACTAGTGAACATTAGCAGAAAAAATATTCATGGTTATCTTCATAGATTCTGAAAAGGCCTTTGAGAAAGTTCAATGATCATGTTTTAATAAAAAAATACACCCAGATGACAGGCAGCTGGGTACTTTCTTAACATACTAAAAATACATCCACCTCATACTGAAAGTCAGCATCAGGCTTCATGGGGAAACAACAAAGGAATTTTCACTAAAGTAAAGAACAGGGATCTACGCTATTAGGACGATGATTCCTTTTGCACTGGTGATGCTTGCCAATGCACTAGACGAGAGACATCAAAGAGAGAAGTGCAGAGGAGGTGAAGGTCACTAAATATGCTGGTATTGTGGTTGTATGGCTGGAGAACATAAGAAAAATCACTGGAAACCTATTCCAAACAATAAAAGAATACTATAAAGTAAAAATTAGTAAACAGAAATTAATAATCTTCATATATACAGACATCAAATAGAATATGCATTGGAGGAAAAGCTCTGTTACAATAACATCAAAAATCATAAACCGATGATGAACTTGGCAGATTTGTTGGACATGTGAGAGTATTTAAAAGCACCACTGAAGGATACAAAAGGAGCCTTGAGCAAATGGAGCGATGTATCATGTTCATGGATAGAAAAACAATAGATATCATTCTCTTTAATTTGTAAATATAATGCAATTTAAATAAAAGTACCAGATGTCCCTTTTTTCTTTAATCAGGTAAGTTTTAAAATTCACACACAAATAAGAATCCTCAAAAAAAAAAATTCTGAAAAAGAAAAACAATGTGGGAGGACCGACCTTACTAGATATTATAACTTATTTTTTAAATACACATTTCTTTTTTTTAAGATTTATTTATTTTTTTAGAGAGAGTGCACATGCAGGGGGAGGGGGAGAGGGAGAGAGAGAATCTCAAGCAGACTCCCTGCTGAGTGTGGAGCCCAATGTGGGGCTCGTTCTCATGACCCTGAGATCATGACCTGAGCTGAAATCAAGAGATGGACACTTAACCAACTGAGCCACCCAGGCACTCGGATACTAGAACTTATTGTAGTGCCTTGTTTATTGAAACAGAATGTTATAGGCACATAGACAAATAGTTAAAAAGGAACAGAGTGAATAATCTATACATAGATCCAATTGCATATGATCACTTAGTATTTGGTAAAGGTGGCATCTCAAATCACTGGAGGAAAAGTTTAAATATGTGCAATTAGGATAACTGGTTGCCCTATGGGGGAGAAATAAAGTTGGATCCATACCTCACACCATATATACACCAGGATAAAATTCAAAACAAAAATAAGATCTAAATGTTAAAACAAAACTATAAAAGTACTGGAAGATAGCACAGAGGAGGCCTTTCTAAGCAAAATTTAAATCCAGAATCCATAAAAGAAAAATCTGATATATATGACTAGATAAAAATGGAAAGAAAAAAAATACACAACAAAATCATCCGACTAGCAAAAAAAATCTACATAAAGTAAACAGAAAAGACAAATGACAAAGGACTAATCATCTTAATAAATAAAGAGCTCCAAAGAGTCAATAAGATAAAGCATTTCAATCTAATAGAAAAAAAATAGACAAAGTATATAACCAGATAATTCATGGAAAAAGAAATATAAAGGTCCTAAATGTGTTAAGAGAGATGTTCAACTCTACCTCCTAAAAAAGCTAATTAAATCTATATATAAATACCATATTTCACCTATCACATTGCCAAAAGAAAAATGTATATACATTATTAATTTTATATGAAAGTTGATGGAGTGGGAGTGGGGCAGAATTAGAATGTATTTATATTTGCATCTATATGCATAAGAAATTCGGGAAGGATATACAGCAGACTAACGATGGTTTGCCTTTAGGGGTGGTGATGTGAACTAGGGATGGACCAGGGTAGAAGGGAAATTTTTGTATGGCTTTAAAAAAAACAAACATGTAAATGCATTTTTTAAAAGGATTATTACTCTAACAGGATTTTGACATATTCACTGATATATTTGTCACAAGATGATGCATGCCCCCTTGTCTGCACGTACAGAAAAGGGTACAAATGCTTCGACTCCAACCAAATGTAATTTGCTCCAATCTTTCCCCTCCCTAGTAAGCCGTGAAGGATAACGGCCAAACTCCACCATGAGCTTTTCAGGTAAAATCAGCATCATCTCGAATCACTAACTTTTATTAGGCCCTAGAGTGTGTGTTTGTAGAATGCAGTGCATTTGCTGAGTGTGCAGTTTGCATCTCCCATGACGATTTGGTAGGGATCTGGATGGACTGTTAGATGCTTGTTTTGCAGCTTTTTAATAGAAATGTAGGCCGGTGATTGATACCGGCTTGAGACTCCTCAGCTCCCTATTATGATGTGCGTCTGCGCAGCTCCTGCAAATGGAGCATAGGACGTGACGTGATGAAGTGAATGGATCATAGAGATTGACCCGTGAAACTGCCCCAGTTCACTGGTGAGGAAACACTCCAGCCCAGGTAGGAGGTACTTGGCTAGTCAGTGGTGAGCTGGAGCTAGAACGTGAGTTCTGAGCTGGAACCTGCCAGTTCTGGGTTCTTGCCCATCTGCCCATCTCCCATGATCACAGAGGTGTTGGCTCGGTCAGTGCGGTGTTACCGCGTGCACGCGCAGTACCAGAAAGGCTCACGGGGTGGGGGTGAGTGCCCCTGTGTTAGGAGGCTTGGGTGTGAGCAACAGGAAACCTGACCCAAAGGGGCTTCTACAAAGGAGGAATTAGCTAGCAAAGCCGAGAAGTCCAGTTAGCACCCAGGGTTTCTCTCTGTAGCAAAAACCCTATATTATTTTCTCATAGCCTGTAACATCCTTGCCAAGTGTCGTCTTGGATTTGTGTAGTTGGTCACTCTGTGACAGCAGGGGCCTCTTCTGGCTCAT
This sequence comes from Ursus americanus, assembly GCF_024610735.1. Taxonomy (NCBI): domain Eukaryota; kingdom Metazoa; phylum Chordata; class Mammalia; order Carnivora; family Ursidae; genus Ursus; species Ursus americanus. Next base: position 61,915,642 of record NC_142133.1, read on the forward strand.
CTACTCTCATGTCACGTTTTAGGTGTTCCGTAAATGCTTGTGGAAGGAGTTAATTCCCTGCCCTCGGGGTGCAAGATGGAGGAGGGTCTGAGTCCAGAGAGAGATTGCTCTCAAAAACCACTGATGTGACAGTGGATGTAGGGGGCAAAAAACCAAACTCCACTGCACCTCAGAGACCGTGAGGCAGTCTTTAGCTCTCTTCGTTTTCCTGTTTCCTAAAAAATGTCTTCACTCTTCATGTTTTCCCTTCCACGGGAGGCCAGGGAGAAGCTTTCGTAGCTGTGAGGAAAGGTCCTACCTCATGGAAGCAGGAGGGCCTCGAGACCGCTCAGCTCCGTGGAGCCTCTCCCCCAGCTCTGCCCCAGCTAGAGGGTCCCCGACTGTTTCTCCTCGGGTTAGAACCAGGATTAGGCTAATGGTGCGTGATCTAGCGCGAAAGGGGGAGTCCGGGTTTAGAGGATACTTCCAATGGGACACAGACAGAGGACAGGAGTCCAAGGTGGGAGGCTCAGAGTCCCGACTTATCTGCAGAGACCAGGGTCTACCATTGCCACACCTCTCCATAAGGTCAAGTTGTGTTTTGGCCGAATGGTGGTAATGGTGGTGGTGATAATGGCGGTGATGACATCTTCCCTGTGTGGGCATTTCCATGGTATTCAGACAGGTTTTCACGTAGGGCAAGTGTTATTAGCAGATTCTAATTTGAAACCACAATTGTCATTTGTTAGTTGTGTGACCTTGGGCAAATCATTTGACTTCCTACTCTCAGATTACACCCCTACAAAGTGGGCATCAGAGCCCTCTTCCCTGTGTATTTCCCAGGATTGATACGAGAATTAAATGAGACAAAGCATAGACAGAAGCTAATCTTTTAATAACCTTGTTTTATCTCCCCAAAGTAATAGATCTTAAAGATCTTCTTAGACTAAAGCCCTCAGTTTTAGAAGAAGGAACCAAAATGACAGGAGGTTTGGCCAGGGTCCTGTGCTTAGCTAGTAGAGGAATCTGTTTCTCAGCCTCTCTGAGACAGTACTGTGGTAAGCAAAATAATGCCCTCTCTCCCCCACGCTCCCCCTGAAAAGATGTCCTCCCTAATGCCCAGAAATTGTACATGTCCATTACATGACAAAGGGGAGTTGAGTTGCTAATCAGTTGACCTTAAAATAAAGACAGGCTCCTGGATTACCCAGGTGAGTCCAGTGTAATCACAAGAGTCTTTAAAGTGGAAGAAGGATGGGATGCTTGGCTGGCTTGGTTGGTAGAGCATGCAACTCTTGATCTCAGAGTTGTGATTTTGAGCCCCATATTGGGTGTAGAGATTACTGAAAAAAATAAAACTGTAAAAAAAAAAAAGTGGAAGAAGGAGGCAGAAGGAGGGGGTCAGAGTGACTCAGTGTGAGGACTCTACTCTCTGTTGCTGGCTTTGAAGGTGGAGAGGAAGGAAAGAGGCCAAGGGATGCAAGCAGCTTCTAGAAGCTCGATGAGGGAAGGAAGCCACTTCTCCCCTAGAGCCACCAGAAGGAGCACACCCTTGCTGACACCTTGATTTCAGCTTCACTGAGACTCGTGTTGGACTTCTGCAGACCTGTAGGTCAATCCGTTTGCACTGTTTTATGCTACTAAGCTTGTGGTGATTTGTTACAGCAGCCCTAGAAAATGAACACAGGTACCATGTCTCCTATTTTACAGATGCGAAAACTAGGCAGAGAAAGGTAGAGACTTTTTCCAAGTCATAAATCTCAGGTGCTTTGGGAACTTTCTCTAGGCAGAGAAAGGAGTTGATGTGTTGAGTGTATTTAATAATGGCTGTGAGAGATAGCCTGGAAGAGATTAGGATATTAAATAGATGGTCTTGGAAAGAAATCTTCCTCTCCTCCTAGCTAGCCGGCATCCTACCTATGGAGGGTCAAGAGTTTTAAAATCTATTATTTTTCAGTGACCTGGTGTAGTCATGACTTGTCCTGATGGGTAGGCACTTTGACTTTTCTTTCTTTTTTTTTTTTTCCCCAGGAAGAGAACATTTTAGTGGGAGGGTAAAAAGTAGGAAGTCGGAGCAGAAACCATTTTTTGTATAATTGTAAGTACATCCTTTTTAAGGGTGATTTCCCCTGTGCCCAGTTAGCACTAGGTAGGAAGGAGTAGCTTCATGCAGAGCCCATGCTGTTGCTCTGCTGTTGGGGCTGATGCATATTCGTGCCCCCATCTGGAGCAAGGTTGCAGTTCATAGACACTGAATGCTGGGTGGGATTCTAGTGGTCACTCCACCTAGTGGTATTTGTGTTGGTGGCATTAAGCTATTAAGATGACACATCTCTACCAAAGTTAAGTCACTTCTGTGTTGTCTCGACTCTTCTATTTATATCTCTTTAACTCAGCACGTTATTTGTACCCTTAGTGACTCAGCTAGAATATGCTCATTGATCCCACTCCAGACTTGACATTTGCCTGGTGGTTCTTTTGTATCAGCTCTTGGCCTCTTCCTCATTTTGATCTTGATAGTCCTGTCCCGTGGCTCTGACCTTGCTCCTGGTCCTGTCTGCTCACTGGAAAGACGAACCACTGAGGCCAGAAAGGAGAAGATTGCTGCATGGGGCCCAGTATCTCCGGGGCAGCAATGGGACCAGAGCCCGGTTTCTCCACTCCCTTCCTTGTCCCCTCCCAGCACATCCCCTCCAGCCAGTGTGTGTAGGAACATCATTGCTGGACCGGATATGGCTTGTGCCTTCCAGTCTCCAAGCCAGCCTCATGTTCTTTGGAGAAACTAATCATGAATTTCTGTTCTCCCTATGCTAAATGCTGAGAGCAGAGAAGAGGCTGAGACACCTGGGAAATGGTGAAGTCTGGCATGTGGAAGAAAATGGATCCAGGGAGACCCAAGGCCAGAGAGTGATTAAGGGCACCTGGCCATGTAGTGCCAAATGTCCAGCTTCTGTGGCTCTCTGACCACACAAATAGCTTTGGCCTGCAAATGGAGCCAGGTCAAAGCCTGCAGCTGAGTGATCTTATTGTCCCAAAACAAATGTGAATTACCTGCGTTCAGTGGGTTTCTAGCCAATCAACATGCTTGAGAGGGGTTTCTTAAGTCCTGCTCAGGGAAGTTGAGCCTGGGCCGTGGTCTAACCTGGCAGCTCTGCTGTTCTATGCTCATGGATGTTTTTCTTTCTGAGAGGCTGCAAGCCTGCGGAAGTTTTTCAGGCCATTTGCATTCAACACCTGCTGGATGCTACGGAAATAAAATGATGTATACATGATAGATAATAATAAGAGATGCAACGCTTGTCATTTGTTAACAGTGCTATTCATTATTCTTTGCAGCAGCGTGGTGTGATAGACTCATGTTATCCTCTTTTTGAAGAGGAGAGACACAAGCACGGTGTGTGGGAATCACATATCCTGTCTTTGCTCCCTGCTCGGTTCCAGACTCCCTAGACACTGCCTGGAGAGGTGGCGTGGCCTCTCCTGTAGGTTGGCTAATAGGATCTGAAGTCCCCAGTCCTGGCAGAGCCCCGCCAGGCCCTCATGTTTTGAGTCTCCCCTTATAGTTGTTTGAGCTGTAAGTCAGAGAATCCTCCCCAAGCTAGCTCCTGCAAAATGAGGCTCTGGCAGTGGTCCGGAAGTGTGGTCCTGGAACCCAGGCCTCCTGAGGAGTTGGGAGCCCAGGACCGAAAGTCTGTTGCAAGCCCCTGGAATAGTTCTTCTGTCTCTTCCTTGCACTCTCTGTATATCTGCTGTATTCCTCTTTCCTGGCAGAACAACCTTTTCTGCTCCTCAGCTCACATGCGGGGCAGAAAGGTTACACTGCCAGCCACACAGAGCTCCCTTGTCCTCTGCCTCCTCCCTGAGCTGCTCTCAAGTTCTAAGGTAAAAGACCCCAGTGGGCCCAGCCCCAGACAGGAGGCATTCCTAGTCCCCTAAGCCGTGGCCGAAGCATGTTGCACAAACATGGCATCCCGGAAGGTCCTGCCCTGTGGATGCTCGTGGGCTGGTTAAGGAGGTCTTGGCAAGACGAGTACTCTTCTAAAGATGACCAGATACTGGTCACTGATCACTGCATTTCATACTTATAACGTTGTATGTTTACTACTTCAAATATATATAGTGTTCAGGAACTCATGGCTTAAGACAGCTCAGGCAGCTCGGATGCTTCTTGATATGGAGCTGAAATGGGTCTTTGGCCCCACATTTACTCCTTGCAGCCGGAGCAGGATCCTTATCTTCTTTCTTTGAAGAAGTTGAAGTTGAAGGCACCCCCTTACTTCACTCTCTAACCATTCTTCCTCTGATGCATACATGGCTGAATCCCAGCATTTTCCCGTTTGCCCTCCTGAATAGGATCCATTTTGTCTGTAATCCCTCTGAAAGTGGAATTCCCAGCGCAGCATCAAATCCCAGCTCATTCTAGATCCTTTTCTAGGAGTAGCCTTGGGGCAGGTAGAAAGATGGTCTACATCAGGAGTTGGCGAAATTTTTAACTAAAGGGCCAATTAGTAACTAATTTGGCTTTCCAGGCCATATGGTCTTCGTACAGCTTCTCCCCAGTAGCTTTCTGGTGTTGCATGAAAACAGCCAGAGAGTATGTAAGCAAGTGAGTGTGGCTGTGTTTCAATCAATCTTTATTTATGGATGCTCTAATTTGAATTTCATGTAACTTTCATGTGTGACGAAGTACTCTTCTTTTGACTTTTTTTCCATCCACTTAAAAATGTAAAAACCGCTCTTAGCTAATCTGTCATCCAAAGACAGGTGGAAGGTTAGATTTGGGTGGTGGGCCACATTTTGCTGACCTCTAGTCTATGTTCTGTCAATAAGGTCCCTCAGTCCAAACATAGACTGTTGCTTTCACCCAAGCCTGAAATATCACCACTGCTGAAGAAGGAAAACATTGCCCTCTGCGGAAGAGGAGAAGGGAGGTCAGAGGGACAGTTAATGCAGCCTTTGTAACTTTAGTATGAATTAGTACTAACGACTTCCCTTTGTAAAAACACTTGCCCGTTTCTACAACATGCATTATTTGCTTCTGTCCTCACAGCATCGGTGAAGCAGATACTTTAATATCTACCTTCACAGTTGAGGAGAAAGTCAAAGATTAAGTGACTGACTATCTTGGGCTCCACCGTTCAGACAGAGCTGAGACTTGGGTCATGTTCTCTTTCTACCTGTGTTAGCCTGTAACAAACCATTTCTTGGGCACCCACTTGTGCCTGGCACACTGCTAGAGAAGGAAATTCAGATGGATAAGATATAGTCCCAGACCTAGAGAGCTCAGAGGCTCGTGGGAGAAATACCTGACGGCAGCTCAGCCCTTGGATGGAAGCTAAGAGTCAGCTGCTCCTGGAAGCTCAGAAAAGGGGACCCTCCCCTCCCCCAGCTGTGGACTGCGGTGCTTCTTGAGGGACACTTTGCTCCAACAGAGGAGGAGAGATGGGCAGGCTTGCAATTCTGGTGTCTGGAAATGATGGCAACTTGGGAGGATAGGTTGGAGGCCTCGAGGGGGCGGAAGGTGAGCACCCTTACCTGCCTCACGAGTTTGCCTGTGGCGGCCCTGTTGCCATGCAGGTGTTCTCTGGACCAAACCTGTTTTCTCCACATGTAACTGGGAGGTGTTAAAGATGGCGGTGCGGAACCTTCTGAAACTGACAGGTCCCTTGAACTGAGGCTTCAAGGTACACTCAGCCACCCGGGCTCAGGCTGGGAAGGCCCTTGAGAGTGGGCTCCCTCTGTTCTTCAGATATAAATAAGATCCACATAGTTGGGATGGAGGGAGCATGCTGGGTGCTTGTTATTTCTGGGACCCCTTGCATGAAATACAGACTCCCTAGCATCACCTGTCAGATCTGGCAGTTTTTGTTTCATTAAAAATAAAACAGAAAGCCCTCTAAGCAATGGCATTAAAGAACATCTGGAAAATAACCCTCTGCTTTTCCACGGAAGATGTCAGGACGTCCAAGGCAGAATTGATGAAAGAATTTTTGAAGCAGTCAAGAAAAGAAAACGGATCAGGCTTCAGATAAGTTGGCATAAGAAGTGAGGGGAGAAAGAAAAAAAAAAAACCCACCAGAAAACATGTCTGTCTTCAAAAACAATAGTTCTGGTGGCTGACTCTTACCAGCTGATGTTGCTTGATTTGTTCTGATTCGAGCTGGCTGTCCTAGCAGACAGTAACAAATACTTTTTCTTCTTGAGCCAGTTAACAAGTAATTAAGCCTCCTTGGCATGAATATCATTGTGCCATTGGTATCATGGGGGGTTCGGAAGAAGCAGTCGGCATGGCCCCCGTGGCTCCTCAAGCTCACGTCCAGCAGAGGGAAGGGACGAGCACGTTGTGCATCAGACAATGGGAAGGCTGATCAGGTATTTGGGCTGGGGTGGAGATCACAGATGCTGTAGGAAAAGGGAGGGGCCGTGGTAGGCTAGAGTCGTTAGCAGACGCTTTCAGGGAGAAAGTGGGACTTCATAGAATTTACATGCGGGGAGAAAATTAAAATGACATTTAAGGAGGAGCAAACAGGGGCAATAAAGTACCCCCTCCCCCCTGCCAACCACACTCTGCACCCATGGCCTTGCCTCATCATTCCCGGAGAAGACTGAGTCCATTCCATCTGAGCTCATCTTTCCCCTCCCAGGCTTTCAAGCGCTCTGGCTTCTGTATCCAACGTTCCCCTTCCTGTGACAATGGAGGATGCACACGCCTGCGGATCTAAGGCCAGCTCCTCCACTTGTCCTGGGGAGCTCACTCCCTCTTGCTCTTCTCATTGAAGAAGAGATTATTGCCCTTCCAAAGCTAAGCTCATCTCTCCCGGGCACCCAAATCCTCTTTCATTTTAATAGATCATTTTCCCATTAGTATATAAATATATCTGGCATCACCTATGTTGAAAATAACCCTAACTACACACTTCCTCCTTGCGTCAGTCAGCTTTATCCTCCGTAATGCTGTGTAACACAGAACCACAGCATCGCGGGGGCGTACAAGCCGGATTTGTGTTTTTGCTCATAGGCTTGGCAGGCTGGATAGGGCTCTGCAGATCTAGGCTGGACTTTCAAGTTGTGGGTTGCATTCTAGTCTGTGCCACATGTCATTCATCGTCCATCACCCAGAGGCTCCCCAAAGTATGGTCTTCTAGTGGAGGGAGACGAGCCAAAGAGAACAAGCCCAACTGGGCAAGCATACCTCAAGCCCTTGTTGAGGACATATCTGCACCTCTCATTGACCAAATCACATCAGATGCCCAAGCCCAACGTCAGTGGGCTGGGAAATACCCTTCTCTCATGGAGACTGAGAGAGGGAGCAAATACTTGCTGAACAATAAGATACCCTATTCTTTCCTCTCGAGTGCCTTTGTTCTGGTTCTCAGATAGCCAAACCTTAGAAGAGATTGCCAACGCACGATGTCCCCAGTTCCTCCTGTCCTTTTCTCTCTTTATTTCACTCCAGTGGCTCTGCCACCACCCCACCTGGGCCCATCTCGTCAAGGTCAGCAACATCGTCCATACTGTCAAGGCCAATGCATGTGTTTCCATGCTTGTCTTACTTCCTCCACCTAGTGGGTCACTCCCTCTTTCTGAAATTCCTTTCTCTTTTGAGCAGCTCCTGGTTTTCCTCCTCCCTCCCTGACTCCTCATCTGCCCCCAGCTCCGTGGTGGCATTTCTAATAATGTGGTCTGGAGCTGCTCTTCTCTTCTCTGCTTTCTCTAAACCCCATCATTGTTCACAGTTTGAATACCTCCTCTCTGTTGGTGACTCCTGAATGTACATCTGTAACCCAGGGATCTGATTTTTAGCCTCCTCTGCTATTCAGCCATCTTGACATTGACATTTGGATGTCATGGTCGCCCCCACACTTAACACCGCCTCATGGAAATGCTTTTCCCTCTGTAATTTGCCCCTCAATATCCTGACCCTCAGCTAAACAGGCCATGTTGGCACCGGCCTCAGAGCCTTTGGGAAGGCTGTTTCTCATGCCGGAAATGCCTTTTGCTCTTCTCCCAATTCCTGATCCCTGCTCCCCCTCCCGTGACTGGTGTCTGGTCATCGTCCAGGTCCTGAAGACATGTCACTACCCCGGAGAAGCCCTCCTTCTCCATTCAATCCCCCACATGCCGCCTCATTTTTCTGTGTGTCCTACCGGTTAGCATAATGGCTCATTCTTCTATTGTTCTCTTGGATGTTGTCTGTCTCCCTAAGTAGGACGTACACTTCTTACTTAGCCCATACTCAGTAAATATTTGTTGAATTAATGAATTTGAAAGGCCCTTGGAGATTGTCTCGTTCACTGTTTGCCGACCTGCAGGCTCTGGGCCCCCGGAGGGCTGTGGAAATATGACCGTGGGTCCGAGGACCCATAGTACACGAATCACTGCTTTGCTGTTGGATAACTAAGTAATAAATCTCACTCATAGGCGTATTACTGTTTTTCAAATGATGGCATTGTAATGAATAAAGTACAAATTCATTTGAAGGTATTCCTAAATTCATAGAGCTATTTTATCTCACCTATGAACATAATTTGTATAACTTCTACCTTTATAGCTGTAACCACAGTTGCAGAAGGATGAAGGTACTGGCTCAAGGTCACATTCTTCCACAGTAGAAAGGCCTGGAGGGGGTTGGAAAGGAAAGGTCAAGGGACTGGGGAGCTGTAGAGCCTGGTGATTAAGAGCGCGGCTGTGAGGCCGATACTCTGACGGGACCTGCTTCAGCGGGTGGCCGCATGCCCGCAGGCCTGAGCTGCTGTGTGTGGTTGAAGGGATGCGCCTGGGACTATAGTAGCAGGTGTCAGGGTTGAAGAGCTAGTGCCTCTGAGTGCCTGAAAACGAAGGGCTAGTCTGGAATAGAGTGTGGTCCCATCCAGAGAGCTTGGGATGCAGGGAAGGTCTGACGGCCCGGGTCGGCTGTGATGGTGGCAGAGCCGGTGTCACATGTAGGCAAGAACTGAGCACTTCGGTTCGAGGAGCATCAGAAAGCAGGAGAGAGCTGAGGGGTCATGGTAATGCCTGGAGAGGAAAGGCAGTGGCCGCTAACGAGCACAGAGGAAGGCGGAGGGGGAATGATGGCAAGGCCAAGGGGGAGGGTCTGGCAGCGGTGGCAGGCCCTCGTGTGGGACTTGGGGTTCCCTGGTGAGCCCGTGGGTGCCCAGGCCAGGGTGTGGCAGAGACCGACCTCCCTGCCGGGCCCGCTGTTCCTCCTGCTCCTTCCCTGCTGCTATCCCATGGGTCAGGCTCCCTCGTTGTCTTCCGGCTAGGGTTTGAACGCATCTGTGGCTTTTCTCAGGAGCATCTTTTTGAAGCTCTGGAGGTCATGCTTGAGCACTGGCGCCGTCCTTTCTCTAGAAGACTTTGTCTTGATCCTGGCCGGCCTTTCTGGATCCCCGGAAGATGAGGAGCAAGCAATGGAGACTCCAAGTCAGGCTTCTAGTCAGTCAAGTCAGCCTGGTCCGGTTAAATGCCGTCAGTGGGGCAGTGGGCTCTCTTCTGTTTGTCTTGTGGGCCTGGCACCCCGGTGGGTTAGCAGATGTCTTCTTGAAGTTACGTTCCCCACATATGGAGGGCTGCCCTGCGCCCCACGCAGTGCTGAGCGTGATGCATATGCTGGCTTGGATGCTCACACCCGCAACAGCTGAGCCAGCTGGTGGAAGAAGAGGCCGGGGTTCAGCGAGTTTAAGTGACTTGCTCCAGGCACTAAGTTATCCAGGAGCAGAGCCGTTATTCCAGTCCTGACGTGTAGGGCGTCGCACCCATGCTGCTCTTTCACTAGCCCGCCCAAGCAGTGTTCCCAAGGAGGTCACCAGCCCCACCTCCGTGGCCCAGGCAAGCTGAGCTCTGGGTCAGAAATCGCAGCCCTTAGTAAAGGTGGAGGAGCTGGACGTATCTCCTGCCGGGGTTCCCTTGCACACTGGGCGGCTGGCCCAAGGAGGACTCCCCTTCTGGCCCCGGGGTTTCTGCTTGCTCGCATCAGCCATCATTAGTTTGGTGCACGTTCCGGGTCCCTGTCCAGAGCCACCTTCAGGGTTCCGGAGTCAGCTGTTTGAGCTTCAGCCAGCACACCGAACCACCTAACAGCTTCCTTGTCTTGAACAACTCTTCCCTTAGCTTCATCTTCCACTTCTCTGAGACCTCCTCACCAAAAAAAGGAGGGAGTATAGTATTGCTGATTTCAGAGTTCTGTGTTGAGGATTGAGGACGGGGGGTGTGCTGAGGCTAAACTGGAGGTTTGGACTGGAACCCAGAGTGCTTTCTCCTCTGGTGTGCTGCGTGCCGGCAGGCTGGAGAAACGGTGTGCCTCCATCCGTCCCCAAGCCCCTCAGGGAGCTAAGGGGGTCCCTGGCTGTGTCCCCAGCAGCAGTCTGTCACCAGGATTTTCCAGGGTTTCCGTGCTCCCCCTGTCTGAAGACTCACCAGCAGCAAGAGAGGAAGTAGGGACCCTCAGCCGGGTGACTGCCCTTCCCTTGGGTCACACAGGGGGCTCGGTGACAGGGTTGTGGGAAAGACCTTTCCGCAGAGGCCCATGCAAGGAAGCAGCAGGTGGGCATCCCAGCCCCAGGGCCCGGCACCTGCCAGCTCCTGCAGTGACGCACTGGGCAGATGTGAACGCTTGGGGAAGGATAGGGAGGCCAGCTGAAAGTCCGTGATCCCAGGCACAGCCAGACGCCACGTCCTTAACCATCCCCTCCCACCTCCTGTTCTGTTTCCTTTAACTGGAACCGTCAGAAGGAAATGATTAGACTGGGCAGCTCATTAACAGTTATCGATTCACTACGTTCCCTTCACCAGGTGCCATAAGGGATAAGCTAGACGTGGTTCTCAAACAAGAAAACCCTGCTTTGCCCTTGAGAAGATGTGCCTGGCTCCCTGACTCTACGGGCCTTTGAGCCCCACAGCTAAAGGCTCCTGGGGCCACCTGCAGCTTCCGGCCCACCCCCAGGCTCTGTGATCAGTCTGGGTCCTTCTCTCCCTGAGAAGGAGCCACCATCCCAGTTTGCCTGGCTCTTTCTGGCTTTGGCACTAGATGCCCCACATCTTGGGAAATCCGTCAGTCCTGGGCAAGCTGGACAGTTGGTTACATTAGCAGGGAACACTTCACCACCATCATCATCAGTAATAATCAGTACTGAGCACTTCGCATGTACCCAGCTGACCTGTGACATGCGTTCTAAATCTTTGGGAGGCCGATCAATACTCCCTTTTAGGAAGCTGAGACAGAAGTTGCAGCTAATTTATCTGGCTAACTGTACCATTTCCCTGAACCCCTAACTCATGCGTGGAGCATCTGGTCTGCTTCCTGTGGGGCCCCTCTAATCCTCTTGTTCTAAAAACTGATTCCCTCCTAGCTTCTGCCTTGTCCTGGTTTGTGGCTGTCGGCCTCTCCTATGGCTGAGGTCCAGTGAGTACTACAGTCCCCTGTGACCAAGGTCAGCCTTGTTCCTGACCTCCATCCCAGAAGTCTACAAGAGCCTTGAGTATCACGCATGAACTTCAGTCCCTAGGCTTGGCCTTGACACCCGCCCTCTGGATCCCGCATGGCTGTCTTCACCTGTGCCTGCTCATTGACATCTCATGGAATTTATGGAATATTGACCTGAAAGTGAAAAACAGAATGGTTGTCTGCGGGTGGGGGTGGGGGTGTAAGTCTGTGGGTGGTTCACCCTCGTGGTCACGCGGCTGACGGGGAGCTGTGCTCCCTGCCACTGCTGAGTATCGTGAGAGTATCATACTGCATATTACTAGCCTGAGAAGAGATCAAAGTTCAAAATGTAAAGCATGGTTTCCACTGAATGCATATTGCTTTGCACCGTGGCAGAGTCAAAGAGGGGCAAGTGAAACCCTTGTCTATCAGGGACTGTCTGCAGTTGGTGCTTGGTTGGCCTTCCCGGGATTATCTGCTCCTTGTCCTGTTTGCATGGCATGGGGAGCACGTCCTTTTCATATCAGCCTCAGCATCACGTAACTAGGCCAGTAGACCACTGAACATAACATCATGCACTTCGGTGGCATGTACAAATGACGTTTGGGTAGGGTGGGCTCGATTAAAATCGAATTGATTCAAATCATGATTTGAATCACTAGTCAGGAAGAGTCGATTAAATCAATATTTTCCCTTCAAAAATGCATTCGTTTTTGATATAATTTTAATGCACAGTCTTCACAACTCTGACAGAGATAGATGTGGTTTTCATTTTTAGAAGTTACATACCATGCATTTTTAAGCTGTGATTTATTTTGACATTTCGTTGAATCAATTTTGCAGCCACTTCTGAGTCTTGAGTGATGACTTGGTTATTTTATTTACCAAAGCTAATCAAACAAATGTGTATAATTTTCCCAACAAAATAAGCATGTGCACTTTTGAATGTTTTAACTATTTTTTGCTGTAAATGTAAAAATGTGTCTTTGCTGAGATAAATTAGACTGTTTGGGGCAGATCCAACCCAAAATACGTGTCTATTTTGGCGTTAACTCAGTCTTTACCTTTCCTTTCTGCTTATTTACGTATTAGAAGAGAAAGGTGAACTTTTGCAGTTCCCAGATGATTTTTATTTTTATTTATTTTTTTTAGAAGATTTCATTTACTTATTAGAGAGAGAGAGTGCACGCACAAGTGGGAGGAAGGGACAGAGGGAGAGGGAGAAGCAGATTCCCTGCTGAGCAGGGAGCCCTGTGCAGGGCTCCATCCAGGACCCTGACCGAGATCATGACCTGAGCCAAAGGTAGACACTTCACTGACTGAGCCACCCAAGAGCCATCAATGATTTTTAAATTTAGAATGAATTCGTCTTCTTTGGTAGACATTCTTGGATGTGTAGAGAAGAGATAGTTGTGATCACACAGACTTGATCGATACCCCTCTTCATCATTGTTGAGAATCCATGAGCTTGACCTCTGCCAGCCATTCACATGGCCTTCCAGCATCTTTTGTGATCAATTGAGCTTTACCCTATCTGAAACAAATTCCCTTTACAGGGATCAGTGGATTTTATTTTAAGAAAGTATTTTCACAGTAACAAATCATTTTTAAGGTACACGTTTGGGGTCAGACACAGTCTTAGAGCTGTCTTATTGAAGGGCTGCTTCTCTTCTGCCAGCATTGAATGTTTGGGATACATAGTTTTAGAGGCCCAGATAACATACTTGGGTTTATGAGTTTACCTCTGTCTTTTCTGATCCTGTTTCTGGCATCATCTCTTAGAACTCGGCCATACACGTTCTCTGCCTGCTGGGGAGTCAGGTGTCTGTTGTTACATGAATAGATAAAGAAAATGTGGTATAAATATACAACGGAACATTATTTAACCATAAAAAAGGAAATTTTGTCATTTGTGACAGCATGAATGAACCTGGATGACATTATGCTCAGTGAAATAAGCCAGACACAGGAAGAGAAATCTACGTGATCTTACTTATACATGGAATCTATAGTCAAACTCATAGAAGCAGAGAGTAGAATGGTGGCTGCCAGGCGCCTGGGAAAGGGAAGTGGGGACATGCTGGCCACAGGGTGCAAGGTTCCAGATATGAAGGATGAATGAATTCTGGGCACATACCGTACAGCATGATGACTATATTTAATAATGCTTTATTATACGCTTGGAATTTGCTGAGAGTAGATCTTAATTGTTCTCACCAGGAAAAAAAAAAGGTAACTGTGTGACGTGATGATAAATTATGTTAAAAAAAAAAAAAGATTAAAAAGGACCTATATTTTCCAAGCTCTCCAGTTTTTTGTTTGTTTGGGTTTTGTTTAGGACTTGGAATATAAATGCATTTGTGTTTACCCTTTTCATATAGTCCTAATTGAATAGGATCATAATATTTTAGAGTTGGAAAGAACACAGTGATCTCCAGGTCTCGTCCTCAAACTAACACTTTAATGTAAAAATTCAGTGACTTACACGGGTGGCAAGCGTGGGATGGGAAACTGTGTCCTGTGAGTCTCCTGGAAGAGGGTGTTTACTGTAATAAATCGTGCCTGGACTTGGGTAATTTCTCCTCATAGTCTTCGTTTCTGGAAAGAAATGATTTTTTAAAACTCTTCTCCATATACCAACATCTAACTTCTATTCCTTTTACAGCTGCCCTTCACTGGACTTTGATATGCTGCACGTCCAGTCGAAGTGTGGGATGGTTTCTTAGTAGGGACACCAGATTTAGCAAATAGAAATAGAGGACACCAGTTATACTTGAATTTCAGCTAATCAATGAATACTTTTTTAGTAGAAGTATGTCTCAAATATCACATGGGACATACTTATACTAAAAACTGAACTGGGCGTCGTGTTTTTTATCTTGCGATCCTATTCTTCCTGTTATTCAGGGTAATGTGTTTTGTTTGGTTTCCCGTGATGTCTGTAAGGTGTCAGGTCACATTCATAATCCACCTGATGGGCTCAGACACGCTTGAGTTATATGCTCTTCTGTGTTGTTTCATTAAAAAAGAAAAAAAAAAAAGAAAAGAAAACGACACTTACTTTGGTCTGCTCTGGTTTTGCCCCCTGTAACATTTTCATGAACATGCACCACTGCATCCCTTTGAGAAGGGATCCCGATGCCTGCAGGGCCCATTCCCTGCCTAAAGCAGCCTGCGCGGCCCCAGCTTGCAGGGGAATGGCGCGATGCAGGACTGGGGGGGCTGGAGCGGTGCTCTGAGCTCACCGCCTGCTCTTTCCTGGGAGCCCCAGGAGGTTTGGGGTCAAGGTGACCACCAGAGGAAGTAGGTGAGGTGGGGGGCTGAGTGACCTGAACCTCACTGTGCCCAGAATGGGAGATCGAGACCCTTGTGACTCTGGAAGCCGATGCAAAGCTCATGCTGACACACTCCCTTGGCCGGTTGGTGGGCACCTCACCGGGAAACTGATTATCGTGAGGTGCTTTCTCATGGGAGGAGCACCTCTTGTCTGTCTGTCTTCCCTCTTGAGGTGGGGGCCTGGGCAGGGGCTCCGGGTTCAGAGAAGCTGTTCTCCCAAAGGTGTGGTCACCTCAGCCATATATCCTGATATGCATTTCCCTTTCTTCTCTGTTTCCTCAAATTGAAAATGCTCTGCAGCTCAGACCTGAGCCCAGCCATCCCCCTTAGAAGCCAGCCACCCCCAGCCCCCCGGTGTAGCTCCGAAATGGGCTGGTGCAGCAGGGTACCCGAAGGGGCCTGACTTTGCAGCCCTTTGCTCCTCTGGTCTGCGAGTGAGCCCTACTCTGCCCTGTTCTTTCTCCGCAGCCCAGTTCTCGCAAGCTTGAATCTTGTCTCTGGCCTTGGTTTTATGTGCCCGTGCCACTCCCTGCTGCTTATCTGGGTGGTCTCACCATGCTGTCCAGCTTCTGGACCTTGGCCATGCGTGAAAAGCCTGTCGAGTGGGCAGCATGGCCCCCAGGAGCTCGGGCCTGCAACCTTCCCAGTTGGGATGCTCTGCAGGGTTGGGGTGCACTGCAAAGCTGGGCCCAGGAAAGCTCACGTCAACCGGGGCCGTGAGGGGTACGTGGGACTGATTTGATGGGGGTCCAGGGAGGCCAGATCCTTCCAGGATGGCTTTGATGAGAACTTCAGACGTAGGCCTTTAATTCTAAAGTCATCTAGTTGGCTTTGATTCTGGACAACTTTCGGGTAACCTTTAAAGTGATAGAGTTTCTTTATCAATCTGTGTTCTTTTAATGAGAGAAGGGCTGATTGAGATTGGAGTTAGGGGGCAGACCCAGTGAACTTCTGATTGACTAATGTTATCAAACCTAATTACTATTTTCAAAGCCTTGCTGAACCTCGGAACGTTGTCGAGTAGGATCATTACTGTTGGAGTTTTCTCTGCCCGAGCCTGAGCTTTGCCTGCCAGAGCCCGGACCTGGCGCGTTCCGCCTGTTGCCCCTGTTGACTGCAGCACATAATTGGTCCTGGCCTTTGTCCAGCCTCTGCATCCCTGACCCAGCCCAGTCTCCACTGGAGCCAGGCTCCTCCACATTACCCTTGGCCCTTCCCTTTCTCCTTCTTGTCACTTCTGCTGGGATGGAGCAAAGTCCCTATCTCCCTGTGGGCTGCCCCAGCCTCTGGGTGTGCGCTGGTCTGGTCCATACCCAGGGCCCCCATGGGCCTGGAGTGATCAATCCTGGTCGGGGTCCTTGGCCAGTGCACTGCAACCTCTGCCCCTGGGCTGTCCCTGGACCTCACGTGCAGTGGATGGGAGGCCGTGGTGCGGCTGCCCTGCCAGTTACGGGCTGAAACCCAGAGGGGAGGAAATGGAGTGAGAAGTGTGTGTGTGTGTGTGTGTGTGTGTGTGTGTGTGTGTGTGTGTATGTTTTGTCAGTACTTAGGGAAAAGCCGGTTTAATTAAAGGCAGATCAAGAGGTAAATAAGGATTTCTGGGGATCATGGAAGGGGACTTTTGGGCACTTTTGATGTCATTATTGGATGATAGAACTGTTTATTATTTTAAAGTTTATTTTACAACTTAGGCTTTCATTTGCTTCATAGAAGAACTCTTAGACATCAAACGAGATTAGCTGGTGTCTTTGGAGGTTTGTTACAGGATTGGAAATTGGGAAAGAAATATTAGAGAGAAGGAAAAAGTCTGTCCTGAGATAACTGAGGGGAGAAGGGGGACAGATGTTGTGGAGGGAAGCAGATGTTCAACTGGAGAAAAGGAAGCCACTTGAGATGGTGGGAGCTGAGCTGTGGATGGTAAGAGATGGGCATGGATATTGGATTTCAGAGCCTCCTTGAGGAATACAGGAGAAACTAACAGGGGACCCACAGCTTGAGATTAAGATGAGGGGTCCTTTAAATGCAGACCGTTCTTGAGGACTCACGTTTGTGGCCATCGGCATGTCACTTAACCTAAACTTTGCACCTGCTTTTACTGTCTGGAAAATGGGTCTCCTAATGCCCACCCCGCCATCGTTTCAAGAACCAAATGAGATTGATGTTTGTAATGGCTCAGCACAGTATCTGGCATATCTCATCAATAGAAGCTGCGGTAGTGCTTTTGTCATAGGGCTATGGTGTTATTGTGCAGAATGCTCATTCGCATAGGACCCTTGAAAGCTGCGTCTACGTAAGTTTGCTGGAGCTTATGACCGTCTAGCTACCCTAGGTGACCTTATGTCCCGGCTCGCTCAGCCAGTCCCCTTTGTATGTGTTGTCCCAGTGTACTTGTTAGCAATGCCTCCTTTCATTCATTTTTTTAAAAGATTTTTAGAATTTATTTGAGAGAGAGAACAAGCAAGAGAGTGCACAGGAGCATGAGCAGGGGGGAGGGCCAGAGGGAGAGGGAGAAGCAGACTCCTGGCTGAGCAGAGAGCCCGATGCAGGGCTCGATCCCAGGACCCTGAGATCATGACCTGAGCCAAAGGTAGGCGCTTAACCGACTGAGCCTCCCTTTTATTCTTAAGTGTTCTGGTTAGATGACAAGTCGTATAGTTACTCTACGTATGGCTCTTAATGTCTAAATCAGTAAGACAGTGTTATTGCATTATTCATTGTTTCCTATTTTCTCAAAGAGATTTTGAGTTTCTTGAGGCCACTATGTGTGTGTGTGTGTGTGTGTGTGTGTGTGTGTGTGTATACATACATATACATATGTGTGTGCATGCACGCGCACACACACCCACACACACACCCCTCCTACTTCTTTTGTATCTGCAATGGTGCTTCTCCGGTGCCCATCCCATAGCAATGTTGGAGACCTCATCCTTCAGAGGTCCTCTCTGCAAGACCCCCTTTCACTGCTCGATGGGCCTTTCATAGAGAGGGGTCATCAGAGGACGGTGGGCTGAGAGGAGGGGTGGAGAGAGGGCGTTCATAGACAGGGAGCCACAGACAGACGGCGGTTTGCTTCCTTCCCTACCACCTCAGAGCTACAGGCTCCTGGGCAGTCAGTGAACTTCTCGGAGGCTCTGTTTGTTCATAAAGAAAATGTGAGTCACAAAGGATACCTTGAAGGCTTGTTCGAAGGACGACATTGCATGGCGACTGAACTGGGTGCCCAACAGACGGGAACCTTGCGCAGGACAGCCCTCTGAGTGTGCGCGTGCAGCCTCGCATCCCTGCCTGCCCCTGTCAGCGCCTTTCTCCTGCTCTTGCAGCTGATCATTACACACCGCGGTTTCCAGGTCCGTGGGTGACCTGACTTCATCCCTGCAGTAAGTATTTGCAGAAGGTGCATGGGGGCGCCGTCCTGGGCATGGCGAATCCTCTGGTGACCTGCCAGGTGCAGTCTCTGGTCTTACAGAACTCATAACTGTCGGAGTTCTTTGCAGGGTGCTTTAGGAAGGTGGCTTTCCCTAACTCGTGGGTGTGTAGAACTTTCCAGAGACACAGAGCCCAGCCTCTGGGAGGACTTTTCCTACCATAGGCTTTGATCTTCTTGCCTGCCTGGAAGTTAAGTCATGTTATTCAAATGGGATATTTGTGATTCAATAATCAATTCGACAGTGAAAGGGAGACAGCAGCTTGCCAGCCCTGGCAGAGTAAATCATCCCGTAAGCATATGAGGAGCAGCGGCCCCTAATAGCTCTTGTAAACATGCCGTCAGTCTCAGGGTGGGCCCGGTGCAGCCGAGCCTCGCCCTGCCGTGCATCGCTTTTTCTCAGAAGCGCTGTGGCAGCCCGTTGTGACACATCTGCAACCATCAGGAAGCACTTTTCAACCTGTGTCTCCAGGCCCCAGAGATTGTTTCTGATTGTTTCCAGATCAGTCAACAAGCGTTTTTGGATGGCGCAGCTTCTGGGTGGGTGGAAGGTAGAGACTCAAAGATGCATGAGACACATTTGCATGTGACAGGTGTGTGGGGACAGCGGAACCCCTATGATGTGGCAGCCCCAGTTTTACTGTCACTGGTGCTCGCAGCAGCTGTCCCTTGTTAGTTTCATGTCTCAGGTGAGGAAGCTAAGGCTTGGGCGGTCCGGTGACTTCTCCAAGGTCACAGAGCTGAGATTAGGATCCAGAGCTGGCTCTGCTGTGTTCTCTGCTCAGCATACCGTGACCTGAACATCGCCATTAGAGCTGCATTAGATCTGTTTGCGGGGTAAACCCCAACTGATGATTATTGTGTGCCAAGAATGCAGGGCTCATATAATATGCAGGAAGACAGGTAGTCTGGGGTATGGCAGAGGGCCCCATGTGGCA
This sequence comes from Ursus americanus, assembly GCF_024610735.1. Classification (NCBI taxonomy): domain Eukaryota; kingdom Metazoa; phylum Chordata; class Mammalia; order Carnivora; family Ursidae; genus Ursus; species Ursus americanus. Next base: position 61,934,741 of record NC_142133.1, read on the forward strand.
GTACAAAGAGAGGGTTCTACCCCAGCTGTTGCTCTTCCCTTCCTTTTGAGTCTCCGAATTTGCTTTATCTTTTTCATAGCAAAGGCGATTTACCTAAGATTTGTCTGTCTTCTGCCTAGAATGCAGGCTCCAAGAGGGCAAAGTCTTTGTCGGTTTTCTTGACCAATGTATCCCCTGTGCCTAAACCGACACCTGCACATAGCTAGTGTGCAAACAAATATATATATATATGTGTGTGTGTGTGTGTGTATAGATATATATGTTTAAAGATTTATTTATTTTACAGAGAGCGTGCGAGTGTATACACAGGAGGGAGGAGCAGAGGGAGGGAGAGAATCTCTAGCAGACTCCCACTGAGCGCAGAGCCCAATGAGGGGCTCCATCTCAGGACCCTGAGATCATGACCTGAGCCGAAATCAAGAGTCGGATGCTTAACTGTCTGAGCCACCCAGGTGCCCCACAAATATATTTTTAAAGTGTCGTCTTTATAATGAACATGTTTTGGGTGCATATAATATGCCAGGCAAAGGGCAAAGTTATATGTTATCCAGATCTCAAAATCCCCACAGAGTGAGTCCTATAAATATCCCCGTTTGGCAGCTGAGGACTCCGGAGCATAAAGTGGTTAAACAGCCTGCCCAGGGTCCTGCAGCTGGTTAGTGCGGGACCCAGGCTGTTTGACCCCAGATCAGAAGCCCTCAGACACTATGCCTGGGTGACCACTTGCTGCCATGACTGAAGCAACTGTGGGAGGGGTTTGCCTGGCAAAGGTGGCCTTGACCCTTGCGGTTCCTGGTCACTTCCTCTGAACTTGGGTGTTTTCCGTACGTCTTCCACGTACCCAACGCTTAGCTGTTACAGTACAAAAGCCAGCTTCTCATTGTGTGTCGAGAACATAGGGCTCAAATAAGACTCTCAGACAGTTAGCAAGCCCAGCGCAGGAAACGTGTGGTCATGGCAGGAGCACTGGGCTAGAGTCTGGTGGCCCGTGACACCCTGTCCTGCACATCTCTGCACGGTGTCCTAGGATGCAAAGCTTCCCTCGCCCTCTTGCCCATGTAGAGGGCTGAGGGGCAAGTCCCGCCGTCCCTGTGCACTGTCGGAGTGGCACACCCATCCAGCTTGTAGTGGGAGCAGGTGTCCTCTGGGTCTCCTTCAGCTCCGAGAATCTGAGGCTGTGAGTCCAGCAAGGGGGAAGCAAAGGAAGGCAGAATTTCCCAGGGAAACCAGAGCAGGGGGCTGGGACATGGAAAGGAGAAGAGAGAGAGCAAGAAGCAGGGCAGGAGGAGGACAGAGAGGGGATAGGCTAGGAGCCCAGAGGGGGATGAGGATGAGAGAGAGAAGAAGGCAATGAAGGAACAAAGATGACCGAGAAAGGGAGCAGGAAGGGGTGGTACATGTGTATTTGCCGTGTGTGTGTGTGTGTGTGTGTGTGTGTGTGTGTGTGTGTATATAACAGAGAGAGAGACACAGTGCAGGAAGGAGCCTGGAAGGAGGAAAGGGAGTAGGCCCGAGTCCAACCCGAGCCCACCACTGCCTCCCTTCCCCAGCATCCCCATGCCCTCAGCACAGGTTCAAGACCAGGCCTCAGTCCTTGCATTCCAAAATGCCGTCTGCCCAGTTCACCTGTTCTTCCATGTGTCTCTCTTCTGCCTCTCTTTCTGGCCCCTCCCGATTCCCTCTTTCCTTTCTCCCATACCAGGGTGGTCCCTCCCACTGCAGCCCTCACTGTCCCCTGGTGATATCTCCACTCCGGTTGCCGATCGGCACCCCCTGTCTGGACCCCTGTGTCGGGGCAGTCCCCAGAGCACAGCTGGCCTCCTGGGATGTGGCAGGAGGCTGCATGGGGTGCTCTTGCCACCTCGACATTCATAGTGAGTTTTGGACAAGAAGCTTGCATTTTCATTTTGGGGTAGGCCCCACCAGTTTTGTAGCCAGCCCTGCCTCAGAGCCCAGAAACCCCCTGTGGGGGCTGGAGGAACAGAGAGATACCCAGAATTCGAGGTTAAGAGGAAGGGAGGCCCAGACATACCTGGTCAGGTGAGGAGAAAGCAGCCAGGGAGCAGCTGGGAAGCTGGGGGCGGATTCCTGCCCCCCTCCCCTGAACCAGGAAATCCTGTAAGGCAGCAGAGGCTGGCTAGGGGCACACGGAGTCAGAGCCCACAGGGCCTCAGCCCCTGAGCCAGTGGCACGGCTTTGGGTTTGGCTGGGTGGGCAAGGAAGGGAGCTGGAATGGCTGTGATGAGGGAAGTGATGTCACTTGACACCAGTTTCTGAACCAAGCTGCTCTGTCCACCCTTGGTGTCACCTCCAAGGGCTGTTGGCTCTCCATTGGGCTCTGCTGTCCTCTGGACTTTGTTCAAGAAATAGCTGCAGAAGGTCAAGTGCAGGGAGAACTCAGACTTAGAATGGTCATCCTTGGTTGAGTCTGCGTCTGCTCTTTTCCAAGTCCAAGAAGGTCATGAGATCTTCCTGCTAATAAAGACAGCCCTCACCGCTCCTGCAAGCCCAGGGTCCAGCGCCGAGGAGGGCCTGCCTTTCTCCATCCTTCAAACAGCAAATTACCCCAACTTGCAAATCCGCATTTTTGCAACTGGATGAAGGATTTCGGATTGTCCGACCAGCTCGGTGCTTTGGGCGTTTGCCCCCACACTGGGATTTGGATGCACCTGAGAAAAAACATTCAGCATTCAGGGTGTAGGATTTCAAATTAAAATTAGAAGCGTGGCTCCCAGCACTGCTGTTTTGGCTGCGCTGGCTCATGGCTGTCAGCCGCCTCCCCTCGAGCACACTTGATAAATCGCTGCTGAGCGCTTCCTCGGGTTGGTAGAAAATGGGTGAATCACAGGGCGTTGGGAACCTAATTGCAAGCTTGTTTAAGGTCATAGTAAAATGGGCAGGTGGAAGACGATGACCTTTGAATAGGCCCCCCAGCAGCTATAAGCATCTCTGTTCCTGAAGACGAGACATGCTGGGCAAGGCCAGCATGGTGTTGCCGTTTCGACGTTCCTTCTGTCCTCAGAGGAACGTGGGACCTCACACCCAAACTGAGCCCCTAGGTTTGTTTATGGGCTCCTTTGAAGACCAGGGACAAGTGCCGGACCCATACTGAATTTGTGACAGGTGCTTGGTGAACAAGTTCGTGTGCAGAGTAACCCCCCAGGTTACCTGGGGACGAAGGCTTTGAACGTGGGTCAGAGTGTGTGTCCTGCCGGATGGGGGCAGGGCCTGCCTGGACTTCACTGGGGCTGCGGCTTATGGTTTGTGTCTTTCCTCCCAGAGGTTCTTGGAGGATGCTTTGCGGAGCTTGGAGGGGAGGGACGGGTGGACGGAGGGAAGATTGTGGCTTTGCTGTTGATGGACTGATTACGCCAGCTCCCTTTCTTCAGCCGGGTTTGGGCCAGCATTGATGGATTTCTCTCCTCCCTGTCACAGCGCCTGCTTCTCACTGAGCAGGGCAGTTCATCACCCCATTGGGATGGGGGAGACAAATGACAGCAGTGATATGAACTGGGGAGGATTAGATAAAACCAAAGAGCTATCACACACAACGGTGGACAGTCATTTAAAAGGAAATCCATCTCGTCGTTGCCCGAGGCCTCTTGGGAAGAAAAAGACATCTTACTACTGCGAGTTCAGTTTTTACAGCTGGGGGTCAGCCTCCAGGGAGCCCGGGCCTCCAGGGAGCCCGGGCCCTGCTCCTGCAGGTGGGCACAACCCTGGACTGCTTCCAGGGCCTTCTCTCGGGACCCCGAGGGAAGCGGGAGGGCTCTGGATGCTGCGTGGGTTCAGAATCCAGCACCAGAGCTCCTGGGCCACATGTCTTTGGGTGAGGCATTACATTTAACTGCTCGATAGTCTGCTGCTTCATTTGTAAACGGGGCTGGTAGAAGCACTTACGTCATAGGGCTGTCGTGAAGAAATAAGTGAGAGACTGCCAGCAAAGTGCTCAGGACACAGCTAGGCTGCAGCAGGTGGGACGTGTGATGTGGATGGCGCGGATTTGGGCGGATTCGGGCTGGCTGGCCTGTCTGCACACAGACACATCCTAATAAACACTGACCTGCTCGCCCTCCCTGTGCGGCCTTGGGGTAGGTAAATAACAAGGAGAAGGCTTCATGTGCCTTCTGAGATACTGACCTTCCTCCTGCCCCTCTCTAAAAGGGAAGATTAAGTGGAGAGATTCTAGCATCTTACTATTTTTTTAAGAAAAGAGCTCTATTGACATAATTTACATACCTTAAGATCCACCCATATGAAGTTTATAGCTCGGTGGTTTTCCTGTATTCACAGGCTTGTACAGCCATCACTGTAATATAATTTTAGCGCATCTTCCTCCCCGGAGAGGAAGCCCTGTGCAAATTAGCATTCACTCCCCATGCCCCCCACCCAGCGCCCTGATGACCCCTCGTCTACTTTCTGTCTCTCTGGATTTGCCTATTCTGGACAGTTCGTATAAATGGAGTCCTACAATATGTGGCCTTTTGTGGCAGACTTCTTTCACTAAGCATCTTGTTTTCAAGGTCCATCCTTGTAGCACGATTCAGTACTTCACTTTTTTAATTGGCAAATAGTATTTCCTTGTCTGGATATACCTCCTTTTGTTCGCCCATTCATTATCTGGTGGACGTTTGGCTTGTTTCCACTTTATTATTACGAATAACCCAGCCTCGGCTTCAGCGCCCCGGGGACGCGTTGCTGTCCTGGGCTGCCGGGGGCTGGTGCTGAGCTGCTTTGGCCGTGCTTCTGGGCTGGATCCTCGGGACTTGGGAGGGGAACAGGGGGAACTCTGCACTTCTCGTTACTGTTTAAAGCAAGTTTGCCTTCAGTCACAGACCTTTCTTGGAGTGCAGCCCTTTCTACTCCTTCAGAAGCCACCAGAATATAGTGCCTGCAGGCCTGGGCCCCTGGTGATGACCAGAGGTTCCAGTTTGGGGAATGAGACTCCAGTTTGGAGTGCCTGTCTGGGCAGGGCTGGGGCAGGGTGGGAAGTGGAGGTACCTGAGCTTTGTCGCAGTTGCAGCTGGGGAGAAGCCACACCCGCAGAAGGGGAGAGCAGACTTGGGGGGGCGTCCCCAGCCTTTCTGCCTGCACCGCCCCCAGATGGAGGCTCATGCAAACAGTAATACTGTTCACGTCCGGACTGCCTGGATTTAGCTCAGCCGCGGGGTGACATTGAGCAGGTCACTGAGCACATCTGAGCCCCAGTCCTTGTCTGAAAAATGGGGTGAGGCATGCCCACTTCATAAAATGTTAATGAAAATTAAGGGAGCTGATGGTCCTGGAAGCAGAGTGTGGCGTCAACAGGAAAGGTTATTTTTATTGCATGAGCAGACATGGACGAGCATCCCTTGGCAATAGGGATAGGCTCCTCTGTCTTTGAAGCTGGTAAACTGAGGCATGGAAGGCAAGCTCCGTCTCAGAGCCCCTAGGGACAGAGCTGGAGACAATGCCCGGTTTCACAGCAGATCCGGTGACCTGTGGATACCCTGCCTTCCTGAGCCAATGTGGTGTCTGCCCTTCACAAACGCCCCTGGAAGGTGGAGCCCGGAGAGCTCCACTGTCTGCGCCTCGGATGGTGTAGAAAGCCGAGGCCTTCCTGGGTCTGCACAGTCCCACTGCGTCACTGCTTTGGCTGGGCTGGGTGTCCCTGCCCTGAATGGGTTAGGGCTGGTGTCCCAGCACCTCAGCGTGGCCTTGGGGGAGGTGAGGGGTGGCCAGTGCCCCTCCCAGCCTCCCCCCTTCTCAGTCTGACTGGACCTGAGAATTGCGTTTCCGCAGCCCCTTGGCTTCCCGCTCTGACTTGGTTTCTCTCTTCTGTTTCTGGGGGGGTGGGGGGGCGGCGTGGGGGGTAGGCCGGCCTCTGGAGGCCCAGGTGGCCGGCAAGGGTGTCCCGGGCAGCAGGGGGACCCCACCCGCAGCCGAGCTCCTGGGCCGCTCTGTACTCCCGCTCTTCGCAGAGACCTGTATTTGCAGCCGATTTTTATCTTTCCGGTGGGATCATTGGGATGACGACGTTTTGGCCAAGATGTAGCTGTTGCCAACCTGTGTCAGCATTTCCGAGGTGAAGAGCTCTAATTAAAGGCTTCCCCGCACGGCCCCCTCCCTGCGCGCTCGGCAGAAGGGACATAAATAAGCCCCTTGTTTCTCTTTCACAAGCAAACCGAGACCCTTAAAGGTGGCTGTCCCCCCCCCCCCCCCCAGCCGGCCCCCTGGCAGCCACCCGGAGTCCTCGGGCAGAGCAGGTGAATAATGGCTGCTGTCCAAGCCACAGCCTCGCTCCTCTGGCTTCTGACAGGCTCCTGGGTACTTTACTGCAGGGGCGGGTGCTATGAATTCTCCTCCCTCTCCCTCTGCCGGTGCTGCTCTGGCCCCGGGGGTGGCCTAAAAACAGCTTAGCTGAAGAGCGGATGGAAAGCAGCTGACAGTGGGCACACACAGAATGGAACCTCCACAGACTGACGGAAAGGGGAAACGGGGTCATGGGGAGGGGGCACCTGCTGTGTGGTGTCCGACTCTGGGCTAGGCAGCTGACAGCTGTTAGGTCATCTCTCCTACATAGCCACTGTGTGAGCAAGATAAGTAAGGCCCAGAGAGGTTGAGCCACTTGCCGTAGGTCACCCAGCTAGGGAGATGCTGGGGCAGGGATTCGAATCGTGAGTTGAAAGCTTGTGCTCTGGTCATTGTGCTCTACTTGCCTTCCCGTGGGTTGCGTTTTCAGCAGTTTCTGGGGGATATTTGGGTAAGTTATAAGGCACACATGTGTCAAAGCTGGAAGTCAAACCCAGATCAGCCTCTGGCCTTTGGCTCTACTGTTCTGCTTTTCCTGGGCACCCGGAAATGGTTTGTGGGCACCCAGGATTTATTGGACACCTAGGGAGGATAAGCAGGAGGTTTGCTGTAGTCATTCTCAAAGCAGGAGGCTCCCCAGTGCACTTGGAGGGTGATTCATTTCACGATGCTTCGATTCACATAATTTTTTAAATCCGATATGGTGAGCAGGATCTGTAAATCTGAGACCCAGGAGGGGCCATTACCAAGTTGACAGGGCCGGAAGGTGTGCAGCAGAGTTCACTCACCCAGGGCCTTCCTCCTGGCCCCTGACCGGTTCTGGCTAACCCCACCCGGCACTCTGCCGATGGCTGGGTGTTTTACCTACGGTATCTGCTTTGCCTTAATTCTTACTCTGCTGCCAAGTATTCTCCCTGTTTTTCCGATGCAGAAAACGGAGCTCAGAGAGAGTCAAAGACTCGTCTAAGTTCACAGGCTGTAAATAGAAGGGGGGGATTTGGACTGATTCATAACGGCCCTTCTCCCCGTGATCATCTTAGCCTCTCGTGGAGGGAGGAGAGAAGCCGGGGGAGGCTTGAAGACAGAGTGTAGAACATCAGACATTGTCTTTGCCCTTAAGGCTCTGGGGACTTAGAGCATCCACGTAATAATAGTTAAAATAATAAAACAGAAGAGAGGATGATAAAGGACCAGGAGGGACGCACAGACTGCAAATTTAGTGGGAGTCCAGAGCAGGGTGGTCTTCAGGGCTGGTCTGGAAGGGAGAGGTCGGTGTGGGGCTTGCTTCCAGCCTCCTTCCTTGCCCCCACTTTTCATCCCTCGAGTTGAAGCATAGCCAGCCTGGAAGTGTGAGCACTTAATCTGCCGGCAATGAAGGAGGAGATGAATCTCTTTAACCGTGCTAACAGTTTTTCACGGCTCTCTCTCTTCTCGTCCCTGTTTATTCTGGAGATCGATACAGACAAAGGAAAAGTTGTTCCCTGGGAGGGCCTGGCTGTGTGGTTTTAAAAAAAATATCCTTAGTCTTTCTCACCCAGGCTCCTTGCCTTTCCCCCATCGCATTTATTTAGAACAGAGCCGTGTCTGACAAGTGATACCTGGTAGTGATGTTGAATTGGGAGCTCTAATTGGTGCAGCCTGGTCTGTGGCTGGGCTAGTGGAGGACCCGGATGCCCAGATGGTATGGATGTCTGACACAAGGCGCTCCTCTCTTTCCCTTAGACAGGGGTGTTTGCTCTCTGAGCCAGAAGCAGGAGAGGGCTGCCCTCTGGAGGCAGAGGACCCCCTGGTGGGTAGGGAAGGAGACCACTTTGTGGGTGGGGCAGAGGACCCCTAGGTGGGTACCGTGTTCTTCTGGCTTCAGGTCTCAGAGGTATGGGGGTGTCTGGCAAGATCCAAAGGGCTATGTAAAGTGTACCAATCCAACAGGAATCAGTATCCTCTGTATCATATATTTTGATGTGTAAACATAGCCTTGGCTGTTCTGTAAGCTGATTGAATGATCTGGAGAATTAGAATAGACATTAACTTGCAACTCTTTTCCCCAGTGGAATCCTTTTAGTTTGTTTGAAGTCTATGCGAGGCTGCAAATGTGAACTGGATATAGGGGGGCTCTGGTTTTGGGGGACTAAGGTTTGGGTAGACACTACTGCCCCCGTCTGTCTCCTCTCTTTGCCACCATAGGACCTGGGGCTCCGAGGGACATCAGGGAAGCATTGGAGGAGTTGGCCCTGGAGGGTTTTTTTTTTTCTAGAAATTGACGATCTCATGTTATTCTCCTCTCGGGTTTGTGCCTGTGTCTAGACTCTCCAGGGAGCCAGGGGAAGCTGCGGGGGCAGAGACTCTGTCTGGAATTTGCTGGTGTCCTCACACACAGTAGGGTCATAAAAGCAGATTTGTACCCAACTGAGTTTCAGTCTCCATTCTCCCTAATATTAAGTGTTTGCAGCAGGAGTTCTGGGGGAAAGAGCTGCTCCCCCCCCCCCCCCCAGTGTGGATGTGACACTATTCTGAGTTCTAGAGGAGCTGGCCTGAGCCTTGCCATTCCTCCCGCTGCCGTCCGTGAGAGAGGACTCGGCCCAACAGGGAGAAAAGGAGAATAAAACCCTCATCCTGGGTGTTCCCTCCTGCAGAATTGTCTTTTCAAATCTTTTCCATCCAGGCAAAATAACCCTTCAACTACCGGGCAGTGATTCAGTTCATTCTCAAGATTTTATTGGAACCATTTGGCTCGGGCACTGCATTGAATGCTGGGGGTATGAATAAACTTCAGCTATGATCCCGTTCTCAGGACTGTTCAGTGTGGGTGGTGACAGGAGGCACCTCGGGGCACATGGCAGGGTTATAAGATGCAGTGATCAGTGCTCAGGAGAGAAGCAGGTCTAGAGTCAGTGGTAAGGCTTTACTCTGAAAGGGCCCGGGAACCAGGCTCAAAGTATAAGGAGTAAGAGAAAGAGCATTCTAGGCAGGGGGAATAGCATGAGCACACCCTCCACGCCTCTTCTCTTAGGGGTGCGTGGGGCTCTGGGGTCGTTGGAACATCAGGTCTGCTGGGAAGAGTTACTGGAGGTGAGCCTGGCCAGAGAGTTTGGGTCCCAAGTGGAAAAAGGCCATCTATGCTACAGGATGAAGAGTTTGTTTCCAGGAGGAGAAATTTATGGTCATTACTGTTTTAGGAAGAGCGCTCTGGTATGCAGAGGAGGGATATTGGAGTGAGGAGAAAGGGGGACTCAGTTGTCCTTGGGGGTGTCGATGGGAGCCCAGACTGAGATGGGATGCTTTCCTCTCAAATGAGAGAGAGGAAGGGGATGGATGCCAGAGATCTCTGGAAGTGGAATTAATACACCCATCAATGAACGTGAGGGTTGAGAAGACAATTTAAGAAAGAGGCCACATGTTTGGCCTGAGAAACTGGGCGGAGGAAGTCAGGTGTAGAGAGAGCGCTGTGGGACTGGGAGTGGGCCGTGCGGCAGCCTGAGTTTGCGGGGTGTGGGAGACATCCCCGTGGGGTGCCCTGGAGGGGGTCTGGTGGGCTCTGGGACCCTTGACATAGGGGTGAAGGTTGAGTGGGTGCAGATGAGCGGTCAGGGAGCACTTGAAGGATGGGAAGAGAAACACTGACACTTAAAATGGAAAGAGAGAAGAGGCTGAGAAGAAATGCGGAAGGAAGAGCCAGAGGAGGGGCCTCCGTTGTTTCTCAGAGTCCCACCCTGAGGTGGGAGCAGCCCATCACCCCAGAGTGGACTGGGTCTTCCCTGAAAAAGTCCCAAGTGGGGGACTTCGAGTCAAGACTCTGGCCAGGACAGAGCCAGGGGACCCTGCAAAATTGGCTGTCTTCCGGGCCACGCTGGCTTCCCTTGAAGAGAGGTGACCCGCTGGGCCCAGAGCACCGAAACTAATGGAGAGAGCTGTTTAACTTAAGCACCCCACCCCTGGTGCCGGGGCTGGGCCCCTGGCGGCACGTTGACAGCCACTGGCCCATTAAAGGTGCAGCTCCCCGGGTGAGGCACACTTGCGAGGAGCTGCTACTAATAGCATTTAATAGCAGGACTGTAGTTAATGGTTAGCAAATGTTTTATGAACAGGTTTCTCGTGCTCTGTGAAGGCGGATTCAATTTATTCGGAGTGGATTTGCTTTCCCCTATTAAAGCAGCTTCTGTATAATCAGCTTCTGCCCTCCACCGAAGAGCCGGCTCTCTCCAGCAGCAGTGGACCCTGTTTAAGTGAAATCGGGAGCCCTGGGTGGTAGGCCTGTGTGTCTGGGGGTCCCGCGTGCATTGCTGGCGAAGTGGAGACCCGAGGGACTGGTGTACCGTGGCCAGAGAAAGACGACTGGGACGAGCTCTGGGGTCATAATAGATTCTTCCCGGCCCTGGTAGAAAAAACCGTGACCTCCTTGGCTCCAGTTCTGGCTGGAATACTGGCTGCCCTGTCACTCGTGGGCAAGCCATTTAACCTTCCTGCCTCTGGTCTCTTCATCTGTGAAGTGCAGCTAATAACACCTCTCTTCCTCTCAAGTGTATTGTAGGAATTAATGGCCATGAAGCATTTCAAGGGTCGGGGAGAGGAAAGCCTTGGGATGGTGTCCGTTACGAAGCATTCAAGGAGAGTCGGGAATTCCCGGTGACAGGGAGAGGAAGTATAATTTGACGTTACCAATAAATCAGACAATAAATTGAATTTCTGAGAGTATTTATTCAGAAGAAGTAACATTCTAGCGTAAGTACGTAAAACGTCGAGCTGTTTCTGTTCAGGATAGTAGCAGGCTGTGGTTTCTGTTTTTAATTCAAAGGAAATGAACACTTTTCTCATGGGTAGCAGACAGGTGTGGAGGGCAGAGCCTTTAAACCTTTAAAACAAAGGTTTAAAAAAAAAGTGGTGTCTTTTGGGAGATAAAGAGGTTAAGCTTTTCAACCCTTCAACTTCTACTCAAACGTGAGATGTTTTTTTGATCTTTCTGCTTTTCTTGGAATTATTTTCTCTAAATTACACAATTAAACCAGAAATGCTCGGCGACCGTCGATGGATGACTTCCTGGATGACTTCCGTGCGGTGCTGTTCTTCCGTGAAGGGCCTGTGTTTCTAGACGATTGCGGGGCGGGGGGTTTGTTGAGTCGTTTATGTCTGCTGTGTTAGGTCTTTCTGTTGGGAAGGAAATTGAGACGTTTAGGAAATGTGAGAACTAGGTCTGGTTCTGGCACTTAGTAAATGTATAACTTTGGATGAGTCTTTGAACTCGGTCCAATCCAAAAAATACGTCGTGTCGTAAGGCCCACTTCATGATGGACAGATCAAACAAGACATCCTCTGTGAAAGCTCTGTGTGCTCTCCCCTGTGGGCATTTATTGCCAAGGGGAAAGATAAGGAAAGGAAGAGGACATCTGGAGGGTGTCATCCCCCAACCAGGGGACTCCCTTGGGGTCAGCCCGACCTCCTCCTTCGTCCCTCGAGGAGTGGCCCCCTGGCTGCTGATGCTTTGCCTCTGAGCCCTCTGTGCCACCAAAAAGACTCCCCCCACCCCACCGGGGCCAGAGTGGTTCTGGCCATTCTGGACAAGAGCTATTCTTGATCTGTTCACCAAGAACAAGTTGCAAGTAACCTGTTCTTGGAGTTGGTCACTAGTTCTACGATGGAAGGTGACTCCCCTGGCTTGCACAGGCCGGGCATCCTGCTACATCCATTACACACACTGTCCCACTGAACCCTCAAGGCCCCCCATGATGAGGCAGGTGTTGTGGTTCCCCTTTCATGGGCCGGCAGGCTCAGGTTGGTGGGACACTTTGCTCAAGGTCGCATGGCTAGGGAGGGCTTTTAGCAGTGGGGCTCCGGCAAGCAACAGCCGGCACACACAGAGACTACAGCTGAGGGGACCTTAATGAAGGGGCTTCTTAAAGATCTGTGGGCGGGGCAAAGGGGGCCAGCCGAGGACAGAACAGCCCCCAGGGACCAGCAACAGCAAGAAGCAGTGATGCCGTGAGACTGGAGCGGCAGGGAAGGGGTGGTGTTCCCCCGGGTAGGGCACGGAGCGGGATGGAAAGGATCAGAGACAATATATGTGGGGGCACAAATGGAGAAGAACCAGGATGCAGACCCCAGACTCTGACGTCAGATTCAGGGCCCATTCCATTTCACTACGCTGACCAGTATTTCCCACTCCCAGGTGGGGTGCAGTTGCCATGTGAGGTCCTTGCTCCATGACAAAAAAGAGAAGCACCTGGTGATCTTCCTGGCATTATAAAGAGGGCTGTTGCGGGGCGCCTGGCTGGCTCAGTCGGTGGAACATTCGACTCTTGAGTCCGAGTCCCACACGGGGGGTAGAGTTTACTTAAAAAAAAAAGAATAAAATTTAAAAGTTAAAAAAAATAAAAGGAGGGGGCTCCTGGGCGGCTCAGTTGGTAAAGCATCTTCCCTTGGCTCAGGTCATGATCCTGGCGTCTTGGGATCGAGCCCCATATCAGGTTCCCTGCTCAGCATGGAGTCTGCTTCTCCCTCTCCCTCTCCCCCAAACTTGTGTGCTCTCTCTCTCTCTCAAATAAATAAATAAAATCTTTAAAAAAAAAAGAAAAGAAAAGAAAGAAAAGAGGGCTATTGCTTCTCCTGCGGTGCCCGAGCCAGGCCCGGTGCCCCTTTGGCTGAGTTGGCTCTCCTCGCTGGCCCCAACTTTACACGTCCACAGTACAGCTGCTACAGGTGTTTCAAAATGTTTTTTCCATCTTTGTTACTACCTTGAAATTACAGCAGTTATTAGACTACTGTAGGATCTTGTTGTTGAAAGCATTAATAAAGCAATAAAAGTATTACCACATTAAGTTTTAAAAAAACATTTTGAAAAACCATCTTTGAATATTATCTGTTTCCTTTGTACCACTATGCACTTTATTTTGTGCATTCATAAGCATTGTTTTGAGAAGGGCTTCCCGTGGCACACATACGCACAAAAGGTTCCAGAGTCCTAGGCTCAAAGGTCTCAGTCATAGAACCTGACCAGTGACTCCCCAAGACCCAAGGTTGAGAGCCCTGGTCAAGCTTCGGGGTCGTTCTCGTCCTTTCTGTCTCTGGATTCACTGACTTTAACACTGATCGTTTCTGAGAAGCACACTTCTGAGACAGGTGCTTCCTCAGAGTGTGATCCATTCATCCCTGCCTACCTCAGAACCACTGGGGGAGCTTATTAAAATGTAGACTTCCAAGACCCCACCTCAGACCTACGGATTCAGAATTGGGGGAGCGGAGCCTAGTAATCTGCATTTGACATGTTTCTTGGGTGACTCATGGGGGTACTGCTATTTGAGACCCAGAACCACTGTTTTAGATGGCTTGTGCCCTGGGGCTTTTAATTGGACCCGAGGTTCAGAATTGTCAATTGAATTTTCAAGAACACATCAAACTTTTTTTTTTTTTAATTTTTTATTATGTTATGTTAATCACCATACAGTACATCATTAGTTTTTGATGTGGTGTTCCGTGATTCATTATTTGCGTAGAACACCCAGTGCTCCATGCAATACGTGCCCTCCTCAATACCCATCACCGGCCTATCCCAATCCCCCACCCCCCTCCCCTCTGAAACCCTCAGTTTGTTTCCCAGAGTCCATAGTCTCTTGTGGTTCATTCCCCCTTCTGTTTACCCCCCCTTCATTCTTCTCTTTCTTCTACCGATCTCCCTACTATTCCTTATGTTCCATAAATGAGTGAAATCATATGATAATTATCTTTCTCTACTTGACTTATTTCACTTAGCATCATCTCCTCCAGTCCCGTTCATGTTGCTGGCAAATGTTGTGTAATCGTTCTTTCTGATGGCTGAGTAATATTCCATTGTGTATATGGACCACATCTCCTTTATCCGTTCGTCTGTTGAAGGGCATCTCGGCTCCTTCCACAGTTTAGCTATTGTGGACAGTGCTGCTATGAACATTGGGATGCATATGGCCCTTCTCTTCACTACGTAGGTCTGTATCTTTGGGGTAAATACCCAGTAGTGCAATTGCTGGGTCATAGGTTAGCTCTATTTTTAACTTTTTGAGGGACCTCCACACTGTTTGCAAAGTGGCTGTACCAACTTGCATTTCCACCAACAGTGTAAGAGGGTTCCCCTTTCTTCACATCCTCTCCAACATTTGTTGTTTCTTGCCTTGTCCATTTTTGCCATTCTAACTGGTATAAGGTGGTATCTCAGTGTGGTTTTGATTTGTATTTCCCTGATGGCTAATGATTTTGAACATTTTTTCAAGGAACACATCTAACTCTTAAACCAAGCTACACTCTGTTTGGATAAAAGCATGCAAGCGAGGAGAATCATGGCTTTCCGCACTGTATGTCCACGTCTCTCCTGGGTCCCGTCCAGCATCGCTAGAGGTCTTCTGGTCAGGCTAGGCTGTGGCTCTTTGCCGTCCTCTCTGGCTGGGCCTCTCTTCACAGGAGAAATAAAGCAGCTAGTCTCTGTACTATCAGGGTCTCTTCCCCAGCTGGAAGGTAGGAGAACTCACAGATCCACTGTCCAGTCCTTCAGGTGGCCAGTGGTGGCCAGGGGCTGGCCAGTGGGGAGCCTGTCCCTTGGCAGTGAGTCTGCTCAGAGGCCTCCTGGGACACGGGGAGGCCTCCCCCCCATGACCCGATGCTCTGCAGACGGGTGGAAGAAACCGTCGAGTGGCAGGGGACCCACCAGTGCTCTGAGAGCAGATAATGGCATAATGGTCCCTTTGGCTTCCAGCAGCTGGAGTATCAGCCGACCTGGGCTCTTCTGTTCCCACCCCGAAGTTTTGCATGGCAAAGGCCAGTCCGTTGATCAAGGGAAATGACAAGGCTGTGGCTTATCCAGCACCTTTAGGCCTGGCGTTTCTAGTGCTGCCCAAAGGTCAGCTTTCAAGGGGTAACTGCTTGTGTCATGAATGCTTCCTGAAATACTAGAATAAGTGACAAGCAGTTTGCTGGCACCTTGCCCACGGGTGTACACTTTCCAAATTTTCATTAGCCCTTCTGAAGATTGCCAGTATTACACGGCTGATCCTTTTGATAGCAGTGAGCCTGAAAATACATCGTGTCTGTGCTGTGAATAATAATTTCAGCTTTCATTTAAATTGCTCCTTTTCCAGAGCATGATTTCTTTTATGAGCAGTATTTTTGTGGCTGACTCCTCCTTTGCTCGGATAGCTTGGTGGACAGAACTGTGGCTCAGCGTTTCCTGCTTGTGGTTCTGTAGGGGCTCGAGCCTCAGACTTGCCACCCAGAAAATCGACGGATATTTCCAATCTCTCCACCCTGAGGACCCTTTAGTACTTTTAATTTCACGCTGTGGCTTCCTGTCTTGCAGGATCTTATCCACTAAATAAGCAACTCTGATGTTAGGATGCTTTTGTTTTCCCACTTTCAGGAACCAAAATATATTTACTAATTAGAGTTTCTGATTGGCATGGGAGCCGGCGATACTCACTGCGGGGCTATCATCCCAGTCAAAGGCAAAGAAATGTGACATCTGATGTCTCCTGCAGGGCTTTATCAAGCAAACGAGGTCCTCGAGGCTTTGGAATATATGCGGAGAGCTCTCAGTGCCCAGTTACGACATTCAAGGGCCCCTGGAGGTTGGGAACCCCCGGGTGGTTGTTCTTTCTGTTCATTCCTTCGTGTTTTCGTTGATGCAGCACACTTCTGCGGCCCGGGCGAGGGGCTGGGTGCCGACGAGGCAGCATCGAGTGAGCCAGACCAGAGTCTGCTCTAGGCGGAGACGGAGAGCAAGTAAGGAGAGGCCAGGCAGCCGTAGATGCCATAATAACGATAAAACGGGGTGATGGGATGCAGAGCGGCAGGGGCGGCTTCAGATCAGGCAGATGGGAGAGCCTCTCGGAGGAGGGGGCCTCTGAGACTGGAATGACAAGAAGGAGCCGGCCATGCCACGGTTGTGTTTGGTCACATGGACAGAATGGCCAGAGTAAGTCCACACATATGTAAATAAGACTTTTGTCTTATCTCAAACCACTAAAAAAAAATCAGAACAGCCATTAAGTAGACAGCTCCCCACAGGGGATCCAAGCATTTGTCACATTTCCTTGAAGCGGCCAGTTTACTCGTCTCTCTCCCTAAATCAGGCAGGACCCTGACTTGCCCTCCCCACACGCACAGAGCCTAATGCAGTGCCTGGCTCCGAGGCGGCCTGCACTCAGTTCGGCGGGTGGATGAAGGACGGAGGAAGGAACGCGTTGATTTGTACTGTCCGCGGACTTCGCATAAGGACCCCGTGGTGGGCTTCTTACTCTGCAGTCACCGGCGCTCAAAGGTGGGCAGGAACTAGTCAGAGAGGTCTTCCTAGCCCTGATCGGATTCGCTAGTCACCCGAACACTGTGGTCTGAAGACCAGCGTCAGAAGAAAAAGATTAGTCCTTCATAAAGTAGGAATGCCCGGCCGTGTCCCCTGTTGAGGAAGCGTGGTAGCTAAGAAGCCAGTGTAATCAGAACGGAGTTGCGTTTGCGTTCAGGCCACAGATGGAACAGGTGCCTCAGGGGAAGTGATGAAATATCCCGGCTGGGGTGATCCCTGGATGCATTTTTGTAGGTCTTCTTTTGAAGGGTGGTTCCCAGGAGCCACACCTGGCCAAGGTCTGACCCATGGCTGTCCGTGCTGGACATGAGCAGACAGGAGGGCACGACCAGGCTGGTGGGGAAAGACGGGCTGAGAAGAGTCCCTCCTGCCAGGTGGGGGGCGTGCTCAGCTGTAGGCGCTGGCGGGCGCGATTCCACCTGCGGCCAGTACAGGGTCAGGGCTGGAGTTGTCTTCAGTCACTTATCCGCCGGGGAGGAGGGTGGTATCCAAGGTGATTGTCCCGGCAGGCAGGGCCCTCCACCCGTGATGCTGGGGTTTAGACACTGGACCTGAGGATGGGCAGAGGGTCCCAGAAAGGTCCTGGGCAGGACACTAGCCCAGGCCTGCAGGTACAGGAAGTGGAATATAAGGGGAGAGGCTGGAGCCCCGGGGAGGGCTGGTCGGGACCTCTGAGGCTCGGCTTTGGCGTGTGCGTCAGACTCAGTTCCTCAGCTTCGGGTTGGGCCTGGGCTGAGTGAGGGGCCCCAGCTGTGAGGAACAGGAAGGCGAGGCCCGGAGGCTGGCGGCCACATAGGCCCTGATGCTGTAGCTCTCCTCTGTGGGAGTAGGGAGGCCAGGTAAGATAGAGGATTCCCAGTTAGATGGTCTCTATTTCAGAGAAACAACGATTTTTAAAAATTCTACGTGTGTCCCAAATACTGCATGAGAGGCATTTGTAGTTGACCTGAAATTAAAATGTAACTGGGCATCTAGTAGTTTTATTTGGTAAGTATGGCAATCCCGATTTGAAGGCAAAAGGCGGAAGCTCCCGAAGAGCCCCATTTCTGAAGCACCTGCAGCTCGGCCGTCCTGTGCAGGCGAGGCTGGTGGAGCTGGCGCGTCTCCTCCACCTCCAGGGCGTGCTCCTGTGAGTCAGCGCGGAGCTGGGGGAAGGGGCCTGAGTGGCCTGCGCTGGTGCAGAGGGAAGGAGTGGCTGGACCAAGGGGAGGAAGGGTGTCCCGATGTCTCCCTGGGGCCCAGGCTTCTGCGGAGAGCAGGCAGGAGCGCTTTGCTACCCATCCTTGAACAAGGGAGTGAAGTGAAAATGCTCAGCTCTCCACTCTGTTGTTTGACCTTGAGTATGTCCTCTGGCAACCCCTGGGATGTGGCCTTGAGGATGTCATGTACCCGACTATATGGGTCAGTGTTTCTGTTCACATCTCTGCTTCACAGAGCGGGAGGGCCAAGGCTCGCAGGAGCACAGGAAGATGAGGGGCTCGGGGTCTTAGTGCCCACAGGCCCTGGGCCGCCTCACAGATGCTACTCCTTTCCTCCACCCTGTGAGAACTGCGGGCGGGACAACTTAGAAGGACCTGTGGCCTGCCCCCGGAAGCTGGATCCCTTGCGTGCTGTTGGAGAGCTCAGCACTTCGATGAGCGCATCTCCTTGGGCAGGTGGCGTATTTGTTGTCCTCACTGAGGAAATTCTGTCAGCCCTGGGGCACACGTGAGTGGGGAGGAATAGGACGTTGAGTGATGTGTTGTTATTTTTGAGTTGAAAATGAAAGGCAGGGGGGGAAATGTCCACTGAGCTATTTTCTGAAATGTTTGTCACTTACTGACACTTTTGAGTTCTGGGAAAGACATCTTCTTAAGACAATCAATATGAACTCTTTATTTCAGTGACTGAACGGTGCAGCTGTGGAAGCCCCCGTGATGGGGTGTCACGGTCTCTAAACCGACAGAGGGATGTCAGCAG
This sequence comes from Ursus americanus, assembly GCF_024610735.1. Lineage (NCBI taxonomy): Eukaryota > Metazoa > Chordata > Mammalia > Carnivora > Ursidae > Ursus > Ursus americanus. The sequence continues at coordinate 61,953,306 of NC_142133.1, forward strand.
GACAGTGAAGGCAGCAGGTGCCTCTGACCCTGCCTTTGATGTTCTGGACTCTCTGCTTCCCTTGTCCTAGTCAAGGCTTTCTAGAGAACCAGAGTTGGCATATGTGTGTCTGTAGAGCTACGTCTGCGTCTGTCTGTCTCTTTGAGAGAGATTAATTTTAAGGCATTGGCTCATATGATTGTGGGACTGGCGAGACTGAAAACTACAGGGCTGGAAATTCAGGTGCGAGCTGATGTTGCAGTCTGGGGTTTGAAATTCATAGGGCAGGCCAGGCAGCTTGGAAACTTAGGGAGGGTTTCCAGGTGGCCATCTTAAGGAGAATTCCTTCGACTTTGCGAAACTGCAAAACCTTGGTCTTTGTTCTTTAATTCATGGCGTGAGGCCCACCCATGTTAGCAAGGGCAATCTGCTAGACTCAAAGTCTGTTGAGCTAAATGTTAATCTTCACTCCAAGTCTATTGATTTAAATGTTAACCATATGTCTGAGATACCTTCTCAGCAACATTTAGACTGGTGTTCACCCAAAGACTGGGCCCCATAGCCTCGCCCAGCTGACAGAGCAGATACATCCCAGTGAGCTTGTCCAGACTGCTGAGTGTGCAGAGCCAGCCAGAGATGCAGGGGCAGTGTCGGCCACGTTCAGGAGAACATTTCTCTCCAGTAAGGGGCTGGGCCACTGGCTTTTCTACAGGTGATTTGCAAAATTCAGAGTGTTCATCTTCATTTCCCCTTCTCTTCTCCTTATTATGTCACAGTCTTGTTTGCTTGGGAGAGATCCCTCTTTGTTCTCTTAAGGCCTTCAACTGATTGTATGAGGCTCACCCACACGACAGAGGGCCATCTACTTGACACAGAGTCTATTGATTGTAGATGTGAATCACACCTAAAACGTACTTTCACAGCAACATCGAGTCTGGTATTTGACCAACTGGGCACTGTAGCCTAGCCTGTTTTGAACAAAAAATTACCTGCGTACCTTCCCTCTGCCTCATCCTGACAATTGAGAGACTCTGCTATTGCCTTGGATGAGAAGGGTATGACCACCTGTCTTCAGAGCAGAGATCTGGTGTGATGGGAGCAGACCAGGAGCTCGAGAGACAGGGAGGGTACATGCCTCCGTGGTCATATTCACCTGACGCACAGCCCCTGCCCAGCAGAAGCTGGCACAAGATAGGAGAGGATGGAAGGGCCCAAAGCCACTTTCAGCAGTGGGGGTGGCGGGGCATGGGGGGGATGGGAATGACCGCCAGCCTTTACCTCCCTGGTCAGGGATGTCACTGCTCCTTCATGGGCCGGGGATGAAAATCCCAAACATGTGCAGCTGGAAGCAGGTTCAAAAGGATTCCATCAATGGGCTGCCCGACGGGAGCCCAGAGCATTCCATGCGGCTCAAGGCTTTCTACCCAGTTCATTGTATCCTCCACCCAGGGACCTTTTCTTGGGATGCAGAAGGTTTCTCTGCACCATCTTCCTGCCTGATTCCTTGGGCTGCCCCCAGGTCCCCCACCACCCTGCCCATGATATGGAGAACTCTTTACTTCCAGAAGGGCTACACACTTTTTTAAAAATTTAATTTTTTAGTTTAGAATCCTCTTAGACGCACAGAAAAGTTGCACAGCTAGTACAGAGAGTCCCCGCACACCCCTCACCTAGTTCCCCCCCACGTGATCATCTCACACCCCGTGGAACATTTGTCACAATTCGGAAACCAACATGGGTGCATGACTCTTCACTCCAGACCTGATTTGGCTTTCACGGTTCCAGGCTCTGGGGCAGGGTGCCACATTGCATTTAGTGCCCGGGCACGCGGTCTGTGTGCCACTTGCTCCTTCCCACCGCGCCTGGCCCCACTCTCCCCACCTCTGCTCCCCAGCCCGCGTGTCTCTGGTTGAGGGTCACTGACCGAAGCTCATGGGCTGTCTGATCTTCGTTCAGAGGCCTGACCGGAGCTTCCTTCCCTCTGGCAAGCTGGGAGGAAGGAAGCCATCCTGGCCACCTGGTAAATATTTTACAACATCTAATGGAATCGAGTTGTTTACTCGGCAGAAAATAGAAAGGCATTAGTTAAAGAAAGTAACAAGCTGGCCGGTTGCTGAGTCCTCAGGTTTAGCGAGAGGCCCGGGAGCGTGAATGATTTCCATTTAAGGGGTTTTAGTGCTGGCCTACAGCTAGAACATCCCAGAAGTGACTGGTTTCTGCTGCTTCTCGGGGCGGCACCCTGGCCACCAGAGCCCCAGGAGCCAGGATTGGGAGCCGGGCTCCTGCAATCTCGAGCTCACTTAGGCTCTTGCTGGGCTCAGTTCTCTCCCCGGAATGTCCCCCCTGCAAACCCCATTCCTAAGTTGTTCTCCCTTTGGCCTCTTTCTCCCCAGCCTGACGTCGGTCCGTGCTCCTTGGAGGTGTCTTGTGGGGCCGTGGACCCCATCCTGAGCCTGTCATGTCTGTGCCCTCCTGGATCCCTGGTGAGATGGGCCCATCCATACAGCCCCTCGCCCACAGCACCCGGCCTTCTCATCTGGAAGGAGAAGCGTGGCCATCAGTACTTGGCCTAGAGACAGAGGGAAACAGGGCCGCTGATGGTTGCTAGACAGTGGCAAGCCCCACATCCCCTCATGGCCGCATGTGCCATTTGTTTCCTGCTCCTTTGAGCCCCTCCCCGCCTCCTGGTCCCGCTCCTACTTTTTCATACTTTGCCCCCCAAGAGTTTCATTTCACAGAAGAGTGAGATAAAAATGTTTATTATTTAAACCAAGGCATATAAAGGCTGTAGTAAATTGTTTTGGTGCCGTTTACAAGCTGTGCATTGTAGTAAAGTTTAATGTGAAGTCAGAAGGGAATCAGTGAAGGAGGTCTGAGCAGAATCTCGAATGAGGGGGAAATGGATTTTATGGACCCACAGGTCTACAGTTTGCTCTCCGCCTGGTACGCCTTCTACGAAGAGCACTGTCTGCTTCGGTCCCCCCTGCTTTGCTCTGTGTCTTCCTCTGACCCCCCCCCCCCCAGACTGCAGACTTCCACTGCCCTGTACCCACTCCTCCTCGATGCCGCCCGCTCACCCTCCAAACCCGTACCGCATACACACCACAGTTCAGGGTTTCTCCGCGACCAGGGGCTGGAGACTGAGCTGTCAGCGTGGTTCCAGTCCTCTACTCAGCGCCGCGCCGGCCCCTGGTCACCTGGGAGCCAGGTCCTGGAACCAGCCCAGCCCCGGCCTGGAGCATTACGGAGCATTTGACTGGACTTCAGAGATTTCTGAGGAACCTTGGGTCATCTTTCTTGGTCCTCTTGAACAATAACTGTTCCCACTTTGAGCATTTAATGAGTCTTGTGTGTGATACGTGAATGAGCTGAAGACACAGACCCTACCCTGAGACGGGGGATCTGAGGCAGATGACAGCTAAGTAGAGAGTCAGCTGCATGGAGTAGGGCAGACGAGGATGTCAAGGAAGCAAGGAAGTGGATATGTGTGTTCCACGGCGGAGAGCTGGCTGATAAAATACACTTCATGAGGACATGCAGGGTTTGCAAGGACGGCACAGGGTCTTTGCAATGGCTGTGCTCCTCCCTTCTCATCTGTGAGGGAGGGCTGGCTGGGCAGGGGGAGGGGAGGGGAGGAAAGGGAGGAAGGGGGTGCTGTGGGCTGGAGGGAGCATTTGTCCTGTGGAAGGCGTCCTGGCAGGAATGAGCAGGTCGGAGGAAGGGCCTTGACGTCTGATGAGTGGTAAGGGTCGAGTTCAGCCCTGATCATGAGGGCAGGAGGGGCTTCTCTGGGGTCTGGGGCAGGGCATTGACCTAGCCCAAGATCAAGAGGCAGAGCCACAGCATAGAGTGAAGGAGTCAGCTCAGAGCTCTTGTACCTCGAGTAAGAAGAGGATGAGACCATGGTTCATAGCGGGCATTTCCGCAGAGGGGAGCAATGGCAGAACTCCCCAGGAGGATGCGGATGTTGGTGTGGGAAGATGGACGAGGCAGGAGCTGGTCTGGGAGGCTGTTCCAGGGCCTGGGCACTCCGACTCTCTCTTTTATTTCTGCTCCTGAGGATCTGGCCATCCACTGCTTTAGTGTCCAAAGGCTGGTGAGTAGTCAGGGTTGGAATTGGATGGGCGTGGGGAGAGGGCCTCCCTCAGGCTTGGGGGCTTCCAGAACAGGTTTTGCAGTCCAGGTCCCATTAGGGTTATCAGCTTAAGAAGAAGTAGAGCCCTATCTTCTCTTGTCAGCGTCCTCACAGGGGAGAAGTGGCTGGTTTGAGGCACGTTCGGGCACACCTATGTCCCCTAGCCCAAAGCCACAGACAGAGCCAGCAGGGCCTGTGGTTCCTGATAGAGAGCAGGAAAAACAGAACATCACGGGTCTGCTGACCCCCACCCTCCCACCTGGTGTGGACAGCACTTACACCAGAAGTCCTCCTTGGGTGGTGTTGAGGTTATCCCGGACCCTGAGCAAGCCCTTCTGGGCCCGGCCAGGTGGTTTCAGGGCCCTCCTGTCTGGGCGGTTTCTCCCAGAGGGCAGGGAGCGGCTTCTCGGATGTTTGGAGGCATCCCACACGCTCAGCAGCTTTGGATTAAAATGTTCCGAATCTACCTATTATAGACCCTAAGCTGGAACCCCGAGGGACTGGTGCTTGGCTGGCTGCCTGTGCTCCCGGAATAGGTCGGGTGCTGGAACTGGAAACGGGCCTGGAGATGAGGTGGGTGGGCAAGCTCTGGCTCCCACAGCTCGTCTCTGGCTGGATGTGTCCTCTTTCCAGGACTCGTGGCCAGTAAGAAGCTTCTGGCACAACTTTGTCCCCTTATGGCGTGAGACTCATCTGTGGAGATTCTGGTCAACATGCGGATTCCAGGGCCTGCTTGCCGAGTTTGTGATTCACTGTGGCCCTGGAATCTCCATTTTGGAAAAGCTCTCCTGGGTGATCCTGTCCTGCAGCCCAATTTGGGTCCCCTTGCTCGAGTCCCCCCTCCACTCGAGAAGGGAGCCCTTCAAGGTCACGAGACCAGGCTCTGGAGAATTTGGATATGGAAGGGAGACGGGAATACCTTGGGCTCCTGGCCCTGGTTTGGAGTTATGCCGAGGTAAGACCTGTTGCTTGTAGTGCCATCAGATCTCAGAGTAAGGGGCCTCAGGAAGAACCAATTCCAAAGCTACTGGAGCCCAGTGAGTGGCTACAAATGGAAGTCCAGCCCCTGGGACTCCCTGCCGTAGAGTAAAGTGATAGGGTAAGGAGCAGCATAAGGAGGATAAGGGGCTCTAGGGTTGCCATGACGTAGGATTACCCCAGCAGGTTCACCTCCTTCCCCAGGGAATGCTGCCATGCTGCAGAAAAGCCTGTAACAGCCCACATGCTGACTTCATGTCAGATGTTCGCCTCCTGCCTTCCCTCCTTGCCTCACCGGGTGTGACTGGGGGTGTGGGGTAGGTGGGGCGGTAAGGCGGGCCTCCTCCATGCTCTTCTCAGCAGCCTCAGGTCTGCAGCTTAGCCTCCTGCAGGGCAGTTCCCTGCCTAGTTCTCTCCTGGAGGAGTGCTCATTCCCCCAGCTGATGGCCGGCACTGTGCACCCTGTGTTCTTTAGAGTTCTACCGGGAGGGTGATCTGTGCTGTGAGATTAGCCTTGGACAAGGGGAAAGACCTGGATGGAGGCTGTTTCCAGTCACGCCGCCTCCTCCTCGCGTCTGAGCCCAGGTGAGGGACTCAACGACCCTGAGCTTCAGTTTCTCCATTTGCAAAAGAGAATTTTGATGTTTGTCCTGCCTTCCTTTTAGAAACATTTTAAAGTGAGCTGAGAGATGGGAGAAGATCTTGAAAATTCTAAAGCAAGGCCTGTGAACTTGAAATGCAGGACATCTATGAGTAGGCTAGGCAGTGAAGAATGGTGGGAGCAGTGAGCTGGAGAGCAAAATTAGATTCAGTTAGAAAAAATAGGTACTGTAGGCTCCAAATAATGCAAATTTAAGGGCCAAATTTGGCTAGTAGGCCAACAATGAACTCCTACTGTGAAGTGTCATTCAAAAGCCAGGTGACCATTGTGAATTTCCATACCACACTTAAGACATTTTTCCAAACAATGCCCAGCTAAGTAGTTTATGCCTGGATGTGTATGTGTGTAGGGACTGTGAGAGTATGGGCTCCCGGGTCAGCCTGCTGAGATCCAAGCCTGTCTATAGTGCTTGGGTACATTATTTCACCTTCCTGTGATTTCTCTCTCTCTCTCTCTCTCTCTCTCTCAATCTTTCCATGTAAAATGTGGATGATAATAGCACCTATTATCAGTAAGGATTAAATGAGATACTCCATGAAAAGCTTAGCCCAATGACTGCTTGTAACTTAACCTGCCCAATGAAAGTATAATAATATTATTATTATTGCTCCTGTATTGTAATATTATTCTCTGCTTTGTTGCACAAAGGATTGGAGGGCCGTATGCAGTAAAAGCAGCATGGTGATAATACAGAGTAACAAGTAGAGGTAGAGAGTAGGAAGTTAAGAGCAGACAGAAGTCACCACGGAGGTCTTTAGTGGTTCCTGTTGCAAAGTGTGCAACTTTTTTTTTTTTACTTTCAGTTTTCCAGATAACCACAGAGAACAGGGAGAACTAGCCAGTTACAAGCTTCTTATCAAAATGGGGGAGCGATCAGAAAGTTCTTTCTGGATCCATGCTTGTTATTTTGTTCAAGAAGTGGAAATGAATTTCATCCTTGATTCACGGGCTGTGCATGTACCTGGGAAACTCGGGGACGTGGGGTTTGCTAACTGGCGTTTCCTCATTGGCGTACTGAGCCCTGCTTGCACCTCGAGTGTTGTTGAACCTCGGTTGGACGGGGTGCTGATCCAGGCTGGGGATGATGGTGGCACCTATGCCCCTGGATGGTGGGACATAGAAATGACCCCCTCGTGGGCCAGTTTTCTCATCCTCCCACATGCCCCAGATCATGGGTGATGTTCATAGACTTCAGCAGTCCCATCCTTGCCTGCACCTGTACCTAAACCTCTCCCTGCACACCTGGTTATTCTTCTCGTCCCAGCGTGCAAATAGCTCCTGATGTCTGCCTCCTCACCTCCCTTCTTGAAGCCCTTTCTGAAGGTTTTCTAGATGGTGATTTTCTGTGACCGTATTGGTTTGAATTTCCAGTGCCTTTGATGAATCAGACACCCCATACTTCTAACTACCCAAATGCACTTGAGATAGAATGTAGCCAGGATGTCATTTCTAGCAGACTCCTTTCTGGTTTGTGCCCTGTTAATGTAGAGTATTGAAGTAAACGCTTCTAGAATACAGACACCGTACCTTGGTTTATGTTGCTCTGAATTCCATCCTAGGCACAGAAGGACACTTAATAAATCAATGTCTTGATGAAAATGGTGGTGTTGTCAGTAAATGATAATAATTGGGGCTGCAAAAGAGAAAACGTTACTTGATTTGAATGTGAACCTTGGGTTTTCAGGGGAAAGCCAGCTCTATGCAAGTTTCAAGGGGTGCATATTTTAAGGGGGCGGCGTGTTGAGTTTGCAAGCACAACGCTGTTGCGGAATGAAATGAGCCCTATGCTATTTATTGCTGAGTCCTTGCAAGTTTTCTGCGAACTCCGATGTGTCAAGACAAAAGGCTTGTCTTTTCACAGTGCCGTGTGGCTTTCAAGGGTTTACGAATGGGAACATGAAGAAACAATTCCATGCAAGAATTGATCTTTGAATGATTTAATGGTCTTATAATAAGTTGCTAGTCCTTTTCATATTATAGAGAACAGTATATGAAGTCGGCAGTCAGGAAACTTAACAGCATTCTCAGATGGTGGGCTCTCTTAAGATGCAGTGAGGCACCCTATAGCCCGGCAGGCCCATTCCCTGGTCATCCTTTGCCTTGCCCCCCCCCCACCACCACCACCACTGATTTCATCACTGTTGTGTCTTTGATTCCATGGCACCTTGTAGAGACATCTGATACCGTATTGTGTTTCCATTCTTTGTCTACAGGTTGGTCTCTCTGGACTGTAGGAAGGGACTGGTGTGGTGTGATGTCTTATTAATCTTTCTATGCGTAGGACCTCCCATGTAGTGGGTCCTCAGTATGTATCTGTGGAATGAATTAAATAATTTTGGGAAAGCACCAAGAATAAAATCACATGGTCCCTCCCTTCCTGGTAAGGCGGAGGACCGTAGCAAGTTTTAAGCCCTTGTCCAGAGCCCCATGGGCAGATGTGGCCCTGTGGGGATTGGATCCTTTGCCTTCCATCTCCGAGTGCAGAGTTTTGGGCTGAAGTTATTGAGCTGTGGTTTTTCTCCTCTTGTTTGTCTACATGGTTTTTTTTTTTTTCTTCTTCATTCATCTGTTCATTGACTCATTCCTACGTTTATTTCTTGAACAGCTTACATTGAGCTAGGTACAAAACAACACAGATAAAGAACACTAACAGAGCTTTTGTTTTAGCAAGGGAAGATAGCCAGTAAATAATAAGCATGTTCAAGAAGGAAAGTATACAGTATGTCAGAAGGAAATAAGTGCTGTGTTTGAAACAGGTGAGCAAAGTGGGGGATTGGAACTACTGAGAAGGGGCAGGTGGTGGGCTGCAGCATTTCATGGGGTGAGAGTGACAAAGGTTGAGGATTGAACAGAGACTTGAAGGGGGTGAGGGATTCAGTCTTGCCAATATCTGGGGGAGTGTGTTCCAGGCAGAGGAAAGAACCAAAGCAGTGTTTCCAGTGTAAGAGTGTGCAGGAGTGCTCGAAGAATAGCAAGGGGCTGGTGTCACCGCTGTGGATGGGCCAGGTGAGGGTAGAGGGAGCAGGAGGGGATGACGCGAAACAGGTCACCAGAACCATGTCAGGTAGGGCCTTGTAAGCCAGAGAAAGGACTTTGGCTTAGATCCAGAGGAAGTGAGGATCCACTGGTAGTTTGGAGGAAAGGAATGAGATGACCGGACTTGTATTTGAAAAGGACCATCCTGGTTCTTGCACTAAAATAGGCTTTAGGAGGGGAAAGTAGAAGCAGTGAGACCTATTAGGAGGCTGTTAAAATAATCCAGACCAAAGTGTGGTGGCTTGGTTCAAGATGGTGGCCGCAGTGGAAGTGGTGAGAAGGACAGATGCTGGATATGCTTGTTAAGGAGAGCCAGCAGGGTTTCCTGATGGGTTGAATACAGGGTGCAAGGAAGAGGAAGGAAGTGAAGGATACTTCAAAGTTTTCACTTCAGTGGATGGATGGATGGTGTTGCCCACCTCCCAACCCCTCCCCCTACTGTTTCCATGCCTGGGGTGGAAGAGGAGCCGGGAGAGCATGGGAGGCTATCCGTCCCAGTGAGACTACGGTCCACTCCTGTTTTTTGAGCTCTCAGTCTTTCTTCTTCACCAATTCAAACACCACCCTTTTAATAATCCCTTTAAAGATCCATCGCCTCCTTCACAACATCTACCTGGATTAATTTTACCTGGCTGAAGTCCCCCAGTTCATTCCATATTCATACATAGATATGCTTTACTTAACACAGTAGATGAGTTTTTGAAAAGAGAGGTGTAAGTCACCTTTCCAAAAAAATATTAAAGCCTATTTTATATTCACCAGGGGAGCTAACTATTTAAAGTACCCTATTATTAATGCTTTTGTAAGGTGAAGAATCCTTTTGTTAGATGACTATGGATCTCCACTAATTTATCAGTTATGAAAGATCAGGGTCTAAATGTGTAAAACTAAGCACACGCTTGTATAATATGTCTCTGTACTTGAGGTGCCTGCTAAGCATGCCATCCGAGGGCCCCTTGGGACCTCAGGCTCAGTGCACTCTCACCTGAGCTCATCATTTTCCTCCTAAATCGTCTTCCTTTTGTACTCCCTGTTTCACGCAGGCCTGAAGGCCCTGAGTCATCTCTTGACATCTGCTCTCCTCCTTCTCCCCCTGCCCCCAGCTCACGTTCCCCACATTTGCAAATTCTCCTGCATCTACTTCATTCTCTCCATGACTCTCTGCCTCTGTTATAGTTCAAGTGCCCGAGACATTTTCATGGACTTCTTCTTAACACTTTGCTCTGTAACGGCTTCGTCCGTGTTCTCTAAGGCGTCATCCTGCATTCAGCTATTCAAGTCAGCTGCCCAGAGCATCCTTCTTACCATGACCCTTCTCTGTTCAAACATCTGTAACCTCCCCATCACCTTGCCTGGAGCTTACAGTCTAAACCCCTGAGCACGGTGTCCAGAACCCTGTCTGTGACCAATCTGCGTGCACCTTTCTGGTCTTCTCACCACCACTTATCCCATTCAGCCTCACACACCATGAGGGGCATCCATGAAGAAACAGTTCCTACACCCCTACAGCCCTGAGCATGAGCAGGTGGGGGCCCGCACCTTCACCACCCCTGGCCTGCAGTGCGCCTCGGCCACCTTATTCTGCTCAGATCCTTTCCATTTTCAAAGACCCACCTGAACACCCCTTCCTCTTTGATGCCTTCTCACTCTTCAGACAGAAACGGCCCCTCCTTTCATAGCACTTTATGCAAGTCACTTTTATAACACGTATCCCTCTTCTAGCATCCTTCCTGCCTGCTGGGTGCTGTCTTAATCCTCACCTTTTTCTTCCATGCTTTATGTGTAGTGAGCACATAATAAAAATATGTAGCATGACACTATGGCTGTCCTTGTTCTTACTGTGTTCTATGGTTGACATGGGAGGCCCACATTAAATTGTAAGTCTTGTGAAGTCTGGAACTGTCTTTGGCTTTTTTTTTTACCTTCATCCCTTAACATACAGTCCCCGCAGATGGCATTTATTGTGCTAAGTGCCAAATTCTCCATTAGCCCTTGTGTTTCAAGGTTGTATGATCCTCATGGTGGAAACACAGCAAATTGGGAATTCATCCCAGCACTCTGGCCTCTGGTTTGTTTATTTATTCATTCTTTTATTTATATCTCACGTAGCAGGTATAAATTTCAGGCCACAACAGTAGGGTGCAAGAAATGTCACATTCCTTTCTTTCTCTAAATCAAATTTAATCGGTGCCAAGCTTCCACATGCTGAGCTGGCAGGACATTTAATGTGTCTTTTGAGAGACCCCTGCCCCCAGCCACTCCCCAAGAACTGTACAAAAGCCTTAGGGTTCTCACTAGTTCTGAAGAGCTGGGGGAGGGACTCTTTTGTTTGGGATCCATACTGGTCATATTGACCCCATGTAGTCTGCGGGCCAGTGGCTCCTCTGCTTCCATATTAAGAGAGCTTGAGGACCCAGGCTGAAAGCATCAGTTTTTTTCTGAGATCCACTCCCATAGTCCTTCTTACCATGACCCTTCTCTGTTCAAACACCTGCAAGCTCCCCATCACCTTGCCTGGAGCTTACAGTCTAAACCCCTGAGCACGGTGTCCAAAACCCTGTCTGTGACCCACTTGCGGGCACCTTTCTGGTCTTCTCACCACCACTTAAGCCATTCAGCCCAGGGCACTGCTGGGAGAAAAGCCCCCATGTCCACCACTCATCGTACCTTCACAAACCAGGCCCATCTCAGCTTTAGAGGACATTCTCAACTTCCTCCAGATGAGAGAGGGAAAATATCTCTCATTCCTTTTAACCTCTTTCAGCATGGTCAAAAAAATTCATCACAGAATGATATCCTATCACACATCTTAATAAGATGATTTGGGCTCAGTACACATCACAGAAATCCATGACAGTAGAGAAATAGAAAGAATTTGTATCAGGGAAAGAATTCAAAATTTCAAATAAAAAAGTTCAAATAAACTATAATTGCTATAGGTAAGCTTCACATTTGACTCTATGCTTCCTGGTTGCCAAAGTGAAAAGGGAGACGTGGTTTCATAACTGTTATCAGAAAAAGAAAAACAATTAGTTTCTCAAGAGAGGCAAAGCTTTTTATATTACTTGATTGTAAAATAAGTTTCTCGTGTGAAGCTTTATAAAGGCAGTATCAAACAGAGGTATTGCATACAGCCCTCTGTTTCTTGTAGCCCGTAGCTCTCAACAACCACTCACAAGGATAAGTATGCCTGGGGGCCTTCACATAGGAACATTGACCACACACATTGATCTGTACTTTTGTTACCTTTATGTCCTGTTCAGACTTTTAAATATGACCAGATATTACTGACATTACCAGTGCACCATAGCTTAAGCAGAACGAAGATTGAAATAAACATCTACTAAAGATCATAACCTAAAGGACAGAGAAGTATGATTGGTGTGATCAAGTAGCTTTTGCTCCTAATGTTTCCTTGGTCTGCTGATGGTTTTGGCCATTTCTTTCTCCTGCTGAAATCTCTTTGAGCAAAGGGGCTGGGACTTTATATTCATCATTGAATTGACAATGCCAAGCATAGTGCCTGGTTTTCACAGATGTTAAATAAATGGCTGTTGAATTAATATGCTTGTTTATTACCTCTATTTCATATCTGTAACATGATCTTTTAAGTTACTTTCCTGTGTTTCAAGAATAATATGAAGCTAAATGAGAAAAGAGTTCCTCCAAGGGGGACCCTTCCCCACCTCATACATAATAGAACTAAGGAAATAGGCTAAATGATCCATCAGTGACTTAGGGGACATGGGAGGAAGAACATATTACACTGTCAGTGAGGACAGTGAAACTGGTGGGCTGCTGGGTAGAAAACATAAAGTTGTGGTGTATAAAGGAATAATTATGATATTAGGAAGCATGAAACCTGATTCAAGTCTTAGAGTATATCTTTACTTGCTGTGAGACCTTGGTCATATCATTTCATTTTCTCATCTGTAGAATGAGGAGCATAGCATCTATTCAGTGGTTCCTTTCTGCAATAAAAAGTCTCCTTATAAACTGAGAATTACTAAGGGAATGTTGCTTATTATCCTTGTTGTTACCAGTTCTAAGTGAAGGGTAGGCATCTCAGGCAGAGAAATTGTATGAGGAAACTCACTGACCAGAATGAACATGATATAGTCAAAAGTCAGTGATAGAGTTAGAATAAATGAATCCAGCAGAGTTGCACGATACAAAAGCAACACATGGAAATGAATTGTGTTTGTATACATTAACAATAAACACTTTGAAGAGGAAATTAATAAAACAATTTTATTTATAACAGCATCAAAAAGAATAAAAAAACTTAGGATTAAACCTAACTGGGGTGAACGACTTGTACACTGAGAACTACAAAACATTGCTACAAGAAATTAAAGAAGGCATAGGTAATGGAAAGACATCCCATGTTCATGACTGGAAGACTTAATATTGTTAAGATGTCAGTACTACCCAAAGTGGTCTATGAATCTGTTGTGTCAGATCCTACACAATTCCCATCAAAATCCCCATGATATTGTTTGCAGAAACAGAAAAACCCATCCTAAAATTCATATGGAATCTCAAGGGACCCTGCATGACTAAAACAATTTGAAAAAGAAAAACAGAATTGGATGACTCTTGGTTCTTGATTTAAAAACATATTACAAAGCACAGTAATCAAAACAGCGTGATACTGGCATAAAAGACCTATATAGGCCAACGGAGTAGAGTAGTGGGTTCAGAAGTAAACCCTTCTGTGTGTGGTCATATGATCTTCACAGTGGTACCAAGACCTCTCAACGCAGAAAGGACAATCTCTTCAACAAATGGTACTGCCCACAAAAGAATTCATTTAGACTCCTATCCTACACCATAGACAAAATCTAACTCAAAATAGGTTAAAGACATAAACATAAAATCCTAAACTATAAAACTTCTAGAACAAAACAGGGAAAATCTTCATGACATTGGACTTGGCAGTGAGTTCTTGAACAGGACATGAAAAAAACAGGCAACAAAAATAGACAAATAACACTACATCAGCCTTAAAAACTTGTGCATCGAAGGACACAACAGAGTGAAAAGAACACCTACAGAATGGGAGAAAATATTTGCAAATCTTTTTATCTCATAAGGATTTAATGTCGAGCATATACAAAGAACTCTTACAGCTTCACAACAAAAAGATCAAATAACCTGATTTAAAAATAGGCGAAAGACTTGGATGGACACTGCTCCCAAAATGATATGCAAATGGCCAGCACACATATGGAAAGATACTCAAAATCACTAATCAGCAAAGAAATTAAAATAAAACCACAGTGAGATATCACCTCACACCCAGTGGGATGGCTACCATTAAAAAAGAAAAAAAGCTCTTACGAAAACAGAAAATAACAAATATGGTTGAGGGTAAAGTTGGTACTCTTTTGCACTGTTGGTGGAATTGTAATATAGTGCAGTCACTATGGAAAACAGTATGGTAGTTCCTAAAAAATTAAAAGCAGATCATATGGTAATATGATCCAGCAAACCCATTTCTGGATACATATCCAAAAGAATTGAAAGCAGGGTCTTGAAGAGATACTTGTGCACCTGTGCTCATGGCAGGTACTATTCACAATAGCCAAGAGGTGGAAGCAACCCAAAAGTCCATCAACAGATGAATAGGAAAGCAAATTGTATACAGTGGAATACATATATATTGGAGTATGTGCAGCCTTAAAAAGGAAAGAAATCCTGTCACATGCTACGGTACGGTTGAAACTTGAGGACATTATGCTAAGGGAAATAAGCCGTCATGAAAAGGACAAATAACTTACGATTCCACTTATGTGAGGTATCTAAAGTATTCAAATTCATACAAATAGAAAGCAGAAGGGAAGGGGGAGGTGTTTAATGAGTATCTGATACAGAGTTTCAGTTCTACAAGGTGAAAAAGTTCGAGCTCTGTTTCTCAACAAAGTAAAAATTGTTAACACTGTTGAACGGTGCACTTAAAAATAGTTAAGATGATAAATTGTATATGCTCTTTATCATGATTAAAATAGCAACAACAACAACAAAGTCGGCCACTGAAGCACTTCCAAAATGATAGAGTAGTCACCTCCAAAAAACTGCTCTGACATAAAAACAGCAAGAATGCTGGCAAAAGTGGTCAGAATCAACTTTTGCAGAATTCTAGAAATTAACTTTAGCCTTACAACAAATTCAGGAATTTTTTTTCAAGAAAAATGTTTGAATATAAGTATGAACAATGAATTTTGTGACATTTTAACTTTCCCTGTTCCCATTTGCTTCACCTCTGCAGTATTCTTAAAAGCCAACAGCCTAGAAACTACAGTAGCTATGAAAACCATCAGACTAGCAGCTCTGGAGGGAGCAGAATGGAGTTGGAGCTCCCCCCACCCAACCCTCCTGCCATAGCCCCATCTCCTGAGAGTTATCACTATGTGACCTGTCTGGCAGCTCCTTGGAAATGCCCCATTCTTGAGGCTTGTCTTCATATGACCTGACTCAGGGAGCACTCAGTGCAAACATCCGTATCACTGGGGCATTTGTCAAAAAAACAATTAGCATCATTGTGGTGTGAAACAGTTGTGAAAATAAGAAGCTGACCAGAATACTTAAAAAGAAAAATCTGGGGGAGTAAGATGTCAGTAGGGGGCTGACAATTCTTGCTAACCAGAAAGCCACACACGTATGCAGAGCTGTGTGCATGGCCAAGAAATATCTGAGGAGGCCTAAATTTCTCACCGCTGGCTGATTTTGAGGCCTTATGCAGGCTGGAAGTGAAGGAGGAAGCAGAGTTGTAATGTTGAAAGCATGCCCCAACACACACACACACACACACACACACGAGTCTCAGGAAAGGCTGGGACTTCAGTGGTGGCACTGATGAAAAATACAGATTTTTATAGAATTAGTCCAAGAAAGTCACTAAACACAAACAGCCACAACAGCAGCCACAACAATCCCAAGGAGGGGAAGTTATCTGATTTCCAGAGTGGCCACATTGTATTATTTAAATACCCAATTTTCAGTAACACCAAAAAATTGTAAGAAATGCAAAGAAATAGGAAAACATGGCTCATACACAAGGGCACAAAAGGAATCAATAGAAACTTTTTGTGACAGAGCTCAGACTTTGGATTTACCAGACAAAGACTTTAAATCAGCTGTTATAAATATGCTCAAGGAGACTGTGTCTAAATAATTAAAGGAAAGTATGCAAACATTAAATAAGAGAATATTATAAATATTGTAAGAGAATATTATATTGTTTCATTAAATAGAGAATATTACAAAGAGGAAGAAATTAAGAACTGAATAGACATTCTGGAGTTGGAAAATGTAATAGCTGAAAAATAAAATTCATTAGAGAAACTCAACAGTAGATGTGAGTGGGCAGAAGAAGGAATCAGCAAACTTAAAAAGAAACCATTCAAGACTATCCAGTCTGAGGAACAGGGTGAGAAAAGAATGAAGAAGAATGGGCAAAATATCAGAGACCTGTGGGACACCATAAAGTATACCAATATATGGATTGTAGGAATCCCAGAAGAAGAGAAAAGAATGTGGCAGAAAGACTATTTCAAGAATTGATGTTCAGAAATTCCAAATTTATGAAAAACATTAATCTGCACATCCAAGAAACTCAACAGATTTGAGTAGAATAACCTCGAAGAAATCCACACCTAGACACATCATAATCACACTGTCAAAAGTCAGAGACAAAGCAAGCATCTCGAAGGCGGCAAGAGAGAAGAGACTTGTCAGATGGAAGAGAGCCTAGTAAGATTAACAGCTGACTTCTCACAAGAAATCTTGGAGGTTAGAAATCCGTGGTATGAAATATTCAAAATGCTGAAAGAGAAAGACTGTCACCCAAGCATTTTATATTCAGTAAAAACTATCATTCAAAAGTGAAGGAGAAATTAAGATATTCTCAGATAGACAAAAACTGAGGAAGTTGGTTATTAGAAGACCTGTCCTATGAGAAATATTAAAGAGAGTCTTTCAAGCTGAAATGAAAGCACACTGATGTAATTGAAATCCACATGAAAAAAATAAAGAGTAGTAATAAAAGGTACTACAGTGTAAATGTATTTTTATCTGTTACCCTTTTATTTTCCTATTTCCTTTAAAAGACAACTGTACAAAGCAATAATTATAAAACCACATTGATAGGCTTATAATGCATAAAGATGTGATTTGTACTGCAAAACTGGCAGCAGGTGGGGGGGAGGATGGAACTATATTGGAGCGAAGATTTTCTATGCTATTGAAAATAAGTTAGTATTAATCTGAATGAGGTTGTTATAAATTAAGATGTTAATTGTAATCTCTAGGGAACCCACTAAGAAAATTAATTTAAAAAACCCAAAAATGAAAGAAAGAAAGAAAGAAAGAAAGAAAGAAAGAAAGAAAGAAGCAAAGAATAAAAATGGTACACTAGAAAACATCCAGTTAACATAAAAGAAGGCAGAAATGCAAAAATAGAGGAATAAAGACATAAGACATATAGAAAACAAAAAATAAAATGGCAGTTATGAATCCTACCTTATCATTAACTACATTAAATTTAAGTGGAATGAACACTCCAATAAAATGGCAAAATGGATTTTAAAAAACTTATCCAACTATTTGCTGTGTACCAGAAGACACATTTTAGATTTAAGGACACAAAGAAGTTGGAAGTAAAAGGATGGTTAAAAATACAACATGCAAACAAGAACTAAAAGGAGCTATATTAATATCAGGCATAATAGACTTTAAAACAGCATTTTTTAATAGAGATGAAGAACATTTTATAATGATAAAAGAGTCAATTTATCAGGAAGACATAACAGATGTAAGCATATAATCACCTAACAGCAGAGCCCACCAAATACAGGAAGCAATAATTAACAGAATTGAAAGAAAAACAAGACAGTTTGACAAAAATAGTTGGAGACTTCACTAATCCACTTCCAGTAATGGATAGAGAAAGTCAATACATGACCAAAAAGGAGATAGAAGGTTTGAACACTATAAGCCAGCTGGTCTAACATATCTGTAGAACGCTTCACCCAACAATAGCAGAATACACATTCTTCCCAAGTGCACATGGGACATTCTCCATGATAGACCAGATGTCAGGCCATGAGAAAACCCCAATTCATTTAAAACAATTGAAATCATACAAAGTAGTTGCTCCAACCACAGTGGAGTGAAATTGGAAATCAATTACAGAAGGGAATCTGGGAAATTATACTCCATAACCAATGGGTTAGAGAAGAAATCCCAGGGAAGGTAGAAAATACTTTGGGGAGGGGGCACCTGGGTGGCACAGCGGTTAAACGGCTGCCTTCGGCTCAGGGCGTGATCCCAGCGTTATGGGATCGAGCCCCACATCAGGCTCCTCCGCTATGAGCCTGCTTCTTCCTCTCCCACTCCCCCTGCTTGTGTTCCCTCTCTCGCTGGCTGTCTCTATCTCTGTCGAATAAATAAATAAAATCTTTAAAAAAAAAAAAAAGAAAATACTTTGGGAAGCATGAAATGAAAACAACATATCTGGTATAGTCACTCTGGAGAACAGTATGGAGGTCCCTCAGGAAGTTAAAAATAGAACTACCCTACAGTCCAGCAATTGGACTACTAGGTATTTACCCAAAGAATACAAAAATATGAATTCAAAGGGATACATGCACCCTGATGTTTAAAGCAGCATTATCTACAATAACCAGATTATGGAAACAACCGAAGTGTCCATCGACAGATGAATGGATCAAGAAGAGGTGGTGTATAAATACACAATGGAATACTACTCAGCCATAAAAAACAATGAAATTTTTTTCATGTCATTTGCAACAACATGAATAAATCTAGAGAGTATTATGCTAAGCAAAATAAGTCAGAGAAAGACAAATACCGTATGATTTCACTCACATGTGGAATTTAAGAAGCAAAAAAAGATGAGCAAAGGGAAAAAAAGAGAGAGGGGGCAAACCAAGAAACAGACTCTTAGCTGTAGAGAACAAACTGATGGTTACCAGAGGGGTGGTGGGTGGGAGGATGGGTGAAACAGGTGATGGGGATGTAGGAGGGCACTTGTCATGCACGCCAGGTGATGTATGGAAGTGTTGAATCCCTACGTTGTGCACCTAAAACTAATAAAACACTGTATGTTCACTAACTGGAATTTAAGTAAAAACTTTAAAAAAATGTGTGAACCCCCCTAAAAAAAAAAAGGAAAAAAAAAGAAAACACAACATACCAAAACTTAGGAGATGCTGCTAAACCATTGCTTAGAGGGAAATTTCGGGCTGTACATGCTTCTATGTAAAAAGAAGAAAGATCTCAAGTCAATAAAAAACAAAAAATAAAAATTAGAAAAAAACAGATCAAACAGAAGGAAATTAGTAAAGATTAGGGCGGAAATGAATCACATGGAGAATACAGAAACCATCCCAAAGATCAGAAGTCAGTGGTGCGGATAGCTACTGGCAGCAGGCAGCTGTGAAGCACAGGGGGCCACTTTGCAGGGCCCTGGTACTGGCCTAAAGCCCTCTATCTTGACGTGTGGGCTGGGAAGAGTCCTTGAAACTTTCTCCTCGAAGAGTAACAACATGAAATGAAGGATTATTTGGTGTCGGTGTTCATTACTTGGAGGCGGTGTTCGGTGCATGCTAAGGGCTAAGGAACGAGGCCGGCAAGGTGAAGAAGCACAGTCACCGTGCTAATCCAAGCAGCTGGAGACAAAAGCCTAGAGCAGAGTCCTCACCACGGAAGGACAAGATCAGTCAAAAAGGGTTTAGGGAGGAAAGGAGACTTCACAGGAGTTTTTTTCTTTTTCTTTTTTTTTTTTTTAAGATTTTATTTTTAAGTAATCTCTACTTAATAAGTAATCTCGAGCCCCAACACAGGGCTCGAACTCACGACACCGAGATCAAGAGTCACATGCTCTACTGACTGAGCCAGCCAGGCATCCTGACATCATAGGATTTGATGGGTGTTTGGGTCTTTGATCTGAGAAGTAGGAAAGGAGAAAAGCGGAGTGTACTCTTGGCTCCATAATTTACTAGCTGTTTGATCTTAGGCAGTTCTTCAGAGCCCTGGTCCCTTCCTCTATGAAATCAGACTAGCAATGCACGGCTGGCCTACATTTCAGGACTTTGTGTATGATTTAAATGGGATAATGGGTATAAAATAGGTGGAGAAGCCACTTGTGAGTGCTCAAACTCTTGACAAGTATGAGGGTTTGTTTGCTATTATCATATAATGAGTTCAGTTTCTGATGTGCATTTTCAATAATGAGAACATCTCAGTGGAAATGTTGTATGGATGGTTGGAAACGTGGGAGGGAATTCTGCAGAGAAATTAGAGCCAGAACTCACATTTGGGCATCACCTGCCTATCTCAGGGAGGGGAGTGGGATGGGGGTGGCGTGGGCAAGCACTCAGCCAGCGGAGAAAGCCAAACAATTAGGGGCAGGCCAGGGTGGAGCTGGGAAGGAAAGTACTGGGTTCCCCGAGTTGCAGCTTTGCCATTACCCCTGAGGCATGAAAGAGAGCAGGGCTGGTCTGGGATGAGCGGATGTCTGTGATCTGTATACGGGAGTTTCCTTAGAAAATCAAGCAGGCAAAACATTATTATCGGAATTTAGCTGGAGAATCGCGAGTAAGGAATGGTAGGCAACAGGATAGCCTGTTCATTCTAAACGGTTGGCTTTGGAAGAAAGAATTGGGACAGTTTCAGAGTCGTGTTGACATTTCATGGTTTCTGATTTTGAAATAGAAACGCTGTTGCTCTGCTGTTGGAAGCGTCAGGGTCATGAGGGAGGCCACCAGGGAAGACAGGGGACCCCCTCTTGTCCCTGCCTCTGGTGCATTGCATTTTGCAAGTAGCAGCCATGCTACACATGATAGGTAGATGGGAACCCTCTCCATGGAGGCAGGAAGGAAGTGCCTGGCAAATCAGAGATACCCCAAAGCCTCAAGAGCTCATTCTCTTTTCCGTGCCTCAGCCTGAGCCCCTGCAGAGGCAGCCCGCCCAAGCCAGCAGAGCTCATTTCGGAGACCTCATTCCTTTATGGCCATCTGTCCCTTTACGTGCAGCACCAGCTAGATCACGCCCAGTCTGTTCCCTAACCCAAGGATGTTCACTGATGACAGTTAAACTTGGGGTGAGGTGTGACTCCGGGCCCCTCCCAGCTCAGGACTGCTTTGGGGGGCTGACTGATCCAGGGGTCCCTTAGCGCATGGGAGGCAGCCTTCCCTGGCACCCTCTCCCACAGAGCCCAGCTGTTTTTCCAGCACGAGCTAAGTGCCGCTCGAGGCAGGGCTTCCTGGCTCCCCAGTGTGGGACACAGCTTCTGCTCTTGACAGCAGATCTGGGGGAGGCTGACACGGCCTTAATCGCTCAGCAGTGCTGCCGAGCTGTGCTTAGGAGGCGCTTCCTGGCCTGGGAAGGAGAGAGAATCTCGGGGTGGCGGCGGCGGCGGGAATATTCTCAACAGCTACCCCGGCAGGAAGATTGCAGAATCCATTTGTTCACTTGCTTGCACAGACCTCAGGCTGCTTCACTTACTTCCCGGCGGCCCCAAGATGCTTCTTAATACGCTTGACCTCAGAATGCACCAGAAAAGGAAAAGCAGCAAAAGTCGAGCCCAGCTACCCGGAACTGCCAATGTCATGGGTTTCTTGCAGCCTGGAATGAAAACAGCCCTGCCTTTGGTTCCTAGTCGGGATATTCTAGAACGTGGTGCCTCAGTCCTTGTGCCTGTGGTCATTCTTGTTCTCCCTTCACGCCATCCTGGCTTTCTCATCCCCAACCCTGAGCCCAGGGGAGGATGGTCATTCTGGGGTGTCAGCGGCTGGGGGTATCTCGAGTAGGTGAATCTTCAACAAGCCATCCCCCCCAGTTTCCTGGGGACCACAAGCACCAGAGACTTTCTGAGAAAAATCAATTTTACATGGGTGAGGGCTTTGTTGGGTCATCCACCTTGGGGAGCTGGACTTGTCACCATGGGCCTCAGACTGTCACATCCATGAATCTGGCCCCTGGGTATTCCTCCCCAAATCCCACCATGGTTTCTGGATGACCTTCCTGAAGGACAAAGATGCCTTGTTCCAAATGAAGGAAGGTCTCTGGCAGATCAGTATGGCAGCTACAAGGACTTCCTAAAGGTAGGGGCAGGGCTCCCTCAGCAGGGCCAGAGACAGAGCCCCAAACAGTGAGACACTTACTGGAGAGAGACCCATGCTCTGCTCCTCCATGAACATGTGGAGGGAAAGGAGAAAGCCTCCATCCCTCCCTACAAGTTGGAAGGTGTGTGACCCATGCTCTGCTCCTCCATGAACGTGTGGAGGGAAAGGAGAAAGCCTCCATCCCTCCCTACAAGTTGGAAGGTACAGCCAAGATCCCACACCCGAAGACACATTTCCTTATGGGATGCTAAGGGTGTCGGCTATTCTCAGCCTTAGGCCGGGCATTCAGAGACTTCCCTTTTTCTCCATATAGTGTTGTCTGGATGGATCCCAGTGTTGCGAATGTGTGCCAACGAGCTGTAGCTGTTTGGGACTTGGTTTCCTTACCTTGGTGAGTTGGGTGAGGAGGAGGAAACGGTGAGCCCAGTAGGGGGAGGTGCGGTGGCGTCGGTAGATGAGCGGCTAATCAGAGAATCTGCCGCGCCATATGCAAAGGTAGACTGGGTCAAAGGAGTGTTGATTACTTGAGTGAGCCTAAAAAGCGTTTCCTCATTACCAGTTGTGATGACGGTATCATACCTAAATCTAATCGTTTGGAAACGATGGTCTGGTGACCTCAGAACGTAAGTGTGTCCAAGTCATATGCTTTTTTTGGTTATTATTTAAACATCTTTATTTATTATTTGCATGTGCTTTCTTTTATGAGCATTTCCAGTTGCCTGTGCGAGGCAATGGTGGGCAGGAAATAATGGGACTTGCTCCCCAAACCTGGGGCCACCTGGTGGGATTCCTACAATCATCCAGCCATTCACCCCTGAAGTGATCTCCGGGTGTCAGGACAGGACGTGGATGTCTGCAGTTTTGAGAAAGGGCTTGCAGTCCCTTAAATGTCATGACGCTAAACTCTCTGAACACGAAGTGGTCTCTGTTATAGAAAACTGCATTCTCGTACTAGCATTGTATGATTTGAGCTCACTGGCTTGAGGCATGAGGTTTTGCCAGAGTTTCTGAGTGTCCTCCCGTTAATGGTGACAGAAGTGTCACCCACTCTGCGCTGTAGGCAGCGGAGACCATTGGTGACGGTTTCTGTAATTCCTGCATTTTCTGGTTTTCTAAACATCACAGTTGCGACTTCCTGAACTTTTGCTTTCTCAGCCTTCTCAACAATTTTATAAGCTTCTAAATGCCTCTGTCAGATCCCTTGTGCTTCCAATCCCTGGAGTGATCTCCGATGCAGACCCTTTGTTTTTCTCTTCTGTCCCACCCTGGTGTCCAGCCTGTGTGATTTCCAGGAGGGGAGCGGACAAATGCTGCCATGTCAGGGAGGCCTCCCCTACACTGGGCACTAGGAATGGTGGCAGTCCCCACGAGTCTCATTGGCTCCGTTTCTAGCACGTCAGTGAGGTGCTAGAGGCCCCTGCTTCCTCCTGTGCTGTTCTGAAAACTCAGAATGGGCAGGCCCGTCCATGCATAATTCATTCCTAATATGCTTCTGCAGTGATGAGGACCCTTGAAGTTGTCTGATGGGGACTTTATTCATTCCTTTAGCTGCTTTCCAGCTGCTCACTGTCCAGAAAACACACATGTCATCATCAAGGACGTTTGTATGATATGCTCTCATGGAGTGCTGTCCTAGAGACGATGTGCTGTGGCCGCACAGAGAGGGAAGGACTCCCTCTTCCTGGGAGGACAGTGGGAGACGTATTAGTTAGGATGCAGACTAAGCTACAGTAGCAAAGATACCAAAACTCATAGTGGTTCAACCAAGATAGAAGCTTCTTTTCTCTCTATACAGTCCAGAGGTGGGCCGGGCTGGGGGCATTCTGCAATGTGAGGTCACGTGGAGAGCCAGGCTCTGTCTCCTTGCTCCTCCGTGCCTTAGACTGCCATCCTTGTTACATCCATGTCCCAGTCCCAGGGGTGGGGCAGGGTGAGGGGAGCGAGGGATGGTCAGTAGCCTTTTTGAAGGTCATGACCTGTACGTGGCCCACATAACTTCCATTCCCCTTACATTTGTGGTGTGGTTCCATCTGTCTGTGGGGCAGACGGGGGAATACAGTCACTAGCCGAGTGGCCGTGCCTCACTGGATCGCAGGGGTTTGTTACCAAATGGACAGTGTGGGGCAAGATTCAAGGCCAGGGGGCTTCACTGGGAGGGGACACAAGAAGTGCTGCTGCCTTGGGCGATACCGGCTCCGTGGAGGGCCCATGGCCGCTGCTGGGGGTGGAGGCTGCTGCTGGTGGCCGAGGTGGTGCAGGGACATCTGTCTGTGTAAGAGTCACAGAGCTTGTCTGTCCCTTTGTTTTACAAATGCCGGGACAGTTCCAGAGACTTGAAGTGACTTGCCCAGGTCCCCCTGCTAGCGAGCTGCTGAAGAGAGGCTGAGATCTACTCTGCGCACTTTGGGCCTGTGGTCTTCGCAGCGTGCACAGTAGCATTTTTCTTGAAGGGGGGGCGGTTGGGTATGTGGGGGCTCCCCACGAGAGCTGGGGGGAGCAAGAGCACGTGAGAACGGCTAACACTCCTGGCCCTCAGCCTTCGTTCTGGAAAGCAGCATTTCTGTTTTTGTTTCTTCGGTTTTTTTAACCTGGCCGGTGTCTGCGCTCTGGGCTCCTCCCAGTCGTGGCTGCTGAGCCTCGGAGCTGTCCTTCCCTCTCCCCACCTTCACTTCCCTGCCAGAGATCGTGGCAATGAAATACCACCTTGGCTGAGTCGGGGCATTTGTCATTTTTACATCTCTACGTCCTAGTGTCTTCTGCTCCCGGTGACAAATAAATCCCCGGGCTGATGGCTGGCCCCGGCCATTCATTAAGCAAATAAAGCCCTAGTGTGTGAGTTGGAGACTCGTAAATAATCCCTGGTGTTTTATCCCAGTCTCCTGCCGCCTCCCCGGCTTTGCATATTTATAATACGGGAGCAGTATTTCTGACACAGACTATTATATGTGGGAGACACTGGGGAGAAGGACAGGCAGCCGCCGGCTCTAACCCGGATGGAGCCGGCCTGCTCATAGCCTGGGTGCAGGCAGTGGCCCTGAAGCTCAGAATCTGTTGTGTTCGGCGCAGAGCAGGTCCCGGATGGACTGGGTTCTGGTCTGGCTCTGAGTCTAGGTGAGGAGGAGTGGGGAGACCTGGGGCAGGTGGCAGGTTCAGCCTGTTCTGTCATGGGGGTAGAGGACTGTCGTCTTGAAGGAGGGCAGTGGCTGTAGGACGGTGGAGGCCTCCCTCGGCAAGAGAGGTGGTCAGGAAAGAACACTGAGGAATGTGTCCCCCTCGGAGAGGCCAGGCACCCTGACACCTGTCCCCCTGGGCAGCCTCCTGTGTGAGGGGTCAGGCTTCTGGCCCTGAGGAGCCATGTGCACATGCACGCACACACCCACACATACCCACACACCCACACACCATGGCTCTCTTTGCGTGTCCTATACCCCAGACAGCCGCTGTTGCCTAAAGCCTTCCAGAGTTGAAGATCGTTGTTTATAGAGATGTACCGTCTCCATGGGTTCGTGATGGTGGATGTGAATTTTGTTTTGACCCCCATTTAACCATGTGGAGGGCACATGACATTGTGGTGATAAGTGGAAACAGAGATAATGGGCATCTAATACTATATCCCAGTCCCGAAAGGGATGCTTGGGAATACTGTTAACCCACTGGTACCCGTGTACCAGGTTTCTTCCTAAATTCGCCAAGGGTTGGCCAATCCCACCCATCACCCCTTTTGTCTGGGGTCTGTGTGTACTGTGCGAGGACCCCCAAGGTTGAAGATCTGATCTCTGACTGGGCCCCATGACTTCTCAGAGTAAGAAAATACTGAAAGCAGAGCCTGTCTTTAAGTCCCAGGGAGAGCACATGGATGTCTGGTTCTCCACTGGGCCCAGGGGTGTCAGGTAGACCAGGGTGCTTTTTTTTTTTAAAATATGGATTATGGCGCATCAGTGAATTGTACATTTTTAGGTATGGGACAGAATGAGAAGGCATTACAAGCAGAAGGGAGAGTATCATTCATAAAAGGTTAGTGTCTCTTGTACTCGTTGATGTACGTGCTGTGTGGATGTCCTGGTCACAGTGAGAAATGCATTTCTCACCTTAGGTTGCACTCGAAAAAGTGGGCAGCATGGGGAAGACTGGAGAGGAAAGGGCTCTGGACTCAGAGTTGAGGGTCCTGGGTTTGATTCCCACCTGTGGCCTTAAGTCCTTATGAACATATTCACAAACCCTGGCTCAGGCCAGACCCCTTCCTTTGTACATAAGCATGGCGGAAATGACCAGCCGTGATGGCCTGGTAGGATTCTAGAGTGGGAAGACGCCTTGGAAATTAGCCAGGTCTTCATGGGAACTCAAGGCTGGAGATCGGGGAAGACTGGTCCGTGGTCAGCTGGCATGTTAGTAACAGAGGCAGGACTGGAGCCCATTGTGATTCTTGGGGCAGGACCCCTTCTGATAAGTGATGGGCACAGGGGCCTTGGGTATCTCCTTAGAAGCAAACATCTCCACGTGGCAGCCAGGATGACCTGGTGTCACCCCGTTCTAGGTCCCATTCATGTCTGAGCCAGGGCAGGGTGGCTCTGTCAGCCATCACAGGCCACATTCCAGTGTCTGTCTGGGGAGAGAAGACAAGATACTCTGCACCCGATTAAAAGCAACAGGAGGGTGTCAGGGAGACAGAAAGTAGCTCTCCTCCTTGGAAGCCAGCCAAGGCGTCCTCGTGCCAAGATTAAGAAGGATAATAACAACAGCCATAATAGTGGGAAGAAAAACACTTCTACAAGGCCTCAGGGACCTGGCAAAGTAATAGGAGAAGGGAAATCAAGATGGACAGTCTGACCTTTGCAAACCTCCTGCAGAAAAGCCAGTGGCCCAGCCCCTCACTGGAGAGAAGTGTCCTCCTGAAAGTGCGAGATATTCCACGTGCATCTCTGGCCACCTCTGCACACCCGGGACATCTAAGAATAAGCTCACGGCAATGGTTAAATCTGCGTGTCATTGGGGGGAGGCTGTGGGCCCCAATTGTTTGTGCAACACCAGTCTAGATGTTACTCTGAAGGTATTTTAAACATGTGATAAACATTTAAATCAGCAGACTTTGAGTCAAGCAGATTACACCTCCATTGTGTGGTTGGGCCTCGTCTAATCAGTTGAAGGCCTTAGGAGCAAAGAGTGAGGTTTAGTGAAGAAGAAGGAATTCTCTTCACTAAAGATGGGAACATAGAAACCCTGCCTGAGTTTCTAGTCTTCAGACTCAAGACAGCAGCATCAACTCTTCATCTCTCTCTCTCCACATTACAGAATGTTAGTGACGGGAGGGCTCCATGCAGATCCTGATGCCAGCCCCTCTCACAGACTAGCAGAATGAGGTGGGGAGGGACGCAAGCTTCTGGAATCAGAACTCCCGCATGAGGAACTGCACTTGTCAACTTCTTGGCATTATAATGAATCTTTCTGCCTCGGTTTTTTTCACCTCTGAAATACGTATAATAGTGAGTTATGAGAAGGATTAGATGTATTTAACCTAAGTACTTAAATCACTGGTACCTAGTTTCATCATTACCACAGAGTTTAAAAAAAAAAAAAAAAAGTTTGCCCCAAATGGATGAAGTGTGTGGCCTGCTGCACGTGGAGTGTCTGTGGCATAGCTGAGCCCCATGTTATGTGTTTTGACTTCCCATCTAGGAACTTCCGTATTACTCCACAAGCCTGCTGTCACTGCCAGGAAGATGGTTCCAGAGCCCGCTGTGTGGGATCACTCTCCTCAGAGGTTTTTAGTGGCTCCCAACTGCTTCTCCAAATAAAACCCACACTTTTGGGCCTGGCACTTACTCAGCAAATGTTTATTGCATAAGATCATGTGCCAGGCTCTGGACTGGGTGCCAGGGATATCCAGTGAAGCTCCTGCCCTCACGGGGCTCACATTCTAGTGAGAGAAGATAGAAAGCAGAGGGATACATAATCTATATGAATGAATATATAGAAAAACAGAACGGAATTAGGGGAAGTGTGATCTAGATGAATCCTCTAAAGAGGTGAGGTAAGATCTGAGCAGAAGGGAGTGAGCTAGGCAGATACCTGAGGGAAAGGCATTCCAGCTGGAAGGAACAGCAGGTGCAAAGGTCCTGAGGTTCTCGAGAGCTTGATGGGCACCAGAAAGGAATAGCAAGGAGATCAATGTGACTGGAGTAGAGTGAATAAGGAGAGAGGAGAGAACATGGGGATCTTTGGACCATTGTAAGGGCTTTGTCCCAGAGTGAGATGTGCAGCCAGGAGGAAGTTTTGGGCAGAAGTGCAGTGCAATCTGCCTTGTGTGTTTAAAGGATGGCTCTTATTGTTTGTTGTGTGGAGATCAACCTCTAAGGAGAAAGGGAAGAAACAGGGAGACCAGTAAGAACTCAGGTGAGACAGACTGGTGCGGGCACAGGGGTAGTGGCCGAGTCACTGAATCCTGTGAGGTATGTTGCAAGCTTGATAGAAAGGATGTGAAGAGTGAGACAGGGCAGAAAATAGGGTGACCTGTACGTTGAAGGCTGGAGAAGCGGGATAAATGAATTCACCTCTTACTGACTGGAGAAGGCTCAGAGGAGCAGCTTTGAAGAGGAAATCAAGACTTGGGTTGGGGACTTATGTCAGGAAATATTTTAGACCTTCCAGTGGAGTTGCTGGGGAAGCAGTTGGACATGAAGAGGTTGAGAGGTTGGAGGTAAAGATAGAAATTTAGAAGTCCTCTCTATGTTGAAATCCTTGGTACTAGGAGGAGCTCACTAAAAGAGTATGTGTGGATACAGAGGAGAAGATGGCAGAGCACTTCAGTGCTTAGCAGGGAGGAGACTGAGAGGAGGTGGTTAGAGAGGTGGGAGGGAACCCAGGTCAGAGCAGTGTCCCAGAGGCAAAGGCGGAGAGTGTCCCAGCTGAAGGGCTGGAGCTACCATGCAATGATGCTGCTGGGTCAAATGTGAGAGATCTAAGAATTGTGGATTGACTTTAACCATGTGGAAGTCATGGATGACCTCCACGAGGATCATTTATAAATCATGAGTGACCTCCACAAGGATCATTCGTAAATCATGGGTGACCTCCGCGAGGATCATTCGTAAATCACGGGTGACCTCCACGAGGATCATTCGTAAATCACGGGTGACCTCCGCGAGGATCATTCGTAAATCACGGGTGACCTCCGCGAGGATCATTCGTAAATCACGGGTGACCTCCGCGAGGATCATTCGTAAATCACGGGTGACCTCCGCGAGGATCATTCGTAAATCACGGGTGACCTCCGCGAGGATCATTCGTAAATCACGGGTGACCTCCGCGAGGATCATTCGTAAATCACGGGTGATCTCCATAAAGGCCATTTCGGTAGAGACCTGGGGAGAGAGCCTAACGGTCTGGGGCTCAGCAGGAAGAGGAAGAGACGGTGAAAGCAGGACTCTGTATAAAGGCAAGCCAAGAAAGGTGGTGTTGGAGAGGGATCTGGGGTCAAAGGAGGATTTTTAAAAATAATTTTATCACTTAAGTATAGTTGACATACAACGTTATATTAGTTGCAGGTGTATGATATGGCAATTCAGCAGTTCTATGCATTATGTAATGTTCAGCATGGTAAAAGGTAGCCACTGTCTGTCACCACACAACATATTACAATAGTACTGACTATATTCCCTATGCTGTACTTTTCATCTCTCTGTGACTTATTTTATAACTTTCTGTTTTTTCATTTATTTTGTTTTTTGATTCCACGTATAAGTGAAATCATTCGGTGTTTGTCTTTCTTTGTCTGACTTATGTCACTTAGCATAATACCTTCTGGGTCCATCCATGTTGTCGGCAAGATCATTTTTTTAATGGTTGAGTCATATTTCATTCCATTCCACCACATCTTTATCCATTCATCTACCAATGGATGCTTGGGTTGCTTTCATATCTTGACTATTGTAAATATGCTGAGTAATCATGGGGGTGCGTAGACCTTTTCAAATTAGTGTTTTCATTTTCTTTGGATAAATATCCAGGAGTGCAATTACTAGGTCATATGGCATTTCTGTTTTTAATTTTTTGAGGAACCTCCATACTGTTTTCCACAATAGTTGCACCAATTTATGTTCCCACTAACAGTGCACGGGAGTTCCCTTTTCTCCATATCCTCACCAACGTATATTATTTCTTGTCTTTTTTATACTGGCCATTCTGACAGGTGTGAGGTGATATCCCCCCGTGGTTTGGATTTGCATTTTCCTGACGGTGAGTGATGTTGAGCATCTTTCCATGTGTCTGTTGGCCATCGCTATGTTTTCTTTGGAAGAATATCTATTCAGGCCCCCTCTCCATTTTTAACCAGATTATTTGTTTTTGTTTTTGTTTTTGGTGTTGAGTTATAGAAGGTCATTACATACTTTGGATATTAACCCCTTATCAGATATGTCATTTGCAAATATCTTTTCCCATTCAGTAGGTTGTCTTTTGTCTTGTCGCTGGCTAAGGAGGGTTTTTGAAAGGTGGGAAATATTGTTCTAGGTTTGTGTGCTAACGGATGCGAATGAGCCAGCAGAGAGGGAAATGTGATGACGTAAGACAGAGAAGACAGTTACAGGAAAGAATTCTTTGAGGGGCCAAGAGGGGAGGAGATCTAAGTAATACGGTTGGTGGTTAAGGCCTCCCATACTGTACCTCACTAGCATTGTTTCTCAGCCACCGGAACCTCTTCCAGGCAAGATTTAGAATTTTGCTCTTCCTTCAAAGATGTCTTTCTCCCCACCCCCCATACTTTGGCCAGACCCTTAGAGAACAAGAAAACTGTCTCCCACATCTCAATCTGTTGCAATATTCCTGTTCTTCAAGGCCTGACACAAAGGTGCCCCCGCCGAAGCATCCACGAGTCCCCGTCCAGAAGTGGTCCCTCTTGACCGTCTGTGTGCTTTGCTGGGGCACCCTAGAGCACTTAGCCTCAGTGTTGGCTTCTCTGCTACGTGGACAGCTGCAGAGCAGGGCCGCAGGTGGCTGGGGGGGACGAGCAGAAGAGGTCAGCGTGAACTTACTCCGGCATCTGAAGAGCTGCAAAGACCCTGCGTCCATTTCAGTGTACTTGTAAGTCCTGGGTGTCGATGTGGCTTGTTTTTATTTAGAGTTCTCCAGGGGAAGGGGCACCATAATTTCTTTTGTGCTTAGATCCTAAAGATCCTTAAAGATCCTTCCTTCCCTGGCCAGAAGTGCTTTGATCAGCCATGTGTCCCACCAGTCTTGGGGCCACTGCAATACTTCCTTAGCCCCTCAGGACTCGTTGGCCAGGTGTGAGGACACTGCCTTATACAAGTGTTACAAGGCAACTGAAGGCCCATGCATTTTGACTTTACAGAATTTGCGGTGTTGGTAAAAAGTGTCCTCATTTGAGAACCGGGGTTGGGGCAGACTGCAAGCTGAGTATGTGGTCAAGATCACATATATACTCAGCCCGAGGGGAAACTGGCCCCCAGCCAGGTAGTACGACAGGGTGTGGGCTCAGCATCCCATTCTCCCCCACTTAGGGGACCCCTGGGAGCTCAATGGCCGTATTTTGGGTCTGGCAGTGTCCACATTAAAAAAGAAAGCAGGCTTTGAGTCACCTGCTTTATCAGTATTTCCCTTGGTCAAATCAAGTCGGTGACAAAGAATGGCTTTCCCTTCATCACTCCTTTCCTCCCCTTTCTGACCTACACCTCGCATTGATACACGTATTTGCAGAAACTCATGCAGGGTCTCTGAAGTGAGTCCAGCCGCGAAGAACAGGACGCAGAGGTTTATTTCAGAACCACCGAGGAAGACACCTACTTTACTCGTGGATGCACCTGCCTTTAAGGCCTTCCCTGGCCATGCAGCTGGTCTGGTTTTTACTAATTATGACAACAACCCTGTAAAGTAGGTATCATACATATCTCCATTTGATAGATGAGAGAATCAGCCACTGATCTGTAGAGGGAAGACAGCTCCCAGGTGCCCATAGCCAGGGCAGGACCGAGTACACGTTGTATCTCGAGTCTTGCACTTCCAGGCTCAGGCTCTGGGGCCTTTCCGACTACACCAGGGGTTGGCAGGCTTTTTCTCTAAAGGCCCTGGTAGTAAATATTTTAGGCTTTGCAGGCCATATGGTCTCAGCTCTGCGGTTGCACTGAGAAAGCCATGGACAGCATGTTAACGAGTGGATGTGGCCATGTCTCCATAAAACTTTGTCAGAGCAGGTGGCAGGCTGGATCTGGCCCACAGGTCTGAGGGAGGACCTCAGACCTCCTCCAAAGCTGCCCCTCACCTTGTTGCTCTCTTATGACCACCGCTTCACACGACGCCTGGAGGGTCCCTCCCTTGCCTGTAAGCCAGCTCATCTGTGCCGTGCCTGCGTGCTTTTCCAGCTCTTGCGTGAATCTCTTTTGGCTCCAGGACGGGCATTCATGCTCCTGCCTTCCCTCCAGGCCCATTGGCAGGTGATTAAGAGCCCAGCTATACATTTCCGACAGCAGTGGCTGGCAGGAGGGACCGTGTGGCTGAGATAAGCGAGTGTGTGCTGGGGAAGGGGCTGGCCATGTGGGACGTGGGTTTCATTCCTGGAGAGGAGTAATAAGCATGTAATTGGCTTTTCAGAAATGCTCAGGCTGCTGGAAAGCCTGTTTCTCCTGCACACCATGTGCTCTTTAGAGCAGCGGAGACTGGCTCACCCAGAGCCAGGATAAGCCAGATGAATTCTGGATCAGCAGGGGCGGCTGCCTTGTCCCAGATGATCACTATAAGCTGTATGGTGTTTGGGAACCAAGAGGCAGAGTAGGACAAGACGGAGAATGTAGCTGATCCCGCCGGCAGCACACTCCCCGAGGGGGGCAGAAGCACATCTCCAGAGGGCCAGTCCTAGACCCAGCATGGCTGTTGAGGAGTAGAGAGTTCAGCAGGGCCACTGCCTGCATCTGTAGATGCGACCATCCGTATGTGGAGCCGAGGCCACCTGGAAGTCCAGGCACAGGTGGGAATTGTCCAGCCTCCAGCTTCGTGCTGCCCAGAGGGCTGTTCTGATGGTCTCTGAGGCAGGGAGAGCAGGGGCTGCTGGAGGTCCCTTGCTTCTTTCTAAACCCCTCTGTTCCCTGCGGTGTTATTGACCCACATGGACGTATTAACACCGGTAGCCAGGTTTTAGATAGAACAGTTACAGAAAAATCAGCTTTTACTTTCAGTGCACTCCCCTTTTAATCAACACAATTAAAATGTACAGATCTGCAGTTTGAGTCTATGTTCATGTCCCGGGTAATGATCCAACACTGCTTTGCTGGGTTATAGTAACAAAACACATCCCTCTGGCATGCGTGTTCCCGAATCCCTGGCCATTTCACTCGTCTGTTTTGCAGAGATGCCGTTTGTTGGCGGGGGGGTACTGCCCAAGCCCCTCTCCCCCAGCTCCAGTCTGGTTCTGTGCTGAGTCTCTGGTACATGTGTGACGCTGCTAGGTTGTCAAGGCAACTTTGACACGCATCCTTTTACTTCACTCCCATGATGACCCCATGACCTTGGTGGGGCAGGCAGCACACTTTCGTTTTACAGAGTGGGGAATGGAGACTGCAAGCTCAGTATTTGGAGTCACACAAGAAGCAGGTGCAGAGATGAGACCAGGACTCCAGCACTCCCGCCACTGCCCCGAGCTGCCATTGTCAGGACGGCCTGGGCTCCAGGCTGGGGTGCGGGCCTCTGGACAGGGAGCAACAGCCACCGCACCTCAGCAAGAAACCCATGCACCCCTTCCACCTGTTGGTCCTGACTGTTATGACATGTCATTGTTGACGGCAGGCTCCTGACGCGGGACTGGGCTGTGCGGTCGGGTGCGGAACCCCGCAGCCTCCCGCCTAGCCCAGGCCCTGCAGGGCACAGAGTCCCCGTGAGTGGTCATTAAATGAGTGAATGATGAGTGACCCTGGCCCTCGCAAATGACGGCAACGACAGGAGCTGGTGACATGTGCTGGTGTCAGACCCTGGGCACTGCAGGTCCTAGAGAAAGGGTTCTTTACAAATGAAAATGAAAGCAAAACCCACTCAAAACGGGCTCCGGGGCCGACACATTCTCAGCCGGAGTCCCATTCTGAATTAAGACGGCGCTACTGTGTGTTGACCTAGAGCATTGGTTGTAAGCAGGCCTCTCCTGCCCTCTGTCCGTGCCCCACGCCCTCGGTCTTGCAGATGTCCTTCGTGCCAGATTCCCAGGCCTGTGGACTCTGTGGCAAGAGTGAAGGATATGTGGCCGTTACCCTTCCTGAGTTCTTCGGAGCCGGTGCTTCCTGGTGCCGGAAACCGGGGGCCCCTCCGCCTGCAGAGCTGCGGCTGGAGCTGCTGGCCTCCCCCCCTCCATCCCTGCCCCTGAGGTTGCTGCCCCCTGCCCGTCCCGACCCAGAGCCGTGCCGCCCTCAAGGCCCAGGGCCTCCAGGAGGGTAACCTCACCCTTGTCGCTGTAACTACAGATGCCCTTATTACTCACGCAGACGGCTCACCCTTGTTTAACAACATATTAAACCATTAGTCTCCATGCCAGTGGGTTCAGCTAGTTCACGGTGGCAAAAGCTGATCATTAAATCCCCTTTTCCCTGCTTAATCTCTTTTAAATTGGTTGCTTTTTAATTTCATCAAGTGCCCTCTTTCTCAACCGTTCTGTCACCCGCCCGGTGCAGCAGTGCTGGCCCATTCCCAGATGAGGGGGGCCAAGCCCTCTGTGTCTTCCAAGGGTTGGAGGTTTCCGTGACTGCAGGGTCCCCGGGGCAGAGCCTACACAGGACCCTCTCCCTGCAAAATGGGCCCCCGCTCCAGGTGCCATGAACAGGTGACCGGTCCTGCTTCCATTTTGCTCACCTCTGGCTCACTCCTGAGGCAGAAGATTCCAGTCTTGAAACCTTTGCTTCATCAAGAACCTGGGTCCCCTGCAGGTAGAAATAAAAATCTTGTGTTTTCTCAGCAGGAAATTCAAATATTTATAAAAATGGATAGTGTGTTATGTACATTGCTTGCAGTAACTTCACATGTCGTTAAGGCTGTAATGGAGTCTGGAGAATTCGTATTGCTGGGCCAGTCAGAAATGCTTGCGGTGGGCGAGGAAGGAAGGTGGGGGATGCTGAGCATCCGCCGTGACTCCAAGCAGCCCTGTGGGCCAAGGGAGAGGAAGTTCCAGCTCTCGAGGTCCCAGGGCTCAGGGCATAGGGATGGAGAGGCTTAGAGGTGTAGGGACTTTCTGAAAATATGGAGACAGAATGGATATGTGAGACAGAAGTGCCATTAGCAGGATGACCACGGGGCCAGAGAGACTGGGGTGCAAATGAAAAGTCTGCCACGGTTAGCTTGGAGTCCTTTGCTCCTCCGGGAAATGGGGAAACAGTCACGGAGTTCCTCCCGCTGCAGGGCTACTAGGAGGGGTCGGGGAGCAATGAGCGTCGTGCGCCTAGCGTGGAGCCTGGCACGTTGCAGCGCTGATGGCTGATGTCCACACCAGGCACGAGTCTAGACCGGACTAGACAGGTCTTACCTTGTGTCTCGGGTCAGGATCCATGCTGCAGAGCCTTGTAAAGGTGATGTAAGCCAGAGCGCTCCCAGGAGCAGGGGTGTGAGGGAAGGTGCTAGGGCAGAGGAAGGGTACTTGCCCTTGCCGTGCAAGGCTGGGGCCTTGGAGACGAGCCTGGGCCTGGTCCCACAGGGAGCCTGGAGCAAAGTCTGCTCCACCTTGGCCCTGGCTGCTCCCTGGAGCCAGGGATGGAAACTCCAGGAGAGGCAGGTCCTGCTTGGTGGAAGGCAGTTCACTGAGGAAGTCAGCAGCCAGCGCCCTCAGCCTCTGGGGGACAGGGGGACAGGTACAGTGAATGGGATCTGGGAGGGGCCCCCGTGGCACCCACCACAGTCCACCAGTCCATCCAGTACAATCCATACGCCACCCAGGTGTCTCTGGGATTCAGGCTGGGTAGTTTCTAGGGAAACCTGCGAGGTGGGGGAGCTGGCAGAACAAAGTATGGCTGTTCCCAGGGCTGGACTTAATCCTCATGTCTCCCTTCCCACCAGCCATCCTGGATTCCCCCCACTCCCCCTGTCCCAAGGGCCGGTCTAAGAGGCCTGCCTGGCAGGGTGACCCAGGCTCTCATCCCCGAGACCCTGGTTACTGTGCCTCTGGCAGTCGGGGCTTGCAGTACCCGCTTATTACCCAGTCGAAGCTCCAGGGAGTCACCTGAATGCCAACCATATGGCCCCTGCCCCCATTACACAGTGGCCCCACCTCGTCACCTCACCTAGGTCATCCTTCTCTGTTAGCTGTCTTCTGGGCCTGCTGGTCTACTGGTAAGAAGAGTCAAAACTAAAGAGGTGGCAGCCATAGCTTTAAGTCTGAGGGGACTCTGTCCCATTAGGTAGGACCAAGAGGTAGACATGTCCCCTCCCTGGGACCCAGGGGGTCTAGACCCTAAGAGCCTCAATGGTGAAGGAAAAAAGCACAGACTCCCTGAATGCAGGAGTGGTGAATCTGTCCACTCGTTACCTTTACTCCTTGGTACCCAGGCCCGTGAATCTCACCTACTGACTTTAAAGCACTGTATCCTGGCCGCCGGTGCCTGGCAGCTCCCTGAGGGATGGTGTCCTGTCCTCTCGGGACGTCACCTCCATGCTGGTGTCTCAGCCACACTCCCAACGGGCTGGCAGATTCCGGGTTGCATGGTATGTTTTAGAACCAGTGGATCTGTAGTCTTGTACCTAATGCTTTCTCCCTTTTTGACGTAAAATGGGTCCCTTGGTCGGAGACCATGTTGTGGGGAGTTCCGGCTGAGAGGTCAGACTTCCTGTGAGCTGCCTCGAATGGCATCTTTAGCCTTACTATGTGACCCTAGACACAGCCCTGCTATTAACAAAACTAACGTTTAAAACTTCACCAGTGTTCCCGCTGATGTGCTTTGTCTTTTTTGGGATCCAATTCCAGATCCCACGTGCATTCAATTGTTATGTCTCCTTAGTCTCTTTCCATGTGTGACAGTTTCTCTGTCTTGTCTTCCCCGACCTTGATACTTTGAAGAGTACTAGTCAGGTTATTTTGTACAATGTCTCTCAATTGGGTTTGTCTGATGTTTTCTCCTGATTAGATTGAGCTTCTGTGCTTTTGGCAAGAAGGCTATGGAGGCGATGCTGAGCCCTCCTGAGCGCATCATTTTGGGGGATACGTGATCCTGGTGTCTTATTACTGTGGCGTTCACCTCTTTCGCTTGACCAGGGTGATGCCCGCCAGGTTTCTCCATTTAAAATTATCATTTTTTTCCCTTTGTAGTTAATGAAAGTGTTGGAGGAATGTACTTTGAGACTATGCAAAAATCCTGTTTCTTCTCAAACTTTAGCCCGCCTGTTTTAAGATAGACGGATGCAGTTGTTATGCTGTTTCATAGACCCTTCCTGACTTCTTTCTGCAGTGCTCCTGTTGGGAGTGGAATTGGGGCGCCCTGTGCAGGGGGAGGCAGCTACCTCTCTGCTTTCACTGGCAGGGAGTGCCCTGACACCCCTGCAGAGCCTTTGCTTCCTGAGTCCTTTTGTCACCCCCTCACCTGCTGATTTACACTCCATCTCCCGTTTCTCTTGCTCTTCTCCCTCTTTCCTTCATTTGCTCGTTGAATTATTTGTGGTCCAAAGACTTCATGCTAGAGATGCAGCCAGCTCAGAACTCTGCACTCTAAAGGCATGTGGTAGACCCAGAGGACTCGGGAGACCAGTGGTCCCATCCCTGTATTTCCCTGATGAGGAAATAGACCCCGATCCAGGAAGAGGAGCAGGTGGGTCTGGGTTTCCTGATCCGTGAACACCTTCCCCATGGTGCTCCATTCCTCCGGGCTGGTCAGACGGAGATGCCTTCCAGGCCCTCAGGAGGGGGCTGCTCCCTGTCACCCAGCTCCTTGTCGGAGGTGAAGTCTTCCCATTCGGTCTGGACCTTCTCGACCTCTGTTCTGGGGAAAGGGGGCTGCTGTCTGCCTGGTTGGAAACTGGGGGCCCCACACCCCTCTGTAGGGAAGGCTTCTCCCTGCTCTGACTTGCAGCATTGGAATAGGGACCTTCGTGAGAGCCTAGAATATCCCCTGAGCTCTCTAGACTGGAACAGTGGGTCCTCCTCTTGCCTTTTCCTGGTGGGGGGAGTTGGGGTGCTCACTTCCATTCTAGTTTTTATCCTCATCTTTGGTCACCTTCAGCTCTGAGTGAATTGTTATGTGCAAGTCACTGCTTTTCGCAGGTGGTGTTTTCATTTAATCCTTAAACCCTGTGAGATGGGCATGATTCTCCTGCTTTACAGGTGAGGGAAACTGAGGCTCGAGTGGGTTAAGTAGCTTACTCCAGATCACATAAATAGTAAGTTTAATGACCATTCCCACAGCTGTTTGGGTTTGTCTTCATAATTAAATAGACTCAATGCTATACTGGTTCTTATCCTTCATTCCCTTTTCATTTTGAACTGTCTCTTCATTGGCCGGAAGTTATCATCTGGCAGAGTCTTCAAAACAGGCTCACGTGCGCTGTCATCCCTGTACTCTCCAACAGCGAGAATGTCAGCCTCTTGCCTTCACACCTGAGCAATGCCCTAATAGGATGAGATGCTCTCGGGTCACCCTTGGAGTTAGCCTCTGTGGCGTCTGTCCATTGTCCTCTGACCGTGAGTGTTGCTCTGAGCAAGTCTGAGGTCAGCTGGCGTTCTCCCTTTTGTAGGTGACTTGTTAGGTCTGCCTGGATGTTTGCTGACTTCGGTCTTGATTTTCCGAGCTCAATATCTAAGCCAAGAAATGCCTTTGTGTCCACTGCTCTGTATCGGTGTCTCGTGGAACCGTGTGGCGTGCTCTTTTCTAGATTTTCCTGATTCATTTCAGGAGCATCGTTTAAGAAAAAGACAAATACCTTGTGTGTATTCCACCTGTCCCTGCTTCCCGTTCTCCAGCTTTCTGATGTTGGCTCACCTTTGCTGTTTCTACGTGACTTTTCTCTCCTCCGGTCGCTTTAATAACGGAAGCCTTTCTCCTGTGCCATCACAGAGACTCACCCAGGGACCCATTGCTAACAGTTGGCAGCCCAGAACTGGGATCCTTTCGTCGGTATAATTAATTAGATTCTCTGCTGCGTCTGCTCTGCTTCTTGGAATTTCTACATTCCTTTATTGGTTCTGCAAAAGTGTGCTGTGGTTCTCAACTGTATAAATTACCCTTCGTGTCACTTCTTGCTTTTATCTTCTAATCTTTTAGTTCTCGTCTTAGTGAAATTCATGTTCTTGGGTTGTTCTAGGGCATGAAGCATGTTTGGGTAATGTCTTTCTGTTCCTTAGGTCATGTTTTCTTTCACACTGGGCTTTCTACTTTGTATGTATATGTGGTGGTGGGTTTTTTTATTATTATTGTTTTTTTTTCATGCTGTGCTCCCATTCTTTGTTTTTATTTTCTTTTCCCCAGCAACATGAGTGCATCATGGCCATGCCATTGGTCTTCATCTTGCTTGGCCTCCTGGCCCTGATTTAGGGCAGGGTGTTTCCTGACCGCTTTCCTAGCACGTCTGAGCCCGTTCATATCCCTCCACAAGGCGTATTTCCTGCAGCCTGAGCGTGTTGGCCGGGGGAGGGTGGAGAGGCAGAGCTGTCTGGGGCTGTGAGCCATCTGCATTAGGACACCCGGCCTCTGCCAGATGCCAGAATCCACAGGGAAAACCCACGCTCCTACCTAAGGCATATGCAGCTTGGGGCGGGAAGACCCAGTAAGCAGGTAATTATAGTAAGTGCCGCGACATGAGGAGGACATTTTTAGATTGCTGGGGTCAGGTTCTCTCAAGTTCCTTCAAGCGCAGGTGGTGGCAGTTTAAGATTAAAGATGCCCGTAAGGACACCAGTGTGCGGGGACCAGGATCGAGCCAGATGAGGCCGGAAGTCAAGCAAAGGACTTGCAGCCCGTGGTAAGGGATGGGACCCAGATGTATTTTAGAAGAGTCACTCCAGCAGCACTGTGAAAAATTAAATGCAGGTCTAAAGACTTCAGTCCCCAGAGCATATCTTTTGGGCAGCTCTGCAAAGAGGTCAAGGAAATATATCTTGTACTCGGGGCTGAGGCACCAGGGAATAGAAGAGTTCCTGAAACTGGCTGACATCCCCACCCTTCTTATCCCTGCCCCATTTCACACACCCTCAGCTTCTGGGCAACAGCTGAAAGACACCCCACTTCCTCTCCCGGGGCTGTTTCCTCATGGACCTCTGGAGGTGGTTTCTAGGGCTGCCCAGATGGCAGCCGGGGCTGGGGGCCGTACATCTGGATAATATATCTCAGGGTTGTTGTCTTCTTACAGCACAGCACAGGGCAGGGACCAATTACGGGGTCCCTCTGCACAGCATGCCTCATTACTGTGCTCAGCATGAAATGGGCAGAGCCTGGCAGAGCCGGGGAACTGGCTTCCGCCCCCTACAGGGTAGCCAGGAAGGGAGGAAGGAGGGCATCATTGATGTCTTCCCTTTCAGGCAGGTTTGCCCACGTGAGCTCATCTTTTCAGGGAGGCACCCACTCCTCCACACTGGACCTGACAGCCAGGTGCCTCCTGGGGCTCCAAGGTAGTGCTGGGTCTTGGATGCTGTGAGCAGAAATTTGCACGTATGTGTACAAGGACATTTCTCCGGGGAGAAGGCCCATGGCTTCCATCACATTGGGAAGTGGGCCGTGTCTCATCAGAATCGTTGAGAACACTTTCTCTCTCTCACCCCTACATCTGATGGCTGGGGGGAACTAACCCGAGACCCCGAGAGCAGAAGTGATTTACCTAAGGACACGAGGTGCGGTGGCAGAGGCAGAGGGACAAGCCGGATCTCCTGGCTCCCTCCAGGACACTCCTCACTGCCTCCTGGTGAGATCGCTTCCTGCCCTGCGGACACACAGTGTTTTCTTCACTTTACTAACACATAAACATGTAGCTGTGATGTATTGAGTACTTGCTGTATGCACAGCACAGTGCTAAGGATCTCACTTACGGTATTCCATTCGTTCATAAACCAGCGTCATGGTTTCACAGAGTAGGCCGCTGTGGAGTTCTCCGTTGCCAGGGAGAGGTTAAATCACTTGCCCAAGGTCGCAGAGATAGAAAGTAGAGGAGAGAGATGGCAAAGCCAGCCCTACTGGGCATCTACTCTTCCCATCCCCCACTCACCCCCCCCCCCCCCATGTATTCCCATCCCTGCAGGCCCAAGCCAGGACTTGCATGCTTCCCAAAGTGTTCTGACAGGCCCAGCCCTTGCTGCCTTCCCTCCTCTGGACAGATGGGGCCATGACAAGCCCTTTGTAGACAGATGGCCCGGATTCCCCGGCTAGTCCTGGGGACTTCCTTGCTGGCTGCCCTTGGGCATATCTCCTTCTCCTCTTCGCACCTCTGCTTGTATATGACATGGGACTCATGGTAGTCAAATCCTGGGGCTCTCAATGAGATAATTCGTGTCCATGGAGTCATTTATTCAGCAAATACTTGAGAACCTGCCATGTGCCGGGAACTGTGCAGGTTGCCAGTGGTGAGTGAGAAGGCATGGTTCTGACTCAGGACTGCGATGGCCTGGGCAGACAGGCAGGCAGGAAGGAGATACTTAGAGTTGGCTGGTGCAGGCTGAGGCATCCAGATGCCTTGGAGGAGAGGTACAGAGTCTAGGAGAGGATAAGCAGAGACTGATTCAACCTGACGTCCATGGAAGGCCTCTTTAAAGAGGCAGCACTTGATTTGAGACTGATAGACAAGTAGAAGTGGGTCAGATGAAGACTGTTCCAGGCAGAGAGCCCAACAGGCATGGAGGCCCTTTCGCTAAGGCTGCCGTAGCAAAATGCCATGCTCTGGGTTGGGACTTAAACAACAGAAATTCCTCTTCTTGAAGTTCTGGAGGCCTGGACCCAGATCAAAGTTGTGGCAGTGACATTTTCCTGTGAGGCCTCTCTCCTTGGCTTGCCACCTTCCCTCTGTGTCCTCACATGGCCTTTTCTCTGTGTGAGGACACCCCTGAGATGTCTACCTCTTTTCATGAGGACACCAGTCATGGGGGATCAGGGCTCCACTCTGATGGCTATTTTAACCTAATGACCTCTTTGAAGGCCCTATCTCCAAACAGTTACACGAATTAGCCCCCCCCCCCGATGACCTCATTTAACCCTCTTTAAATGTACTATCTCCAGATATGGTCATATTCTGAGGTCCTGGAGACCTCAACAGATGAATCTTGGCGGGGGAGAGACAACTCAGCCCATAACAGATGGGGAAGAGCTGGACTTGTTTTAGAAGCTGAAGAGGCCAGTGTGGCTGGAGTATAATGACCAAAGGGGAAGGGAGAGTGGGATGAGGCTGGAGACTTGGCAGGCCCTGGGGTCGGGGCGGGGAGGGGGGGGCCACGGCAGACTGGGAACAATATTCTGAGGGCAGCGGGAGCCACTGGAGAGTTTTGGAGCTAGAATGGGAGAGAGAGGATAAGGTGTGATTTTAAAAAGGTGACTCTGGAAAATGGGTGGTTGGGGCCAAGAGTAGAAGTGCAGAGTTGGGGCTTCTTGCAGTCAGTGGTGGCTGGGCATGGCTGTAGAGCTAGGGGAGGGCAGGGGGATGGATGGAGACCCATTTTAAGACACGGTGATGGGTTAGATATGGGGGAGGGGCGGTTCAGGTGATCAGGCTGAAGGCAAAGGTGAGAGAGAAACAAGCATCAGAAAGAAAGACTGTCAGATTCCTCTGAGCCACTGCATGGATAGTGGCGCCTTTCCTTCCTGCGGGAAGGACAGAGGGAGGTGCAGGTTGGGACGGGAAAATCAAGCATTCCGTTTGGAACCTACTCGGGGTGAGACACCCAAGTGGGCATGTCAGGTAGGCCTTTGTTTAGTACAGAGGTGGAGCTCAGCAAGGAGATCGGGGCTGGAAAGCTCTAGGGGGAATTAGCCACCTATGGGGGAGGAGCTAGAGGGACAGGAGTAGAAGAAAGTCGCCTGTGGTAAGCAGGCAAGGACTCTGGATTCAATCCATGAGAATTCCAATATTTCCAAGCCAGGGAGGGGAGGAAGCCAGCAAAGGCAATGGAGAAGGGGCCAGAGTGTGAGGAAGAGCCCGGGGAAGCCAGGAGACATTGGCTGGTAGGCACCCCATCCCTGTGGATCTGTTTCTTGGCTGCTTTCTCCCTACTGAATTTTGTCTCTTATTTCTGAGTATCTATTGGCCCTTTCCCTCAGGTGACAGAACTCAAGAAATGAGTGAATGAATGAACACACACGTGAGCAGAGCGAAGGAAGAAGTGTAGCTCTTATGGGTGGGCCTTGGTGGGGTGAGGGGATGTGGAACTACCTACCTCTCCCTCCTATAGCCCCGGGCATTGATTCTGTGCAAGGGGCTAGGCTGGGTGCGAGTTCCCTGGAAACCTATGGCCCTGTAGAGCGGAGGGCTCTCTGGGGAGCCACGGCTCATGCTTGTCAGGAATCCTGGCCTGAGCAGGACTGAGCCAGTT
Organism: Ursus americanus; assembly: GCF_024610735.1. Classification (NCBI taxonomy): domain Eukaryota; kingdom Metazoa; phylum Chordata; class Mammalia; order Carnivora; family Ursidae; genus Ursus; species Ursus americanus. Next base: position 61,996,712 of record NC_142133.1, read on the forward strand.
CCCTTGGCTGCGTACAGGGAGCCGCCTTCCCCAGCAGGTCGCCGGAGTCCCTGTCGCCTTTCCTCCCTGAGCAGTGTCGACTGCACTGTAATCACACAATTATGATGCCATTAAAATGTCACATTTGGAGAAATCCATATAAACAGAGCATTAACAACCCCTTGAAAATTGCAGTCTTTACCACTAATGACCTACTTTCTCTCCTCACCGCGCCCTCCCGCCACCCCCACTCGGCTGCCGCTTTCCCCAGCCTCGTTTTCAGAGGCATACGAGAAGGTACGGCCTGCCGTCTCTGCTGCCTGGAAAGCCTTGATGTCTAATGTGCTGGGAGAAGCTCTGTGACGGGGCCAAAGGCAGCCAGGGCAGGGAGCCCAGCGTGGAGCCACTTAGCAAATGAGACCAGAGGAGGCCACACCCAGGCAGGGCGAGGGTCCTGCTGGAAGGGCCCTCAGAGAGAAGCTGGCCCTTGGGAAACTGAAGAAAGCAGATGGTGTTGAAAAATCTGACAGGTGGTTTCATGCCTTGGCTTGGACCTCCCTTCCCCTCCCCATCCCGGGGAGTGGAGCTGGAACCCGACAGGTAGTGGTCACACTGACAGCATAGCACGACAGAGGAGGAATGTGTCCTGCTCGGGGGCTGGGGGCCAGAGGTCTCTCGGTCCCTGCTGCCGTGAGTCCAGGAGGAGCTGTAGGTGTGCTGGGCAGAGAGGCCCAGGCCAAGAGAGCCTTGATGGTTTTAACTTCGTTTCCCAGAAGAGTGCTCTGGGAAATTTCAGATACTGAATTTTCTTTGTCACCAGAATCTAATTTTAATGCGTGAAGAAAATGGATTACTTAAAGGAATGTTATATATGAGTGCTCTTATAAAATAAAGTGAATGAGTGCTCTTATAAAGTAAAACATAAACCAGAACAGCTCTGGCAAGTAATTAATCCCTTCCAATGTATCTGAATTGCAAATCTGGATTCCCATAGAGTCCCGGATGTGATTAAAACAAGAGGATGCCTTCCTGACAATGAGACAGAAGCCTTAATAAAAAAAAAAAAAAAAAAAAAAACAAGAGGATGCCTGATTCTGAAAAAGCGAAGAGGAGGCCACTGTGGATTAAAAGAAGTTGAGTTAGCATGTAGGAGGTGTTTTAAATAGCGCTCTGGCACCTTCCATCCCCTCACAGTTCAGGGCTCACCTGCAGAAGGGATCAGGCCCCAGGCACTCTGACGAAGGGACGAGAATGGTTGGTGACCAGCACGTTGTCTGGGGGAGTGATTATTGGTGCCTCCTAAAGTGAGGAAAATGGGGTCTTGTTTACAAGCAAGGGCGTTCTAAACCCCCTTTCCATAGTTCCTGTGACATGGCGTGGGCCACGTTCCCACGGTGTCGTAAAGACGGTCGGTATGTAGGACAGGCTCAGGGCATCTCTGTTTTCCAGCCCGCTGTGATGATCACTTGCTGTGTTGCCTGCAGCACTCAGTTTGCCCTTGGCCGAGGCAGGCCTCCCATCCTCACCCAGATTCAGCAGGCAGGCCGTCTGGGTACTCTGGGTCTGCTTTTGACATAAAAGGAGCCCCTCTCATGAAAGCCAGCCAGCAGCTCCCCATGGGGTCCTGCCAGATAAAGTCATTTCAAAGTCACTCACTCCAATCCCGCACCTACATATTCAGCAGCTGACCTAGTTTTGAGGGAGCCAGAGGGTATCTGGATGTCACCTTATTTACAGAGCAGATAGAAAATGCGCTAAGCTCTGGGCCTTCGCTGCACACGGCATCTGGGGAGATCTAGCCTGCACATCGAAGGCGTGGAAGAGAAGGGAACAAATTCTCCTCTGCCGAGAGCTTGAGACTTCTTGCTAATGTCACCTTTGGGGAATGAATGACAGGGCTTAGGGGACACTTGCGTCTGAAACTCCTTTTCTAGCCAGAATCCAGTTTCGCGTGTGGATTAGGAGAGGTGTTTCCGGGCTAACCTAGCAGGAAGTATACGACTGATCTGGTGGAACCCTTCCTCCCTCCTCCCTCCTCCCTCCTCGTCCTTCTCCAGGCAGGTGCTGGGTTAGAAGCCACTCTGCCAGGGACCCCCTGCCATCGCAGGTCCTGCCTAAGGACCCAACAGAGCCCGCCTGTCTGGGCTTCATCCCAGGATCTCCATTCACTCTGCCAAGTCCCTTTAGACTCTCAAACCTCAGCTTCCCCTTCAGTAACATTGGCTTCATAATCGCACCTGCTTCAGGTTTGTCCTGAGTGTGCGATGAGTGACCTTGTTAGGACAGAGCCTGGGGCACAGTGAACATTACAGACTGTTAGCTGTGGGTCTTCTGAGCTGCGTCCGGTGTGAGAATTGATCACCTTTTCAAGTTAGCCCTTTTCCCTGGCTTCCCATAGCCATCTGCATCTTGATTTCTCCAAGGTCACCCTTGCCTGGGCAGAACTTAGAGGGAGATTTGCGGAAGCTGTAAACCTTGCTAAATACATTCCTTGTGAGCATAGCTGTAGGACCGTTCCAGCCCTCAGAAGCCAAGTCCCAGGAGGCCTGGAGAAGACCCTCCTGGGCTGATGTGTCCAGTGGTGGAGATGAGCCCACAGTTGAGCAGAGAGCCCTCGTGTCCAGGTTCCTTGGCCTGATGGGAGACTTGGGGTCTCAAGCAGTCTCAGGCTTCTGACCTCACTCCTGAGATTCCCCAGGTCTCTCCCCAGAATCACCCACAGAGGTTCTGTGCTGGTCCCAGTTCCCACCTCCACACCTGTTAAAAGGGGTCCTGCAAAGCTCCGTTTATACCCTTTGAAGCTAGAGGGTAGTTTACATCTTATTTGCAGAGCCCTGAGCTCAAACCCATGTGTAAGATGGAACTTTTGGGTAGACCCGCCCTGCCGAGTCCCAGGACACATCGGCATTGGTAATGACCTCTTGCTTGCATCCCAGCGGACAGCCAGCGATGCATACAGTCGGTCGCCCGTGGATGCTGCCAGAGACCCCATTTCTGCCACAGGGAAGGAAGACGCTAAACATAAATTGGCTGGCTATAAATTGCTTTTTCTCTCCATTAGCATTCAGTCCCCCAAAGAAATACTAGTAACTGTAGCAGTGTTGACAATAATCATATGTTACCTACGCATTATGTTTTGCCAAGCAGTTTTTCAGGCCGTATCTAATTTCTGAGATCTAATCTGGGCCTGTAGAATTGTGTGGGGTAAAAATTAGCCCTGCCCTCAGGATGGAGGGGGAAACTGACCACAAGCCTTTGAAAGGACGTGTGGAGCAGAGCCAGACTCAGGACCCAGCTTTTCCTGACTTGCGTTCTTTTCATGACATCAGAGGAACCATGAAGAGGGATTACAGGGTCATCCCTGGAGCGGTGCTCCCCCTTCTCTGCCCGTCTCCACTTTCCACACACACACAGTCTGGGGCTGCAGTGGTGTCTGGTGAAATGGGGTTGAAATGTACAAGGGGCTCCTTGAAGGAGAAAAGAAGTCAGAAGCTACCCTGTAGTGTGAGCACTGTTCCCTTCCCGTCATCCTTCCTTCCTTTGTCTTTCTTTACCCTTCTCCTTTTATTCCATTACTGCCCCAGGGTCACAGTTTGGTGGCTTTCAGGCCAAATGCAAACCTTGGGCATATTTTGCCTCACCCGAAAGGGAGATTTAAAGAGCGTTAAGTAGGCAGGTTTTGTGCGATATGTACAAGGTATTCACTGGCATTTCTGTTCTCAGTGACCCTGAAGGCATGTTCCTTTGTGACCCCTGCTAGATTACCTCTGTTCAGTAGGGCCTCTTGACAATTGCTTGGCTCCAGAGCTGTTCCTTGAGGCAAAAGAGCTTTCTGATGATGCCTGGAGATACTTCCCAGCCCTGTTAGGGCAGGGGAGGGAAGAGGAGTCTGACTTTGGGGGAGAGATTTCTTCTGTCACTGAGAAATGCAAATCTTGTTTGTAGCGCTTTATTCTTTCCTTCTAGAACTTGTTTCCCATAGGGTGAGGCCCTGACCTGGAGGCCCCATCTCAGTCCTGCGGGAAGCCACTGTGGTCCTGTTGAAAGATGGCCACAGCATCCCCCTTGCAGGCCCGCCCTCAGTCTGACGAGGTGACTGTGTGCCTGACTCACTGTCCACACCAAAGACAGTGTCGCATGTCCTGTTCTGTCCAGCTGGAGGCTCCCTTCCTGAGCCCACTTCTGGCTCTTCTCTCCCTAAGTCCAGATTGCCTGCTCAGTCTCTCCTGGGCACGATTCTGTCTCTTGGTGCATGTTCTCCTCCAGCATCAGCCGCCTGGTTGGGGGCAAATCCATCTGCCTGGGTCACTGTGGGTCCACCCAATCCTCTTCCTCCTGAGCCCGGGGTGGGGAACCTGGCTCCCTCCCCTCTTGATCTCTTGTTCTCTGGATTCCAGACCTGGAAGGGACGAGGCTTCTGGGGTTCCAGGGGTTGGCTTACTGCTCAGTCTTTGAACACAAGAGGATGCAGAAATGAATGCCGTGGGTAGGGCCAGCTCTTGCTCAGTGCTCATGCCTACCATCAATTGGGAAGGATTCTTTAAGCAAGCTGTAAGCTCTTTGAGATGCCTGTCCACATAAAGGAGCTCCGGGTTTAGTCTTTGGTGGTGGAATTTATAGGACTTTGAGTAGGAAGGGAGCAGACACATCCGCATGAGCGCTTGCGCACCCTGGCACCTGCGGGGGAGCCAGGCCCTCTTCCCCAGTCACGCAGACTTAAATTTCCCTGGTACCTCCCTATCATGCTAATTAGTGAGCAAATTAATCTTCATATTAGGTCCAAATTGGGTGAGTTTGTGTTTTTTCTATTCCAGAAACAAAAGCTGGGCTGCTGTCCATTCCATTAATCATATTATATTTCACAGTTGGAGTTTTTAGGCAATTATAATAATTATCAGAACTTCTCCTCTTCCAGAAAGCTCGAAGCCTCCCCCAAAGCCGTATTCGCGTGTAGTGTGCGGTTGGGATACAGGGGGTGTGTGTATGTGGGGGCAGTGGCAGGCAGGAGAGAGCTGGGTGGTGGTGGCTCTTGCTGTCAGAGCCTCAGTGACATTAACTGATGGAGAAAGAAGCCAGCGTCAGAGAGGGTTCTACGCATGGCGTCCAGGCTGGCAGACCTCTCAGGGGCTCAGAGAGGCCGTAGCAAGCAGCTCCCAGCAGATCCATTTTGTAGGCACCTAACTCTAAGATGGGGGAGGCGGGTGAAAGGCAAGTAGGGAAGAGATGGAAGGACCTAGAGTAAACTCATCCCTGCTGACTACATGCTACCTCATTTGGTCCGAGAAGTAGCCTTTTCCCCACCATGATATGTCTATTCCATCCTCCACATTCTTTAAGGAGTGACTTTCGTATAATTAATGCTAACCATTAAACTACAGCATTAAAGGAGCAATTGCCTAATTCTGAGGAAAATTTAAATTTATTACCAGCACCCGAGATAAAATGAATACTGAAGAGAAGGAGAGAAAAACCCTACAGAAGATAAATAGAAAGCCAAGTGGGATATTGACTTGATCCTTCTCCAGTGCAGGGTAATTTGGCTTCTAAAGTGAGTTAGATCATAATAAATTAAATTTAGATTTCTGCACATCAGTTAAATAACTCCCAAGACAGAATTCCAGTGAGAGGAAGAGGTGATAATACATGGTGGAAATATTAAAATGAAGATCTTATCTAATAATCCATAATTGATGTGCTGTCCCTAGATGAGGGAAAAGGATTTTCCAGCTCTTTCCTTTGCCATGAGCCCAGGTGAGCGAGGGAAGGGCTGGGGAGCCCTTCCTTTGTTGGCGTTTGGCGGGGGGCGGGGGGGGGGGCATTCCTTTTCCAGTCCGTTCACTCTGGGCAGGACTTACGTAGAGATTGTGCTGTCCTCTTCCCTCTCTGGACTGGCCCTTGGAAAAATAAGGCCCGTCCCCAGCTGGGTGGACATTAGAATAATACTGACGTGAGAAGCTACGTCTGCCTGTTCATGACTGTCCAGCAAGGGGGTAAAAAGTGGCCCTGGATAAATGAAGCTCCTGGCGATGTTGAAGGAATGTGAGCTTTGAAGCCAGAAGTCCTGGGTTAGAGTCTCAGTAGCGGACTCACTATCTCTGTGGTCTTAAGCAGGCTCCTTTGTTTCCTTGACCCTCAGTTTTCTCACCTATGAAATGGGAACAACACAACTGGCTTGCCTACCTCACAGGGGTAATACCAGTGTAGCATTCCAGTGAAAAATCTTTGTAGATAATGGCAAACTTTCCTGTTTGGCCTGTTTGATATTGACTGTCAATCATTAGTATACTTTTTCATGTCCAAAAGTGATGCTCACTTCTTTTTCAGTAAACTTTCATTCTTTGCTAGTTTTTCATTCCATATTTTAACCATTTTATCTATAGTTATGCTTTGTTTTATATCTATAATTCCTGCATCTGAAGTCTTTGGAAGATCTAAATCTGTTATTTATAGTTTCTACTAACTCTCAGTGAGAGATTCCTTCTATGATCTTTTCTTGAAAACAGATTTATTTCACTTATTTTAGAAAGCAAGAGAGAGTGCAGTGGGGAGGGGCAGAGGGAGAGGGAGGGAGAAACACAAGCAGCTCGTGCTGCGTATGGAGCCTAGCACGGGACTAAATCTCACAACCCTGATATCAGGACCCTGAGATCAGACCTGAGCCAAAACCAAGAGTCGGCGCTCAACCAACTGAGCCACCCAGGTGCCCCTGATCTTTTTTTTACTGTGATTTCCCCTTTCTGTGAGTTTTGTGGAAATCCTGAGGATCTAAATTGGAGATGCTTTTCTCCAAATAGGATTTACATTTGCTTCTGACAGGGGTCAGATTCTGGTTTAATATTAGAAGGAAACTTCTAGAAGTTTCAGGCCTTTGAAGCTTGGAGCGGGCTCCTTGGGACCTCTTTGTCCCTGGCTGGACCCAGGAGGGACGTCCACTGGACACTGGAATGTTATGCTGGCATGTCAAACATTGGATGGATAGAGGAATTCTGTCATCTTTAAATAATAAGTTCTATCATTGTTTATAATTCTGACCTCCTGTGTGTTAGCCTGGCATCTTCCAACCTTCCTGCAGGAATCTGCCCTCAGAGTTGCACCCTTCCTGCCCTGGCTGGGGGGAGACTGGGTATCTAGGAGGGAGAGTGATGGACCGGTGGGGTGATGGTGAAGGGGAAGCAGAGATCCTCTGAGGGGGGACATCCCTCTGCAGAGAAAGAATTTGGCTGAGAAAAGTGATGGGAGTACACGTAGGGAAACACATAGTCTTTGAAGATGGCCCAAGGAAATGGCAGGGAGGCTCTGGGAAGCAGTGTCACCTCTTGGTCGGGAGCATGGGAGTGGAGTCGGGCTCCATGGGGTTCAAACCCCGGCTGGAGCTCCTACTACCTGTGTGATATTGGGCAAGTCACCTGATCTCTCTGTGCCTTGGTTTCCCCAGTTGTAAAATGGGAATGGTAAAATTGGCATCTGTGATGGTGCGGATTAGATGTAAATGTTTATGACCCGTGGAAGGTACCCCCAAAGTGCTAGTTGTTTTATCATAGGGTACGTTTGAGGAGTTTTATTAAGGGTCAGCACAGTTCAGAGTAGGGTAGAACTTTCTTCAAGGGATAGAGATTTTCTCATTCTAATGGGGGGTGGAGGGGGGAGAAGAGACTTAGGGCAATGAGAGAACTAGGAGCCAGGTAGAGAAGGGAGAGAGAAACATTGAAATCATAGAGAGCCCCATATTCCGCTCTAATAACATTAGAGCCGAATAGTCAGTCTGAAAGAGAAATGAGAGGAACAGGCCAGTGGAGGTCAGAGGAAAGGGGACTCGGGGTGTCTCTTGAAAACGTGGTGGGAGGAAAGAAACAAAGCCACTTGGATGTGCTTCTGAGCATTCATTTTTGGTGCCCAGTTATTTAAGGCGGGCTTTGGCTGATGTAGTCAGATACATTCTGTTAAAAAAAATGGTCTTGGTTTTCTGTGCGTGGCGTCATGCTCACGGTTGGAAATGCACACGCTCTAGAGTGAGTAAGTCTGGTCAGAGAGTCAAGTGAGATCTTGCTTGGGGGCCATGGGTGGTGGTGGGGGCCACACAGGAGGGGGCAGAGCCCTGGGGTGGGACCTTGTGTGGGTTCCTGGGTGTGCGTTCTTGTTCGGGAGAGCAGTATCTCTTCCCGTAACAGGAAAGCCTGTGAAGGTGCACGTGCGTGTTCAGGCACTGTCCCGGGTGGTCACTGGAGCCAGGAAGGAAGGAATCTAAAGCATGGATACCATGTGCCTTCCTCTGGACCCTCAGAGCCGGAATATGGGGCCTTGTGAATTGAAGAGCTTGGAAGTCAACTCCAAATTAGTACTGGAAGTATTTGGGGGAATCTGGGGCCCTTCAGAAATCCTGGGAGGGCCATAGCCGCCACTTTCATCTGGGGACCAGCAAGGAAAGAGTGGCTGGCGCTTCCCGTGGGTGTGGCCCCCACCGAGCTCCTCTGTCCACTCGCTCTCAGCAGAGGACAGGCGCCTGACTGGTTTCCGTGGTAGAACAGACCGAGGAGTTGGGAGGTTCGGGAAGGATTCAGTCAGCAGTCCCTTCGCTTTCTAGCCGTCAAGCTTGGGCAAGGCAGCCGGCGAGCCTCTCGATGCCGATCCCTCCCTGTACAGATGGGGCTGTGTGTGCATTCTGTGGCAATATGTGTGAGCCACCTTATGAAATAGAAATTGCTATTCAGATGGTAGCATTAGTATTTTAAGCACAGCGTCACTATTATTTAATACACCCAGATATTGTAGGAAAACCAAACTCCCAATACAGGGAGTTCCCCCAGTGGATCTCAGGGCAGCCAAGTGTGAACCCACTCTGTGCACGTGACCGTCGGAGGGAGCGGTCCCCTCCAAGGAGGCTTTGACTGATTGTTGAGTTTTTCTCACCAGCCAGGCTGTTACTCTGGCTATGGGCTTTCTGGGGTCCAGAATCCCAGCTGAGTTCCCATGGCCCCGTCCCCAAGGAGGTGGATTTGGCCAGGGATGCCAAGGATGCTTTGCTGCCTGTAGGGTGGTGATTGCTTAGCCGAGCAAACCACCCAGCCTTATGCCCTCTTGGCCCTGGGACTGATCTGGTGTGAATAAAGAGCACGGGATGAAGCTAAGAGGTCTTTCCCTGCCTTTTCTCCGCCCCTCCCCAGGGCCTGTCCCTCCATCTGCTTCTCCAGCTGATGCCTGGCACCGTTCGTAAATGCCCCAGCACCGCTGCAGTGCAGGTCTCCCTTCCCACCAGTCTCGATTCCTGAGCTCACCTCCCACCTAGGCTCCTTGCAGCAGTCTCTTCCGTCCACTTCGTCCTGCACGTGCAGCCAAAGGCCCTTCCACCTGAGCCGCTTCGTACTGACCCAGCTGTGTTCCAGAGTTCTCTTTCACTCACTCACTCTTTGCAGCCCACGCTCTGGCCTCCCCATTCCTGAGCTAGCCGCCTTCTGAACACATTCTCCCTCCTCCAGGTCTTCCTGCCTTTTATCTGGGTTTTCACTACACATGTATTTCCCCTCCCATTTCCTCCTAAGCAAAGCAAACTCCCTGCTCATCTTTCAAGCACAAACTGATTTGACACTTCTTCCAGGCAGCCCTCCCCATTTCCCTCACTTCTCTGTTATAGGTGTTATAGGTGTCTTCATGCATGTCTCTCTGCAACCTTGCAACCCCTTCGAGGGCTGGGACCTTCCATCTCTGCATCTCCCCTCTGTAGCACAGAGCTTTGTAGGAGCTCACCACTGACTGAGAGAATTGCAATGAATCTAATTGGGAATGAGCCAGGGGGAAATGGTAGAGGGCCCCATGATGTCAGGGTCACCCTGTGGTGATGTTCTCAGCATGAGTGACAGCTGTCAGGCTGCGACATTGCACAGCACAGGCTGGGGGTCTCACACCCCACCCCCTGTGTAGCAGCAGTATCCCAGGACGTTAATAAAATCAATTATTGGATAAAAATCGCTGGTTTCCTAAGCTTCATTTTGTGCTATTAGCAGGAGAATGGTGTTTCAAAAGGAGATAACAGAGAGAGAGAGAGGCAGATCAATTACCAGACAAGATCGAGTGGTGCATGAGATAAATGTGCACGCTGGCGAACCACCCCTTGGAGCCCTCTGTGGGTGGAGCTCCTGCCCTGCCATTTGCGGGGCCTGCCCTGGGCCTTCCTGTCTTGTTCCCCACATCCAGGAGGGCACCCTGGTCGGCGGCGGGAGGGGCGGTACCCAGGCAGCTTTTCGTACGTGCACAGGGACTAGGGGTCAGTAACACAAAGTGAGCATCTCATCCTTGGGGACGTTGCTAGCCCCAGGGTCCCAGCCCTCACATTCTAGGGCAGAGCCTGGTCCGTAGAATCTTCCCAGAGACACAGAGTTCTTTTTGCTTTGATGAACCTGAAAGTTCGTCAAAGGGGAGTGGCTCTCCCCGAGGGGTGAAAGTGCCAGCATCCGCTGGGCAGGGGCCTTGGAGGGAAGCATCCAGCACGTGGAGGCTCTGAAGCCCACCAGCTCTGGCTGGCTGTGCAGAGTCTCTGCCTGGCTGCTGGGCTGGTGTGGGTGGGACAGATGAGGCAGCTTGGCTCTGGGCAGGAGCCATCCCCTCCCTGTGCAAATCCCCTCGCGGTCTCTGCCGTGCGAATGCACCGGAGGGTCGGGGACACTGAGTTCAGCTTTGGGCTCGGCCATGGTCCCACCTGTGCAGACAAGCCCAGAACTTTGGTGAGAACTTGTCTTCCCAGCTCAGCACAGAGTGACTGGTGAGAATGAAACAAGACCATGAATGCAGAAGCTACCTTATACGTCCTAACGTACTGTCTCCACGTACAGTGAGGGTATTACTTGTTCCTGCATCGACGCATGTGAAAAATAATCACAGATTTAGGGGTGCCTGCGTGGCTCAGTCGCTTCAATGTCCGACTCTTGGTTTTGGCTCAGGTCATGATCTCAGGGATGGAGCCCCGCATCGGGCTCTGCCCTCAGCACAGAGTCTGCTCGAGATTCTTTCTCTCCCTCCCCCTCTGTCCCTCCCCTCCGCATGCTCTTTCTCTCTCAAACGAATAAGTAAATCTTAAAAAAAATAATAATCACAGATTCCTGGGTTGAAGGAAGAAGGGGACACGCCGGCATCCATCTGGTGGGGAGCACACTGTTATAATTGGATCGCCGACTTCCCATCTCTTCCTGTGCAGAGGCGGGAACGACGGTCATACCGTCATTTTGTACCTGCTGCGTGCCAGCTACGGTGCTGGCACTTTTCAGCCGGGTGTTCTCACATTACCTTGGCGAAGTGGCCTGTGGGCTCAGGCTACTGGAACCCAAGTCCCAGCCCTGCCGACTTCCTAGTGCTGGGATCCTGAGCACGGTGCTTTGCCCGTGGAGGCTGCTTTCTCGTCTGTGTCGTGGGGCTGTGAGCACTGCCCGCCTCCTGGAACTAGCAGGGGGAGTGAGCGAAGGGTCTAGCACAGCGCCTCCTACATAGCGCTCAGTACATGGCAGCTGCCCTGCTTGCGCTGTTGTGTTTGTTGTCACTGTTGCTGAGATTTTATTAACCTCTTACCCCTAGCCCATCCTTGGGCTAAACTTGGCTGGGAAAAAGCTGTTCTCTGCCGTGGGGCAGCGACAGACAGAGAAGGCTGGAGGAGGGCTGGGAGCTCTTCTCACTGGCTTGCCGTTTGTGCTCCGCAGACTTTGGACGCTGACTGGGAAGACCCGTGGGACCAGTTTGATGAGCGGCAGTATCTGAATGCCAAGAAGTGGCGCATCGGCGACGATCCCTATAAGCTGTACGCTTTCAACCAGCGGGAAAGCGAGCGGATCTCCAGCAGCCGGGCCGTCCCAGACACCCGCCATCTGAGGTACTTCTCCGTGCTCCCACTTGGTGCTCTCTCCTGTTCCCAGTGCTCATGACGGAGCAACGGCAGGCTTGATGCGGGCGGTGCCCAGGCCAGGAGCTGGGGCAGGCAGGATGGTAGTTGACGCTGTCTGTGCTACTCACCGCTGTGAGCCGTCCCCGAGCACCTCCACGGAGAACGTGGGAGGCCCCTTCACCTGCACCTTGCCCCCCTCACCCGGTGGCCACCCTGAAATCATGGAGCACTAAAGAACCTGTAGCCTGGGCCTGGTTTCCCTGGCAGGTTCCCATGGCCTGGCCTGGCGTGGCTTTCAAATGGGGGAGGGCAGGACAGGCAGACCCCTGGGAAGTCAGGTTGGTGGCCTCATCTGTCGCTGGGAGGGGTCGTGTCCTCCGACAGCCCAGGCACATTTTGTTGTGCGAGGTGTTGGGCTTCCTCACATGCCACCGCTGTCTGCTTCGGAGCGGCCCATTCACACAGCCTCCGTTCTGCCATCGCCGCCCGCCGCCAGGCCACCCCTTCCGGTGGGTTGCAGAGGTCGGGCCTGACACAATGCAGAAAGCTTTATTTCTCAGGGGAGAGAGCCTTTGTGAAGGCATGTTGCCTCATTACCAATCCTTCCTAGAGCCAAACAGCCCTTTGGTTCGTCTTGAGGCCTGAGTGAGCAGGTCCGTGTCAACCCCAGCTCCTCCGTGCTGGCCTCCCTGCCTACAACTGGGAGGCCCAGCTGTGCCAAAGGCCCACCGGGGCGTGTTTCTGTCTCCTGTGGGAAATTCACTTTGCCCCAGCTCCAAATAGCAGACTGGCCTGTTTGGGGGGGAGGGGCTTGAAGGCTTTGTTACATTGAGAGGCTGGAGGACTGGTGTTAGCTTCTTAGCTTTCTGTCTTTCTTTGGGGCTGTGGGTACCTGCTTGTGGACACTGGGGTTTATGAGCAGGGCGGTAAGAATTGTCATGACTTATGACACTGGTCAATCTGGTGGTGCTTAAGTTGTCAGTCTGTGAAGGGGGCGGACTCAGTTTCCCCAGCTAGGCTGTACAACTCAGAAACCTCGACTTACATAGCACGCATCCCATGGAGGGGCTTATGTTAATCACCACCATTTATGAAAGGAGCCAGAGCCCTGGTTTCCCCATAGAAATAATGCCAGGGCCATGAGCTATAAGGCTTCTGTGGCTTCAGAAGTCTTCAGAAGAAGACTCCAAGAGCCTGCAAACTGAACAGTCCCCTCGAGGTACCCACGAGACTCTTGTTAGCAGCAGGAAGTCCCCACAGCCAGAGATCTGGGGTACTGGCTGTACCTCGAACACTCCATACTGCTGGCCTGAAATCTTCTTCATGTCGGAGTCTTGTAGTATTGTTATCAAAATTCCCCAGCACTTAACCTGGTCCTTGGCATCTGATAGAATATTCTTTAAAAATTGGGTAATTTGGGGGTTCCTGAGTGGCTTAGTCTGTTAAGCTTCTGCCTTAGATTCAGGTCATGATCCTGGAGATCCTGAGATCCAGCCCAGCCTTGGGCTCCCTGCTCAGCCGGGAGTCTGCTTCTCCCTCTGCCCACACCACCCCACCCCCAGCTCGTGCTCTTTCTCTTAAATAAATAAATACAATCTTTTAAAAAGAATTAGGTAATTTTATTTCCCTGAGCAGAGACTACAGGTAGGAGAATAGGGAGAAGGCTGAGAAGCCCACCTGGTCTCAGGCAGGTGGTCCCACCCTTGTCCTGAGTCCAGATGGTGAGAACCTCCAGAAGGACGAAGGGTCGCCTCCCGGCCAGGAAACAAGCCTGCTCCCACCTGCAGAAGGGAGGCATGGAGTGGGGGATTCACTGAGCAGGTAGGTTCCAGACGATACCCTGAGCGGGACGAATTTCTGTGATCACCCTCGTCTGTGATCTGAGAGGTAGAAATGAAAGTGGATGATGAGGGCCAGCCATATGTACGGGTTGTGTAGGAGGCATTGAGACCATCCCCAAGGATCCGAGTTTTCCAGGTCCTGTTCGGGGCCCTCTCCGAGTGTGTTGTATCTGGTAGTAAATGTGATCGCCGGCAGGGTGGCAAGAGAGGCAGAAAGGATTTAGATGGAATCTAAGGCCCCCTTTGGGAAGACAGAGGAAAAGTCTATCAGCCATATGTCTGCCTCTGGGCACTAACCTTGCCCTGTGGGAGCTGGGATTGTGTGACTCAGAGAATTTCAGATCTGTGGCTCCTGGTCTGAAAGAGCAGGAAGAGGAGAGGATGGGGGATTGGGACTGAGGGCAGGCACGTGGGACCAGGCAGCCACGGCAGGGCTGTTGAGCACGGACTGTGTGCAGAGCCCCAGGCTAGCGCCAACAGAGGCTAACAACTGGGTCAGCCACCTCCAGGCTGAGTGTGGTATGGGGCTGACCCTGTGCGCAGATCACTCTTATGCTAATGAGAGTTCCAGAGACTGCCAGCAAAGCCCACTGTGCTTCCCTCAGATGGGCCCCCCTGGACGTTGACCTTCTGTCTACAGGATCTCCTCCTTCCAGCCCTCGCTTCCCAGGGAATCAGTGTCTGTGAGGTTAAAACCACCGGCTAAGTCCCTTAATCCTGTGATTCCAGGCTCCTGTATCCTGACTTCATCCTGATGTAATGCGTGGGGCCGGCCTGCCTGGGCTGACAGAGCCCTGGGGTCCTTCTTGGGACCTGCCTACCCCAGCTCTGACCAGCTGTGGCTGCTGGTGACCTATCTCCTGTTGTCCAGGGAATCAATCAGTGGCTGGCATTTGGGGCTGCATCATACTTTGCTGTGGGGGCTGTCCTGTGCATTGTAGGGTGTTGGGGAACGTCTGTGGCCTCCACACACTAGATGCCAGTAGCTCCCCCCATGTTGTGGCATTGCCGGATGTCTCTGGAGGGGCAGAGTTGCAGTGAGAGCGAACCCCTGCTGTAGAGCCAGCCCCACTCATTGTCTGAGTTCTCAAGACTGAACCGTCGACGTGCGTTATCAGCCCCAGCAGCAGGACGAGGCCCTCCGCCCTCTAGGGGGAGTCATCTTTGCTGGCACCTAGTACAGCACCTGGTGTGTGCCAGAATTTCAAGAAACATTTGTTGAACAGAGGAGAGGGAGAGGAAATCTGCAAAGACACTTGACTACTTTCTCCCATCTGCCTTCTGTGCAAAAAGGGGAAGAGGGGGGCGCCTGGGTGGCACAGCGGTTAATCGGTCTGCCTTCAGCTCAGGGCGTGATCCCGGAGTTCCGGGATCGAGTCCCACATCAGGCTCTTTCGCTATGAGCCTGCTTCTTCCTCTCCCACTCCCCCTGCTAGTGTTCCCTCTCTTGCTGGCTGTCTCTCTCTGTCGAATAAATAAATAAAATCTTTAAAAAAAAAAAAAAAAAAAAAAAGGGGGAAGAGGACCGAGAAGCAGCCCCCGGCCTCCTCTCCCTCCATCCTCGGGGGCTTTAGGGGAGGAGGCAGGAGAACAGAGTCCGTGAAAGGAGTTCTCATTACCGGGAAGAGAAGAGTGAAGAAAGAGCATGGGGGAGTGGCCTGAGCTTATTAAATTTGCTTCCAATTTTCTTACCCCCGTAATTGGATTCTGGTTTATAGGATGCGTGTGGACAAGTGCCCGAGACCGAGCTATTAGCTGAGCATTAGAGCACGCGCTGCTGGGAGGCCGGCGTCGGGGGGCATCGTTCAGGAATCCGAAGATGCCGTGAGGCTGGGGGAGGCCGTGGGTGGGGGGAGGGAGACAGGGCTATGGAAGTTTTCACCCGACAGACAGCTGGGCTGGTGGAAAAACCAAACGCATTGGCAGTACGGAAGCCCTCCCAAGCATGTCATGGCCCGGCACTGAGCGAAAGCAGCCCCACAGAGGCCAGGGGCTTCATTTCCCCATGTGGAATAGAACGTCACGTTGTTCTCTCCGTCCCCTGTGCCAGGGAGCCCAGGGTATTTTGTGGAGGGGTCCGGTTGACCTGGAGAGTGGAATGACCAAAGTGAGGAGGCAGACTTGGAACTCCCTGTTCCCATGCTTTATGGGGGATGGGAAGTGAGTGATGTCCATACTCAGGCTAGTTTGGAAAGTGAGTATCTGTGGTTTCAAATGGATCCCTGGCACATTCACCCTTTAGGGTTGACAACCGAACCTTCTCATGCCCACCCATCCCTGACCTAACACGTGACATTTTCACAGTCTTGAGATGGAAAGCTGCTGTCATTGGCCTTTCAACACATCTTGGCCGTGGCTCAGTTTCTTCATCCCTGATCCAGGGCCTGTGGAAGGCGTGGGGACCAGGTGCCCAGCAGTGGCCTTCCGCACGACCTTCTGCACGTCCTCTCTCGGCTTTGTTCTCTCATCGCATGGGACTAGATGGCCTTGAAGCTTCATCAGTGCAGAGTTGCTGTAGCTTACCCATCAGTGCACTCTTCTGTAGTCGGTCTTCTCATTCTAGATGTATCCACGTCCGTGTACTCAGCTCTCCCACCCGTCTCCGTGGGAATCTCATGGTTGCGCTGGCATCGGGCCAACCTAGTGCCACATTGTTCCCCGAGACCCACAATCATGTGAACACAGACGTGAGCCTTAACTCCCAGGGCCCTGCCGAGGTCCTCTGCGGTCGTGAAGATGAAGAAGTGGCCGTATCGGGGTGGCGACTGTGCGCCGTAAGTAACTGTTTCAGTGGAAGGAAGGGACAGCGTCTAGCTGGGGTGAGTCTGAGAAGATTTCCCAGGCGAGTTCTCCAGTTTATCAAGCACTGACTGGTCCAACAAATAGTCCTCGTTTTCCGGTTGTCCCGCCCCCACTGCTGTCACCACATTTGGGTGACAACAGCTGGGCTTGCCATCATCCGAGGAGCACATAAAACATCTGGCAGATGAGAAGCCATTCAACAGAGGCACACCTCTGGAGAAGGGAGGCAATATTTTGATAAAGCAAATGTATATTTTTGCTGTTGCCTAGCAATACTTATTATGGGGTTGCTGTGATTGCAGGGGAGCAGGTGGCAGGGTGGACCGCGCCCAGGAGCTGCGAGCTGAAAGGCCTTATGGCTGGGAAGCCTCATTAGGTCACCTCCTCCTGGCCGGCTGGGTCTGATTGCTCCCCTCAGCCTGCTCTCCCAGCTTCTGTCCAGGGCCGTGCTAAATGGTTCAAACAGTGGGATACCCATCGCTTGCCTGGAGGGAAAATTCCACACTTTGATACATCTCACCAGGAAGACATTTTTCCTTTGCTCCTTTTCATCCTAGGAAATGAAGGGGCAGCAGCCCGGTCTGGGATCGCGTGTCTCCCTCCTTGTATTTACTTGGTTGGAATGGCTGCCGAAGATCATCATCATTTCTCTCCTTGTACTCGTCACTTAGCAGTAATAGGATAAAAATCTTTACGGCTGGAACGGCTAAGCATAAAAAATGTTCATATTCCCTCAGAGTCAAGGCTATTCCACTAGCTTAGCACAGAGTTGGTGATTCCACATCTAGGCGGAGGGGAGGAGAGAGGAAACCCATCACAGACACTTAGCTTTTGCAAACATGCTCTCCCCATCTGCTACGTTCTGGTCCCTCCTGTGCACCATTTTTCAGTACAGGAGTTTGTGAGCCTGTTGATAGTAGCCGTGAGTGAGCTTCACTCCAGAGCATCCCGGAGTCCCAACGAGCCTTGGAAGGGGGCAGCAGAATGACTTTCTGCACATCCTAGGAGTGCTCTGCGGAAGAAAGGGTCTGCTGCCCTGGGGGGCTATCTGAGTACTGGTGCAGGGCATAGGAGTGGGTTCTCACCAGCACAGCAGGGGAAGAGAAGCCACAGAGGCTGAGATGGGAGGGGCCTCTGGGCCAGGATTCCCTCCACTCCTGGTCCCCTGGGTCCTTGCATGCTACCCCTGTCCCTCCGCCACTGCCTGCTCTGTGAGTTTCAGGCAGATTTCCCAAAGAGGCAGCATCTCAGCCTTTGAAAGGGGACCAGTCAAGAAAATTGCCAATGAGAATTCATCTGAACGAACCTCCTTCACTAATGTTTTCTCACACCTTGTTTAAGCTCATTCCCACCAGCTTTGACATTGTGCGTAGCATTCATTCATTCATTTTCCCATTCTTTCACTCATTCATCCACTTGACACGTTTATTGGGCACTAACCACATGCCAAGCTCTATGCTAGAAATTGGTCCCCACTCCCTGGGAGCTCATGGTCTATGGAGAAAATGCACATGGGACTGATTCCTGATGCTCAACTGTGGATTGCTCCAAGGCCATATTGTTGCTTCTGGAGCTAATGCACGGACTTCCTGTCCTTGATTTCCAAGTACCCATCTCCCGCCCTGTCCTGGTTTTGGTGTCGCTATTTCTGTCTTGGCCATGGAGCAAACCATACGAATTAGGAGCTTTCCTGTAAAAAAGTCAAAACAGCACTAAGCTGGCCTACCCAGGAGAAGGCATTTACACTTGGATAGGAGGCAGAGGCTTTTTGAAGGAAATGGCATTTGAGCTGGAATTGGGGGCGACAGGTAGGATTTTAGCTGGTGGCAGGCATCCCAGATTGAGGGAACAGCATACGCAAAGACAAGGAGGTGGGAGAGCCACATTGTTTTGCAGGAGTCAGTCCAATTTCCTTGGAGTGTGGGTGATGGAGGGGAGAATAATTCTGGATAGGAAACTTGGGGTCGTGTTGTAGCCAAGTCTTGAATTCAGGATAAGGAGCTTAGAGTCAGTTCAGTCAACATTGAAATGTTAGGACTTTCATCCTGTCATAGCCTCATCATCTCAGCGACCCTGGCACATGTCCTAAGCAACGCATCCCTGGCCAGTCCTGGGTCAGTGGAGCTCTGCCGAGGCAGGCGGGAGGCAGTGGGGAGTACCAAGGTAGGTCCGAGCGGAACTGTGCCAGGCAGCAGTGATGCACTCCCCACCCCCAAAGAAGGGTAGGCAATGTCCAAAACCAATCTTAGACTGAAGTGGGGCCAAGGGGATAGAGTGTGATGTGGGATCTTGTCTTTAGGGCACTGGCATCCTCAGGGTGACATGCTGTGTTTTATGCTGGGGAGTTTCTTCTGGGGTGAGGTGGGAGAGAAGCAAGAGCTGGTCAGGAGGGAAAAGGAGCTGGTAGGGATCTGGAAAAGGAATCTGCCCTGTCTGACTGTTGGGTTTAGTACTGGGTATGAAGACTTGGGCAGAAGATCAAGACTAGCATATTCCTAGGTAAAGAGATCAGGCTCAGAGGGGTTAAGGGATGTGTCCAAGATCACACAGCTAGTCAGTGCTCAAAATCAAGTTTTCAGATTCTAGGTCTAAGTGTATGTAAATATCTATATGTATATATTCTGTCCCAAATAGGAAGCCTAGATTATGTCCAAGTTCACTGAGTGTGTGTGTGTGTGTGTGTGTGTGTGTGCTTTACTGGTGCTTGTAGGGTAACGAGAAGGGACGATGTGTGAGAATTCTGTTTCCCAGTTAAAGTAGTTTGAGACTTCCGTTTGAGCTTGCTTGGAGGCATGGATAGAACATATTTCAATTAGCTAACGGAGTCAGTAGTTTCTTGTGTTCTGTTGCCAAGGCCAAGAAAACCTGTGTGCCTTTGAAAGGCACTAAATGGCTCCAGCTCTGGAGACACATTTCCCTCCCTCCCCCCAGGGCTTCCCTCCTTTATTATGCGTTGCCCGAGGAAGGAGATGATGGAAGGAGGTATGGAAAGACACAGAGAAGTGTGTTCAGGGCCCAGGACTGGGAAACTAATTTGGAATTAAGTATTTCCCCTGCAGAGTTATTCCTGCAAATTATTGAGTCTTAGGTTATTAGGTGTGCACCTTAAAAATTAAACAACAAAGGTTGTTGAGCAGCAAATGAGTTTGTTCAGAAAGAGCAGAGAAATTGCAATTTGGGACATACAAACCCTGGGGGGCCACAGGCAAGTCTGGAGACCCAAGGGGAGAACATCATCCTGTAGGAGAAAGGAGGAAGTTGGAGGGGTCATTCTGAACAAACGTGCATTGGAGGAAAATGAGAGTCTGAAGTGGTGACAGCTTCTCATTGGCTGCAGGTGAGGGCAACTTGCTGTTGCCGGGGTGGGAGGAAATCTTCCTTCTTCCTGACGGACTGTATTTTGAATGAGGTTTCCTTTATTCATTTTCACATCGGGATAGATCAGTAAACAAGCAGTCCAAACACTTGCTCTCATGGAGCTTAGATTCCCCAAGGAGGCAAATCTGCCGGCTAGATGACTGGGAACTCCTTACTGCCCTCCACAGGCCACCTGTCCCTTCTCACCAGAGGGCTACTCCCCCTGGGAAGAACGTTCCCTTAGCTGGCCTTGAAAACAAGCCTTGGTTCATTCCCCCTTCTGTTTACCCCCCCCTTTCTTCTTCCCTTTCTTCTTCTACTGATCTTCCTCTTCTTATGTTCTATAAATGAGTGAAACCATATGATAATTGTCTTTCTCTGCTTGACTTATTTTGCTTAGCATTATCTCCTCCAGTCCCGTCCATGGAAACAAACTGAGGGCTTCAGAGGGGAGGGGGGTGGAGGAATGGGATAGGCTGGTGATGGGTATTAAGGAGGGCACGTATTGCATGGTGCACTGGGTGTTATACGCAAGTAATGAATCATGGAACTTTACTTCAAAAACTAGGGATATACTGTATGGTGACTAACATAATATAATAAAAAAAGATTATTTAAAAAAAAAAAGAAAACAAGCCCTGGCCCATGCACTCGGGGCCAGTAACACCAAGGGGAAGTTGGCATCATTGCTCTGTCCTCTAAATTATCCTTTTTTCCCCATTGTTTTTGGGGTATACACTTTTAAGAAAGCAGAAGGCTGAAGAGGAGACCCTGAACTTGCATTCTGCATTCTGGAGTGTTCTCTTTCGTGCTTTTGGGGGCACCAGGACAGCTGGAGTGCTCAGGGGAAGAGAAAGCATTGCTGAGTTTGGCTGTGGCTCTTGCCTCTAGTTCATGGGCTCTATCGAATCCTTCCACTTCGGTGGCTTTTGAAATATCCCTGCAAGACCAAAGTATTCCTCAAGACCCAGAACTTGTCTTCATCTTAGGTAGATTTTGAATCAGAGTCCCACATACATACAGAAAAGCTGACACTTCATACATGTACCGCTTGAAGAAATTTCCAGAGAGAACACGCCCACATTCCTACATCAAGCACATCCACCAAGGGAAAGACGATGCTCAGTTTGCCAGAACCACCCTTACGTCCCTGCCCCTACTCCCCGCTGTGGGTAACACTGTCCCGACTTCAAACGCCATAGACTAGCATTGTTTGTTTTTGAATTTTACATAACTGGACTTACACAGTATGTGCTCTTGTATGTCTGGCTTCCCTCAAAATTATGTGTGTGAAATCCAGCCACGTTTTCCGAGGTGTACTGCGTTTATTCTCACTGCTGTATAGTATTCCTTTGTATGAGTCTATCGCAATTTATGTATCGGTTCTACTGTTAATGCTCATGGGGGTTTTTCCATAGTGGGGCTCTTACGAACAGTGCTCCTGTGATCCATCTTGTACTTGTCTTTTGGTGAACACGCGTTTCCTCCCCACCAGCCGTGTATGTGTGTGAGAGTTCCAGTGGCTCGCCATCTTTGTGGTCAGTCACTGGCTGTTGTCTGTTTCACTTGAGCCTTAGAGAGGCTGCATCGTGGTATCTTCCAGTGGTGAAGGTTTGCCTTTCCCCACCAATCAGTGAGGTGGAGCACCTTTCGGAAGTTCATGGGCCACTCCAGTCCCGAGTCAAGTGTTTCATACCTGCTCTCTTCCCCTTTCTAGGCCCTTTGCCCAAAAACCAAGCACAAAGCCTGACTCCTAGTCTGTCCTCAATAACCTGCTTCTCTTCTGAGTGTTTTTGACATTTTCTCCCACATCATGGCAGTGTGCGGTAAAATGGGGGGAAGCTACTAGACGGAGCATGAGAAGCCGTGGGTCCTGTCTAAGATCGTGCCCAACCCTTCAGCTCTCAGGGTGTCTGTTTCCTCACAGGTAAGAAGAGAGAAGTAGCTCAGAGATGCTTATTAAGGTCACTTCCAGCCCTGTCTGCCAGTTGAAAATACTTGTGCTGGTAAGAATGTGCAGGAACTGACTTAGGGACTGAATCTGATTGGAGGCTATTTCCAGAAGCACGACTCCCTCCAGCTCTGCAGCACCTCCCCTCCCCCATGGCCCTGGATGAATCCTTCCCCTCACACACTTCTCCTCCTAAGGAGACTCGGGGGCCTGCAGGACCACGACAGCTGTCCTTTACTGCCGTCTTGTCCATTTCTTTGGGCCCTCATGCCTTCCCCTGGGCGAAGGTCTCCAGACACCCCCTCCTGGCTTGAGAGGCCAACATGATCCGCTTTGATACCATCTTTGCCCTTTAACAGCAGAGCTGTTTGCTCCTGGAGTTGACACATCACAGGATGGCAGCTTGACTGAAACTGGTGACCTGCCCACGGTTTTCGGCGTAGAATAAGGATTAGAACGTGTGAACTTTTCCCCTTTATAACGCAGAGCGCTGTCGTGTTGGGTTACCATTATCCCCCCCAGCACTTCAGAGAACCATCGGCTGGTATGACGGGCCACTCCTCTGCACCTCTAATGCCAGAAAGAAACAGGGCTGGGAGAACGGGCCCGAGGACATCCTGAGTGGCTCGGGCACCTGGCACAATTCCTAAGTAAAAGCTGAACCTTGGCCATGCTCAGAATAAGAGTACCACACCCTGCGGCTCTAGGAGACTTCACAGAGCGTCCTCACATGCCCTTCTTAGCTGTCCTTGGGGGGAAGGGGTCACCGCCATCCAGCAGGGAAGAAAACGGAGTGCAGGCCCGTAGCTGGTTAAGTGAGTGGCAGGGCCAGGCCTCCTAGCCCTGGGAGCTTTGAGATCAGGCCTGTCTGCCGGTCGTCAGCTGCTCCTTGGGTGAGTTACTCTAACTCCCCAAGCCTCAGTTCCTCGTCTTGAAATGGGAGTAATAATGGTAGCCAGGGTTGCCATCATGGGGAGGTGCAATAATCCATTTCGGATGCTGAGCACAGTCTTTAGCCCCCAGTCAGCGCGGTCTGCTAGCCGTGGCGGTGAGTCGTCGGACGGGTCTGAGCCCCAGGATCCCCGTGAGCACCGGGCCCTGTGACCTGTCCGAGGCTCGGCAGCAGGTCCAGAGGCAGGACAGAGAGGGGGCCAGCCCTGAAGGAGCAAGGAGCTACGTGAATGAGTTTGGAGAGGTCCTGGCTCTGTGCCCGGTCCCCCACCTCTGAGCTGGGGTGTGCTCCAGGAACAGGGTGGTGCGGGGGCGGAGAGGGTGCGGGCAGAGAAGTTCTGCACAGAGCTTCCTGCCTCAGCCTCGGCTCCTGGCGCCGAAACACTTCACTTGCCTGAATGTCAAACTTAACTTTAAAAACCGGAGCGCAAAATAAGCAATGAGGCAATCGCGATGCCCGTCTGGTGAAATGTGTACTTTTAAAATAGTGGGGATAGAAGCCAAGGCCAGCAGAGGGAGTGATTTCAGGGCCGGGGGCCAGGAAGTAGAACTGTGTCTGACAGCAGATGAAAAGAGCAGAGGAGGTGACAGCTGTGGGCGGGCGGCTGTGGAAAGCCGGTGCTGGCCGGGGTGACAGACAGTGGGATGGAGTGACGTGAGTGGTGGGCCTGGGGGCGGCTGGAAAAGCAGCTGAAGAAGGCACGATGTGACAGAAGAGGGGGGACCTGTGGAGTCACGTAGCAGCCGGGGTTCCGTCTGGGCTAGCAAGGGCAGGATCGGCTAATGCCCCTACGGTTGTCCTTGGTGAACCAGATGCAGTAGGAGGACCCCTGATATTTGACTGAAGCACGGGTGTCCGGACAGCTCTCACCTTCTGCCCCCATGTGACCCTCACCCTGACCATGACGCCAGCCAGAACAGGCATCGTTCCGTCTACTCTCCTGCTTCCCTGCTCTGCCACATCTGCCCTGATTCATCATGTGGACACAACATTTTTTAGAAGATTTTACTAATTTATTAGCAAGAGAGAGAGAGCAGAGGGAGGGACAGAGAGAGAGAGAATCTCTGGCAGATTCTGTGCTGAGCATGGAGCCCCATGCGGGGCTCCGTCCCATGACCCTGAGATCATGACCCGAGCTGAAATCAAGAGTCAGGCATTCAACTGACTGAGTCCCCCAGGCGCCCCAGGACACATTGTTTATTCCTTACTCCACGTCTCACCAAGCCTGCCTGTACTGCCTCTCGAGACAGCAGGCACCCACTTGGCTTTCACCTGCCCCATCACAGGACAGGTCCCACTGTTGACCTTGGACCCAAGCCGAAACCTTTGGAGTCCGACTTGTCCACCCTCATTCTGTTGAGTCTGCCTCTTAGATAGCCCTTGGAGACTGGCCTTGCCTGCCATCCTCAGTGGTGGTCCCCTCTCGCCAGAGTGACTGCAGCAGCCCCCACCGCCCTCCAGCATGGCTCTGGCCCCTTACCAGTCCGTCCTCCGCTCTTCCTCCACAGACAGCTTTCCAAATGCAGACACTTGGCTTCCCATTTGAAATCTTTCAAATGTCGTTGGCTCACTTCTTCCAGAAGGCAGGTCCACCCCAGCCAGTCGGGGCTGCGGCTGCCTGACTATGCTCAGGCTTCGTGCCTCTTCACCTTGCTACTCTGCCTGCACAGGGCGTGCCATCTTTCGGGAACCTGGGGCAGCTGGGGAGGCTGTTCTCCAGGAAAGCGTCTCCCCCCCAGGTTAAGTTCAGTGGTTCCTCCTTACTCCTGTGCTCACTTGTGAGCACTCATTACCCCAGGGGCGCACATCAGTCTCCCCCCGAGACCTGGAGCAGCCTAGGACAGGTGTTCCAGCAGTGTGCCTGACACTCAGCCTCTCATCGCTACCCTCTGAGGGACTGTGGACCCAAAGGCACCTCACCAGCTTCACCATCAAACTGTCTACTGAAAACACGAGTGTTTGGGAGAGCAGGTGCGGGAAAGAATCCTCAAAACAGAGGGTGAAAATCCAGTCATGGGAAATTTAAAACCACCCTCACTCAACAAAGGATTCTCCATGTTAGCCCATAAATCCGGGACCATAAGCAGCCAATGTTTATTGATCAAACTATTCCCCTGACACGTGGTAGGCACCTTGTATGTGTTCTCCCAGCTCAGCCTCCCAGCAGCCTTGCTGCGATTCCGGTTTAGAGATGAGGACATTTACTCCAGTTGGTTGACTAACTTGCCATTAAGAACATAAAGAAGTAGAAAAGTGGGCCGTGCCCACGGAGAAGACAGCACAGCTTTGCAAACAGGGGAGTAAGTCCCATTGAGACGTGTGGTGGTGGACGATGACATGGGTGGCACAAGGGTTGTAATTTAGGCAGCCCCGGACAGGAAGATGAGAGTGTGGGGGATGGGGAGGCATGTGGAGGTTGTGCTGGAGGGAGGTGAGTGGACCAGGTTAGCAGGGCTGGAAGACTCATGCAGGGGAACTGTGGGGCAGGGCTGGGGGTTAGTGTGAGGGGGAGGCCTTGGGATGCGGTCAGGGCTTGGCTTCAAGGAACCAGGTGAGGCTAGGGAGAGTGGTGTGTGACTTGTGTGCGGAGAGCAGGGAGGAAGGGGATGAGGGGGCGGCTCTGCAGGCAGGAAGAACAGTCAGGGGGCTTTGCAAGGGTGCAGACCCAGCTTGGGCAGGTGGAAGTGAGAATAAAGGAGGGGTGGAGGCAGAATGTGGGGCAGGACTGGCTCAGGATGGATGGATGAACTGGCTAGGAGGAGGGCATGGGAAGATATGAGAAGCCTTTGCTTTTTACCTCCCCACCTCAGACCTTCCAGAGGGGCACGCCATTGTGAGTCCCCAGGAGAAGAAGTGGGGGACACTTGGCCCTCAAGCAGCCCATTCCTGAGCTCAGTGGGCTGGGCCTGGCTGTGTCCCTGGATTCACTAGGGCTACAGGTCTTATCTCAGCTTGAATTTGAGGATTGAAGGCAAAAGGTAAAAGGAAGGACTGACTATTCTCTGATCCTTGAGCTAGAAAGTCTGAGAAATATCAGGAAATAGCTCAGGGAGCATCAAAGGGAGACACCATTCTTTTAGCAGGTGAGGGACAACCCAGACTTAGGATTTTCCATCTTTCCAGAACCTTCCAGCATGTGCCCTTCAAGACCAAAGGCAGAGAGAAAGACCAGTGTGAAATAAAGGCTGAGAGCCAGTGAGTTGAATGACCATCCAGGGGCACCCTAGGGGAGCGTGTGAGAGCACAGCGTCGGGAGCCAGCCCATCGGTTTTATCTCGAGGCTCTGCTGCTTACTGACCTGCCCTCACAGTCCCCTCCAGAACGGGAGAGGAGGAGTCCCAGCGCCTGCCTCAGAGAATCATTGTGCAGATCTAAAGCTCTTGGAAGAAGACCTGAGACAGAGCCAGGGGTCAGTAGGTGTTGTCTCTTATTACTATTGTGTAATGTGATTCAAGCAGGGCTAAAATAAGACTTGAAGGAGCCCTTGTCCCAGACACTGAGGAATCTTTTTCAGAAACATTGCAAAAATAGGCCTTGGCCCACCTCCACACTTCCTGGTCCCAGCTACACTCTGCATTTGCCTTTTGAGAACATTCTCCTCTGTGTGTGTGCACGCACACGTACGCACACGCACACACGCGCACATGCCTGCCATCTGGGTGGCACTCGGTACCAGCGAACACAGATCCTGGCAAGGTCCCAAGAGGAGCCTCTTTGCTGCCTCCCGAAAGCAGTTGCTCTTCCTGGAGAGAAGGTACTGCTTCCTACCTGTGGTTTCCCCCAAACTGCGGGGTCCCACTCATTTCAAAAGACCTGGTCAACATAATCAGTTGTCTGGGCAAACAAGGGGGTCCTGTCCAGAGGGGAGCAGTGGTGGGGTCCAGGAGGCCTCAGCTCAGCCCGAGGTGTCTGCGTTCCCCAGTCGGGTGCTCATTCTGAGCCAGTTGCACAGGCAGCAGAAGTCCATGAGGAGGTAAACTGGGACCAGAGATCAGGAAAACCGTCCCGATGTGTGAGATCAGCAGCACCAAGAACAGAGCTGGGGCTGCTGGTTCCGGAGCAAAGAGTGGCGGTGTCCCGGCTTCCGTGTTTGGTGTCCACGGCGCAGGGGGCGGTCAAACACAGGCTCATCCTAATTTAGTGGATGGACCTTTGAGCTGTACTTTCACATGTAAATTAGTGCAAATCTGATCCTTGGTGTTGGGGGAAGAGGTGATACCGCGAGAGAGATGTTCTTAAAGCTTAATTTTACAATTTAAAGGGTTTTTAATGGTTCTGAAATTGCAGCCTTTTCTAGTGTTTAAACACCCATTTATGAAAGAATGATATTAGATGATGAGATTTTTTTAAATATGTTCTCTCCTGCAAAATATAATGTTGCAAACCTAATAATGGTCTTTATAATTTTTTAAGTTTTGGTTTACTTGTACAAAAGAACCCAGCGTCTAGAAACCATTGTCTGGCACTAAGGCTGAGATTTGAAGTTGGATTGTATATAGGCTAAGGTTGAGGAACATCTCGGACAACGATGTCCAGTAGAAATAGATGAAAGCCACGTAGGTGACATGAAATCTTCTAGTAGTCATGTTTTAAAAAGCAAAAGAAACAAGTAAAATAATTTTAAGAACATATTTTATTTAACTCAGGATACCCAAATATGACCACTTTGACATACAGTGAGTGTGATGAGCTATTTTACATTCTTTTTCATCCAGAGTCTTTGAAATCTTATGTGTATTTCACACTCCAGTGCTCAGTGGCTACCGCATTGGACAGGCTGGGTCTGGACGAAGAGGGTGTCTGAGCCATGTCTGGCAACCCTGTCCAGGTAGGATTCAATCTCTCCCTCTCACTTGAAAGAACAAATGTTCACCGTCCTTGAACAGTGTTCGATGGACACCTTGATGAACAGTGTTCACCTCGATGAGCGATGTTCATTGCCCCTGGGACTTTGGTAAACAGGGAGAATATCTCGGCCCTTTAAATACAGATGGGTATTTCCATTGCTACAGAGAATGTGTCAGAGCTCTCCACAGCCACCACATGACTGTCCCAGGTGTCTCCCAGGACAGCCATCACACAAGGCTCCCTGTTTTTGCCACTGTGGCTACATATTCCAACTTCAGTCTTAGTGACTTGTTTGGTCTCCTTCTCTGTATGATTGATCGTGGCACCTTGCTCAGCTTATGGCTCAGCATTTCCCTCGAGCTGCTGTCACTCATAACTTGGCAATGGACACTGTCCCCTCCGACTTTGCCCCAATGGGAGCTCACCTGCTTCCTCCCTCACCCAGGCATCTACTCATTCTTCAGACATGTGTTATATGTCTTCTGTGCTAGGTTCTGAGGTCCCAGCTACAAATGAATCCTTGCCTTTGCTGTAGGCAATAGTAGAGCGGACAGAAATTAAGTTCACAATGTTTGGTAATCGATTACAGAGATGTCCTAGGAGAGCATGTTGGAAAAGCCTGGGGAGATCAAGAAATGCTTTCCAGGGAAAGTAACTTCCAAGCCAAGATTAGAAGAAGAGAAAATTGCCCAAGCTTGGAAGAGAGGAGAATACATTTCAGACATGTGGGAGGGAGGCCATGCCCACAGAGGTCCAGAGAGAAAAGAGTGGGTCAGGCAGAATGTAGCCGAAACTTGGAGCGTGCAGGGGAGGAGTCATACATGGTGCTGGGTCACTAGGATAGGAAGCCACGATTAGAGGTTTCAACTTCATTTTGTGAACAGTTAGGCAGCGTTGAAACATGTTAAGAATTTGCAGTTTGGAAAGATCATTCTAGCTGCAGCATGCTGGGTAGATTGGAAGGGGATAAAGCCAGCTTGGAAGTTGCAGCAGTAATACAGAGAAGACATGATGGGAATGTGAAGAAACAGCCAGGTCGAGAGATAAATAAGAAGGATTGACAGGACTAGGCCTTTAATTAGGTTGGGGGGATGGGGAGAGGCAGGATTCGAGACTATCTCTTGGGTTTGGGCACACGGTAGATGGTGAGCTAGGGAACACAAAAGGCACAGCAGGCTTGGCCGAGGTGCTGGAGGCAGAGGGTGGGTAATGAGGTCACCTTATGGGGCCATCCAAGGACAGGTCTCATCAGGATTAGGGGTAGGGTTGAGGTCATTAGCAAACAGATAGGAGATTGAAGCCCTGGGAAAAAATTTAGTAATCCAAAGAGAAGGAAGACTGAGAAAAAGATGGTTTAAGAGAATTTTGGGGGGAAGGCTAGAATTTCAGATGAGGAAAGAAGAGGAAAATCCAGAGGAGACAGCCTAGGAAGAGGCTATCCGCACTAAGGTGATTTCGCCAAAGCCAAGCGCAAAGAACCAAGTCCTTAATAAAATGCGTGACCCTCCCTGTCAAGTGCTACAGAGATAACAAGTCAAATAAAGACTGGAAAGTTTCCGTTAGTTTAGCGACATTGAGGAGCAGTAGGGACCTTGGTGGTAGGATTTGGTGGGGAGAGGGGGTTAGAGGGCACTGGAAGGCAGAGGTGAACAGGAGCGCTATGTGGACTGGAGCCTGGGGCCTCTGTGTATCATCTGACGGGGGCCCCAGGCTTGGTTCCTGGAAGGAAACAGCAAGTTCAGTGGTAAGACCCAGAAGATCTTAGCTAGACCACTAACTAGCAGGGTGGCCTGGGGCAGGTCAATTCACTGTTCTGGGCCTCAGTTTCCTCATCAGTGAATAAAGAGGGAGCTGGAAGCAACATCTTCTAAACCTGGGCCCCACAGAATTCTCTTTGGGCAATGCTGTGCTTTACTCACTATATATCCGTTAAATATGTGAGTTCTCACTATGCGTAAGGGATTGTGTGCTAGGAAAAAAGAAAAAATGCAAGGGTGGGGAGGGGGCAGGTTTTGAGGCAAAGCTGGGTAAACAATAGCTAGCAGAAGTCTCAGAGCCTGTAACATGTTCATGTGTGTTGTTGACCACGAGAAAGGTGATCTCGTATTTTTCCAGTATTTCTCATTTGCCCAGCTGATTTGACTTGTGTCCGCTGTCTTCACAAAGCATGCATGGGCTTCTCCTGGAGACACTGTCCACCAGCTGGCAGTGTAGGGGGCACCCAGCCACAAGCTCTACATGGTACTTTCTAGTGTTACAGCAACTCAGGGGTTCGTCTGGAGTCAAAGTGAGAAAGGTCTTCTAGCTGCCAAGGGCTGCAAAATAAAGTAGAAGCAGAGACTGAGCCTTTAGGGGAGTCCAGATAACAGGGTCTCTTCTTTTTTAAGATTTTATTTATTTATTTATTTATTTATTTATTTATTTATTTATTTATTTATTTATCTATCTATCTATCTATCTATCTATCTGAGAGAATGAGCGGGAGGGAGAGGGAGAGAGAATCCGAAGCCGACTCCATGCCGAGTGCAGAGCGCGATCTAGGGCTTGATCCCACAACCTCACAATTATGACCTGAGCCCAAACCAAGAGCCACCCAGGTGCCCCGATACCATGGCCTCTTAGATCATGGTGCCCTCCCTGCCCAGTTAGCGCCCCAATTTGTCAGCAAGGACCCCTGTGGGGCATTCTTACATCGCCAGGAAAATGGGCTTGCAGAGCTGTTTTCTGGGAACACTATTCTGATCTATGGGCTGCAATGAATCTGATGGTGGAAGTGCCCTAGAATAGTCAAGATGTAGGTTTTCTTAGAAATCTGAGGCCCCTGGGAGTAGGTGGCTGAGAAATCCAGGAGAATACTTGGGGGAGGAAGAAGTGAACTACAGGCTCTGAGCTGTACTGACAGAGTCAACCAGGAATATGGTGGTAGTTGGGAAGGCCAAGGGAAGGCATTTGTTGGCCTAAGTAGGCTCACCCTGGGATAAGTCCTCTGTTAAATGTTCCTGTGTTCATGGAGCGGTGCCCATGATACCATCGGGATCAGCCTTTCTGCAGGAGAATTAAAGCTTAAAGCCCCTGGACATCCATTGTGACGAAATGAATTACCTTCTCCTTTACCCGTGTGGAAGGTTTCTACTGTGTAGCATCCATGGGAGACGTGAGCGAAGAGCCAGACGATCTTCTATGTACTGTATGGTTCATATTAAGAACCCCTGAGAGAGTTCCAATCTAGAAAGATTGTAACAACCCCAAAGGTACTACTGGAGAATTTCTGTGTGTGTAGGTCTCCCGGGCATTCATACCTAGCATCTCTAGGGGGACAGAGACCACCAGAGGGTCCTGTGGGGGCTCTGGGAGCACCTTGTGGGGATAGCTACCAACTGCCCAGGAGGATTTACCATCGGCCCCGGGGGAGTGAGAAATGCCGCTGACCTTGTTTCTTCAGGTAGCCGAGGGTGCCTGTGTTCTCTGTCTATTGCTTCGTAACAAATTACCCGCAACTTAGTGGCTTAACAGGACGTTTATCATCTCCGTTTCTGTGGGTCAGGCATGCAGGCATGGCTCAGGTGGGTCCTGACTACAAGGCTCTCCCAGGCCGTCATCCACGGGTCAGCTGGAGCTGCCGGCATCTCAGAGCAAAACAGGGCTGGACCCTCATCCCAGCTCCCTCATGTGGTTGTGGGCAGGATTCCGGTCCTCACGAGCTATTGACCTGAGGCCATGCCTCAGTTCCTAGCCATGTGGGGCTCCCCAGCGTGGCAGCTTGCTTCACCAAAGTGCAAGCCAAAAGGATGGGTGTCCCAGTCTTTGCTAACCTAATCAGAGAAGTAGCATCCCATCACTTTAGCTGTATTCTATCCCTGAGAAGCCACTCACCAGGGTCAACTCACACTCCATGGGAGGGGATAACACAAGGACTTGGGGGTTGGAGGCCATCTGCTGCCCACCACAGTACCCGACCAGGCTTCGAGGCAGCTCACTCCCCTGCCCTGGCCCACGAACCCCCTTCTCAGAGTAAAGGAATTTAATAACGCGTTCAGCAATTAAAATGCCACAGCATAATGGAGTAGCAGATCTCACTGTTATTTTAAGTATCTTGTATGAGATGCAGGATTTCTGTAATCCTAAATGAGGACAGCTGTTGAGGCAAGACCTAGGAGCACTATATGTTTGTGTGGATGAACAAATTAATCTGCATGTGAAATCCCAGTGAAATTGACATGAAATAAAAATTTCATGCCTTACAGTGTATCTGTGTTGCCCATGAAATGAGATTAAAAGGAATTTCTGATTCTACAATTGTCATACTTTTCATACTGCTTGCATTTTTCTCTTCTAAAGACTTGCGTTTGGACCTAGAGGCCAGGCCCAGGTTTGGCATTTTATACCTTTTGGCCATCTTCCTTCTCCGCTTGGCTGGGAGCAGGTTTCTGTACGGAGAACTGATCCGGGAATGTATTAGATGTTCTCAGCTCTAAATACAAAACCTGTGATTCTCCATGCTGCCGGCATGTTCACTGTCCCTGTCCCAAGGCAACTGACATTCTGGAAAGGTCCCTGGGCCTTGAGCTTTGCCCCCCTCATCCTTCTGCACACACATCAGCTTTGGGGTGGGCATTGGTGTCATTGGGGAGTGAGGGGAAGAGATGCTGGTCTCCCCAAGGCCTCATCAGGGCTGGAGCCATGACATGGTGAGACGAGACAAAAGTGTGGGAGGGACAGAGGATGTGCCCCCACACCCCTGCACCTGGGAATCCACAGATTGTCTCTCCCTCGGAGACAGACGGGGCTCTCCCAGGAAACCGGTCCCACTCCCACTGTATGCCTGTGCTTCTTTTGGCCCTTGTGGCCATAGAGTTCAGGGAAATGGAACACACAGAGAAGACAGCCTATTCACTTTCTCTGTCTGAGTCTGCCCTCTGCCACGTGTTCAGGACTGTAGGAGTCAGAGGGATGGACATTAGCTTTAGAATAGGTGTTCACAAATTCCCCTCCTAGGGCCTCATTGAAATCACACATCCGCTGGCTCTGCCTGGGCAGGAAGTGGGAGCCCCTGTCGTTATCCCCCAGGGTAGCTCAGCTGGCCCTTTCCCTGTCCTCCTCTAACTGCCCAGGAGCGACAGCCTGTCCCCCACCCCCCTCCCCGGGCAGGTCGCTGCAACGGCTGGATTCCAGAGCTCAGTAGAAACTGCTTCTTGGGTTGGTGACTTGAGTGGGGCCCATGGGTCCACAGGGCACAGGACACAGATGGGACCTGAGCAGCAGCTGAAGGATTTTGGATACCCTAGTGCTTGTAACAGTGCTGGCGTGGAGAGGTGGTGGCATGGTGACAAGGACGTCTGGCAGGCCTGGGTTCAAATCCCTGCACTGGCTGTAGCAAGTTGCTTCACCTCCCGGTGCCTGAGTCTCCTCCTGAGTGAGTCCATCAAGCAGTGGCCCCTCATAAGGTTACGGTGAGCATTAAATATGCAAGGTGTTCCGCACAGCGCCCGGCACTGGAGGGAGAGCGTGTGCACGCACACTGGGAGGGCAGGTGGTGGGGGCAGAGGGAGACACAGAAACCCAAGCAGGCTCCACGCTGATCTCCCTACCCCGAGATCACATCCTGAGTTGAAACCAAGAGTTAGACGCTTCACGGACCGAGCCACCCAGGTGCCCCCGAAGTAGCAGTTTAAGAACATTACGAGATGGATATTTTCATCACTGTAGACCGGGGGCCAAGGCTTAGGGAAGTGAAGTCACTGCCAAGCTCCCAAGTGATGACACACCCGAGTGTCCCACCCCAGGCCTGTGTGATCTCCATTACATTCTGCCACATTTTTGTGTGACTTTTCCGCTTTCTTTAGCTGCCCTCAGTCTCCCCTCTGGGATGCCAGAGCCCCCCCTTCAGGAGTCTGTCTTCTCACACTTGGTGCCGTTGTCAATTGCGGGGGGAGACCAGTGGCCTTTCTCTCCATCAACATTCTGGTGATAATAATTGCACTGTCCTCTGCCTCCGGGTTCCTGGGTCTGCCACTCCATCACTCCCTCCTGTTTTGACATTCCAGAATCAAACCCCAAATGTTTGTAATTTATGACCACGTCTTTTCTTCCGTAAGGGTGGCACGCTGTAGGAGGAAGACGTATGTCCAGGAGTCAGAGGACCTGGGTGCCAGCCTCAGCAGGCACCCTTGGGACCCTCGGGAGCCTCTGTTGCCCACTGATAAAATGGGGATGATGATGCCATCTTAACACCGCTTAGAGGCAGCTCTCAGTCTCATGAGCTTGTGCAACAAAATAAGAGGCTGTGCACGGGGCGTCTGGGCGGCTCAGTCAGTTAAGCGTCTGCTTTTGGTTCAGGGTGTGATCCAGGGATCCTGCGCCAGGCTCTGAGTTCAGGGGAGGATTCTGCTTCTCCCTCTCCCCCTGCCCACCCTGCCTTATACTCTCTCTTTCTCTGGGTCGCTCTCTCTCTCAAATAAATACATAAAATCTTAAAAAAAAAAAAAAAAAAAAAGCATGTGTACATTACGTTTCTGTGGGAACTGATGGCGATCATCACTTAATGTTTCTGACATACCCACGTTGGCACCTGCTGGCATACAGGGCGGGGCGGGGGTGGGTAGGGGAGCAGGGACTGGTGCTGGAGAGACGGAAAGAGACCGAAGAGGAAGCTCCTGCCTGTGCCCTGGGGCTAGCATCTCAGACCCTCTGTGGAGGCGGCCTTGGCTGTAAGTGGCGCTCAACACTCAAGAAGTTGATGGTTCAGGAAACACTTTGAGATGCACCTGAGCTTGGGGAAATCAAGAGCCTCAGCTGAATTTTGCAGAAAGAAGAGAAGCACAAAACAGAAAATACTGCATGTGGGGGATGAGCTCAGCGGAGCAGATGTTATTCAGGAGGTGCTTGGGGCCATCAGGACAGCAGCCCCGGTGGGCAGGCTGGCGTCAGTCTCCACACACCATGTGGTCCACCCTTCCTCCTGGCCCTCCTCCCACTCTGATCTTTCCTGCTCACTTGCTCTTCTCTCCAGTAAAACCCCTGAATAATAAATTACAAACATGCTTTCCCGTCTGTCTGCGGGCGCCAGATCTCAGCATTGGAAGCTTTCAACATCCCCTCGGTGTCCCTAATAGATCTTGCCATTTGATTAATCTTCTAGAGTCTTCTCCCAGAGAGCCCACCGTCTGAGCCGACTCTCCTCATGGCGTCCAGTTTGAAGGATTTTTCTCTGCCTCTCAGCCTGGTTGCTGCCAGTGCTGACTGCTCATCCCCAAGTAGGGCTGCAGGGTGCTGGGGACAGGTGGCAGTTAGAAGTCCCAGGACCTGGGCGCAGCTCACCTGAGTCACTCCCCAGGTGTGTGACTCTGAGCGAGATTCTGAGCCCCGGGTCTGCTCTTCTGGGGAGTGGAGGTTCTCAGAAGCTGTTGCGAAGGTCTGATGAGACAGCTGATGCACTGTGACCAGGGGCAGAAGGAAGAATCTGTGAAGTCCCAAGAGCCAAGATGCCTAGGCCATTGAGGTGTGAGGCAGTGCCCTGCTGCCCGCCCTCCCTGGGCTTGTGCACACTGGAGCTCTTCGGGGATTCCTGCCCCACCCAGAGAGAAGCCCCCTGACCTTTCTCCTGCAGGAGGGTGGAGGGGAGTGAGGTCCAAGAGCATGACCGCCCAGGCTCCTGCCAATGCCTGTCCCGCCACCAAGGTCTGCCCAGTCTAGGAGGCTGAACTGGGTCATCTCCAAGGCCCCTTCCTTTTTGGAATCATGAGTTCATGGTTCTAGTCCATAAGGGCAGAACACTGCACGGAGCTGGTTCAGCCCCTAGAGCCGTGCTGATAATAATTGTAGCTGCCATTTACTTGGCAGCTGTTAAACACCTGGTGCTTTGCCTGCAGTCTGTGGTCTTCACAGCAAGCCTGCAAGGGAGGTGTCTGTCTGCACTCAACAGGTGACACATCGAGGCTCTGAGAGGGCAAATGATGTGCCCAAGGGCACACAGCCAGTTTTCGACAGATTCAGGATTCAAACCGACATCATAACCCGGCTTCGTTTCTCTAAAACTGTTGCTGGGTTCTTTGCTCTTTCCCCCTCCCCCCTCACCTTTCAGGGCGCCTCGCCCTCTGTCAGACAAGACAGAACCGCCCAATGGGGGGAGTACTCTGCACATTTGAACTTGCTGTTGAAGATAACAGTCCTGACAGTTTTATCAAGCATGGAATATTAAACAACAGCAATAATCTAGGGGAAAAATCTGCAAGTTAAAAATTGTTGTCTCCACTTTCCAGACAGAGAAACTGAGGCTCAGAAAAGTCAATTCGATGTCCAGCCACACAGTTGAGCCCAAGCTGCAGAACGGTCTTTGTGGCATTCTGTCAAATCATTTTTATTTGGTGTCAGCTGCAATCAGAGCTTCCGATTACTATGCACGGGAACCCTCAGCAGGAGAGCCCAAGCCCTGTCCTGCAGATGAGTGGACAGCAGATAGGAGAGGAGGTGGTTGGCCTGTAGTCCCACATCCGGTCGGTGGGGTACGACCCCCAGGCGAATAGTCTATGAACAGTCTCACTGCGGCACTCAGCCTGCGGGTCCAGAACCCTACCGGGACTGGGACCCTGTACCCCATTTCTCTCCGTCCGTCGCTAGCTCGTCTAGCACCTCCTCGCCCGTGAAGACTTCAGCACCCCAGGTGGACATGAGCCTGCCTCTCTGCTCTGCGAGCCCCGTGTGTGTGCGTGCTGCTGGGTCATCGTACAGTCACACACCCGCCTCCCAGCTGCACTGGCCAAGGTAGGAGGAATGGCCTCTGTCCCCAGAAGCTCTCTGAGCGGCGGCTTCCACTCTCACCCTCCCACACGAACTTGTCCTCAATAACTTCCATCACCAGAGCTAGGGTTTGGGGTCCCTTTGCCATCCCCACGGCAGTGCCCAGCGCCTGATCCTTGGCACAGCCCTGCCAGTTGTGGTGTTATGAGTCATGCGGGTCAGTCTTTCTTTTTGTCCCCTCTCTCCGACAGAGACAAGGAGGTCCTGCTAAGCTCTCAGCTTTATTACCTTCCTGTAAAAGACAGACGAGCATCGCTCTGCTCCCGACATCCACCTCCTTCCTTTGGGTCTCCCCATGCTGGCTGCTGCCTCTTCCTCTGCCTGGGTCTCTCCATGCCCCTCCATGCCCTCGTAGACCCCGCAGTGTGGCAACTGAGGGCTCCCCACAAGTCCATCTCAACCAGCCACCTGCCCTTCTTCCTCATTGCTCCCAATTTAAACTCAGGTCTGTATATAAAGATAGGCAAGTTCAAGGCCTCTTCTCCCTGGGGGCTATGTCAAGGCATTTTCCTTCCCGTTTTATAATAGTTAACAAATGCCTAACAAGTCACCCCCAAAACTTAGTAGCTTAAAACCACTGGAATCGTTGCTTATCTTCTTAGTCTTCATGGATCAGGAGTTCCGAGCAGGTCCGGCGTGGAGCTGCTGGGGCTTCTGTCATCTGCAGGCTTGGCGGAAGCTGGGGGGCTCACTTCCACAGCGGCTCATTCCCGTGGCTGGCAAGTGGGTGGTGGCGACGGCGGGCAAGAGGCCTCGGTACTTCCACACACGGGCATCCCTCCGCAGGGTGGCTTGAGTTTCCTCGGCCGCTGGCTTCCCTCCAGGTGGCCAAGGCAGAGCCCACAGTCCTACGGTTTAGCCTTGGAAGTCGCCCACTGTCACTTCCATCATATTCCGTTGGTTGTGGGAGCTAGAGCTGATTCAGTGAGGGACAGAACTACATGAGGCATTGAGATTTACCGGAAGCCTTCGGGGAGGCTGGCTGCCACGCCTTTGAAAGCCATCAACTCTTAAGTCGTCAGCTGAGTTAGGAATGCATTTCCCAAATTTCTTTCTCCCTCTCCCCATGAATGGGCATCTAGTATGCTGAATTCTTGTTCTAGGGACATGGAGATAGACAAGGGTCCTTCCCTAGAGGAAATAATAGTCAAGTGCAGGAGACATTCCCAGCTCCGAAAATTCTAGAAGAGAGATCTGTACAGAATTACGGGAGCACAGAGGACAGGTCATTGCTTATCTGGGGGAGTACGGAACACCTTCACAGAAGGGGGGGCATTTGCTCTGGGTCTTAAAGGATGAGTAGGAGCTCATTAGGTGGAGAAAGGAGGAAGGACACTGCTCCACGCAGAAGTCCTAGTGTGAGCAGGGCCAGAGAGTTCTGGCAACATACGATGCTGCCACTGTGGGAGGTCTCAAGGGCTGTGATAGGGAGTTTGGACTTTCTGCATCAGGAGCCACTGAGGGCTTCAGGCCAGAGGAAGGCCTGAGTAGAATTGTGTGGTGGACAGGACGTGAGTGGCAGGGGCAGAGGGGGGAGGCAGGAAGACCAGTCAGGAGGCTGCCACAGGAATCCCTGAGAGGAATGAGGACTCTGGGAGCCAGGACCATGGGGACAAGAGAAGAGGAGTGGATTCTGGAGGGTTTTCTTAGTAGGTGGAGCTGACATGATGTGGTGAGGCATTGTCTCTGGCGGGGGGGGGGGGGGGGGGGGCATGGGGAAGGCCTGAAGGTCATGACTCACCTTTCTACTCTCCTTTCCCCTGGGGCCTTCCTTTCCTAATTCTTGGCTCTTGGCAGGTGACCCAAGCCCAGCTCTGCTTAGGCCCTGAGCACAAGAGCCCCTCTTTCTCTGTGTAAATTCTCCTGTTCATTGTTTGCTTTTGGACGAACATGTTCAGGTCTCAAGGAGGCCAAAGGGACATCAGGCTCACTGGCCTAGGATTGAGATGAAGTGTTTTCAGCCACAGACTTCTTTGAGAATCTAGTGAAAACTATGAATCATCTTTCCAGAGAAAAACAAAACCAAACCACAACAACCCACACATTTGCATACACTGCTTTGCAAACAGTTTCACTGGGCTCATGGTCGCCTGGAAGTCCATCCTGGGATCTCCGGACCCCAAATGCAAAGGTCTGAGCCGAGGACGAAATTGGAAAACGAAGAGAAGAACTGTTTCACTCCCCAAATGTCTGTTATTTACTTCCTCGTTTAATACCACTCCCCGTAATTGGACAGCCCCTGAAAGAGCTGCAAACAGGAGGAAGCACTTACCCAGAGATAGTCCCTGGTGGCACCAGCATCACTTGGCGGGTTTATTTTCATTATTATAGTAATTTTCGGGCTGCGGGCTACAATTTTCCCTTGCAGCGAGGTATTAAATTGAAATTACCCCAGATGTAATTGTCATACGAAATGATCCTGGACACGTGGAAATGAATGCTTTTTCAAGATGGGGTTTTATTGTCTATGCCAGGGTTTTAGGGCTCTGCCTGGTTAAACGTGCCGGATTTCCGCCTGTGTGGCAGGAGGTCAGAGGTCAGCATGGTGGGGTGGGCTGGAGCTGCTGGCCCAGGACACGGTGAGGCTTCTGCCGACCCAGATGAACACAGACTGGGGAGCAGAGCCCAAGACATAGGGGTTGCTTTGTGTGGCTGCCAGGAACCTCTGTGCATTAACTCGGCGTGCGAGAAACCCCACGTTTATGTTCTGTGCACTAACTGAATTTGGATCCAAGTCCAAGTTCCTCTGTGGAGGTGGGGAATTGAACTTCAGTCATGCTGGGCGCTGCCCTGCCCTGGAGTCTTCACCTGTGCTGGGCAGCTGGGCCGGTCCCCCCAGGCACCAGGCCTCCATCCATACTGTGACGGCCACAGTGCCCTTGGTTCCAGCACTTAACTCTGCTTCGCCCCCAAGGTCTTATGTGTCCTCCTGCCTTTCCTTCCCCAGATGCACCCTGCTGGTGTACTGCACGGACCTCCCTCCCACCAGCATCATCATCACCTTCCACAACGAGGCCCGCTCCACCCTGCTCAGAACCATCCGCAGGTGAGACAGCCCTCCTCATCGGTCGGCCCTCCCAGGCCCAGCTCTCGGGAAGAGGGGTCTGGTCACCGGGGGTGGGGGAACTAGCCCTGCACTAAAAATATCA
This sequence comes from Ursus americanus, assembly GCF_024610735.1. NCBI lineage: Eukaryota > Metazoa > Chordata > Mammalia > Carnivora > Ursidae > Ursus > Ursus americanus. Next base: position 62,036,250 of record NC_142133.1, read on the forward strand.
GACATCTCTGAGTCCGTGCAAGTGCTGTCTGACTCGCTTCCATTCTGTCACTCCTCGCACCCCTGTGAGGGCGGCTTGTCCCCTGTTTTATATGGGGAGAGACAGAGGCCCGAGGTGGTCAGCAGCTTGCCCGTCACCGGCAGCCACAGAGGACCTGGAGCTCACGCCCTTAACCATCGTGCTAGGCTGCCTCTGGAACAGTTCTAACTTCCACAGCTGCCAGGGTTGCTAAGGTTCCGCGAGACTGAGGACATACCCCACCCCAGCATCAGGCTGGGATTAGAACTTGGGTCTGCCAAGTGCTGCCTCTCCCAGCACCCGCCTCTCCACAGCCTCCCACGTGGCCAGGAGCCTCAGTGCAAATCAGAGCAGCCTGAAGGCAGTGGCTGACACTTCCTTTCCCAGCCATCTCCCTTCTGTTCCAGCCCCGACCCCGCTTCTCCTCTCCACCACCCGCAGTTCCGAGTCTGGGCCCCGTTCTTGCTCTAACAGGTGCATTCTTCCTTTGTCCGACCCATGGCCTGCACAAAGCTGGGACATGCAGAAGTCCCAGCACCAGAGCCCAGCAGAACTCCCCGTGGCACACAGATGGGGCCCTGGGGATTTGGCCCTGGTTGTTTTGGCTCCCCTTCCCCAGGCCACATCCTTCCGTAGCTCTGGGGCCTCCTTGCCCATCCTACCCCCAACACCACCTGGCCCCCCTTCCTGTTTCAGGTCTCCGGCATCATTGACATCTCAGACGGTGGCAATGCCGACCATCAGTCATGAGGCCCTCTGGTGTGCAGACACGCCTTGGCTCATACTCTCAGCTGGGGAGGTGGGAGGCCACTGCTGTCCCCGCTTTACAGCTGAGGGGACTGAGACTCGGAGATGCTAAATCGAGGCTCCTCTTGCTTAGCTAACGGTGGGGAAGCTGGTTTCAAACCCTTGCTGACCTCAGTTCCTCTCAGCAGCTTCCATAGGCCAGGCCATGCTCCAGGTGGTGTTCAGCCTCCCTGGTGTTGGGGCCGGCCCTGGGATAAAGTGCCTGCATATCTCCATGCCCCTAGACACCTGGCCTGCATGAGGCCCCCCTGTCGGGTAGGCAGCTCAGCACATGGTCGCCTGATCCCACAGAGAGGGAGGGACTGGGAGAGGACAACCAAGCATGGCAAAATCTCTCGTCATTTCCATCACGAAGCCACACCTTCCTATGCCTGGTGGTGGGCAGGCAGGGAAGCTCCAGGTGATGGGAGGGAGTCAGCAGTAGGTTCACCCTGATGGCAGGCACCATGTCTTGGGGGCCACTGTCACTTCCAATGAATGTCTGCTGTGGAGGGTCCATGCATCCCATAGAAATGCAGGGACGGTCCTGCCCAAACGCACATTGTTTCCCCTGTCCACAGGGGCAGCTCTGTCTGCTGCCCAGATGTCCTTGGCAGCTGGCCAGCTCGTTCCTTCTGCCAGCTGCTTGCCCTGTCTGCCCTGGCTGCTGTGTTCGGCCCGCAGGTCACCAGATTCACATTCGATTTCCCAACGAGGCTTCAGGTCTTAACACGAAAATGTCCTGAGTCACTGTCAGGAGTCACTGTGAGTCTCACAGTAGACTAATAAAGTACCTGTCTGATTTGTAAACTTGAACGAGTACATGTAGGGGACGAGGGTACGGGGTGATCTGATTTACCTGGGTCTTTTCTGGTGAGGGGAGAACGTTGTTCCTGGGCCGTGCAGGCTGAGCGGGCTCACAGTGGAGCAGAGGTGGCTACTTTGAAAATGCTACACCACAGCCCCACTCCTGTCATGGTCTGCTTGGGCACGAGGTAGGGTTTCCGGAACAAACTTAGGGCAGCCTCCGCCTTTCACCACTCATGGTGGCTGTTCCACAAGGTCATGTCTGGGTACGTCTGCCAGATGTTTCCGTGAGGACACTACGGGATCAGAGAGAGGCTCCTTGCCTTCCCAGCTGGCCTCTCTTTTTCTTTCTAGGAGTCCTCTGACATCAAACACGTCCACCCCTCAACACACACACACACACACACACGCCCCCTTAGGGCCTTCCTCTGGGCTCCTTACTGCACATCTCAACTCTAGCACCTAATGCATTTTTCCCAGATGTCATCTTCAGTGAGCTCCTTTAGGGCAAGGAGCTTACGTCTTATTCATCTCTTACCTAAGTTCCCTGTGACTCAGTTGCCTGATCAAGGAAATGGGAATCATGACCACAGCTACCGCATGGAGTTGCTTTGGGTTCAGTCGGGTAAGGGACTGGCCACTGCAGCTGGCGAAACTAGGTGCTTGAGCCACGTTAGCTGTGTCCATATCTGCACAGCTACTGAGCTCTCAAGAAAAAGAGGCTGTGGGGTACCTGGAGTCAAGTCCTTCCCTTACCACTTCCTAGCCGTGTGACCTTGTGTCGGTCACTGACCGCATCGGTAAAGACGGGAATGAAAACATCTTTCATGTTACCAGCATTCCTGGTTCTATCACATTTCCCACAAGAAGACATTACCTTGGGACATTTGGGGGTATTCTACTATCCCGTGGGGCCCCCAGGCCCCCCATTTCCCATACAGCTGCTGCCTATAGACTCGTCCCTTTCGGCTCTAAGACGTATTTTCCCTTCTCGTCCCGCCGCTCCTCCATCTCTTTATAAGAGTAATAATGATACTTTATAATAATATTATTAATATTTTAAATGTATGCTGAGCTTTATGGTCTCCAGAACACATTACATCTCACTTCAGTTGGAGTCCCCTCCGGAGCCTCTGAAGTCAGGGGTGCATGAAGTGAATGGAGGCCTAAAGCCACCGGGCTAGGAAGCACAGAAGCCAAGACTCAGCTTCCTGACTTCCTGGAGGGACGTGGGGGGCAGCTAAGGACACAGCCCCCGCGCCTCTGTCCACCAGCCTGATGAGGGCTGCCCCAAGGCCCTGTGCACTGTGCTCCGAAAGGGGGCTTGCGACCCATCCACGCCATACTTTTCAAAAGGCCCCCAGAAAGTGCCAGACCATACACCAAACTGCTGGGCGCTTTGCCAGGAGAGTCCATGGACCTATTTCCTGCTTCTGAGGAACTTCTGATAGAAGCCAGGCCCCCAGGCTCAGATCCAAGTGTGATACATGAAAATAGTGGAATGAGGGGAGACCTGTGTGTGAACAGACAGGCTTTTATATCAAAAGCAAGATGAAGGTGGATATTAGGGGTGGAAGCAAGGAAGATTGCTTCTAGAAATGCCCATGGCAGGTATGATTTGCCTTGGGATTCTCTACTTTCCTTACCCTCCCTGTCCTGACGCACAAATAAATCACTAGCACGGAGGTGGGACTGAATGAGGAGCACTTCCTATCTTACTTTGTCGTCAATGCAAGGATCTTCTCTGAGGTATCTTTCATCCTTCATGTTCCAGAATTCTGATGGCTTTGCTTCCAGGCTCTCACAAAAAGACACTCAAGGGGAGGACTGAATGTACCCTCTCTTCCCCCTCCCTCCCCCCAGTACTTGGCCAAGCCTTTGTCCCTCTGCCCATCCCTGCCCGAGCCCTCTGGCCCCCTGAGCTCCTGAGTTAGCTAGGGGCTGCGGGCTGGAAGGGCACACATGGGGACGCTCAGAGCCAGGCAGAGGCCTGATGGGGGGAGGGAAAGTGTCACAACCCAGATCAACGAAGGACTTCTTTCACTTAAGGAGAGAGAAGACAAGCCCTGAGGAGTGGTTTCTCTTGTCTGGTATTGCAGTGGGTCCCTGGGTAGATGTGAGACCCAGGGCTGTCCCCTTCCTTTTGGGGCATCCTTCAACCCTACATTTCCCGTGGGGGCTCCAGAGCATGTGCAGTTGATCTCTTTATATCCTGAATCTCCTTATTGTTGCTTTTTTGTAAAATCCTGGAGTTAGAGGAGTGGTTTCTTAGGTAAAGGTGGATAAGAAATGGGACCCTGGGGCCTGGTCTGCTACCAGCTATGTGACCTGGACAAGTTCCTTGACCCCTCTGTCTCAGTTTCCTTTCCTGTAAAACAAGAGCTGCTGATAACCACCTCACATGATTATGGGGAAGAGGGAGTTCAGGTAGGTAAAGGCCTCGCTGCAGCACATGGCACCGAGGGAGCCCGTGCAAGGGACAACAGGTGTCAGGATGCCCCTCCAGCCAGGGCGGGCAGCAGTGCTGTGCGGCTCTCATACCTGAGCCCACATCAGAAGCCCCTGCAGCCTCCTAGCCCCAGGTGTTCTAACGCAGTAAGTCTAGAGTGGGGCCCACGCATTTGCCTTTCTAACGAGTCCCCAGGTGACATAGAGGCTGCTGGCCCTGGGACCACACTTTGAGAACCAGTACCATCATTATTATCCATACGCAGATTCCAAAAGCAGCCGCGGTGCCAAGCTCAGTGCTAAGCACCTTTCATGCAGCTGAAGAAGTTGGGGTGCTGCAAGTTCAGTAGCTAAGTACCTACATACCTCAGTACCGAAGCTCTCAAGCCAGCGTGGATAGAGTACTTGCACCCAAGTCAGCCTGGCTCCAGAACGACCAAAGTTAACTGTCAGCCGGCCTCAGGTCTTCATTCACCTGGGGTTTATGGAGCATTTGATAAACCCTGCCTGCATACGGCACCGCGGAGCTCATGAAGCAATTTCAAATACATTTCCTCATTTCATACGTACAGAAGCCTGTGAAGTAGGTCAAGTATTAATATCGCCTGCCTTTACAGGGAAAATGTAATTACAGAGGAAAACGAAGGCTGGGAGTGGCCTGGCGTCTCGCTCAGGGTGGCACAGCGGAGCCGCCCGGCCTCCCACGCTGCTCACACGGCTGTGCCCGCCGCTCGCAGGCTGCTCCGTGTGGGCCCCGCCGCACGGGCACAGCGGCAGAAAAGTCAAAGGTGGGGGGAGATGCTGGCAGCACAGCTACCCTCGGCCAGAGAAGTGAGCCGTGTATAAGGAGACTCCGTTCTAGAATACCTCCCAGGCAGAGTGGGACCCCGGTATGCCAGTGAGGTGAGCGCTCACTGTCACGCTGAGGCTGTAGGGAAAGGACAGGGACCAGTCATGGCGGAGAGAGGCGGGCTGGTGAAGCTGCCTGGAGGACAAACTGGGGACAGCAAAGTGAGGGGGGAACGGAGCAACCAGGGGCAGGGTGGTGGGAGTGGCAGTGGATGTGCAGAAGGAGGGCCCTGGCGGGGGGGGGGGGGTCCTCTGAGGCCAGGCCAGCTCCCCTGGGCTGGACTTGACCTTTCTCCTCCGGCCACCCCAGGAGCCCAGAGCACGTGCCCCTCGCAGGCCTCGCAATCCGGAGCCGCGTTCCTAGAGCCCCCGCTATCACTCCAATTGCTCTGATCAGAGGAGCAAAAACAAGCCAGGTGTTACCAGGAAATGGTCTAATTAGCTCTTAGTGCTGACGATTTCTGGGTGGTGGTTTTTTTTTTTTAAACCCTGGACATTTTTTATTCGCTAATCATCTCTCAGTTCAACCCGCACAGAGCTGCACGCGATTTACCTTTTGATGTTCACAGAAGAGAACTCTTGAATCTCAAAGAGCCGGCAGGGATTTAGGGGGAATCGCATGCGGAAGCTGCCGCCTTAATCAAACCTCATTAGAGGGTATTCTTCAAGCAGGTTTTCCCTCTCTTGCTGCCTCCCTCCCCCCTCCCCTGTCTGATTAGAGGACTGGTTATGGGGTTGGTGTGTGTTTTCTTTGGGACTGTCAATTGATCCCATGTGGCGAGGGTCTCCTCCCACCACCGCCTGCCCTTCCCTGTCCCCACCTCCCAACAGCCAGCTCAGGGCTTGGAGTCAGGGTTCCTCTCCCACCTTATACTAGTTGCCATGGTGAGAATTAAGGCTTCATAAATAAAAGTAGCTCCAGGCAAAGTTCTCCTGGAGAGTCTCTGCATCCTGCTTACACAGGGCTGCTCACGGGAAGCAGGGCTCAGATCGGCCCTCCTGAGGGAACTCACAGCGCCTCTACCAGCACCATCCGAACCCCTCTCCAACACACACAGGGCCACGGGCACCCTACAGTGGGCAGTATGGCCTTGGAAGGTGCCCGAGGAACTGAGTGGTCTGGGGCGTTCGGATGTGGAATACGGCCTGAGACCCCAAAGGAACATGGAAACGCAGCCTCTCCCTGTAAGCCCAATTCGCAGTCCAGGCTGGCACGTGAAGTCAATGCCAAGTCATTCCTGCTGCACATTCCTGCGACAGGAATTGCTGCTTTGAGCCAGACATGGTGCTAAATCCTCTAGAAACATTTTCTCTCCAATTCTCCCAATGGCCCAGTGAAGTAGGTACTGCTGTTGTCTCCATTTTACAGATGGGGCTTCTTACCGCACAGAGCAGTAAAGGAAATTGCCCCAGATCACACAGCTTGTAGTAAGGAGCTCCTCGACTTCGAGCTTCTGGAAGGCAGAGCAGACTTCCCCTTGGTTCCTTGTAGACCCAGTGCTGAGCGCAGAGGAGCTGGATAGTACCCACCCCTGGAGGAAATGACAGGCCATGGCTCTGGGCTGGCCTCTGGCAATGCAGAGAGTACTGACAAGGACCCTGCCCCCAGGGACAGGAGTGGACCAGTGGGGCCAGCAAACCAGCCCTCAGAGTCAGGCGGGTGAAAGCCGCAGGAAGTGGAAGCAATTCATGCCAAGTAGTGGGAAGCTGTTAGGAGGTGTGGTGAACGGGTCCTTGTGGCAGAAGAGGGGCATTTCGGGCCACGGCATCGAGGGAGACCTGGGGCTCTCCGTTATGAACAAGCAGGATGCCACCAGATGAGGGCCCTGGGCATGATCGTGTCCAGATCGTGGAGAGCGAGCGTGCTGAGGGTTTGGGTGGAGATGGTGGCAAGACCCTGGGGAGGCTCAACTTAGTTGTTTGTGTTAGTGAGGAAAGCCACATGATGAGAGATCAAATCGAGCCTTCAGAGAGCTCACTCTGGAGGCCCTGCGAGGACGGCCTGGTCAGGTCAAGGCTGCTGCAAAAAATTGGGCAAAAGTTGAACTGGGACAGAGGTGTAAGAGGTGGAAGTGGTTTGAGTGACCTTCTCCAGTAGAACAGGCGGGTCCGGTCACTGATTTTGTATGGGGTTTGGGGGCGGCGGCGGTGGGGAAGGGTGGTCACTGAGGATGACTCCTGGGTTCCCGACTCCATGGGTGCGTGCGGTGGCATTCACCAGGAGAAGGCAGGGTCGTATCCCAGGGGCTCACAGGTCAGCAGTGTAACGGCACAAGCCCTTTGGTTGCCCTGAGTTTTCATTCCTCAAATGTGATGATGTCTATTTAAAGCTCGGGTTAATACATGCATTTGTCACTAGACGTCATAATCATCTCCCCTCCTTCCACCTCGCAGTGTATTAAACCGCACGCCGATGAATCTGATCCAGGAGATCATATTAGTAGATGACTTCAGCAATGACCGTAAGTATCTCATCCCCTTGCTCTGTAGATACAAGTTCCCAGCCCCCGCATAACAGGCAGAGGCCACTCCACTGGTTCTCCAGGGAAGGGGGAAAGCCTGGCTTTGTAGCAGGTACGGAAGACTTTGAGTGTCCCTGAGGGGCTCAAGAGGGAGATAAACCTTACCTTTAAAAAAAAATGTCTTGGATTCTCTGCTGCGAGTCTTTGAGGACCTACACAGTAAATTTAGTAGATCCATGATTGTTGGTGTGTGTGTGTGTGTGTGTGTGTGTGTGTGTGTGTGTGTGTGCGCGCGCGTGCACGCGCGCCCCTAACCTACATTCCTGGACGTGGAAACCTTTGGAGGATTGACCCTGGGACCCAGAGCCCAGGGCAATTTATAGCGCTAGAGGTTCCTGACTTGTATCTGTGGGAATCGCTAGCCTGATTGCAGGCTGAAACCACCCCCTCCTTTCATTCCCCTCGGACTGGGTGGGCTCCGTGGGAGAGAGGGTAAGGTTGGTAAACCAGCGAAACAAAGCCAACATGGTGGGGTCCCAACGTGGAGTTCAGAGGATTGGTGAATCAAGCAAGTGATGGGTAAGCTGGCAAGCCGGAGATAAGCCGGGGGTCTCCTCCTGCCCATCCTGGCACATTCCCCTGAATGGTGGAGAGTTAAGCCGTCTCTGTGTGATGGGATACCCTGAACAGATCACTTAACAGATAAGGTCTCCAGGATCAAAAGCCCATGATCAGAAAGGAAACTCTGAAATTTATCTCATCCATTGTGTGGTCTCCCAGCAGTTTTTGCTAGAACCCATTAGAGTGAGCAGGACTCTTATCTCATTTTTTTAATGGTCTGTAGGAAAGGAGAAGAGTCTCCAGGTGATCGTACCAAGAATTCCCATGTGGGAGTGCTTCCTAGTAAGCACACAAGTGCTGCTATGTGACCGACCTGCACCAAAGAGGCCACTTTGCATGGACTGGGCCACGTTGTATATCGATAGCAGTGGTCGGTCAGCCTCATCCAAAGCCCACAACCACCCTGGAGTCAGGACAGGGCCTGCGGTGGGGGCAGGGACGGCAGGCTGGGCTGCCTTACCTACTCTCCGGGTTCATGTCCACCGCCGGGTGCTCACACCACAAACATTTTGTCTTTGCAGCTGAGGACTGCCTGCAGCTTGTCAAGTTGCCCAAGGTGAAGTGCATACGCAACAGCGAGCGGCAAGGTAGGTCTGTGCAGCTGGGCGGGGCCTTGGAGTGTGGGTGTGGGGGCTGGGGATGTGCGTTTAGTGTGCAGGGAATGTCGTGTGGCTCCTCTGTGAGCTCTCTGGAAGACGGAAGGACAGGGGTGCCCACTTGCCCATTTGTCGCTACCACAGGTCTGGTCCGGTCCCGGATCCGGGGCGCCAGCGTTGCCAAGGGCACCACTCTGACTTTCCTGGACAGCCACTGCGAGGTGAACAGGGACTGGCTCCAGCCCCTGCTGCACAGAGTCAAAGAGGTGAGTGGGGCAGACTGAGGGTCACACTGCTGCGCCCCCACCTCCTCTAGGCTCTCTCAAGCCAGCACTTCACATACGCCCCCAGGCCCTCTGGGAGAGGGGTGGGGCTGAGTGCTGTCCCTATGTGATAGATGGAGACACTGAGGTAGAGCTGCCTGCCCACTGTCACACAGCAGGCGGTGGGGCGGCAAAGCCGGGGACCTGTTCTTTGTATCACACTGGCACCTGCAGCAGGCCTGTGAGTGGGGTTGCTGGCAGCTGCTGATACATGACCCCTGCAGCTTTTGGGTGAGAGAACTGCCCAGAACTATTTCTCCCAGACGATAGAAGGTTCTGGAAAGGGAGCCCTGATGAGTGCCTTTTGTGACAAGAAGGCAGTGGAGGTGACTGGGCCTTGTCACCCAATTCCTGAGACTTCTGTCTTCCCTCCACCCATGCGTCACCCTTGCCCAAAGGCCGAGGCACGTGGGCAGAATGCCGAGAAACCTGAATTCCTGGCCTCTGCCTGCCCTTAAATTGCTCTGGAATTCCGTCTGCTTCCTCACTCCATGTCTCAGTTACTCCTTTTGAAAATGAGAAGAACCTTCCCTTAATGTTCCGGTCGGATTATATATCCCACAAACACCGTCCGCCCTGTCCTGATCTACAGAAGGCTCTGTACTGTAGGGGCTTAGCATTTGTGCCCTTCCTGTCCGCCCTGAGTCACCGACTCCCACAGCTGCTCCGTGAAGTACGAGGCCGCGTATTTCTCACATACCCATTTCACAGATGAGGACGCGGTGTCGGGGGAATGGCGTGACTTGGACTGATTTTCCCTGGCGGCACCACACGCGCCTGAGCCCCCACCGCCTCTTCGCCGTGCCGTGGTGATTTCCTTGCTCTTTGTGGCAGCTTCCCTGCTCTTCCCCGCAGAATGACCGTATTGAGGACGAAAGAATCCGTATGTGTGAACTGCTTAGAGAAGTGGGAAATCCTTCCCAACTCTGTTCGTTCCAATGAGAGAACCTCGGCGGGTGTGCAGAGCTCTCACACGTGGGCCCAGATGCGAATACCCGTCCCGTGATCGCCTGCCCCGAGATTGGGAGAGGCGCTTAGCGCCGTTTAGGAAAATCCTCTCTTCCCCTCTTTCTGGCACAATCCAGGTGAAGAGGTCTGCACTGAGAAATAGTAGATTATGAACAGACCGTTTAGTTGAGGGGCTTTGCCTGGCCCTAGAGGCCCTTCCAAATCCTCCCCTTGCTGTGTCCCAGACGGGAGGGGATGGGGGGGCTGAAAGTGCCAACCCTTTATCATGTGGTTGGCTCACCCCTCCACCCCAGAAACAGTCACCTCATTAGTAAAAGCTCAGGTTTGGTGAGAAACGATTGCTGTGAATCACGAAGATGCCTGTCACCCCATCACTCAGGAAATCCCCAGGGTTTCAGAAGGTCTTGTTCAGTGAACCAGGAACAAAGGCCAGGCGTAGATCTCTTCTATATCACAACGTCACAGTAGAAGCACATTTTTAATTAAGCTTTTATTTTAATTCGAGTATAGTTGGCATACAGTGTTATATTAGTTTCAGGTGCATAATATAGTGATTCAACAATTCCGTATGTTGCTCGGTGTTCATCACAACATGTGTACTCGGAATCCCCTTCCCCCGTTTCACCCCTCCCCCCACCCACCTCCCCTCTGGTGACCATCAGTTTGTTCCCTGCTGTTAAAGGTCTGTTCCTTGGTTTCTCTCTCTCTCTCCTTTGCTCATTTGTTTTGTTTTTTAAATTCCACATGTGAGTGAAATCATATGGCATTTGTCTTTCTCTGACTTATTTCAGTTAGCATTATGCCCTCTAGATCCATCCATGTTGTTGCAAATGGCAAGATGTCATCTTTTTTATGGCTGAATAATATTCCTGTGTGTGTGTGTGTGTGTGTGTGTGTGTGTGTGTGTGTGTGTATACCACATCTTCTTTATCTGTTCATCAGTCGATGGACGCTTGGGCTGCTTCCACATCTTGGCTATTGTAAATAATGCTACTATAAACATAGGGGTGCATGCATCCCTTTGAATCAGTGTTTTTGTATTTTGGGGTAAATACCTAGTAGTGTGATGACTGGATCGTAGGGTAGTTCTATTTTTAACTTTTTCAAGCAACCTTCATACTGTGGCTGCACGGTTTGCATTCCCACCAGCAGTGCACGAGGCTTCCTGTTTCTCCCCATCCTCTCCAACAACTGTTGTTTCTCGTGTTGTTGATTTTAGCCATTCTCACAGCTGTGAGATTGTACCTCATTGTGGGTTTGATTTGCATGTGCCTGATGATGAGTGAGGTTGAGCATCTTTTCAAGTGTTTGTTGGCCATCTGTATGTCTTCTTCGGAGAAATACCTGCTCAGGTCCTCTGCCCATTTTTTAATTGATTGGTTTTTTTTGGTGTGAGTTTTATAAGTTCTTTATATATTTTGGAGGCTAACCCTCTATCAGATAGGTCATTTGCAAATATATTCTCTCAGTCAGTGGCTTGTCTTTTAGTTCTGTTGATTGTTTCCTTCACTGTGCAGAAGCTTTTTATTTTGATGTAGTTCCAATAGTTTATTTTGGCTTTTGTTTCCCTTGCCTCAGGAGACATATCTAGAAAAAAACTGCTGTCCAATGTCGGAGAAATTACTGCCTGAATACCCAGTTTATGCATTCCTCTGCTAATAGACATTTTGGGTTGTTTCCACCTTTTTACTATTGTGAATAGTGTTGCTGTGAACATTACTGTGTAAGTTTGAGTACCTGCTTCCAATTCTTTGGGGTCCATACAAATGAGTGGAATGGTGGGCTCACATGGCGGTTCAGTGTTTGACTTATAGGACGCCCCCCCCCCAGGCTGATGTGGCCCTGCAGGATATGTTAGGGGGCCTTGCTTTCCTCAGATAGCCTTAATGAACCTTTCCGCCCCAGGGCCTCAGAGGCCATCACAGAAGCCCTCTCTGAAAAATGCTCTCACTCCTACATCCCTGGCCAGCCTCACCTGCAGCTCAGAGAAACCTTCACCTCCTCCTTCCTGCATGTGAGTGCTGCTTGTAGCCCAGGCTTCTGTTCCCATTTGGCTCCAAGATAGAGCTCATCTTCCCAGGCTGAGCTCCCAGTCCCCACCACTGTCTGACCTAAAGCTTTGGTAGCAGAGGACTGGTCGGACAGACCCGGGTCTGTGGTCCGACTCTGCCCCTTGCAGGGGCCACAGCAGCCTCCGTGGGGTGCAGAGACTTTTACTAGGCCCTGATTCCTGTTGATGGAACATTCCCCTGAGACATCCCCTTCAGGACAGGGATGTGGGCGTGTGTCAGCCTGTGTTAACACGTGTCTTTGTATGTGTCTTGTCTCAGAGTAAAACGTGATTTGTCTTGTGAGTGGAAGTGGAAATTTTAAGCTGTAATTGGAGTTTGGGATTTTCAAAAATAGAAAGAAATAAGAAAGAGCTGGGCTTGGGCTGTCAGAAGCCGTCCTCAGCTGGTCTCGTCCACATGGAACCCTCTCGATGTCCCGTTTCTTCCCTTCGGTTACGCGACGATACTTGAAACAAGCACCAGGTTGGTTTTAATTTTTTTAACAGAGGCTCTTCCCACCGCTCCTTATCTACATATTTCTTTAGTTGGAAAAAAGATTTTGAGAAATTTCAATCCCTGTAGCATTTGGTAAATTTATATAAATAATGGCTTACATATGCTTCAAAGCCTTTCACACGCCTCCCTCCTTTGTTCCATCCAAAAGCCCTGTGAGGAAGGCACGGTAGTTTTGCAAATAATAATTTGTCTTTGCTTTATAGATGAAGAGACAGTTCCTCAGTGTGTGCTGGTGTGTTCAAGGTGGCATGTATTCTAGGTGGCAGAACCAGAACAAGAACCCATGTCTCTTGTCACCTCCTTGAGGACCCCTCCTTCTCCTGCACCCCTCCCCCCAGGCTGCCATCGAAAGCCTCTGTCACCTGTCCCCCACTTCCCTAGACTGTGAGGCCTTACTCCCTTGTACTCACCACAATTCCTAAACTATAAGAGGTGCTTGGTAAAGCTGGTTGACCAAATGAGTGAATGATCTCTCTAGGAGGTTTTTTGCTTTTTTTTTAAATTTTTATTATTTTTTTTAGAGGGATGGGAGTGGCAGAGGGAGTGGGAGAGAGAGAATCTTAAGCAGCCTCCACACCCAGGGCAGAGCCTGACGTGGAGCTTGATCTCACAACCCTGAGATCATGACCTGAGCCGAAATCAAGAGTTGGACGCTTAACCAAGTGAGACACCCAAGTGGCCATCTTTTGGAGTTTTTTGAGGGCCCGTTCACAATGTGGTTTTAATTATATGCGTGGGTGGAGAAAGGAAAGGTATCCCGCAGGGACAATTGATGCCCATTGGCTGGTACATTCAGCCTCTGTCGTTGCTGGGCTTCTGTCCATGGGGCAGGGCTGGGGCCTGGGCTCGGATTTGTGTTGGGGAGGAGGGTAAAAGGGGTGCAGTCCTGGGTCTGTCAGGGGTTCGTCCAGCTGCCTGATTAAGCCTACCTGTGGGCCTAGCCTTAAAGACCAGCCTCCCGGAGCACAGAAGCAGGGACATGTGGTGGGTCTGGGTGTCTTTATGGAGAGTTCCTCTATCCCTGAACCCGTAGGAGGAGAGGCCATCTTTCGCAGCAGTAAGGGACCCACCTGCTTTGCTGCCAGCCATTGAAATGGTGTCCTCAGAGGGAGTTAATCGACAGCCTCTTTAGCCAACACCGATGCATTGCCTGCTGCCCAGCAGGCTGTGGGTTGGGGGGGAGGTCAACACAGCTGGAGCAGTTCCTGACCCCCTAGGTAACTCAGAGAGCTTTGTGTTGTGGCTTCAAGGCTCATGTATGAAATCTTAGGCAGCTGCTTTTAAGGTCACGGCCCCACACAGCATTTAGCCCCAAACGTCCCTCATCACCTCTCTGGGCTCCATGACTCAAGCAGACACCACACATAAGCTGTGACCGGAATAAAAAAAAGGCAGGAGCCCTCAGAACTTATAGGGAGAGGGTACCAGAGCCGGCACACCCTGGAGGCAGGTCCATGGGTGGCTTCTGGGGAAGGCTGCGGCCAAGGTAAGCAACCAACATTTTAGTTGGCATTTCATTTTCCAAATATTAAGGAGAAATTAAAAAACCAGGATTGCGGTGGTCCTCGAGACCACCCTCAGGTTCAGTCATTCACTGGAAGGGCCTGGAACTTAGCAAAGCTGTTATATTCATGATTGCTGTTTAGTAGAGCAGGTGGGTACCGGTGAAAATCCTCAGTGGGAAAGGTGCATAGAGTTCCAGGCACAAGCTTCCAGGGGACCTCCCAGTGGGGTTGTACAGACAGCATTTCCTTCTCCCAACAGCAATGTAGAACGACACATACAGATCATTGAGAAACGGGGGAGCCCACCCGGGCCTTGGCGTCTGGGCTTTCTGTTGGGGGTCCGTCCCATAGCCATGGCTGACCCCTCATGGTCTCCGTGCTCCTCCAGAGGTCAGATCGAGCTGGCACCACACAGCCCAAGGGCCTTACCCTAAGTCACAGTGTTAGCATAGACTGTCTGGTATATCCCAAGGCTCCCAGGTAAACACTCTTAGAGGCAGGACATTTGGATGGCTTAGAAGTGACTGCCCAGAAGCCGGGCAAGGGCCACGCATATCTGTGGGCAGGGTGAATCCTTTACTGCACAGGGGTCTTCGTAAGGACTTAGCAAAGCTACAGAGACCCCAAAACTCAACAAGCAAAAGCAAAATGAGAGCTTTGTCAGACTCACAGAAGAAGTTCAGTCTGAACTTCTGAGAACATGTCAGAATTCAAGTCATGGGAACGTCTTCGGGGTTGTATGGGTAGGTATTGGTGTGGATGGCTGGGCTTGCCCATGCTGTGTGCACGCACGTGTGCACACACACACATACACACACACACACACACACACACAGACGCAGGATGACAGTGGCCAAGAAGCGCCTGGAGAGCTGAGGCAGCTGGGCAGGTGCCGTGTTGACCGCGGTAGAAGCATCTGTGCATGTCCCAGAGGTAGGAGCAATGCATTGAAAATGAGCGTTTCTTTCCACACGGGCCACTCGGCTTCCGAGGTACCTTGTCACTGTCAGGATGAGTCACACGTGGAAGCTGAGGGCCAGATGAAGTCTGTGAACATAAAAGCAGGCACCTGGTGAGTCTGAGCTTAAAAGAAGAAGACAGCCTCATTTGGGAGAGAGATTGAACCGGGAAATGAAACGGCTGCAGGGAGAAGCAGAGGCTCGTGCCCATGCTGGCTGGGGGGGGGGGGGGGGAGGAGTACACCGAGGACTACAAAAGTGGCCCTGCCTGATTTGCGCACACCTGCTGGTGCTCCCAGGCTGCCTGATTCCCACTTGGCTGCGGAGTGGCCTTCCCACTGCCCCCAGGCCCTCCTCCTGCAAGTCAGGTACAGGGTGTTCACCCAGAGCAGGGAAGACTTTGAAAATCTTTGCATTGCCTTGACAGCCCCCAGCACTGGTGAATATGTCTTGCATATTTTGAAAACGTTTCCTGGGTGGCTTTGATGCCTGTGGACAGGGTGGCCTGCAGGATGCAGCAAGTAAGGGAGCTGGAGAAGGAGACACAGGCCCTTTGTGGAAGGTCTTGAATGCCAAGCTGAGGAGTGTGAACCTTGTCTTCCAGGGAGCTCAGGGTTTTCGCGGCTCAGCTGCAGAGTGAGATTTTCCTATTGGAATGACAATGTCCCCGGCCACCAAAGGGAAGAGGGTGAGAGAAGGTTAGGAGTCCACCGCGGTTTGCCAGGAGTGAGGGGAAAGGAGAGGCACGACACGCTCAGAAGAGCAGTTTCGGAGTTAGAATCGGCAGGACTGATCTGGGCGATGCGCGGAGGCGAAGCTGCTTTTGCTGGGGTGGCAGAGGGCTACGCGATGGTTCTGTTAGCAGAAATAGGCAACCGAGGGAAAGGAGCATGCTTGGGGAGAAGATGATGAAGCCATCACTGAAATCCCGTGTGAAATCCACATGGAAGGGGTCAGTGGCCTCATGGGCCCAAGTCTGGGAGCAAGGGGGGTAAGTCCGGGCTGGAGGCACAGATTGGTGAGGATCGCGGGTGACATCTGAAGGTAGGAGTCTCCGGAGATGCTGTTCATTGCTTGCCCGGAAACAGTGGCATCGAATGAAAATATTTGGGAATTTCAAGCTGCTCTTCCTGTGGATATGTAGCTTTGCCTCATGCGACTGCTGGCTGAGGTCACCTTCCCGGCTGCCTGTGGCCTCTGCCTCCCAAGAGCCCACGGGAAGGACCTCCGGAGCCCCCTTCTTCCTGCCTTCCCCTTTCTCAGTGTTCTCACTCTCCAGCCACCCCTGCTGTGTCCCCACCATGCTCAGATGGCCGTTGGGTCTGTGAAAGCCCCCCAGGAGCCAGAAAAAGGCTCATAGCATTTTAGGCACTGGAACTCGAGAGGTCATAGCATCCAGTGCTCCGTTTCATAGATGAGAAAATTGAGATCCTGAAATGGAAGTGCTTGGTCAGGGCCACAAACCCAGCCTGGCGTTACCAGGCTGAGGCCCTCCCCAGCCCGCTGACTCCTGGCCTGGCTCCTTGACGCCACTGACTGAGCCCGGAGTCTGCTGTCTTACAGGACTACACGCGGGTGGTGTGCCCGGTGATTGATATCATCAGCTTGGACAACTTCAACTACATCGAGTCCGCCACGGAACTCAGAGGGGGTGAGTGGGACCAACGCCTTCTCCCCAGTGAGGACTCACTGCTCCCCCCGGTCGGCACTTTCTGGGGGAGAATGGGGAGACGTCTGCTAGTGGTTTGTCTGGAGCGTCCAGCCCTGTGTCCTGTAATGTCAGTAGCTCTGGTGTGGCCTTACCACCGAGACTCTGAGTGGAATGGCCAGGGGAGCATGTGGGACACATTCAGACCCCAGAGCTCAGGCTCCGACATGGGCTCGCTCTGGGACCTGAGAATAGGAGGGAAGTCAAGGACCTCCCGGCTAGGTGGGGCCTGACCTGTTCTAGCATCTCAGCAGTGGACACCACACGCTCTCTGAGTCCCACCATGGTTCTGCTCAGGGCCTAGTGCTGGTCCCCCAAGACTGATTTGAGGTGATTCAGCTCCATAAAAACCTGCTCCTACCTTTCCTAAGGCTCCTGGCCAAGGGCCACACCCATAACCGTCCATCCTGTCCCCGTTGGACTCTGTTGAACCTGACTCTATCGTCTGCCCTTTATCCCCTAACTCTGCCCAGCAGAGAAGACTCAGAGAGGCGACAGGAGGTAGAAAGAAACTCTGAGAGGGAAATCCGATGGCCTTCTTGCTGATCAGCCTGAATGAGACCTGCTGTCTCCAGGCTCAGCTTCCCCGGATGTGTTCTAGAACACAGCTTCTAGAAAAGGGATGTGTCGTGCAAATCAACTGAGTGGGTGTTGTGTTCTAGGGTTTGACTGGAGCCTCCACTTCCAATGGGAGCAACTCACCCCAGAGCAGAAGGCTCGGCGTCTGGACCCTGCTGAGCCCATTAGGTAAGTGAGGCCAGCGGTGGGTAGGCAGATCCGTCACCACTGGGTCCTTCCCACTGCCACATGGTATAGGACACATTCCACATTAGAGGCTCAAAAGACTGGGCAGAGACCAAGAGAACCCTTTGCCAGGCCAGCCCCACTTTGCCCTTACTTGAGGAGTTTCTGTCTTCAAGGAGACTTCTCCTAAGGGGACAGAGGCCTGAGAAGACGTGCACTGAGGTGTTGTGCAGTGTGGTCCTCCCACACGCGTGCCACCACGTACTTACACTTCCCATGAAACGTTGGAGGGTCCCAGAGGGTCCTGCTTGAGCCTCTGACGGGGGAAAGATGGTCCCTTCGGGCCAGAGCAGAACCACTAGGTCTTGGATGTCAGGATTCAGCCCAGGAAGGTCAGGTCAGCACTGCTGGGAGTGGGGCCTGAGATGGAGGCCTGGCCACTGCTACTTAGTAACAAACATGCCTGCTCTGTCCTGTGTGAGAACATGATGGTCACAGGGACTCTGGGCTCTTTTGCAGACCTGTAGATGCTTTGTCCTGGTCTGCATTCTCCCTTCATGTGGGAGACTCCCAACACGCGGTGGCAAGATGGCCGCCTGGGGCTCGGGGCCTCTCTGGGGGCCCAGGGTAGACTAGAGCGTCGTGTCTGCGTGGTGGGGGAGTCTGTGTTCTCAGCTTGGCGGGTGTGGTCTGGATGTTCCTACCTGAGACCAGCACACCTGCCCCAGACCTGCTGGGGATCTCCACGCTGACACTTGTCTGCCTTGGGTGGGGTGTTAGGGGGTAAGAAATGCTTGGAGAAGTACAGAAAAGGTCACTGGGGTGCAGTCTCTCTGGCCAGTGACAGGGACGCCCGGATCCTTCATGGACATCTCTGTGTCTCTGGACCTGCCACGTAGTAAACGTTGGGTCATTTGCACTAAATAAACTTAAGTCAGACGGAGAAGCAAAGAGCTAGGAAGAGCCGAATGCTGACACTCCCGACAGATGTGTGTGGTCAGGAGAACTCTGCGGGGACCAGTGTCTCACCCACCTGCCGGCCCCTACCCCCTGCTCCAGCCTTCACCAGCTAGAGTGACGCCGAAAGGGAGTTGGAGCCGGACGGCGTGCCGGCTAACACCTGTATTTCTGAACCTTCTTACCACACCGAGCACCGTGCAGCACACGCGGCTTCTCAGTTACTCCCCGGGGCGGCCCCTGGTGTGCCAGTGGACCAAGTCAGGGGCAAGGGCGGCGGTGCTGGGGCAGCTGCCTCAAGGTTTTTCCCTTCTCAGTCCTAGTGGTGGGGTTCTCAGGGCAGGTTCTGTTCTTGTGGGAATCTCTCTCTCATCAGAGAACCAGCGTCTCCCAGGATTAGGTCAGTTCTCAGGAAAGGCGTTGGGAGACCTGGTTTCTTGACCTGCTGTCCGCCAACTAACTGACATGGGAGAAAACTCCCTTTGCCCTGTGGACCCACTGGATAAAGGGACCAGGTCCCTGTGGGCTCATCCACCTCTCCCTGCTGTTGATCCTTCTAGAATACGAGTCCCTGTGCTCACCATTATCTGGCTGGACTCTGCTGTCCTCGCCTGCCTTCCTTTCCAAGTGGCTTCTCTGGAATCTCTCTCAGCAGCCAGAGGCAGGGGAGGTGGGGGCGGGACCCCAAGGAAGAAAACGAAGTTGAGGGTGTGTTAGTTTGCTGGGGCACCTGCAGCGACATGCACACAGGGAGTGGCTTATCGACAGAAATGTATCGTCTCGCAGCTCTGGAGGCTGGAAGTCCACAATCGGTGTCGGCAGGTTGTTTCCTTCCGAGGATGCTGCCAGCCTCTCTCCTTGGCTTTTCTTTTCTTTTCTTTTCTTTTCTTTTCTTTTCTTTTCTTTTCTTTTCTTTTCTTTTCTTTTCTTTCTTTTCCTTTCCTTTCCTTTCCTTTCCTTTCCTTTCCTTTCCTTTCCTTTCTTCCTTTCAAGAATTATTTATTTATTTTAGAGAGAGTGCATGAGCGTGGGGAAGGGGCGGGGGGGGGGGGGAAGCAGATTCCCTGATGAGCAGGGAGCCCGACAGAGAGCTTGATCTCAAGACCCTGAGATCACGATCTGAGCCGAAACCAAGAGTCAGATGCTTAACCAACGGAGCCACCCAGGTGCCCCTCTCCTTGGCTTTCAGATGGCCGTCTTCTCCGTGTCTCTTCCCATTATGGGCTCTCTATGCACGTCTGTCTCTCTGGCTCAGCGTCTCATTTTTATAAGGACACTGGTCACATGGGATTGGGGTCCACCTAATGACCTCATTTTAACTTGATTACCTCTATAGAGACTCTCTCCCCAAATAAGGTCACAATCTGAGGTACTGGGGGTTAGGACCCCAATATATTATTTTAGGGTGACATAACCCCTCACAGAGGGGTAAAGAGAGAAGAAAAGGGAGAGAGACCGATCTCAAGAAATGGATGTGCCGTTAACGGGTGCTGCCTCAATCCGTCTCCTCTGCCTGGTCAGCGGCCCACCGCCTGGGTCCCAACAGCGGAGCCCGGGCCTGTGGGAGAGGCCAGTGGAGGATCCCCAGGCCGTCAGAACAGCAGGCTTCTGAGCAACTCCCAGCCCCCCACAGAAGGCATGCTGATGAGTAAATTAGCCTGTCTGCGAGGTCAGGAGACTTAAAATCAAAAGGAAAAACCTTGGAGCATGTTCTTGTTTGCGGTAACACACTGGCCCTCCTAAAGAGGAAAAGCAGTGGGGAGAGCAGAGCGTGGGGCTCTGCACGGCCAAGGCAGATGAATGGGCTGGTGAGCTCTCCTCCCTCTCTCATAAGTTCCTCTTTTCCTTCTGAATGCGTAGGACTCCCATCATCGCTGGAGGGCTCTTCGTGATGGACAAATCCTGGTTCGATTACCTGGGCAAATATGACACGGACATGGACATCTGGGGTGGGGAGAATTTCGGTGAGTCACTGTCTCTGCGTCCTGGGGCTGGTGGCACCTGTGTCCTGGGACCACATGCACCTGGGATGGGGGCCTGGGACAGGGGCAGTAAGTCACTCCTTGGGGGCAAGGCCAGGTGGGGCACGAGAGGAGTATTTGCCGGGACGCTGGAGGTAATAAGGCATTTCTCCATGGGGAAAGCCTCTCCGGGGAAGACCGTCAGGCTCTAGTTGACATGCAAAAGCCAGGAAGACTAAGCAGGCTGTGTTCTAATACCTCCTTCCCCCACGGGGGCTGGGAGCAGGGAAAGGAAGGAACCTTGGCCGTGCCCAGATGGGGCTGGGAGTTTGACAGACCCAGCTGTACGGATTTTCACAACACCCCCATGTCACACTTTGAACACACGAAGCGGCTGCAGGGTCACTCAGGGTTAAGAGCTCCATGGGCAGGTCCCAGACTGCTCTCTCTCCTGGTATACACCGTGGCCAGACGTGTTTGCAGTTTGGGAACCTGTGACCTCTTCCACCCTCACCCCTTTCTCTTTCACTAAAAGATAAGGGCCAGACGCTCCCAGGCTTCTGGAATGACTACCCCAGACCCTCTTCATTAACCCGGCGCTGAGTGCTGTGTACACGGACGTTTACCAAATATTACAGGGGTCACCGTCAATCCTCTTCATCCCCAAGCTCTTTCTACCTCCAAATCCCCAAGTTTAGTGCTCCCAGCTCAAGCCTGCCTCAGGCAGGGATTTGGCTGTTTTGTTCCCAGCCGTCTCTGGTGCTTTGAATAGTGCCCCCGTGAAGGAGGCTTCCCTAACTACTTGTTCAATAAAGCACTGGAGAAGAGCAAGAGGCTGGCGTGTCACCGGGAGCGTTCGGCACGAGTCCCCACGCGGTGGCACGGCCCCGAGAATGGATGACCCGTGGGGCTTGTCTGGGCGTTGAGCAGTAATCCCATGCATTGTCCTCTGCCATTGTTTTCTCCTGTCTCTGCCTCCAGAGTGTTTTATGGCTTTCTTCCTCAGTCACTAAGAGTTATTTTCCAGAAATTTATGGCTGCCCGCCTGACCCACAGCATCTGTTCTCCCAAACTGGGCAGTGTAGAGAAATCCATCAGACAAGTACAGTTCTTGCCATTCGGGGGCCGGACTGGAAGCTCAGCAAACAAGCAGAAAACCCCAAATCCCCAAACCAAACTGATTCCCCTTCCTGGCACCCAGTCCTGGAACAGAATGGGGAAATCTGGTACGGCTTTGAGATCAGCGCTGCCTGTATGGGCCCAGGAGAACTTGCGACCAGGTAGGGCCTTGTCATTCTCAGTAGGGACAAGATTGCTCTCTTTCTGAGCAGAGCCCGTGGGACATCCTGCCTCTTATGATCCTTAGTGATGTGCTCTGGCCTTTCCTCCCATGGTCAAGTGAATCCTTTCTGCAGCACTTTGGATAGACAGCAGTCATCTCTCTCTGCTTCGGTGCCGTTTATGACAATGGCATTCACTGCTTCACCGTTCTGCACATCGTGCTGCTGCGAATTTTTGTGTTGCGTTGTTAGAAATTCCTTCCAGGTTGAAGGCCATCTTGCTCTAGCCTCTGTCTGTCGGGGCTTATGCTGCCCCCCTCAACCTTACAAAGTGGATGTGATCCTTCCTCCACGTGGTGGTCACATTGGGATTTAGGCAGCATGTTATTTTTAATGACGGCCACATTCTGGTCCAACCTACCAGTCCCTTCTGTTGATGGCAGTGTTGACACACATCTCTGCTCCTATCAAGCAGCAGTCTCAGCTAGCTGCTTCCCAGTCGTTCGACACTCACAAGTGCTGATTTGGGTGGGAAAGGAGGGAGGGGCTTCTGAGGAGGTGTGGGAGAGGCATTTTACAGTCCATTGCAAAATTTTTTAAACAGAAAAAGCACTGCAGACAGTTACCCCAGAAGACACTGTTTTCTCCCATCCTGACATTCTGTTATGTTACAGCCAGCTCCCAGCACTTTGAAAGCCATTTCTGGATTTTTTGTTTGTTTGTTTAGTATTTTATATGCCAGAAGATGCAGTGCTTTTCCAATGGTACATAGATCACGTGGAGCGGTCCAGCTCTGTAGGTGAGCTTAGGTAGGCACCTGAGGACATGAGGTGGGGATTTGGAAGAGCCCATCAAGATGGGGTGATGATTAAGGGTTTGGTGGGGTTGGGGAGCACTGCTTCACCTTCAGAGGAGAAACGATACTGATGGAAGGAATTCTTGCTCGCTCCAGGGGGTGGCAGGGGACCCTCCCCACTTCCCAGCTCACCGTGTCCTGAGAGCCACACCCCCAGCGTCGTTCACGTCCACCCCTCTCTCCATCCCCAGGACTATTCTGTTCCCCTGAAAGCCAGCCTCCCAGTGAGCCAGAGAGCACTGTCTGAAATGCAGCTCTCTCCCACTTCCTAGACCAGGCAGCCATGTGCTCTATTCCATAGGGAGTATGGGAAGTGAAGGACATCCCTTGGCATTTTCAGTTGTATGGCCCCAGGTGACCATGGTGGGCCTGTGGCTAGTCCTTGTTCAGCAGCTGGGGGCCTGGGTGCAGCGTGATTGTCCCAGATGGCATGAGGTACAGTGTTGTAGACCACTAAGGTGATCTCTACTCAAATCCATGCGTTCATTGAAAAAGAGTGAGAGAGCTTCTAGGCCCAGGAGGTCCTGAGAACCTAAAGATCGTGAAAAGGAAGGGCCTCTATTGGTGCATTTATATGTGTGGACATAGGGTTAACAGGAGCCTCCCAAGTGCCCACCGCTGCCCACTCCACTTCCCCCATCCTGATTCGGCCAAAGGTACAGTGGGTCCTGCTGCTGTGTGTACAATGTGTGTTCGTACACGGTACGTGTGGCTCCGTGCAAGCTAGGATCCTTGCGTTCAGCGGAGCCTGTGTCTCAAGCCCCTTCACCTTTGTTCAGAAACCAGACTATAACATGAAATTGGAACCTCGGTGGGTCTGGCTGAGCAATGGTGTATGAATAGCTGTGGTTTGGCTTCCAGTGAGAAAGCGTCCCCTTTCCCGGCCAGCAGTCGCGGGCTTGGCAGGTAGACGCTGGGCTGGTGGAGGGCGGGGATGGGGGGCCCACAGGGCCCTGGTAAGACGACCAGCGGGTTGGAGGGGAGACAGGAGGAAACAAGTGAGGATGGTGGGTGGGGAGGGCAATTTGCCCTCAAGTGTGAATCTGACGTCTAAAGAAAGTAAGATCGCGGTGCCCCCATTGAGGATGGAATAATTACCGGTCTCCCTGCCTGGAATTCAAAGTGGATTAGGGCCTGCGTGACATTCATCACCGGGGAGATTGTGCCGGCGCTGACTCAGCGAGAACCCCCTACTGATTCCCTACATGGTCTCTTTGCTCCATCCCCCTCACTTAAGAAAGTGATGACTTGGCAGGAGCCACAGGCGTGCAAAGCGGAGGGTCCGGGCGGTGCCTGGAAGGCCCTCTGCCCCTCACCTCCCCGCACCGCACTTGTGATGCATAAGCCCCTGCCGCACGGCGCCTCTGGATTACGAGACTTTCCCAGGAGTCAGTACATCCCCACGAGGACAGTCATCCTGACGTCAGTGGTATAGACGAGGGCAGGGCAACTCCGTGCCCGGCTGTTACATATCCCACACGGTATACCTGTGAACGCTCACGCTCACCTGCACACTCCAGGCTGCAGCACCCAGACCGCCCAGGTCGGGCCCAGGTCTCCGATCACCCCTGTTACAACACTCAGGACCCTGGAGCACAGAAGCTGTTCCCGCATCTCAGGCTGCAGGCCCTTGGGGAGGCATCGACAGGACTGCAGGGGTGCGAAGGCGGACATTTGTCAGGAATGGATCGAGGTGCAGGGTGGTGGCTGGTCATAGAGGAGCCTCTCCTGTTGGCCACTAAAAGCCTTGAAGTCAGTGTCTTTGCACCCGCAGTGGCGTTGGCCGGTGGTGGCCGTTGAGGGCTAAGGGGAGGCGGAGGTGGGACAAGGGCTGAGTTCTGGAGTGGGGAGATGGGTGTCAGCCCCTGGGCACCCGCTGGCAGGTGTCAGGTCAACACCGCTGAAGGACATCTGTGACCCGGAGCAGGGTTGTTAGGATGAGTAATAGGCTACCGCCTAAGGGAGGAGGACCGAACAGAGCGCAGCCCAGGGGTAGATGAAGAGGCCATTTTCCTCCCATGGCTCATGTTTGCAGAATTGAAATAGTGGCAGTTTTCCTGCACCGATGCAGGAAAATGGGGAGGAGGGGGGCTGATTTGCAGGTGGGGGAGAGGAGGCAGGCTGCAGCGGGCTAGGACGGGTGGCAGGGAGCCGAAGATGCACCCTATCTACCAGTGTGCAGCACTCCCCAGCAGAGCATCACACGGCCCCTGGAAGCCCTGCGAGCCAGTACTGGAGCCAGGACAGAGCCGGGGCTGGGGGCATGAAAGGGAGCCCTCAGCGTCAAGTGAACCATGCGGTCAGCTGAGGAAACAGTGTCAGGGAGACCCTGTAAAGACAGAGCCTTGGGGTGGAAGACTGCGGGAGACCAGAAGGAAGGGGCAGGTGACTGCTTTCCAAGGTGGGGACCTGTGCCTGCTGTGGTAGGAGGCAGGACTCAGAGACAGAGGGAAGGGAGATGCTGGATAGGGGAGCACAGAGAAAGAAACAGGTTGCTGGGGTAGGAGGGGTGGGGGAGGGGGAGGCAGAGTTTGCAGGGATTCGCGTTGCAAATGAGGAGGGACATATGTCTTATTTGAATACATGGAAAGGAAGAGACCATAGCCAAAACGTATGCGTATTTTGGGAAGAGGGCTGGCACAAAATTTGTAGGTTATATCTAGTAAACCAGATCTCCATCTCTAGTTTTGAAAGATGAGATGGTTTTCCTTTTTGGGAACTGGAGCAGACCGTATTTTGAGATCCTGGGGAGGAAATGAGTGGAGCACAGTAGACTTTTGGAGCGCACTTCTAAGGAAGATGTCCGGAGACGAAAATCACACATGCAGGAACAGCCCCACCGGCTGACCCCTGCGGCCCCTCAGTGCACTCACTGCGACGTGGAGAGGTGGATGGTGGCAGTCAGCTAAAAGCTCACTCCCTGCTCCGTGTCCCCGCCACAAACACTGGGCTGGGGGCACATGAGCCCAAAAGCGCCCCAGCCAAACGCCACATTGCTATGTATCGGGGGCTTGATGGAAAGTCAAAATCTCAAATGTTAGGTCCATCAATTTCAAGTGGCTTCGGTGGCAGAAGGAGGAAGCTGGAAGCGGGCACAGGAGGGCAGTGCTAAGGGGGTCCGTGTTCCAGAGACTGGCTTTAGGGGCATCTGATAACAATTGTGGCTCATCTTTCCATCCTACTTAAGTTTGCCCCGTATTCTCAAAATTCTGTTTCATTTGATATGGACGGCAGTCCTGTGGAGTAGAACCTCAGTGAGGTGAAGGAGGGTTCCCCAGGGACACGGCTCGGGGGCTGTTGCAGACTCGGGGCTCTTCCCGTCTCCCTCCCTCCGTGTTCTTGCCATCGTTTGGAAGCAATCTGGAAAAGTCCTTTCTTTATCCTAGTACAGACGTTGCCCTCCCCATCCCCGAGCTTCCTGGGAATGAGCTGTAGCCCATTCGGGGCAGCACCTGGATAGGCAGAAGGGCAGGTGTAGAGAAGGTCGCAGCAGTGGGGCTGGTGTCCAGGGTGCCTTGCCTGCAGCTCAAGCACATGGGGCAGGAGGCAGTAGGGGGTAGGGAAAGTCTGGCTGAGGACAGGTGAGCTAGAGAGCAGGTGAGGATCTCGATGAAGACATTGTGTCCAGGCACCTGCTTGGACAGCTGGAAAGGGAGGAGTCAGCAAGAAGTGGAGGGACAGAGAGAGGACCCAGGGTGAAGGAACTCAAGGAGGTAGCACCCAAGGTGCTGAAGGGTGCAGGGCATGTATATGGTAGGAAGGCACCAGAATATTCACATCCCCCTTCCCTGCTCCTGGACCCCAGCCTGTTCCACATGTACCTCTTCTCCTCCCCCCCCGCCCCCACCCACTGCCAGCAGGAGCAGTCACCCAGGGTCATGGATTTCCCCTGAGCCAGCCTGCCCTCCTCATATTTGAGCTTGACTGCAGAATCACGAACCAGGCAGGAATTCCGAAATTGGAAGCTGGCATTTCCCACCAGTGGGGTGTACGGGGGAACCTGCCCTGGGTGCAGTCAATAAGGAGGTGCACTGTCTGTAGAGAAGTTAAAAGCAGTCCCAGCACTGCCTAACAGTCACTCAGCAGTTCCAAACTGCAGCGGTGATAAGATACTCCCCTCCACCACCTTGGTGTGCTGCTGCTTCCTTCCGGGGCAGAAGCACTGCCTCAAGCCGACCAGGATACGGCCCCAGGGGAGAGGTGCGCACTCCAGCCTAATCCCTGCTGCCTCTGCGGACTCCTCTCCTCCTGCAGCTGCAGCAGCCAACCGGGAAGAAATGGGCATGCATGCAAAATCCCCGCCCTGGGGAGCGACCCAGCAACACCGTAGAGGCTTCCAGCATTTTCTGTACCTACTCTCAGTTACTGCCCAGACGTCTCCCCCCAGGCCACAACTCCAGCTCCCTTACAGAGTGGCAGAATTGCGGTCGGGGTGTTGGGAGGTGCTCTGCGGGACGTCTCGTCCCAGGTGCTTGCTGGGAATCCTGCCCAGGGGTGTTGGCACCCCGTCAGAGTGTGAACCTCACTACCTTCATGACAGCCCCTTCTATCTGGGCCTTGACTGTCAGGAAATTCTCCTGTATTCTTGAATGGAAAAGTCTTTCTCCTCGGTCCTGATTCTAACCCTCCGGGATCATACGAGCACATCTAATCCATCCACCATGTGTCCAGAAGCAACAGTCTGGGTCACCCCAAGGCTTCTCTTGTCCGGGCTAAAGCCCTGTAGCAGGGCCCTTCACCAGGCTGGTCCCCGAATGTGGCTCCCCATGAATGTGCTCCTCCGAGCCAGCCCGTTTGTTTCCATATTCACTGGCATCACCCTCCCAGCTGTGAGCGTCATTTGCAGAAGGGGAAATTGAGGTTGCCCAGCCAGCAGAGCACACAGTCTGACTGTGGAACCAGCTCTTAACCCCCAAGTCCTAGGCTGGACACAGAGGGTGGCGGCTGCTGACCACTTCCTTGGACCTGGTGCCCCGATGCTGCCATCCTGTGTCCCCTCCCCTCTGGAGGGCACAGAGCCGTGATGAGGGGGCACGCCTGTCTTGCAGAAATCTCCTTCAGAGTGTGGATGTGTGGCGGCAGCCTCGAGATTGTCCCCTGCAGCCGAGTGGGCCACGTCTTCCGCAAGAAACACCCGTATGTTTTCCCAGATGGAAATGCCAACACGTATATAAAGTAAGTGCGAGTCCCAGGGGCTCTGTGGGGGCAAGAGAAAGCCAAGGGCTTTCCTGGTGATGGCTCGTGGCTGTCCCTGGTTCTCTGGTTGGTTGCCTGAGTGTTCTGGATGCTTAGGAGTCACACGTCGCATGCCCTGGGACTCTGCCTAAGCAGGGGAGGTCAGACTGCCCCCCGCCCCCAGCATTAGGAGGAAGCCTGAAGCTCTTCTCCACTGCTGATGTCCCCACAGCTTGACAAGACCCACAAGTCACTGGGCAGCACTGTCCTGCAGGGCTTTGGGTGTTTGGGGTTGTTTGGGATGGGGGAAGAAGATGCTGTTTTTGCCTCCGAATTCTAGAAGATCCACTGCTCCCACTTTCAGGCTGGGTCACCAGGGGAAAGATCGCTGGAAGGATTTGAGAATGGGGATGGATGAGTGGCTACCGCTCACATGCCTGTCCCAGGGCCCTGCAGGTGCACAAAGTCCAGGCCAGGGCCAGCCCTGCGACCCTGGGTGTTTGCACCTCCTGCTGGAGGACAAGATGAAGATCCTGGGGTCTCAGTGAGCTGGTGGTGCCCACTTGCTTATTCCTGCTCCATCCCTTCATACACCTTCTCCTGTGATTCCTTTTCCTTCAGTGTTCTCTTCTGTTTTAGAAACATTTCATGTATATCCCTCTTTCCTCCAGCTTCTTCTCACCTTTTCCCTTATCCCCTTTGTCCCTTGTCATCTGACAGCTTCACTTACCCGTCTATCTCCTTTCCCTTTTTTCTTTTCTGTCATCTGGTCCATTTGGGGGAGGGAGGAGCTAAGCATTTCTTCATTTGAGTTGTCATTTTCCTCATTTGTCTTCTTCCATCCTCGGTTTTCACACGTATGAGCAGGTAAGGGTCATGTCCTGACACGAACGTCTCGGGGCTAGCATGGCTCTGAGCAGGGGGAAAGTTAACAACACATTTTGAAGAAACTGGGTGGGCGAAGGTGGGATGGTGAGAAACCCAGCGGGCACCAAAGGCAGGGCTGCCTCGGCCCTCGGGTTTCCAGGAGGAAACGGTGAGCCGGGGACACCTGGTGTGGGAAAGCGATGGGGCAGCAGCCCTGGGCTCCAGAACATTCACTGCCTTTGAGTCTGGGCCCTGGCCAGTGGGGTCAGTCAGGGGTTTTGAAAGGCGGCACAGGGGTCTCCTAAGCAGTATCCAGCTTGCTGATGGTTAGGCCCGGGCAAAGAGCCAACAAGGCGCTGGGAACTGCCTTCCCTGCGCCAAGCACAGGCTGCCGGTGGGTGACTGTCATTTCGGGTCCACCAGCGTGGAAGGGCTTGTCGTAGCCCTCCACGGAATGCCTCTGCTCCAGACAGAACCAGAAGTCTGCAGGCGCACGCCCTGTTTAGTGAGGCCCCAAGTTCACGGACGGGGGCCCTGGCGGGGGCTGCTCCTACACCGCCCCCTGGCATCTGCTTTCTGATGACCTCTCTCTTGCCCTGGGGCTCTTCCTGGTATGGCTGCCTCCTGCCTGCTGAATGGTGACCTACGTCCTCCATGTCTGTCTGTCTCTCTCTTTTCCTGAGAGAGTAAACACCTGGTGGAAAAGACTAGCGTGCTGGCCACATGGCCGACAGATGGCTTGATTACTTGATTCTTGACACCGGCAGCAGCGCTGGGACGCGGCGCGTGATTGGCTGTCCTGCCCGGAGCTGGGGCGCCAGCACTTCCCCTGCATAGAGGGGGCGCACCTGGAGTAGGAGCCTGGGGGCAGCGGGAGGCGAGCTGGCCACCACAGGCCCTGCCTCTGTCCTCTTGGTTTCCGACAACGCGGGCTTGTGTGGACTCTCCTGGCTCTTTTCTCCCTATTTTTTTGTGCCGCGTAAGTTCCGTTTCTGGCACCATTTTCCTGGTGTGTACCTTTTGGGGAAGGAGTTTTTCCTTCTACTAAAGTCCTGTGTCTTGGAGTAAAAAGGCCCTCTTGGAGAGTGGCTGGGCTCAGTACCCACAGAAGAAGGCCCCCAGCTGGGAAATGCTGCCTGCGTGTTGACCGCTCGGGGACACCGCGTGTCTCCCCAGGAACACCAAGCGGACCGCGGAGGTCTGGATGGACGAGTACAAGCAGTACTACTATGCGGCCCGGCCGTTCGCCCTGGAGAGGCCCTTCGGCAAGTAAGTGTTCCTTCTGGTGGCTTTGCGCCGAGGGTCAAGAGGAGCGCCAGCTCCTGCCTGCCTGTCCGCTTAGCCGCTCGCCCAGGCTGCGGCCGTCCTCCCTTTATGTCCCTTCGTGCTCCTGCCCTGTCCTGGGTGTGCGGGGTTTTCGGCAGCTCTTGTTGGATGACTGGCAACCTGGACCACCGCTCCAGGGTGTAGGTGTGCCTTGCACCATGGAGCCATGTTTCTAGCCTTTTACAGAAAGGTAGGGTGCGGGGCGTGACTCCCTTAGTCCCTCCAGGTCCGAGCTCCTCCTCCTCCTCGTTCTGAGTCACCCAAGCCCAAACCACCCTCCTTCTCGGAGGAGCAGTACCCTGCAGGAGTCCTCTAGAGCCGTGCTCCGGCTTCCTCAGGGTAGAAGAGGATAGGGAAGGAATTCTGTGCTGGATGCTGTAAAGGCTAGTCTGGGAGTGCTCCCCAGACTCTGAGAAATGGGTTTAATTGCCTCTATTTTACAGGACAGGAGATTGAGGGGTCTGCAGGTTAAGGTACTTGCCCTGATCACATCACGGTACTGGGGGGTTTGAGGCTCAAACCACACCACCTGATCCCAAAACCACATGCTGCGTTCTCCAACCCAGAGCTGATAAGAGCAAAATGGAAACTTCGTCTGTGTTAGCATCTGATTGTTTTGAGGGGCAACCAATGGCTTTTTGTCATGCTGATGTCCCTCAGTCAGACTAATGGTGAGCGGATGCATTTCTGCAGCCTACACGGACCTCATCGACCGCATCGGTTGAGCCGTCCCTGCTCAGGAGGATTAAATTAGACGCGGCCAAAATGGCTTGCATGTCTCGGAAATTATAAACCTGTCCTGTCCCCCCACCCCCGCCCAGTTCAGTTGCTCAGAACCTCACACGCCATTTGTCCTGAGTCCTCATCAAACTCCCGGCCCACTGACCGTGGCCATGCACCCCTGTTTCTTCACCTCCCTCCCTCCCCAGCTTGGGTTCCCCTCTCTTGCTTAGACAGGGCTTAAAAGCCATCATCCTCAGGTCTTTCAGCCTGTTGTGCATCTGTCAGTACCTCGGGCAATGTTTTCTCAACCCTGGATGACCACAACTTTGTGCCTTTCCCTCCCCTGTGCCCAGGCTGCTGAAGGTTCTGGAAAGTATCAGCCGGTGCCGCTAGCACACTGTGGCCATCAGTCTCAGGCAGGCCTGTCAGTCCTGCTGCCTTTCCCGGCCATCATTCTCCCCAGTCCCTGTTTAAACCTCTCCTGTCTCCCTGCCCCCCGAGTCCACGCGTCACTCAGGGCAGATGACACCTTCTGTTTTATAGCTGAGATAGATGGCATCGACTTCCCAAGACAAATCCACCTGGGAACTTCGCTCTGTCTTCCCCCTTCTTCTTTCATCTCCCAAGACAGGTGTGCCCCTGCTGTGTTAGACCAACCCTCCACCTGTACTCTGAGCCACCTTTCATCTGCATTCATTTGTAAATCAACATTTATCGAGCTCCCTCCGCCTGGATTCATCCTCTCCTGCCTCCTGGCTCAGGGCTTCTTAAACTTTAATGCGCACACGGATCTCCTGGGGCTCTTGTTAAAATGTGGTTGCTGATTCCGTAGGGTTGCAGTTCCAGTAAGCTGCCAGGTGGCGTGCTGCGGGTCTGAGGGCCTGTCCCGCCGAGCAGAGCTCCGGACCCAGCTTCCCAGACTAGCCTGCACGTTGCCCTAGCCAAGGGAGGTTCAGATGCTACTGGGGCTGCTCCCAGAGAGCTGATTGGGCCTGGGGTGTGGCCTGGGCTGGAGAATATTTAAAAAGCTTCCCCCCCCCAGGATTCTAATGTGCAGCTGGTGGGGGAACCACTGTTCTAGGGGACCCTGCCCTCCGCTTCCTCATCCCTGATCTATCTTTGCTAATGCACGGTCCCCATCAGCATTTAAACTGACTCAGGTCCTACATTTTAAAACTTAGAGGATTTAAAAAGGAAGAGGAGGAAAGAGAAGAAACTACAAAAATTTTTCAATCCAGTGTTGCTGGTCCCCTGCACCCCCATCTACTCCTTCAGGGCGGAGCATCCTGAAACACCTGTCTGTGTGCACTGTGGGGAGCTCGTGCCCTGCCTCTCCTGAGTGCTTTTGGACACCTCCCTGTCCCTGAGAGCCCCCTCCTGGCTCACCCTGACCCCCTCCTTGGGCCCTTTACGCTGCCGTCTCCCCCAGCCAGCCACCTGCCTGGCTCCCCCTGGCGCACCCCTGACCACCATGCCTGCTGTCTCTTGTGCTGCTGCTCAGGCTTCCCCTTCCTGGTCCCATCGCAGCCTCCCTTTTCTCCTTCCTGCCGTGGTTGGTGTGTGTGGTCTTCCCTGGGGTCCGTCATTGCCGCCGTCTTCGTGCTACGCGTTCCCCCCCTCCCAGCGTCAACCACCGCTTCTGTGCTGCTGACTCTTGGGTCTCTGCCCCCGCCCTGGACCTCTCGTTCTCAGCCACGGTCCCTTCCATCCCAGTACAAACTGGACATCTCCACCTAGACGCCTCCCGGGCTCCTCCAGCTCCAATCCTACAGGGAACTCAGCCACTTTGCTTCTAAACACGCCCCCCCCCCCCCAGCCTGTCTCCCCCATCTCCGCGAACACTCTTCCTTGTGTGCTGTGGCCCAAGCCACAGGTCTGGGTGTCAGCCTTGTTCTTCCCTCCTGCCACCTCCCCACGTCAAACAGTCCCCAAGTCCCGGTGCTGCTCCCTCCGTCATGCGTGCAGCACCCAGGTCTTTGCTACAGGCTGAACATTCAGCTTTAAAAAAGAATTGACGTCATTCCTCTGCTCACATTGCTTTGAGCCCGGTGAGGAAACCTGGTTAGCTCTAAGAAGTCCAGTGTTGGGTGGAAGGTGGTAGGGCTGGCCGAGCAGGGCCAGTCCTGTGTGCTCACCCAGGAAGAACAAGGTACAGATGGAGCCAATGGGGGTGGCGGCGGTGCCGCTGGAGAGAAATGGAGGGACTTGGACCTGTCCCTTCTCTTCATTCCGCGCCCCACTTCCCTACCTGAGAGCACCATCAGCACGTGGGTGTCTCAGCCGTCTCCCACTGCTCTCCCGGTCTCCGGCGTTGCCCTGCCAGGCCCATTTGCCACCAGGGAGATGCTCTCAAAGTGCAGACGTCACCACGTCACACTTTGCTTAGAACCCATCCGTTGCATCCCATTGCCTCCAAGTCCAAACTCCTCCACAGCAGCCCCCAAAACCCTCTGTGGTCTGCTGCTTCCTCTCTGCTCCCGCTCACTTCCCCTCTGCCATCCCCCAAAGGTTCGTGCACGCACACAGCTCAGCCTCCTGCAGCTCTGCTCCTGCCACGGGCCGATCTCCCCTTGCTATTCCGTGGCCTCTGCGGGGGGCCCTGACCCCACCCACTCTCTGGAGGGTGAGCTTCCAGTTTCCCTTCCAGATACCAGCTTCCGCCTTACCACCTTGGCCACCACTGACCGGACCGGCAAGGGTACACCTCTGAGGTGCTCCCACAGCCCCCGCGTGCCCACCCCGTGTCCACACAGGGCTGCGATCCCTTGTTTCATGACCTTCCTCTGTTGTTCAGAAGCTCACCATCCATCATTTCCCTGGGGCACAACGCCTGGCACATAGTAGGTGCTCAGTAAATATCAGATGAATAAAGGCGTGACCAGGCTCCCGAGCCGGATGATGCTGTGGGGGTGGGGTGCTCGGGAGTGTATTTTGACTGCAGAATCCAAAGAGATTTGTGGGTAAGTAGGCTCGGAGCCCCAGCGGTGAAACACTAACACACTACAGGCTCTTGTTTTTAATGAAAAGTGAAAACACCCCCAAATTCCATTTTCAGGTAAAAGCGCAAATCCTCCGTGTCCACACATTGTGAGCTATTGCGCCGTGTTCCCATAGCTCTGTCTGGAGCTCTAGAAACCTGTCTCGGTGCGTTTCTCCAGCACCCTCAGGAGAGACGTGGGCACAGCTCGTGTTTCTCTGTCTCGGCCTAGTCCCTGTCTCTGACACACAGCTGTGCTCTTTGTGTCTCCCCTGCCCCGCGTCCCCCCAGCATTGAGAGCAGACTGGACCTGAGGAAGAATCTGCAGTGTCAGAGCTTCAAGTGGTACCTGGAGAACGTCTACCCAGAACTCAGGTGCCCGCCCTTCCTCCTTAGCCTCTGCGGCCGCGGAAGGAAAGGCCCTCAGCTGAGTTGGTCTGGAAAAGGGACATCCCGTGGCCAACTGGATAAAGGTGGTTAAGTACAGGGAGGTCTGAGATGACCAGTTGGCTCTCCTTCATCCCGAAACCAGAAGAGGAATTAAGTTAATCAGCAGCATGAGGGATGGAGGTTAGCTCGTAGCAGCATTTCTCAGCTGCTGGGGTTTGAGTCCCGGGTGCGCCCTGAGGCTGACACCGTCTCCACCCCAGGCTCCATTTGCCATCGTGGCTCCTGGGTCTCTCCTTGCTGCCTTGCTCCTGGTGGCAGTCCCCCTCCTCACCCCAGGCAGAATGGCCCTGTCAGCCTCAAAACCCTGCCTCCACCTCTCCAGTGGCTAGTGTCACTTAGCCAAAGAGCAACTAGTTCTCATCTCTCTCTGGCTTTCCTCCAGAATCCCCAATGATTCCTCCATCCAGAAGGGGAACATCCGACAGAGGCAGAAGTGCCTAGAGTCTCAGAGGCAGAAAAACACGGAGACCTACCACCTCAGGTTAAGCCCCTGTGTCAAGAGTAAAGGCGAGGATGGAAAGTCTCAGGTACGTACCAGGCTGGGACGTGAGAACACGTACGGGGATTCCGCCTCTGCCACCTGCTTCTCTATGACCCCAGGTGTCCGGTCATACCCAGAGCCTAGCAACGGAGCAGGAGAAGTACAATTTCCCCTCACTCTGGGACCGGGGTCACTCCCCTGGGCTTCCAAATGTGTCAAGTTTTTCTGAAAGACTGCTCACCAGGCAACATCGTGCCTATAGGAAATCACCAGTAAATCAGCAGGATTTAACGAATGCGTCAACAGCGTCCAATGTGCTGGCAGGAAGCGGGGGCCGGGTCAGGCAGGGCAGGGGGAACAGCCACCTGGAGAAGGTGACATGCAGATGGAGAAGGACGTGCCTCTGGGTGACGCTGCTCCAGGACGGCATGCCTGCCTGAGTCTCCCCGCTGCTCTAACCCGGACTGATCCAGGAGAACCATCACCCTTGTCCCCCGCCCCCGTCTCTGGCAGGGCCCTCCTTCCCCCGCCCCATCCTGTCCTCAGCGGGCCTGCAGCTGCACCTCTGCTCTCTCCGGCCTCCCCCGGGTCTGCAGGAAGCATGGGAATCCGTTCTCAGGTGGCCTCGTGCCTTAGTCCGTTCATCAACGGAGCACACCCACGTTCCGTGGGTCAGTGTTCTCCCATCTGACGGTGGAACTCTCTTAAAGGGCACTGGCACATCCGCAGCCCGTCTCTCCCTTCACACTTGCGTGCTGGACACGTTAAAGCGCATCCAGCTCATAGCTTCCTCTGGCTCCCGTGGCACTGCCTGCTCCGGGTTCTCCTGCATTCCTGTTCTTTCTCTCTCTTTTCTCTGCTGGCTCCCCTGCTCCACTTTCATGTGCTCATGGTGAGTATTCATGAAGGTTCTTAGGTCATTGCTCTTTTCTCTGGAAATGGTGTCTTGGAGATTTTATCCAAGCTTCCAGCTTTGGCCACATCCAGTGTTCCGTGGATGCACAAATTCTAGTTTTCATCCCTCCACGAGTTCATCCATTCACTCCATAAACATCTCTGCTCTCCGCTCACTGCAAAGACACTGCGGTGAATGGCTAGGTTGCGGGTCTCCGTGGTCCCTCGAGGGATCTAATGCAGGAAGAAGCAAGCAAGCGGCTGTTCTGTTATAAACTCTGTCCTGGGTGGGGTTCAGTCCAGGCTGCTGTAGAAGCACCGGACGGTATCCGCCATATGCGTGAGAGTCAGGGACGTTTTCCCAGAGGACTCGAAAATGAGCTGCCTCCTGAGAGAGGAGTAGACATGGGCCATGTGAGGAAGGGGAGAAGGAGCAGCCCGGGAGGCAGAGCATGCGTGAGGGCCTGGACTGTGGCTGGGTGACCGGCGTGAGCCCACAGCCACCACAGAGTAGACGGACACCTACGAGCAGCTGCCAGGCACCACAGCCACCTCGCTGTCCCTGCTCCTTCTCTCCATGTGACTGCCCTCTCCCAGGCTCCACGGCTCCAATTCCGACTGTCTGCCCTGGCTCCGCTTTCTCCTGGTCCCCGTTTCTGCAGGTCCCTGTCCCTTCTCCCCTCAAATAGCCCTTCTTGGACCCTGCCTTCACTCCTCCATGCCCGATCAGCCTTCCTCAGCCGTGGCACTGTTGATGTTTAGGGCCGGATGGGTCTTTGTCCGGGGGGCCGTCCTGGGCTCCAAGGCCTGCCTACCAGCATCCCTGGCCTCTGCCGGCCAGGAGCACCCCACACGTGCCAGTCGTGACAGTTGAACTGTCTCCAGGCTATACCGAACACCCCTGGGGCATAAAACTACCCAGATTGGGAACCACTGTGTTAGGTTAGAGCCACCGCCTCCGGTCCCTGCCCCTCGTCCCCAGCCGACATGGCACCATCAGGCCGTTGTTCTCCATCTCAGTACAGCCTCCCGTGGCTCCCCACTGCCCGCAGCAGAAATCCACACCCACAGCCTGGTGTCGGAGGCACCGCCACACGGGCCTCCAGCTTGCAGTGACTTTTCCCGGACCCGTCTCTCTGCTCCGACAGGACAGGGGAGGGGCTGCCTGAGTTAGACAGGAAAAGGGGAAGCAAGCCGAGGTGTCGATTTTGCCATAGGTACGGCAGCCTGGCTGGGGGTGACACAGGTTGCTCAGCGGCGTTTTGTAAACTGTTGTGAGCAGTTGCGGCACATCCGCCTCTTCTGACTCTGTGTGTGGGCGCTGTGCGTAGGGGAGCCCAACGGCCAGAATGTTGTCACCTCCCTGTCCCTGGGACAGGAGCTTGCTCGATCAGTCCTCAGCATAGCAGCTGCTTTTCTGCTCCTTAATGTCTTTGGCTGCATGAGGAAGTGGGAGGAGGGGAGCCATGGGATCTCTGGGTCTTGGGGAGGGGCTCTCCCGTCTCCAAAAGAGTGCCAGGCCTTTCTTTGACTGGAGAGTACTAGTACCTGTTCCGGCTGACCTTCCAATGGCACGAGAAAGGGGAGGAAAAGCAGTCATCTGTGGGAAAGTAACAGTCTTCGAGCGAGCCAAGAGTTCTTTCTAGAAGATAGTGCCAAACTATCACTCCTTCTCGCTTTGGAGAAAACAGTTGGGTTTCTGTAGCAGCAGTGTGAATTCAGAAAACATGGAAGAAGACTCTGAGATCGATGTTCTGCCCATTTCCACAGAGGACAGTGGGTGCCCGCGGTGCTCCTGGCCCCAGGCTGTGTGCCGAGCGCCGGGCGGGGCTGGATGAGACTCAGCCCCTTTCTGGAGCGGCCCATGGCCAACAGCAGGACTAGGATGCACGTCTAAGTTTTCTGAAGGTGTAAACCCGCTTCAGACAGATAGAAGTCTACCTGTCTCAGCTGGAATAATCCCCAAGTGTGTGTGTGCGTGTGTGTGCACGCACAGGCCATACACCCTTGTAGGACTGGCCTATGCTACCTTTCTCGTCCTTCCAGTAGCTTTCCCTCCTTCCTGCATAAGAAAGACAGTCCGGTCTTTGTGCTCGCCAACCCTTTCTGCTGTGCGTTAGGGCATCCAAGGGTTCTCTCCTCCGACCCTGCTCTGCCTCTTGGCCCCTCCACCATCTCGTTTCTCTTCGTGCGCTGCCTCTTGGCCTGTCCAGAGGGGGTCCCGTCTGCCCCTCACACCCCTTCCCATGACTCATTCTGCCCTCTGTCCAGCCGCCGCCTCTTCTACCCGGGAGAGGCCATATCAAGGAAGGGACGCAAGAGCCTGTTGAGGACGTATTACTGTTACCCTCATCTTACAGATGAAACCAGAGAGAGGCCTGGAGAGATTATCCAAGGTCTTAGACTAGTGAGTGGTGAAGGTAGGAGTTGGAAAATAGCTCTGCTATTGCTGCTGCTGCCGGGGTCACAGCTGGCTCCAGAACCCTTTTGTTCAAGGTTGGTCCCGGGAGAAGATGTCTATCACTGAGATCCCTCTCCCCCAGGGACAGATACTGTAAACATGAAAACTATATAGATCAGCTCCATGGAGGCAGCGGAGAGCGGGCCGGTTCCCACTGGCTGCCCCTATGAGAAGGGAAACGAGGGTCACACCCCATGTCAGGCCAGGGGAGGGGGCAGGCCAGACAGCAGGCCCCTCCCTGACATTGATGGGAACTGGCGAAGAGTATGAATGGAGACCCACGTTCTGGACTCCATACCAGAGTGGGGGGCACACCCAGCACTGCTTCCAGCCTGGGCCTACTCCCCTTTACTCCCACTTCAACCTGCATATCCACCTCGGTCACTCCCCTCTAAACGGTCCCCTTTGGGCCCAGCTGTGTGTAGTAGGGACACAGTCTACCCTTGGGAGGACTGACACGGGGTAAGAGCTACACAGATCCTGAAATCAGGTGCAGGCCATTTGGGTGGAGGATTCCAGGGCTCCAGACATCTGGAGTAAAAGAAAACCAGCAGGTTCGAGCCGAGAGCTCAGAGTTGTGCTTCCAGCTGCCCACACGTTCTCCAGCAGTGTCCCCCCTGGCATGTGGGTGTCCTCGTTGTTGAAAGGAGACAGTCAGACCACGGTTGTCCTCCACCTCAGATGCTGGCTTGCATCCCTGCCCCACCCCCAGCCCATCTACCCTTCCCGCTGCCTTACTTCTCTGTCTCGCCCCGCTTGTCGACCTTGGGAAGAGAATGTTTAATCTCCGTGTGTACTGAAGGTGCCAGCAGGCTGTTGCCTGGGGTGAAGTACAAGAGAAATACATCATCGGTTTGCAAACACGCAAAGCCCAAGGAGCCTCCAGGTTAACGAGTTTCCTCTTAACTTTATTGGATTTTCTAGAAAAATATTTGTGTGAAAGATGGAAGGAAGGCAGATGGACCAGCCTCACTGCTAGCCCAATTTAAAGACAGGGAGAAAGAGAGAAACTCTTCAGGGCGTCCATCTACCTGCGTTCTGGGCACTTTGGGCGACTGGCTCGTGAAGGAGGAGCACGGGCACCTGGACACTCGAGTGGGCGAGAGAAGGTGAAGCCTCCTCCCCCGCACCTGTGCTGCCCTTGGCAGGTGGGCCAGGACTCCAGCCCCGCAGCTACTCCAGGGCTCGGCAGCAGGACCCAACAACAAAAGTACTGGGTGTGGGTTTTAGTCACATGCGTATGAAGTGTATCCTGACAGCCAGGATGAAGGGGCAGGATGGACCGGAAATAAGACCCCAGTAATGAGTCCAGTGAAGGTCCCAGTCAAAGGCGGGGAGTGTGTCTCCAAGCCCACCGGGTCACCCTCCTGCCGCTGGTCTCCAGAGAGGCTGAAATCTGTCCGTGCGACTGAAGGTGTCCCCAGCACGGCCGGTCAGTGCCGTTGGGTGATCCCTCGGGATCCGGGTGCACCGAGAGGATGACCGAACTCAAGTGTTGCTCTCGCCCATGTGTTCGTTCCAGACGCCGTGACTGAAGAGGGCTTCGGGGGCGTGTGTGGCCTTCAGTGTGACGTAAGACCTTCAAGGCCAGCAGTGGCCCTCGATGCTCTCAGCTCAGACCCAGTCTCGTCACCCCCTTTGTCTGCTCCCGGCCTTGCCCAGAGCGACTCCTGATCCCCGTCCCTTCTGTGAAGTCGTACCTGCCTCCCGGGGTCAGCGTGCAGATGAACAGGTGGACGTGAAGCCCAGAGACCCGGGGGCCCTTGGAAGTGAGCTAGTTTGCCCATCTGACGACGACATAACCAGCAGTGCTGCTCGGCATGTGGGGTCCCTTCCCCATTGTGTGTAGTTCCCCACACAGAAGAGCGCGTGGACGGGGAGCTCACCACCGTCAATAACTGACGCGGGCTTCTGTGTTCATGAAAACACAGCCCCCGCCTTCTCTCTGCGGCTGAATGTCCGTCTCCTCACCCGACCGTTGTACCTCCCATGAGCCGTCCAAGTACTGTCCCCGGAGACTGTGCCGGAGCCAGCCACCGGCCTGCGGGTTCCACAGGCCTCATCTGGGTTAGTCATCCCACAACCCTGTAAGCCCTGTCCGGTTCTCCCCGCCGTCTCACAGATGGGGTGAGCGAGGCTGAGAGAGGTGGACCAGCGCTACCCAGGTCATGCACGAGTAATGGCGGGCCTGCTGCTGCCAGGGACCAGGCCCTTCAGACTAGGCGAGGGCATCTCAACTCCAGCACTGTTGGCCTTAATACCAGATAATTCTTTGTTGTGGGGACTGTCTTGTGCACTGTAGGTGTTTGCCAGTATCCCTCCAAACACTGCCCCGTGGCTCCTGGATGGATGGATGGATGGATGAATGGATGGATGGATAGATAGAAAGAAAGAAGCAAGATCAGCCCAGTTGAGAACTGCTGCCCCAGGCTGGTTGCTTCTTGCCTGCTAGTGGTGGCCCTGGGCCATTCCAAGGTCAGCCCTGTGCCTGGGCCCTAACTCCTCTCACGCCTGCCTCTTTCAGAACATGGCTCCTTTAGATGTTTCCTCTTAAGAGCATCTTTCCTCTCTGTTGCCCCATCCAGTGCAAGACAGTGAACCCCAGGCTGGGTGCTGCGGCCTGTGTCATCCCAGCCCTCAAGGCTGCGGTCAGATGGGCATTGCCCAGAGAGAAGTCTATGTCGCCACCGGCCAGGCCGCTCCCTTCTCAATGCGCAGGTGCTGTCCTCCAGAGACTCCCGCTAAGCACAGAAGGCCGTAAGGTTGTCCAGCCTGGACCACCCCGCCCCATCATTGATTCCCCTCTTCCAGGGCAGGAGCAAAGGGGCTAGAGGGCCAGGAGGGGGTCTCCTCCTCCTCAGCCCCTTACTGGCCTGTCTGTAAGGGGGTGAGGGCCCCCCCCACCCCACCGCCAATGGAGCTGTCAGCAGATGGCCCAGCGTACACTGATCTCGGCCAGGCCAGCCTGAGCAAGCACTGCTACCTTCCCGAATCCATTTCTGACTCCGGGATTCATTTAATAAACCCATTCATCACCGGTCATTCTGGAAGCCTGACAGGCTGTAGAATGGGAATCGGAAAACCTCCCCTCGCTTCCTGCCCCACCTGCTCCTGTGTTCTGCTTCCCTCTCTCCTGTCTTGCAGATGTGGCCAGAGAGCTGTGTTCCTCTGAGAAATTGTGAGGCTGAATTATTTCAATGCCAGTAAAGCCCCAGCTAATGGAAAGTCCACTTAGTGTAAAGGCTTCGATCCCCTGTCCGTGCATGTGCGCGTTCTCCCCTTGGGCGTCTTAAGGGGATTTCCTCCAAGCCCAGCCCCAGCCGGGTACCATCTGTGCTCCTTCCAGAAAGGCATTAGCGGATGGGGTGTCTCAGATGTCAAGAGAAGCACCGCTCCCCTCCCACCCTCACGCCAGCCCCAGCACTTCGTTTGTAAAGCCCCTAGGATATTATAAAAGAGGAAATGCCAAGATGAGCTTTCAGAAATTGTGGTATATTTCAAGTTTTTATGTTTAATTACTTAATGCTTTTAACATAAAAAATATGAAGTCAGTGTATTGTAATCAAAATAATTACAGAATTTATTTTTTAAACACCAATTCATGGTTCACAGCAGCCATGTAGGTGGGTAATGGGTCAGAAGGATGGACCTTATCTTCTTTCCACATCACTGACTGTCTGTTTAGCCTCATTTCTTGACAATGGCAGAAATCTAAAGCTGAGGCCAGTTGTATGGTGGGCCTGGGCAGTGGCTCCCTGGCAGCCCTGCCCTTGGGCTTGGGCCTGGGCTTCAGGCCTTTCTCTCCCCTCCCCATGTAGAATTCTCTGGACACACCCAAGACCGGCTCCCACCTTCTAGATCACAACTCCAGATGCCCGGAGCCCCAGAATCCCCCATCCAAATGGCCCTAGCCTGACATCAGGACCTGCGCGGATCTCCCGAGGGTAGACTGTGTTCCTAGCGCACACCTAGGCCCAATGGGGGTCATTTAAAGGGGAGTGACCAAGCGAGTGTGGATAAGCAGTAGGGGAGTTGATGATGGGAGAGGGAGCCAGGGCAGAAAGAAGAGGGGAGCAGGCCCAGGAAGCCAGCTCTGTGTGTGCCCCACTCTGGTGTGGAGTCCGTGGGGTGTGGGCCTCCATTCGTACTCTTCCCCAGTGCCCATCCACGCCAGGGAGGGGTCTGCTCTCTCAGCTTCCCCCTCCCTAGTCCCCTGCATGGGCTGTGACCTTTGTTCCCCTTCTCATAGGCGCTGCCAGTGGGAACTGTCCAGCTCTCTGCTGTCAAAATGGAGGTGATCTATAGTTTTCATATTTACAACCTGCAAGAGTGATCTCAGGGACAGACATTACCTGTGATTAAACTTGGATAGAGGGAGCCGGGACTGGCAGCAGCAGCAACAGCCGGGGAGCCGGAGAGAGTCGGTCCGGGGAGAGTTGCATAACTTCTGTGAGCCTTCCATCATGTAGAACGGGGACAATGATAATATCTATCTAGTAGGATTCTTACGAAGACTAAAGTCATCTGTGCCAAGCCCCCAGGACAGTGCCTAGCACATAGTAAGTGCTCAGGAGATGTTGGCCATCAGTAACAGGGTCATGATTACCGTATCACCTCTGTGCGTACAGACGTCTTTCCCTTTCAGCTTATCCTAGAGGGAAGCAAATGGCGGGTGTAGCACGGTGATGTTCAAGGCCAGAGGAGAATTTCTTGACACGTCCCAAGGAATACATTGCATTGCATTTAGTATTTAAAAATTTAAACATATATAGATCTAGAAATAGATGGAAGAGTATAAAGAGCTCCTCTAGCCATCCCCAGGCTTCAAGAACTCTCAACTCCCAGCCAGTCTTTTACCCATTTGTATTTCCATCCAACCCCCAGGGAGGGCCTTCTGGTCTAGATCTTCTCCCAACACCAGCAATTTGAAAAGGGACATGAGAATCCA
This sequence comes from Ursus americanus, assembly GCF_024610735.1. Classification (NCBI taxonomy): domain Eukaryota; kingdom Metazoa; phylum Chordata; class Mammalia; order Carnivora; family Ursidae; genus Ursus; species Ursus americanus. The sequence continues at coordinate 62,078,968 of NC_142133.1, forward strand.
CATGTAGGACCCTAGGGGGACAGTGGCTCCCCCTGGGCTGGTGGCCCCATCCAGGTATCAGGGACAGGGAAGGTCCCAAATCAGGAGAGACAGTGTTCTGCATCCAGGTGGTCCGGTGAGGCAATAGAAGGACCCAAGCCTGTGGGCAAGGAGGGGAACAAGCCAGGGCACAGAAAGACACTGAAGATGTCACCAGATAGTGGAAGTCAGGAGAGGCGCAGGGGTCAGGAGGGGGCCGTTGGCGAGCTAGGGAAGGTGCAGGACAAGGAGGACGTGAACACCGGCTCAGCATACAGGACACGTGGTCCTAGAGTAGGGGCCGGCCAGCTAAGGGGCCCTTTTTACATTCTTGGGCCAAGGAGAAGTAGCTGACGAGCAGCCTGGTCCAGAGGCTGAGGGCCAGCTGGCCAGCTGGGCTGGAGTGGAGAAGGGGTCCAGCCCTCGACGGGTCCTCTCTGCAGCTTCCCCCAGGGCACCAATTCACTGGTCACCTCTTTGCCCCGTAATGAGGCACCTGCTTCACAGCCTGGGAGGTTCACATTTCCATCGCTCTGACCTAAGAACTAGAAGTGGTTTGGGCTCCTTCAGCAGCTAGTTGCTCTCTGATCTCCAGCGTTTCGTGGAATAATGGAGAAACATTCCTTGTGATGACCCTCCAATGGAGTGCCCCTTTCCTCTCCCCACCCTCCTTGTCTGTTCGCGTTCTCATCTTCCCTCCCTGCAGGAGCTCTGGGGCCCAATGATCTGTCCTCCTGGAGTTCTGGAGTGCACACACCTGCTGGGATAATTTTCTGTCTCATGACCTGCTGTCCCTCTGCTCTTCTTCCACTCCCTCCCTCGGCACACTCCCTGTTCCCTTTGTCCCGCCCTCTGCCTCTTATTGTAACACTCCTGTTCTCAAGACACTGGTTGCAGACTCCTTTTCAAAGAAGGGACGTTCTAGAGACAGCTGGGGTGACCTGCCAGGTAGCTGCTTGTAGTGTCAAGTGTGGGGAATAGACACGGATCCAAACAGAGAAACTAGAGACCACATGGCTGGAGAGGGGTGTTCTTCAAGCTTCCCTGCCTCAAGTCCAGAATTGTTCAGCACCTCCCAGAGGTGGCCTGCGTGTCCAGGCCAGTCCCCTTCCCGGGTGTGGGCATGGAGACTTCAGTGGGGGCATGATCTGGGAGTCTCTGGCTAGTGGGTCCCATTTTCCAAGGTGACTTTGTTGATGGTCTATTCCTGCTCAGACCTCCAGTGCTGTACCCATTCTCACACAGTCCCAGATGTGACCCACCGGGCTTCCCGGGACCCTGATGTGGCCCTTCTGTCCTCTTCCCCTGCAGATCTGGGCCTTCACATACACCCAGCAGATCCTCCAGGAGGAGCTGTGCCTGTCCGTCATCACCATGTTCCCGGGCGCCCCAGTGGTCCTTGTCCTCTGCAAGAACGGAGATGACAAACAGGTGGGTGCACCTGGGGTGTGGCCGCCTTCCGTGACGGGACTGCCTGTGTAGGCCGAAGTCTCGTGCGCACGACCAGGGAGAAACTCTAGAAGCGGAGGGGCTGATCAGAGAGAGGCCCTTCTGGTTAGGAGCGGAGGGGAGCGGCACCAGCAGCAGCGGTCAGCTTGCCCCTGATTGCCCGTGGACCAGGCTGGGCCCCAGTGGGCACACGCATCTTGTACTGGCCTGTCTAGCTCCGGTGCCCGCCTGGCATTCCAGGGCAGGTGAGCACCAGGGCAAAGCCTTCAGTGTGGCAGGATGAGCAGTGCTGGAATCTTGGCCTCCGGGGACCTTGGGCCCTGGTGGGGTGTCCACTGTGGGTGCACCATATGCCCTGTCCAGCCCAAGCTGTTGACCCCATGGCAGTCTCCTGCCGGTTGGGCACTGGCATTAGACAGACATTCAGATGCCCTTTGTATGGCTCACTAGCTGTGTGACCCACGGGAGGTCACCGGACTCCGGTTCCTCCTCTCTGAAATGGAGGTGAGGAGGCCAGCCCCACGGGGCAGCTGTCTAGAGTGGTTAACGGGAGTGGGCCGTCGTACCTGCGCCGTGGCGGTTCCCCAAAACTTGTTCCTTGTCATGTGACGTGAAGTCTGGGGAGCCGCGGCACGAGACCCCCTTCTGTGTTCGGGCCCTCCATGCGCTGAAGGGCGGTGGAGGAGCCCGGGTTGCTGGTGTTGGGTGGGTGCTGCCCAGAAGCCTGTCAGCCCTCCTGCGCGCCGTCCCCCCCGCTCGCTCCCGCACCTTCCTGACCTGCGGACGCTGAGTGCGTGTCGTTTCTTTGGTTGCTCCCGTGACTAACGCGCGTCACATTCTGTGGCCTATTGCTTGGAAAGTTATTGCCTTCTAACGAGTTTTCCTAGCGAACATATTGATTTTGCTTTTACCTTTTTATCCAAAAACAAAAAACAACAAAAAACCAAACACAAACCCCAGCAATAATACCTGGCAAAGCAGTTAGCTGCAGATTTATTCCTCCGTGAGACCGTGAAGTCGAGTCTCTGGGTGACCCTAGCCACGGGGCGTAAACATGTCTGCTTATTCTGGAGCTCCTGATATTACTGATAGAACCCGGGCCCTTAGCCAGAGAACGCCGGCTCATGCTCTCTCCTCTCCGTCTTCTCAGCAATGGACCAAGACTGGTTCCCGCATCGAGCACATAGCATCCCACCTCTGCCTAGACACGGACATGTTTGGTGATGGCTCTGAGAATGGCAGGGAAATCGTGGTCAACCCATGTGAGTCGTCACTTATGAGCCAGCACTGGGACCTGGTGAGCTCTTGAGGACCCAAGCCGGAACCAGTGGGGCTGTGGGTGACGTTTCCCCGGATGACAAGCAGACTGGCAATCAGGCTACGAGCAGCCCTCAGCTACTGTAGATCCTCTGAACTGGGAGGTGAAGACGGAGCCCCCCGGGCAGGAGCAGATGTCTCAAGGAGGATGGAGGAAGGGATTGCAAGCCACGTGGGGCCCAGAGACAGATCCCACGTGTTCTCCATGCTGTTCCGGTCCGGTCCTGGCCTGGTCTGTCCCTCACTGGAATCTGGGGAGAGAGATCTCACAGGAAGTGTTATGCTGTTCCCTTTCTTACAGAGGAGGTCAGAGAGAAAAGCTTTTTTTGTCACAGGGCCAGGACTGAATTGAGAGAGAGAAAGAATGGAGGTTGTTTTCAAAACAAATAAAGGAACCTTAGAAGTTTTCTCTGTGCATCTCTTCCTTTGTTTCTACTAATGTTAGCAGAGCGCTGAACTGAGTTCTCCGTCTTTCAGCAGAGTAGACAAAGAGGACAGGGAAATAGGAGACCTGTGCTCTTATCCTGGGCTGCCCCCGACAGGCTGTGTGACCTTCAAAAGACAAAACTTCCCTGGGCCTTCATCTCCCAGTACATCACACTGGGGAGCAGGAGCAGATCCATGGTTCTTACCCAGGGATATGGTCTCTCATCCAGAGAAATCGTGTCTGTTCAGGGGCTCCAGATTCCAGCTTCAGGAGAACCCAGGGGGGCCCAGCCTCCTCAGTTGATTCTGATGCCCCGCCCTGGTTGGAGCCACTGCTCTAGATGTCTCTGTGGGTCCTCGTGGCTTTATAGTCTGCGGCCACTAGCCGGCCGTTTCTTACTCTTAAGAAATCCTCAGCATGCCCTGGGAATTGGGTACTGTGTTTGTCCATACTTGTTCACTGGGGGTTAAGAAAAGAACCAGCTCAGGGCGCCTGCATGGCTCAGTCAGTTAAGCGTCTGCCTTCGGCTCAGGTCATGATCCCGGGGTCCTGGGATCAAGTCCCAAGTCAGGCTCCCTGCTAAGTGGGGAGTCTGCTTCTCCCTCTGCCCCTTCCCCTGCTCTTGCTCATTCTCTCTCTCTCTCTCTTTCAAATAAATAAATAAATAAAAATCTTTAAAAGAAAGGAAGAAAGAAAGAAGGAAAGAAAGAAAGAAGAAAGAAAGAACCAATCCATATTGTTTAAAAATTCCCAAAATAGGCCCATACATTCTCTGCCGAAGTACATTCGCTGTGAGCGGTTTGGTAACGGTCTTCGTTATCTACTGCTGAGTGACAAATTACCCCCCAAAACTTCGCAGCTTAAAGCAACACACATTTGTTATCAAACGGTTTCTATGGGCCAGAAGCTAGGCATAGCTTCATGGGGTCCCCGGCTTCAGTGAATGAAAGGGCTGCAATCCAGGTGTTGTCAGGGGCTCTGGTCCTCTCAAGGTTCAACCAGGAGGATCTGTCCCAGGCTCACTCAGTGCTTGTTGGCAGGATTTGGTTCTCACGGCCTGTTGGCCAGAAGCTGCCCTCGATTCCTTGCTATACAGGCCTCTCCAACATAACAGCTCACTTGACCAGAGCAAGCAAGCCCAGGAGACGGGGGTACCAGCAAGGCAGAAGTTACAGTCTTCTAGAACCTAATCTCACAAGTTACCGTCCATCACACTAGGCTCAGCCGACGCTTAAGGGGAGGGAATTACAAGAGAGCTGATGCCAGGAGGTGGGATTGTTGGGAGCCATTTTCGATTCCGGCTGTCACAGTAATTACTATGCTCTAAACAGGTGTCAGTCTCTCCTTCATCCAGAAAGCCTTGCTCCAGCTCATCATTACTGAGGACTACTGCAGAGGTAGAAAGTCAAGGACTGAGTGTGCACACCCAGAATCTTCTCTGCAGCTTGTATTTGTTTACATGATCTTCCTATTCTTTAGTTATGATTTGGCTCTTTTGTGGGGCTATTTCCTTCCCCGCTGTGAAAAGGAGAGGAGGCCATGGGATAAACAAAGACGTCTATTGAAGAAGAGGGTCGTATGACTCCTTCAGCTGTGTCCACAGGGTTTAAACTGGCCTGGCAGAGAAGAAGGAAAGACCAGATAGGTTCAGCAGCACCCTCTCCCCTGAGTAGGGGAAACAGGCACCGCACTAAGAGAACTCAAGGAGCGATGTCCTCACCTGTTCTTGGTCTCCCTCTGTGTCTGAGCCTGTCCTTGAGCTCCCTGGTGTCTCTTGCCTTATCCCCACCATTAGGCTGGGCACATCAAGCTCTCAGTGAATGTTTTCCTAAATGAATGATTGGAAAAACTATTCATTGTCCAAGATGAAGTAACTTTACTCACGTTTTATTACCCCTATAAGGTCACAGAGCGTAGGTGGCTCTAGGTCCCTTCTTGAACACCCCAGGAAATGGGGAAGCATTGTCCCAGGAGAATAAACATTTTTTATCTGGGCTCCTTTGATGTGGCCAAAGAGCTGGCACTCAGCAATGTCATTGACTTCAGCGATCCTACCAACCTCCCTCTTACTAGTGAAAGGCCTTGGGATATTAACGAAGCATGTGGACAGCAATCCACTAATGGAGACATGGACAGTTCACATGTGAGCTACAGGGCACGTGTCTTAAGGCTTCTCTAGCAGGTTGTAGGGGTTATAACTGATGAGGCGAATAGGAATCACGACAACCGTGTCGAGTTATCCAACCTCTATTCACTAAGCTGCTGGTGGTGAAGCCAAAGCAAGGGTAATCTGTGATTTGAAAGCAGTAATCACCATAGTTCCAAACCTCCCCCAGCTCAGGACAATGCTGACGATGCCCTGACGGGACAGAGACCCTCTCTAGAACACCTTGGCCTGCGATCGCACAGCAGAGTGAGTGTGGTCGAGCTTTGCCTGGCGGTCAGGTCTTTCAGTGGATGCTGAATCAGAGCTCTTAGTCAACTTGATCATTGAGTTTGATGCCAAATTTCAGTAACCTGGAAAAGCTCACTCAGTAGGCCACGAGCAGTCGTAGGGGAAAGTAAAAGTTTGTCAAATGACATCAACCCATGAAAACAGAAGGGACCTACAGTCTTCATATTCTAAGGGCTCCCAAAACTGAGACCCCCCCCAAACCAAGCTTGGGGTCACTACCCTGGAGCAGTCTCACCATACTACCAGGTGAGAAGGTGGCCAGGTGTGGCAGAAGCCCCCTCGCCTGGGATTACATCTGGCTAGTGGGCTCAGATACAAAAAATAAGAGGGCGCCTGGGTGGCTCCGTCGGTTAAGCGTCTGCCTTTGGCTCAGGTCAGGATCTCAGGGTCCTAGGATCGAGCCCCACGTTGGGCTCCCTGCTCAGCAGGGAGTCTGCTTCTCCCTCTCCCTCTGCCTGCCACCCCCCCCTGCTTATATTCTCTCTCTCCCTCTGTCAAATAAATAAAGTCTTTAAAAAAAAATGAGGGCGGCTAAGTATCTTAATGGTGTGGTGTGCAAATTAAGTGGGAGGGATTTTATACATATGTTTTTTATATATTACTGGAAAGAAGAGGGGCAGGGGATTAGAGTTGTATTAGAGTTGGAAGGGTGATGATATTGAGTGGACAGGAAGAAATAGGAGCTTTTGGGTAATTCTAGGAGCAGCATAGGTGGCCAAGCTGGGTGCCATATTGAATCTGAGCCTGGCTCTCTTGCCTATTTGTTTCCTATTGTCGTATAATTCCTTTGTGTGAGCTCATCTTCAGGAGGAATCATTTTCTCTGGGCATCCCAGGTGCCCAGGTTGTAGAGGCTTATCCCAGGGAAGGTTCCAGTCTGCCTCTGTTGGTTCCCGTTGATTTTAAACCAGTTTATACATTGATTTCTCTGATTGTGGTTTCCATTCTGTGAAAGTGATGGGAATTTGGACCCCGTCTACACTTGGCTCCAGCATGGTTTTCAATCTTTTACAAATTATCTTTTCTTTGCCCAAATTATTGTCCTGCTGTCATACCATCACCATTCGCCCAGCTCGTGGGTGGGGACTGTTAGCCCCGTTAAGCCACCAACTGTAGGTGGGGTCTTGTTTCTGGTCCCAGCCACCCAGGAGTCCATGGCCTTCACATCTTGCCTCTTCTTGGGATTTGGAACTCCAGCCATCTGGATTCAATTCCCCTTCAGCTCACACTCACCACCCTGGCTTTGAATTCACACTCATTTTTGAAATCTGGGATTTCCCGTTCCTTTCAAGTGCAGCTGTGATTTTAAATTGTTTTATTGTATTTTATACAATATTTACATACGTGTGTGGGAGGGGGCTGCCTATATCAGCTCAGACCAAAATTCCTTAGGGTTGTAATTAGCTGTCACCACTGTCTTTCCCACTGGCTGCGGACACCATATCTTAGTGTAGACACCCAATAAATTTCTGTGAATGAGTGAGCGAATAAGCCTGTGACTCTTTAGTACCACTTCCTAATTACCTCCTGGCTATAGCTATCAGACATTAGGGTTTTAAAAAGACAGCAAAGACAGAAATGGAGGACCAAGAAGACAAATTTATAACAATGAAATCTTGTTATAATACCCATAGATTTAGGGGTCATGCATATTTTACTTCATAATGACAGAATTTAATACTGAAAGTGCTAACTGGAAAGAGCTATCAGTAATGGAAATCTTTAATACTGCTGTAGAGCCCAGCAAGAGAGAATCTGTTCTCATAAACTCTGGGGGATGGTGACAGAAGAGTAGACGGGCAGCACGTGCATTTCATCTGCAAGAATCTCGGGCATTTTCCCCGGGGTTTAGCCGCGTGAGTCCTGGCTGGCCTTCACGGACAGGCTCGCCTTTTACCTCCGTTCCGGGGGGGTTACCTATGCAGATTTAAGGCCCCTCCCTTCCCCCACTGCACACGCTGAGCCACCGTCCTCCATGCCCCCCGGAGAGCCAGGGCCCTAACCTGTCTGTTCCCTTAGCATGTGACCACACGTGGGCAGCATCGGGCACCCAGAGGAGACAGTGAAAGTTTGCGGGTTCCAGGAAAAGTCTAGCAGCTGCATGGACACGGAGGCCTCTGGGGCCTCGCAGGTGGTGGGCGGGAGCCTCCTCTTTCCAACATGCATGAGCCAAACCTCACAGGCTCCCCGGTGGTCTGAGGTCTCAGGCAGCCCGACTCGGATTAGCACCATCCGAAGCTCCGAGCGCTTTTCCATTTGCCATGGAGCCGACTAATTTAATGAAGCCGTCACAGCGCACACCTCAGGGCTTATTGGAAAAGGACTGGAGCACGACATTATTTCGCAGCAGTAGATTGTATCATTTTCATTTCACGGCTTTCCAATGGGAAATAATAAAACAAAATTACAAACATAATGAAGAAAGAAAGGAGGGGAAAAAAACCACACACACAACCAAAACCTTGGGTGAGAGATGCATTCTCTGTGCTGCGACAGGGCTGGTTACCTTATTCATTTAAGCCAGTAAATATTATCTGGCTTCGCTCGGTGGGAAGGAGCGGCCCAGGATGCCTCCACCTGCTGCTGGAGATAACGGGCTGCCATAACTCACTGTCCAGCGCAGCCAGGAGCGCTGACACCCCGGCAGAAGGCTCACTGCATGGCCTCGAGAGAGAGACTCCGGCTTCTGAGGGCACCTCCCGCCCTGGGCCGGCCGCAGCACCAGTGACAGCAGGGCAAGCTGGGGGGCTGCGGGGGTGCACCGTGTGCATGGTGCCTCCCCGCACCCGCTGGAAGACGGCTTCCCAGCGGGGCTTCAGGCATCCCCAGAACCAGAGGAAAGAAAAGGAGTCCCCGCCCCCATCCTTTTCTGCAGGGTGCTTCGGTGTGACAAGGTGAGCTGACAGCCAGAGGCTGAATAGGAGACAACAGACGGACCGAGCTCTGTTCCAGAGTGTTCTCATTCATCATGCAGAGGTGTAAGATCAAGGGAGGCAGCTGGCTCAGCTGGGCCTTTCATGCTTTCCGGCAGGTCTGTCCTTCAACTTGGGAGATGCCCTGAGCCTGTCCTCACACGGAGGAGACGAACCCCTTCACTCCGCCCACACCCAGGTCCTCTCCTGCCTTTTACTGAAAATAACTTTTCTCGTCTGTGAATGCAGGAGATGGAGGCCATGCGGAACGACCTGCTTCTTTCCACCCGTAGCTTCCTTTGAGGCCGACCCCTCACCTGTGCCTTGGGCCTCCTCCAGCCCTCTCGCTCCTGCAGTTAATGCTGCCCCTTCAGCCAGCCCTTCCCCATTCACTGCACAGGACCCTAATTTCTCCCACCCTGACTTAGAGGAAAAAGCTTTCCCTTGAGCCCGACCTCCCCTTTTCTTTGATCAACATGCCCCTATACAGCACCGTAGCTAGCCCCACGGACTGGGGTCAGAGAAAGTGGGGTCAGATCCTGCCTCCTCCTGTTCCTAGCTGTGTGACTAGGGACAAATTACTTAACTTCTCTGAGCTCAATTTCCTCTTCTGTCGATGGGGCAGTAGTCCTACCTATCTCATCATTTTACTGTGAGATTAAGTGAAATGTGGAGTTCTCAGTACAGAGCCAGGAACATAGCATATCTTTAAAAACGCTGGTTGTCATTATAGTTTTATTGTGAAGATGGAACATTCATGTCCAGACCAGAGGGCAGAGTGTCAAAGGCACAGCGAATCCTCAGAGGTTATGTAGAGGTCAGGCTGGGCCTACGACTCCCCTGTGGGTTTGCCTAGGGTCACAGAGGACCTGACCCCGGCAGCACCACTCTTGGGTTCGGAATTGGTGACCAGCCCAGGAGGGGAAGACAGCAGAGGAGAGCAGTGTGGGAAATGGGGTCCCTCTGGCCAGTCTTGGCCCTTTGTTGCCTGCAGCTCTTGGCCGTTCCCCGCACTGGGTGTTTCATCGGCCTCTGTGTTCCTTCCCACCTGCACCCATCACTCCGGTCTGTCCCCTGTGTGCTAGCCGGCGTGTGCCACAGTCCGCGCTGAGCCCCGGGGGAAGCCGTGCCGCCAACGGTGTCCTGATCCAGGAGAACAGAGACAAGCATGTGGATAAGAGGGCCTGGCAGAGCACATCCGGCCTGGCCCACACCTCCAGAAGCTTCCCCTCATGCTCAGAGACAGTCACACCCCACCCCAACACCTGGGAGATAGCTCAGCCCTGCTTCCTACCCTCGGCTCTCAGACCTGAACTCTGCTTGTCTTCGCCGGCCAGCCTGGTGCCTGCACTATTTTCAGTTTGGGAAGGTCCCCCAGATGCTGACAGAACACTGCATCCAGCACCCCATGCCCTGGGCTTCCACCTGCCTTCCGGTGGGGTCCCCTACTCAGGGAGCAGGGACAGATCTCTCACTAAGTGGGGTGTGGGCATTCTAGAGCCACTGATGGTTTTACAGGACACATGGTCTTGAACAAGGAGGGGGGATGGTAAAGACCCAAAGCAGTTCAGACAGAATGTTGTGTCAGAAAGGAACCTCGAAGAAAGAACTCCAAGGTTCCATGGAAGACACGACCCCGTGTGAGAACTTGAAGCATAAGTGGGATTTCAAAACGATGGAGGGGGGACGTGTGTTCGGGAATAAAAACAGCTGAGCAAAGGCACAAAGAGGCAGGACAAGATGGGCCTTTTTCAGGGGGTGTGGAACAAGTCAACCACCCGTGGTATAGAAGACACAGAAGAGAGTGTGGGTCCGAGAGGAGGATTCAAATGCCAGGCAGAAGATTCTGAACTTGATTGGGAAGGTAGCTGTGAGCCACTGAAGGTGGTAGAGCAAGAGAGTAATATTGACCAGCGTGTAAGAGGAGGAAGGTGGATTAAGTAGCAGGAAGTAAGGGGCTTTGGAGGTGAGATTCTGTGAAAAAGAGCCTGTTAGAGACTCTAGAAATAGTCCAAGAGAGATTTCGAACCTAAACCATGTCACCATCCGTCAGAGTGGAAGGTAGACCGGGACTCTGAGCGACTGTGGTGTCGGCGGTGGGAGGAGAGCAGAAGGTGAGGGGAGCCGGAGGAGCAAGGGGGGAGAATGGCCTCCAGGCCAAGGATGTCCTGTTCTACCTGCTGAACAAATGCCTTCATAGTCCCATATTTAATTGTTCTATTTGAGTATCTGATAACCAGGCTTAATTAGTTAATTATAAAACATTTTAGACGCACAAAAGAAGAGTAGCATAGCAACCACTTACACAGCACTTAACTCTATGCTCGGCATTGTTCTGAGAGCTTTAAGGATTTTAACTTAGTCAATCCTCATGAAAGTAACAGCTATGTGATAATAATACTACTGTTATCTCTGTCTTACGAATGAGTACCTCGGGGGCTGAGAAGGTTAAGTCATTTACGCAAAGTCATTCAACTGGTCGTAGATGTGAGGCTTGGGTCCAAGAAGTCCGCTCCCGAGTCCTGGGTTCCTAACCGCTAGGCTCTGCTGCTCCTTGCGTTGAGGATAAAAATCGCAAATACTAGTGTTCCTAGTAAAGAAAGAAAATCATGGGTGGAGCTTGAAATTAAGTAGTTCTGCACGTTGAACACCTGGTTAGCCACACTGACCTCAGATTCATTCACCTACCAACCATTTGTTAGGTAAAGAAGGGAGAAAGGAATTAGCATTTAGTATGCTATTATTATGTGCCAACTGTATGCGTATGTGCTCTGCAGTCCCTGTTTTATTGGATGCTAACAGCAGTCCGCTGAAGTAGGTATTATGCTCATGATTTCACAGGTGAGGAACTTGAGCCTCAGAGAAGTTAAATAACTGGTCAGGGTTGCCCAGATTCTGTAAGTGGCAGAGCGGCCTGCCTCTTCTCAGTGGCCGTGCTGCTTTGCAAAGTACAGGGCAGGTCAGCCCCCTTCATGTATGTGGAGATCACCAAGCAGTTAAGTATTTACTAGGCGCCTGTTACATGGCCGGCACTCTGCCTGGAGCTGGCCACCGGGCCTGGCCTTCAAGAACAGCAAACGGAGGAGAGAAACAGGTTTTATTTTGGAGAGAGTTGGGACGGGGAAGATGTGCTCCCAGCTATAACAGAGGTCACTGGAGTGCAAGGGGCACCAAGGAGGGGATGGGAAAGCCTCTCGGGATGGGATGGCTGATAGGACAAGAGGAAGAGAGGGTGCACTCCCAGCCCCAGGAACCCACTTTGGCTTCTCCCCACTGTCTTTCAGTACCTGGCTCAACTTTGGCTGTAATAAAATGGACTCATTATCGGGCGCCTGGGTGACTCCGTCGGTTAAGCATCAAGTCATGATCCCAGGGCCCTGGCATCAAGTACTGAAGGCTCCCTGCTCAGCGGGGAGTCTGAGTCTCCCTCTACCCCTTCCCCCTGCTTGTAATCTTTCTCTTTCTCACACACTCTCTCTTTCTCAAATAAATAAATAAAATCTTTTTAAAAAATGGATTAATTTTCTTTACGAACGTTTGACAATTTGTTTTGAGGTTGGAGAACATGAGCTAAAGGAAGACAAAGTCAGCCCCTAGGAAATCCCTTCGAGGCTCCCCATCACGAGGGGCATGGAGAGGCTAGCTGTCCCCTGGGTCCCCATGGCACCCTTGTGTCCTCATGGAACGCCTCGGGTCTGCCTGTGCTCCTGTGTCTCCACGGCGCCCCCTTCAAAGCTGACGTAGCCCTTCCCTTCCCTCCGCCTGTTTCCATGTCTGCCCTCCCACTGCCATTTCTTCCTAAGCTCCCTGAAGGATGGGCCCACACTGCAGCTGGCAGGGTCTGGCTCTCAGAGCAGACTTGCTGAATCTTCTGAACCACCCTGAGTGGACCGAACCAGATTTTCCAGATGAAGCCACTCCTTGGTTGCTCCCCGTGTCTAGAAGCCAGCCGGGATCATATACATCTTTCTTTCTAGAACAGGCCCTGGCAACTTGGACGGCACAAACAGGCCATACTTCATTCTAACCACCAAGAATTCTTTCTGTTGGATCATGAAGCAAATGAAAAACTCTCAAATCTAGCCTCTGTTGATGGAGAATCGGCCCTTCCGACCTGCCGCCCTGGAGAACTGACACTACAAATTTAACAGGAGCCTAGAGCATTCAGAAGCTGTCTGGAGGGAGCTCCTGGCCGCCCTCGGGGCTATATGGCCTCCCTGAGCAGGACTGGCCCATCCAAGAATGGCAGGGCAGTAAGTCAAGAGTCCGGAGGGATGACCCCTGACCGCCCTCCCCTGACACAGGTGGCTTTGGGACATCCTGACCGAGTGGGCTTCAGGGTAACAGCCTACCTGTGAAGTGGGGCCTCGGGAGGAGAACTTTTAAGAAGGCAAGGTGGGCACTGGCACACATATTCCAACCACAGGACATAGTCTGCACTCCAGAACCAGGAGCTCCAGTGGGAACGCGTCTTGAAGATCGAGTCCCTGCACCTGCTGGGGATCCCGTGCGGCCAGACGGGAATTCTGTTATAAAACAAAGCCATTCCTCAGAAAATGGGTTTGATCACCTGCGCCTCTTCTCTACCTGCTCTTTTTCATCGCAACAGCCCAACTGCATGGCCTTGAATTCTGTATTTCTGTGATAGAATGGAAGAGAAGTCTAGACTACTGAGCATGAACAGAACTTGGAAAGAGCGTTTCCAGTCCAACTCCAACTTCTTGGCAAACCTGTACCCAAATCATCACAGCCACTTGCTTCCATTTCGAAATGTCTTTAGAAATTACGCTCAGATCAGTACTCAGCAGGTGCCTAGTTCGTGCAGGTAGCCAAGGCTTCTGAGGCTGCAGTGAAATAAAACATCCACGCGCTGCCTGGGACTGCCCTGCCGGGAAGCTGTTGGTTTCCTTCCTCACCTACAGAGCAGGACTCTGCGTCTCCGAGCGGTGCAGCAACTTGTCCGAGGACGCACGTAAGCGCTGACAGCCGGCCCAGCGGGGCTGAAACCCACTTCTTTCACCTCCAGATCCCAGATCCCTGTTCTTGTTCTCTTTTTTCCCAAGAAAGTTTACCTTTTGAAAATCTAGTCAAGAAAAACAGGAGAACAATGTTCTTCTATATAGTGTAACTAAGAAATTCAAAATGTCACACATTTTAAAAGTTCTCTTTTCACGATGAGAAGAGCTGAGGTTTGGAAATGATAATGGCTAGGCCAGTCGGATTGAAAGGAAAAAGAGAGTCAAGCCACTAAGGGCTATACCAGCTATCTTTGTCTTGTTAAAAAACTCAATTTTACATTTAATTATTTTTTTATCAAAGGAATACTTGTTTGAAGTAATGTTTACATACAGAGATCTCCTATTCCACATGCACTGCTTTCCCCAGAGACATCCATCCTTCACAGGTGTAGGGCTTCCCCCTGGCATTTACCTCTATAATTGAATATTATACAGCTGTTTCTTAAAATATCAGTTGTAGACATTATCCATTGACTTTGTGCCACAGGAGAGAAGGACTTCATTTTTCCACACCACTGCCCACATTTCTCTCCTTTTATCCCAGTGACATATTTATAAAATAAATTTTGGCAAAATCAATAATCAGCACTTATACACTGAGCCAAATGGTAAATTACGACCAACCTCCTTTCTTGTACAATCTTTTGTTTTTCCTAGAATTAATAATTGCTTCATCTTTTTCATTTCCCTGGTTTTCCGTGAACCTCTCACGCTTTTCTTCAAATTTTCCAACATGTCTCAATACTGCTTGCTATGATTTCAAGCAAATCCTCATTCCCTTTTATTTCCTTCTTCTTTCCTTAAGAATTTTCACTCCAGAGGCTCTCTGTTCAAATGTCCCAATGTTACTGGTTGCTCTCTCTGCAGGTTTCATGACATCCTGGGGATTCTCTTCTCTAATCTCTAATTTTGGTTCCCTTCTTTCCTGGATCATAGACCTCATTTCTTGATTTCCTTTCTTTTTTTTTTTCTAGACAATATCTTAGAGTACATTCCTGAGAATGGGAGGTAAACTTTTTGAATTTGAATTTGTAAAGATAAAATTCTTGAATGATAAGAATGTCTTTCTTCTACTTCACATGTATTCCAAACTTTGGTTGTATATAAGATTCTTAGGTGAAAGTCATTTTCCTTCAGCATTCTGAAGGCATTGCTGTCATAACCCATCTGAGCCTTTGCCCTACTTGCAAGCTGACAAGCCGGCCTGCCACAGTTCTGTGGAGGCTGGCAGAAGACACAAGACCCCTGGGTCAGAGCTAAAGGATAGTTTATTACTCACAGTGATGGGAGGAGCCAGAATATCAGCAGTTTTTGCACTGGTTCCCCTAACCCCAGTTCTCACAGGGACAGAAATAGGGCCAAGTGACACCTGCCCACACAAGGGGGGTTGGATGACAGCAGAGGAACCCTGAGCTTAGGAAAGCTAAATCTTTTATAATGGGCATGTCTGCTTTTTGCTCTGGAGGGAAACACTATTGGGCCGTCTTCCAAAGCTGTTCACTGTACAAACATGCTTGAAGAGATAGTCTAAAACAAGGAGCCATCATTGCCTCCCTCACAAGACCTTCAGAGACACAAGGTGGATCGTCTGCTGAAACTTGTTTCCTTGCCTTCTGGCTTGCACTGCCATTCCCGAGCTTCCACTGACATCAGTGCAGTCATTTCCTTTAGTTTCTTGCCTTTTTTTTCTGCCTCCCTGGAAGCCTTTGGACCATCTCCTTATACCTGGTCTTCTGATACTTCCAAATATCAATTTGGAGATTCTTATATCCTACATTTCTGGAGATTTCTGATACTATTTCTTTAGTTATTAGATGGTTTCTTTCTCCCTCGTACCCCCTTATGGAATTCCCTAGTTTTCTTTTGATTTGTTTTTTGGTTTGTTCTCTGTCTTGTAGTTTGGAGGGTTTCCTCAAATTTCCTACCCACTGTGGTTGTAAGGGTATATTTAAGAATGAGACACTAAAACAGGCTGAAATTCTGTGTGCGTGGACAGGGCATACCACCTGGTGAGCTGAAGCATAGGGTGATCAAAAGTGATCTGGCCTTTTCTTTGTGGAGGGATCGCATGGTCAAAATCAGTAGGTGTTTGCTCTTGGTTCCTCTGGTTTCTTTAAAGAGCAATCTAATGTCAAGCTTGGATTTCTGGATGTAAGTCAGGGGAAGAGAGCTGAGGCTACCAAATTTCAATAAGCATATTTCTGGGAAGGAAAGGAAATGAATATGTGTGATAAACCAACTCTCCATAACCCTTGTGTCCTCACAGTAGTCCTATCCCCACCCCCACTGTTTTAGGGGGTGGGCCTTAGCTCAGAGCTTGAGACTTTAATTATGGTGTAGAGGAAATTCACTAGAAATTGATCAAATCAGCAGGACGTATGAGTCAAGTACTCACTGACTCACACTAACTGTGCCCTCTCATGCAAACATTGCCAGTCTTAGCGGGTCTGTCTGGCGGGGGGCGGGGGGAAGATCTGGTGCAGGACATTCTCAAGAGAGTTCCTGAGGTCCTGGTGAAAACATTTCTGCATGGAGCTTTCTGAAGAAAACGACTGCTTTCCTTTTTCTTTTTACATCATTTGACCTTGGTTTCTTGATCCTCAAGGTGGTGTTTACCCTTCTTTTTAAAAACTTTTCTTCACAAAGTGTTTGTGAACTCATCACACTCACTTTCTGAGCTCCGTGCAGACCTCCTGCCTCTTGCTAAAACTTTGTTAAGTCGTAAGTTTCAAGGTCACTTCCTTAGTCGTCACCCGCACGTGTACGCACGGAGCGGGAAAGCCCATAATCTCTTCCAGCAGGGCATGTGACTTACTCTACCTGAATCTCAGAGGCTGGGGCCTGGGAATCTGTATTTTTAGAAAGTCTGCTAAGTGATTCTGGTGTCCTCCTAGTTGACAGGGATCTGCATACTCTTGCCTGAATTTGGAGTTCTGATGACCTACACCACATGTCCCTGGTGCAGACTCTCTGCCCACTTGAACCTTTGCCAATCCACTGCCCTGGCTGGACAGAGCCTGAACGCCCAACCCTAAACTTTGCATCACGCTCCAATTATGGTCCTCCCACCCTGACTCTTTTCTGTCTTCACCCTGGCCCCCGGTCTCAGGTTGGCTTTGTGGACTCACTTGCCCTCGCCAACACTCATGTCCTCCCTTCCCCCTCCCCCACTACCCCACCACTACCCACACACCCACATCCTAGTATCTTGCCCCACTTTGTCTGGACCATCCGGATCTGCCCATGCCACAGGTCCTGTAAATAGAAAGGATGCTATTGGGTGTTACAATATTCAGTCTAATGAGAGATGCAAAGAGCAATGAGGAGGAAGACATGGCTTCCTGTTGGCATTGCAGGGGGTACCACACTGAAACAAGATTTCAGCCAGGCTTTTTGTATATTCATAGAAGACAGTGAAGTCAAATCTAGAAAATACTTACTAAATGCATCCTGCTCTTACAGTACAGGTACAACTATAATTACTGTTCCTACTGATAATCATGTATGTTATTGAATCCCTACTCTAAGATAAGCCCTGCATATGTGTGTGTGTGTATACGTATATACCTGTATATATATTTACATATATTGTTTGAGATTTTTCAACAGCCCTAAAAGGCATGATTGCCCCCATTTTAGAGATGTGAGAAATGACGCACAGAGAATCGTTCTCTCAAGACTAGTAAGTGCTCAAAGAAAGCCTGGCAGCCCAGTCTCCTGACTGGTTTCTTTTCCCCTTGCCGTTTGCTCCTGCCGCTTCCCTGTAATTAAAGAATCAGCTCCTCCCTTTGAGAGGAGCAGCCTTCCCTCTCTCTTCCCAGGGAAACATCTGCAAATAAAACTCAAATCAAATCACTCCGTGTCTCCCCCTCAGCATGGAGACCGCAGGCTCCTCCCTCGAGGGTGTCCATTATTCCGGTAGGTGAAGTGTGGCTAATCGTGACAGTGGTATGGGGTGGCCAGGAGAGTGGTGTGAAACGGGGGGTGGCGCGGAGAGGCTGCAGGCCCATTTCCCTCAACACCCTTTCTTTTCATCCCCCACAGCTGTCTGAGGCATTTGCTCAAAAGCTGAAAACATTCATGGTTCGATGCAGCCCCAGATCTGAATTACTCTGTAAAAATTAAGTGCTTTTAGAGTTAGGCAAGCAAGAAAATATTTGACTTTTATTCTAATGAAAGCCATTGTTAGCATTTAAGGTACAGAAAATAACCATATGTTTGCACCTCAGACTCTAGGCTTTGCCAGCATGCTGGGGTATGCAGCCTTTCGAGTGCACAGTACATGAAAACCGAGGTTTCTGGAAAAGTTAAACTACAGGATATTATTTAACTCTTGACAGGAATGCCTCTGTACAGGAATTCCAGCTGTTTGAAAACCTGAATCCTTCATCAGGCCCCACCACTTGCGGGCAGAACCTCTCTGCAGCTCAGTGTTCGTGTCTGTAAAATGGAGAGATGTTGGCTAAGGGTCCCCCGCCTGTGCTGTGAGGCTGGCATAGGGGCCAGGGGGAGGCTGGCCGGTGGGGGGAGGAGGAAGTTCTGGTCTGGAAGTGGTACCCCAGGTGGTTGGGGGACCAGCCTCCCACCTAGCTAAGCCACACACCGTCTGCCCTTCGCCGCCAGCAAAATATGAGCCGTTCTGTTATCCTGCACAGTATCGCCCTGCCGCCCTGCCATTCGGTTAAAAGTAAAGCTCCTGAGTACGTTTTAATTTCTGATCATTAGTTACAAGATCTTCTTGTTAATTCTGATTCAGCAGATTTTGCTGAGACAGCTCTGTTTTTCCCTTTTATTTTGGTCGTGCCGCACAGAGCCTGTTCAGACAGACAATAAATCTGGGTGGCCAGCCTCCCTCCTGGGGTGAATCACAGGCAGCTCTGTAAAGGACACAGCCCACAGGGTGGTGACAGGGAAGGGTCCTCCTCCCAGGCTTCTTTACAGGGGACTCGGGGGGACCTTTGGGATTCTGGCCCCAGGATACAAACCTGCCCCTGGATTACATCAGGGATAACGAGCTTCCCCCCAGAGCTCAATAGCAGGCAAATCAGGGGGGAAAAAATAGAACAACCCAGGACAACTCAGCAAAATCAGTTCCTGCTTTCTGCTGCTTTTATGAGATCACAGGTATCCTGCGTCTGAATTTGCTGTAGCTGTATCTAACCTGGAGGCACCAACAGAATTTCACAAGCGGCAAAATCGGTTTGGGGCCCTGCACTTCCTGCTCCTTTCCTTCCCCATGTAACTCTCTGTGGCCACCACCAGGGGTAGGTTTGTTGCTCTCCTTAGTCTGGTAGGTAACCCCCTCCTGACCTTGGACCTAGGACAGCAGTGAACTCAACCATGCCAAAATGTTGTTCGGGTCAGTTGTAATACCCTTCCCAGGATCCAGGGGTATTTTTAGACGTTCTTGAGAAGAGCTAACACTCTTGGAGGTTTTAGCTTGTGCCAGGCACTCTTCATAACGCTTTTTATATATTAACTCACTGAAATGCCATATCAACCCTATGAGGTAGGTAAAATTATTATCCCCAGATACAGATCAGGGAACTGAGGCACAGAAAGGTTCAATAGCTCTCTGTAGTCACCCTTGTAGTGAGTGGCAGAGCTGGGATTTTGTCACCAGTTCCAGAGTCCATACCCTTAGCAATTGCCCTTTACTGGTGAAACTTGATTTTGTTACAAGATATTGCCGGAGTGGCCTGATGGCAATAGCAAGACAGCTCCCCGTCTCAGGGGAGAGAGAGGACCTGCGTTAGACCTATGACAGGAATGAGATTGGAGCTGGAGGAACAGACCTCACTGGTCAGCCAACAGGAAGTCCTATCTAATGGCATCCAATCCAGGGCAGGATGTAACAGCTCAGACAAGCAACCCACATCATGGAAGCTGACTAGAATGGAAGGGTGTTCCAGATCGACAGAAAATCCAGGGCAAGGAACACTGAGCTGTGCAGCCATCAGGGACCACTGGCAGCAGGCGACAGGACCCACGATGGACCCCACGCTGAGGTGGGCTTGAGTGCAGGAGTGAAGAGTAAGTCAGGAATCCCTGCCTCACGTCATATACAAGAAATGACCCCAACACAGACCAATGACACAAATATAAGGGCTAAAACCCTAAAACTCCTAGAAGAAAACATAGGGTAAATATTCATGGCCTCATTTTTGGTAATGACTTCTTGGCTAGGACACCAAAAACACAGGCAACACGAGAACAAAAATAGATAAATTGGACTACATCAGAATTCAAAACTTTTGTGCATCAAAGGGCACCATCAAGGTGAAAAGACAACGTACAAAATGGGAGAAAATATTTGCGAGTCGTATATCTAATAAGAGCCTGGTATCCAGAATATATAAAGAACTCTTACAACTCAACAACAAAAGGGCAAACAATCCAATTTAAAAATAGAGGAAGGAATTACATCAACATTTCTCCAAAGAAGGTCTACAGATGGCTAACGAGCACACAAAAAGATGTGCCATATCGCTAATCATTGGATAACTATAAACCAAAAGCATGAGGCAATAGCCCTTCATACCTACTGGGATGGCCATCATCAAAAAAACAGAAAACAAGTTTGGACAGGGATGTGGAGAAATTGGAACCCTCATACCTTGCTGGTGAGACTGTTAACACTCATTTGCTGCAGGAAACAGTTCGGGTGTTCCTCAAAAAGTGAAGCCTAGAGTTTATCGTAGGACCCAGGCATTCCACTCCTGGGTATATGCCCCAGAGAAATGCAGACAGCTACTCACACAAATACACGCGCACGCGTATTCACGGCAGCCCTATTCATCACAGCCAAGAATGGGAATGATAGGAACGTTCCGCAGTGGATGAATGGATACACAAATTGTATTACGTGTGTACAATGAGACGCTATTCCACGTAAGAAGGACTCTAGCGCCAATGCATGCTACAGTGGGGACGAAGCTCGAAACCACGATGTGAAGTGAAAAAAGCCAGACACAAAAGTTCTCATATTGTGTGCTTCCATTTATATGAAATATCCAGAATAGGTAAATCCATAGAGACAGCAGATTGGTGGTTGCCAGGCAATGTGGGGAGAAGCAAATGAAAAGTAACTGCTTAATGGATATGGAGTTTCCTTTTGGAGTGATGAAAATGTTTTGGAACAAGACAGTAGTGGTTATACAACATTACGGATGTACTAAATACTACTGAATTGCTCACTTGAAAATGGGGAATTTTATATATTGTGAATTTCACCTCAATTTAAAAAAAAGAAAAAGAATGTTAGTCCCCTAGAATAACCATGGCACCAGGCAGGGACCAAGACAGGTTCCCAGGTACTTGAACAGAGGTATGAACGATGGGGGCCAAGTGTTCGGTGCTGGGCGGAGGCCCAGGAGAGAGGGTCAGGTGTGGGGCAAAGCCAGCAGGGGAGAGGGACTGTGCCTAGCTGGGCAGGGAGGAGTCTGGGATCCCTTTCCAGGTGGGAGGTTACCCCCCTTCCCCCGCAAGGAGAGCGAAAGCCAGTAACCCGGGGACAGAGCTTCCTGCGATTCGGGCATTTCTGGCCTCCCTCCCTCAAGTTGTATTAGCCTGGAGGCTTAGATGAATGCATTTGGCTGATAATGGATCCCGAACACAAAGAAACGAGCGGGAGGAGCGGGGAAGGAGGGAATGTTCTGTTGTTGTTTAGAAAATGAACAAAACAGCTGGAGGTAAAGCTTTTGTTACAGGCTGCCATCTCTGATTCATGTGCCTTTATAATCCTGACTGCGGTTTGAGTGAGCCAGGAAGAGCGATTAGGGCCTCTCGCCGCTGCACCCGCCAGCATGGGGTTTATTAGGAGGAGACGCCGTTTAGCAAGGGCAGGAGCGCGCTTGTCATCCGCGGAACAGGCCACCGCCTGGACAGAGGGCCCCCCGCTCCTCCTCGGGTGCCCAAGGTGGCATGTTGGCAAAGTGTGAGGCCCGACTGAGGACCTCCGGCTGCTAGCAGGGACTGGGGTGGGGGGTGGGGGGTCAAGCCTGAGCGGAGCCTGGCTTTGAGGGCAGTGAGTGGGAGCCCACTACCTTCCCTCTTGACCATCAGCTAGGAGGGGCAGGGAGGCCAGGAATTTCTGAAAAGGGACAATAGGCCTTGCACACCTCCACACACCCCTCACCCCTGCTCCCGCCCTCCCCCACTCCTTCCTATGCCTCTCCTTCTTCTCACGTACCCTCAGGCTGCCTTTGGCCCACAAAGCTTTCCAAAACTGTCCACTTCTCTACCCAGACTCTAAAGCCAAGCTGAACGCTGCTGTTCCAGGGCGAGGGAGACTCCCTCGCCACCTCTTTCTGGGACTGCGCTGGTCCCTCCATGATGGGTCCTTTTCTTCTCCCCCACCTGCTGCCATCCTACCCTGCCCGGAAGGCCAGCTTGCATGGTCTCCGCTTTGAAGTCTTTCTTGATTGCCCACCCAGATGTGCTCTCCCTACCTCTAAATAACCTAGAACCTGCTTGTGTCTCTCTGAAGTCTTCCCCTGTTCTGTCTCAAATTATGGTTATTTCTGGATTTGTCTTACGCTCTCCGGTAGACTGTATGGGTCCACCTCTGAATCATCTCCCAGGGCCTAGCACACAACAGGTGATATGGGATTGAATGAAGGAATACAGAAATGAATGAATCCTTCCCACCCGATCAAGTGGAAGAGTCTCCAAGACACTGCTGACACATCCAGGAATCCCTGGGCCACCCACTGTGGCTCATGGTGCAGAAAGCCCCTCTTCAGTGTTTTACTGAGAAAGTATGCGTGGAGGAAGGAGGACAGAGCCTCGGGGGCCAGGCTCTCTAGCTCTCTGGGAAGTACCCTGGCCTTCTACTATCCCATCAAAGGGGCCTGGACTGGAAAGCAAAAATAAAGGGTTGGATGAGTCCCTTTTTATTAAAACTGAGGCCGACTTAGTCCTAGACAGGCGGGGACTTCTGTTATATAAGCCACTGGGGAAGGGGAAAGAGCCAGGAGCAGGCACAGATGAGGGCAGGCAGCAGGCGTGCCAGGCACAACAGCCTCCCGATTCCTGTCACCTGCCCCAGGGCAGGAGAAAGCCAGGTGGAGTTGGCAGTCCATGAGGCAAGGAAACGGCTGGTAGCATGTCGGGCCCCCAGCCAGGTGAGCCGGGACTCTTGGTGGGGGTGCTCTCAGCACAGGACAAGGGGCAGCTGCTCCTCTCCCCCATAAAAGGAGCCGCTCCAGCAGACCAGGGAGGGGCAGGCCCCAGCAGAGCAGCCCCAGGCAAAGGATCTGCCCCGAGCCCAGGCAGAGGCCTGATAAGTGTGGGTGGGTTGACTCCTGACCCTGGGGGAGCTACTGGCTGATGCTGGGTGCCCGGCTGGGAGCTGGGACTGGTTCAGCTCTGATGGGGCCAGGCTTAATGCTCACTGCAGATCTGGACTGCTGGCGAAGGCAGGGATTGCCCCCAGCACCCACCCCCATGACCTTTCTTCCCTTGAGCCCTTTTCTCCCACCCTGAATTCTGAGAAACAAATCAGGAAGGGAGAGAATCGGACCAGCAAAGGGGGGTGGGGGTTGGGAATGATGGAAGAGTAACAGAGGCTGATGTAGGTACTCAGGACCTAAAATGTGTATACAGTTTGGTGGGATTTCTTGAAAAATGACAAATGCAGCCCTGGGTATTGAGCCTTGCCAGTGATCATGCCAGAGAGTGGCTGAGCCTAAGCTTTAATCCTCCCTCGGGAAATCAGCCTCTGCCCAGTCTGGAACAATTGTATAGACGAGGTGGGGGTGGGGGGCTAAGGTGTCCCGTAGAAGTACAGGCAGCCTCCTCCCAGCTCGTATTTCTCTCTCTTCTCTGGTGAACCTGGCTGGGCTCCCCAAAATGCCTCCCTCCCAGCCTCCCCCCCTCTTCCAATTAAAACATCTATTCTGTATTTCCTGCATGCAGCACCCTTAATATTAGGTCTGAAAACAATTTGCAATCAGTTGTACTAATTAATCTAATTGAATTTAATTTCCCTTTCTTGGTGTTAGGGGTGAGCGAACTCCATATGCTGACTTATGTAAAGCAATATGCAAATTTGTATCTTGAGCCCAGAGCCCTGCAAATGTTTTTGATTACAAAAAGGCTGTGCTGAGGCCCTCGGGAAATGAACCACCGCAGTTTCTGGCCTGACACCCCTGTCTTCCAGCTGCCTGGGCACAATATCCCCTCACTCTGCCACTTGTGGCTTGGTCACCCTTGCTCCTACCCCAGACAGCACTGTTGGGTCCCTCCAAGGGGTTCTTAGAACCCCGGATACCATATTTTCACTTTAACTCTTCAGAATCTGGGTTCCTTCCCTTTCTTAGGCTGCTACTCCTTCTCCCTCAGCCTCCCATTAAGCTCAAGAATGGATTCTCGCTTTGGCTGGAAAGTCTGAAGAGCCCCCAGTTGGTGAGCCATGCACTTGGGGAGGTGGTGGGTAGTGCTCTGCGGCTGCCCCGGAGCCCTCCAGCTGAGGGCAGGGGTGGGGCTTGGGTGGGGAACCCGGTGCAGGGACACCAGGCTCGTGGCCCCAAACAGCCCTCAGCTCCCGTGGAGAGGGAGTGGTTTCCCCCATCCTGGCAGTAGAGCAGAAGGGCGTGGTTAGGCCCGGCCAAGTCCCACAGTCCCTTGCAGAGCCCTGCCCCCAAGAGCTACCACGCAGAGAGGTGCTGGGGACAAACACGGACACCCAGGCTGTCAGTCACCGAAGGGCTTGCGTCCCTGGTGCTTTCACTCTGTTAAAACCTAATGTCTTAATTTTGGGTTTGCTTCAAAATAACCCAGGGTGGGGAGAGGGGGATTGCACCGAGTAGGAAAAAAAAAAAAAACACAAGATGAGCCACGAGTTAAAAATTGTTGCAGCTAGCTATGTAATGGCTCATTGGGGTTTATTAGACTTTTCTATTTCCACACGTGTTTGAAATTTTCAGTCCTAGTTCTGAAGCTGGTTCTAAGAGCTGGCTTTTTGCTTCCACTCGAGTGGGAGCTTACAGTGGGAATGAGAAAGAGAAAGGAAGCTTTACTGTCAGCTCCTGCCGTGCGGATACCAGTGTGGACAGAGGCTCTGTCCTCCTCCCACCTCCCCAGGCAGGGTAAGGGAGCCACAATGTGGGGTGCGCAGGGGCGTGGGGGCAGCGCGGTCCCAGCCACCTGCTGGCCCCGTGTCTCCATGGGTCCATTCATTTGGCCAGGGAAAAACAACGATCCTAGCAGCAGGTTTCAGACGGCAAAACAGCAATGAAATGGACCAGGCTGTGGGGGACATACTGGAAAAGTAGGAGACTAAGGGGAGGAAGACCCACTAGGGGAGGTTTGCAAAGTTTTGGCAAGAGAAAAAAAAATGTGAGGGTTCGAATAGAGCAGAGCTCACGGCTGTGGAGAGGAGGAAGACAGATTAGAAATACTCTCAAAACAACACGTAGCCCATCTGGGAGAGATGAGCAGGCAGGACTCCGTCTGCTCCAGTGTGCTTAAATGGGTGGTGATGTCATCACCTGAGACCAAAAATCCAGGTCGGGAAGAAGGTTAGGGGGTGGAGAGGAAATGCAATTCTTTTCCCCTCAGACTTCATTCTGGGCACAGTAAGAACCCAAACGGAGTTGTCCAAGGAGGTTGGGAATATGAACGTGGAGCCTCAGGATGAAGGGAGAGCAGGAAGGAAAACCATGCAAGTCATTGGCGGATCAGTGACAGCCCAGTGCACGAGGACATTGAGGCCAGCCCGGGAGAGGATCCAGGGAATTCCAGTGTTCGTGGCGCGGGAGGAGAGAGAACATCAAAGGAGCACTTCAAGTGGAAGAAAGGGAATCGGGAGCTCTGATCGTGGCAGCCAGGAGACGAGAGAATTCCGGAAACAGAGTATATGATGCCGCATCCTGCAGAGAAGACTCATACAATGAGGTCCACACAAGATTTCACACAAAATTTGTGCGCTGGGTTTCCCACAAAGAGGTCACCATCGACCGTGGCAAGAGAGAGGAATTTGTGTGACTGCAGACATCCCTGGCACTCCAAAGTTACACAATACTTAAAAAACCATTAGAAAATAGTGAAAGCAATTTCCAAGCCTAGGTCTGTTGTGCATGAAATCCATATTCTTTCTAAATCCAACCTTCCCTCCAGTATATTAAATACACCTGAGACGTTATTCAGAGTTCTTCAAGAACAATGAAGAATTTTCCAATTTAGCCTCTGAAGGGACGAAGAGTTTATTAGTAAGAATAAATCCAGCTGAGAAGGTAGAGAGTAGAAGACAAGGACTGATGAGTTAAGGAAACTGAAAGGGGCCCCGGGGCGCCTTCAGCCCCTTCATCCTTGGTATAGGACTTCACTGCCCCATTGCCAATTTTTGTTTTTTCCTACACATCGTTCAACATTTCATTTAACCAAAATGCATTAAGGGTTCACTAGGTGCCAGGCACATACCACAGGCTGAAGATTAAAAAAAAAAAAAAAAGTGGTTAAGACAAATCCTAGCCATTAAGGAGCTAGTGTCCGGTAGGGAATTTGGAAGCCTGCGTGGGGATTTTATCACAGAGACGCAGAGGTGTGAGATGGTGTGGCTGAGAAGGTTACACAGAGCTGAGCCCCAGTCCCCTGACCTAGCCAGGCTCCCTCTCGGGACGCTGCTGCCTCACCCAGCCTCTCCAACAGAGGCTTGTACTTCCCATGGGCATCTTACTTACTAATCAGGAAATGTGCCGAGGTTTCAGAGGAAGCCAGCTATAGACATCAAAATCCCTGTCTGCATAGCATGCTACCTTGCTGGGAGTAGAGTTTACCAAAGGCCCTTTATTAAAAGTCCTCATTCTTCTCTGGCCTTCCCCAGACTCAAACAAAACCTCCCCCTAAGACTGCTATGCCCTGTGTGGAACAAGGGGCGTCTCAGCCAGATCTGTGGGGCCACAGAGGGGTCCTCTGCTGCCAGGTGTCTGAGCGCCTGGATTCCTGCTCTGTTTTGTAGCTGTCCTTGCTTGCTGTTTCTGGGGATGATCGTGGTCGTCTGGCTTCTCTGCATGCAAGAGAGATCAGATGATGGAGAAAAGCCCCATCTCTGTGCACACATGGTGACACGTGCAGAAAAGTGCCCGGGGTGGGGAGGGGTATTGAAAGTCTTGGCAGGAAGAGAAAAGCTGAGCCATCTCCAACTCCCTACCCTTTGAGCCATATCTCAAAATTGAAGAAGAGGGTAAGGGGCCCAGGGGCCAGTGCTGCAACTATCATGGGGAGAGTGAGGTACGGACTTCAGGCACAAAATTTAAGGGAGTGCCAAGAATTCAGTAATCAAGATAAATCATATTTGCCCTGAACTAGATGGGAAGTGCTGAAGGTGTCTTTCTAACCATAAAATCCAGTTGAGTTTCCTTCTCCCACCTAAACCTTCCACCCTGTTCCCAAATGCAGCAAGACAGCTCTTTACCGTGCCCCTCTGCCTTGGCCCTGCCCAGCATGCCTGATCTCTTCCCTGCCCCAGGACCTTTGCACTTGCTGATTCTGCCATCTGGAGCTTCCACCAGCTCTTTTTGTAAGAGACTTTACTATCACCCTGCAAGTGTCAGCCCAAATGCCCCCCTGGAACACTTCCCCACCCACAGGATTTAAAATAGGCCTCCCCCATGTAGGGACAATCACACTCCCCTCCCTACTTCTCCTAGTGCACATTTCACGATGTATAATTATCTTGTTCACTATCTCTGTGGCTAGACTGGAAGCTCCCTGTAAGTGGGAACCTTGCCTGTCATCTCTGTGGTACTGCTGACCCAAATACAGCACCTGACACATAGGAGGTGCTCACCAAATATTTGTCACCTGAATGGTTGAGTGGAATTCCGGTTCAGGTGTGGCCTCCTCTGCTGAGGCTCCCAGCATGCGTGTCCTCACTAAGGCCACCACGGAAGCCACCGCTTCGTTCTCTGTGTCCTCAGAGGGCTCCGTGGGCGGTTTTATTACGACATTCCGGCTGGTGGCGCACACAGCAGCTCCTCCAGTAAATGCCGACCTCTGGGAGGTCAGGCACTGAGTCTTACTCGCCACCATATCCTTGAGCCTAGCACAGGGCCTCGCACAGGGCCTGACAAGAAATGCTCAGATGAACGTGAGGAAGCGAATCTATGTCCAACCAGGGCAGCCAGGTTCACGATAGATGTGTTCTGGAAAAAGTGAGGTATAATTACGATCTGTAAATTGAATAATATTTTAATGGCAGGAGGGAAGTGCACTGCCTGAGGGGACCCTACGGAGAGTCTGACTGGAGAGAGAGAGAGCATCACCCCCATTTTTAATTCTGGATTTTCAGAAGCTAGGTGAGGTTTGTCCTGTGCCCGCGCACATTCTCCAGAGCTTTCAGATGAGTCCTCAGCCCTGCGGAGGTTATTGTCAGACCCTGTAGAACTTGGTCCTTACCCCCATTTGTGTACTTTGGGGGGATCCTTATGATGATCTGAGCTCCCTGTCGTTTTTTCCTTGCCTGTGAAAACACAGGCTTCTGGATACCCTCTTGTCCACGGAGAGGCCTGGTTTGATCTCCACTCAGCAGAAATAGCTGGCATCTTGGAACAAACCAAATACCTATGGTTTCTGAACGGACTGGCCCAGCACCGGGAGAGCTGGGCCCACGTCAGGCGGCCACGTTCACAGAGCCCACGGTTCGCTATGGTCTTTCTGTGGCTTTCTGGCCCCCTTGGACCCTGTCCTCCTCATTTCATGGCTCTGACTTTTCCATCCCTTGTGGATTGAATTGTGCCCCCCCCCAATTCATATGTTAAAACCCTCCCCCGAATATGACTCTATTCAGAGGTAGGGCTTATAGGAGGCGATAAAGGTTAAAGGAAATCATAAAGGTAGGGCCTTAATCTGATAGGAGCGTAGCCTCTTAAGAAGAGGACGAAACCCCAGAGCTCTCTCTTTCTGTCTGTGCACTCACAGAAGAAAAGCCGTGTGAGGACCCAGCGAGGAGGTGGCCCTCTGTAAGCCAGGAAGAGAAGCCTCACCAGAAAACAGCCCTGACGGCACCTCAATCTTG
The DNA here is from genome assembly GCF_024610735.1 of Ursus americanus. Classification (NCBI taxonomy): domain Eukaryota; kingdom Metazoa; phylum Chordata; class Mammalia; order Carnivora; family Ursidae; genus Ursus; species Ursus americanus. Next base: position 62,107,582 of record NC_142133.1, read on the forward strand.
GACTTCTGGTCTCCAGAACTGTGAGAAACTAAGTTTTGTTGTTCTTTGTTTTTTGTTGTTGTTGTTTTTATTTATTTTATTATGATATGCTAGTCACCATACAGTACATCATTAGTTTTTGATGTAGTGTTCCATGATTCATTGTTTGCGTGTAACACCCAGTGTTCCATGCAATATGCGCCCTCCTTACTACCCTTCACTGGGCTAGCCCATCCCCCCACCCCCTCCCCTCTGAAACCCTCAGTTTGTTTCCAGGAGTCCATAGTCTCTCATGGTTCATCTCCACCTCTGTTTCCCCCCCTTCATTTTTCCCTTCCTTCTCCTAATGATTTCCACTGCCCTTAGTGTTCTGTTCTGACACCTCAAGCAGACGGAGACACCAGCCTGCACCGTCCCCAGTGCCTTACAGGTAGACAGCTGGGGAAGGTAGAGAGGAGGGCTGGCGCTCTACATCTCCCACCTAAGTGGATTTCTTTCCCAGTACCCAGCTACCACCCCCACCCAGGGCAGCACTCAGCTCAGTGGGTGCAGAGGAACATGGCGGCTTAGTGACTGAGATTGTCCGGAGTCCCCAGTTTCAGTTCTGTGTGGCTCAGTGGAAGATACTTGCAAAGCCAGTCAGATTCAGACTCAGATATTAGGACTCGCTGAGTGCCTCTTATAAACCAGGGACACTGTCGGGCAGATCCATGTGTGTGCACATGCTTGGCATCATGGGTAAGATAGTCGGGAAATGGAATCCAAGCTTACCCTTACTGGCTGGGTTCAAGGCACCTGTATTTGTTTGCTATTCCCACAATAATTCTGCCCCATGGACCATCTGAAATGTAATGGGTTAGAACAGTAGTTATTCGATATTGCTCCAGTGAGCAAGGGCAAACCCTAGTGGTTAGAGGAGTCCTGTCCCACCTTTCCACCCTCTCTTCTCTCTCCTGTAGCCATGCCGGGCGACTACCTCCACCCACACGCACATTTGCCCTATGATGGGATCTGCAACCCCCATAGCCGAGAGTCTTCACCTCTGCTCTCCGTTTTTGGTCACGTGAGAACTCGAGAAAGAACTCAGGTTCCTCTTTTGTTGAGCTCTTCCTGTGTGCCCCACGTCATGCTAGCTGTTATTTTCACCCAGCTTATTCTGTCCACAGCACAATACCCTTTCGTTGTGGCTGTTTTCAAGGTGGAGAAACTGATTCTTATAAACCGACTATGGTGTGATGTGACATAGGTGTGACTGTGATGACCACAATTACGGTCTAGGTCTCTTGACTCCATGTTCAGTGATGTTTGTTCTATAAATGCCATGGTGAGAAAGTCTGTTTGCATTAAAATCATATATAGAACATTACAATAGGAAAAAGAGCCTAAGCGAATTGGTCTGGGGAAAGGAATGGTGTGTAGCCAGCAGTGAGGTCACAGTGTGAAGGTAGATACTACCTTGAAGTGATTTCTAATTCCATATTTATGTTTGTTCTTTGTAAATGTTCTCTCGGTTATCTTTTATGTTCTGTTTCAAGGGTGTGAAATAGGAACATTCTACCAGCCAGCTCAAATAGGTCATGAACAGAACAGATGTGGAAATGAGCTCAGGAGGAACAGCTTATAAATTAATAAGAAAACATAAATATGTCAATAGCAAAAGGGTGGAAGATATTAAACAGGCAATTTGCACACACACAAATACCACTGGTGTTTGGTTTTGGCAATAGTAGGGTATCTAGTTTTAGACTAACTATCCTCCAGGTAGACTTGTAAACTCCAGACGAACAACCAAAGAGCCAGTGGAAGGCCCTGGAAAATGATTACAAGGAGGCAGAAACTGGAGAAGGATTAACCCTTGCAACACAAGAATTGTGCTAGTGAGATTCACATTTATACGACTTTTCACCTGATAGCTCTTCCCCTGCACCCCAGATCAGGATACACAACACAGGGAAGCTACAACTGGACCAGGAAGCCACAGCCTTACAAGCTTAAGGAGCCAAAGGAGTGATTTCAGGGCTGCCAGAGCACTTGGGAAGTGAAGAGGAAATCTTGGAAAGGAGGGAGCCACAAAATGGAGAGATACAAGACATTCTTATAAATTCTGCCCAAATTCTTAATCGACCCCTGAATTGTACATGGGTCCCCAAAAAGCCCAGCTGGAAATTTAAAAGAACTGAACATATGCTGGCCCACAAAGTAAATCTCAATACATTTCATAAGACTAAACTCTTTCAGATTATGTTCTCTAATGACAACAGCATTAATTAGGAATCTAATATAAGATACATACAAAAGACTTAAATACTTAGAAATTAAATAGTACACTTCTAAATAAGTAATGGGCCAATGAAGAAAGCATGAGAAAATGAGAAAATATTTCATACTAAATAGTAATGAAAATATAACCTATCAAAACTTGTGTGACACATCTGAGACAGCCCTGGAGGGAAATTCACTGATGTAGTGTCTCTATTAGAAAAGAAGAAAGGTTTAAAATTAATGATCTAAGTTTCTACCATAAGAAAAATGAGCAAATTAAACCCTAAGTACATAGAAGAAAGAAAATAATAAAGATTTGAGCAGAAATAAATAAAATATAAAACAAACAATAAAGAAAACTAACAAAACCAAAACTTGGTTCTTTGTAAAGATTAATAAAATCAATAAAGCCCCTGGCAATACTGGTCAAGAAAAAAAAGAGAGAGAAAACACAAGTTACTGTATCAGGAAAACATAAATAATCTGTACTGAGGATCTGTTATCACTACAGATCCCACAAACATTGAAATAGTAAAAAGGACATATTATAAACAAGTTTATGCCAGTAATTTGATATCTTAGATGAAATGGACAAATTCCTTCAAAAACAAAATTTACCAAAACTGACACAACAAAAAAGAAAATCTAAATAGCCCTAGCTGTTAAAGACATTAGATTTATCTCAAACCTTCCCACCAAGAAAACTCTAAATTCAAATGCTTTCACTGTTGAGGTCTATCTATCAAAATTAAGGAACATGAAATGTCCATCTTCTATAAACGCTTACAGAAAACAGAGGATGAGGGAACATTCCCCACTACACTGTATGAGGTCACCATAGGCCTCCTCCAGAAATCTGACAAAGCTTTTACAGAAAAGAGAATTGCAGACGAATATCCCTCAGGAACATAGATATTAAAATCATAAGCAGACTATAGCAAGTCGAATCCAGCGAAAAGGATAATCCATTGTGACTAAGTGGAGTTTGTCCCAGGAATGCAAGGTTGTTTCAACCTTTGAAAATCAATGTATTTAACCACTTAAACAGAATAAAGGAGAAAAATAATCTAATCATCTCGATAGATGCAGAAAAAGAATTTAACAAAATTCAATACCCATTCATGATTAAGATACTCAGAAAATTAGGGAAAGTAACTTCTTCAGTTAAATAAAACACATGGACAAAAAATTTATGGTTTACATTGTACTTAATGGTAAACATTAGATACTTACTAAGCAAAGAGTCTACTGTTTCTGCAGGGAGTTTCCAGTAGAAACCTAGTGGGCCATGGGACAGTCATTAGTTGATTATTTAAGACTGCAGGAGGAAATGTTCTAAACTCATGTTCTCAAGCTGAAGTGTTTGCCTCTTCTTCAAACTGAAGAGACAGATATAGTGTGGAAAAATTCCATGTGAATGATGAGTTTGGACAGAAACATTGCTCCAAAAACTGTGTACAATGAGACCACTTAACCACTGTGTACAATGAGACCACTTAACCAAAATTTAAAATGCTCATGTCCTCAATCTAGAACATCCTCTTTTAGGTTTCTAGCCCACAGAAACAGGAATATGTACAAGGATGATCACTGTAGTGTTATCTGTAATGGGGGGAAAAACTAGAGAAAAATTAAATTCTATCAATAGACTTTTCCCTCCTACTATACGATACTATATAGCCATTTAAAAGAATGAATGCAATGACATGAAAAAATGTCCATAATATAGGTTTTTCTTGTTTTGGGTGTTTTTTCATAATACAGTTTTTTTATTTTAAAAAAGCAAGGTGGTACATAATATGTATAGTGTAAGCCCACTTTTATTAAGTAAAGGTCTTTAAAATTTATATATAAAATAAAAGCCTGAAAGGGTACATACCAAAATTCTGATCATACTTCACTTTGGGTGGTGGTCTTATAGGTGATTTCAATTTTCTTTACACTCTTACTTTCAAATTTTTCTGCAAGAAGCATTTTTTTAAGATGCGAGCCACCAGTTGGGCAAAATGAGTGCGATTATTCCCCTTCCTGGGAGGGAGGGGTGATTCCATTAGAAGCCCAGCTGTGTGACTTCGAGCAGGATACTTAATTTTCCTGAGGCTTTTACCTCATCTCCAATGACACTTATGATAATAGTGCATTCTGCAAAGCATAATTGTGAGCATGTGTAAGTCCCTCTGTGCTGGTATACATATCCCATATGGGTCCCCGAAAGTTTCGTGCGTCCATCAGTGAAGCTGGCAGAGCTTGGGCCCTCACACACACCACACCTCTCACAGGCTCATTCACTAATGATGCTTGAACACCTGCCAGGAATGGAGTCCTGTGGTGGATGCTTCACTGTATTTTTTTGAATCCTCCACAGAGCCCTGAAAGACAGGTGTAATTCAACATGCATTTTATTTTTTATTTATTTTTTTAAAAGATTTTATTTATTTATTTGACAGAGATAAGAGACAGCCAGCGAGAGAGGGAACACAAGCAGGGGGAGTGGGAGAGGAAGAAGCAGGCTCCCAGCGGAGGAGCCTGATGTGGGGCTCGATCCCATAACGCCAGGATCACACCCTGAGCCAAAGGCAGACGCTTAACCACTGTGCCACCCAGGCGCCCCTCCACATGCATTTTATTTAAGACATATTTAGTGATCATCTACTGTGTGCCAAGCACTTTTCTAGATGCTGGGGATAGAGCATTGAGTAAAAATGACAAAAATCCCTGCCTGTCAGGAGTCAAACATTTTCATGAGGAGAGAAAGGCAATAAACGTAATGAATACCTGTAGGATAAGTAGTTAATGTCAGTATCCAGTATGGTTGAAGGCGGTGTCTGCTAAAGGAGAAAAACAGTGAGATAAGGCAAATTAGGAAGATCAGAGGGAGTCGAACTTGTCATTTTCAAAAGGATGGTGAGGGTAGGTTTCCTTAAGAAGGGTTATCGAGCATTATTACAGTAGCCAAGATATGGAAGCAACCCAAGTGTCCATTGATAGATGAATGGGTAAAGAAGTGGTATTTATATATAAGGGAATATTACTCAGCCATAGAAAAGAATGAAATCTTGCCATTCACTACAACATGGATGGATCTGGAGGGTACAATGCTAAGTGAAGTACGTCAGTCAGAGAAAGACAAATACCTTATGATTTTGCTCGTATGTGGAATTTAAGAAACAACGTAAACTAACAAAGAGTAAAAGAGACAAACTAAAAACACACCTAAATACAGAACAAAAGGGTGGTTGCCAGAGGGGAGGTAGGTGGGCTGGGTAAATAGATAAAGGGGATTACACTTCTCTTGAGCACAGAGAAATGCACAGAATTGTTGAATCGTTATATTGTACAGCTGAAACTAATATAACGGTGTGTTAATTATACCTGAATAAAAATTAATTAAAAAAAACACTTGAGGGAGGTGAGGGAGTAAGGCAAGTATCTGGGCAAAGGGGGTTCCAGGCAGAGGGAACAGCCAGTGCAAAGGCACTGAGCCACAGGGAGGGGCCGAGGAGGCTGAGTAGAACAAAGAGAGTGGCAGATGAGGTCGGAGAAGGAACAGGAACCTGGGAGGCATTTTAGGCCATCAAAAAGACTGACTTTCTCAGAGAAATGGAAGCCACTGAGGGGTGAAGGGCAGGAGTGTCATGATCTGTGTTTTAAAAGACTCACCCCGTCTCTGAAGAGGGGTACAGGGAAAAGCAGGAGTCAGGAGGATTTTGCAATAATCCAGGCTTGGACAGAGTCATATTTCCATTTTAAAATCAGGAAATTGAAACTCAGCAGGCTGCTGTTTGGCTCATAATCACACGGCTAATAAGCGGCTGTGCTGGGATTTGAATCCAGAACCACCTGACTCCAAATTCGGTGTTCTTTTGTCCAGAAGGGAACCCTGGGCTCAGTGGTGTGGTGAGAATTCCTTTACTGCCAGTGTGCTCATACATGGGGAGCCCTTACCTCCACCCCATTTTGTGCCTCCCTCCCACTCTCTACTCTCTCCTGCCAACTCTGCTGCCCCCGGGCAGCCTCTCTGTGAAAATGTAGCCGATGCGGGCATTTCACCAGGGCTGGCAACACCATTTGACATCCTAATGTTGGGGGGTTTTTTTTGTTTTTTAAGATTTTATTTATTTATTCATGAGACAGAGTGAGAGAGCCCATGGGTGGGGGGAGGGGCAGAGGGAGAATCAGACTCCCCACTGAGCAGGGAGCCCATTATGGGAGTCTATCCCAGGACCCTGGGATTACCACCCAAGCCGAACGCAGACGCCTAACTGACTGAGCCATCCGGGCGCCCCCTAATGTTGGTTTTTAAGTGTTTCCCAAACTAAAAACAGCCCGTGGTGGCAAATGAAACCGTTATAGTTTCGGCTAGAGAAACTGGGGCATGCTAAATCAAAAAAGCACCCAAAAGTCTGGGTGGGGATGGAGCCTCCTCTCTCCCTCCCCCTTGTCCGTATAGCATCTCCTGCCTTCTGGTATAGACACTGGGTGTTAAACGTAGGCTGTGCTCTGTCCCCAGTGGCTCAGTTCCCAAAAGGGTGCCAGTGCCCCTTGGCAAGGGTGAGCACCACAGCAATCCAGCAGAGCTCCGGTGAATAATTGTTATTTCCTCGCACAACATCCATCAGGAGACAGGCCCTGGCATTTATTTAGCAGCAAGTGATCGTTATCTGGTGGCAATGTTCTTCCCACTGACAGTATCTTCTAAATAAGGGTCAGCCATCCAGTGGTCTGTCTGCTGCTGATTTCTTCCTGTGGAATAAACCACATTCAAACCAAGGCAGTGGGGCCCTGGGGCTGGGGAGCGGGAAGAGAGAAGAAGGCGGTCAGGGAAGGTGGTCCTTCCACAGTTGAGCCAAAGAACCTGGCCTGAGTTTTTTGATTCTGACAAATATTTGTTGAATGAATGTTTGGGAGGAGATGGAAGAGAATACCAGGGAGAATCCTCATTTCCACTTCAGCAAACCTTTTACATAAATGAAACAGCACCCATTAAGTTACATGGATGATGCAGTTCTGGGTGTAAGGAAGGTGAAAGAAAAGGCTCTTGTGTGGGTTTTGATCTCTGTTGCTCTTCTTCCTGTCATCAAAACAGGTTCTGGAATGAGTTTGAGTCACAGAGCTCAGAATGAACTGTTCATCGAACTAGCTGTAGACTTGGCATCAGAAGACCTAAGTCCAGACCCCACCAATTCCTAGATCCTGGACCTAAACTTCTCTGAGCCTTGATTTGCTCATCTGCCTAATGAGAATGGGAATGGTCCTTTCTCGGGGGGCTGTTGTGAGGATTAGAGGAAATAATAATACATGAGAAATGCTGTGTTGACCATACGATGTTCTACATGTAAGCTACTGCTGTCTGGTTCAGCTCTAGCGATTTCATTGATGCTGTTAAAGTGGTTGGCCCTGTACTGCCCCCTGCACCTTCCTGACTTAGAGGCTAGCCTTCTTTCTGTTGTTCTACCTCTTATGGTCTTAGCTTGAAGCTACAGTCCAAATAATGAGTCCATCAACTAGTAGAGAGCCCAGGCTGAACTAGGCTACAGGAATTCAGGAGAAGTATTTGATTTAGTCTGTGTGCCTTCATGGGATTATAAGGTTCACACTTGGACAAATTGAGCCCAGTAGAAGCCAAGGTACAGTTATGAATATCTCTGCAGTTGGATAGTATTTATTGAGGGCCTGACACGTGCTAAACGGTGCCAAGTGCCTCCATATCATCATATTATTTAACATTCCCTTCTGAGTACAGAGTGCCCTCATTTTACAGATGAAAACACTGAAATCTGCAGAGGCTGAGTGATCCACTCAAGACCAACCCAATGACAAGATAGTGACGAGGGTCATAGCTGTTCATTCCCAAGTCCAGAATTCTCTGCCCCACCTCAACTAGAGTATAATCTGGTGCTTTGACTCATCTCTAAGGAGAAATGAAAATTCGTGGCTCGCATTCCAGGCACTGGAGGCTCTGGGAGGCTCCTACACATGGATTCTGCCCCATCTCTGGAGGCCTTGCTACCACAGTGTAGTAGGGACAAATAATCTCCTCTTGAGGGATTTGGGTATTTAAAACCCCAGGGATAAATGCAAATCAAAACCATAGTGAGATACCACTTCACATCCATTAGTATACTTATTGTTTTGTTTTGTTTTGTTTTTTTAAAGTGGAAAATAACAAGTGCGAGTGAGAATGTGAAAGAATTAGAACTCTTGATCATTGCTGGTGGAAATGGAAAATGGTGCAGCCACTGTGGAAAACAGTATGGCAGTTTGCCATAAGTTGCCAAAAAGTTTAACATAGAATTACGACATGATCCAGCAATTCCACTTCTGGATATAACCCAAAGCATTTAAAGGGAACTGAAACATATAATTATATACCCATGTTTACAGTAGTGTTATTCATAATAGCCAAAACACAGACACAACCCAAGTGTCCATCAATGGATGAATGGATAAACAAAATGTGGTATCTCCATACGATGGAATATTATCCAGCCTTAGAAAGGAAGGGAATTTGGACATGTGCTGTAACATGGATAAACCTTGAGGACATTATGCTAAGTGAAATAAGCCAGACACAAAGGACAAATACTATATGATTCCACTTATTTGAAGTACCTAGAGTCATCAAATTCACAGAGACAGAAAGTAGAATGGAGGTTTCCCGGAGGGGAGGGGGCAACGGGGGTTGTTGTTTAACAGGGAGAGAATTTCTATTTGGGATGATGAGAAAATTCTAGAAATGGATAGTTGTGATGGTTGCGCAACATCGTGAATATACTTAATGTCATTGACTTGTACACTTAAAATGGTTAAAATGGTAAATATTATGTATTTTTTACTACAATAAAAAAAAAGCCTTCAGGGAGAAATTCTTCAGTTGAAGAAGAGGAATGTTATGCTACCAGAGTTCTGTTCTCTAGTGAGTCCAGGATGATTATAATGTTTGTTTGGAAATCATTAACTGCTCATCAAAGAAGGGGCAGCCAAGAACACTCAAGAGGCAACAAGAGAAGAGAAACCGCTCCGCAGTATCAACGTAAGTCAATAGGAAATAAGGATTTGATTTATGAAAACTCCGTTTTTGTGAGACTTTCTTCAGAGCCCACCTATTGTCCAACACAAACAACCTTGCATCGGTATTCAAAGGAGCTACAAGAAAACCCAGTGGAATTTGACCACAGGTCCCTTTAAGTCACTCAAAGACGAACATTTATGCCACATGTTTCTTGGGCTTTTAAAAGGCAATGTTCTGTGCTGATGGTCCCCCCGGCTGTATAGATAATTGTAAAACAAACTCCATATTCCACTGACACCCTTTCTAATTACATCTCACCTTCATTAGGCTATTAAAGTGATAGATGGTGGCAATTACATTGAATCCCACTGAAAACTCTCTATCTGTGATGCGCAGTGACGAGAACATGAGTTATTTACCCAGAAGCCAGGAAGAACTTGGCTGCCTTGGCCACGCTGGGGAGGGAGAAAGCCCATGTGACCATTTGCAGCATATGGATTCCAGGAGCAATGTCAGGAGGCTGGGTGGCAGAGTACGCAGTTGGCACTTTTCTACAGACCTCACCAGATGCTTAGATGGAAAATTGAGACTATTATCAGGTGTTATAGAGTTACTTAAAACAATTTGAACATACTCAGAAGAGAGCCTGTAAAATAATTAATTACTCCTAGCTAGTCTGTGTATAAGGAATAGTGGAAGCAGCCGAAGAAGTTGAACCTAAAGAAAAGAAGACACAACAGAAGGGGGCGCTATGTCTAGACATTCCAACATGAATTAGACTTGTTACACCTACATGGCCCCAGAAGCACAAATTAATGAGTTCAGATAACAGAACACCCTACTCTAATAGGCTTAAATAACTGGAACATTTTCTAGTTGACATAGCTTGGAGGATCAGAGGTAGACGGGCTTCAGGTCTGATTGATTCAGGGGCTCAGTGATACAGTCTAGGTCTCAGATGCTTTCATTCTTCCACTCTGCTGTCCACAGTGGCTTGTGACGGCCACAGGTAGTAATAAGGGTTACACTCTCTTTTGTTCACTTCCAGTAGGAAAGCAAGAACTGACCTCCCATGATTCTCAGAAAAATGAGGAAAGCTCTCGGCAAACATTCCTGATCACGTCTCACTGGCTGGAATGGGTCACACCTTCATTTCTAAATTAATTGTTGCAGTATGGGAGATGGGATTACTTTGATTGGTCAGATGATCGTGTCCCAACCTAGAGTTGCTGCAGGGAAAAACAAGGAGAGACAGTTAGAAGCAGTTGACTCCTAGAAAGAAGAGCTTCTAGCTAGCATGGGGGATAGGGCAGATACGCTGCATCCATTCCACAGCTGCCCCCTTCAATACCAATGACAAACGTAGTTCATTCATCTATCATCTACCTCTGAGCCCGGACGGCCTCTGCATCCACCTTAACTTGGTCCTCCAGGCCGTCACTAACAATAACTTAGGGTCAGCTCTCAAAAGCTGTTCTATCAGCTAGGCCAGCCTAAAGATGGAATGGGCCGGCATAGGAGGGAGTGAGCTCTTGGTCACTGGAGCTGTCTAAGCACAGACTATGTGACCTGTGTGCAGAGATATTGCCATGGGGATTGGATCACAGGTGAAGGTTGGAGCTCGACTGTCCCTAAGATTCCATGGTTACAGATGGCTGGGGAAGGAAGCTGGGGCATTAGAGAAGGTTTCAGATTAGTAATAAAGGAAAGATTTGAGTGCCTTGTCCTAGCCTTTGACTTTTTCTCCATGGTCCTGAAGCTTCAGATTCCTTACTTCAGATAGTACCCCAGGCACTGGCAGTTTTTCTCCAGAGCACCCTTCCTGGTCACAAAATTTCAATATCTTCACCTGGGACTTAACTTGTGTGCAACTAATCCACACACCTGAGAGGTCGGTTGCTTTTGCCCAAGATCATTCAGCTAAGCGGATGGTGGGGCTGAAATGGGACGTTGGGTCTCCTCGACTCTAGCCCAGAACACTCCTCTGGAAACACCAGCTCTGGAGCTGAGCGGTCCTCATTTGGTCTACACATGACCTAAGGAGACCCGCACTGATGCAGGCAGATGGGCCAGATGGGCCTCAACACTCGAAGGGTGGTCCTCATGGCCCATGCTGGCTCCTGCAGGAGGCTGAGTACCAGCAACTGAGTGTGATGGGTCTTCTATTCTGTCTGGGCTTCACTTCCTCCATCCACCTCCCCACCTATGTCCCGCAAATAGGAGATGCTTGTATGGCTAAGATGCTCTCGGGCCAAGATGTGATGTGGAGGCAATCTCTCCAGCTTCTCCCTCCAGAGCAGATATTCCAGGTTCATCTGAGCAGGGTGGGAGTCCCCGCAGCTGCTGCTTTCCATTGGCTCCTGCGGCCTGTAACCTCACTGGGCAAGGGCGGGAGGGTAGATCTGGCCCAGACACAGCTTCTGTATCCCTGCTCTGTCTCTTCTCTAAGCCATTGTCATCTTGCAAAAATGTGTAAAAGACCAGAAAAAATGTGAAAGCAAAACCAGAAAGGAGTTCTCTGCAAGGCGCTCTTTGTCCTCAGTGGCTTCTGACAGCACAGTCAGCATATTGAGCCCCTCCTGGGTGGCAAGCCCAGTGGCAGGCACTCAGTGCGCATTATCTGGGAGTTTGTTGCTGGCCGTGTGTGACCGTGCTGTGTTTCAGTCAGATTTGAGGGGTACTGCGAGAAATTCAGTGGAACCTGTCTTTACGTTCAGTCTGTAGCACACTGCCTAACCTTCGTAGGCATTAAAAAGTAATTAGCTGAGGGGCGCCCCGGTGGCTCAGTCAGTTGAGCATCTGACTCTCGATTTCAGCTCAGGTCATGATCTCAGGGTTGTGAGATCGAGCCCCATGTTGGGCTCTCCGCTCAGCACAGAGTCTGCTTGTCCCTCTCCCTCTGCCCCCCTCCCCCTGCTTGTGCATGCCCTGGCTCTCTAAAATAAATAAATAAATAAAAATCTTTAAAAAATACAAATAAAAAATAATTAGCTGACAGACTGAATGAATGATTAAACCCATTTTATAGATGAGAAAACCAAGGCATGTGATCCTTAGTTGATAGGCCAGGGCAACATAGGAGTTTTGGCAGCGCTGGGACTGGAACTAGATCTTCTGCCTCCTGGTCTGTTTTGGGGCAAGACTAGACCATCTGTAATATCTGTCAGTGCTCCCTAATATTTGTGGACTCAGCAAATTCATCTCTAGACCTGTGCTGTGCAGTAGAACTATTTCTGCAGTGAGAGAAATGCTCCCTAGCCGTGCTGGACATGTGGCTTGGGAGCACTTGGAATGTGGCTGGTGTGACTTCCTGTGGCTAGTGGCTACCAGGTGGGAGGGCCCAGCTCTAACACTCTCCCAAGGCCCAGCCACAGCCTCTGCCAGACATTGACGCAGTGAAAGTTTGCAGTTGGCAATAGCACTTAGAGAAACTTCCCCACATCCCTTGGCAAAACACACCAGCCCCTCCCCTCCAGATGCACCAGTCATTCTTCAGTAGCTGTGCTTCTATCTACAGAAGGGAGATGAAAACAAAATTGGGAGAGTTGAAGCAGAAAGACTATTGATTTTTAATCCTTTTTATCATCCAAGAATTTCAAGGTGTATTCTTCGTGTCATTCCATTCCTCACCCGGGAGCTGGGAGAAACTGACCCGGAAGGCCTGGGCAGAGCCGAGTCCTGTGAATTAAACACTCTTTAAAGGAAAGCTCTCTAGTCAACATCACTTTTTCTCTGCAAAACGTGTGGATCTTTACTGCTATTTTCGGTGAGGTTCGTCCCAGGAGGGGATTTTTTTTTTCCTAAATAGATTAAACCATGAATTTATTAACCACTGATTTAATTTCTGGGCCCTCATTCTTCTAAATTGTTATCATGATAGAACCGTGGCACATCTGAGCTGGAGGACAGTTCAGGCAATCTCCAGGCTGTAAAATTAATGCAAACGGAGTGGTTCCTGCTTATCCAAGCTTGTGCAGCCATTGGACCGTGTTCTCTACACCGTCATTGTGGTCATCACCGTGACGCTCTGGGGTCTGTAAAACTCTCCCCCATTTTACAGGGAGGTAAGTAGCCGAGCTAGAATTTACCTGGAGGTCTGGCTGGCTCCGAGGCTGGGACTCTTCCTCTGTTCTCGCAGATTTCCAATCATCCCATGGATGAGGACACAGAGAGCTGTAATCACACAGCAGTCAGGGCCTGACCTCCTCTCTCCGTGCTCCACTCTGTTCTCTCCTTTGACCTCAGATATACAGCCCCACACCCAGCTCGCACAGAGATACCGCTCTCCGTTCCTCTTTAGCCATCCCCTCTTACCAAGAAAAAAGTTCAGAATACCTTCAGGTGCCATTTGAGGCCCTCCACAATTTGGTCCTCCCCTTCCCTGCAGCAGCCCCCATCCCCACTCAGTCAAGGAACGTGTCTGAGCAAACCCGACGTTTACACTCCTTCAGCACTTTCAGAACTGAGCTTTTTTTGTTGCCATGCTAAAAAACAACAACAACAACAACAACGTTTAAAAACAAATTACATACCTGTGTTCTGACAAAGATGTTTCGGCATTAAACCTTAAGATGTTTATTACAGCCATCTATCCATTACAGTGAAAAGTGCAAAGTAAAAACAGCGTACATGGTCAACCACAACAGAAATGTTAAGACTAGAGTAACTCTATTCTGTAGATTAATATAAAGCCACTAAAATGGAAGTAGGAGCCCATGACGGGGGAGCATTTGGCTGCCCACACTGGAAACAGCTGAAGGAGAATAGATCGGATCTCTCTGAGACCTCTGGGGCATAGAGGGCACTGAGAAAAACCAGAAATGGCTGAATTGAGCCCCATATTAATAACAACAAAGATAGCGATAACGTGGATTAATCAACTTTGCATTCATTTATAAGCTCAAGTTTCCAGCCCTTGCCAGCTCCTCTTGGAGCAGTCCCTTGCGGGTAGCTGGGAGATGAAATACCACAATGGACTTGGAGTCTGAAACCATTAGTTCAAGGCCCATCAAGGTCACTGAGACTTCAGTGTGCCCATCTGTAAAATGGGGAAGATGCTGTCCACGGTAGGCAGCTGCGTTGAGCACAACTGGCAGCCGGTAGCACTTCCACTCGTGTGTCCCCCTGCTGCTCCTTCGGTGAGGAAGCTACCCCGTTCCCTGCTTCCTCCAAGCCCCGAGAGGGTGAGGGCCGCTTCACCATGGCGCCCCCCCCCCCCCCGAAGATGGGGCCAACCACTGCTCCTGCTCCATATGGACTTGCTGGCCCCCTAGGCTCTTCCTTAACTGGAATCAAATTGATTTGCTGCAGTCTGTCCACACGGTGGCAGGAGTGGAGAGGCAGGCACCTGCCCCAGCTCCCCCTGGACTCCTGCTGTGTTTGTGGGTTTTGCTGAACCACAGTATTAGATGCAGGGGTGGCCCATGCCGGCCACACATACCCTGGGCTTCTCAGCCGTAGCAACCATTCAGAGGGCCGCTTGCAGACCCTGGTTAGTGCACAAGGCAGTTACTGTCTCCATGGAAGGTGGCTGTCACCAAATGCTCTCACGAATTGTTGGGTCCCCAGGATGTGCTGGTGGAAACCTCTGTGGAATGATTTCATCTCCGTGCTGTTGCGAGTAAACACTCAGCCTAGAACCTGCCCTCCGGGGCTGCAGAGCTTGGGAGCTGGAGCCCTACCTGATTTGATTTTTCAGCCCCTAATTCAGAATCGTGTGAAATGGCTAAGAACAGTGACTTTTAAATTTTTGAAGCAGCAGAACTTTTTTTTTCCTTCAAACGAAATCTATCTGAAACGTATGTGTTTATTTTGTAATTCCTAATTAATAATACTACTTTCTTTTTTTACAGTCTGTCAGTGACAATAATGAGGTTGTTTTGATTAACAAATAAGATTAGATCAGGAACCAGGGATGATAGTTGCATTTTTTTACACACCTGCAGCTTCTGATTCATATCCATATTTTATTTTGCTTGTATCATATTAATTATGCATAATAACTAATACGTCAGCACCACTTTGAGTGCTTCAAACATTTTAACTTACTTAAGCCTCAGAACTCTGATAGATAATATTCTCGTGCTCATATGAAGAAGCGGAGGCCCAGAGACCTGGAGAAGTGGCCCAAGATCACACAGCTACGGAGTGGCCAGAGCTGGGGTTCAAACCCAGGCAGGCTATCTCCATTGTCTGTGATTGGAATAACTATTTTCTTGTGCCTCCCTGTGAAAAACCTAAGAGAGCTGACCCTTGAACAGTGGCGGGAGTGAGGGGCGCTGACCCCCTGGCACACTCAAAAATCCACATATAATCTTTGATTCCCTAAAAAGCTAACTACTAGTAGCCTACTGCTGACCAGAAGCCTGACCGATAATGTAAACAGTCGATTAACACGTTTTGTGTGATATATATATTATATTCTGGATTCTTGCAATAAACTAAGCTAAAGAAAAGAAAATGTTAAGAAAGTCTGAAGGAAGAGAAAATACTTTTACGGTACTGTACTATATTGAAAAAAAGATCTGGTTATAAGTGGACTCATGCAGTTCAAACCCGTGTTGTTCAGAGGTCAATTGTGTATATAAATATGTAGTTATAAATGATAACTTTTTAATTGACCACTCTGCAAAATTGGGCTATTCTTCAGTTAAACTGGGAAGGCTGAAAGTTTTATTCTGTGTCCTAACCAAAAATAAATAAATAACCTAACTCCAGAAACACCCCCATTAGGATTCAGGGAACAGTTTGAAAATTCCTGACCTAGAGCACCAGGGACACATTGAAGGCACAGTCAGTCTGTCAAAACGCACATGCAGAGAACCCTCAGGGTGTCATTGAGACAAAAGGCATTGGCTGGCATTTCACCAAATGGAAATCTCTAGTCTCTGGCACTACCAATATTCCCCATTACAAATCTTCCAGCTGGTGAACAGAATGATGCCACTGACATTTAATTGAAATGTCAGCACATTTAGAAAGAGCCCTGATGAAACTGCCAAGTTAAAGTTATCGCTGATGACTTAAGCTAAATGGAAACAGAAAATCACCACTAACATCCCCCCCGCCCCCCCCCCCCACAGTATTGTATCAGACGGAGAGAAAGCGGAGAGCTTCAGCTGGCCAAGAAAAATTTATAGATTGTTTTTAAATGGGGTTTTATTTTAGCTATGAAAAACCATGGGGCAATTGGAAAAACTTGTGAAAGTAATCAGGTCTGAGGCCAATGCCCATGTAAATCAATTCAACAAGCATACACTGATTAAATTGCCTTGGGATGGTAATCTCACCTTACATTTCTTTGCATAGTTTACAGTTTACGGACGCCATGGTAGATGGCGAAAATCGTCCTAATTCTGCACACACACACACACACACACACCCCGGCATCCTCCTCACTTTATGCCACTGTAACTTTGCAGTGACCTCCCACTCTGTTGCTGGCCTTAACCATGGGATTCGCTTTAGCTAATGGGCTCGTAGAAGATGTAACATATGCAGCGGGTTGAAAAGCACCTTTGTGTTTCCACTCCTTCCCTACGCCATCTCCGCTAGAACATGCCCATGGAAACGAGCCGAGGACCCCAATTGTCCCAAGGCCGTCCTAGATCAGGAAGAGCTAGTAGCCAACTCCAAGTCATACGAGAGAGCCCAGTCCCTATCCACACGGCCAGTCAGGTGACCTGTAGCTGCCCATGGGCACTCGAGGAAGCACAGGTGGGAGCCGCTAAGCCCAATCCGCTGGACCCCATAGACTCGTGAGCTAACTCAGTGTCTACTATTGTATGCCGCTGTGGTTTTGAGGTCACTATTGTATCAGCGTGCAGCTGATGAAGAGACTTGCCTTGTATGACCTCCTGTGTCCCTTCCTTGGGATGGAATGGTTACCTCACCCACTTTATAAATGAGAACACTGTGATTCATACAGGTGAAGTGCATTGGCTTTATTTCCACAGCTTCTGATGCCTGGTTCTCTGCTCAGGCCAAGTCATGCAGCTTCTCCGAAATACTTAACCAACAGCATTAACCTAGAGGCTGAATCCATTTTTTTTTTCTTTTAGATCAAAGAGGCAGTTTTTATAGGTTGAAAGCACAGAGGGAGAGCAGATATTTCAGAAGTCCTTGGGCCCAAAAGGCAGAAGCTGCAGCAGCATTTGGCTCTGCAGGGCCCCTCCCACTCTCTCACCCCGGACCTCCCTCCTTCCCCGGGTTCCACTCTGCTTGGAAGAGATACACGGCACGGTCCATGCAGCTGTGTGTTTCTCTTGCCATCTCTCTGTGGCTGATTCCATTCACAGGCATTCTGCAAATGCTTCACGGGAATCCCTGCCAGGTAGGAAACCACAGGGGAGTTATGGAGAAATGATTAAAAATAATTTTTTTGACCTTGCAACACTCACCTTAAAAATCTACTCTTGCTCCCAATTTCCCCCAACTTACGTCCAAACTCATTCAAGATCTTTTACGATCTGGAACCAACCTATAACGTCACCGCTGCCTCCCACTTCCCTCCCCAAATTTCTCTCTGTTTTAGAATTAGAAATGTCCTGCTCGTTTTGGACAAGTGGCCCACGACCACACATCTAGGGCGTGGCAGAGCCAGTCTTCGAACCCAGGCAGGCTAGCTCCGCAGGCCGCAGTCTATGACTCAGGGAGCATTTTGCACTTTTGCCTCCGCTTATAGTCCCCGATCTGTTCTGCGTCATCTTCTCTTCCTTTTTCTTCACTTGCTGAACCTCTGTTCTTTCCTGTGAGATGACACTCACTTCTTTAAGTACTTTGAAGACCCATTCACTTTGTGTTTGTTCCTACGTTTGTTTTATCTGCCTGAGGCTGTGAAGTGTCGGCAGGTGCTACCGCCAAAGCCCCACGGCGGCCGAGTTCATGAGAGCCCTCAGAAATCGCAGGGAAATAGTAGACTTTGTTCTACTTTGAGCTGCCCCCGGGTTAAACATGATGGGCCCCACGACGGTAGGCTTTACGTGTTCAGAGGGAGGGACAGGACTACTCCCTTTTAGAAACAGGTAATTCTAAGTTGACCCATGTATGTCGTGTGGGTCTTTGTGGGGGGAGGGGCAGAGGAGAGAGAGAATCCTACACGGGCTCCACACCCAGCACGCGGAGCCCGACACGAGACTCAGTCTCACAACCCTGAGGTCATGACCTCAGCCGAAATCAAGAGTCGAATGCTCAGCCAGCTAAGCCACCCAGGTGCCCCCAATATGTGTATCCTAAACACCTGTTCACTGGGAGTCGTCTCACGTGCTCACAGGTGAGGTAAATCCCCAACTCCTCCAGCCTGTAAAGGCACCGAGTCTCTCTTCACTGATGGCCTCGCCCACCTGCCAGGCGCTCGTCGGAAGTAGCTGCCGCTTCGTTTACGTTTGTATTTCCACGCCTGTCCTTCAACTCGCTCACCCCCAGCTCCAAGCACTACCGTAAAGCCTGGCACAGATTACAAGCTCAGGGCTTGCTTGCAGAAAACTAAAACAGGTTGTTGGGTAGTAGACCCCCAGGGGTTCCTCTAAGAAGTAAAAGCACCTCCTCAGAGCCTTTGGTGCCTTCTCTTAAAAAGCTGGGTGTGGTGACTAACATAATATAATAAAAAATCATTTAAAAAAATTAAAAAATAAAATGAATGATTTGAAAAAAAAAAAAGCTGGGTGTGCTTTTTTTAAAAAATTGTATTACGTTAGTCACCATACAGTACATCATTAGTTTTTGATGTAGTGTTCCATGATTCATTGTTTGCATATAACACCTAGTGCTCCATGCAATACGTGCCCTCCTTATTAACCTTCACAGGGCTAGCCCATCCCCCCACCCGCCTCCCCTCTGAAACGCCCAGATTGTTTCCCAGAGTCCATAGTCTCTCATGGTTCCTCTCCCCCTCTGATTCCCCTCCTTCAGTTTTCCCTTCCTTCCCCTAATGTCCTCTGTGCTATTCCTTATGTTCCACATATAAGTGAAACCATAGGATAATTGTCTTTCTCTGCTTGACTTACTTCACTTAGCATAATCCCCTCCAGTTCCATCCATGTCATTACAAACGGTGGGTGTTCATCCTTTCTGATGGCTGAGTAATATTCCATTGTATATATGAACCACATCTTCTTTATCCATTCGTCTGTTGAAGGGCATCTCAGTTCCTTCCACAGTTTGGCTGCTTTCTTTTTTTCAGGAGAAATAGCATGTGCTCTGGAGTCAGAAGGTCCTAGGAACATCACTTAATTTCATTGATCCTTAGTTTCCTAATCTGTAAAATGGAGATAGTAAATGGTATCATCTTAATGCTATCACATCTTTCCAGAACTTATGACACACTGGGGAGGAGAGCAGGCATGTATAATTTGAAAATCTCTCCCCAAAGGATTCTGATATACTAACCCACCCCCAACATGAGAATTGCTAGTCTAGGTCTGAAGAAAAGAGAATTGGGTTCAGGTGAAGGCACACATGGAGTTCTGGGAGAACTCAGAAGTTCAGATGGTGACAAACAGAGTGGGAGCCAGAAGAACGATAAAGACAGAAAACATGCAGAGGTAAAGGAAGGCCATAGCTGGATGTCTTTATTATCCATACAGACCAGGCGTAAATATAGGAAAAGGCCATTAAGATATCATTTTGGATGTCTCATTGACCTGGTCTGTTTTTTGGGATTCCATGGTCCAAATTCATGGAGAATGTCAAAAGGATATGAGGGCACACTCAGGACAATGACTGGGGCAAGCCTGGGGGCAGGGAGAAACTGTGAAGATGCTTTCATTCGACTCTGGCCTTGTGGGAAAGAGAGAATCCAAGATGGAGAATGGATGTTGGCAGTGGAGCAGAAACCCAGCAGGCCTGTTGCCCAGTCTGCAGGAAAAAAGGCAAGCAGGGACTCTGACATCCAAAAGAGAGCCCCAGAGAAGATGGCCCGGCAGAACTTTTGAGAGATGCTCAATCCCCTGGGCTCTGATGTTGATTTACCCAAGGTGGACCATAGCAGGAGCCTCCCAGCTGGTCTCTGTAGCACCCATTTTTGCTTCCTGTTAAGTATCTTCCCAACCACTAACACCAGAGTGATCTTTTCCCCTGCTCTACTTTAAAAGGTATAGTAAAAGTATAATCATATATAGATTTATATATCCAGTATATGCATATACACTCTACTGCTCTTTGTAATTATTTTATTAAAAGGGGATTGATTATATTATACATACCCTTCTGTATCTTTTCTCATCCAGTAAAACCCATGGAATTCCTTCTAAGTCTGCTGGCAGTTCTCCAATACATACTTTTTTGTGGTTACGGTATATTCCGCAGTATAATCTATGATGTGCCACAATCTATTCAGTTGAGGGCCACTATAAACATCAATAGCCAATTCAGCAAGCATATATATATATTTATATTTATATATATGTATGCACACATATACACACACATATATACATATATCTACTTGTATATATGCCCAAGTAATGAATTATGAATTAATAATAAAAAGATATTGATGTTGAAAAAGATAACTTCATCAACTGATGAGAAAAGATATCTCATTCATATGAATTATGAATTGGCCTTATGTACAAGTATATATATATGTATATGTGTATCTCTATCTGTGTCTGTGCCCTTAGAAAATATTATTTTCATTTTCATAGGATAGATTCACAGAAATGAGATTGCTGGGTCAATATATGTACTTTGAATCTTAATAATTGTTGCTTGCTGGCTTCCAAAATAGCTGTAACTCTATCACTATCCCAACCAGCAGTGTATGAGAACCCTCCGTTCCCCACATCCCTGCCCACATAGATATGAGAGTGCTTTTTAATTTTTGCCAGTCTGATGGGTACAAAAAGATATCTCATTGTTATTTTAATTTGGACTTCTGTGACTATCAGTGAATTGAGTATATTTGGTGTCATTTGCATATGGCCTTCTGTGAATTGTATTTTGATAACATTTTTTTCTGTTTATTGTGATTTATTCTTTCTGTCAACTTATAATTTCTCTCTGCAAGTAGAGGAATTAACCCTGTAGCTACCATCTGAATTACAAACATTTTTATGGATCTACTGCATGTCTTATTACTTTGTTTTAATCAAAATGTATAACCTAAATTTTTTGCAGAGATATAATTTGCACACCATAAAATATACATTTTTTAAGTGTACAAGTCATCTGTTTCTAGTGTACTGACACGGTTGTGCACCCATCACCACTACCTGATTCTAGAACATATTCATCACCTTGGAGAAACCTGCACCCATTCGCGGTCACTGCCCATTTTTCCCTCTTCCCCCCAGACCCTGACAGTCACAAATCTGCTGGCTGTCCCTCTGGATTTGCCTCGTCTTCACATTTTCTATAAATGGAATCCTACAATATGTGGCCTTTTGTGTCTCTTTCATTTACTTAGCATAATGTTTTCAGGGTCCATTCACGTAGCATGTGTCAAAACTTCCTTCCTTTTTTATGGCTCAATATTCCCTTGTATGGATCAACTATATTTTACTTACTCATTCATCAGCTGATGGACATTTAGGTTACTTCCACCTGTGGGCCGTTGTGAATCTATGCTAAGTGACTATGTATTGCTATGAACATCATATACAAGTTTTTGCACAAATGTGTGTTTTCCTTTCTCCTAGGTCTCTACTTAGGAGTGTGACTGCTGGGTCATGTGCTAATTCTATATTTAACTTCCGAGAAACTGCCAAGCTAGTTGTTTTCCAAAGAAGCTGCATCATTTTACATTCCCCCAGTAATTTATAAGGGTTCCAATTTCCTCCCTATTCTAATTTTCAGAAAAGTTTGTAAAGGGATTAGTGCTAATTCTTTTCTATTACTTCGGTAGAATTCACTAGTGAAGCCACTTGGTCGGGGCTTGTCTTTGTGGGAAGTTTTTTTCATTACTAATTCAATCTGTTTACTTGTTTTAGGTCTATTCAGATTTTTTATTTCTTCTTGAGTCGGCATGAATTTCTCTAGAAATACGTCCATTTTATTTGGATCATTTGGTTTGTTAGCCTGCATTTGTTCATGCTATTCCCTTATAACCCTGTTTACTATAAGGTCAATTACTACGCTCCCTTTTGCATTCCTAATTTTAGTAATTTGAGTCTTCTTTCTTTTTTTGTCAATGTGGTTAAAGATTAATCAATTTTGTTGATTTTTTTTATCAGAGAACCTACACAAATGTGTGTTTTCCTTTCTCCTAGGTCTCTACTTAGGAGTGTGACTGCTTTTATTTATTTATTATTGTTTTTATTTATTTATTATTTTTTCTATTTTCTATTTCATTTATTTCCATTCTAATCTTTATTATTTCCCTCTTCTGCTCATTTTGCATTTTGTTTACTCTGATTTTTCTAGTTTCTTAATTAAGGTAGGTTAGGTTTTTGTTTTGAAACCTTTCTTCTTTTTATTTATTTTTCTTTCTTCTGTTTAAGTATAGTACTTTACAGATGTAAATTTTCCTCTAACCACTGTGTTTGTTGCATCCCATAAGTATTAGAAAATTAGGTCTTCGTTTTCACTTTTCTCAAGCTATTTCTAATATCTAATTTTCCTTATTATTTCTTCTTTGACTTATTAGGGTGTTGTTTAATGTCCACTTTTTGCGAATTTCTCAAATTTCCTTCTGTTTTTGATTTCTAATTCCGTTCCATTGTAGATGGAGAACATGCTTTGTGCGATTTCAATCTTTTAAACGTATTGAGGCTTGTCTTACAGCCTAACGTATGGCTTGTCCTGGAGGGTATTTCAAGTGCACTTGAGGTGGAATGTTCTACGGATGTCTGTTAGAGCGAGCTGCCTAATAATGTTGTTCTGTATATAGAAGTCCTCTGTTCCCTTATTGCTCTTCTGTCTAGTTGTTCTATCCATTTTTAAAAGTGAAGTATTGAGGGCCCAACTATTATTGTTATCTGTGTTTCCCTTCAATTTGTCATGTATTTGCTTCATGTATTTGGGGAGTGGGTCTGTTGTTAGGTGCCTATATGTTTGTATTTGTCCTAGTAAGATATCCTTGTCTGTAATAACAATTTTTGTCCTGAAGTCTATTTTCTGATATTAGTATAGCCATTATAGCTCTTTTAGTTATCATTTGCATAATATACTTTTTCATCCTTATACTTTCAGCCTATTTATATCTTTGAATCTAATGTGTGTCCTCTTGAGGTGCCTGGCTGGCTCAGTCGGAAGAGCATGTGACTCTTGATCTCAGGGTTGAGTTCGAGCCCCACGTGGGGTGTAGAGATTACTTAAATAAATTTTAAAAACTAAAAAAAAACAAAGTGTGTCTCTTGTAGGCGGCATATCGTGGGTTTTTAAAAATCTATTCTGTCAATCTCTGCCTTTTGATTGGAGTTTAGTAATTTACATTTAATGTTTAATGCATTTGCATTAGTTACTAATAAAGCATTGACATCTGCCACTATGCTATTTTTTGTACATATCTATGTCCTTTTTGTTACTCTGTTCCTTCATTTCTCTGTCCTTTTGTATTAAATAAATATCTTCTAGTATACCTTAATTTCTTTGTCACTTCTTTTACTTTTTTTTTTGGTAGTTATTTCCAAAGTAGTGACCCTGGTGGCTGCCAGGCTGCTGGTTTCCACTGTGATAGTGAGCTCTTGGCTTTCATGAATACTGCATGGGTAGAGAGAGATGAAAGTAGGACAAGTGAAAATGTTTGCTGTTCTTGCTAAACGTTAGCCATTTTTCTTATATAAATGCCCATTGAATTTCTGCATGCTTTTGGTTAATTTTCAGAGCTCTGAAAAAGTTCATTCTGAACATTTGCTAGTGCTGTTATTGTCTTCATGGAAGAGAGCATTTTAGAGGTCCTTACTCTACCATTTTCACTGATATCTCTTATATCTTTGTTTTCATGTAAAGTTAATTTTAATTTGTATTTTCATATAAAGGCCTACTTTAATTTGTATATAATCAAATATGTCTATGCCATGTTTTATTAATTCTGGGTGTCCACTTTCATTAGTAGAGTCTCTTCAACCTTAGATTGTAGTCTCCTAGGCTAATATTTATAGATAGAAATACCAGGTATACTAATATCGGATATATTATATATGTATATATAAATATATGTGTATATATGATACATACAAACAATATACATATTTGTGCACACACACGTACATACACATATATATTAAATTTATTGATATAATAATATATAATGATATAATGGGTTGTTTTGATAGATTCTTTCATATTAAACCACGCTTACTATAAAATCTGCTTAATCATAATATATCATTCTTTAGGTCATTGCCAAATTCTGTTTGCTAATATTTCACTTAGAATCTGTACCTAATTAAGTTATTAAGAATTTTGCACTTAATTAAGGTATTAAGAATTAAGTGATATTGGGATATGGTTTTCCTTCTTTGTTGTCTTTGTCAAGCTTCTTTCTAGTGTCTGGAATAGTTAAATAGGAATTGCCTATTCTTAAGTTATATAAAATCCCCATTTCTAGGTCAGGCGACTTTCCCAGTAGAAACTCACTCATCAGTTTATTTCTTCTCTAGTAATTGAGGGAAGTCAAGATTTTCATTTCCTTTTAAATCAGTTTTAATATGATATGTTTTACCTGGAATTAATACATTGACTCTAAATTTTCAATTTTGTTACTATACGATTTGAGCATATAATGGTGGCACATGTCTCTTTTTCACTTTTAATCTTGTCTATTTTTATTTTCTCTTCTTTTCTCCCTTAATAAGCTTTCAAGAGGTATATGTGTTTTATTGGTTTCCTTGAAAGATCAGAGTTTGGATATATTTATTCTTTCTATTTTTAAAATTTCCATATCATTGATTTCACTGAGGAAATTAAAAAAGAAATGACTTACTACCAATATACCAATGAAAATGTAACACTCCCTACAAAAACAATGCAAGATACTCTACAAGCAGCACTTAATTATTAAAGAAGGACACTGAAAAATAAAATGAAACCAAGCACTCATCTTAAACTAGAAGAACCATGAAGTAAACCAATCAGAAAAAAAGAATCAGGGGCGTCTGGATGGCTCAGTCGTTAAGCGTCTGCCTTCAGTTCAGGGCGTGATCCCAGAGTCCTGGGATCGAGCCCCGCATCCAGTTCCTCCGCTGGGAGCCTGCTTCTTCCTCTCCCACTCCCCCTGCTTGTGTTCCCTCTCTAGCTGGTTGTCTCTCTCTCTCTGTCAAATAAATAAATAAAAATCTTAAAAAAAAAAAAAGGAATCAATAAAGGGAAAAGTTAAAACCAAAGAGATCTTTCAAAACCCCAAGTCTTCCTTGCTTATAACTTTTATCTCCATCTACAAGGTGAAGACCAACTTCCTAGTGTAAAGCATGGCACTGAAGGCCATTTATGATTTGTTCCCTGTTTGCCTCTTGCCCCATCCATTGGCACTCCCCAACACGCTTCATGCTCCAACAATACCACACTGCTTATAGTTCCCGAAATACATGACATTTTCCTTCTCGCCTTCATTTTATTGCACATACTATCCTCAGTCTCTGGAATGAATGCCCCATCTTCATCCACCCGGCAAAATCCTTCCAGTCTTTCAAAACCCAACTCTACGGCACCTCTGCAGGAAGTTTCCTTGACTTCTCCACCAGAAGGAATAAATTTTTCTTCCTTCAATCTACATCTCCTTTCTATACCTCAGATAGATAGATAGATAGATAGATAGATAGATAGATAGATAGATAGATATAGATATCTATATAGATAGATAGATGTGTGTATATATTTGTGAGTGTGCATGTAAATATTTTTTCCTTGATCCTAGGACATCATTCTTCCTGAGTGTGCATGCTGAATTTCTTCACTCATTCCCTCCATGAGTTTCATCAGTGTGGCTTAGTCTTCTTCATTCTTTTCTGAGTGGACTCATACATTCCCATGACTTCGGTTTATACCCCTGGATTGACAATTCTCCTGGACCGACAATCACTACAATACCCTGGATTGATAATCACTAGCCCCAGCCTGGATGGTATGAGACGGAAGCTGTCACTGCTAACTGGGAACTTACTAGCTGTCCCATAGGCACCTCCAATCCAAATGCATGATTTTCCTTCTGTATTCTCTGTCTTTGAGAATGGTATAAATAGTTCCCAAGTCACTCAGTCTGTAAATGGTACCATCTCCGCCTCGTTCTCATTCACTGCTCATGTCACCAGATCTTGTTTGTGCCTCTGAAATGCCTTTCAAATCTGTCTCCTTGTCTTCATTACCAGAGCTATGGCCCTACGTCCATTCTCATCATCTTTTTCTTAGACTACAGTAATAACATTCTAATTGCTTTCTCAGCAGCCAGCCTCGTTCACGCTAATGTATTCTTTGCTTGGTTTTAGTTCTTGTTTTAGTTCTAAAACATAAATCTGGTAATGTTTCTCCACTAAAAAAAAAAAAATCTTCGTTAGTTTCCTACTACCTAAGGACGTAAGACCCTCCACAATCTTTTAAGTTTGTATCTTATCAAGTTCATGTCCAGTTTTTCCTCACTATGCACCCACACATCGAGCACATGGGATTGTCCATTTCTTAAGACCACCTTATTCTCTGATATACTTGTCTGTTAATACCTGTCGCTATGCACTTGTCTGTAAGCTCCATGAAATCAGAGGCCGTCTTATTTACTATTGTATCCTCAGTGCCCCAAACCATTTCGGGCACGTTGGAGGTGAATGAACACCCTTCCACACTTCTTCACCTTTGCTGTTCCCTTTACCTGCCCTCCCTCCATTTTCTCCGTGGTGAATGTCTCTTCACCTATCTTCAAGGCCCAGCTCAAATACCAATGTCTCCATCAAGCCTGACCTAAACACATCCTTCCCCAACTCAAAATGAATGACTTTCCTTCTCTATGCTCCTAAAACGCTTTCTCAGAAATGCCAGTTCAGCATTTAGCTCTCATACTATAATTATTGAAGTCTGTGTCTCCTATTTTACTAGATTTGAACTCTTAGTAGGGAGGGGAATGAGTCTCATTCATGTGCAGTTTGGAATATTGAACTGCACGTTGAATAGATAGGTATTCAATAAATGTTTGAACTGAAAGAAGGGAGATTCAGACTTCTGCCTTAGGACGATGTAAAGTCTTACCCCAATTCAGACAGGAATTGTCCTCTATAGAGCACCTCTTCTGACTGTCTCTCTTGTTCACCTGCTGTCCTCTTTCACTGAAGCATTAAACCAGTGTCAGAACTGGAAGGGGAAACTGAGGCCCCACCACTGAGGTGACCTGTCCAATGCCACACAATAAAGGTAAGGGCCAAGGCCAGGACAAGATCTGCTCTCTTTTAGGCTAGTATCTTCCCACTTTGAATCACTTCCACCCAGTTCCCTCCCTAATGGGAGACAAGGCAAAGTGTCAGGGAATGAGAGGAAATCCATGGGCCAAGGGTAAGTAATGTCATGAAGTGTGTATGTGTGTGTATGTGGTTTCTTATCACCTTTCTAATCCACCCTCAGCTCTCTGTGTATTTGCACTGGGCTCCGAGAAGTGAGCAGAGAAGTCCCTGATCTTGACAGGAGCTATGAGGAAAGAAGTCGTCACTCCTGACTCTTCCCAAATCACTCACCTTCTAGAAGATGCCCAAAAGTCACCCAACATCAGCTGTGACATGCTGTATCACCCCAAGGTCAGAGGTAAGCCCTGAACAAGAAACCAAATAGTCTTGTAATGTCACTGTCCCCAGAATCCTAGATCCCCAAACAGCATGGAAGATGACGAGCCTGTGTCCCATCTCACTCCGTCAGCCTGGCAGACTCAAAATGGCAGCCTCTGACCTCTGCCTTGCCCCTATGACCCAGACAGAGAGCAAAGAATAGCTGAAAGGGGTGTCAAGTACCAGCATCCTCCAATATCAAATTAAAAAAAAAAAAAACCTACATTACCCTCAATAGACATGGTTTTATTGTAATTGCTTGGAATTTGAATAGCACGCCATAACCATCCCCATAAATTGGACTTCTTTAGATTTATTAAGCTATTTATTGAATGGTGGGTAATAAACATTCAGGATTAACAGCTCTGCAACTGCTCTGAGCCAGTTACATACAGAGTTGCTAAACTCCCATAAAATAATTATGAATCAGTTACCATGCTGACAAACCATAATTGTCAAAAGTTCAGTGCAGACTCAGGGCCTTATTTAAAAGTCTGTTCTTGTTTGCAGCTTCGAATCTCATCTTCCTGTCTCCTGCCATTCTCTTTCATTTCTCTTGCTCTCCATTCTTCCATTCCCTCTGTCTTCTTCCCATTCCCTCTCCCACCATTCCTCCTCCTTTCTTTCATTTATAATAGGTGAAGCTGCCTCCTATCAGTGGAATCATACAGTATTTGCCCTTTTGTGACTAGCATAATGTCTAAGGCTCATTCATATAATTTGTGTCAGATTTGAAAGGCTGAAGACTATTTCATTTTACATATACAACACATTTTGTATTTTCCTTTATGCATTGAGAGAAAATTGGGTTGCTTCCATTTTTTGACTTTTGTGAATAACGCTGCTATAAACGTGGGGATACAAATATCTGTTTGAGGGACACCTGGGTGGCTCAGTCAGTTAAGCGTCTGCCTTCAGCTTGGGTCGTGATCCCGGGATCCTGGGATCAAGCCCCTGTAGGGCTCCCTGCTCAG
This sequence comes from Ursus americanus, assembly GCF_024610735.1. Lineage (NCBI taxonomy): Eukaryota > Metazoa > Chordata > Mammalia > Carnivora > Ursidae > Ursus > Ursus americanus. The sequence continues at coordinate 62,136,489 of NC_142133.1, forward strand.
CGGGGAGCCTGCTTCTCCCTCCCCCTCTGCCCCTCCCCCCTGCTCATGCTCCCTCTCTCTCACTCTGCTCTCTTTCTCTCAAATAAATAAATAAAATCTTTAAAAAAACAAAACAAAACAAATATCTGTTTGAGTCCCTGCTTTTAATTCTTTCAGTTATATGCCCAGAATGGAATTATTGGATCGTATAGTAATTTTATATTTAAGTTTTTGAGGAAATGCCATACTGCTTTCCATAGTGGTCAAAAATATTTTCTAAATATCTTTTCATTAACTTTAAGGATAATATACGTGTTTTATCATTTATAAAATACAGAAATGACTATAGAAGAAAATAGAAGTTACTCATAATATCACTGTTCAGAGATAAACAGTATTTACATTTTGAAATAATTCTGTCTAATCTTTGTTCTCTTTAACTTTACCCTCATGGGCTTAGCCTGATTTGATTTGTGTTTCTCAAACAGAATTATTTAGTTAATGCTATCTATGCAATTATAATTTTTTCTTTTACTCCACGTTATTCTGTGAGCATTTCCCAGTGTTGTTAAATGTTGTGCATGTGTGCATGTGTGTGTGTATGTGTGAATGGCTATACAATATTCTATTGTCTAAATGTTCTATTACTTATAGGGTATAGCTTAATTAGATCAATAAAAGCATCTCTTTAAAATGTGTTTTTGTATAAAATGTTTTAGCATTATTAAGTTATAATTGACATATAAGATTGTGAAAGTTTAAGATTTACAAAGTGTTGATATGATACACTTACATATTGTGAAACAATTACTACTGTAGCATTAGTTAACACTTTCATCAACTCACATAATTATCATTTCATTTTTGTGGCAAGAATATTTAAGATCTACTCTCCTAGCAACTTCCAAGTGTATAATACAGTATTGTTAACTATAATCACCATGCTGTATATTAGATCCCCCAAATTTATTTGGCTTATAACTTTATAACTGGCACTTTGTACCCTTTGACCAACATTTCCCCATTTCTTCCAGCCCCCAGCCCTTGATAGCCATCATTATACTCTCTGTTTCTATGAGTTCAGCTTTTTTAGTTTCCACTTATAAGTGAATATTTGTCTTTCTTTGACTTATTTCATTTTCCTTAATGGCCTCAAGGTCCATCCATTTTGTCACAAATGGCAGGATTTCCTTCTTTCCTGTGGTGGAATAATACTCCATTTTACATACGTGTGTGTGTGTGTGTGTGAGAGAGAGAGATATATATATATAGATCATATATATACACACACATATATATATATAGAAAAGATATATATATCACATCACATTATATATATATATATCAAATAGACACATATATATAGATATATATCACATCTTCTTTATTTATCCATTAATAGGAATTTGGGATGTTGCAATATCTTGGCTATTGTGAATAATGCTGCAATGAACATGGGAATGCAGATAACTCTTCAGGATCCTGATTTCATTTCTTTTGGATCTATACCTAGAAGTGGGACCTCCGGATCACATGGTAATTCTCTTTGTAATTTTCTGGGGAACCTCCATACTGTTTTCCATAGCGGCCGAACCAATTTACATTCCCACCAACAGTGTGCATTTCTCCACATCCTCACCAACACTTTTCTCTTGTATTTTTGAGGATAGTCATTCTAACAGGTGTGACAGGATATCCCATGTAGTTTGGATTTTCTTTTGCTGATGATTGGTGATACAGGACATCTTTTGATGTACCTGTTAGATGTTTTCTTTGGAAAAATTTCTATTCAGTACTTCTGCCCCCTTTTAAATTGGGTGGTTTAGTTTTTTGCTATTGAGTTGTATTGGTTCTTTTTTTTATATAATAATATATATTTTTTTATATTGTGTTAGTCGCCATACAGTACCTGCACTGGGGAGTGGGCGGACTCGCAGACCGGCACCCTCAAGAGAGCAGACTGAGACCGTGAGTTGTATAAGTTCTTTAAATACTTTGGGTATTAACCCTTATCAGATATATGATTTGCAAATATTTTTTCCTATGCGGTAGTTTGCCTTTTCATTTTGTTATTTCTTTTGCTGCATAGAAGCTTTTAGTTTGATATAGTTTCATTATTAATTTTTGCTTTTATTGTTTGCATTTTTAGTATCACGGTCACATCCAAAAAATTGTTGCTAAGTCCAATGTCAAGGATCTTTCCCCCTATGTTTTCTGCTAGGAGTTTTATGATATCAGTTCTCATATTTAAGTCTTTAATTCCATTTCAAGTTAGTTTTTGTGAATGGTGTTACAAATTTCATTCTGCCTGTGTTATTCAATTTTCCCAACACCATTTATTGAAGAGACTATCCTTTCCCCATTAAACATTCTTGGCTCCCTTGTCAAATATTAGTTGATGATATTTGCATGGGTTTATTTCTGGGCTCTGGGTTCCATTGGTCTGTGTGTTTATTTTATACCAGGACCATACTTTGTTGATTTCTATAGCTCTGTAGTATGGTTTGAAATCAGGAAGTGTGATGTCTCCAGCTCTGTTCTTCTTTCTTAGGCTTTCTTTGGGTATTAGGTGTCTTTGTGGTTCCCTACAAAGTTTAGGATTATTTTTTCTATCTCTCTGAAAAATGACAGTGGAATTTTGGCAGGGACTGTACCAAATCTATAGATGGTTTTGGATAGTATGAACATTTTAATAATATTAACTCTTCTAAGTCATAAATATAGGGTATCTTTCCATTTATTTTTTCTTCCCCAGTTTCTTTCATCAAAGTCTTAACAGTTTTCAGTATACATATCTCACGTCCTTGGTTAAATTTATTCTTAAGTATTTTATTGTTTTCTGATGCTATTATGTGTGAATGGCATTGGAGCTTTTTATTTCTTTTTTAGATATTTTGTTGTTAGTGTATAAAAATTCAAATGATTTCTATATGTTGATTTTGTATTCTGCATTTTTACTGAGTTCATTTATTCTAACAGTTTTGGGGTGTAGTCTTTCGGATTTTCTACATGAGATCCTATCCTATGCAAAGATAATTTTATATCCCTTCTGGTTGGATGTATTTGATTTCTTTTTCTTGCCTGATTGCTCTGCCTAGGATTTCAGTGCTATGTTGAATAGGAGTGTGAGAGTAGGCACCTTTGTCTTGTTCCTCACCTTAGATGAAAAGGTTTCAACATTTCACCATTGAAATAACTTTGCTGGATAGAATTTTTTGGTTGGCAGGTTTTGGTTTTTTTTTTTTTTCCTCTCAGGACTTTGAATATATCATCCCACACTTTGCTAATCTGTATGGTTCCTAATAAGAAATCCACTGAAAGCCTAATGGGGCTTCCCTTGGAAACTGCAAGTTTTTTTTTTCTCTTGTTGCTTTAAGATTCTCTCTTTGTTTTTGATTTTTGTTGCTTTTATTATAAAGTGGCTTGGAGAGGATCTCTTTAAGTTAATTTTGTTTGGTGAGCTATGAGCTTCATAAACTTGGATATCCGAATCTCTCCCCAGATTTGGAAAGTTTTCAGCCATCGTTTCTTTAAATAAGCTTTCTGCCTCTTCTACCTCTCTTCTTTTTTGAAACTCCAGCAATTTGCGAACTGGTTCACTTGAAGGTGTCCTACAGATCATGTAGTCTTACTTTACTCTTTTCACTCTTTTTCCTTTGTACCCCTTGGACTGGATAATTTCAAAGTCCCTGTCTTCTATCTCACAGATTCTTTTTTAGGCTTGATTCATTCTTCTGTTGGTGCCTGCCTATTGCACTTTAACATCATTCATTGTATTCTTTTGTTCCAGAATTTCTGTTTCGTCCCCTTCTGTGATTTCCATTTCTTTGTTTAACTTTTCATTTTGTTTGTTTATTGTTTTCCTGGTATTGTTGAATTGTCTTTCTGTGTTTTCTTATAGACCATTGAATTTCCTTAAAATAGCTCTTTTGAGTTCTATATCAGTTAAATCACAAATCTCTATGTCTTGGGCTAGGTTACTGGAATATTATTTTGATCTTTTGGTGGTATCATGTATCCTTGAGTTTTCATGTTCCTTGAAATTTTGCATTGTTGCCTTCAAATATGAAGTGTTTTCACTTCCTCCAGTCTTCACTAACTGCACTCTCCAATACAACCAACTCTTTCTTTCTCTCTTTCTTTCCTTTTCTCTTTCTTTCTTTTTCTTTCTTTCTTTCTTTCTTTCTTTCTTTCTTTCTTTCTTTCTTTCTTTCTTTCTCTTTCTTTCGTTCTTTCTTTCTTTCTTTCTTTCTTTCTTTCTTTCTTTCTTTCTTTTTCTTCCTCCCCTCCCCTCCCCTCCCCTCCCCTCTCCTCTCCTCTCCTCTCCTCTCCTCTCCTCTCCTCTCCTCTCCTCTCCTCTCCTCTCCTCTCTTTTCCTTTCCTTTCCTTTCCTTTCCTTTCCTCCAGTAGTGTCCTGGAGCTTCTCTTCTGGAAACCTGGACTTCCACAGAGTGTCTTGTCAGTGATTGCTTGCCTAAGACAGTGTTTACTAGATTTGCAGGGGTTCCCAGACAGCAGCTGAGAGGGACTGGAGTCAGTTCATGGGCCACTGAAGGTACCACAGCCAGGACCAAGATCTGTATGCATATTACCTAACACACAGGTGGTCAAGACTCCTCCTAGTTTTCTTGGTGTATGGTGCTAGATCCCATAGCTCCCACAAGGCCATCTTTGTCCCTGCATAGATGCTGAATTATTTTTGTTTGGAGGGAGGACAAAAATGAAGGACATCTTATTCCACCATGATGCAAAACAAAGTTCTCTTTCACAGACTCTCCACTTAAGGGATTATACACGTATGAACAACCCCAAACACCTGGGATCATCCCAAGAAGATAATCTAACAGTTAGAAAGGGATTACCTGCATGTTAAGCAGTGCTGCATCTTAACTATCTGCATATTGGTCTCCCAAGGACCCAACTAGATTAAAAAACACATTTTTTAAATAAGGTGCAGAAATTGAATATTGGGAAATCTGCAAGCTTCCAACCTGTGCTCAAATTCAGTCTGGCAAAATCTTACCATATCTTATAAAATAAATAAAATGATATAAAACCAAATATAATAAAATAAAATAGAAATGATTAAAAATTAAAAAGTATAGTTTCTCTCCAAAAAGTTTTAATCAATAGATCATAGCTCTGTGAGTTGTCATGCTTACACTCAGTTCCACACTCCCTTTTTTTTAACAGAAAAATTCTTGATATGAAACCTTTGAGAAGCTTCATTCTCACATAAAATTTTGAAACCAAGAGAAATCCTTTCATCTTATAGTCCATAGCCAATTTTATCCCAGTATCAGCCAGGAAAAAGCACACCTTTAAATTATACAGGTCCCTGAGGGGTCAAGATCAAACTGTTTGAAGGTCCTGCTGTGATCAGTCTGGTTAATTGGTTCACCTAAATGGTGAACCAGCCTCAAAAAGAAAAACATATTTACTGTTTATATAAGTATTTCTCAGAAGTAAGGTGGTTCCATGATCTTGTTTGCAAAGTAAGTTTAATCTTGTGACAGATTTTCACTTTTGAGAGTGAATTTCTTGAGAAAGGGTGTTTTATTTCTTTATAATTCTTTATATGGACTTGTAGCTTGGAAAGCAGAACCACCGTATTTATTAACTAGAGAGGAGGAAGCAGAGAACAGCGTAGAGAAGGGAAGGTCTAGATTACAGTATTCGATGACATATACCAGAGACAAAGTGCTCCTGGAGGGGAAGGGTTGGGAGAGGTCATGAACTCTTGTGAGGTCAGAACTGGAATGAGCTTCTGGATCCTGGAGTCCAGGGTTTCTTAGATATATTCCCTTCAGGTCCTCCTGACGTGCTTCAAGGCCTTGCATCTAGGAAGGGGCACAAGGGGCGAAACTTATTTGGAAGCCCAAATATATAAATATAAATTCAACAGCTCCATGAGAACAGCTTGTGTGTGTGTGTGTGTTCACGTGCGCACGTGTGTTAAAATTGGCCACTCTGTGTACCTCACGCAAGTGAAATCGTATTGTATTCGTCGTTTTGTGACCGGCTTATTTCACCTAGCGTCAGGTCTGTAAGGTTCGTCTGTGCTGTAGCACATGTCGGAATCTCCTTCCTTTTTAAGACTAGAGAATATTATGTTGTGTAGGTACCACATCTTTAAGATCCTTTCGCTCATCACCGGACATCTGGGTCACTTCCTCCTTTGGCTCCTGTGGATAATGCTGCTGTGAAGAGATATCCGTCTGAGTCCCTGCTTTCACTTCCTTTGGATCCACACCCAGAAGTAGAATCCCTAGATCATGTGATAATTCTATACTTAATTTTTTTGAGGAATGGCTTTCTGCAGTGTTTTCTGTACTGTTTTCTGTGGTGGCTGCACCGTTTTCCATTCCCACCAGCCGTGTATAAGGCTTCTGATTTTTCCAAATCCTTGCCAATACATGGTATGTTCCTTTTTTATATATAATATCCACTGGAATGCATGTAAAGTGGTATCTTGTTGTGGTTTTGATTTGCATTTCCCCGAAGACTAATGATGTTGAGTATCTTTTCTTGTGCTTATTAGCCATTAATATATCTTCTTTGGAGAAATAGCTATTCAAGTCTTTTGCTCACTTTTCAAACAGAGCAACTCATTTTTTTTTAATTATTAATTTTTATTTATTTGGGCTTCTAATTAAAATTTGAAGAGACAGTTCCACTGATTTTATTTTAAAGAAAAAATATATTCAGAATGACTAATCTATTCCATCTTCCCTTGTATAGGCCAGGGCTCTTCAGGTGGGTTCAGATGTCAACTTTCAGAGTTGTGCTTTGCCTTACACACAGATGTGTGCCTTACACATCTCTGTAAAGACCATCTTTCCAAATAACATCACATTCTGAGGTACTGGGTGTTAGGACTCCAACATATGTTATTCTGGGGCAGATAATTCAACTCACAGCACATTCCAGCAGCCAGTGCAGAATGTTGGTCTTGATTCAGACAGAGGTCACTCCAGGCTCATTATGAACCTCTCTGGGGCTCAACTTCTCCCCTGTAATGGGTAAGACAGGTGATCTTAGACCCTCTTCCAGCTCTAAAATCTCTCTTCCTTTCATCAACATGTACCCATTTGATGTTTATTTCCCATGTGCGGCTCTCTGCTAAGGAATCTCTCAATAATGGGTTAAACATTTGAAAAACACTTGAAACCAGTGAAATGACACCTATCTCTAAAGGTCCTAAGGCTCACAGTGTTGCCAGGTAAACTGGGGAGACCTTGGGCCCTGAAGCCTCGATCCAGCCTGTCTCAAAGATGTCATCAAAGGCTCGTGGTCTCATTTTGAGAAAGAATTCAAAAGCAGACACAGCATGGTGGGTGAGCAGTACAAGCCAGAAAGTTTATTTCAGTGAAAGTACACACTTGAGATGTGAGAGTGGGTGTGGGGGGCAGGGAGAGAGAGAGAGAGAGATGGGGGAGGGGCTGCACGCACCTCGGAGTTCGGGTTTCTATATAGTTTCTATAAAAGTATTGATGTTAACAAGAGGGTGGAATATTCATTGCTTGTAGTGGGGATTTCTTGGAAGCAGGGTTTCATGCTTTTTCTTCCTTATTTGGTCAAGGGTTTCCTGTCATGGCACCCGCCATCTTGGGCCTGTCTGGTTTGATCTTGTTTCTCGCTGCTTTGTTTTTGCCGGCTGCCAGGACAGTCTTCTAACTTCCCCAATAGCCAGTCATGTCTTCCTCTTTGCTGGCCTCCAGGTATCCTGGCAGTGGGCCATCAGAGGTGGGGTATATTCTGAGGACAGATGGGCTGACCAGGACCCATCCAAGCCCAGTTCCCATCATCCTGGGACTCCACATGCCCCTCAGCCCTACTTAACAGCTTCCCATCTCCTCACACATCTGGAATACCAGCCTTTTCACCTCAGCTCTGGTACCTGAGCCACAGCGGCCCCCTCAGCCTCACCAGGAGAGCTGCTGATGCAGAACTACAAATATTGTCCTTAGTGACAAAATTATCCCATGAAGGCAGGGAGACACACCCACACAGCAGGCAGCTTGCAGCTGACAAGTCTCCCCCAAAACACCCAGCAGCCAAGCTCCCAAGTGCTTCTTAGCACCAGTGTCTGCTTCACTAACATCTCCTCACACAGACATCTTGAGCCCGGGGAAGTGAAATGGACACACAGGTTTGCAACCCCCCTACAGGCCCACCGTGGTCCGTGGGAAAAGCTGGTGGAAAACATTGGCATGTGCCTTCCCCCTGGTGGGAGTGCATGATCCATTTTCTTTTTCCTTTTCTTTCTCCACCCACTGCTCCTCATGAAAAAAATTTAAACTACAGAAACATGCAAAGAAGGCATGAATATAATCAGCCACAGTCTTACCATACAGAGGCAGTTATTGTGACATCTTGACATTTTTGCTTCCAGAATTTTCCTGAACCATTGTGAAACGTAATTGAAATCATATTGAATATATTATTTTGAGTTCCATTTTTTATTCATTTGATAGTTTCATAGCATTTTGCTAAAGTTGGTTATTAGTCAACTTCATCGTGAATATCGTGGGGGAGATTGGCAACCCCATTGATGAAGCAGAAATTCAGTGTGAGTCAGTTCTTTGGCTCCATTGGTGGTTGCCTTTCACGTTGACTTTAAGATTTCTTCAGACCCAGGGGGCCGTCGTTTACCATGACAACACTCCCCTCAGATTGCAAGCCCTCCTGCCAGGCCGCCAATTAAAGAAAAACTGGGCAAGGCACCTGTTGTTGGTTGGTACTTCAGTGAGAGAAGTGAGCAAGTCTGGGTCTAAACATGGGACAACCGTCGCCCCAGGAACAGCGCCAATGTTTTCTCAGTATCTTAGCTACCAGGACAATCCACATGAACTGGGGACAAGTCTTGTCCTACGTGTCCTGTGGGGTCAGAGATGGCAAGAGTCAGCTCAGGTGGGCAAGGTCCAGCTTGCACAAACTCCGCCACCCCAGATACGGCCCACCCACTGCATTTAGCGCTTAGTGACTCTGCATGGTCCTTACTGATCCGCTTCATTGCAAAGACAAATTAACGGAGGCCTAGAGATTTTGATGACCAAGGGGCCAAGCTGGGATTCTAATCCAAATCCAGAGATTTTTACACCACAACCATATTGCCTCTGGAGGTCACTGAGAAGCCTCCCTTCCTCAAGCAAACTAATAAGATATTCATTCCTACTGAAAATCTTCTCTCCGAAAATAAAGACCCCTAGTATGGTTGGTAGAGTGGATGAAGTGGTATGATAGGTAGGTCCTGGCTCAGGACTGGGACATGCAGTCTCTCTACTCGACTGAGAGCCACCTGCTGGCACGTTGAGAGCCGATGGTTCTGCCAAGTAAGGAGACTCCAGGCATTGCCCTGAATTGTCCTTGACTGAAGAGTCACGCCATCCAAGAGCACGCCACCTCCCCAAAGACCGCTTGCATTCAGTTACTGGGCCATGTGGGGGATATGAAAGGCTTGCCCTCATGCCTCAAAGTGGAACAATTCTGAAGGTCCATCCAGAGTCTAGACCAGCCGTGGGGGTCCGCCGAGACCTTTGTTGCGATAGCTTCTATCTGGGTCCTTCTGCCTAGCACCTCCCACTTCCCTCATTGCCCTGTAGGCTCTGATCCCAGCAACACTCCCCAGTAAAGCTTCTGCACATAAAGCTCCTTCTCGGAGTCTCTTTCTCAGGAACTTGCCCTAAGACCTTAGACGATTAATCATTTGCATGCTATGAATGAAGGGGATATAGAAATACACATTTTCCTTCCACAACTCCTGGAATCTAGCATACTCCCCTAGTACCACACTGAGGGAAGAGGGTCTTCTCTGCAAGAGAGGGCTGTGGTAGGCGGATAGAGCACTCTGAGAAGGAGCAGGCTGGGTGGGGTGGCAGAGCTGGGGACTTTCAGCTGCCAGAGGGGGTGGCGCGTGCACTGAGCAATTGGAAATGCCCCCCCTCATGAGGGAGACAGGAGAGAGGGACCCAGGAGGTAAGAAAGACATTAAACCCATGGCTCTCAATCCAAACTATACATTACAATTGCTCAAGGACCTTTTTTTTTTTTAATTATTTTTTTAATTACTATGATATGTTAGTCACCATACAGTACATTATTAGCTTTTGATGTAGTGTTCCATGATTCATTGTTTGTGTATAACACCCAGTGCTCCATGCAATATGTGCCCTCCTTAATACCCATCACCGGGCTAACACATCCCCCAACCCCCTCCCCTCTATTACTGCCAGGAGTGCCCTTACTCAACCCCAAGTGTCCGACTTGACTGATCTGGGGGAGGGTATTTTTTTTAAAAATCTCCCCAGGTTGTTCTAATGCACAGCCAAGATCTCGAGAATCATCTGGCGAACAGAGGTGGGCAGAGGTGGCCTCTATTATCTACAAGTTTACTCTGACCACTGGGAGAACGGCCCTGACTTACCACGAAGATGCCCTCCAGGGCCCCTGGCATGCTCACAGACGGCAGCCCTACCTCCTGACCCTGTGAAGGCCCGACGACCCTCTGACACCACCAGCATCCTGGCAGGGCCCATGCGTGCATGTGGGGTGGGGGGTGCCTTTCCTAAGCAGTGGGCCAGCAGCAACCAGGGCTGCTACAGGGATCTGTTCTCAGAGCTGTCTCCTGGGACGCCTGTTAACCTGTGGATTCTCGCACCCTACCCCAAACCTCCTAAATGGAAATCTCTAGATTTTGTAACAACCCCTCCCCCAGCGAACCTTAGGTATCTAAGTTCGAGAAGCACTGCTGAGAGCTCACCACCGAGAGCTCTCTCTTGCATCTCGTACGCCAGTTCACTGGGGTGGAAGTTTCGTTTTTGATGCAGGAAAGGAGGTCTCCCAACTCCTTCCTTGCTCGCACTTGAGTAGGCGTGAGTTCAAGTTCCCCAGTGAGCCAATCAGCTTGCTGATGAGTATCCGAGTGTCTGAGCCGAGTGGGAGAATCCTCTGCCGCGGAACCTTTAGGGTTAGTTTTTTCCTTTTAGCAGCTACGGTAAACATCGCTACATCGCTGAGTGAATTGTCCCAAATATTTTTTTTTTCACATTGTGCAGTTGAACTGACAGTTTTGCATAATAAAAGGTTAACATGATGAGCAAACAAGAAATGAATAAAGCTTGATTGTTCAGACGCAGAATTTGCAACAGAACACACTGTACTTATCTCTATGCTCGGTCCATTGTCATGATTGACCTCTCAAGATGTAAGTATGGCTCTAGGATGGATAAAAATAGATATTAATAGGCTTGTACACAACCTCCCAGGAGCATCGCCTTATCAAGGAGGCATGACTATTTCTCTGACCTCCCGTCTTGGCTTTCTGTGATCATAACCGGCATATCTCTGTTCCTCATCGACGGTAGTGCTTGGCAGTTTCAGCTTCCTCATTTCATTACTTTGTGATGGCGCCAGCATCCATATTAATGAAATTATTTTGATTATCTTTCATAACTAGTGTGTCAGTGGGCAGTTAGCTGCCCTGTCAAGGACCCCACGAGGATCTTCAGTGGCTTCAGACCCCAGGGTCTCCTCCTTTCTTCTCTAAGGCCCCTGCCTGATTTCCTCTTTCCTTTGGGGATTCATTTATTTGCCCTCTTGTAGTATTTTTGTCACACCCAAGACTGGCTTAGATGCAGACAGTCCCTTTGGGACACCCCCTTCTCTAGGTCCCCCCAACTGGGCTTCATTAGTTTTCTTGTTCAGTGTGTTGGGGGACAGATGGAGAAGCCCAGAAATCCACAGGAGGAAGTTGTGCTGGTTTAACCAGACCCTCCAAGAACATTTTCTTCAAGGATCCCGGGGATCTCTCCCATTGGGCGGGACGGGGGACCTCTATTCAAGGCAACTGACTCAAAACTAAGAGCCCGATGTGAATTTGGCGATTTAGATCCGGTGGATTCTCAGTCCCTGCGAGAACCCGCTTGTGACTCCTTTGTTCTGGGCACGTCCCCTCTTCCTCCTCAAGGTCTGGTCACCCCCAATATTGGTCACAGACTTTTCTGAGCAAGTGGGATATTTCCCCACGTGTTCACCAACGCCCTTCCCCTGTCTTCAAGCCATTCTGCACCAGCTTTGCACACTTATTATTTGTACTTGGCCCCACTCCATCCCATTTTTGTTTTCCTTTCAGGAGGAAGGATGGGTTTTCCGCAGGGCCCCAGCTTAGCTAAAGAATGAAAGTAAGCAATAAGGCTTATTCCAACCCTTGCTCATCCACCCACATGCATTGACTTGCCTAAGCCTCCTTGCCTCAAATTCCTGAGAACTTGGTTCCTGGAGATGCAATCAAAGAAGGAAGCAGCCATGACAGTCCTCTCTCCTGTCCCCTCACCACGTGTTGTCCCAGGACAGTCCTGGTCTGTGCGTCCTCCTCCGGTGACGGTGACCACCCTTGGACTGTGCTTCCCCCCGCCCCGGGGTCCACCCAAGGAGCTTACCCCAAGGGATGCTGGAACATTGAAAGGGGCAGAGCAAGCGCCTAGCAACCCTGCCCTGATGTAGACGCGCATCTCCCAGAGCGTTGCCTTCCTGCCTCTTCAGCACAAGCAGGACGTGGGTCTCTCCGGGCCCTGTCCAAGAGCACACCAGAAGGCAGGGGAGGGGGGCGTTTCTCCCAGCGCGCCCACGACTAAGGATTCTCCATCAGTAGCAGAGCTCGGCTCTCCTGGGCCAGATGCTTCTCTTTTTCAGTTCAGCAACACGCGGCAACACCAGAAACAAACCGTGTGCACCCGTCTCTGTTGGTTTCTTCAGGCAGGTCTTACACGGTGCAGACTGACTTGCCATTGAGACAGAACTTCCACGCACACGCGCACATGCCTTCCTTCCCCTCTCTGGACCTTCTCTTTGTCTGCGTTGGCTTTCCCTTTCCGGCCTGGGTTATCCTCTCTGTCCTTCCCGTACATGTCCCTGGTTTCCAGCTGAGAAGTCCCAGCTCTCTTCTCACCTGGCTCTCCGGAACTTCCACCAGCCAGGTACTATGTCTGGTTGTACTAACTCGTAGCCGCCACTTACTGACTCGCTCCTGGGAACCGGACGGAGCATGAAGCACCTAAGCTGCCTTTGCTTGTTTTCATTCTCACGATGCCTGCTGAGGTCGAGTCTGTTATCGTCAGCATTTGGGGGTTGAGGAAACAGGTGTGGAGTTAAGTAGCTTGTCCGAAATTCCACAGGAAGTAAGTGTTGGGGCCCGGACACTACGATTTGAAAACTCGAGGGCGTTTAATGCTTCCCTTGAACGTAATGCTGGATCTGTCACCTCTTGATCTGAGCCGAAGAACGTGACTGGGGAGTTCATAACCCACCCGGAACACAGTCCGTGGCCCAGCAAACTCAAGCTGGGTCAGCCTCCGGCCACTTCATACTTTTTGGCACTAACAAAAATCAACCCACTTTGTTGACTTGGTTTTTCACCCACGGAGGAATGTAAACATAATAAAACGGTTAGATGATCTTTTAACCATATGGCAAACATTCTGCATACCTGTCTGCGCTATCACAACAGTCCCCTGTCGTATTTTGAAGGGACATTTGATTTAATCTCCTAAATCAACACTGTATTTGTTATCTTATTTAATAAAAAAAAAGGATGGAACTTATCAAAATGAACAGGACTGGGGACAGCTTACCTTGAGGACGTCCTAGAGGAAGGTGATGGGAAAGGGCTACAAAGGGGTCTTTGGGGTAATAGTAATGGTCTGTCTCATCATCAGCGTGCTGGTAACTTGGTTTTTATGCCGTGAAATGTTCATCAGGCTGTCCTCTGGGATTTGTACTTTCTCACCACTCTGACCCCTGCCTGGACCACCTCCACCACTCTCTTCTCTTGGTAGGGTCCTCTTCCATCCATCCCTCTTTAGGGGGCCTCCCATGACTCCTCCGTCAAGATGAGGTGCCCCTGGTATAGGCGCTCATAGATGCACATACCCCTCCACAGCTCTGATCACAAGTAAAATCCTCCAACTATTTTTGTCACACCTGGCTTCATGTACGTCTCTCTTGCTAGACTCCAAGCAGCCGGGGCTTGCTGCGTCTCCCGGGCCTGGCACAGTGCCTGGCACAGCTGGCCGTCATGGAGGCCTCTGTAAAGGAATGATGGCGGGGGGAGGGAGGGAAGCAGGAGGAGAGCTAGAATAGAGGGCCAGAGGGAAGGAAGTGAGAGGAAGGAGAAGCAGCAGCAGGGCGGGGAAGAGCTGCGTCTCCCGGGACCTGGCATCTCGAGGTATGGCTAGAGATGGGCAAGAGGGAGCCCTTGGGAGTGTTTACTTGAATAGATGAAGACTCTCCCGAGGAAGAAGTCACCCCAAGGGAAGGCAGACTCATGGTGAGCGAGATTGGCTCCAGGACTGCAGCCTGGGTTCACCAAGGGAGGGCGGAGACCCCGAGCGCAGCCTGGCTCAGGGGTTCTCCTGGCTCAGAGGAGGGGGCACACTAGAGCAATTTCTCTGCCAGTTCTGTAGGACCCAGAGCAGGGGAGCAGGGGGAGTCAGCTGCAGGGTGCAGATGGCAGCCTCTGGGATGGCCGTGACGCTGGCAGAGGTGACCTCAGCCTGGGGTGATGCCTGCATTTCCTACATCCAGCAGCCCCAGCAGGGTCTGCGCATTGGATGTGATGGCAGAGGCCGGGGTGGGCCATCCTGTGCCCTGAAGGCAGGCCTGACTCAGTGGAAGAGGAGGCGGGTCCTACGTGGGGACCAGAGACCGCATCTCCGGGCAAATGCGAACTGCTCAGTGCGGGAAGAATGTGAGGGGCTTGCCACACTTCCTTCTCACCTGGAGGAAGACCAGCCAGAAAATTATGATAGAGGTCACCCAGTTTACAGCCCCAGGCTGGATTTCTCTGGAAAACACATCCCTGAGGGCTGGCTTCCAAAGAGCACGTATGAACGAGGAAGGAGAACACCAAAGAACCAGTGAAGCCCCAAAAGAAAAGAGCCCTTGGATTTGAAAAAGTCTTCTTTCCAGAATCCCCCACACATCCCCAGTTACTTGTATGTCTCCTGGCATCAAGAATGCGCCTTTGGGAGATAATTCCCCTCCCCCATTTTTAAGAGATTTTTATTTATTTATTTGTCAGAGACAGCACACAAGCAGGGGAAGCAGCAGGCTCCCCACTGAGCAAGGAACCCAATGCCGGACTCGATCCCAGGACTCTGGGATCATGACCTGAGCCAAAGGCAGACACTTAACCAACTGAGCCACCCAGGTGTCCTGAGACAGTTCCCCTTCTAACTCCATACTCCCAAATCTTGCCCTGGGGCAACATCAAAAAAATATTTGATGACATGGGAGAAGAAAAAATCGCCAGTAAGCAGAAAAACTCCCAGTTAGTTTTCTTTAGGCACTGTCTCAAGATACACTTATGTGGGTAGGACCTTCTAAACCATTTTCACACAGTATTTTTCTGAAACTCTGGCTTTCAAGTGTTTTTGATAGCATGCCTTATTAGTAAAATCATTTTGCATACACACCACAAATAGAGATCTATTTATTCATTAATTATATTCATACAATAGTGTGTTTGTTGCTGACTGTATTTACAGTGAAAGTTCCAGCAGCGTGTATCCCCTGGGGTGCAGGCGCTCCAGTAAATAAATAGGAAGGAGACCAGGCAAGCCTCATAACCCTCCTATCACATAGTCAACCATGACTCAGAGGGCAAGGGACTGGCCCAAGTCAGACAGCTAGGAATTGTGGAAGTGGGATTAAAGCCCACTTCCAATGGTTGAGGGACCCCTCCCCATCCACCGGGCTGCCTCCCTGGGGCTCGATCTCAGCCACACTGCGCAAGTGCTCCAATTCTTCCTTCCCTGTTCCAGATCCATCTTTTCCCCACCATCGCAGTCTGAGGATGGATCCAGTCACATCAGTTCCTGGTGATTTCCACATTTTTTTCTTGCTTTCCCTATTTTATCATCCTCACCTGGAACACAGGGTGAGCCGTGCTATCGGGGTTCTCATCTCTTTCCTTGGGATCTGTTAAGCAGCAAGGATGCAGACCTTGTCCTGGGGCTCACCAAGCCCAGGGGTTAATGTGTTCCTCCACCTGTTGGTGGAAAGAGATGCTCGCTCCAGCAGAAAGCCCATGCGATATGACTTACTTGATATGCAACGCATGGTAACCGCCCTTCACTGAGAATGCTCTGAGAGGGCTTCTGTAGAAACACGCATTCGCCCATTCCTGACTCCCGGTGTAAATACTTGGAAACAATGAAAAAACCACACCCCAGGCAGGCAAGAAATTGGCCGCTCCGCTAGGGGCTCCCGGAAGTGAGCTGGGATTAGGAGGGGACGGGACGGGGAAGACCTTGCAGTTGAACACAATATCCTCTCTCCAGGAGGCCTGGAGGTCTGGTCCAGGAGTCATTGTTTAACTAAGGTGGGGCTCTCCCTGGTGAGCCCTATATAAGGAGGAGCCTGCTGCGGAGAGAAGCCCGGACTCTGCCAACATTGCTGGCCTGTGTCTTCTCCCGAGGCTGCGACCTTCCTCTGCCACTGACACTCACCATCCCACAAAGCTGCTGCTGCTGAACCTGGGGAACCTGGCCAGCCCTCACCTGGCTACCGCCAGGAATACCGCTGACCTCAGATCCGCCCGTCCAGGAAGCAGGTAGGATGTGAGTGGTGACCTCCCGGGCTTTGGACCAAGGTAATGGTTGAAACTGCAGTGAGCATATGAATTCCCCTAGAGAGCGTCTTAATTACATAGATTCTAAGTCTCCCCAGCAGAGAGATGTATTCAGAAGCTCCAAAAACCTGGGACTTCTGGTGCAAATGGTCCGAGGTTAGGCTTGAAGGAAAACTAGGGCGAAAGACGAGTTGGCTCCCTAAGAGATCATCTAAGCCTGTATATGCCTCTAACGGCGAGTCACCTTTGCTTTTGTGCTCCAAGTCCCAACCTCGAGGGCTACCCTGACCATAAGGGATACTCTGATGGGAATAATCTTGTCTCCTTGTTCACCCATGTTCACTTTCTGACACGTAGTTCATGTTTCATATTTGCGGAAGGAAAGAATGGGGCCCAGGCCTTGCCTCTTGTTTTCGAATGATCTAGCTTAATAATTACAAGAACAAAGTTGAAAAATCTGGGTTAACCACGAGCCTGATCACTTCAGAGATTGAGACGGCTCCTGAGACCCTTAGAGCTTATAGTCAATGCCTGTGCCTCTGGGGCGGCTCTGGTGGGGTCATCTGGAGATGTGATTCTGTGCTTAGGGAGACAGAGCTCTGGCTGTTGGGCTTGAACCCAAGCTAACGAGACTAGAGTAAGTGCAAACCTCTTCCCTCTGCAGTTACAGTTGGGTTATGACCTGCCAACTGCCCTGCTTGTCCCAGGAAAGACACAGAACTTCGCTGATCCCCAGGTGGCATCAATAAGAGTGATTTCAGCCTATCTTCTTGAATTGTTCCAGTTGTCCCAGCTGGACCTAAACTTTTTTTTTTCCCCTGGGTGATATCTTCAGGAGGACTCAATACTTAGCACATTGGGTGACAAGAATCTAACCCAGGTGTTTGCGCCTCCTTCTCCCCCCTCCTTCCCCGGGACAGTCCTGATGCAGATTCGCATAGGAAGGCTCTGAAAAGGGCCAAAACAAAGAAACTGGTCCAACTGAGTAGGCCAGCGCTTCCCCTCCCCACAGCCGGGCTGGAAGCACTGCTTTGGGCCCTGGCCATCCTGGGTGCCGTCTGGCTTCTGTCTTGATCCCCGAATTCTCAGGGAACTCTTCTTTACCATGCACTCCTTTCTGCTTTGCACAAATCGTTTTGAATAAAAAATTCTGTGATCTAATGGAAAGGCTGTGCACGCTCACCAGTCTGCAAAGCTGGTTCCCCCAATAAACAACCAGGAGCCCTTGGCCTCTGGATTAACGTTCTCACTCTGCCAAAACAGCCACAAGGGAACTTTGGTTCATTTCTCTCTGAAATGATGGCCCCTTGGGCAGTACTCTGCCTTCCAGTCACTGGCTGGGTCAGCCCTGTGGTGTCTGCCTCCCATACCCGTGGCTCAGGCCTGCCCAGGACCTCCTGCAGCTCAGAGAACTGAGCCGGACCCCATCACAGTGTGTGGACCACAGACCCCGAGAGGTGTGTCTCCATCAGAAGTGACCACACATCTGCTTCAGGAGACGTGGCCGGTGACCCACATCTGGATCAGAGCTGGGCACAGGAGAGGTCCTAGGTTCTCCTCACCAAATATCACGGCTTGTCCCCAGTCTAATCCTTCGCCAGAAGTGGCTGCCAACCTGTAGACTACATCATTATGCTGCATGTCCCAAATCCCCGGCATCCTGCCAAGTACTAAAGTTAAACTTTTAGACGGCCTTACCTTGGGGAGAAACTAGGGGCAGAGGCCTTCAGGAGGGGCTGGCTCCTAGGACCCCGGACCGCCAGCCACCGCGGGCACATCCCTTCAACTCCGAGGCCTTCCTGATCCAGCACCGCCGTCTCGCTCTGACACGGTCTGCAAACCCTGCCTTCTTCCTGTGACCACGTCACCTTCCCCAGATGGGCACGGGCCTTCCCACGGCTCCCTTGGGGCCTCGCCCGTTCTGGCACAGAGCCCAGTCAGCAGGAGGGAGGCGGAAGCTTCCTGGGGCGGCATCTCCTCCTGCCTCAAGCTGACGTTCTGAAGGCACGGGCCCTCTCCCTCCTGGCCCTTCCCCTTCCCACCAGGGCCTCTTCACAGCCCTGGCAAGCAGGCTCCTAGACCCTCTGCTCCTCTTTCTCCCATCTCCCCTGCCTACCCCTGCCCCCTTCCAATGCCCTGGCCTTCTTGGCATTTTTAAATGGTGGAATGAGAAAGAATGAAGGAAGGAGCATGGGAACCCTCAGAGGCCTAAACCCCCTCAGCCTGCTTTTCTCTGCTTCACTCACCTGCTTGCTCTCTCTCTCTCTCTCTCTCTCACACACACACACACACACACACACACTCAGTTTATTTTCATTCGTGGTGCTCTTTGACATACTTAATTCAGAAGATCTTTTCAAAAGACTTTTCCTCTCCCACTGACCCATGCCCTGTCCGTGTCCCCTCAAGTGTGACCCCATCCACCTGGGTGGATCCTTGATTTCAGAAAAGGCTCAGAGCAAGCAGCTCAGCCTGGGCCTTCTCAGGACACACCACTGTCATAAGTCCTGGAGCTGGCTGGCCAAGGGAGTCTCTCGCTTTGAGTGCTTGGCTGCTGGTGCTACTAACCCTCTCTCTCCACCCCTTCCACCCCCACACCACGGTGGGAAGCAGCCACGGGCAGAGCCAGCACCAGGCTCCCAGTCCCGCACTCTGCCCCGTCACCCCTGTGGCCTCCCCAGCCTGAGATGCCCAGAAGTGCCAGGCACACACTGGGATGCCTGAGCTCCAGCTGCTGGTGTTCCCGTGCTGTGGCCAGAGCCGTGCCCTGGATCTCGCCCTACGGACCTGTTGTCACAGGAGGGGACTTCAGAGTGCTCCCTCTGGGGAGTCCCTGCCATTGTACACCTAAGTGCTCACATCTGAGGGGTAAGAAAGCCAGCGATGTTTGGGCTCCGTTTCAACACCACGGGATGCTGGGCTTGCGTGAGCAGGACTTTCCGTAGCAGGTTTTGGCCTTCTTGCTCTCCTGTTCTTCCTCGGGGTCTCCATCCCCACTGACCAATGGCTGTCTCTGTCTTTCCGTCTCCCTGCACCTGTGTGTCGGGGCTCTCTGTCCCTCTCCCTGTGTCTCTGTCTCCTCTGTTTCCTTCACTTTGTCTGCCTCTGCTGAAAGCCCAAGAAAACAGGCCAAGAGGAAATCATTTAAGAAGAAATTGATTATCTAACCGTGGTATCCACTTCCAAAGAAACTTAAAGAGAAAAGGTCCTAAACTCAGGGCCCATGGGGCCTCCCTACACCGTCTCTGGATCGTGCCTCTGGGGGGTGAGCAGTCTGGGGCCTGGGCTACCTGGGGAGTGTGGGTCAGAAATAGCAGCTCGTAAGACCCAGATTATATATGACAGGCCCCAATGTCCTAAGGCCCCCTAATTTGCTTAAGAAGGAGCTGGAATTAGCTAAGTAGAAAGTATATCTTCTCTTTTTGGGTGGGGAAAAAATCCATGCCCTAAAATCCCAAGATCATACCAAATATTACACACAGTTTCTGGGGCGCATATAGTGACAGAACCCAGATAGGACGCTCTACCTTTTCCTCAGAATATGTCACCGGTCTACGGAGGAACTTTCTAAGTTTCCTCTGTGATTAAATGACACCTGTTGGAGAACTTTGGGGATGGGAAGGAGGGTCTTTTCATACAAAGGCAAGTTTCATTTTTTTGTATGTTTGCACATGATGAACCCAATTTAACTGAAAAGAACAGTATATTCAGTGGGTTCCTATTTCATTGTCTGCCCAGCAATATCAGGGTACATAAGAACCCACATTCTCCATTCCAGAAACATAACATTATGTTGGAAAGCAGCTACAAGAAAGTCCAGTCTCCCCAGAGTTCCAGTGGGGGAAACAGGCAAGGGGAGATGGGCAGCGTGCCCGTGGCTCACGGCCTCCGTGGAGCAGTGCAGATCCCCTCTGCCTGGCAAGCGACCCTTCTGTTACCCCATGGGGGCTCCTGCGAGGGAAACATCGGCTGAGGTCTCTGAGCTTCTGGAGACCTAGGTCCCGGAAGGGGCTGAGTCCACACAGAGAGGACACCAGGGAGCGAGGAGGATGGGGCTGCCCTGTCTGGGGCCCCAGAGCGTGGTTTTGGCTTTCCGCCTCTCCCACACCAGGCTGTGCATCTCCTTGGCTGTCAGCCCGGGTACTGAACCCAGAGTCCCTGGAAGGCAAGGGGTGGTTCTGTTCGGAGCACTTACTCCTCTGCTACTGGCTCCAGGTCTGGGAGCTTTCCAAATCTGAAGCCATGCTAGAACCTTCTTCCATTTCTCTGGCTCCCATGGCCCTTGGTGGGTTAGAGAGGACCTCAGACCCCTCCCAGCCCTAATGACACAGAAAAGAAGATGCCCCTTGGCAGGGACAGTGACCTGCTCAGCTTGTAGGCCAGATTGCCCGCCTTGAAGCTGGGGACTGGGTGGGAGTCTCCGCCAAGTGCTGGCCAGACTCCTCTGACCAGAAGCCTCAGTTTCTCCTTCTGCACAGTGAGCCCACAGAGTCTTCCTCCGAGGCCTGCCTTTCTAGGGGCCACACACCCCACTCAACGGCTTTCAGGCCACAAAGGCCGGAAACTCACTGAGCTGATTCTGAAGTGGGGGAAGCACGGGTCTAGGTGTAAAGTTCCTTTCTAAGCCCTAAAATTCATGTTCATGGTCACCTTTACGCCCCCTCGTACTAGGTCTGGAGAAAGAGTCATGTGCCTTCCCAACTCACCATTTGTATATGTACAAAATTCCCTTTTTCTCCTTTTTTTAATCTACCTCTCCCCCTCTCACTCCTCTTCCCCTGTTTCCCACTGCCTTCATCTCTCCCTCTCCCCCTCCTCCTCCTCTCTCCTCCTTCCTCCCCCTCTTCCTCACATACTCTGTCTACCTCTTGCTCCAACCCCCCTTCTCTCTCTCCAAAGCCCTGAGGTGTGCCTAGGTGTCAGAGAGCTGAGAGTGGTTTGCACGGGGCTTTTTTCCGCCAGAGAGCGGTTAAGTGCCTTATTCTCTCCGCTCGGGTGGCTAAATTATTCTCAATGTGTTAAACAGTGTAATTAAAGACATACACACGCGAGTGCGCCAGGCCCCTTCCCCCACCCTCCTTCCTCGCTCCTTGTCAGCAGAGAGAGTGTCAGCCCCAGCCTTCAAGCTCTGTTAGTTTTAATTTGAGTTGTGGAATTAGTAATGGGTTTTGCTGGAACACTGTTGTGGGAAATAGATCGCTCCTCGTGCAGGGTTTGGGCACCATTTCAAATGAGTATTTGTTAAGGGGAAAACCATCCCTTGTCATGTTCTGCTACATTACATCAGATTTATTTCCATTGTTCTGAAAAACACCAGCCAGGAGAGAGCTGCGTGCATCACTCCCGGGCAGGGAACAATTGAACTCGGGCTTCCTGTTTCTCAGCTGATTGAAAACAAAATGCAAACAGCACCAGCCTGTGTTGCTGGGACATGCTAAGGTCCTCCTGGGGCCGCAGACACCAGCTCAGGCCCTGCACCTGTCACTGTGAACCCTGCGGAGCTGCTGGCCGGTCCTTTCGGACCCCTGGCACGAAGTGACCGGATGGTTTGCTGGCAAAACTTGGATGTGGAGGAGGAGTGGTTGAGGGGAACCCCAGCAGGTCAAAGTTGAAAGAATCCGCCCAGTGCATGGATTCTTCGGCGCCACCCCCCCCTTAAGATGATTCGACCTCAGCTTGACCATTGCCACTGAAGAGTGCACGTGGGCATTCGTGCCTTCCGCAGATCTTTGCTTTGGCACCATCCGATAAGGCAGCCACGGGCATGTGTGGATATTTACATTTAAATATAAATTAATTAAAATAAGATAAAATTTAAAATTCACTTCCTTAGTTGCACTTGCCATATTTCCAGTGCTCCGTAGCCACGTGTGCTGGGCTATTGGGCACCACTCTGCGGATCTGGAGGGACTTACTGTGGAAAGTCCTGGAGGCAACAGGGCAATGGCTGGCATGCCCATCGCCTGTTACAGGGACATGGCCCCTGGGCTCAGGTTCGGAGCTAGGGCAGTGGGCCCCTGGGGAGATCCTGACCGGCCAATCATCAGGAGACCTCCCACATAGCTTTTCTTATGTCCCATGCCAAGCGCTTTATAAGCATCATGTCGTTTAATACCCACCTGGTGCTCTGAGGCTGGTTTCTTACCACCACTGCCAGCCCACTTCATTTGTAAGGAAAGGAGGCTTGGATAGCAGGAGATCACTCAGTCACTGAGCAGCATCTGAGGTCAAACTTAAGTTTAAAGTTTCAGGTTGATTCCCCATGCTCTTGACCACCGACCTATGATGTCTTTTTTTTTTTTTTTAATTGTTAATTTTTAAAGGGACAAGGCAGAGTCCAGTTTTCTGAACAGGAACATAACCCTGGGAGGTCAGAGAAGCAGAAAGGGGGCCTGATTATGGGACCAGGATGGCTAAATCCCCACTCTCTCAGGCCAGGATTCTTCTGCACGGCTGGCAACAGGACTTCTGGGCTGGGTCTGACACTCGCTATAAGTCCTTTGGTCTGTCTGTCTTCCAGTAAACATTTCTAGATTTTCACCTTGCCAGAAAGGAATCTCTTGTGTGTTTAGTTGATGGCATTTTTGCGCCATTAGAAAAAAATTCCCACTTTTTCCCAGCGGATAGAACTGCTCACCAGGAAACCTTGTTTGCGCGCAAAGGGCTCCATCCTGGCCAGGTGCCCTGTGCTACCCTGACACCCTGCTTTGGCTACCATTGATGTGTGGCTGGCAGTGTGGCCCCAGAACTAAACAGTAGTGGACTGGGTGTCCAGCAGGCGTCAAAAGCTTCGTACCGGGGGGTTGGGGGGAGATACCGTGGTGTCTACGGCGACACCTTCCCGCAGTGGCAGCAGCTCGGAGCGAGCGGGGACATCTTTCACCACGGTGTCCCATTTACAACAGGAAGCCAAGTAAGCCGTACAGAATCTTCTCAAAATGAAACGGAGCCAAGGCAAATCCCACTCACTATTTACTTGCACAGTTAACTTTTAAATGAGAAGACAGATTCGCAGTTTCCTTGGGTAACTTCCATCCTCTTGGTTTTGAGGTCCTTCAGAATTTTAATGCTGCCATCTGCTTGGATAATTGTTCTTCCTTTATAGCATTAAAAATGATGAAAATGTTGAGACACATCTTTATTTTCATTTCAACATCTTCCTCCAGGATGAAGATAAAAATGTGAAACGGGACAGGACAAGGGACAGAGTTCTGTGGCTATTACAGTACAGTGATTTTGAGATAATCCAAAATTATTTATCCATGATCTCTGCCTCGAACTGTGATTCTGTATACTCTTTGTGTGCTATATGTTACCTGTATTTCTACCGTGATGTAGGATACAACCTACCCAGTCTTACGGTCTAGTCTGGTTTCACCATCTTATATATAGGGAATAAAGGGAAATTTTATCAAATATTTTTTAAAAAATCAAGGTATGTTCTCTATATGTCTCAGTACACAAGACCACATAGATGTGGCATTCTTCTGTTCCTTTAAAGTCAAAACTTCTTTATGGAAGGGTAAAAAAAAGAGAAGGAAAGTTAAGTAATTGGTTTTGACAAGATTATATTTGCTTCTAGAAACCCAAGCATTATTTCCTCAGTGTTCAAAGTGTTTCTTTGCAAGTCCATTTCAGAATGTTGCTGTGACTATCCTACTTCTTAAAAATATTATTGTAGAGTTATAAACAATTTTTAAATCAGTGCTTCAGGAAAATGACTGTGTTAATGACAGTTAAACTTCCTGTTTCAAAAAGAGACTCTCTCCCGAAGTTTCTTATATTAAGTTCTCGAAAGAATTAACATTTGGCTCAATTTATAAAAAGTAAACTTCCAAGCAAATAGTCATAACACATTTCTATTTGTATCAAGTAAAAATATCTGTGTTCATCAAAAGATACTGTCAGGGAAGTGAAAAGATAAGCCACCAACTAGGAGAAGATCTTTGCAACACATATGACCAGCAAAAGTTGACTATCCAGAGTAAATAAAGAATTCCTGCAAATCAATACGAAAAAGACAATGTAGTAGATGTGGATATTCATTTCACGCAAGAGGGACTACGAGTGACAAATAAACATATTGAAAGATGCTCAATCTTACCAGTAATCAGGGAAACATAAATTAAGACTGCAAGGATTTGGCATTTTACTCCCACCAGATGGGTACAAATAAGACACTCACCAATGCCAAGTGCTAGTAAGGAGATAGAGCTTTTACATTGCTGGTGAGATTAGTAATTGGTACAACATTGGACAATAATTTGGTATATTTAGTGAAGTTGAATGTATCATAGACGAAACCCAGAAAGTCCACTCAGTGGTCCCACCACTTCACATACACACCAATGCCATATGAACGTTTCAATTGTTCCATCTCCCTGTCAACACTTAGTATGGTCAGCATTTAAAATTTTAGCCTTCTCATTGTAGTAATAATTTGCCTTTCACTGGTGACTTAAGATGTAAAGCATTTGTTCATGTTGGTAATTGCCTGTTTTTGTTTTTTGGTAAAGTGTTCATATCTTTTGACCATTTTTAATGGGTTCTTTTTCTATTGATTTAAAAGATTTCTTTATGTATTCTGGATATGAGTCATTTCCCTGATTTTTGTTTGACACATATTTTCTCCTGGTCTGTGATTTGTATTTTTGTTTTCTTAATGGTATCGTTCATGTTTTGGATGAAGTTTAATTGAT
Organism: Ursus americanus; assembly: GCF_024610735.1. NCBI lineage: Eukaryota > Metazoa > Chordata > Mammalia > Carnivora > Ursidae > Ursus > Ursus americanus. The sequence continues at coordinate 62,161,797 of NC_142133.1, forward strand.
CCTTTTCTTTTTCTTGTAAGGCTCATATTTTTGCATCCTGTCAAAGACACATTTTCCTACACCGAAGTTTGCAAACATTTGTCCTATGTCCTCCTCTATGTCAGTATTTTCTTCTGTTTCTTCTAAAAGTGTCATAATTTTAAATTTTATTTTTAGATTTGTGATAATTTTGACTTGATTTCTATATGTGGTATGAAGTAAGGGTCCATTTTTTTTGTTGTTGTTTTGTAACTTTTTCCATATGGAATTGATCCAGCATTATTTTCTGAAAGGTGTTTCTATCTCCATTGAATCACCTTGGAAATTTTGTCAACAATAAATTGACCATTTATATGGTGGTCTGTTTCTGGATTCTCCACTCTGTACCATTGATCTAATTGTATATCTTTTTACGAATTGAAGTTGGGATGGCTAAGTCCTCCAATGTTTTCTTTTCTTTTTTTTTTTTTTTTAAGTAGGCTCCACACCCAGCATGGAGCTCAGTGTGGGGCCTGAACCCATGACCATGAGATCAAGACCTGAGCCAAGATCAGGAGTCAGATGCTTAAACAACTGAGCCACCCGGGTACCCCAACATTTGCTTTTTAAAAAAAATTTCTTTGGTTATTCTAGGTCCCTTGTATTTAAGTGTAAATTTTAGAATAAGTTTGTCAATTTCTTTAAAAATGAAAAGGCATTCTATAATTTTGGTTGGAATTGTAATGAATCTATAGATATATTTGGAGAGAATTGCCATCTTCACAGTACTGAACCTTCCAATTAATTTAGGTCTTCTTTAATTTTGCTCAGCAATGATTTGTAGTTTTTGATGTAAAGAGCTTAGATGTCTTTAGTTAGATATTTTCCCCAAGTATTTGTAATAGAATGCTGTTGTTTTCCTTTTGTTTGCTGCTGGTATATAATAGTATAACTGATTTTTATATTAACCTTGTATCTTGCTGAATACAAATATATAAAATAATTCTAGAATTAGTTTCTTATTGAATTGTCTAGGACCTCCAGTACATAAATAAAAGTGATAACACTTAAAAAAAATAATAAAATAAATAAATAAATAAAAGTGATAACACTTAAAAAAAAAAAGGTGACAATGGGCATTCTTGCCTTAACCGTGATTATAAAAAAGAAAAATACTCTTCCATCACTAAGGATTATTTTAGCTGTCGATTTTTTTATAGATGCCCTTCATTAGTTTGAGAACGTTATTTACTTTTTCTAGGTAACTCTCCTTTGAGAGTTTTTACCATAAATATATGTTGAATTTTGTCAAAATACGTTTAATTTAATTATTGGCTTTTTAAAAATCTTTTTTATATGGTTAATTACACTGCTGATTTTTTTTTAATGTTAAACCAACCTACGTTGCCGAAATGAACCCCACTTAAGCTTGATGTACTAGTCTCTCTCTCTTCTTCTTTGCACTGTTGGATTTGATTTGCTGAAATTTTGTGAAGGATCTTTGCTATCTCTGTTCGTGAGGGATAGTGATCCCTAATTTTTTTTCCTGTGGTGTGATTCTTTCCTGAGACTTTGTTGTTAGTGCTATGTTGAACTGACCAAATAAGTTCAGCAGTGTTTCCCTTCTCCTCCAATTTCTGAAGAAGTTTGTGCAAGATTGGTGCTATTTTGACCTAGAAAGAGTAAGAGAATCCACCCGTGAACCTCCCTGGGTCTGGGGGGTTTCTTTTGGGGAAAGCTTTTACTAACAAATTCAATATCTTGATTAGACACAGGGTTATTCAGATTTTCGGTTTCTTCTTCTGTCAACTTTGATACATTGTATTTTTCAAGAAAGTCATCCATTTCATGTCACAGCAAATTTTTTAACATTAGTTTCTTCATAGTAGCCTCTTATGAATCCTTTAATATTTATACGATTTGTGGTGATAAACCCTTCATCAATGATGATATTGGTGATTTGTGTTCACACTCTTTTGTCCTCAACTTACTTGATTCTGGATTTGTCCGTTTTGTTGATCATCTTAAAGGAGCAGTTCTTGCTTTGCTAATTTTCTCTACTGGTTTTCTGTGTTATGATTTTCTTCTTTTGTCTGTATTATTTACTTCCTTCTACTTGTTTTACTTCCTTATTTACTTCCTGTATTATTTACTTCCTTCTACTTGGGTTTTCTTATTCCCCTCATGATATCATCTTGGACTCATGAATTATTTAAAGGTGTGTTTAATTCCAGGTATTTGGGGGTTTCCTAACTATCCTATTGGTATTAACTTCTAATTTTAATTTTGTTGTGGTTAGAGAACCTGTGTGATTCAGTGCTTGGAAGTATATGGTTTTATGGCCCCGTGTATTGTCTGGTTTGGTGACTATATCACATACATTTGGAAAGAATGTGTACTTTGCAGTTTTGAGATACAGTACAGCATATGTACGAATTACATCAAAGTGATTGATAGTGCCGTTCAGATCGTTTATGTTTTCACTGAGTTTTAAAATTTTTGTCTAGTTGGCCTATAAATTGCTGAAATGTGAGTGCTAAAATCTCCTGCTATAATTGTGGAATTGTTTCTCACTTTAATTCTGTGAAGTTTTGGTTCACATATTTTCTGTTTCTATTTTTAGGTGCCTACACATTAGTGATTTTATTTCTTCCTGATAAAATTTTACCAGTATTGAATGCCCCACTTTATCCCTGGCAATACTGTTTGCTATGAGTCGATTTGATCAATCTCTTAATATCCACCCCAGCCTTCTTATGCTTACTGTTTGTATGGTATATTCTTTTCATCCATTTATTGTCAAGTTGTCTATGCCTTGATTTAGAGTGCCTCTTATAGGCAGCATATAGATGAGTTTCGCAATTTTATCTCCTTTGCAAATCTCTGCCTTTCAGTTGAGGTTAACATGTAATTATTGATATAGTTGGATTTATGTCTATTTTTTGTATGTTTATCCACTGTTCCCCCTTTATTGACTTCTTTTGATTACATGAATATGTCTTAGTATCCTATTTTAACTTCTCTATTATCTTTGCGCTATATCTCTTTTTATTTTGTTAGTGGTTGTCTAGGGATTATAATACACATACTCAGTCTTCCTAGTTCTGTTGTACCACTTGATGTAAAATACAGAATAGTTGCAGCCGTATAGCTCCCTATGATTCTCTTCTACTGTTCCTTGTGTTAAGTTGTAGTATGAATTATATCTGCATACTTTGAAATCTCTCCAGACAATGTTGTAACTTTTGCTTTAAACACATATATGTATTTTAAAGAATTTAAGAGGAAAAAAAACAGTCTTACGTATTTACTCATATATTTACTGCTTTCCGTTCCTGCAAATTCAGTTTTCCCTGTTATTATTGCCCCTCAAATTGAAGAACTTCCTTTATCATTTCTTCTGAAGCATGTCTTTGGATGATGAATTCCCTTAGTTTTGTTCATCTGAAATTTTTATTTCACTATTATTCCTGAAATATATTTTCACTGGATACAGAATTCTGGTTTGGCATGTCGTTCTTTCAGCAATTTTATTATTGTTTTAAAGGTTTATTTATTTATTCTTGAGAAAGTGCACAAGTAGGGGGAGAGGCAGAGAGAGAGAGAGAATCCTCAAGCAGACTCCCTGCTGAATGCAGAGCCCTACACAGGGCTCGATCTCATGCCCTGAAATCATGACCTGAGCTGAAATCAAGAGTTGGACACCCAACCGAGCCTGGGTAGGTGCCCCACTTTCAGCAATTTTAAAGTTATTCCACTGTTCTCTGTCTTCTATGGCTTCTGGTGACAGATCTGTAGTTCTTTGCATCATTGTTCCCTTGGATTTCACATGTCATTTTTCTCTAGCTTCTTTCAAGATTTTTTTCTCTTTATCTTGGATTTTCAACAGCTTGATTATGATGTGCCAGTCATGGTTTTCTTGACTTTTCAAGCTTCTTGAATTCATAAATTTGTCACCAAATTGGGGAAGTTTTTGACCACTTCTACAAATACTTTTTCTGCTCTAATATCTTTTTTTTAATAATAATTTTTTTTATTATATTATGTTAGTCACCATACAGTACATCCTGGTTTTTGATGTAAAGTTCCATGATTCATTAGTTGTGTATAACACCCAGTGCACCATGCAATACGTGTCCTCCTTACTACCCATCTGCCCTAATATCTTGATCCTCTCTTCCTGGGCCTGCAACTACATGTAAGTCACACCTTTTGGTGTCGTATCACATGTCCGCCTAAGGCTTTTTTCTTTTCCATTGAATACTTTCTTATTCTTTCCTCTTATTTCACTTAATCTTTCCTTTGTCATCTTCACTCTACTCTTAAGCCCATCCAGTGAATTTTTTTTTTTTAAATTTTGTATTTTGCAACTCTGAAGTTTCCAATTGTTTCTTTTTTATAACTCCTATTTCTCCATTGAGACTGTTTATCCTCTCATTCATTTCACGTGTATTTCTTTTATTTTATGAAAGTGCTTTAAAATTTTTTTCAGATAATTTCTACATCTAGATCATTGCAAAGCTGGCACCTGTCAATTGTGTTTTCTCTTGAGAATAGATCATAGTGTCATAGTTCTTTAGTTTTGAGTAGTTTGTGATTGTATCCTGGGCAAAATGAATGTTATGTTATCTAGAATCTGTGTTCTATTATAATCCTCTGGAGATCATTGATTTTTTTAAAAAAAGCAGGAGTCAATCTAATCAAGTTCAGACTATGCATTCAAGTGCACCTTCTATGAGGTGCTAAATGCTTAGAAAACTTTCTCAGGATCATGTGGCTAATAAGGGGCAGAATGAGGACTTGAGTTGGGGTCTTCTAAAGCCGTTTAACTTTGGGGCTTTTCTTTTTTTTTCTGAGTCATTTAACTTCTGTGCATCTTTCCCATATGTTAATAAGAATTTTTCAATAAATAACTTGCTGATTATATATGTATGAAACCCTGAAATCAAACTTATTTAAGTTTTTTTTTTTTTGAGGACTTCTTGGAAGCTTTTGTGAATCTCCATAGAGACTATTTGATATGAAATATTTTCCATACCATTTGACCTCATAATCTGTTATTTATGGAGGCTTCTGCTCCACAGAACATACTTGAAAATAGCTGATTTGTGGGGCGCCTGGGTGGCGCAGTCATTAAGTGTCTGCCTTGGGCTCAGGGCGTGATCCCGGCGCTCTGGGATAGAGCCCCACATCAGGCTCCTCCGCTAGGAGCCTGCTTCTTCCCCTCCCTCTCCCCCTGCTTGTGTTCCCTCTCTTGCTGGCTGTCTCTGTCAAATAAATAAATAAAATCTTTAAAAAAAAAATAGCTGATTCGAGGCATTCATCCCACCAACACTTGTAAGAATTTTATAGAATATCTACTATGTGCCAGGCCTGGCACTAGGTGCTAGCAGACCGAAGATACTATCATCTAAGTATCTAAGACCTTTCTGCCATTTGGGAGCCCTCATCATCTTTCCATGAATTTCAATAATGTTTACATACTCAGCACTATTAGGTCATTTTCACTTGTGTTTACTGACATCCTCCGCCTATCCCCTGAGGTCCTTATTGATATGCCCACTTTCCCTTTTTTTTTTTTTTTTTAGTTTTCATCCATATTTTGTTTATTTGTATTTTTTTATTATGTTTAGTTAGCCAGCATATAGTACATCATAAGTTTTTGTTGAACAATTCATTTTTGATTGCACACTGCTTAAAATATTCACCCAGGGCTAGGAGAGTTGTTGGGACAGCCTGGGGTTAGTCACTGCTATGGACTGAATTGTGTTCCCCTCCAAATTCATATTTTGAAACGCTAACCCCCATTGTGACTGTTTCAGGAGATAGGGCCCAGAAAGGAGATTAAGGTTAAATAAGGTCATAAGAGTAAAGCCCTAATCCAATAGGACTGTGGCCTTAGAAGAGAAAGAGATCTCTTTCTCCCTCTCTCTCTCACCCTCTCTCTCTTGCCCTCTCTGCCATAGGAGGACACATCAAAACAGCAGTTGTCTGTAAGGTAGAAGGAGAGTCCTCACCAGAGCCTGACCAGGCTGGCCTCCTGATCTTAGACTTTCAGCCTCCAGAACTGTGAGGAGACACACGTCTGTTGCTTAAGCCCCCACTCTGTGGTATTTTTTTGTTTGCTGAACAGACTAAGACAGTCACCCAACTCAGCAGAGGACATGAGGAAGGACCGAATCAAACTCACTTTATAGACATGGTGGAGAGCAGAACAGGTTTTAAACCACCAAGTGCATCTCTTGGCTACTTCTCGTCCTAGTTCTGAGGCTTGATGCATCAGTTCACACAGTCTCTCACATTAGGAACTTTACACAAACTCTTTCTGCCTTTTTTCCAGCTCCTCTTGTGCCATTTTTTCATGCTCAACTCAAGAGATACCCCTGTAGTAAGATAGCTTTTTATCCAGAATATCAGGAAAATCTTCCATCTCTCTCTCTCTCTCTCTCTCTCTCTCTCTTTTCCCCTAGGCAGTTGGGTCTTCTCTTGCCTTTGTTTACCTTTCACAGTGAAACAAAATGGAAAAATAAATAAGCCAAAAAGCCCTCCCTAAAATGACAGATGGGAGAGTTGGTTGGCCTTCTTTGCTGCACACCAAAGTGAAATGTCAAGTTCTGTGGACACTTTCTGCTTGAGAAAGTGAGTCTGCAGGTGGTTTTCTGGCAAAGCCATAAGCAATCCAGGGGGCAGCAGGGTGAACCTGGTAGGTGTGAGGTCTGTGCCTGGAGTGGGGAGGCTCCCTCCCCTTCCTTCCCACTTTCTCTTTTTCCCATCAAGATTCTCTTCTCTCCCAGAGCAGCAGACCACCTCCTCCACCAACAGACACCCAGACCTGCCACCTGTACCCCCAGAGTCTTTCCTTTCCTTCCTGGGCTCTCAGTTAGCGAGTGCAAAGCAGTAGCAGAGCTGAGGACACAGGTGTGATATCTCACCCCTAGCCCTCACCCCGGCAGGCCCATTCGAGACTAGCTGTCAATCATAAGAGCAAGTCCTCATCTTAGAAGGTGTAGAGTTTTCTGCACAGTCCTTTCATACTCAAAATGATAATGCTGCTAATAACCATGATTTATTGACCACTTTCTGGGTACCAGTCACAGTGCTAAGTACTTGACAAGCATGGATTCATCTGAGTCTTAGAACAGTTCTACAACGTACACATTATTGTCATCATTTCACAAATGAGGAAAGCAAGTCTTAGGGATTCCTAACTGTCCACTGCGCAGTGGTGAGCAGTGAGGGCCCTACAGATGGCCTGGGAGCTGACTTCCAAATGTAAGTAAGGCCTTTGCAAGATTCTAAAGGAGAAGTCAAGCCAAATTCTTCAGACTCACTTGTACATACACACTCCCTCTTACATCCCGTAATTGTGTTATTAAGAGTAAGTACTGTTTGGTTTTCCTAAACTAAAATGAGCTCATTGCTGGAGTTTATCACACACTCTAATTCAATATTTTACTGCGAAGTAGGTGGCTTGGCAGTGCTGTATTGGTTCACCTGTCCACGAGCGTGTGCAGAGTTGGGAAACCCATAATTTTCACAACTCTCCATTATCAGGTGCCATTGCCTTTGTCTTGAATTGGCAATCAACTTCTATTACTGTTTTCTTGCTCTTGAATGATATCCTACTGTTATTTCAGCTTTCTGTATAATTTGTTGTGGGCTCTCCTCTTAACCCTATAGCAAGGGGCGTATATTGACATATTTTCACTCTTTTTTTCCCAAGAATTAGATTAAAGAAATGCATGTAACATATTGGACTAAACCAAATGAAATGGCCTACATTCAAACATTTTTACCTTAGCTGAAGCTATATGAAATGGACTATATTCAAGAGTTTTTGACCTAAAAAATGACAGTCTCATCTGGTCCAACCGGAGTAGTTCAAATATAAAGTATTTTTACCTCATTTGCTAGACATTTGTGTGTATAATTCCCTCCAAATATGTCTGTACAGTGACACTTTATAGATGATACTCTGCCTGTGAATTTGTTATCTACATAATCAGCAACGTACTAGTATTAAACGTTAACTATAAGAACATTGCTAAAGTGAGTTTGCACGTTTTTCGTGTGATCCAAGATCTTGATTGTAAGCTCATATTCTTTCTTCCTGAGTTGTTCGATTATGTGCCTCTTTTGTTCTTTATCATCACCTGATTCCTTTTTCACTGTGAAGTGGGAATGGACAGGACCTATGGATCTTGGGGTCTTCTGTGCCCGAGTCGAAGAAGCTTGAAATGTACTCATTTAAGGGCTAAGGAAGCTTTTCAAGTCCCGCAGTCAGTTAGTGTGGATTCAGGATTCAAATGCAAGTCAGCTTGGAAGATATGGTACACATTTTGGTAAATGGCATCAGTACATCCTTATGGCTTCCTGAACAAGAAATTCCAGACTTCCTTGACATCTCTTTAAGGAAATTAGGATGCCAACTTTTATTGAGTGCCCACTGTATGCCAGCCATTCTTCTCATTTAATGTCCAACAGACCCTATGAGGTTGGAATCATTAATCTGTACAGATGGAGAAGTAGGTTCACAGGCTTGAATACTACTCCGTGTTGTGGAACCAGTAGGAAGGTGGTGAGAGCAGAAAGCAAACTTGAAAACTCATTTGATTGTTCACCACACTGCCTTTTTTTTTCCTGCCCCACATCTCCTTCCTCTGCCCACATATTCAATTCGTCACGGAATCCTATTAGTTTTACCTATAAAATGACTCTAGGATCTATTTTCCATCATTTTCACTACTAATGGTCTAACACTATCTCTACCGTGAACATGTGCAGCAACATCCTCTCCTCCTCCCTGTCTCAGTCCCTACCCATTCCCTCCATGTGGCCTCCAACTCACTCCACAATCCTTTACACAAATCTGATCATGACCTACCTCTTCGGTGGCCCTGTCGTGCTTGCAGGGCATAAAACATATCACAGTCCAGTTTTCCAACCTACTTTCCTGGCCATCTCTGCCAACATTCCCTATCCCTAACCCTTACCCCACTGACCCTTCCAGACTGCTCCCCCCATTCTCTCTAACACTCATGACCTTTCCAATCCAACTCCTGGACCTCCACACACTTGCTACTCAGGGAACCTGGACAGACTGTTATATATATGGAATAATTTATACATCTACACCCACCAGTTCCCCACCTGGCATAGTCTTCTTCCTTCAAGGCCCCATTCAAATGTCCTTGCCTGTGGGAGAGTCATCCCAGACTTTCCCTGGCAGTTGATAGCTCCTCCTTTTTATATCCACAGGATTATGTACACATTTTTAATTAGACAGTTTCTGTTGAATGATAGCAAGTTGTTGAAATGTCTTATCTATCTTTCCCACTTGATAATGAGCCCCTTAGGGATAAAGATCATGTCGTATTTATCTTTGGATTGCCAGCATTCAGAAAAGTGCCTGGCACAAGGTCAGCACTCAATAAATGTTCATTAATGTACAAATACCCCCCATAGTCTCTCATGCACATAACAGCATACTGAGTAGCTCTTTGGTACAGCAGATTGAAAATTGAACTGGGAGAAAGAATGCTTGAATTCTAGTCCGGGCTTACCCACCAACTGGCTGTGTCACTGGGACAGATGTGTTTTGGGTCTCAGTACCATCACTTGTAAAAGGGGGTGGGGGACATCCGAGTGCCCTTCCAAGGCTCACATCTAATGATGCAAAGGTCTTGACAACTTATCCCTAAAAATATCTCTCTTTCTTACCAGAAGTAAAAGGCCTTAGACATCTTCTAAGGAGAGTCATGGCGCACAACCAGGAGCATCTAGCCAAGACCACTGTCATCAAATTCAATGGCCAGGACTTTAACTCCTTGCGGGATCGTTGCCTAAGCAGAGGCCTACCATTTGAGGATGAGACATTCCCTGCAGAGACTCCTTCCATAGGTCTGAAGCTGCTCCAGGGAAGAGACCTATCCAGCCTGAGGTGGATGCGGCCAAAGGTGAGTGAGCCCCTCAGGAACATACCCAGCTCCTGGGCCCTCTGAGCTGCCTGCCATGGTACCTCCCACTGAAAGAAAGATGGACCTGTGACCTGGCTTTCAAGGATGGCCCAAACCAAATGGGAAGGAGAATGAGATTTATCTGGTCCCTCAGCTGCAGTGTTGTATCCTTAGTGGAATGGAAGGACCCTGTACCAGGACCCAGGACCCCTGTGTTCTAACCCATTTGTATCACTGAGCATATCACTAGATTGCATGCCTCATGTTCTCATCTGAAGAATGGGAAACCATGGGTAGGAAGAATGTAGTAGTTGGTCTCATCTCCATAATTGAGCCCATCTGTCTCCATCACTCCTTATTCTTTTCCTTATCACTGTCCTTATTTTTTCTTTTTCTTTGTTGGAATTTACTCAACAGGAAGATATCATGTCAGTCACTTATACAATAGGATAAATTTAAATAATTGCCTCACTTCTCTCATTTATACTTGTATTTTCAATCTTGCAAAGACTAGATCACTTATAAAAGAATTTCAGATAGCTGTAAAATTAGGGAGCTATTTCAGGGCAACATTCAAAACCCCCTCCTCAACTACTCCAGCAGATGGCCACTAACTCAACTTTGTGGTGAGATAGAGTGATTTCTTCATCCATTCACACACTTATTCATTCATCCAGATCCTAACAGAGTACTAACCACATGGATTGTGTGCCCAAATCTCACTCTATTTGTTGGTTTTTCCAACTATATTCATCTCAAGGCATGAATCCCCAAGAAAAATTTCACAGCCCACTTAACATTCTTATAATCTCATCACGGCTATTACTGATGCAAAGGACCCAGCTGAGGACCACTCTGGGGACCTTAATGCCCAACTTTCCTGTTCTTGCTTCCAAAAGCACCCAGCAGAACCTAGAACAAGAGAAAATAACATAATATCTAGTAAGCTAATAATTACAGTATCAGCAAGTGTTATCAAGCACTGATTAAATGCCAAGCACTCTACTTTCAATAAACCAAGGTTAGATTATACAGAAGGGGCATTTTCTGATGACATACAATAAGACCTTGAACTCTGGAGATGCCAAGTCTTGCCCTAACTTGGGACAGATTTGTAGTTTTGGGGAGTGGAGGGTGAGTGGGGGTCCAATAGGGTTCAGGATCAGATGGTGGTACCTCAGGCTTCTAGGATCCATCTTACCAGCCAGAGGCATAAAGTCCCCAGCAATGATTCTCTTCTTCTGGCCTTCCCCTCCTACAGAGAGCTGAACAGAGAACTCTATTTAAAGTTTGGAAGGGTTATATTTTTTCCCTTTATTATTTTTAGGAGCTGAGATCCTTTTAGAAAGTTTTTTTTTCTCCAAGGTGCTGAGTAATAGATGTGGGACTCATATTTATAGTGTTAAAGAATTTAGAACATTTCTATGTTGAGATGGAGGGCTTTCAGAGGAAGGGCTGAGAGTTTCTTATTATCTGATTCTAGCAGCATCTCAAATTTTGTATCTCAGAGGCAAGGAGAAGCTGAGGCAAACAGAAGTGAGATGACTTCCACAGAATTCTGCTGGGAACCTGAAACGGAACTTCCGAGGCAGATATGTCTTATTCCCATTCTTCTTCTCAGCTGAAAGCTGAGACAAATGTCTTCACGTCCCTCATCACAGCATTTACATTCATATTTTCCTGAGTTTTCCATGTGTCTTCTCTTATTTTGTCTCTTGTCCTTTCCCAGTTATATTAAGAACACAGGTTCAAACAGGTGATGCAACCTGCATAAGGTGGCAGTTAGTGAGGGAAGGACCTGGGTTTTAAACTAAAATTCCTGACTCCACACGCTGCACTTTTCTTCACATGGATTGTGTGCCCAGCAGGACTCTGTTAGGATTTGAATGAATGAATAACTATGTGAGTGGATGAAGAAATGACTCTATCTACAGGTCCTTGACGTGGGTTTCAAGCTCCATATGTGCAACTGAGAATCCGTAGGTTGACTTGTTTAACAAGTAGGATGGTAGACGAGAAGGCCAGTGAACTCACCCTTTCAACATGGCGACTTCCTCAACTGCCAAAGCTTATAGTTGTTCCTGAAAAGAGCCTTGGAGGAGGAGCCATGGCCAGTGTGGCTCAATCCTAGTTGTAAAAGCCAATATTTACATACTGCTGACTATATGGCAGGCCTGGCTTTAGGGGCTTTGACTCATTGAATCCTCACACTAATGCTATAAGGAGGTACTATTATTAGCCCCATTTTACAGATGTGAAATAGAAACAGACTTAAGTAACATACCCAGTGGTAGAGCTGGGATTTGAGTCCTGGACTCTGTCTTCAAGACCTGTTCTGTCACTACACCATACTGTCTCCTGTTGGGCCTCATCATAAGCTCATGTTGTGTTCTGGGCTCCTGTTTTCCACAAATATTTTGTGCACCAATAGACTCCCAGCTTGTCTGGGTAACCAGGAATCAATGTCTATGTTCAGGCCTTCTTTCCATCTTTTAGGTGAAAATGAATGAGGGTAAAAATGAAATGTTGTATGTGTACCTCACATGATTATTTTAAGGAAAGCATGAAGACAATACTCAGAAGAGTGTCTAGCACATTGTAAACACTTAGTAAACGTTAGCTATTGTTACTACAATTAATTTGGGAGGGATGGCATAGGGTAGCAGCCTCAGGGGCTGTCCTTTTGGATCCCTTGGGCTTTCATAATCCAGTCAGCTTCAACCCTCAACTAATTTCAACAGACACTTTTAGGGGAGAAATGTAGGTCAGATGAAACCATTTGAGAGCCTAAGGCAGCCTGGCAGGGAGTGTGGAGAGTGACTTTCTTCTCACGTTCTGCTGCCTCTCACTACTTTTAGAAGGTTGCCTCCCAGTCTAGAGTTTGCCCAGTCACTGTCCAGAGGTCTGGCTGGCACTCCTTAAAGCTCAACTATATAATGGCTGAGGTGTCACCTAGGCTTCTGAAGCCACCTTCACATCCTAGGCTTTTCCAGACAACGGGGACCCTCCATCCTCTAGGCAATTGTCACACCATTGTGGAGATCATTCTACCTTGAGTACTCACTTAGGCTTGGTAGATTCACTAATAGCCCAAGAGTCAGGGGCATAAAACTAGACTCAGTTTTCTATGCCTGGTGCAGATAAGCTGTTGAATGTCCCATGATGTCTTCTCCCTCTCTTTCTCTCTCTCTGATTCTTTGTCTCTCCTTCCATTCCTCCCTCCTTCTAACAGTCAACCTAATCCATTTTGCTGCTGAAACTTTGAAATAGAAGCTCCTTCATATCCTGCTTCATTTGGCTTCTCTTTGTTAAGAAATTTCCAGCCCACCTGTCGCACTCTCCCCATTGGCAGGCAATCAGGTTCTGGAACAGCCTGTGACCCTGCACTGGGCAAATAGTGATGATGAGACCCAACCCCTCATCAGCCTCAGCACTGCCTGCAACCCCTGCATGTCAGAAAGAGACAATGCTGAGAATTAGACTTGTACATGGAGTATCTATTGTTTCCCTGAATGAAAGTTGATGTTAGAGTGACTTCCTTTTTGAATTTTAATTTCATAAATAATAATAAATCCCCTTTATCAAGTATGTACATGCATTAAGTATTAATCTAAGCACTTTATATTCAACATTTCATTTAATTACCGTAATAGTCCTGTGAGGTAGATAATATTATTATCCTTATTCAATAGAGAGCACTGTCCAACAGAATTTCCACGATGGCAGGAAGAGTCTTTTGGTACCGTTCAGTACAGTAGCCACTAGTGATATGTGGCTATTGGGTACTTAGAATGTGGCTAGTGGAACTGAGGGACTAAAGTTTTAATCTAATTTAAAGTAGTCACATATGACTTGTGGCTGCCATATTGGACAGCACACAATTATAGATACAGATCTTCGTAGCATAGTCACCAGCATTTATCAGATGGAGAGACTGCAGTTTCATCTTTGCCCCCATTCTTTCGTGAAAAACATTTCACTTCTCAACTGAAGAAAGAGTTGTGGGCCCAAAGCAGGATCTCTGATGGGTGCTTGGAGCTCCAAACCCAACACCATTGTGGCTTCTGGCCTGTGGTCATCCTAGAATGAAGTATTGCCTACCCAGGAAACAAATTTTCATCTTTTAAGTAGCCAGAGTGGAGTTTCTAAAAGGATCATTCACTAGAAATGATTCACCTTGGGACCAAAATGAGTTCTTCAGAAAAGGAAGAGGTTAATAAAATGGACGTATGAGTGTACGTTACGAAGGCAACAGGTAACAGAAGGTAACAAAGTGATCATGCCAGGACCGAATGCCATTGAGCCAAAGAACTTTGACACCAATAAAACAAAGTTCTCTAGCAAAAATAGGGAGTGACACTGCCACCTGCCCAGCCTGAACTCTGGCCACCCTCTGAAAGATATATTTAGTGTGTGTCTGAATGCCAAGATGCTAAACCTGGTGTTCCCTCATCCAAGAGGCAGCACACCATCCGGGACAGTGCATTAGCAGCCTTTGATGAATGCAAGGATCCCTCCAAAATATACAAAGTCATGTTGCATTGGCAGAGACGTCTCCAGAGACGATTGCAGGAGAGTGCCTGGTTTGGTACCACTTAAGAGAGTATTTTCTAAGATTCCCGGTGTTCTCACATTCCATGTGCTTCTGACATACCTAATATAACACAGAAGTCCACGGAAAGGACTTGCAAATGCAGAAGTAGCTAAAATTACTTAGTACGACTATTGCTGATGGCTTGTGTATTGGCGTTCTCCAAAGAAACAGAACTCCTAGGGCGTGTGTGTGTATACATCTATTATATATCTATATACCTGATAGGATATAGCCAATAAGAAATACACAGATTTAGCCTTTGATGTTCTTACTGTGAGGAACTGACTCACGTGGTTATGGGGGCTGTGAGGCCCTCACCCCTGCCGTCTGCCAGCTGGAGACCCAGTCAAGCCAGTGGTGTAGTTTAGTCTGACTGGGGGCTGATGGTGTCCTTCCCCATGCAAGGGCAGGAGAAGACTAACGTCCCTGCCTGCAGTGAGGCAGAGGTGGGGCACATTCTCCCTTCCTCTACCTTTTGTGTTATTCATGTCCTCAACGGATTGGGTGGTGCCCGTGCACCCTGGGGATCGCAATCTGCTTTACTAAATTCCCACTCAAATACATGCTAATCTTATCTGGAAACACAGACACACTTAGAAATCATGTCTAGCTGAATATCTGGGGACCGCATGATCCAGTCAAGTCCTAAAATTAACCATCGCAACTGCTTTCTGCACAAATGATGTTTCAGAACCCCCAAAGAGCCCATCTCACAGAACCGGCCAACACTGACACAGAGAAGCCCGTCTGCCGGTGTGGACAGCGGGGAAGAGCTAGGCACCATGGAGCCACGTTGCCTGCTTCACAGCCATTCCTGTGGAGTCTGGAACAAATCGCTCAGCTTCCCTGAACCTGCCCCCTTGCCCTGGCGGGGCCTCAGAATCCCCGGCGTTGCTGTATAAACCCTGAATGCCGCCTCAGGCCGGCCCGCTAAATCCAGGCTGTGGGAGGTGGCACCCAACGGTCTGCCCGTCTACGAAGGCCCCAGGTGGTTCTGAGTCATGTGCAGGGTGGCGACTGTTCCTTGCCAGTCTTGTCAGCCTTCACTGCCCTGGTGTGCTCGTCCCACCTGACCCCTGCAGAGCAGGGCGATCTCTCTTTTTTTTTTAGGTTTGAATTTAAATTCCAGCTAGTTAACACAGTGTAATAGTAATGACTCAACACTTGCAGACAACACCCCGTGCTCATCCCAGCAAGTGCCCTCCTTCCTCCCCATCACCTGTTTCACCCATCGCTCCACCCCCCTCCCCTCTGGTGACCATCAGTGTGTAGTTAAGAGTCTGTTTGTTGGTTTGCCTCTCTCTCTCTCTCTTTTACCCCCCCCTTATTTTTCCCTCTGACTGACTTGTTTTGCTTAGCATAATACTCTCAAGCTCCATCCAAGTTGTTGCAGATGGCAAGATTTCATTCTTTTTGATGGCTGAGTAATATTCCATTATATATGTATATACCACATCTTCTTTATCCATTCATCTTTGCCTATTTTCTCAGCAAGTCAGCCCCACAGACTAAAATACTTCTGGGTATAATTTCCATCTCTTCCTACTTCTCTTTTTAAAAAAAAATTTTATTCATTTGTGAGAGAAAGAGAGAGCATGAGCAGGGGAAGGGGCAGAGGGAGAGGGACAGACTCCTCACCAAGCAGGAGCCCGACGAGGGGCTCCATACCAGAATCCCGAGATCACTACCTGAGCCGAAGTCAGGTGCTCAACCCACTGAGCCCCCTAGGGGCCCCTACCTCGGCTCTTGTCAGATCATCTAGCACCCCTCTAAAGCCCAGGCTGGGAAAGAAACAGGCAGCTCAGAGGACAGGAGACGCAGATGCAGATCTTGGGCCCAACTTTGATGCAGACGATTCCAGTGTTTGCCCATAAACTTGATATTGACTATTGATTCGCAATAATTGACATTTAATTTTCACACCATTATAATGTCTTTCTGTCCCTAATTAGCTACATTTTTTTTTAATTTAATGTTTATCATTTTGGTAAATCAGAGACAGTTGTGCATTTGTTAGAGGGATATAAATTGTTTTTCCTTTGGCCCGTGTAAAGGCTACTTTATATTATTATATATCCTGATATGAAACTATCCTGGTATCCTTCATTTTGAGGGCAAACCCTGCTTGATTTTAGAGGGTTGGTCTTAACAATTTCTTGTTGGTTCATTTGCTGGGTATTTTATTTTGGTATATTTCCATAAGTGAAATCAGTCTCAGTCGTGTGTGTGTGTGTGTGTGTTGTGCTCTGGCTGTCCCAGGCGATGCTGGCTTCTTAAAATAAATGGTGGCAGTGTCTTTCTTTCCTCCTTTCTTTCTTTTACTGAAACTGTAAGGGACACAGAAATTGTCTTTTCTCTGAAAGTTTGAGAGAATTCCGCAGGAAATCACATGTCCTTAGAAGCCTTTACAGAGCTGTTAGGGAGATATTCTTTGATCATTTGAATATTGCAAGGTTATTGATTTTTTTTTTCATTTTCTTTACTAACTTGACCCATTTTTGGTCATGTTTATTTTAGTCAGAAAATCCTCACTATTTTTAAATTGATTAGTATAGAATTTTACATCATGTTTTTATATTGCTAAAACCTCATTTGTATTTCTAATTTTAGTTGGGTTTCTTTACCATATTTGCCAAAGGTGGGGTCTCTGTAAACCTTCTCCCCCAAATGGAGTGAGTTATTTGCTTTATTGATCTTGCTGCTTTTCTATATTAGAGTTTGCTAATTGTCCTTTTTTATCATTTTTTTCTGCCTATGTTTGAGGCTCTTTTCGTCTTCCTAACATCTATGGGTTGATTGTTTAATTCATGTTTTTATTCTATCATGTTTAATAATGAATGCATTTGAGGCTCTGGGTTTGTGAGTATGGCCTTTTTAATTTTGCAAATATTACAGAGGAAGGGAATCAATATTTATTGGCCATGTACCTTGTCTGATGCTCTGCTGAGTATTCACGTCCTTCCTCATTTGTAAAATGGGAAGACTCCTGCTTTGCAAGGCTAGTGGGAGACAGCGGGCGAATAAAGCCCCCGGACCCCAGCAAGGCGGCCAGTGCCTTGATCACTTTACCACCCGCGTCTCCATTTTGCACACAAGGAAACTGAGTCTCAGCAAAGTCAAGGGAGTTGTTCGAGGTCACGCAGGGCGAATGCACAGCATGGCGCCACACCAGGTCTGCGTGAATGCGTCTCAGCACATCCGCTCCCCCTCTGCAGTCGCTGCAGGGAAACCAGGAGCAAACAGTAGAGGAGAGTCAGGGAAGCCGAGCAAAGCTGTCTTTGTTCCCAGTGCCAAGCCAACTGGCCTCCACTCTCTTTAATTCCTGTGAGTGGAGATCTTAAGCATCTGCTGGCTGACAGCAAACTCCAGTGAGACCTTCACTTCCTTTTTGCAGTAGAAAGGGTGGGGACAGCTAGTGGAGGTGCCCCAAATTGTGTGGAACTGGGCGAGTTACTCCCTCTAAGGCCCTGCAGAGGTCTGCCCTGCTCACTTGTACTGGGGGAGGACACGGGGACTCTGGGGGCAGGGCTTGGAGCCCAGATGCGGGCATCTGGCGGGCGCCTTGGCGCCTCCGCCTGGGGAGGGTCTGGGCCGAGAGTGTTTGCAGAGTAGGCAGCGGGAGCCGGCCTAGCGAGGTGAGCAAGCGGGCTGAGGTGTTTGCGGACACGCACGCCTTTGTTTGTCTCGTGGCGTCTCCACCAGGAAACTGGCGGTTTATGAAGGGCGGGCAGGTGTCTCAAGGCACAGGGCTCCGTACATTCACGGCTGTTGAGCAGATAAATCCATTTCCACTTTTCGGCCCTGTTCTCTGGGGACTTATTTGTCAGTGTGAAAAGAAATGATACAGGAACAATGACCAAAGTATGCAAATGCAGATTTATGCAGTGGCAATGCAGGAAGAGCCCCAGGAGCAGACAGGGTGCTGAGCGTAATCCTGCAGACTTCCAGTAGGGGAAAGCTGGGGAGTTCCTGGGAACCCTGGACCCAGGGGAGCCACTTCAGGAACTATCACAATCCTTGTGTCTGCTGAGAGACATTCTCCCCAGACATTGCAGCCCTGCAGAACCCTCTAGCAAACCCCTTTCTGTGGCTGCCAGGGGCTCTGGGTGTTGGAGTTTGGGGCAGGACTGGGTGCTGCATAACAGCACTCAAGGCAAGGGGCCCGGGGTCTTCCAGAATCAGTCTGTGAGTTAGCCGGGGAGTGGGCGAAGGTCTGAGTAACAAATCTGGCATCCTCTACAGTACGTGGCTGGACTCGAACTTGGAGCACAGACGCCTATACTGACTTCTGAGAGAGGACGTTCCACAAGGAAAGCTTTATTATGCTTATAAAAGTGTCCTCTAATAAATGCATCTCTTTTTTGCTTATTTATAACCTGTTACTGAAACACTGCTTATTGAGACTGGGATGACTATTTGATCTAAAGATCCCAAGTCCTTGTTTATGTTTATGTCCTCATGCATTTTGCTAATGCATGTCTTGCCTGTCTTGTCACTGACATACACACCCCTTTGACACCTGCCTTCCTGATAGCAATCAAACCTGAAGAATGGGGGGAACTTTCCTAACTCAGATTTTAAGCACCTATTTAAAAATTAACCTCTACGCCTCAAAGACAAAATGAGTGATGTCTTGGGTACCACATGGGGACATAGAGGAATGAAAGATGCTCATGTCTTTTCTCCCTCTTGCCTAAGGATATATTAAAGGGTCAATCAGAGCCTCACTTCATCCTGGAAGGCGCAAGCAGATTTGACATCCAACAAGGAGACACCGGTAAGGACTCAACATCTTTCCTCCTGGCCCCGGAATAAGCCGGCTGCCTGAAGTCAGCCTCCAGGTAGGGACGGACAGAAGGTGAGTCCCACCCAGACGCCAGAGTTCTGCCCCAGCTTCTGAGGAGGCGGGGTCGGCATCCTTGGTGCTGCTGTGGATGGACTGTTCACACTGGCAAGAACATTTCCTGTAACTTCAGCTCTGGGCTCCTCTGGCACAATGAGAATCAGAGGCAGGTTGGGCCACCAGCCCTGCTGAAGCCTGGCTGGGGCTCTCTTGACTTCCCTCACCATATTCTTTGCTGTTCCTCAAACCCCCTTCACCTTCTTCCCAGCCACCCCAACCCCCATTGCCCCCATCTCCCCCACCCCACTAACCCCCATCACCACCAGCTCCTTCTCTGTCTTGCTTGGAACTGGTCTTAGTGAATCCTTCCCTAGTTCTCACCTCTCAGACAGAAAAAAAAAATAAACACATTATTCAGAAGAAGGTGTACGGAGACCTGTGAAATGTGTGGGGTGGGGCTTCCAGATGTGTTCGGTAGACCTCTCATGGCTTTTGTCCCTTTCCAGGAGATTGCTGGTTCCTGGCAGCACTGGGCTCCTTGACACAGAACCCACAGCATCTGCAGAAGATTCTGATGGACCAAAGCTTTTCGCACCAGTATGCGGGGATCTTCTGTTTCCGGGTGTGTGTCCTGCTGGGGCGCTCCTCACATGGATGGGTTCTCTGAGAGCACGGGCGGGGGGGGGGGGTCTTGAATGCCCTCAAGTCTGCTAGGGTGAGGTGGAAGAGTCCCCTACGTGTTAAGTTCTTGGCATATCTCTATAAAAGGATTCGAGCCCAACATCTGGAAGCACATAGGAAACATGAGAGTCAAAATGTTTTCATGTAAATAAAAAGAAACGGCAGAAACAATTAGCAAAAAAAACAAAAAAAAAGTCATTAATCAAGAACCCTGTCCATCACTGAGCCTTTGTGCCGGATCTTGCTATTTTGATTACAGTAGCTTTAGAATCAGTCGCAACATCTGGTAGAATAAGTTTTCCTTCGTTATTCTTTCCTCAAAAATATCTTGGTAATTCTTGCACGTTTATTTTTCCGTGAGAATATTAAAATCATTGTGTCTAATTAAAAAAAGCCACCGTGATGCAGAGTGGAACAGCATTAAATTTATGTATTAATTTGGAAACATTACATTTTTATTATTTTAATTATTCCTTTCCAGAAACATGGTATATCTTTCTATCTACTCAGAACTTCAATAAAATGGTTTTATGCCCTTCAATAAAATGTTATAGTTATGTTTCCATATTGGTGTGACACCCTTCTTGTTAAATGTATTCCCAAATATTTTACAGTTTTGTAGCTAATATGAATGAGATTTTCCCCCTCATTTCTAACTAAACGTTGCTGACAAGAGAAAGCCAGTCCTTATTATGTATTAAATTGTATCTAGGCACCTTACCAAATTTCTTGATTAGTTCCATTTTTTTTTAGTAGAGTATCTCAGTTTTTTAGTTAACTAATATTCTCTGCAAATAAAGATCATTTTGTCTCTTTTTTCAATATTTCTAGAACTTACTTTGCTCTTTGTCACATTATAGAAGGTCACAATCTTAAATAAGAATGGCAAGAGCAAAGTCCTGCCTTCTCCTGATTTTAGTGATGTTCTCTCCTGCTGTGCCAATTTTTTTGATGCACTGTGGGATTCAATTTGATAAACATTTTATTAGAATTTTTGCATCAATATCGTATGTAGAATTGGTTTCTAGCTATTTTTGCCATGTTGGAGTTATGCTGGCTTTTTAAAATGAATCCATTGAGTTTTATATATCTTGATCTGAAATAATTTGAACAATGGTTATTAATCATTGATTATTTGTTCTTTGAAAGTAAAACAGACAATAGTTAAATCATTTGGAACTACTTCCTTTTTCAACATGATTTAACTCTTATTGTGTGTTCAACAGCTATTGAAATGTTTGTGTCTCTTATTTCTTCTGGAGTTAATTCTTTTTTTTTTTCCCCAATCCTTTTGTCCTGTTATTAATGGTTCTGAAAGAGTATTGTTATTTACATTTTTTTAACTTCCTTAAAAAATGTTATTAAAGTATTGTATGGGAAAATGCATTTAGTTAAAAAAATCTGCTTAGAAAATTTTGGAATATCTATAATTCAGGAAATTTTATACATTAAATCACAAAATGCGATACTTTAAGCCTATTGAAAATTTTAACTTAAGGAAGAAATGTTATACCAAATAGATATTCCCATTTTAAATTGGGGGTTTTCCAGATAAATTGTGGTACCTTACATCAGGTTCAAATAGTCTTATCAATAACTTTCTCCCAAAGTAGATACACTATTTGCAAATGACAAATAGAAGATTTGGAAAAAGGGAGGAAAATGTTCTCTCACTTTTTTTATAATATTTTTTTATTATATTATGTTAGTCACCATACAGTACATCCCTAGTTTTTGATGTAAAGTTCCACGATTCATTACTTGCGTATAACAACACCCAGTGCACCGTGCAATACGTGCCCTCCTTAATACCCATCACCAACTCTTGAAATTTATATTTTGCCAGGAAAACCAACTATTTCTTCTGTGGTTTCAGATTTACTGCCCAAAACTTGATTATGTGATTCTCTGAAAATTCTTTTGATTTCTTCTAATCTTGGTTAAATCCACTTTATCAATCCCTGTAGTATGTTCTTATTTTTCCTTTTCTTCTTAAGCCAGGTTTTCTTAACCAAACCAAACTTTTTATTGGTTTTTTAATAAATCAACTTTTGGTTTTCATTATTCTTTCTATTTTTCTTTTGGGGTTTTGTGTTCTATATAATTGATTTCAATTGATTTTTATTAATTCCTGTTTACTTTCTTTAATTTTATTGTTTTTTGTTTGTTTTCTGAAACTCTTCACTTTTGTTTTTTGTTTAATAATAAAAACTTTCAAGATTATAAATTTTCTTTTTCTTTTCATAGATTGTATCTATATAGGGTTTTAGGGTAAGACTATAAATTTTTCTTTTCTTTTTATAGATCTTATCTATATCTATAGGGTTTGATATAAAATGTCTTGGATTAATTTTAAGATAATATACTTTTAGTTTTGGTTGTAGAATTTTAGATTTATTAAATTATGATCAGAGAATATAGTCATAAAATCTCTATATTTGGGGAAATTATTAAAGTTTTATTTATGTCCAAGTCTACAACAGTTTTTGCAAATGCTTCGTGGATATATGAGACTATCCAGTAGGCAAAAGTCCATATGGAATCAGGCTTTCTGATTTGCAAATTGTTGTATCTGCAAATAACTTTTTTATCTTGGCTTACTTTTTGTTTGCTTGATTTATCAAATTCTAAAAGAGGTGAATTAAAATTCTTCCCCAAAGTTATACCTTGGAGGATTCCTCTTATGTTTTCAGATATTCTAGCTTTAAACTTTTCCTGTTATATTCTACGGTACCTAACGATTTTTGTTCTTGCTATCCGGCTGTTGGAATAAAGTTCACACAATAGCTCTCTTTTTTGTCTTTAATGTGTTGGGCTTTGAATTCCTCTTTATCTGATGTTCACATTGCTACTTCAGCTTCCTGTCATTTATGTTTTCCTCTTACATCTTCGGTCATCCTCTCATTATCAATTTCACTTCCACTGTGTTTCTTGTACATAGCATACTTAAAACTCACTGCCCATCATTGTTGCTTTCACCCTTCATTTCCTCTTAAGGTTTTTGTTCTAATTTCATCCTCATTAGGTAAGTAGTTCCTTGAATAATTTCCTCCAATCACATGGGTGTTTTTCATTCGCTCTTACTTAAGAATAATACGTCAGTGGAGCTTGGGATTCTTGGATCACATTCCCTTTCCTCAAATATCTGTAAACTAGTCCTTTGTCTCATAGCTTCCAATGTTACAGAAGGAAAATCCAATGCTCATCCATGCTCTTGGCTTTGTTTGCAACGTATTCTTTCAAACTGCAGTTTTAGGGAGAGGTACTCTGGCTCCTTCTGTTCAGAACTTTCTCTGGAACACGTCCAGATGTGTGCCTTTTTGAAATTAATCTTGTCTAGGATTCAGTGAGCTCTTTCATTCTGAGAAAGCCCCTTTTCTGCTCAACTAAATTTCCCTTCATTATTTCTGGATGTCCTCCTTTATTTTGTTGTCTCTTCCTGAAGTCCAACTATTTGCGTACTAGGTCTTCTAACAAGTTCCCAGGGGATGCTGATGTTGCTCGTCCAAGGATCTGACCAAAGAGTGAGCTAGAAGATGCAAGGTTTACTGTCTGAGCTCACCTCAGGCTGCAAGTGTTGGTAGTAACACGTGGTTAGGAGAAACCGAGTCCTAGGCAGAATACTCTCTGACCTTCTAAACGGTGAGAAAGTTCCACAGTTCTCCAGAAAGAGCTGAAGTGTTGATCTCCGTACATCTGTTCTCATCACTCTGTGCTTGGGCACTACTCTCTGGAAAGAGCCCAGTGCCCAAGCAATGTGGCTGCTTTGTGCAAAACACTTCTGGCTTCCCTCAGACACTTGGGCTGACAAAATGGCACCAGCATGCTTCTTAGAGGGTCCAGACATTATTCAGATGCCAGCCCTCCGCACCTAGTGAGGTGAACCGGGAAATGCAGATTGGTGGCCTCATTCTTGACTTCATTCTGGGAACAGTGATCTTATCTGGCATTCCCTTTGTATGAGGATAGCAAGTTTGGTCAGCATTACTCATGTGGGAATATTGGGGTGAAGGTGACTTCTAGCTGGAAACCAACCAGAGGAGCTCATTTAAGTCAGGACTCACTCATTCCTGATGGTCTGCTCTGCACCAGGCTCTATCCTAGGTGCTGAACAAAGAAACTATAGAAAAATAGTTTCTGCTTTCATTTTTTTAAATAATTTTTTATTATGTTATGTTAGTCACGATACAGTATATCCTTAGTTTTTGGTGTAAAATTCCATGATTCATTATTTGCATATAACACCCAGTGCACCATGCGATATGTGCCCTCCTTAATACCCATCACCGGCCTATCCCAATCCCCCGCCCCCCTCCCCTCTGAAGCCCTCAGTTTGTTTCCCAGAGGCCACAGTCTGTCATGGTTCATTCCTCCTTCTGTTTACCCCCCACTTCTGCTTTCAAAACTGATCTCACTTTCACAATCTCGTCTGATCCCAATCACAGCCCTATGAGGAGGTTCTTACTTTATCACCATTTGACAGATGAGGAAACTGAGACACAGAGAATTCGGTGTCTTAACCAGTGTCTGTTGTTCAGGTAACTAAAGGGAAAACCGGGGCTCAAGCACAGTTCCAACGACTGGCCACTGTCCACTGCACTTTGCTATCCAGATCAGGTTGTTTTTCCAGTACCCCACTTCTCGTTTCCCTTGGCGTGTCAAACATGTTTCATGACCTCCCTCCTAGTAACACCCCTATTGGCTCTTAACCTCACCTGTCTACACATTTTACTGCAGTAGGGACACAAGTCCACAGCTATGCCAGAACCAGCTGCAGTGCACTGAGCTCATTAATGACCGTGAAAACATCTTTGCTTTGTCTCCACTGACACCCATCTCAGTCTCCATCTCTACTTGGAAAGCACATCCTCAGCTGGATGCAATGGCCCAACATCTGGGATATCCAGCTGTGGAAAAGGCCATGTGGATGGCTTCCCGTCACTCCCAGATGATAGATCACATCCACCCAGCTTTACTCCGAACCCGCCTGTCAGAGACCTGCCTTCATCAAGGCTCAGACCTGAAGCTGGAGGCCCTGCTGCTTATCCAACACAGGGCAGACCGAAGAAGAAACTCCAAAAGGCTGGCTTTGTTATGAATTTTCCGCATTTGGTGATGTCCCCAGGTGAACCATTAAGAGTTGAACACCGAAGATTAAAGCAGTCTGTTTTGGAGAGGAACATCTGGTTCATTTGTGCTCTTAGCGGTAGCGGTGCCAGCCAGCTTCATTTCCGCTGCTCTGATGGCAGGGCCAGCTTCACAGGAGCGAAGACGGCCAGAGCGAGACCATCAGTGCTCGGTCCTCCTGAGCATTCCTCATCATTTGGCCTTCAGGCCTTTGCCTACACTGTCCCTGCCATCTGGGATGTCTTTCCCACCTGCTTGCCACCTATTTAAATCCTGCCCCCACCCCCAAGCCTCCGGCTCCCAGTAGGCGCTCCTGTTGCCCCATTATAACACTCTGTATCTACCCTTCTCCTTGTTGTTCAGCATCTTTTCCCTCTATTGCCATTTCGTGCACAAGGTAAACCTGGAAAGTCCATGTGTGCCGAAGCTCTTAGAGGACTTGCCAAAGTGAGACCAGAGTTAGTAGCAAAGTCAAACTAAAACCCAAGTCTCTTTCCGCCCAGCCTATATTTTCTTTGACTCACTTGATCTGTGACTCATCTGTCCGGTGCAGTTGACATGCCAGGCCCCTGTCCACTGACCTGGGCTGGGATTTTGTTCTCGATAGAGTTTGTTGTTACATTGATGAGGTCATGCCATGACAATGGTTATCGTTTGGCATGGGTTGGGGGTCCAGAAGCTCCCTTCTGCCCCGGCTCTACCAAGGCATCTATTCATCTGTCTTCCAGTTCTGGCAGTGTGGCCAGTGGGTGGAAGTGGTGGTTGATGATCGCCTACCTGTCCTGAAAAAGGAGTACCTCTTTGTGCATCCTCGCAACAATCAGGAGTTTTGGCCCTGCCTGCTGGAGAAAGCTTATGCCAAGTAAGAGTGGCCTGTCCTTCTGACCAGCGCCTCAATGCTGGCCTTGCCTGCCTAGCGCTTGCCCTGATGGGTGCTGCACAGCAACTAGCCCCAGGACTTTTGGCAGCTCTGCACGCAAGTGATGCCCTGAGAGCATCAGAGCCTTTGCCACCTGGCTGGGCATCCTCCGTAAACAATCACTGTGTGCAAGGCTGTGTTGGGGCCAGGGGAGGAACCCCGAGATACATAGCAAGAGGTGGGCAGGGCAGGACTAAACAGAGGTATGTACTAATAATACTGTCGTTGCAAGAGCTGGGATAAGAGCCCAAATAAAATACAATATCATGGCTGATGGTCAAAGTCTGATGAGAGGACAGAGAGAGAACATTCTTGACTTTCTGACTCACAGAGAGTCAATCTGAGGCTCTATAGAGGACATGGCATTGAGTGAGGCCTTGAAGGATGGGTAGAATTTCAGCAAGGAGAAAGGGGACGTGTTGGACGGTTATTCCCAACCATGAGACTGATTCAAGTGAAGACCTAGGGGCAGGACAGTTCAAAGTGAGGTCGGGCAGTTGGGGGCCCGGTATGGCTACTATGAGATTGGATCTGTGTCGGGGACAAGGGGCAGGGGGCGGGGGGAGGCAGGGCAGGAGTTTGCTGGTTATTACATGGCACAAGCCATATAACTAGGTTGTACTATAACTAGGGTTAACAAGCTCAAGGACTTACAAACACCCTAGTTTGTAAATCCTATGTTTGATTTAGATCCTTTGAGTTACCTCTATTCGGATGAGTGCTGAGCGTGTAACCACAGGCCGGGCGGTGTGCTTGGCCCGCGGTGAGACTCTGAGACTGGCTTAAGTGGGTGTGAGCAGGAGTGTGTGCTATGTGGAACAGGTCCCTGTCGCAGAGACCTACACAGGTGCGGGCACATCAGAGCTCAGGATCAAAGCTAGGAGACAAAGGGACCGTCCCTTTCAGGAAACCGTGAGTTAGCAGAGTGTCACCAAATCAGGTTCCCTAAAGATCATCACCACCACCCACATTTTACAGATTGGGAAGCCAAGACTCTAGTCACGTGACGGTCATCAGTAGCCGGAATCCGGTGGGGTTTTCAGTTATTTGACCCAGGGACAGCAGAAGACCCTGCTGGGTCCAGTCCTGCGCCCTGAGGATGCTAACAACCCCACAGATCACCCCAGCACCCCAGTCCCTGTCCTTCCAGAGGTCACACTCTGAACAGCCATGCATCTCAAGAGCTCTTTTTTCTTTTTTTTGCACTCTGTCTTTTGAGCCTATTTGTGGAAAACTAAAGCTATTGCTCATTTCCAGTGTCAAGAAGAGCTGTTCATTAGCATCTGAGAAGGAACCCCAGCTAACAGCCAAGGTTGTTGAACCGATCCATATGTTCGGGGAGGTTAATTTGCTTCTAAGCTACTTACTCAAACGCTGCCATCCCTTTCCAGTATGGAGTCAACTCTCACTACTTCGGGGCTTCGTTTTTTCCTTCTGTGAAAGGGGGAGCGTGCCAGTTCACTTGGAGAATTAGAAACCGTGTGGAATGAAATGATGACTTTGACCCCATTTTGTTAACAGTCGACCTAAAGCAATCATTCAGCTTGAAAAGAAAATGGGAAACTGGACCCGGAATCCACATTCAACCGCCTAAAGATATCTAGTGGAGGATAAAATGTTTCAAACTAGTAAGCTGTTTAAAAGCTTTCCCCTCTATCCAAAGAAGGGAATCATAGAACGTAGAAGTGAGTGCAATGGAATTAGAGCTATCAGGGCTGGAAGGGACCTCTGTCAGCCTCGAGTCCTATCTCCTTCTTTGAAAGATGGAGAAACTGATACGCAGAGCAGCCCAAGGTCATGTGGTGTTTGAGGCCAAGCTGGGATGAGAACTGTTCTTGTCGCAGGCTTTTCCATCATCCCTTGATGCTGTTGATTTTATAGGAAAAAGATTTGTCTATTTGCTTCTTTGGAACTCAGTGTCGGACACACAACCACCACAGTACAAATATGGAGAACCATCCATCCCCATGGATGACCCTCCTTCCCCCCCAAGAAGGTAGGCCAGTGAATGCATGTATCCCAGACTTTCAGCTACCCTTGCAACTGGCGAGTCTAGAAATGAACTGGTTGAGTCAGATCTACACTGGCAGGTTTTCCCCCCAGAGGTCATAAAATAGGAGATCGCAGGACAAAATCCGTTAGGCTGCATATCGTCCCATACGGAATCTGGGCAGTTAAGAATCCCAGCATTTTAGCAGCCTTTCTGATTCTGATTTAGACGTCTGAATTCTTCCCTCTTTCCTAGCATTGCTGGGCAGATAGACATTTCCCCCAAATGAGGCTGAAGCACAGAGATGAGAACAAGGCGCTCGCTGAATTCCTGGGCTCGAGTGACAAGGTGTAGTGACAGGTGTGGTGAACACGGTTCTATCTTTCCTTCCCTTTCTGTTTCCTGTCAGTAAAGGGGGCTAAGAATAGTTGCCATGTTCCTGAAGCATCAGCAGGATTTGTGAGCTTGTGTTTGTGAAGCAGAGAGATAGCTCCTTGTCAAAATACCCAGCTGCTGCTGAGACAGGCTTTGTGAGCACTGTGGAGAGACGGTGAGGGAGGGGCTGCTGGCCTTCCCCAGGCATTGGGTCTCTCTGTGGCAATTGCGAGGTGGTGTGAGTGCAAAGCCTCAGATGAGGCCCCTAGACACTGAGGCATTGGGCCAGAAGTGCCAGGACAGGGCTGGCTGCTTTTCTGGAATGGCTCAGGTGCAGCCCTGTTTAAAGCCAAGGAAGGCCCCTGAGTGCCTCGCCAAGAAGGGGCTGTTGCAGTGTGTGAGGTCACACTGGTGGGCTCTAGAATGGGTTCCAGAACCCCAGTCTTCGTGAACTTCCAGGACCCTCAGCAAAGCCCTCCTAATCCGGGACTGGAGCCAGTATACGTGTGGGAAATCGAGGGTCAGGCGTTCAGAGCCGACCGGGCATGACCATTATCAGAGGCAGGCTTTGCCTTTGACTAAGTCAATACTCGGGAGATAAGAATCTAGTACCAGGTATAACCCTGGGTCAGGGAGAGGGAGAGACAGAAGATAAGATTTAGAACCAGTTTTATAACAAGTTGAGATAATCTGTCACATGGCAGTTTCTGCAGCATGGCCTTCTGTGTATCCTTAGCTTTCTGTTATAAAGGACTTTTAAGCCGTCCATGGCATTTGCTCCTGGGACGTTGTCCTGCTTTGAGTGGCTGTTGGACATGTACTTGCCCAAGTAAATTTACGTGAATTCTGGGTGATGCTCGGGTGGAGAGAGCGGCAGCAGCGGGAATATGGGGGAAGGGACTGAGGGGCCCCATGAGCCCACCTCGTCAACCTCACCGTTGCCAGGTGAGAGACCCAGAAGGGAAGGTTGCAGGCGCCCTGGAGGAGCAGCAGGGAGGAGCTCAGGCCCAGAGCTCTGCGCTTGCTTTGAGGATGTGTTAGGTAGACTCGTCCCCGCCTATGCTCCCTTCAGTACAGTCGGCTAGCCTCCCTGATGATCCTGACGTGCGGGGGTTCTGAGAGCGGGGATTCTGGACCACACTTCGCACGGCATGGGAACAGAGGCTGCTTGTGGCCGCCGCAGGCACCGGGGTTCTTGGCTGAGCTCTTGGAGGTCTTGCCCACCTTTGAACACTCGGTGCCTAGCATGGCACCCCTCACACAGCAAGGACTTACCACTCTTGTTAAACTGAAGAGGAAACAGTGGATACTCATCCTAATATCCAGTGTCCGTGCCGGGCTTGCTGTGTGCCGGCTTAAGTAACTTGTTAAGGTCAAGCAGCTCAGTACGTGGAGAGGGCGATCCTCGACCCCCGGGCCTGAGGCTCCAGCACCTGCCCGCCTAACCTCTGCACAATATGGCTGCTTGTGGGGCTGCCCAGCCCCGGGAGGCCAGGGGAAGGATAGCAGCACTTCACTGGAAACTTCATCCAGGAGAATAGAAGGCAGGTGACCACAGTCCAGGGCTAGATCAGACAGTCCTTCGCTGGACAACATGCAGAGGTCAGGTGTGCAACCTCCCTTCCGGGAGCGTCTCGCCAAACTCACCACGGGGGTTGATGTGCCTTTCCCCCTTCCAGGTTTCATGGCTCCTATGCCAGCCTCCACTACGGCTTCCTTCCTGACGCCCTGGTGGACCTCACAGGAGGGGTGGTCACCAGCGTCGACCTGCACTTTCCTTCCGACCTGGTGATGTTGGTGAAGACAGCGGCCACGGCAGGCTCCCTGATGACCTGCGCCACCCCGGCCCAGGTGAATAGACTGCACGGGGTTGAGCCTTTGCTTGCCCGGGGGTATCTAGCCACCGGCCCGTACAGCCAGTCAGGGGCATGGCCAAGGGGGCGCCACGGAGCGCGGGTGCTATGCCTCATGTCATCCTCACAGCAGCCCTCCGTCTGAGCGAGAGGCTGCAGAGCTCACTAAAGAGGAAATGGGCTCGGAGAGGCTAAGCAAAGTGCCCAGCATCACACAGCCAGTAAGTGGCTGAGCTGGTTTCGAATGCTGCTGCCTGACTCTGAAGCCTGTGCCTAGCCCTGCCGTGTGACCAGGCCCAGTGGGGTCCAGAGGGACCGGGCAGCCCTTTGATTCTCTCTGGCTCCAAAGGTGCTGTCCCAAGGTCAGTGTGTCCCATGTTGAAAAGCTTGGACAGCCCTCCAAATTATTTTGGAGTCTACCCTGAGACAGCCAGCTCCCTATCCGTGAGGATATTTGCAGCACTCTGTAAACATGTGGGCTTTGAGTCACACACCCCTAATCTGAAACACCACCCAAAAACTAATATGCACTTTAAACCCCAGTGGCTCACAGCACGGGGTGGTGGGTATTCCTGACTCCTTCAAGATGCCCAGCAGACACGTTTTGTGCCATGTGTCATTGAGGAGCAGGGATTGGAGGAGGAAACAGTCCAGGTCAGCCCCGGGACTCAGTGGGGTTCTGTCAGTCATGGGGTAGTCTCCGGAGGTATGAAATGCCCAGGGCCTCAACCACCCGGCAGCCTTCAAACCCTGCCCCTCTAGAAAAGAGTTCTAAAAACATGTGCCATTCCAGTCTGCATTCATGGGATGCTTCCCAACCCGCCACAGCTTAGCTGCTGATTGAATCGTGCTTTTCTGTTTCTCTGAAGAATCTGGGAATGTGTAATGCTTGGTCTGATTTCCTCCTTTGAAGCCAACAGGTGAGGCCAGGAGAATGGAGAGCGGCCTGGTGAGTCAGCATGCCTACACCGTGACTGGAGCGGAGCGGGTAAGGCTTCACGGGTTGTGCCCGGCTTTCTTGCTCCTTGAAACAGGAGTCGGCATCACACGCCTTCAGCAAGCCCACCACAGCCCCAGCCCTTCTATTCATCCAGAAGTTCTGGCGCCCAGCAGCTTCATCCCCCAGGGAGCCACCAGAGCTCTTGCCATCCTTGCACTGGTCTCAGGCTGAGCGTCCAGCTAGACTGCAGGGTTCTCCCAAAAGGAAAGGAGAAAGAACCGCCCAGTGGACCAGGGCAAGCCCTGACAGGATTTTCCTGGTTATGCAGCAGCTAAACTGCTACCACAAAGGCACTCCGAAGTCCAGGGGCTCAAACAAGAGAAAGCTCATTGCTCTCAGCTAAGCGGGAAAATCCAGAGCTGATGAGGACTCTGCCACGGCAACACGGGGCTTCTCCCTGGGAGCTCAGGGCAGCTGCTCCAGGGCCCTCATCTCCCGGCCAGGGAAAGAAAAAGAAGCCAGGGGACACTTACACATTCGTATAGAAGGCACCACTCAGGGGGGCGGAGTTAAGATGGCGGAGGAGTAGGAGACACCGTTTTCAGCCGGTCCCCCGAGTCGAGCTGGATAGGTACCAGACCAGCCTAAACAACCACGGAACCAGCCTGAGACGCAGGAAGATGCATCTGGATCTCTACAAATGAACATCTCCAGCGCTGAGTATTGAGGTACGAAGCGGGGAGCCATGAAACCGCGCACAGATATCGGAAGATAAACGGAAGGGGGAGGGAGCCGCCGTGTTCGGGCTCCGGGAAGCGGCAGCCACCTGCACGGGGGAGCGGGCGGGGCTCGCGGACGGCACCCGCGAGAGAGCGAACTGAGACCATGAGCCGGAGAGCGCGTGCCACCAGGCATCTCGCGGAACCCCGGAATCCCGGTGCGCTCACTGGATCCAGACTGAGACCGGGAGATCCGGGAGCGCGCGCGGGGCAGCTGGCGGCTGGCGGCGTTAGAAACACAAAGGACAGAGACGCGCCGGCCCTGGAAGTGAGGGCTGGGATGCCGGGTGTGGGGCGCACATCCCGGGACGCTGCAGGGTTGAGCAGCACCAACAGTAACAGAGTTCAAGTGGCCAGAACATTAGTAGAGAACGGGCCGCAATCCTTCTGTTCCGTGACAGAGGCTGAGATTCGGCCGCTGCTGCTCTGACTCTCAGAAGAGGCACAGCAAACCGCCAGGGAAAGCCGCCAGAGAACAAAAGCCTGGAAATACTGGCTCAGAGAGTGCCCATCCCCATCCCCCCTCGCAGGGGACACAGAGGCTCTACCCAAACAGGGTTGCCTGAGTATCGGCGCGGCAGGCCCCTCCCCCAGAAGGCAGGCTGAAAAATCAAGAAGCCCACAACCCGGGCGCCTGGGTGGCGCAGTCATTGAGCGCCTGCCTTCGGCTTAGGGCGTGATCCGGGCGTTCCGGAAAGGAGTCCCTCATCGGGCTCCTCCGCTGGGAGCCTGCTTCTTCCTCTCCCACTCCCCTGCTTCTGTTCCCTCTCTCGCTGGTTGGCTGCCACATAAATAAATACATAAATAAAATCATTAAAGAAGAAGCCCACATCCCTAAGATCCCTATAAAACAAGGGGCACGGCCTGGGACCCAGTCAATAATTTGGGCTCTGGAAACCCCGCAACCTCTCCTCCTCAGAATGACAAGAAGGAGAAGCCCCCCCATCAAAGAAAAGACAGTGAGTCTGTGGCCTCTGCCACAGAAATAATGGATATGGATGTAACCAAATTATCAGAAATGGAATTCAGAGTAACGATGGTCAAAATGATGAGTAGAATTGAAAAAACTATTAACGAAAAGGTTACTGAGAATATAGAATCCCTAAGGACAGAAATGAGAACGAATCTGACAGAAATTAAAAATTCTATGAGCCAAATGCAGGCAAAACTAGAGGCTCTGACGGCCAGGGTCGCAGAAGCAGAGGAACGGGTTAGTGAATTGGAGGATGGGTTAATAGAGGAAAAACTGAAAATAGAAGATGGTCTTAAAAAAATCCACACCCACGAATGTAGGTTACGGGAGATTACTGACTCAATGAAACGATCCAATGTTAGAATCATCAGCATCCCCGAGGGGGTGGAGAAAAACAGAGGTCTAGAAGAGATATTTGAACAAATTGTAGCTGAAAACTTCCCTAATCTAGCGAGGGAAACAAACATTCGTGTCCAAGAGGCAGAGAGGACCCCTCCCAAGCTCAACCACGACAAACCTACGCCACGTCACGTCATAGTGCAATTCGCAAATATTAGATGCAAGGATACAGTATTGAAAGCGGCCAGGGCAAAGAAATTTCTCACGTACCAAGGCAAAGGCATCAGAATTACGTCAGACCTGTCTACACAGACCTGAAATGAGAGAAAGGGTTGGGGGAGCATATTTAAAGCTCTTTCAGAGAAAAACATGCAGCCAAGGATCCTTTATCCAGCAAGGCTGTCATTCAGAATTGATGGAGAAATAAAGACATTTCAGAATCACCAGTCACTAACCAATTTCATAACCACGAAACCAGCCCTACAGGAGATATTATGGGGGGTTCTATAAAAGTAAAAAGGCCCCAAGAGTGATACAGAACAGAAAGTCACAGCCAATACAAAGACTTTACTGGCAACATGGCACCATTAAAATCATATCTCTCAGTAATCAGTCTTAATGTAAATGGTTTGAACCATCCCATAAAACGCCACAGGGTTGCAGATTGGATAAAAAGAAATGACCCATCCATTTGCTGTCTACAAGAGACTCATTTCGAACCCAAAGATGCATTCAGACTGAGAGTAAGGGGATGGAGTACCATCTTTCACGCAAATGGACCTCAAAAGAAAGCTGGGGTAGCAATTCTCATATCAGATAAATTGGATTTTAAACTACAGACTATAGTTAGAGACGCAGAAGGGCACTATATTATTCTTAAGGGAAGTATTCAACAAGTGGATATGACAATTATAAATATATATGCCCCCAACAGGGGAGCAGCAAGATACACAAGCCAACTCTTAACCAGAATAAAGAGACATATAAATAAAAATACATTAATAGTAGGGGACCTCAACACTCCACTATCAGAAATAGACAGAACACCCTGGCAAAAACTAAGCAAAGAATCAAAGGCTTTGAATGCCATACTCGACGAGTTGGACCTCATAGATATATATAGAACACTACACCCCAGAACCAAAGAATACTCATTCTATTCTAATGCCCATGGAACATTCTCAAGAATAGACCATGTTCTGGGACACGAAACAGGTCTCAACCGATACCAAAAGATTGAAATTATCCCCTGCATATTCTCAGACCACAACGCTCTGAAATTGGAACTCAACCACAAGGAAAAATTTGGAAGAAACTCAAACACTTGGAGACTAAGAACTATCCTGCTCAGGAATGACTCGATAAACCAGGAAATCAAAAATCAAATTAAACAATTTATGGAGACCAATGAGAATGAAAATACAACAGTCCAAAACCTATGGGATACTGCAAAGGCAGTCCTAAGGGGGAAATACATAGCCATCCAAGCCTCACTCAAAAGAATAGAAAAATCTAAAATGCAGTTTTTATATTCTCACCTCAAGAAGCTGGAACAGCAACAGAGGGACAGGCCTAATCCACGCACGAGGAAGCAGTTGACCAAAATTAGAGCTGAAATCAATCAAGCAGAAACCAGAAGTACAGTAGAGCAGAACAACAGGACTAGAAGCTGGTTCTTTGAGAGAATCAATAAAATTGACAGACCACTGGCAAGACTTATCCAAAAGAAAAGAGAAAGGACCCAGATTATTAAAATTATGAATGAAAAAGGAGAGGTCACGACGAGCACCATTGAAATTGGAAGGATTATTAGAAACTATTATCAACAGCTATATGCCAATAAACTAAGCAATCTGGAAGAGATGGAATCCTTCCTGGAAACCTATAAACTACCAAGATTGAAACCGGAAGAAATTGATTCCTTAAACAGGCCAATTAATTATGAAGAAATTGAGTCAGTGATAAACAACCTTCCAAATAACAAAACTCCAGGCCCGGACGGTTTTCCTGGGGAATTCTACCAAACATTCAAAGAAGAAATAATACCTATTCTCCTAAAGCTATTTCAAAAAATAGAAACAGAAGGAAAGCTACCAAACTCATTCTATGAGGCCAATATTACCTTGATCCCCAAACCAGGCAAAGACCCCCTCAAAAAGGAGAATTACAGACCGATTTCCCTAATGAATATGGACGCCAAAATCCTCAACAAGATACTTGCTAATAGAATCCAACAGTACATTAAAAGGATTATCCATCACGATCAAGTGGGATTCATACCTGGGATGCAAGCGTGGTTCAATATTCGCAAATCAATCAGCGTGATACATCATATCAACAAGAAAAGACTCAGGAACCATATGATCCTCTCAATCGATGCCGAAAAAGCATTTGACAAAATACAGCATCCTTTCCTGATTAAAACCCTTCAGAGTGTAGGAATAGAAAGTACATTTCTCAATCTCATAAAAGCCATCTATGAAAAGCCTACTGCAAATATTATTCTCAATGGGGAAAAGCTGGAAGCCTTTCCCTTAAGATCAGGAACTCGACAAGGATGCCCACTCTCGCCACTATTATTCAACGTAGTACTAGAAGTCCTTGCAACAGCAATCAGACGACAAAAAGGGATCAAAGGTATTCAAATCAGCAAAGAAGAAGTCAAAATGTCTCTCTTTGCAGATGACATGATACTCTATATGGAAAACCCAAAAGAAGCCACTCCCAAACTATTAGAAGTTATAGAGCAATTCAGTAACGTGGCGGGATACAAAATCAATGCTCAGAAATCAGTTGCATTTCTATACACGAATGACGAGACCGAAGAAAGAGAAATTAGGGAATCCATCCCATTTACAATAGCACCAAAAACCATACGTTACCTTGGAATTAACTTAACCAGAGACGTAAAGGACCTATATTCTAGAAACTATAAATCACTCTTGAAAGACATTGAGGAAGACATAAAAAGATGGAAAGATATTCCATGCTCATGGATCGGAAGAATTAACATAGTTAAAATGTCCATGCTACCCAGAGCAATCTACACTTTCAATGCTATCCCGATCAAAATACCGAGAACGTTTTTCAAAGAACTGGAACAAATAGTCCTTAAATTTGTATGGAAACAGAAAAGGCCCCGAATCTCCAAGGAACTGTTGAAAAGGAAAAACAAAGCTGGGGGCATCACAATGCCGGATTTTGAGCTGTACTACAAAGCTGTGATCACAAAGACAGCATGGTACTGGCACAAAAACAGACACATAGACCAATGGAACAGAATAGAGAGCCCAGAAATGGACCCTCGGCTCTTTGGGCAACTAATATTTGATAAAGCAGGAAAAAACATCCGGCGGGAAAAAGACAGTCTCTTCAATAAATGGTGCTGGGAAAATTGGACAGCTACATGCAAGAGAATGAAACTTGACCACTATCTCACACCATACACAAAAATAAACTCCAAATGGATGAAAGACCTCGATGTGAGACAGGAATCCATCAAAATTCTAGAGGAGAACATAGGCAACAACCTCTACGACATCGGCCAAAGCAACCTTTTTCATGACACATCCCCAAAGGCAAGAGAAACAAAAGATAAAATGAATTTATGGGACTTCATCAAGATTAAAAGTTTCTGCACCGCCAAGGAAACAGTCAGAAAAACTAAGAGGCAGCCCACGGAATGGGAGAATATATTTGCAAATGACACTACAGATAAAGGACTGGTATCCAAGATCTACAAAGAACTTCTCAAACTCAGGGGCGCCTGGGTGGCACAGCGGTTAGGCGTCTGCCTTGGCTCAGGGCGTGATCCCGGCGTTCTGGGATCGAGTCCCACATCAGGCTCCTCCGCTATGAGCCTGCTTCTTCCTCTCCCACTCCCCCTGCCTGTGTTCCCTCTCTCGCTGGCTGTCTCTATCTCTGTCGAATAAATAAATAAAATCTTTAAAAAAAAAAAAAAAGAACTTCTCAAACTCAATACACGAGAAACAAATAAACAAATCAAAAAATGGGCAGAAGATATGAACAGACACTTTTCCAATGAAGACATACAAATGGCTAACAGACACATGAAAAAATGTTCAAAATCATTAGCCATCAAGGAAATTCAAATCAAAACCACACTGAGATACCACCTTACGCTAGTTAGAATGGCAAAAATAGACAAGGCAAGAAACAACAATTGTTGGAGAGGATGTGGAGAAAGGGGATCCCTCCTACATTGTTGGTGGGAATGCAAGTTGGTACAGCCACTCTGGAAAACAGTGTGGAGGTCCCTTAAAAAGTTAAAAATTGAGCTCCCCTATGATCCAGCCATTGCACTACTGGGTGTTTACCCCAAAGATACAGACGTAGTGAAGAGAAGGGCCAATGCACCCCAATGTTCATAGCAGCAATGTCCACAATAGCTAAATCGTGGAAGGAGCCGAGATGCCCTTCAACAGATGACTGGATTAAGAAGTTGTGGTCCATATATACAATGGAATATTACTCAGCTATCAGAAAGAACGAGTTCTCAACATTTGCTACAACATGGACGGCACTGGAGGAGATAATGCTAAGTGAAATAAGTCAAGCAGAGAAAGACAACTATCATATGATTTCTCTCATCTATGGAACATAAGAACTAGGATGATCGGTAGGGGAAGAAAGGGATAAAGAAATGGGGGGTAATCAGAAGGGGGAATGAAACATGAGAGACTATGGACTATGAGAAACAAACTGAGGACTTCAGAGGGGAGGGGGGTGGGGGAATGGGATAGACCGGTGATGGGTAGTAAGGAGGGCACGTATTGCATGGTGCACTGGGTGTTATACGCAACTAATGAATCATCGAGCCTTACATCGGAAACCGGGGATGTACTGTATGGTGACTAACATAATATAATAAAAAATCATTAAAAAAAAAAAAAAAAGAAGTCACCCCTCAGAAAACACACACGCCATTTCCTCTCAGAGCCCGTTCGTCCGAACTTAATCACATGCCTCACAGAGGCCTAAGGGAGTCTGGGAAACATTCTGTCTAGTGGGGCCGCCATATGCCCAGCTAGACTTTATTCCCATGGAAGAGAGGAGGATGGCTCTTGGAGGACAGTGTTTCCCCTTGATGCAGGAATGGACTTGCAGTGGACAAAAGCATATGTGATTCATGAACAGTATCATTAGGTCTAGAAAACACGACTGAAGTCCAGCCTCCTCCATTCATAAGTGAGAAGGTGAGGCCTGAGAGGGGAAGGTCAGGGTTAACACAGCGGCTTGAAATGGCTGGGCCCACACACCAGCTGCGTGGTAACCATGCTTCCTGGCCTCGTGACGATTTCCCACACACGTTCCCCAGCTCTGTGTTTCCCACAGCTCCTGAGGTCTAATCATGTCCTCTAGGCCCGGAGAGACAGTGTCGCAAGTCCAGGGTACACTTTCCACAGGTGCTTATGAGCAGTAGAATGCAGTGTCGGGTTCCGTTTCCGGCCTGCTTTCTCGTCTTCGCCTTCTGTCGGTATCAGTCTGTCTCCTGTCCTGTGACCTCAGGCCACTTGCTCCGTTGTTTTGTGTTTTGGTGAGTCTTCCACAAATTAGAGACAGTATCTTCTGCCCCTGCTCTTCTCCTTAAGGAAATCCGTAACAAAATGCTTTCCTCTGCACAGTACCTGGGAGACAGTAGGCACCTAATAAATGCTCATGGGATTAGTGGATGAGTGCGCTTGCACGCGTGAATGAACGCACCCCTCTTTGGCCTGTGACGATGACATCCCTGAACCTTCTCCTCTGTCACAGAATGGATATGAGGGGCTCTAAATACATCTCCCACGAGCAAGGAGGAGGTCAGCCTGATTAACCCTGGCCAGGAGAGATCCCAGTCACAGCAGCCCCAGACTCTCTTGCGCTGAATTCTCCCAAAGCCGTCTCAGAATTCTCAGTGGGGGCAGCCAGTGCCATCGTCACACCAGGCCACGTAGGGACACCCTGCTTCCCACGAATCCCCGTCCCAGATGTGGAAAGTCTAGGCTGGGGATAACAAATTGGTTTCCTTGTGTGCCAACCTTGATCTGTTGGCAATGCTGCGGGATGACTGTGTTGACAGGACTCTGGCACTGCTTCCAGATTTGGGGAAAGAACTGTGATCGATGAGTGATCTGTGCTGGACGTGGAACGAAGGAGCCATGGTACCTGCATGAGGCCTCCGCCATTCCTGGAAAAGGCCCTTTGTCTATTGAGACAGCCTTTGGTTTTCATCTGCCATGAGCCACGAAACCACTTCTTCTAGGACTAATTACTAACGCCCGTGGGACTAGCATTTAAGAGAATACATTTGAGGAAATACTATCCTAGACTAGACCATCTGGATTACCCCTTGCCTGGGGTACCCTTTCTGAGAGAGCTGACCAGAGCCAGGGGTACGGTGAGTAGCCAGGAGAGTGAAGCAAGCGCATGTTCTCAGAGGTCGTCGTGACCTTGGCCTTGAGTGTGACCCCTGAGCCTCTCTGCCAAGGCCCAGGAACTTGGTTAAAGATTTCTTCTCCAGAAAGAGGAGGTCACAACTGACCACAAGTGCTAAGATTAAACCAGCCTGTAAATGCCGTGTGTTTTTTAATCTGCTCGTCCTCCTCTGGGCGAGACACAGTCAGGAAGATAAATGAAATTGGCATTTTTTATTAGCACCTAGCTCGGTCGGTGACTCCCCTGGGCAAGGGGGTGAGTGTTTATCTGCACGCCTCATCTAGCCCGGCCTTCAGCTCCCTCACTCGCTGGCCGCTTTCCTCCCGTGCCCGTCTGAGCCCCGACTGTGTGAGGCGCTAAGGGCGGCTCATTAAGCTTTTTGGGCCACCGGGCAACCATTTCTCACATCCCTGCTCCATGGGCTCCAGCAGCACTGACGGTTGATAAATACACCATGTGCAAGACCTGGAGTGCCTAGCGGTGGGGGAGGGAGGGGCAGGGAGCCCGGGTCAGTGCCAGGAGCCCCCCCCATCCCATGTAGCATTAAAAGCCAAACACCTTCCCCTACAGGGCCAGCCAGATAGAAGTGGACGGAAAAGAACCTTATCCAAGCCAAGTTCTTTGGCCCTTGTCTGACTGCGTTGTTGCTGCGTGGTATCGCCCTGTTGGTGATGACATGGGCCTTGGCCAGGTGGCCTAGGGGTGAGATGCAAGGTCAGGGTTGTAGCCACACCCGAGAGTGGTCAGGGCCCTGGAGCAGCTGTATCTTTGTCTACTCCCATCCCCAAATCAAGAGCCTGGGTTTCAGAGACTGGCAGTGGCTGGGATGAGAATTCTTCTGCCACTTATGCTGTGTCCTTGGGGAAACTTGCTTAGCCTCTCTGGTGGTCAGCTACCTCCTGTGCAAGACAAGGGTTCTGTAAACATCCTCTGGCAGTTGGAGCCCCACCCCTGCATGTGGAGTTCTTTTCCATATGGTGATACGGCACTTAGGGCTTTCTCCGCTGCCTCTGACCTGGAACCACAGAACAAGTGGGCCCCTTCCCTCACCCCGGCAAGGCCTCCGCCTCCACAGACAACCTCAGTACCCATCAGTGACACAGCTACAACGCAGACATGCTTTAAGGCCTCTCACCAGGCTGAGGGCTTCTGGATCTGGGAATGTGCTTTCAAAGGGTTGAGTTTGTTTTGTTGTAACTTATCAAGGGTCCTGGCCTTTGGCCTCCGTGGTCTGAAGGAGTCAGCCTCCATATCTGGGAACCAGGGAAGGAAGAAAAATTCAGGCCGTCAGGTACCTGCTTGTCGACAGAGGTGCAAGTGGAGGAGGGCTAACCTGGGCTGTCTTGACCCCCAGGCTGTCCCACTCCTCAAATCAGCCTCCTCCACATCCTCGCTCAGGACCACTCTGCAGGGACCCTGGCACAGCTCCCAGTGGGCCACAGGCAGGAGAGCAGCTGTGTGTGTAGAATAGAGATGCTGGTGGGGACAGAGCTTGCAGGAGGCCGGGGACCCATCATGATCCCCCGTCTGCAGCCCACAGCGACGGTCCATGCTATTTATCTGCCATTACGTCTCAGCTCGCCCACATTCCAGAAGGTGCTCGTCTGGAATGATGGAGCTGGGTCTGCCCTTCGAGGTGCTCAGCAGAAAGGCCGTTTTCTCTCCCTCATTCCAACCCCATGCAGGCAGCAGAGAGACATTGATTTTTGTCTCCCTTCAATTTTTTCTTTTTTTCTTGCGGCAGCCAAATGAGGTCAGAAGTTAAATTAGTCCTTGGAGGTAAAAAGCAGCCGCATTCATATCCCCTCTTTCTGCTGACTTTTGCTGGAGTGCACTGACAGGTTCTTTTTCTGTTCTTTGCAGATTCAGTACGGGAGGAGCTGGGAAGATCTTATCCGCCTGTGGAACCCCTGGGGCAAGACCGAATGGAGAGGACGCTGGAGTGATGGGTATGGCTTCTGGAAACCTCTCTCCAGCCTTCATGAAGGCCTGGTGTGCAGAGAGCACCTGCCCCAGGAGGGTGGCCCCTGTCTCACCTGGTGTGCATCTCACTGCAGGCCTGTCCAGTTCACACCTATGTGTGGCTGTTGGTCCATCTCCCATTCCCATGATGCCATTCAGCATGCATCTATTAGACCCCTCCTGTGTGCTCTCTGCACTGAGTGTACTGTGTTAGGTGGTGCTGTGGTATGTGTACAGATGACAAGACCCAGTGTCCAGCCCCCAGAAGGCTATAGTCTAGCACTCTGAACCCACATACCCAGAATTAGCTGACTTTTTAAAGGGTTGGGGAAGGAATAGGACAGATGTTAAGTTCTACTTGACAGAGAGAGATGGAGAGAAGGAGCGTCATCCCATAAGGGACCCCATGGGATTTTGATCCTGATGACACCATCATGAAAAGACTTCATTTTGGGGGGAGTTGGGGCACTGAGGCAAAGATCTGGCCTCCTGGGTTGTCCGTCCTCCCTACTGATCTGGACTCCGATGTGTAACTGGTGTCTGGGCTCACACCTTGCCCATAGGAGGAGTGACCGGAGCTGAGCGAGTGTCAGAGGCCCCTTGGCCGTGTACCACCCAGCTGCTCTCTGCCCCAGCTGGCCAGTGGGGACGCGGCTCTGTGGTCAGTGGTTCCCTGGAGCTGGGCTCGCATTTCCCAGCTGCCAAGAAGACTGATCTCTCGTCCCCATCCGTGGCTAAGAATAAGACAGCTTTCCCTAGAGGGCCAGCCGGGGACAGGCTCCCTGCTCCTCTGGCAGCCGGCAGGGTAGGGGGAGGCGATGGTGGGAAAGAGAACAAGGCTGGAAAGGAAATGCAAAGCATTCAGACAAACAGGTGAACAGCACCCAACAGCAGTGAAAATCAATACAGTGAGAAGTG
Source organism: Ursus americanus (assembly GCF_024610735.1). Taxonomy (NCBI): domain Eukaryota; kingdom Metazoa; phylum Chordata; class Mammalia; order Carnivora; family Ursidae; genus Ursus; species Ursus americanus. Next base: position 62,204,442 of record NC_142133.1, read on the forward strand.
AGTTCTGGAAGGCAAATGCAGAGTTGGCCAGCGTCCCTGCCCTACTTCCGGGCTGCCCAGAACCCGGCCTGACGTTTGAGCCCCAGTAGCCTGTGTGCCTGCTCGAGCGGGCACTCAGCAAACGGAAGATGCACAGACACTGGAGCTGGGGGTAGAGAAGGGGGAACAGGTGGAAGAGGGGGAGCAGGCAACATGGATTCATAGAAGAACCTGGTGGGACCTCAGATGCCCCCTGGAGCACAGAGCCGCTGAATCCCCTCCACAGAAGGGGCCTGAAATTGCAGCGCATGAACCATGGGCAGTGTTGTGTTTTCACTCGCTGTTCCCCTTCTCCTTTTATCTTGCCTCTATTCTTTCTTCCTTCCTGGGGATATCCTTTGCCTCTTCCGATATAAATCTTAGCCACTTCTGTCCTTTGCCAGTTCCCTTTCTCAGTCATTACCCCAAGCTGCCAATATGGCCCAGGGGGGCTATGTGATTAACAGAAGCCCTGACTCAGGGTTGGCTGCTGGGATTGGAGTGCAGGAAGGGCAAATGTCAATGACACATTTGCCCTGGGGAGGAGAAGAGGCGACAGATTCCACCACGTCTCCTGTGCTAAATATCGCGTGACTGGTGAAGGCAGCAGGGGCACCAGACCTTAAGGAAGAGAAGCTTCCCATGGGCTGGCATGTTGAGGGCAAGCTTCATGGATAGAGTCGAACTTAAGTTCAAGCAGGAAAAAAAAGCTATCACCAGGAAGGTGGGGACATGTAGACAACTGTGCTGAGCCAGGAATGCTTATAGTGCGTCCAGGGAGAGAAGTGCTGGGAGCTGGGGCCAGAGAGCCCAATGCCAGCTTGGGAATTTGGGTCTACACCCTACGGGCACGGGATTTCTGAAGGCCCTTCAACAGGGCGAGACACGTGCAGGGCAGAGAACAGCGAGGTGGGCCTGGCAGCGCTCTGAGGGTCACGCACCTGGCCGTGCTTAGGTTCACCACGTCCCTCCAGAAAGTGACAGGAAGGGACTGGAAGAAAGTGACAGGGCCACACGATCACCATCTCCGTGCAGGTGGTCAGTGCCCTCCCTGCTTTCTAAGGAGTGGAGATGGATGGAGGGAGCTGGATGGTCTAATCTCGGCCATAATTGAAATTTCAGACGCACACACTTAAAGGCAAACTTGCATGAATCGATAGCATATTGATTTACACTACATTTATTTTCCCTTACACACTGCAGAAAATGTAATTATCACTTAATTATAAAATTGCCGCTTTACAATAACACATCTCACTGGCTGAGCCTGCCGCCCGAAGCCTGAGTGGTGGGCCCTGCCTTGCTCTCCCAGCACAGAGCTGACCCAGGCCCTCGATGCAGGACGCCAGCCACTCCTAGAGACAGAGCCATGACGCGTTTGCGCCTCTGGGACCTGTTGCTTATGAGCATGTCTCTGCTACGAGGAGCTGGCTGAAGAAAGGACAGCTGCTCCCTTCTGCCTGTGAGGGCCTCCTCCTGCCCCACAGACCCTAGGACTGGCTTCTGGGATACATTATCCCAGTGAACTGGGCAACTCTATGAATTAGGCAAGCAGAAAGCTATTGCATGCCCGCGTGCCAAGATGGTGTGTTAACCCCTGTGACGACGTAATGGTGAGAGAGTCTCCCTGAGCTCGTGGAGCTCGGAGTCCAGTGAGGGACGGCAAGAAAGAAAGCAGCACTTGAAACGCGGGGTACTAAGTGCTGAGACGTAAGTGGTACAGGGCGCTCTGTGGGTTCGGGGGGGGGCACTGACTCTCGAAGTAGAGTAGGGGCACTACGGGGGCACAAGCAAGGTTTCCAACAGAGGTGGCTTTTAGGAGGAAAGATGAGTGACGTCCTCGGGTTACAGGACTGAGAGGAGGAAGACTAGCCCAAGCAGAGGGAGCCTGGCGGCGAGGCCAGGGCAGGGACAGGTATTTCCAAGGAGATGAAGACATTCATGTTCTGAGCGCAGAATTTAAGGGTGGGGTGTGGGGGGCAGTAGGGAGCTGCTCGGTAAAGCCACAGAGGTACGCAGAGGCCAAGGTCCTGTTTCGGGAGCTTGAACTTCATCCTGAGAGGGAAAGGGAACCCCTGATGTGTTATAAGCAGGGAGATGTCAGAAATCTGATTTCGGGTCTAGAAAGATCATTTTGATGGCAGTGTGGAGAGTGGATAGGGAAGTGGACACGACTGCGTGGTGGGAGACTAGTGGGAAGTCCAAGAAGGGGGTGAGGGGTCATGAACCAGGAGAGCTGCAGGAGGACTGGACATAAGTGGGTGGCATTGAGAGGAGTTTTGGAGGTGGAATCATAAATCACTATTTGGTGGTTGCTTGCACATGGGAGGTATAAGGACGTGGCTTCTCGCCTTCCCACGGCCCTGCGAGAAGAGAGGTGCGGTTTGGGATAGGTTGGTTTCCAGGTCACCCTGGGCTCAGGTGGAGACACGGCACGGCCCGTAGCGTGTATCCGTCTAACGCTCAGGGAAGAGGATCTGACTGGAGACCATTTAGAAGCTACCAGCGTACAGAGAATGACAGAATTCTGTCCCTAGAGAGAATGAGACCCTCCACGTGCACCCCCAGAACTAACGGAGGCCAGGGCTCCTGCTGGGGCACATTTTGCTGAGATGCAGCGCTTCGGGAGCTCTCACCCTGTCTGTCTGTCCGCACTCAGGTCTCCGGAATGGCAGAAAGCCCACGACCAGCAGAAAAGACTGCTGTGTGAGAATAAGGAAGATGGCGAGTTCTGGTATTTTTCTTTTAGCTTCACTTACTGCTCGCACCCTCAATCCCTACCCCTTTCCCTAAACTTCCGTGGGACTAGAGATTAGCTTTGCAGAGACCTGTGTAGAAGGGGACTCTTTTTTTCCACCAAGACACAAAAGCTGTGGATGGGAGATTATTTGTGTGCTTTCTCTTTGTGTGAAAGGTGTTTCAGTTCTAAAATGTTGGAACTTCCAGGAAATGTTAATGGTAAAAGGGAATGCTGGCCCCAAAGCTTTGAAATCAGTAGTTTCCTGGAAGCCAGGATGCCTGATTATCACAGCTGTGCCTTCCACACCACCTTATGAGGACCCAGCGTCCCCCTGGAGCTCCACAGTCTTCCAAAAGAGCAATTCAGTATTAATCTCCCAGCCTTGACTCTGGAGCTCTGGGTGAGACATCAGTGTCCTCACCCGACAGCTATGTAGGACTAGATGTTTTAAAAACACATTCTCAGCCATGTGCTCACATCTTAAAGGATAATAAGGACATTTCCCTGAGAGGTTGTATGGTTTGCTTAGGAGAGTATTTAAATGAATTTAGCACATGGGAAAAGGACGCTGGGTCTAAGGAATCAAGAAGCAGAGAGACAAATGTAAATTAGAAAGGAAAAATATTTCCAATATCTCCACTTTAATCACAATACAAGGTGGGATTTTATTTTTTTCCTATTTTCTTCCCTTTTTTAAAATTTAAATTCAATTAGCTGATAAAGTATATCATTAGTTTCAGATGTCGTGCCCAACAATTTATCAGTTGAGTATAATGTGATAAGCACTGGGCATTATACAAGGTGGGACTTTAGATGTTGAAACTGTTCTGATAAGGATCTCAACAATGAATTTGGGGTAGAGTGTGAGGGAACAGCAGTTTTCCTAGCACCATGTAGGACCCAGAGCAGAGGGAGACGACAGTCATCCTTCATGGCCATGAGAGGGACATGCGGAACCCAGAATTTTATTCAGTCCTGCCCTCCCAACAGGAGGGCGAAGTGTACTTGACCGTGAGTGAGCCAGAACGAGGCTCAGGTCTTTGGCTAGGACAGGGGTAAGTCCACAAATACTGGAACTGATGGACAAAGGTAGAGTGGAGAGATGGGAACCCTCACCCTAGGGACAAAACCGATAAAATGACTTGTATCTGTTTATAACAGGATGTCATGTCAAGATTTCCAAGACAACTTCTCCTGCCTGTATATATGTAACCAATTTCCAGTCGGTCTGAATGAAGGAAGCATGCCTCATGACAGATGGTCCCAAATGACGTTTAAGAACCGGACAACTCCAGGAGACACCACAGGTAGTTATGACCTTGGTAATCTTCTGCTAGGTGGAACAGCCAGCCCTAGCCCTGTCCTGGCTTCAAGTCTCAATGGCTTTTGATTCTAGACCATCAGCCTGAACTTGAAAGGAGAGGAATCTGCTGGTCTAAAGGGACAGCTGTTCTTCTTCAAGGGAAACCGTTGCTGGTGGGCTGGGTGGGAGAATCTCAAGTGTGCCTCCCCTGCCCTGTCATGCTCCCCCACCATCCTACTAACTTCCATCTCCCAGGAGGAAGACAGGCTCACTGCTCTCCAGTAATTACCCAGGACGGTGGGGAGCTGTGGAAACAACACTAGACAAAAGTCAGGGCTTGGGTTACACTATCCCTTTGCCCCAAAAAGCACCATCCAGACATAAGAGAATATGCCTGCCCCATGCTGGTTGGTGTATCCTGGAGCAGCACACTGAGATCCCAGAGGTGGGCACCTCAGAACCTGTCTTCGGGCTCCCCTGAGATGAATTTTGTTGAATGTGACCTTGGGAGGGTCACATATTTTCACCGCACCTCCAGCTCCCCATTTGCCACACAGATGAGTGAACTAGCTCCCCGTGAACACGAACCTGAGTATGCTTACGCATCCTCGAGAGGAGAAGCTGTGCAAACAAGTGTGTGTGTGTGAGTGTGTGTTTGCACCTAGATGTGACCATTCCCTCTCCTTGGCACCTGCCTGTTGAGAATGGCTTGCTTGAATGACTCCCCAGGTGTCCCTCTTTTCAACCTCCAGGATCTTCACTCTGCCAGTCGGAGAACCTAGGCACCAGGAGGCCACGGGTGGACTCTAAGGAACTGCCAAGTCACACTTGGGCAGTAAATTGACTGATTCACCTTCCAGAGCCTCATTTGTCTGACTTTTGGGCCAAAGTCCCCTTCCCTGGATATATAGCGTATATCAATGAATTAAGCAAAATGTTACATTGGGGCTATTCTTAGCAATTCCTTGCGTGGGAAAGAGGGAAGGGAGCCAGCGAGCAAGTACGTGCTGGGCACCGCTAGGTACACTTGGATGCATCATCTTGTTCAACCCTCGCAAGGAGGAGCCTCTGCGTCTGTCCGTTCCCCTCTCAGAGCTTCCCAACCTATGACCTGACCCTGCTGATGTGTACTGATTCATCTCTATCCTGACTTACCTTCATTCTTCCATGTATTTGAATCTGCCTTAATCACCTTACTTCTGTCTCCCAAAAGTGCTCCCAAGAGCTCCCAAAGCGCTGGGCTCTGGCTCTGATGAGCACACCTGGGTAGTAGAGTCCTGTGAGTTGCCACCCCTCTGCCTGTTTTCCTCTGTCTCCATTGGTGCTTGGGGACTGACATCATTTCAAGGCTCTGATGGTTATCGCCAATGCACAAGCTCATACATATCTGAGCTCTTATTATGATAAAAATAGCCCTCAACTTTACCGTTAAGGAAACATTTTCACCAAGGGGGGATATACTTCCCCTCCTTGTTTTTAAGAGGAAGAGACGGAGGCTTACAAAATGAAGAAGGTTGTGCCACAGCTAGTAACTGTGGGGACTGGGACCCGAGCCTTAGGTCTCCAAATCCAGAGTTTCCAACACAAGCCACCAGAGCTTTCTGAATCAGCATGCCTAAGTCTGGGAGTCATAGAAGCCCAGCCGAGCTCCAGTGACAGCTCTTTCTCATGCAGAAGGACTTCCGAGGGGCACGCAGTACATCTTCTCTGTGCCAGAAGGCACGGAAAGCAACAATGTCATCATGTCCGTCAACGTCATGCCGCAGAATTTAAAGGCGAGAGACAAATTTCCGCTAAGCTTCAAGGTGTTCAAGGTAAGGCAGCCTGTATCAGGGCTTACCCTTTCAGGCATTTGTGCATTCTTTGGGCAGAGAGAGCAGCTGACCAGGCTGGGAGATTCCAAACACAAAGGGCTCAGAGATCAAACACAAAAGGCTCTAGGGTTCACCTGGTTCAATAAATAAAAACCTGGGCCTGACAGGAGATCAGGCTTGACCAGGCTTGCAGTGGGACACACCTCCTTCCAGTGTCACTTGTCAGCATTTCCTGGTATGCTGCAGGCTCAAATGCTTGTCACTCAAAACGTAGTCTTGTCCAAGACCATCTGTTGCAGCAGTGCGGGTTTCTGGGGCCGTCCCAAACCTTCTGAATCTGAACCTCCATGGACAGAGTCTGAAAATCCACATTGTAACAAGCTCCCTGGGTGCCACTTATGTGAATTAAAGTTTGAGAATCATTGACTAAACTTTGGAAGGAGTTTAAGGAAAAATACCAGTCCTGGGTATAAAACCAGGAGGTATGTTTTCTCTTGTATTTAAACCAATATCCAGCCCTACAGCTTAGTGGTTGGCTTGTGGGCATCTGCTTGGCTACTCACCCAAGGTCAGGTTTTCCTCTCCATCTGGCGTCCTCTCCCACCATGGCACTCCCAACAAGCTTTGCAGTTCCTGAGGGACCATCCTCCCACCCGCAAGTCTGCACACACCCCACTGGGAGCAAGTAATCAGGGAGCTCATTTTTTAAAATACTATTTAAAAGTGCTACAAAAGAAAATCTGATACCTCTGCTCCCACCTCCTTTACCAAATAATTTAATGCACACCAAAGATAAAGTGAATGGTTCTTAAATCATATGCTCCACACCCTCTCTGCACTGAGATAACTAAGACCACTGTCTTTATGGTAGAAATGAAGGAACTGAGGCCCAGCAAGTGAAGTGACATGGTCCGAGTTAACGGCAGAGCGGGGGATTGGGCGCAGATGTCCCCCAGACTTCAGTCAAGCATAACCATCACCTCTGTGGCTGGGGCTCTGATTATAACATTTCTAGGAATAATCTTCATTCCTGTCCACTGAGCCTAGGGCAACAGTCAGAAGCACAGGTCAGCGCATGTGTGACAGGCAGAGCTCCTGGGTACTCTGCTCATGCTGGGGCAGTCCTGTGTCCTGGCCGTAGTTCACTCTAATGAGAAGGCTTCAAGTGATACCGCACTTCAGACTTTGAAGTGTGTTCATATTCATTGCTTCAAAAACCATTTTATAGATGTGGAAGCCAAAGCTGAGAGAGCATAAGTGACCTGCCCAAGGTACAGCTAGGAGGTGACAGAAAAGTGCTTGATACCAGAGCTCCTGGTCCCAGGTCCCGGTCTCTCAGTGGGGCTTAGGCGCTTGCTTTCCTCGTGATGCTCACGGCTTGAAGGAAAACAGTGATTCTGGCTCTAGAAGAAGGAGAGGCCTTTGGGTTCTGTTCTGAGCACATTTCTACTTCCCAGTTGTGTGATATCAATGGAGAAGCAATGGTTGGGGTTTGGCACAGTACTTCTGAGGTGCCTGAAACCTGCTGAGGCCATCAAAGAACGTTGAAAGGTGCAGCGATAGGCAGTTGTCATTGTCCTCACCACCAGGCACCTGAACGCTCTTCCACTTGGTGGAAGGCAGGGCCTAGTTTCCCACCGCAGCAACCAAAGAGGCCAAGTATTTCCTCTCCCCACCCCCTGGTTGCAAAGGGGTAGATGTGTGAGCCAGTCTTGTCCAGTTAAATGCTCCTTTCATGCCCGCTTCCCCCATCCCCACAATCTCAGTCACTGGGTTTGGACTCCTGAGGTAGGACCAGCCAAGGGATTATTCATAGCAAATCTTGGGGCCCGGCAGCAGCAGTGCAGACAGATCCTGGGCTGGCATCCAGCTGTGTAGCTGTTCCCACTGCTTCCCACCCACTTTCCCAGCTGCATTCTCTAGACTTCTTGTAAATGGCTTTTTGCTCATCCCATCCTGGTTGGTTTCCTTTGCTTCCAACCAAGAATCCTAAGTGATTCAGGTACCTTCTGAGAGGACTCTTGTCCTCAGAGTCTCCTAACTCACCTCTGAGAAGAAAAAAGGAAAGGGACTGGGGAGGAATTGAGGCATCTGGTCTACCCAGCCAGGATTGACTAGTTCTCTCTCTCTCACGAGGCGAGAGTAGCAGGAGAGGATAGTCCTGCTACTCTCTCCTGATGAGGACTACTGCCTCTTCTGATGAGAGACAGAAGCCCAGAGAGGGAAAGAGGGCTGCTTCAGCACACAACTGGGGAAGCTGTTCACATTGCCATCTATGAGGCATCATATCACGGCAGCCTTGTTTGTGTTAACTGATTTGCTCAAAATCTTTATAGTTCAGGAGCCCTGGCACGATTGTAATCCTATCTGTTTTTAAATGCTGCCGAGCCCATTTATCTACTTTTCAGCCAGAGATGCATTTCTCAGCTGTACACTTTGCTAAAAAGACTCTCAGACCTGAGGTCTCCTCAGGCTCCCTGCAGGTCCCAATGGATCTTTCAGGATCCTGATTGAGTTAAACACCAAAAAACTGTCCAGACTATGGCAACTCAAGAGACACTTGGGTTCCTTTCCCAGTTCAGCTGAGAAATATACTATGTGCATGCCAGCCACCAGACTCTCAGAAGTCTGTAGGGCTCTGATGGTGTCTGTGGGTAAATGCTGCTTGTATGACGGCTACGTACGGTTCTCTGGCCCTGGTGTGGTCCTGCGACCCTCAACTCCGGGAGCACCGCTATGTCTTCCATCACAACAAACACAGGTGGTGTCTGAATAGGCAGAGGAAAAGGACAGGGGCGGACAAGCCATTTCATCTTCACCCCAAGGCTCCCCCTCCTCACAGGCTGGGACTTTCCACCTCCTTCCAGCTCACTCTTGGTCTCCAGAAAAGTCTGCCTGGGCAAATCAAGTGGTCTGTACACATGGTTGCAGGGGGTCGGGGGTAGTATCAGCAGGGGGAAAGAACCAAAACCCACAATAACCATGGAAGACGGTGTTGGGCAGTGGGTCTTAATCACCAAGGAAGCAAAGCAGCTTGCTTTATTCCCACCTCTGTTCCTTAGACTGCTGGGACTGTTTCCACATCCATAAAACGGTCCCAGCGTCTGCTTTCAGGGTTACAGGGAAGCACCTTGTGGATGGCAGAGTGGTTTAAAAATGGGGCTGCAATATTTCTAAAAAAAAAAAAAAAAAAAAAAAATGGGGCTGCATCCTCAGTGCTTCCTTTGCCACATGGAAAGACAGAATGTAGGCATTTCCCTAGTCAGATGCACACGTACCTTCCCTACAAACACCGGGAGGTCTAGAACAAATTCCCGCCATATTTTACAGTGGCACGATGGAATAAAAGAAATTTCCTTGCATTGGAGCTCCTGATGCTGGGAAACTGACATTTGATCTAGGTTCTGCCTTACCCCTGCCCCCATCGACATCTCATTCTTCCCTTGATTTCTCATCATTGCTATAAAGAGTAACCACATGTGGCTGAGCTGACGAAGGGAGAGACTCCTCCTCTGTTTCTTTCCCCCTTGAGCTCCCTACAACCTATAACAGGTTAGGTTTTCTTTCCACATCTCTGCATAGGGAATGAGTCATGCTCCCATCCCATGGGGTGTGCAGGGAAGAGGCTGACCGCAGGAGGAAGGAACGCGGGGCCCTGAGCCAGGCTGCTGGGATCTGCTTGCCTTTGTGTTTTGGTTTAGTTCCTGAATCGGCCTTTCTTTTTCTTCCCTGCAGGTGGACCCTCAGGTATGACTCAGCACCTTCCCATGCCTCCGTAGCCGTGCATTGGTAAACTGCTACGCCTCTTCCAACACCCGTAACTCTGGCTCATCTCCTGCTGTTCGGTGGCTACAAATTTAGTCTTGCTCTGTCTTGTAACAAACTTAGAATCTCCAAGTAGATCGACCATGCAGGACATATTTTTGCCGTCCTGGTCTAAAGGCTGGACCCCTCGAGCTGTTCTTTGGTTTGAAATCTAAGAGGGGCTGCAACCGTGAAAGCATCCTTGAGAATTTGGCCTCCGATAGATAAGACTGATGCAGCCGGTTCTTTCCTATTTAAGATAAGAAGCAGAGCTCTCGGCATCTGAGGGGGACTTCAGCCTCATAGTCTTTGTCAGCCCCCGAATCCACCTCCCAAAGGATGCGCGCTCTGCAAATGCACCTTCAGGGCATATCTAGCTCCTCTTACAACCAAATTGCCACCTCTCCTGAGCAGATATGCTGGCTCGGCATTGGTACAGGGTGTTTAAGAGCAAGGATAGAGAAGGACAGATAGAGTTAACGGGCATGCAGACCCCTTAAATGGATGTGGGCTCTATGGGGCTGTGGCTGCCGGGGGAGGTGCGTGTGCCTGGGGACCAAGGATGTAGCCACAACCAACGGGTAGTACCTATAGCATGCTTCTGGGTCCAGGGAAATTCCTCCAGGCCTTTCAGGGGTGCCCCAATAGGTAGGCAAAGGCCAGGACAGGGGCTCTCCAAGCAGAGGATACTCAGAAGCCCGGGCAGAAAGCGGGCAGCAGGGAGGCCACGGACACCAGCCGCCCAGCCACAGAGCGGGGTTTAGGATCTGATTTTCATTTCCAGCACCCTGGTCATGGGAGTAGAACTTCTGGAAGGGCTTCGAGGGAGGCACTCAGGTGCAAGGAACAAATCTCTAGAGCTGGAGCGAGAAGTGGGGATTTGACCCAGGAAAAGGCACAAGCCCCATCCCTAGAACTACAGGGTCAGGTCTGTGTGCAACTAGGCCTGCATTAATTTGATGCTGGGTCTCTGTGCACTAGACGAAGAGCCTCCCATCGTGTCACAGACTCACACTTCTGGCTGCCGCTGAGCAAGTGTACCCCAGAGGCTAGGGAGCCTGGACGAGGCTGCAAGAGTCCAATGGAGAGAGGAGAGCAGGGAAGCAGGGAAATTCTGGATTGTAGGAGGCACACACACTTCTGTACATGGTGCCTCCCCATGTGCACGTGCATGTGCTTACACAAGTACGTACCCAGAGCCATAGGACGGTGCTTTCTGCAGAAGAGCTGTTCTCGTCGTTGCTTTTGCCAGAAGGGCTCACACAAGTCAGGCTACAAACCTACTGGGGCCCCTGTTAGCATCTGCAAAATCACTTTGGTGATTTTGGTTGTATCCAGCCCCTGGTGCCTACCTGGGACAGGGACCTGCCTCCTGTCTCATCCTGTAGCCCAGCCCTGCTCCCACCCTCTGAAAAGAAACTCTCCCTTTCTCCCTATTTCTCCCCAAGGCAGAGCTCACAAATAATCATTTCACGCTGCGTAACCATTCTAAATGGAGTCCCTGTGCTCGACTGTATTGGGGAAAATTTATTTAGTAAAGGGTTTTTATTATGTAATACGTATGTGACATCTGGTAATGGGAACTGCATTTTATTTATTGTTTTATCTCTACGAAAATATTGAAATAAAAGGAAAATGATCAGAGCCTATTATTCTCCAATGAGAAGAAATTCCAGGGCTCTGCTGGGAAGACAAAATGAAGGGAATGGAGGCGTCCAACTCTGCTGAGCTATACAGTCCAAAGAGGACTGTAAACAGTTCAGGAGAGAAGGGGCATCAGGGGTTCCAAAAGTAATTCAGTGCTGGAACAATTTCACTGGTTTCCATGGAAGTCTTTATAAGCAGAGAGATGAACCCCAAAACCCAGGATACTGTGGGATTTAATGAGATAAAACCATGTACAATATTTTTTTTGCATTCGTTGTGGTGTTATTGTCTATATTAAATAACATTCTGAATTCTGTGGCATTTTGAAAATCCAGGTAAGCACAGTCTCTCTTTTCAGGGCCTGTAATACTGTTTTGGTGAACGGAAAGGGGTCTGGAAGGTGGTGGGTCTCTCCCGGGGGCTGGGTCCATGCAGACAAGGGGTTTCTGACCATCTTCATGTTTTCCTCCAGTTCCAGCCCTTCTGGAAGAGGTTGCCACCCACCTTCTTTTCTCAGTTCAGAAACGCTATCGAGGGCATAGTTTTTAAAACCAAGTGCAATGTCACAAAGTCCTTCAATCTGAGACCTGGGACCTACGTGGTAGTCATCTCTGCCCAAAGTGAAGCAGTTGAGTTTTTGCTCCGAATCTTCCTGAAGATGCCAGATGATGACAGGTACAGAAACACTGGGCTTCTGAATGTTCGATTCCACTTCATTTTATAAAAACACAGTGTGTCATCCTGGGCTGCAGATACTGTGTCAGTAGGGGACACGGCATAGGCCTCGTTTGCAAGAAGCTCACCACAAAGGGTGGCAAGAGAGTCTGAACCAACAAGTAGACCATGACCAGGATGGGGGCCATTGCTCACTGGAAGTACAGAGTTACATGGGAGGACAGAGGAGACGGACCCACCTCTGGCAAGAGGGATTGAGGAAGGCCTCTTGGAGAAAATGGCATTTGAGCTAGTCCTTGATGGAAAACATTGTCTACTGTTTAAAGGAAAAGGTAGTGCAGGTAGAAAAAAAGCATGAGCAGAAGCAGGGAAGTGGGTGAGCACAATGTCAGCCATATGCCCAGGAAGATCGTACATGGCATGCTCGGCAGTTGTCTGAAATATGACCAGAAAGGGGGGCGGGGTACGTCAGGGAGACAGTGAAATATGGGCCTGAAAGATAGTCCCGTCATGGAGAGTCTTTAGTGCTAAGTCAGTGGTCAAGACTGGGATCAGCAAGTATACGTCCTGCTGGGCACCTTATCCCCTGTGGGGCCTGAGGCAGACGTCACTATAATCACGGCCATCTTTACAGTTGAGCATGGGTGGTGCCTCAGTCCCGCATGCCAATGGCCACTGTACCTCCAGGGCTGGAACGTAAGACAAAGCATATCTGCCGTCTTGGCAATGGGGGTCACTGTACCTGTATCTGGTTGTGAGAGAAGCCATTTGTTAAATAGTTTGAGGACCAGATGATGGCCAGTCAATAGACTGGACATGTGGTTATGATGCTTATCTGTCTGCTGTCACGGCTGCCCATGTCACATCCCGGTGTGCTGAGGGCCCTTCACTCAGATCCTTGTTATAAATGTCCAGTGCCATCTAGGGTGTCCTCCATGTGCAAGCTTCCTTTAAATACTGAGCCATTCATCCTTGTCACACTGTTTCCCTCGTTTTCTAGGACTCTGGACAGCAATTTCAACCTTACAGCGCCAAAGGTAGGTATGCGAAGGTTTGATTGGCAAACTTTATTGGCCACATCCTAGTCCTAGGAAAATCTGTCTCCTTCTTACCTCAGCACTGACCAATGAAAACAGAGACACCATAATGGGCTGATGATGGCTCAAAGGGGCAGGGCAGAGGGGAAAAGACCAAGCCTCCAAGGTCAGGCTGGAACCGATCATCTTCCCTCCACAAATTTTGGTGTTCTCATTCCCCTACAAGTTTTATCTGATTGCTGGATGAAGTCTCTGTCTCAGATGCAGGTGTGGGGAGTGGTTCTTGTGCCTTCGCTGTACCAGACAGATAGCTTCATTGCCCAGAAATCTGATATTGACTATTTTCCCTTTGATCCAGGCAAGTCTTCTGGAAAATGACTCCCAAGAAAGCATCTTCCACAAATACGCTCAACAGGTATAGTACTCAGCACGGGGACGAGTGATGGTGGGACCCCAGGCCCTTGTCAGGATACAGGGAAGAAAAGTGACTTGGTGGGTCATTTTATCAGACTCTCTCCCTGGATGTCTCCAGAACTGATCTGGCTACCAAGCCCTGGAGAGAAGTAGCATCCCGCCTGGGTGACATCTGGGCTGGAATGTAGGGCTTGGTGAGGGTGGGGCTAATGATGGAAGGGCGGGTATTTTAAATCTTGAAACAAGTAATTGGCATTACCCTCTGAAATCTTTCCTTCTGCTCTGCCACCTCCCTTGGCATCATTCCTCCCAGGAGCTAGCCAGCTTCAGAAAGCACCAACGGTGTCTTTCCTGCCAAGTCACCTATGTGCACAGAGGATTTTCTTAATGGTTTAATAAACCGTTATAAAGAACTCCTTGACTTGCCAGGATAAAAACAGTTGCCAAGGGCTCTGCACAATGGGCTTTTTGCCAATAATAGTCATGTTGGTTTGGGAAGTGCAAAGTGATAGATATGACCATGTGTACCATGCCAGTCTTGGGCCAGGCAGAGGCCAAGGACAGGAAGGATGCCAGGCATTCAGAGGGCTAATAGGGTAACTAGGAAGCCGCTTAAAGGGAAATTATTCAGGCAGCCTGGGCCCAGAGGGAAAAGCAAGGAGAAATGAAGAATGTGCCTGTCGTGAGGGGAATGTGTTTCAAGGAGTCACTCAATATGGACCTCCTTGAAATCAATATGGGCCCAGGATCCAGGTCCACATCCAGGCTGACTCAGAAGGCACTTCACTTGATGCAAAACAAGGTGTGCCCAGATGATTATCCCCAGTGTGTGAGCTCCCAAAGGCAAGGATGGTATCATATGCGTTCCTTGTCCCCAATATGTCATTGTCCTTGGCCCAGAGAAGGTACTCAATCTGCATTGAATTAAGACAGATTAGCTCCCCCAGAGCAGATGTCCAAACTCAGTTTACTGCCCCGAGGCAATCCGCAGGACCTAATCAGGATACCTGAGACCAGGCTTCGTTCAGGGGCAGATGGCAAAATCCTCAGCGTGGTTCACGCACCTGCCCGTCCGAAATAAAAAATACAATTTGTCGTGTGACAAATGGTACAGATTCCCTCTAATCAGGGTTTTTCCAAACAACCACCAAATGTCTCCTCATAGAGGGTAACTGGTAGTCCAGATGGGGCCTTTGTAGGAATTAAAATAAAAGACATATGCAGCTTTGTGCCAAGGTGCAGAGCTCAGAAGTGAAATAGACTGACCTTCACCCCCTTTTCACCCCCTGGCTGAGCACCCGTGAACAGGGCCAACCTGGCATCGTTCTGCACAACCTATGAACTATCCTCAGAGGTTGTAGCCTCAAAGGAAAGGTGAAAGCAAAATGTGTGTGCGTGCACTCACTGAGTCCTCTCTTGATCTCTTGTATCTGTTTAGCCAGCCTTCAGCAAACGCAATGACACGTTACCACTACTGTGAGTTACCTTCATCAGCCATGACAGTGGTGATGGTGCTATAACCCAGCCTCTGAGTCAGGTCATGTCCATCTATCCGTTTATTCAATTGGCACACAGGTACCAAATACCTGGATGATTCCAAGTACCACACTAAGCTTCGGGAATGCGCGGCATCAGTCCTCAGGGCTCTTGTGTTGAGGTGGTGGAGACCGGCGTGCAATTCTGTGGGTATCTGTTTAAGGCAATCTTCATCTCCACTCCTATCCTCATCTCCTCAAACATTTTGGTGCAGGTCAGGGACTGTCCTAGGGTAGGGAGACATGCGGAAGGAAGGAGACAGGGCCCACGTCCTAAAGCTGCTTATATTCTCGTTGGTGACTCCACATAAGTTAGAGTTCCTTGCCCTGTGCTCTGGAAGTTAGGTGCCATGATTCTTTTGAGGAAAACACTCTGTCGATAGTGGGCACACAGTGCTGACTCTCCTGACGTAACCCAGCCAGTGAGACATGGGAGGGATGGCCCGAGGGCCAACTAAACACTGGCAGCATGTTTTTCTCAGGGGCGTTAAAAGGGGTTCTCCCCTGAGGACAGGCTGTAGGGCTGCTTCTACTTTCAGTTAGGTGGTGAGGCCAACCCTGGGGACAGCATGTGTGTGGGTCTGTGGGGTAACTGACCCAGTCCCACTTTGCAAAGCCCCTGCTGAGGGACCTCACTCTGGCACGTCCCCCGTGTGCAGCTCCCCCAGAGTGCTGAGGTCACATCACACCCCCCCCCCACCCGCTTTTACCAGCCTGCATGTGAGAAATGGCCCTGCGCAGCATGGCTCTGCTTCTCTGTGGAGTCACTGTGAAAGATGGCCCCCATACAGCTGCTCAGCGTCCCTAGGAGAAAATGGAATGCAGTTAACAACTTCAGAAGTTCAGGCTGAGAAATGTGTCTCTCCCCTCAGCCTCCTTTGCTTCCTGTTTTTTTTTTTTTTTTTTTTTTTTGAAGAGATAGAGACAGCCAGCGAGAGAGGGAACACAAGCAGGGGGAGTGGGAGAGGAAGAAGCAGGCTCATAGCAGAGGAGCCTGATGTGGGGCTCGATCCCAGAACGCCGGGATCACGCCCTGAGCCGAAGGCAGGCGCGTAACCGCTGTGCCACCCAGGCGCCCCTGCTTCCTGTGTTTAATCCAAGGAAAACCATGTCTTCCTTTTTGCTTCGGTGGTGACGAAGACTAGTGCTAAGTGATGCGCTCAATTAGAGCAGTTTCTCTTAGTCTAGATCCTGGCACTTTCATTTCTGTCTGCGCACGCGTGCACACACGTGCTCACACTCACACACTCAACAGTCCTCTTTTCTCTCCATCCCTTTCTGGAAGCAGATGGGGAAACACACCTATAGGGCTGAGTTGATTCACTCAACAACACTTCTCCTGAGGGGCTGCCAAGTGCCAGGTATGGGGGGAGGAAGCAACTATGGCTTTCGGTCCCATGATGAAGGAAGAGCGGAATGCAAGGTGACCGCCCCGTGGTATCAACCGACCGGAGTGATGAGCACTACAGACGTTCAGGGAGGGAGCGTCACCATGCCCTGGAGCGAGTGGGAACGGCTTCAAGACAGGCTAGATGTGTGCTGGGTGGGCACAAGGGCTTGGAAGTCAGAGTCAGGCAGGTGTGCCCCTCAGCTCCTGGGCACTGATGGGATTCCTGTCTTCCACTCTTGTTTGGTGCAGGGACTGAACATGGATGCCACCCAGCTTCAGAGCCTTCTCAACCAGGAGCTCCTGAAAGGTAAGGTCAGACCCACAGGCCTACTGGCCCCACCCTCACCCCCACTGCTGAGTCAGCCACACCCCCAACATTTCCATCCTTCCAGGAACTCCAGGGGACACGTTCTCTTTGGACGAGTGCCGGAGCATCGTGGCTCTGATGGATGTATCCTTTGCAGTCCCCCCTCCCCTCCTCTGGCAGCTCTAAGAGCCTGTTCATTAGGACATTAGGAATGCTTTTCACTGGCAGTGTTTTCTCTTCTTCGGTTCTAAGGGCTCACCGAAGAGCCCAGGTTCCTGTGGATTCTATGCTAACTCACTACCTCTCCCGAACAACCACAGCAACAATGTCAGTGGTTATCATTTGTCAAGCATCTTGGCTTGCCGAGAATAGAACTGGGATACCCTTTTCCTTGTAGTCCTTGCAGTATAACCCCTGTGACGTAAGAAGTGTGATCCATCACACAGAGAGGGGTTCAGAGAGGCTAAGCAGTGTGTTAAGTAATCCCACAGCTAGTCAGAAGTCGTGCCTGGATTTGACGTTTGCAGCCTCCAAATCTGTGTCCTAGCATCATTCTGCATGGCCTCCTGGCAGCACCAGTGGGGGCTGTGTTCCACCCACCCATCCCCTTTCCACTGGCTGAGTCTTCCCTCAATCCCTTGTTCAACAAGCCCCAACTCAGTCAAGAGAACCACCCCCGAAACTTGGAGAAAACGCCTCGGTCTACACAGCAGCCATACCCCATTTAGTGCTGCCATGCCCCAGCTACGTCTGTGGGGGCCGGGGTGGGAGGAGTCCGTGGGCACCAGTGGCCAGGCTGGGAATCAAACCCAGGGCTCCTGACTCCTGTCCTGACTGCCACCTCCAAGGAGTCACCCCCTGCCCGCCCCTGGAGAGACTGGCTCCCAGTTGCACCCTGTGACCCTCCCCTCAGTGTATGCAGCCTCCCTGGAGTGAGACCGATCCGGCTCCTTCACTGTTAACAAGGCCCGACCGGGAATGGGAGGCCGGCCACTGTCAAACAAGAGCGCTTTTCGATGAAATCGTAAATCAAGCCCTGTCTCTGCTGGCCCTCGTTTGGAGTCACTTGGGGACACTGCCCATCCCCCGCAGATGAATCAGAAGGGTCCCATGGCCCCCCCACAGCCCCAGGGTAACCCTGGGGGAGGTGGTGTCTGCCAGAGCCCTGCAAAGCAGACAAGTCTGTTCTACCCCTCCTCCGGCCCACCCACTGCTCCCCTCCAGCAACTCAGAGATAGATTCCTTTCCTCGCGTTGGCTCTTGTAAACCCATCGTAATGCTATAGGGTGACCAGGGCTGGCTCAAGTGCATCCTCATGCTGCTTTGGGGCCCTCATGCTCCTCCCCACTCTCCCCTGCTAGGGGCCCCACTCCACCCTGTGCAGGCTGTGTTCTGGGCTCTCTCTTCCCCTGAATGCACGTGATGTTGGCCCCTTTTGCTCAGGGCATCTTTCTCCTTCTAGTTGTCCATTTCCCTCTGTAAAATGAAGCTAAGCCAGGTCCCTGCAGACACAGTGGGGGCTGGCTGGGGTGCAGCCACACCCAGGTGACACTGGGCTGACGGTGCTGCTAGTTGATGGATGGAACTGTCTCTGGCTCTGTGGGCGGGGCCTCTGCTCCCCACACGCTGCCCGGTCCACTCTTAACTCCCCACTAGCTGAAAGTGAACGGACGGCTTGAGCAAGAGGAGTTTGCAAGGCTGTGGGGCCGGCTTGTCCACTGCCAGGTACCAGCGTGTTCTTTTTTTTTTATTATTAAGATTTTATTTATTTATTTGACAGAGATAGAGACAGCCAGCGAGAGAGGGAACACAAGCAGGGGGAGTGGGAGAGGAAGAAGCAGGCTCATAGCGGAGAAGCCTGATGTGGGGCTCGATCCCATAACGCCGGGATCACGCCCTGAGCCGAAGGCAGACGCTTAACCGCTGTGCCATCCAGGCGCCCCACCAGCATGTTCTCTTTGTGTCCCGTTTAGCAAATTTCTACTGGGTGCCTCATGTGCACAGAGTTGAGGGCACTAAAGAAGAGAAACCCAGCCCTGCCCTCAAGAGGACTCACATTTTGTGCAGGGAGACCACACGCACCACTAGAAGATACAAGGCAATGCCCGAGTACGTGGCAGGGTGAGGGGCGCTCTAGGATTGACTGAAGGAGAGAGGGGTCACGGTGGACAGTAGCTAAGACTGCCAGCCAGCATTGCCCCCCCTTGTCCCTCCCCCCCGCCCCGGCTCCTTGAGACATTTCCCCAGGGCTCTGGTTCATCTCATTCCCTTCCTGTCATCTGCCAGATACAAGATCACCCATGTGGCCTGTGGCCTCAGTGTGGCCTCCCCATTGTTCTCAGGACAAGGTCTAAGCTTATCGGAGCTGTACACAAGACCCTGGAGCTGAGACCCTTTGGGGTCCAGGAGGAGTCCTTGGACTCCTCCCACTCATTCCTGCAGCCCCCAGCTGTGACACTTGGATCCTGGCCAGGACCGAACTCCCTGATGGTCCAGCCTCAGGAATCTCTTCCCTGGGAGGCTTCGCCTGCCCCCAAGCCCAGTTACGTCCCCCTCAGCTCCTAACACTTGAACCCACAATAATAAGGGGTTCTCGTGGGGCTATCCCCTGATGTATCACCTAGTCCCTAACTTGGGGGACGCACAGGGCATTATAATGGCTGATATGTCCCCCCCACCCCGTTAGATTGCAGAGCAGGGGCGCCCTCATGTTCATCTGTTTCCCTCAGCACCTTTTTAGTGTCTCGTACACAGCAGGCATGCAAAAATGCCCAACAAAGGACCAAACTAATGAATTAGTGAATGAGTGAGTAGACTCCCAATTGAGGGCTTTCTATATACTCACCAAAAGCCACATAAGGCCGGAAAACGTTCTTGGGCTGCTATTTCACAGTAAACGTTGCCCCTGTGGGCCTGGGTCACTCACCTGCTGGGGGTTTTGCCTTGGAACAACTCCTGTGGGGCAGCTGAGCAGAGGCCCAGACGGGAGCCCGAGTCCAGCCAGGGGGCGGCTGCATGCTTCCTTCCAGCAGGTCACCTGCCCGAGCTTCCATTTCCCACCCAGGGAGGGCCGGGCTGATCAGGGCTCAGGTGAGAACCGGGGAGAGGTAGAAAAGTCCGGGGTGCACAGAGAGCCGCCCTGGACAAGGCTGTGTTAGGGCCGCTACGTCCCACAGCTGGGCCAGGACCTGGGACGCGGTCCCCACCTGCCTGCTACACGCACTCACTACCGCTCAAGGCGCCCTCCTAAGCTCTTCCTAATGACGTGCTCATTGACCCCTAGCAGCCATCCTGTGAGGCAGGTACTGCATTTGGCGCTGTGCTGCAGGTAGGGAAACTGAGGCCTGGAAAGATGAAGTCACTTGCCCACGGTCACGCAGCGGTAAATAGTCGAGCCAGCATTTAAACCCAGTGGTTTGGTTGCAAAACCTGCACTTTTAACCACCAGCCTCTGCAGAGTCTTGAGAGAGCTCTACCCCTTCCGGACGCAGCAAGGTGCCACGTGTCAGGAGCCCAGTCTAGGAGGTGGCGAAGGACGAAAGGAGGTTGGGAGAGAGGAAGGTACAGGCCTGGGAGAGGAACCCACAGCCCCACTGCGGGCAGCCAGGGTGGTCGGTGTCACCAGGTGGCGCCCACTGCTGCCTCCCCTGGGCCTTAGCGAGCTGCCTCCAAGCTGGGCCCACTCAAGGTTTATTAAAGCAGCCTCCAGGGATGGGAAAGGGATTTCCAGGACCTCTCTCTCCCCAGGACATCCTGTTCAAGGTGGGCGAGGGCACTCACATGCACTTTTTGCTTCCTTTCCCAAATCAGAATGTTTTCTGGAACACCCAGCAGCGCTCTGGAGTTTTCCTGAGTTTGGATTTGTGGAAGGCTATAAAGGATACAGGTAAAGCAAGGGGCCCCTTGGAGCCGTCATGACTGGGGCCGTGGTGATGGTGGGATGCATGTGTGAGAGACAGAGAGAGGGAGAGAGAGCGAGGTGCACGCCGCTCCCATGCTGTCGGCAAGGCTAGCATGTCAGAGCTGGGTGCTCAGGAGAGAGCAGGGCGGCAGCCTCCATGTCCTCCCCTGGTTTACCCCAGCCTCTGTGGGCCTCCAGGCTCATGGCTCAGACACCGTCCTTCCCAATCTGAGTTCTCGTGTGCCAGTAAATTTTCCCAATTGCCTTTTGTCTCTAAACAGCTCTGTGTGGCAATAACCCCACGTCACTGAGCCCCTCCCAGAACTGGAGCTGGCCTTAGGGACTCCATCTCAACCTCGGGGCTGTCAGGGTTAAACCCCTGAGAGCCCGTGGATGTGCTCTCCTCACAGAGGGTTTGGAGCTAAGTGAAGTCAGATGCCATCTGTCTGCTTCAAGAAGGCAGGAGCTTGCAGTACTGGGATGATGATAGGGGTACCGTAGGGCGCCTGAGAGCTTCAGGGTTCGGGGAGAGCTCGTGCTCAGGTCATCTCACTTGATTGTCTCCACTACGCTCTGATCAGGAGTTGTGATCCGCCCTGTGCCAGCGGCGGAAGTGGATCGCAAACAGGTTAAGTCAGAAAACTGCCACCTTCCTTGAAAAAAAAAGGAAGATCAGAGTCCCCCAGGTAAATGCTGGAAGGAGAGGCTCCACTGTTCTCTCTCCTGAGGGCCCCCGGCCCGGAGAGCAGGGAGAAGCCTCTTCTCCCTTAGCGCCTGTCCTCCCCTTAATTCTTCCTACCGGAGAGCAGGGGTTCTCAAACTTGGGTGTATACTGGAATCCCCTGAAAGCTTGTTAAAGCAAAGATTGATGAGCCTCATCCCTCATCCAAAACTTCTGATTCAGGAGGGCTTGGGTGGGGCTCAAGAATTTGTATTTCTAAGAGGTTTCTACGTGAGGCCGATGCTCTTCGTCTGGGGACCACACTCTCAGAACCCGTGAATAGCTACAGCAAAAAATGAAATCTTCCAGGAGACCACACTAATGACTCCGGAACAATAAAAGGGAGGCAGAGAATAGTTGGAATCCAACTAAAAAGTCTTCAAGGACCAAGCAGATAATGGAAAGGGGCCATGGAGCTGAGCATAAGAAAAGGGTGATTTTTTTAATGTGGCGAGCTGGAGAGTGCATGACCTATGTAATGGCATTTCGAATTCGTATTTTATTAATCCTGCTGGAGAAACAGAATGTATCTGGTGCACGGGGCTCACAGGCCACCAGGCTCACCCCCTTGACGGATGGTTTGGCTTGCAAGGTTCTGCTGGCCCGCAAGGCTTGCAGGCATGGCCGTTCGCCAGTTAGCTGTTGTCTGCTATGGGGTTGGTGCCTCCTGGAGCTCATAGCTAAACACGCAGGACAGCCAGGCCCAAAGAGAGCAAGGTGCCTGTGTCTCGCCCACCTGTGGCCACCTTCTGACTATGGTCTCCTCTCTGAGGACCAGCCTCTTTCCTGACCCGCCAACTTAGGACTGAATCGCCCACTTGCAGGGACCATACTTGCTCACACTGGCAGCGTTCACGCCGAAGACGCAGAGGCAGTCATGGGGTCGGGGAACAAGGTGGTTTCACGAGGTCACCAACAGAGAGAGGCCTGACAGAGGCAGGGCTGGGAGCAAACTCCAGGGGTCCTGGAAGCCCCCCGTACACATGGAAATTATCCGATGGTGGCGAAGGCTAACGTGCCCCCAGAGCAGTCAGTGTCTTGAGTATCTAGAGTTGGTATCCGGCCAAACTCCAGAACAATGTCACCGGGGCCCAGCAGCCAAGAAGGAGGAGGCAACTCTAAAACCATTAAAAATAGGAAGTGGAGTGAGCTGGCCCCTGAGCCAGACTGAATAAGAAAGTGTTGGAAGGCCACCACTCCGGGCGGGCTTCTCAGACTTCGCATGTCAGAGGACCGGACCTGCTCCCAGCTCCTCCCACTCACCAACCCACCCCGTGGCCCAGACTTCCTTGCAGGGACCTCCGTCAGCGACGAGCTGCTGGAGCTCATGACCCTCCGGTACAGTGACAACAGCGGCAGGGTCAGCTTCCCTAGCCTGGTCTGCCTCCTGTTGCGGCTTGAAGCCATGGCAAGTAAGTGTCACCTGGGCGACATCCTGGAGACCTTCTCAATGACCAAGAAACATAGGAGAGGATCAGGAATGCCCTCCTGCCCCAGGCCTAGACAGGGCCTCAGTAGCGGGGTGGGCTGGAGTCGTGCATGAGGAGCCCTTGCTCCAAGACGCAGAGCCAACGTTAGCCTGTGTAATGGTATAGTCAGTCTGGGTCCCCTGTGTCCCTTTTGTACTCTTTCTGTCCAGGACACTCCCCTATCCCAGGTCTCTCATTTCCTCATCGTCCTATTTAGTGCGTCTTTTAGGAACAAGATTAATTTAACTCACTGTGTCCCCTCTCCATGTTGTTTACAGTTTAAACCTAAACTGTAGTCTTGCAATGAATGACTGGGGTCTCTGCTGAAGGAATTCACACACGAGTGAATAGGTGGGGGTATGGGGGGGTTCCCAGGGCTCCAGAAATTCAACTATGTAGGTCAGACGTTTGGACACTTCTTAACAGCCTACCCCTTTTTTTCAGTGAAATCCTATGTGAAACCTCAAGCCATAATGCAGCTCGAGAGCTGTGTTTGGGGTAGAAGTGGGGCCTTGCCTTACCTTAATCCTCACCCCGTCCCCAGCAGGAGTCTGTAAACCCCACAGCTCTGAGCCAGGCAGTTAATAAAGAGAACAGAGTCAGGGGAGCATAAAAGAGAAGGGTGAGGTATAAACCTCCAGAGAGTTCTCAGTTGGACAAGGGAGGTTCCCCAAACTGTGCCCATAGAATATTTTTTTTTTAATTTTATTTGAAAGAAAGCACAAGCGGGGGAGCCGCAGGCAGAGAGAGAGGGAGAAGCAGGCTCCCCACTGAGCAGGGAGCCTGATGCGGGGCTCCATCCCAGGACCCTAGGATCATGACCTGAGCTGAAGACAGATACGTAACTGACTGAGCCACCCAGGCGTCCTACAGTATGCTTTATAAGACAGGCCCACACATCCCCTCAGCCATATGTGGAAGGGTGCAGAGTGCAAGGACTTGAGAAGAGGGAGAAGCGTGTGTGGGCCAGAGCGGTCAGAGAGCTGTCCCACAGGTGTGGGATTTGGCTGGCAAGAGACAAGGAGGAGGGCTGGGCACACTGCAGAGAGTGAGAGAGTACTTTACGTAGAATCACCATATTTGCTTTTATGTCCCTTGACCTGTCCTGATTTCTCTCCTCCTCTTTAGAGACTTTCCAGAACCTCTCCAAGGATGGAAGAGGACTCTACCTGACAGAAATGGAGGTGAGGTGCCTTCGTCTCCCAGACACAGGGCACAGTCCCAGGCCACCTCTCCTCTCCTGATTCCAGGGGGCATTGTTCTCCCTGAGGATATTGGATAGTCTGTCAAAGGCCAGCCAAGCTGCCGGCCCCCCTGCCTCCAATTACTGCCTTTATATATTGCTGGCTGCCAAGGCTGCTTTAGGATCCTGGCAGACAGATTTTATTTTTTTCCAATAGCTTAATAAAGCAGAGGATTATGTGGGAGTCATAAATCCAAGAGGGAACTGAAAAACACCTGCTGAGCTCACTGTACATTAAACTTACTCCCAGTGAGCTTTAGAAAGAGCCTCCTGGCCCAGCCAGCTGGTCAACCTTGGCTGGCTCAGCCAGCTGGTCAACCTTGGCTATGCCTCTCACTGCCTACCTACTCAGGGAGTAGCGAAAGATAGGCTCTGATGGGGGCTTGAGACCTCCTGCTGGGTTGGAATTAGCTGGAAAGGTTTGATAAGACTAGACTCAGATCTTTCAAGGGAGGAGGGTATCATTTGCCTTGCTCTGTATTAAGCGAACAAATTTTGAACTATGTTATAATGATGATGTTTATTTTTCAGTGGATGAACCTGGTCATGTACAACTGAAGCAAGGAGTGGAGCAAACCCCAGAGCGCAGGTAAGACATGGCAGCTCTAGAATCATTTCCTTGTGATGAGAACTTTTACAATTTACTCTCTTAGCAACTTTCAAATACGTACACAAAGCAGTATTGTTAACTATAGCCACAGTGTTGAACATCACATCCCAGGACTTAATTATCTTGTAACTGGAAGTTTGTCCCTTCGGATCACCTTCACCCATTTCCCCACCCCCCCCACCCCCAACTTCGGCAACCATTCAGTCTGTTCTCTGTATCTATGAGTTTTGTTTTGTTTTGTTTTTAGATTCCACATATAAATAAGATCATAACAGTATTTGTCTTTCTCTGGTTTATTTCACTTAGCATAATGCCCTCAAGTTCTCTCCATGTTGTCACAAATGGCAGGATGTCCTTGTTTTCTATGGCTGAGTAATATTCCTTTGTATTTAAAATGTATTTTCATTATCCATCCATCTACTGATGGACACTTAGGTTGTTTCCATTTCTTGATTCTTGTAAGTAATGCTGTGGTGAACATGGGGTAAATATAACTTTTCGAGTTAGTGTTTTGTTTCCTTCAATAAATACACCAAAGTAGTTAGTTGCTGGATCATATGATGGTTCTATTGTTAATTTTTTGAGGAAACTCCATACTATTTTCCACAGCGGCTGCACCAATTTATATTCCCACCAACAGTGCACAAGTGTTCCCTTTTCTCTACATCCTCACCAACACATGTTATCTCTCGTCTCTTCTGTAATAGCCATTCTAACAGGTGTGAGATGATATCTCATTGGGGTTTGGGCTTGTACTTCCCGGATGACTAATGATGTTCCATACCTTTCCATGTACCTGTTAGCTATTTGTATGTATTCTTTGGAAAAATGTCTATCAGTCCTACTTGACTATTTTGCTTTTGTCGCTTTTGCTTTTGATATCAAATCTAAAATGTTATTGCCAAGATCCATGTCAAGGAGCTTATCCCCAATGTTTTCTTCTAGGAGTTTTAGGGTTTCAGGTCTTATATTCAAATCTTGAATGCTTTTTTAGTTGATTTTTGTATGTGGTATAAAATAGTGGCCCAGTTTCTTTTATTATTATTATTATTATTATTATTATTATTATTATTATTTTATGTTAGTCACCACACAGTACATCATTAGTTTTTTATGTAATGTTCCATGATTCGTTATTTATGTATAACACCCTGTGCTCATTACAACACGTGCCGTCCTTAATACCCATCTCCGAACTAACCCATTCCCCCCACTCCCCTCCCCTCTGAAACATTCAGATTGTTTCCCAGAGTCCACAGCCTCTCATGGTTCCTCTCCCCCTCTGACTCCCCCCTTCAGTTTTCCCTTCTTTCCCCTAATGTCCTCTGTGCTATTCCTTATGTTCCACATATAAGTGAAACCATAGGATAATTGTCTTTCTCTGCTTGACTTATTTCACTTAGGATAATCCCCTCCAGTTCCATCCATGTCATTGCAAATGGTGGTTGTTCATCCTTTCTGATGGCTGAGTAATATTCCATTGTATATATGAACCACATCTTCTTTAGTCATTCATCTGTTGAAGGGCATCTCAGCTCCTTCCATAGTTTGGCTATTGTGGACATTTCTGCTATGAACATTGGGGTGCATGTGCCTCTTCTTTTCACTACATCTGTATCTTTGGGGGTACAGACATAGGGTAGCTCTATTTTTAACTTTTTGAGGAACCTCCATACTGTTTTCCAAAGTGGTTGTACCAGCTTGCATTCCCACCAACAGTGTAAGAGGGCTCACCTTTCTCTGCATCCTCTCCAACATTTGTTGTTTCCTGCCTTGTCCATTTTTGCCATTCTAACTGGTGTAAGGTGGTATCTCAGTGTGGTTTTGATTTGAATTTCCTGGACGGCTAATGATATTGAACATTTTTTCATGTGTCTGTTAGCCATTTGTATGTCGTCTTTGGAGAAGTGTCTATTCATGTCTTCTGCCCATTTTTTGACTTGATTATTTGTTTTTCGGGTGTTGAGTTTGAGAAGTTCTTTATAGATCTTGGATACCAGCCCTTTATCTGTAGTGTCATTTGCAAATATCTTCTCCCATTTTGTGGGTTGCCTCTTAGTTTTGTCGACTGTGTCCTTTGCTGTGCAGAAGCGTTTTATCTTGATGAGGTCCCAAAAGTTCATTTTTGCTTTTGTTTCCCTTGCCTTTGGAGACATGTCATGAAAGAAGTTGCTGTGGTCGTCGTCAAAGAGGTTACTGCCTATGTTCTCCTCTAGGATTTTGATGGATTCCTGGCTCACATTGAGGCCCAATTTCATTCTAGAATTCTTAACTTGAAATTCCAAAGAGAAAAGGCAATCAGTCATCACAGGAAAGGCTAATGTGTGGAGCAACAGAAATGATCAGACCCTGGGGAGATGAGAGCTGGGTCCAGCCGTGCTCTACCATTACCTCACTATGCAGCTGTTCACACATCTGTAGGCATTAGCATCTATCCCTCTAGCAGGAGTGTGCTGAAAAATTAATGCCTATGTCACATTTCTTCTATGTGTTTATTTTCAGGGAACAGACCTTAGAGATACATAGCCCACACCCCACACTACTATAGCAGAAACCCCAACTGTGTACCTTGAAATCAAGACACAGTCATTCTCTCCATAAAGAAATGATATTTTAGCATAAATATTTCCCGATGAACTCTTGGTGCATCTTAACGAACACAAGTTAACAAACATTGCAAAGATCAAAGTTAATTAGATTCACCTGTATTTTCTTGAATTCCCCTTTCATTTCTTTTTAAAAATAGAGCATGTGAATATTTCCCATTTCCAGTCTGCCTGATTCCTATTCCAATCAGCATGATTTCTAACGTCAGGAATGATTCTTCAATTGTATCTTTAAGCTAATTCAGCATGCAGGACCTAAAGCCTGAACTTTGGAAATAACTGGACTATTTCTCATTATTCTTTCTCCTATACAGGGTCCCAATTCCCTCTTAACTAATTTTTCTACACTTCCTGTTCTGAACATTAGGTAAGAAGGAAGTATAATATAAGATGCAAGGTTATGTGTGTTTCACCTCTTTCACTAATGCCTGTCATCATCCCTAAGAGTACTCCCCTGTCTTCCTCATTAATCATGGCCCTCTGACATCATACTTTTAAAGTAGATCCATTCACTCTTGGCTGATGGGTTGCTGTGCAGAATTGGAGGCAGGAGAGTGAAGAAGTTCTGCATCCAAATCTACAAACTCACTTTCATCTATAACCACCTCCCACCTTCCTCCTGTTATGCTAGAGGGCATCTGTCTCTGAGGGTGTTCTGGATCTCATTACCTTCCCCCTTCACAAGACCCCGAAGGAATGAATTCTCTCCTCTGTGTTCTGAATACTAAATCTTCCTCTCTCTCTCTCTTCTGGAGTCTTCCAATTCCCATCGAAACATGCTTATCTTTTAAATTTCCTCCCTCTCCTATTCCCTTCCAGCCACAACTCCATCTCCTCCCTTTACAGCCAAACTTCGTACTAGAGCTAATTGTCTCTACATCCTCACCTCCCACTTTCCCCTCGAACTACTTCAATTTGGACTTCTCAGACATCATCTCTTTCCCTGACTTTTGCATTGGCTCCCTATCTGATTTTCCTATATCCACCCACTTCACTTGAGTCAATTTCCTGCAGCCTAAGCACACTTTTTAAAAATTCACATCCAATCACTGTACTCCGCAGGTTAAAACCCTCTGATGTCTTCCTGTTACTATTCGAGAAAAATCTAAAGTCACGAACGCGGCCTGTATCATCTGGCTGCTGCCCACTTACCTAACCATAACTTATGTCTCTCCTCCTTCCTGTGCTCTATTCCCACCACCCCAGCATTACCTCTATTCCCTCTAGTGTTTCATTCTTTTCCCAACCTCATGTCCTTTTCCCCTATTGTCTGCTCAGCCCTGGGGTTAGTTACATAAGTCCTGATCCTTTGGGTCTTAACCCGATTGGGTTCTCATATTATTTACTCACTATCACACTACCCTGATCATAACATTCAAAACTCTTTATTGTTGTTGCCCACTCCTTACCTTTTTTAGGGTGTTATTGAAATGTGATTCACACATCATACAGGTTATCCATTTGAGATACAGAGTTCAGTGGTTTTCAGTGTAGTCACAGAGCTGTGCAACCATCACCACAATATAATTTTAGAACATTTTTCATCACTACACAAAGAAACCCCATGACCAATAGCAGTCGCTTCCTATGTTTGCCCCGCCCCTCTAGTCCTGGGAAACCACCAATCTGCTTTCTGAATCTATATTGCCTATTCTGGACAGTTTACATAATTGGACTCATGCAACATGTGGTCTTTTGTAACTGATTTCTTTCATCCACGTGGTAGTATGTATCAAGACTTCATTTTTTTTAGTGCTAAATAATATTTCATTTTGTAAATATACCATCTTTTATTCATCCATTCATCCATTGATGGACATTTATTCAGGTTGTTTCTACTTTCTGCATATCGGGGAGAATTTTGCTGTGAATGTTTGTATACAGGTTTTGGCATGGATGTGAGCTTTCATTTCACTTGTGTGTATACCTAGGAGTGGAATTGCTGGATCATATGGTAACAATGTTAACATTTTCAGGGCCTGTTTTCCAGAGCCACTGTGCCATTTTGCATTCCCACCAGCAGTGAATGAGCGTTCCCACTTGTCCACATCCTTGCCAACACTTATGATTGTCTGTCATTTTTATTATAGCCGTCCTCGATGGTGTGAAGTGATACCTCGCTGTGGTTTTGGTTTGCAGTTCCCTGACTGCTCGTGATGTTGAGCCTCTTTTCAGTGCTTACTGGCCCTTTGTGTATCTTCTTTGGAGAAATGTCTAGTCAGGTCCTTTGTTCATTTTTAAATTGGCTTATTTAACTTTTTGTTACCCACTTGTGAGAGTTCTTTATATATATATTATATATTCATTCTAGTTACAAGTCCATTATCACCTATGTGACTTGCAAACATTTTCTTCCATACTACGGGTTGTCTGTTAAGCTTCTTGGTTGTATCATTTATAGAACACAAATTTTTAATTTTGACAAAGTCCAATTTACCTACTTTTTTCTTGTGTCACTTACACTTTCAATGTTGTATACAAGAAATCATTGCCTCGTCTAAGATCATGAATATTACTCTTGTGTTTTTCTCCTAAAAGTTTTATACTTGAGCTCTTACATTTAGGTCTTTGGTCCTGTCTGAGGTAATTTGTGTATGTGGTGTGATGTAACATCTTCGTTCTTTTGCAAGGGTATATCCAGTTGTCCCAGTGCCACTTGTTGAAAAGACTATTCTTTGTCCCATTTTATTGTCTTAGCACCCTTTTCAAAAGTCCACTTATCATAATCTAAGGATTTATTTCTGAATTTTCCATTCTGTCCCAGTGATCTATGTCTGTCCTTATGCCAGTACCACACTGTATTGGTTGCTACAGTTTTGTAGTAAGTCTTGAAATCAGAAAGCATGAGTCTTCCAGCTTGGTTTTCTTTTTCAAGTTTGCTCTGATACTTCTGGGTTCCTTGCATTTACGTATGAATTTTAGGATCGGCTTGACAAATTCTGCAGGAAAAAAAGAGGGGGATTTTGACAGCAATTACATAAATCTGTAGATCAGTTTGGGGAATATTGCCAGCTTCACAGTCTAAAGCTTTTTGATCCATGAACACGAGATTTCTCTCCATTGTTTTAGATCTTCTTTAATTTCTTCCAGCAAAGTTTTATTGTTTTCAATGTAGGAGTCCTGCATTTTTTATGTTAAATTTATTCCTAAGTATTATATTTTTGATGCCATTATAAATAATTTCATTTTCAGATTTTTCATTGCTAATGTATAGAAATAAAATTGACTTTCATACGTTGATCTTATATTCTGCCACCATGCTGAACTCATTTATGAGTTCTGATGGTTCTTAGGGGATTCCTTAAGATTTTATATCTACAGAGTCATGTCATCTGTAGAACTACAAGTAGTTTTATTTCTTCCATTCCAATCTGGATGCCTTTTTTATTTTTCTTATCTAATTTCCTTGGCTAGAACTTCTAGGACAATGCTGACTAAAGGTGAAGGAAGCAGACACCCTTGTCTCCTTGGTGTTCCTGATCTTGGGAGAAAACAGTGTTTTACCAAATATAATGTTAGCTGTGGGATTTTCATAGATACTGTTTGTCAAGCTGAGAAAGTTCCCCTCTATTTGTAGTTTGCTGATTCAACACGCTTTTAATTACCTGCTTGATGTCTGTATTCCCTGCTGGACTGTAAGCTTAGAAATGTCTTTTTGTTGCTATCTCCTTAGCACATAGCAAAAAGCGTAGCACAGAGGAACCACTCAATAACAATTTCCCAAATGACTGAGAGAAATTGCCCTTTCAGGTTCGTGTCTTCCTTTGTTCTTGTCCCAATTTTTGTAAATGTTGTCTTCAACCCAGTTCTTCCTGTTATCAGCTATTTGTCTAGTTTCTTGCCCATCAGGATTACTGGAAAGCAGATAATTAACATTATCTTGTTATAATCTCTAGTACATCATGACCTATATTTTTTTATAGAAGGCTTGTTGTCTGACCTGTTGATCCTCTTACCCTTTTGAAATCTGCTTTCCTGAGTCCAGGGCACATTTCTTTTTCCGTTTTTGTTTTTTGTTTTTTTAAGATTTTATTTATTTATTTGAGAGAGCGAGAATGAGAAAGTGAGAGAGAGAGAGCAAGCAGCACAGGGGTAGGGGGCAGAGGAAGAAGGGAAGCAGACCCACCGCTGAGCAAGGGAGCCCAATATAGGGCTTGATCCCAGGCCCCTGGGATCACGACCTGAGCCAAAGGCAGACATTTAACCAACTGAGCCACTCTGGCACCCCCCCACCAGGGCACATTTCAACTCTGCCCAACATTCTCTTATTTTGCTACTACAAAGTCAAAGTTACTTTCTTCCAGGATTTCCATCACTCCCAGGTTAGCAAAGAGACTCTCACTATTGGCCAACATCCAACCAAGAGGAAAATTCCCTCTCCTTGTTTATTTGGCCTCTCTGGGAAATGAGGCTCTCACTAGAACAAGCAAAGGCCTTGTCAGATGAGCTAAGTGAGCTTCTCCCCAGAGGTTAGGGTTGCTAAAGCCCCCTCATCAGTCTGCTTGGACCCACCAGGCAAGCTGGCATGTACTCCCATTGGGAGAACACTTCTGTTCCTCTCTCTCATCTTTAACCCATCTGTTCTGCTCTCACTTAGTAAAGTAGGATATAGACATATGGAACCAGACAACTCTTCTTCCTCCCCTCCCATCATACCTATTTCTTTTGAATGAAGCATGTACCCTCGTTGTCCTCTTGCAGGCCATGTTTATGTTAAAATAGTTTTAAAGTATCAAGCTCATGCTTTAAAAAATGCTAACACCCAATGTATTGGTATATGGTGCTTGGAGAATTAAGGCTATGTTGATCTTAATTGATTTCAAGTCCAGAGGTTTAATGTACTGTAAGTCACACTCTGCTGAGAGTCTGTCTAGCTAATGTCTTCCACATGCGTGTTGATCTACTCTCAATATGGCAGCAAAGTGCCTCAGTGTAACAAAGTTATTATTTATAACAATTTACCACTATATGGAAGTAAACTATCCTGGGGAATGGGCCACTTTCTCCTACTCTGCATGAAGGTGACGTATGAGCAGCAGTGGTCTTAATCTTGCTGATCTACCAACAACAGTTTTCTCCTAGTAAATCCATCTCTCCTGTCCTGTAGACCAAAGACATTCTTTTTGAGAGTTGGGAGTCTGGATTTGCCTCTAGAGAGGTGAAACTCCCTACCTGCTTTGGCCAACATACACTTGGTGATTACTGTAGAACCCAGGGTGTCCAGCCTTCCAGATCGGGCGTTTAAAGAGAACTGTATCCAACAGAAAAAATGACTTGCATACTCCAAGGGCAGAAACCACAAGAGAGGAAGAGTTGGCATCCAGGAAACAAGATCCAGCCCTGGTCCTTCACTAGCTAGGGAAGTCCTGCAGAAAGAGAGCAGAAGAAGACCAACGAGGAGGAAGAGTGATCTTTGGGAAAAAATGGAACCAGTAGTTTATCTGATTGCTTAATCATGGGTAAAATTGTGCTCAGAAGAGTTTTAAAATTTTGCTGGAGAGTTTTGGAAGAATTATTAGGATAATGACGTAGACTAAGCAGATTTTTTAAATGAGGCAATTATTAACTCCTGGAAGAACAAAAAGTTATAGAAAAAAAAAAGTGATCCTAGAGTATTTTTTTCACTCAGCAGTGAACAGTACATACATAATTGTAATAAACTAAAAATTGAATATTGATTTAACAAAAAAAGATGTGACATAAATTTATTGGAGAAAGGAGGGGAGAAGTGCAGGTATGGAATGGCTCAGGAGCATGCCAGCCCAATATTCCAGCATGAGAAGTTAGGCATTTAACATTGACAAGTCCAGGGATAACCGTGCGGGCATATCACTTGGAAATATGGAGGTACGCATCAAAGACCGAGTCTGGAGAGAGGAATTTAAGGCGCGAATGGGACAGGGGACTGCCGCTTTTCTTCCTGCCTTGTTATACAATTGGAGTTTTTAAATTATATATATTAGGCTGGACTTTTATGAAAAATAAATAAGCAAACTAGTAAACAGACTGAGACAAGAGTTTAAGACTCAAGAGAAGAGGAGGGAGATAGAGAAGAAGAATCAAGTCTTTACCACGTGGCCAGGAAAGTTGGCTGACTATAGTTGTAGAATAAATATCCATACAAGAATATCACTTGAATCCAAGAGATGTGCGCATGAGAAAAGCCACCCTTCTACGGGAATCCACAGCCAGCAGACCAGCATTCTGCCGGCCCAGAGGACAGGGCTGTTGTCGTCCTAGCTGCTCCTGGTCTCAGCCCCTCCAGCCTGCTCACTCCAGCCCTTGCCCGCCACTCTGCCACAGGCACTCAGGTGCTTAACGGGCTGCAGTGTGGACTAAGGGCAGAGTACCTGCAGTGGCTGCCTCCGAGGAATTTTGGAGAATGAGGTGGAGATACTCCTGTCCACTGGGTGGCCATGGGTGTGATGGAACGGGCCCAGCCTCAGCAGCACGGGGTCCATGTGCTTCCTCTGTTGTCTGCTGGTCCCACACAGTATCTGTGGGAGCGGGTCCAGGCCTCTGTGTTCCCTCAAGGGAAGGAAAAGCTTCTTTACTCTCCCCTGGCCCTTCTGCATTTGAGCATCTGTGTCTTTCTCTAGGACAAGCTCCCAGTGGTCGCTCAGGAATCTGGCTGTCCTTGCAGTGGGCGGTGCCGCCCCCATGAATGTGATACGTTGAAACCTGCCCTGCCTGAAATGTAGTCAAAGCTGCCTTTGAGGAACCTGGGCCACGAAGGGGTCAGGCTCTAGTAAGCCCGAGGTCACAGAGCAGGTCCTCTGACCACGTCGGGACACCAGCCTGGGATGCCCTGGATGATGAAGCAGATGTTCCCACTGTGGGAAAAAGGGGAGAAGATTCATCTCGGCCCCTTCCCTCCGGTCCAATTCATTTCTAGGAAAAGCCAGAATGAGCCAGTCTGCCCACCCACAGGGTGCTGGGGGTGACCTGGGAGCGGTCCGCGGGGTGTTACAAAATGATCATACTTCTCGCTGTCTGTATCCTGATTGTTTTGCAGCCAAATGGCAAAATAAAACACAGTTCCCATAAAGGTCTTGGACTCTGTGACAAGCAGGATCGTAATTCTGGATTTAAAAAAATGTTTGGGGAAGGAAAAACCCAGCCAGCAAGGCAGGTGTCTCCCTCCCTCTTCATCTATAAAAGTGTCTCCAGAAGAGCATGGCCCCCTACAGCAGAGAAGTTTCCAGAGAGTGACCAGGCCAGACCCCGCTTGGGAATTTGCGGTTTGAGAACGCGTGTCCAGAGGCATTGCCCAGTGGGAGAACCCTTACAAATACGTGTGTCGAGAGGGCAGGAGGGTGGAGACCTTCTGAGCGGACCCCATCAGAAGGCAGGTGGTATGGGGCAGGGGTACGCCACGGCAAGCACCCACGCTCGGAACAAGGTCAGCATTCGGAAGTGGGCACATCCTGGCACGGAGAACAAAGGCAGCCAACTAACCTGTTGCAAAGAGTTCGTGATCATTTCAGCAACTATGGCAGGACAGACACACAGCAAGCTTGGGCCAGGTCATTTTGCCTCCAGGCCCCCTGCTTAGGTAACCAGGATAGACGGCCACGGTGCTCGGCATGGGCTTAGGAGGCAGGCAGAGCTAATGCCTGAGGCCCCGGAGTCCTGGGCTCTCACGTAAGATCAATGCGTGCAGAGCACTGGTGCCCACCA
Source organism: Ursus americanus (assembly GCF_024610735.1). Lineage (NCBI taxonomy): Eukaryota > Metazoa > Chordata > Mammalia > Carnivora > Ursidae > Ursus > Ursus americanus. Next base: position 62,239,356 of record NC_142133.1, read on the forward strand.
ATCAACACAGACTGTGCTAACAAAGGAGCGGGGTGGGGGGCTGGTGCCCGAAAGAATGAATGAGCCACCTCTGTCAGGACTTCACCTGAACGCCCAGGTGGAAAACCCAACAGACCTGCGTACTTTGCTGCCCCTACTACATGTCACCCCAGACTTCTGGAAGGATTTTGCAGACCTAGGCTCGGCAGCGCGCAGCCCAGCGACGGCCATGCTCCCTCGGACTGGTGCCCAGAGGACGCAGAGTAGTTTCCTCCCTCACAGCGCTTTGCTCAAGAACCAGTCTTTCCTTTTCTCTTTAAACTAACAGGATATAAAGGGAGCGTTTACTCAATTGATTAATTGAAAAGCTGACTCTCAGAGCCACACCGGGGCTGGGGGGCTTGCGTGGCCCTGGGGGAGAGGCCTGGCTTCTCTGCGTGGGGCTGGGGGGAGTTTGCCCCCATCTCTGCATTGGAGGGAAGGGCCTGGACCCTTAACACTGGCACAGGGCAGACCAGGCCGCTTGTCCCCAGGGTCTACCTTCTCAGGGCTCCCCACATCCTTCAGCCAAGGTCAAGAATGTCCCCCTGAAGCAGGTTAGGTTGTGCCTGGAAATGCAGTGGGCATGGAGCACAGCTGGCACCGGCGAGAGGGACGGGGCAGGACGGGAGCCCTTGAGGACCAAATGGGGTGGCCTCAGACTCCCAGAGCCTCCATGCCTGTAGCCACTCACTCCATGGGGAAGCAGGGTGGCCAGGCTCCCCTTGGCATTCCATAGATGAGACCCTCCAGGCCCCGAGAAGAGGTGGCTGCCCCATTACAGGAGGCTGATACCAGACTGAAACCCACATCCCTCCACTCCGTGGCTGGGCCCGCTGCAGCTGCGGGACCTAGGCCGGCCCTGCCTGGAGGAGAGGACAGGCCTGCTCCTCGGCGCTGGGGCTTACCCCCCCAGCGAGGGGGAACATCTGACAGTGGGTACACACACACACACACACACACAGCCCAGCCCCAGAAAGCAGTTCCACACAGTGGCGTGGGGTGATGTCAGCCTTGCTTCTCTCTTGAGCAGAAGTGGGCCCCTTTGCCGACTCGCTTCTTGCCACCTCCAGGACCAAGGGGGGCAGGGGCAGGGTTTACGGTGGGAACTCACAGGGGACCTGTCATGACTGTGTCCTGCCTCTTCCCTGCCCTGCTCCTTCCCTGTTGCTCCTGCAAGGCCCCTGAGCTCCTTGGACAGAATCCTTGGAGAAGCTCAGATATCGCCGCTCAGTTCCACGGGGAGTTCTCAACCTTGAATGGTCGACTCACCGACGCTAGACATTAAGACTAACGATGATACAGCTTATCCAGAACTAAGTATTTTAAACTTTCCATTCTCTAGACCAGCCAGTTGGGGGGAGGGGTGGGAATAGGTAAAGGGGCGGGGCCTGCAATAGGGAGGTTAAATGGGAAGAACAGAGTGTTTCGGGTGGTGTCAGGCAGGAAAAGAGGAACCACTCTGTTCCTGTTTTAACAGGATTTAACACAGGGACCAAGGTGCTTACAGAGCTGCTGGAGTGGCCGGAGGAGCAAAGGCCAGAGAAGGTGGCCAGTGACTCCCAGGCTGACCACTAGCTTTCAGGGAATGAGGAGCTGCTGCCGCCCCCTAGCCAGACCCTGCAGGGAACGGTAGCTGTGGTCACAGTTGCCCGCCTCAGCCCTAAGGTGGGGTAATTGCCGGGCAAAAGCTCATATCTCCCGAAGCCTCGTGCCTGCGCCCCCGCTGGAGGCAGAGGACTAAGGTTTCTGCCCCTCCTCTGCCTTCTAAATGGCGCATAAGTGCATCTCACTGGGGGAACTTCAAGTGTCTCAGGAACTCTCAGGCCTCCAGCCCCTTCCAGACAGGAGAGGATACAGAAGGGAGTGTAAGGAGTGCCAGGTGCCAACAGAAGAGAGAGATGGAAGGAGAGAAGGAGAGAAGGAAAGACAAGCAGAAGGATATGGAGAGCGAGAGGAAGAAGGAAGGTTCCGGGAGTGGGGCAGACAGATGGGGCGTGGCAGGGAGCAATAGAAAATGAGTAAGATGGGAGAGGCAGATGACAGACCGAAATCAGGACATCAGAACAGAAGGATGAGGACTGGGGCCTGTGGGTGTGGACAGGGGTGTTGGTCATGGAGCGCAATCATTGGAAGGCCAGTGGCAGCGGAAATGACTTGTCCAACACTGATCAGGGTTAGGCCTATAACTCTCAAACTTTATTGTGCATAAAAATCCCCTGAAATAACTTTTTAAAAAAAGATTTATTTGAGAGAGAGAAAGAAGGCGTGCAAGCAGGGGGAGGGGCAGAAGGAGAGGGGAGAATCTCAAGGAGACTGTGCTGAGCACAGAGCCCGATGCAGGGCTTAATCCCAAACGGCGCAAGCACTCTTGGCCGCAGCAACCGCAGTGGCTGTAAGATGCCTCACGAATTCCAGCTCCCACTGGCACCAGCCCAGCCACACTCTGCGCCCGGGCTCTGTCCCGGAGTCCTCCCTCCCCGCTCCCAGCTGCCTCGGTCCCTTCCTCCCCGCTCGCAGAGAACTGATGTCCTGGTTTATTTTTACCTCCAAACAAGCTAATTAAGCAATAATCCTAGAAGAATCCATCACTCTGACAAGGTTGTTGATTAACCATCCCCCAGCTAAGCCAAAAGTGCTTAATATCCCAGCGGAATGGTCAATAACGATACAGCAGCCCTGGGCTGCAGCGGAGCGGGCGACGGCTTTATCCGAGAAGACAGAGGCAGACGGGTCATTGGGCCCGACTTTGCAGGCTGGAGAAGCTCAGAGGAGAGGCGGGGGGCTGGCTTGACGCTCCACGGGCTGGGGAGATTCCACAACATTCTTTCTGAGACCACCAAGTGCCCCCAACTCCGGACCACGGGAGAAGAGCCGGTGGAAAGGGTTGGACCCAGAGACGTAATTCTCCAGCTTTACAGCGGTGTCAAGTATAAAGCTGCTGGCGTGAGAGCAGAGACAGACAGAATGATGAAATCACTGCCTTTGAGAGATCATTTCAAATCCAGACGATGTATCTTTCTCTTTTCCATGCTCAGACTCTTATTATAAACACCCCTCCATTCCCCTAAAAGATTGACTTTCTTCAGTTCTGGGAAAAATCTGCTCTCTGACCGCTCAGGAGGTAATGAAACACTGCCCCCTGGCGGCCACAGAGGTTGCAGCCTCAAAGCGTCCACCTTCCAAAGGCTCTTTCCCGCTCAGGTGGCCCCGCGGAGACTGCAGCCACCGCGGCCCAAGCAGGCGTCCCCTGAGTGAGCTGCCTCATCTGTGGAATTGTCCCGTCGTCTGTCCGACTCCATTATTGTCTGAATTCTGGTTTCCTTTTGGCCGTGTTTTGCATGAAGAGTAGATGATATTGGCAAATTCTCTGGACCAAGGGGAAGGAAACGGACCCCCAGCGGGGCCACCCTGCTTTGGTCCGTGGCATGGCAGGTCATCTTACATCTTTAACGGTATCCAATTATGTCCAGCCACAAAAAAATAAAAATAAAAAAGCATCTAGTAGGTGCTCAGTAAACGCTCAAGAGAATGAGTGAAGGAGAGACCAGAGCCCTGGACAAGGACTCCGGCGTGTAAGGCTCCCGGTTCGGCCTCCAGCCAGCTGTGTGTGCGCTTCCGGAAGTAGCCTTCTCTTTCTGGGCCTCCTTCTCTAAAGTGAAGGGGCTGGAGTTGGAGGTCTCTAAGGTCCCTTCCACATCGCAAACTCCAGGAGCCGGGTCCTAAGGATTCCAATCCGTCATCATCATTCAGGGGCAGCCACTAGCCAGGAAAAAAGAGCCCCCAGCCGCAGCCGCTCTTACTGGGACCCACTCTCTGGAGAAATAAACCCAACGGTGCTCTCCTCCGTCGGCCTGGGAGCCACTGCTCCTCTGACAACTTTGTGAGCGTGGACGTTCAAAAGCGCCTTCACTCACCCCGCATTGGCCATTCGCCACGGTATTGCCCGGGTCAAGTGGAATCAGGCCCCACTGGGGCCGCTGATGGCGGTGCGATGGTGACACCTAGTGGCCATCATCGGGAGTCACAGCCCGGGTCTGTAGCTCAACCCTTGCCAAATCCCCACCTCTAAAGGGGCCGCAGTGACCCCCAGTGTGAGTACAGCAGTGCCCTGGAACCGTCTCTCCATCTGACCTTAGTCTGGAGTTTGGCCTTCGGCTTATGGTTCACAGGCGGGGATCTCCGCCGCCGTGATGGGCAGGACATCCCCACGGGGAAGGCACAGCCCAGACTTCACCACTGGAACCCTGGGGCTCCATCTGCAGGGTCATGCCCAATCATGCCACACACCCACCTCCACCCAGCCACGAGCTGGGGTCGCACACCAGGCTGCAGGGGCTCCATGCCGAGGACCGCTGCAGCCCGACCGTCCGCAGCTGAGATGGGGAAAGTGACACAACCAGCCAGAAGGAAGCTTCATTGAGCCAACCTTCTGCTAGGGGTACAGGGGGCAGTTCAGCTGGCTTTGCCCATTTTGGGTGCCAGAATCTTGCCCTATTGGTGGGGTCCATAGGGGTCATGTATCCCCAAAGAACAATGCAGATGGGTTCTTGCTAACACACCTTCCTCCCTACGCTGACTCCACAAACCACAAAGAGTAGGAAGTGGGTCATGTGCAGCGGCTTCAGCAGCTCCCCGTGGGCCCAGGTGTCTCCCCAGGGGCACAGCTGAGGACAACGAGGCTGAGCTGCTCGGGTCTTTCCTGAGCCCCATATCATCTGGGCCTGGAAGAGCTCGGCTCCCCGCCTCTTGGGTCATGGCCCTTATCACCTGTTTTTGGTCTTTGGTTTATTAGTTTTTCTCAAAGTATAATCTTTGAGCGGTGCGTGATTTCCACGGAAGACCTTGGTTTTTTTCTGATATGCAAACTGCAAAAATGCTAGACGAGGCTGTCCCTTCACTCCTCGTGGTTTCCCCCACGCCGTCCCGGGAAGTGTAACGGGTAGCACTCCGCAGTCCTTTGAAGAAGAAAGTGACTAGTTCACGTTGCGGACGCAACTTCTAGGGTTGTCGCAGCTTCTGGTGGTGTGTGGTAGTCGTCCCTTGTCATGTGAAAGCGCTTTGCTGGAGACGGAGAGCAGGTGCACTGCCGTCGTACAACACCAACTAGATGTTAGGGTCCAGGCAGGAGACAAAAATCACACCAGCTGTTGGAATAGGGAAAACTTAATACAGACAGTTATTAGCTAGTGAAAGGTGGTTAACTACTAGCAGGGACCGTGGAGGACTCTAAGGGAGACAGGAGCCGAAGGTGCAGGCAGCAGCTGCCCCCTCTAGGGCTGAGGGGCAGGACCTGAAGAAGGAATGAAGTTGGATGAGATTCAGACCACGTTGGAGACAGCAGCCCACTGGGTGGTGGAGAAGTTCACTGGGGCACCAGCGGGCCGGAGTGGAGCGCAGGATTCCCCCCACCCCCCACCCCGCCGGGAAAACACCATGGAGAGAGCACCCCTGCGTGCGGGAGCCCAGATGCCACGTGCAGTCACCCTGGAGGAGGAGAAATGCACCCTCGGGCCAGGAGGGGGCGCGCTTGCTCCGTATGCCTTGCAGTGTCCTTCTAGCACCCTCTTCTGGCCATGCCTGGTATTGCACCAGCTGAGTCCAGAGTTACAAAGTAGGGCCAAGAAGCTGGGATTTGAAGTTAAATATCTACTCTGTGCCCCAGGCCCTGTGTTGTGCATCCCCCTCAGGAATTCCTTGAAATAGATATTAGCGTTCCCATCTTAATGTTGAGAAGGCACTAAAAGCTAGGAGTTATGGGAGAAGGATCTGCCGCTAGCATCGGCATGGGAGCTGGTGTTTCCCCTGATGTGTGTGGGACTCTGGAGTCTGTGTTTCTCCGCCACACTAATAGGGCCCCTTCTGTAAGGATAACTGACCATAAGATCCTGTTCTCCTCCTCCACGAGCTCACGTCACCACCATTGCTTCTTGGACTGTCTCCCTAGGGAGGCAGCAGGTGCCCCGCGGATGCTCTAAGGCAGAGATTCCCAAACCAGAGACACGGGGAGGCTGCTGACAAAGAAGGCTCCTGGACCTACGTCTGCACTTTCCAACCGAAGAGACTGGGGGAGGCTGGACTACAGCCAACAAACTCCCCAGAAGTCCGATGCAGTCCAAGAGAGGAGCGCCGCCTCCACTGGGCTGGAGGCAGAAAGTGAGGAGCCGCCTGGCCTTTGATGCGGGAGGGGGGCCTTCATGCTAACAAGCCCCTCGCAGCCCCAGCACCCCGTGGAGAGGTCACTATTGATCCTGGTTCCTGAATGAAAATCAAATAGGGCGCATGGATCCCCAGCGTGGGTGATGGAGTTGTCATTGGCTGTACCAGAATTGATTCCTACTTGTCAGCTGGATAATTGAAGGCTGGGTTCCGGACCCCCTTGACCCCTTGTCTAGCAGCCCCTTTCGGCATCTTTTCTAGACGGGAGGTATTTCAGAGCTAGAGCCGGCCAGCGGCAATCCCATCCGGCTCGGGAACAGGACCACCCGCTTTGGAGCACCTGCCGCCACCCAGGTGCCTGCACCACCAGCCCCAGTCTTTATGCCTCGTTGGGAGGAACAATGCCACAACTGTGGGCTGAGAAGCCGGAGGGTCTCGCCCAGGGCCACACGGACACAAGAGGCAGGGCTGAGATGCCGACGCCGAGGGTGTCACTCCAGAGCCTTGCGCTTTCCGTGGGCCCACATGGCCTCGGGAGAAGAGGCAGCTCCAGGGTCGGGGCGCTGCCAGGAGCCGGGCCAGTCCCGAAAGAGGCTGAGCGTTTGCTGCCCCAGGAGGGCTGGTTCCGCGCATCCCGGAGGAGGCCCGGAAGTACCCCAGTGGGGAGAAGGGGGACCTACCCAGACACCCCGACTATGAGAGACAGGCAGAGGAAGCTGGGGACGGAGGCTCCTTAGGGAACAGTAACTCAGTTCAGCAGTAAGTGGAGCCGTGTGGATGTTCCGACATCTGGTCAGTCCTTCCGAGTCACCGTAGAAATGGCCACCTGTCGAATCACCTCCAGGAAGGGGGACAATTCAGACAGGTCTCAGGTGCCAGCCTGTTGAATCCCACAAAGGGGGGAGAACGGCTCAAACCCTTCCACGTCACACGGCCCGACCAGTGAGATGCAAGAAAGTCAGTACGGGCTGACAAAGGCCTTGTGACTGCAAGGGAGACTAGCTTTGGTGCCTCTGGGGAGCCCCCCACCCTTCCCTCCCCCACTCCCTCCCCCCCCCAGCTCAGACTGCTCAGGGGCTCTGCCCCACAGCAGCCCTCTGCAGGGAGCCCTGTGGCCCCGCGTAGAGTGGACAGACCAGGGCCGGATCCCTGCCACCTCTTGTCTGTGCGGCCTGACCCTCACTCTCTGGGCCCAGCCGCCCTCCTCTGGAATCAGGCGCCCACAAGTACCACCTCTGGTCCAAGCCCATAGAATGTATGACACCCAGAGTGAACCCTCCTGTCCACTGTGGACCCTGGGAGACGATGACATGTCAGTGTAGGCTCGTCGACTGTAACAAAGGTCCCACTCTGGTGGGGGTTGTTGCTGTGGGGAGGATGGGCACTCATGGGGCCGGGGGTATGCGGGAACTCTCTGTACTTTCCCTTCCATTTTCCTGTGAACCTAAAACTGCTCAAAACCTCAAGTCTGTTTGAAGGGAAATACTTTCCCTTGAGGCTGTGGTGAGAATGAAGTAAGATAGTGACATCAGAGGGCGCGGCCTGTGGGGCCCACAGTGGGGCCCACGGTAGCTGGGGCGGGGGGTCACCTGAAGCCCGGGGCAGACCAGGAGGACGCTGACGCTCACCTCCATCACCCCTCAGCTCCCTCAGGGAGCTCTCTAGGGAGTGGGCACAGGTGTGGGAATTGAGAACAAGACTGGGCCAAGTGACCTTGTCAATAAATCAGGAGACAGGGCTGCAAATGCAGCCCAGGGCTGGACATAATAACAGGCCTGGGTGTAGGATTTGTAAGATCAGTTCCTCCCTCCCTCTCTCCTGAAAAAAGTTTTTTCATAGCCAAATGAAAGAACAGGAAAGGACTTGGCTATATGGCAAAAGCATAGTTCTGGTTGGCAACTCCCCTGCTCTAAAATCCTCACTTGCTCCCTAGTGCCTTGCTCTGGCACACTGGACTTCCCTCCACCTGCTCGACCCGGCAGCCACTCCGGGTACCGTTCAGGGGGTGGAAAGAGAACAGGCAGGTATCGGGAGACCCAAGTCTGGATCCAATTCTGTGGTAGCTCTCTGACCCTGGGAACACCTCTCTCCCTCTCTTTGCCTTAGTTTCCCTGGATTCCTTCCTTCCTTTTTTCACTGAACCACACTACTGAGTGCCGACTCTCAGCCAGACAATGTCCGAGGTCTTTCCTGGTGATGTTACTTTTCATATGATGCAGTTCGGATGCTCTGGGAGAAATATCACACACACAGAGACACAAAGCATAAACAGGAAAATTAAAAGGCTTCCTTAATCGTGGTTCCCAGAGATGTGCATTTCCTCCCAGGCTGTGCCTTCGAATCCACATCTCTGTGCCCGCCTTGTGTACACGGGACGCTTGTTTGGAAAATGCCTGGCTGACTTTGAAGATTGCAGGGCTGTGACCTCGAGCTCAGTGTCTGTCCAGGGCTGATCGCAGACAAAAGCAGATGCTTCCCAACCCTTGAGTCTCTCTCATGGTGGGACCTGTCCTCCCTGCCAGACCCCCTCCCCTGGCCCAGAGCCCATGTGAGGATCAAGAGACTCTCTGGGGGAAAGCACATGGGGCTCAAACAAACATGAGTTTGGCTCCAAATGCATAATGGTGTCAGTCCTAGTTCTGCCATTCCCTTGCTGTGTGACCTTGGAAAGTTACCTAACATCTCTGAACCTTGCTGCCCTCTCTTTGGTAGAGAGACTAAATCTTGACCTGCCAGAGTTGTAGTAAGGATTAACTAAAGGAACACGAGTGATGTTTCTGGTCACAAATAGCAGCAGCACTTTATTCGCTATGAGATGTTAGGTGTACAAGATGGTCTGTGGAAAGTGTTATGGGATGCCGTCCAGGGAAGAGCTCCGCATCTGATAGCCATCGGCAGCCTTATCATTTCATCGTCTTGGATCCCTGTCATTTCCTTTCCTGTGACCGCCAGGTGGCAGCATGGGGTCATGGACCCTTAGGGGGTTACCTCCCTGAGTGTGCCCGGGCAGGCACGTCCTTGGCGACAGTCATCACAGGGCTGTTGATTGAGCTCTGACCCTGCTGGGCGCAAGGGAGCAGGACGGAACGCATGGAGGGGCACAGTTGTCCGCCTCACGCAGAGAAAGGACGGTGCGCTCAGATGGGAGGGTTTACAATGGGGGCCAAGCTGAGGGCAAACCCCGTCTCCCCAGCAGCTGCCCGGCAAGTGCCCTCCGTGCCAGGGGCCTGCTGGTGTTCTAGGAGCCCCACTTGGTAGACTTGGTAGCGCTGTGAGGCTCAAGGAGGGAAAGGAGGAGGACCCAGGGCCCTGACGCCCCGAAGATGCCCTCTGCACAGAGCCCAGTCTCCAGGGAGGGTCCTGTCGGTCAAGGCTCCCTCCCTGCCTAGGCCCTGTGCGGGGTGCTGAGAACCCCAAGAAAGCAATGTCCTCTTGTCTCTGCCTCATCCAACAGGACCTCTTCCGATCCCCAAGTAATCTTTGCCACCGGCAGCCACCATGATTTGTGGGAGACTTCCTACCAATCCCCAGGTAATCCTCCTTCGACTGAACTCCTTTAGCAATTACATTTGGGCTGGGTGGCCTCTAATCCCTTCATCCCCAAATGTTGCCAGGAAGGCACATGTGCAGACGCATGTCCTGCTGGGGCCTGGTGGCCAGTGGGTCTGGGCCAGAGCATGCCTAGGACCACCAGCTTGTCCCCTGAAGAGTCTATCTTCTTTCCTTCCCCCTGTGGCCCAGCTGTCAGCAGGCTGAGGAGAAGCCTCCGGCGTGTGCCCGTGGTGTCTGGACGGGGCAGTGGGCTGGCAGCAGAGAAGCCGGGGCCCCACCCTCCACGCTGAGCGACTGTCAGGGAGATGCTCTTGTTTGAAGTTAGAGCCTCGCTTTCCTCCTCTCTGACATGGGGCTGCAAATAGTCCTGCCTCGTAGAGATGCTTAAGAGGACTTACTAAGGTCATTTATATTAATGAGCCCAACAGATGATCAGAACTAGTTAGCTATGGTTAACCTGGAGTGTGCACCTGCCACCCCCACCCCTCAGGGACAACCCTGGCCCTGTCTTTCCCCCACCGCTGGAGGTGCGGACCCCAGAGGGACAGCAGGTCCTCACAGAGCCACTAACATGAGAACCTCTTTCTGTCGATCAGGAAAAGGTCTCCAAAACATGAATTTCCAGGTGAAAACAGCAAAGCAATAGAGCAGAATGCAAAGTGCATTATCCTGTGTATAACAGTGAGCAGTAAAGAATAGAGACATTCTGCTGCGGTCGCATAAAACACTCCTGCCGGGATAGGAACACTAGCTTCCTGGAGAGAGAATTCAAGTGGGGGCGAGGGGGTTAGGGAAGGGGGAGACTTGTTAGTGTCTGCTACTGAACGGTGACCCATGGGGTAGTGCACCCTATTCGGAACGTCAAGGCGTCCGTTCCATTTTCAAAGATCCCCCTTACATCACTCAATAAATTAAGCTTCTAGACTTTAAATTTCAAAAAGGCTGGAGGAGTGCTGGCTTTTGCTTAGCGCTACAGTTCTGCAAAGAGCATCGCTCTCACCTTTATCAAAAGCAAGGCCAGACACTCCACAAGATGACCCCTTTCCTTGAACTCCTCCCGGAGCTGAAGTGGACGATACACTTGGCTGAAATCTTAGGGAAAGCGCGCACCTCTGAGCAGAGACGACACCGGTGCTCACTTACCTGTTACAGGTGTTGGACCCCACACAAGCGGGAAAGAACAATCCAAACAAACTTCTGAGCAGACTGCTGAAGGCCAAGTGTGGGGCCTGCAGGAAGCTACAGCACCCTTGGGAGGCGCGGGCAACCCTCTTGGGTCCCCGTCTAGGGTAGGAATGGTGCTTCAGGAAAAGCGTGAAGCCTGCCCAGATCCTTTTCCCTGTTTCCCTTAGAGAAAGAATATAGGCCATTGGGTAAAGGGCATCAAGCGCTGTTGCCCTTGGGGCACAGGTGAGGACCCCCTGCAGCTGGGAGAAGGGAAAGTGAACCCTGGGGAGGGGGGCAGAAATGCAGGGACCAGTTATCTCTGGCGGGGGAGGGGCAGGGCCACGCATGCTAAGCTGAGCAGAGCAGAGAACATCCCCCCACCCCACCTCCAGCCGCAGCCTTGGACGTGGTGAATAACAACCGAGAACAAGCTATGGTGAGGGCAGATCCAGAGAGGGAAGAGAAACTTTCTCTGAGATACAGGCAGGAGGGGAAGCCCTAAAGTCGGGGCTCGTGAGGAGGGCGGGTCACGCCAGGTCGATGTGGATGTTTAGTGCAGTTTCAGGAAGACCCTCGGCAAAACTGACTAGCGGGGACCGGCTAGTGCTAATACTTCTATGGGAATGCAAAGGAACTTGAAGAGCCAAGCCAGTTTTGACCCAGAAAAGCAAAGTTGCAGAAAACGCATTATCTGGTTTCAAGGCAATGGGAAACAGGATATCCTGTTGAAAGCGCGAGGCCGAAACAATGGAATATCCACATGCAGGAAGAAAAGAGCAAACCTCAAGCCGTGTCTCCCACCACATGCGAAAATCCCCTCAAAATGGATCAGAGACCTAAGTGTAAAACCAAAAATTATAAGACTTCTAGAGGGAACTTGGGAGAAAAACCTTGTGACTTTGCTCTCGGGAGACAGCACCCTGGACCCGTCCACCATGTAGCTATGTGTCCAGGCTCCTACCTCCCTGATTTACTTCCTGGCTGCTGGTTATTTGAATTTAAAAGCAGCACTGAAGGTGTCACCCTTGTAGCAAGCAGGTCCCGCTGTGTTTCTCAAGCTTGCCGGGCCATCGTGGGTCTTCTTGCTGATTTCTCCCCACAGCGCTCAGCTTAGGCTCAGCAGCAAGCATGCGACCTCTGTCGGCTCAGCAGTCTCACCGGAGCCAGAGAGCATATTGCTCAGGGGACCTGAGGCCTCCCGCCTGCTCCACCCCTCACCCCCTCCCCCTCCCACCCCTGGCCTGGCAGGTGACTCTCCGGGCCTTCTCTCCTGCCCTTGGCCCATTTCCCTCATCCTGAGTGAGTGTGCAGTCAAGTTGGAAGAAAAAAATAAATGATCCAACCCACAATTTCTTCCAAGCTTTTCCCTCCATTCCCTCTCTCTGCCTTTCTATCTGTCTGTCTGTCTGCCATGCTAGAGAGGCAAGAGTCAACCACAGAGAGTCGTGGGATAGTAGTTGTTGAACCAAGGGTCCTCCTTTCTGCGTGCGGGCATGTGCGTGTGTTTCTGGGTCTGCGTGCGCATCCGTGTGTGCATACAGAAGAAGTGTGCAAGAAGCAGAGGCAGGGAGAGAGGAATAGGAATGAGAAGTTTCTTTTCGAGGGAAAGAGCCAGAAATTACATCCATTCAAAAATACCCTGCCTCTCTCACCGATAAATATAGCGACATGAGTAGATGTGTCACCAAACGCAACTTTCCAAACAGATCCGGAACGAGTCACTTGAAGAGACTGCCGCTGCTGGCTCTCTCCCCTGGCTCTCCTGGGCTCCGGGCCCCCATGCGCCCGCACTTCCTGGGGGAAGGGACATCCGTGCCTGGCCTCCCCCAGCATTCTGGCAAAGGGGGGTGGCAGGAGCAATGTGCTCCTGTTTAAAGGGCCGCTGGCCAGAGGGGCCAGGTTGCCAGATGTGTCCCCCGCGAGGCAGTTCTCCAGAGGCTACTTCTCTCTGTCGCAGGGGACTGGAGGCCCAGAACAGGAGGGAAGCCCCGCAGAGGCACGTGTACCAGGTGTTGTGGCTGGAGCAGGTAATTGGAGCTAAGATCACGTGACTTGGACCCCAGGGCACCCTCAAGATCATTTGGCCACCGGTACAACAGAGGCACCTACCAGCCAGAATGGGCTCCAGCGCCTGACGAAGGGCAGGTACAAGGCCCACGGGACTGCACGCCCGCTGAGACTCGGCTCCCCTCAGACCCACGTGCAACAGACCCTTCCAGCAGCCCGGGGGTAGGTATTTTCTTCCTGTTTTTCCAATGGGGAAACTGAGGACAGGAGCCACTGAGTGATTTATGCCAGGTCCCATGGTCGGTCACACAGAGCTGGGCTTGCTCCTCTGAGCGTGTCAGGGAGGGCCACGATGCTTCTCGGCTGTTCCCCGTGAAGGCAGGCAGAAGCTGTTCTGTTGTCCCCCTCCCCCCAGCCGGCAGCGGGCACGATGGGGCAGCACCTGCGTCCTAAACCCTGCGGGAACACAGAGTTGCAAGTCCTCTAGGAGGAAGCCACTGGAAGTTGTGAGCGTCTCTGGTCTAACAGCGCCTCACCTCCTGACTCAGCCTGGAGGCCTCCCCAGGGCCTCAAGCCTCTGTCCCTCAGCTCGGCTGCAGCCCGGGCTAAGCAAGAGCCCCTTCGGCTCCGGGGCTCCAGGTTCTGAGGAAGAGTTTCTTAACATCTTTTGAACCTGCGGAGACAGACCTGGGTTCAAAAGCCGCCTCTGCCTCTTCCAGCTCTGTGGCCAGGGGGAAGGAATGCCTGGTAGACTCGGGTTTTATTGCTACTGAAACAAATGCCTTGGACAACACGGGTGTACCAGCATACAGTTCTAGAGGAAAGGCACCCAAATCAGCCTCCCTGGGCTAAGACCAAGGTGTCTGCAGGGCTGCGCTCCTTCCGGCTCTAAGGCCGTGTCTTCTCCGTTTCCGTGTCTTCGTTTCCGTGTCTTCTCCGGTTTCTAGAGGCTGCCCGCGTTCCTTGGCTGGGGACCCGGCATCACTGGGACCTCTGCTTCCATTGCTGGGCCTCTTCCTCTGACTCTGGCCTCCTGCCTCCCTCTTATGAGGATGCTGGTGATGCCGTGGGGTCCATCGGTATAATGCGGGATATCTCCCCATCCCGAAACCCTTCATCGCGGGCCCAAAGCACCTTTTGCTACGAATGGGAAATTCTTTGCAGGTTTTGTGGTTTAGGACATGGACATCTTTGGGGGGAGGGAGCATTATTCAGCCTTCCGCACCTCAGTTTCTTCATTTGTAAAACAGGGTAACGATCTGTACCTCGTGGGTCTGCTGGAGGACCAATCACGCTGCCAAGTGCCAGCTCCATCCCTGACAGCAGGTTGAAAATGAGGCCACGAAAAGGTGGCCTCTGTCCTTCCCGCCGTCTGTGTCGGCTTTCCGTGGAGGATGAGTTTGAGCAGAAACCTGGAACGGTATGTACAGGGACATAAATTCCAAGTGGTTTTTGTTGGGAAAGCTGAACTGAAACCCATTCCATCTGCTCTCACGTCAACTGCTGTCCTAGGGTGGCTTGGCTGAGACCCCTTCCCGCCGCTGAGCCCCCCCCCCCCCGGGGGACCAAGTGAGGTTCTCCTCGAGGGAGTGGGCTAGCCTGAGGACTCCGTCCCCACTCACTGCCCAGGCCTGGGAGGGCAATGGCTCCGGCCAACAGGGGCTGGAGCCCAGACCGAGAGTCCCCATCTCCTGGGAAGGCAGTCAGAGCAAGGAGGGGGCTGTGTCCCCCTTCACGGGGGAGGCGTGAGGCAGGGAGGGGGGCAGAGCCCAGGAAGCCCTCCTAGCATTCCCTCCAGCAGGAGGCTGTCACTCAGCACGGTTTAAAGTCATCTTCATCCCATACTCTCATTCGTGAAACATCTTTCAGCCTGCCCTCCCATAAATGCCTATTTATTTCTAAATTAGATGGTATAAATTCCTGTGCAAACCTCTCATGCGCACCCAAACGCTCAGGAAATATAAACAGAGTGAAGTAGAAGGCTATAAATACACATAAGTAGAAAATCAACATTTTGATCCTGCTCGTAGGACAAATGAGCAGGTGGACACGCGCACTCTGGAGGCCGCCAGCGGCAGAGACGACACTTGCATGCTTTGCTCCTCTTTTTCCTTGAATCTTGTTTATTCATATGTCTAATTCAGTGAGCAAATCTCCTGCCAGGCCGGGCTGTTATCTTGCTTCTCCACCTGGCTTATCGAGCTGCTAAAGACACGACATTGATGCTTTAGACAGTGCAAAGTGCATGGTACACAGCTGGAGCATACTAAAGTCATCCAATAAATATTTTCGGAACACCTACTTTGAGCCCAGCTTTGTGGCAGGCACGGGGGTTCAAAGAGCAGGACGTGGTCCCGCCCTCACGGGGGGGCCCAGCAGAATAGCCAGGGTTTGACCCAGGCTTGGGCTGACTAGGCCATTTGAGGCAGACGAGCAAGGGAACAGCATCGAGCCAGGGAGGCGTGTGTGCAAAGTCCCAAAGGCCTGCAGGGGCCTGGTGTGTTGGGGGGCTGTCACCGGGCAGTTATGGCCAGAACGCATGAGGGAATGAAGGGAATGGTGAGTGAAGAGGCTAGGAGCTGGCAGGAGGGGGGCCCTGAAGCTTCTAGGAGGGAAGAAAACATGGTCAGTCCTGCCTCTGTGGCTTTCCCACCTGGGAGCCTGCTCGAAGCACCCTCTTTGCCACGTGTCTTCAGCCCAAGAGGAAGAGGACCAGAGTGCTGGTGCGAAGACATCTGGAACCACATAGGAAAGGAGAGGGTCAGCCCTCTGTCCTCACCAGTGCAAAGGCAGGAGCGGACCCAGGCCAAGGCCAGAGGATCTGGAGGTCTGTGTTTTATTTGGAGGCTGACCCACAGCCCCCACACAGCCTCCACGCACTGCCAGGGAAGCTGCCAAGCCTCTAGGTTTGAACGAGGGGCTTTGCCCAGTGAGCCCCGCCCCCCACCCTCTGGTGAGTCCATGGCTCCAAACCCCTTCCCTGCTTCCCAAGATTGGGGCTTATGTTCTTTCAGTTCTTATGTTCCCAGAGCCAGGAGAGGTCCGAACTGAGCTGGTCATGTCCGCTTTGGGCCAGGGAGCTTTAAATGCTTTCATGGGAACAAACCTCACAGGCCAGGGGCATGAAGGTGTGCAGACACTGGATGTCTAGAGTTGGGGATGGGGGACAAACACAGGGGAAAGATCCATAGAGAGGGAGTCCAGGGCCTCAAACAATCCTCCCTGACACACTACGTGGCCTTGGGCCTGGAGAACTTGTGTGCCTGACCAGCCGCCGCAGGCCCCAGACCTCAGTGGTTTCAGGCCTCGGAGTGGGAAGGTGTGGATGGAAGCGGACCTGAGGCGTCAGGCTGAGCCTCGCTCCGAAGCCTGGGGGAGTCGAGAGGAAGGTCGTTTGCTCTTTACTCCCACGTCCCCTTGCAGAGTGTGAAGGCGCATGGAGAGGGCAGGGGAGAAGGCCCCGAGGAGACCGCCAGGGCAGTCACAATAAGCCGCTGGCTCCGTGTCTCAGGGACTTGCCGACAGCAGACTTGCGGACGTTTGCAGGTGGCCCAAAATGGAAGGTTGGAGAAGGAGGTCATGTGTGAGAGCACTCTAGAGCTGCGGTCAGTATGAGCCTCGCAATCTCGAAGAACGCAGGAGGGAGGGGCCCATGCTGGACACCCCCCAACTGTAAAGCCCCTGGGCGAAGTCGCCTTGGGGGTGGGGCGCTTCGGGCACTGGCTCTGGGTGGTGCGGGGACAGGGTGGGGGCGCCTCTGGTACCACCCACCACAAGGTCCTTGCTCCGGCACAGGCCCGCCTGAGGCAGGGGGAGCTGCCGGCTGGAGAGCTGTGGTCCCCTGACGGAGAGACTCAAGGGGGCAGGAGCTACTCCACGGCCCAGAGGGTTCGCGGAGCTCTCAGGGGTGGAAGCACCGGATCAGGCCAGGGGAGAGGGGATGACAGATGCCCCTGTTGGCTCTGCCCGTGACCCACCAGGACCCAGCTGCCGACTCCGTATCTGGTCAACGAGACAGTGCAGCCCTCTGGGATTCCTTCCACCTCTGCCTTCGTGACCCAAGCTGGGCTTCTCCAGCGCTGCTTGGCCCTTTTCCATCTTCCAGCCTGAGCCACAGCCCATCAGCGGTGGGCCACCCTCCGGGGGATCCGGCGCCACTGTGCTTTTTTCGGGAAACGGCTCACAACTGGCAGTTTCCTTCCTGAGAAGTGGGGGAAGCATGCTGAACCCGTCCCCCTACCTCGCCCCACCTCGGGACCCAGGGGGAGGAAACACCACCCCCTCCTCGGCTCCTATGGCCTCTGTGGCGTTCTGTGAATGAGTCTGAAAACAAACCATCAGAGAGAAAATAAGCCACTCATCCCAAAATAGCTCTCCAAAGTTCTGCCGGCTGCCTGACCCCACGCCTTTGCAGCAGAGATGTTCTGTTATTTTGACAGAGCAGAGAGGGCCACCTGATGGATCCTTCTGGAGTCTCTCTAGTGGGGAATGAGCTTGCAGTGTGTACAGGAGGACAGGCTAGGGTAGGAATGAGTGTTCTGGTCTTGGGGCAGCTTTCCCTGGTGCAGACACAGGTTAGGGGGCAGGCTCGGGGCCAGAGGCACTTGGATCAGAATCAGGTGAGAAGTTGAAGAAATGTTCCTCTGCTCTGGTCACCGGGGCGTGGAGCACGGAGAAAGCACTAAGGGCCCAGCTGAGCCAGAAGAAAATACCAACCCCCGCACCCCGTGATTCGGGCTAAGAATTTGAATAGCTACCATATCCCGCGCTGACAGGTTTACTTTAGGGCGTGGGGCCCGTGGGCAGAATTCAAGGAGTCAGTGAACTTGGATGGGAAAGGTTTTTGCATCTTTATTTTCACTAACTCAGCCAAAATGCAGCTTTTCCAGCTATTAGGAAGGTTCCCAAGGGACCTCAGACGTTTTAGCGGCGTCTGTGATTTGTCAGCGGTGGAAATCACAGACACGGCGCACTTGTTGCAGACGGAGCTGAAATGGTTGTTTAAGCACATCACGGCTTCGGAATGACGGCGGTTGTCAGACCTGTCCCTAGATCTTGCTGATGTGGTAACAGAGAAGCACGTGTGATACGACATCACAATTTGAGGTTTTCAAAAATATTTTGATAACTGCATTTCAATGTAATTGGTTTCTTTTGTACTCTGATGTATTCTCTTCCATGCATTTAAAAAATGTGACTCTGAGAGGGGTTCACACACTTCACCAGAGTGCCTTAAGACAGAAGCTAAGGACCCATTTTCCCCAGATCACCTAGCATAACCCTGCCCCCCAGTCAGCCAGTGTGGTGGGTGCAGGGCTGGTAGGACCCACATGGACATGCAAACGTTTTGGGGGTACAGAACCCTCTGTTCAAAAGAACGTGTATCAGGAAACCAAGCCCATCCTATGAGGGAGCAGCCAGCTGCTCTGGCTGGATTTGGGAGGGAGGTTTCTTGAGCCACCCTACCCCTTCCTCCACCCCTCCCCATCAGCCGCCTCCCTTTCTTTTCCCCATTCCAGAAAGCTCCTTGGACATCCGAGGTTTCCACAGAGCACACCTGCAAGTCATCAGCCTCGTGCAACCTCCCTCCGGGGGCCAGAAGAACATGACTAAGGTGTCGTCTAGTGACCGGCGTGCACGCCTCGTACTGCCACACTGCCCAGCCCAGGGGACGTCCTGACGGAAGGCAGGTCTGGGGTGAAGTCAGCGGGTGTCATTTATAAATGCAAGGTGAGGCCTCTGCGTGTGTGTGAAAGAAATAGGAGAGAGAGGGGATCTTAACCCAGGGCGCTCTGGGGTGGAACCCTGGCTCTGCCACGTGCTGGCTGTGAGGTTGCAGTTTTCACGTGGTACTCAGTAATAATAATCCCCACTTTATTTTTTAATTGTTTTTTTTTAAGATTTTATTTCTTTATTTGAGAGAGAGAATGGGCGCAAGAGAGAGCAGGAGCAGGCGAGAGGGAGAAGCGGGCTCCCCATTGAGCAGGGAGTCTGATGTGGCGGCTCGATCCCAGGATGCTGGGATCATGACTTGAGCCGAAGGCAGTTGCTTAACCGACTGAGCCACCCAGGCACCCCAATAACCCCCACTTTAAAAGGTTGTTTGGGGAATTGAAGGAAGTAATGCATGCAAAGAGCTGAGCTGGCTGCATAATTCCCACTGCTATGCTTTCTCCGGAGAAGAGGTCTGTACGTGCCCTGGCCTCCTCCAGCCACGGCCACGGCCTCCCTCCCGTCCTCTGCCTCTGAGGCAGCTCCCTGACAGCGGTGAGCTCGGAGCTGGTTTTTGCTGTCCAGACCTGATACCCTTCATTCTTCTCTTCGCAAGCTTGTCACTTGCCCTCCCCGGGTGTTTCGGCAGTGGCCGAGCTCACGCAGACAGCACACACTGGAGCCGCTCTCTCATGATCTAATAATTAGCTTGACCTGTAGAATGGTCCTCGAGGGCTCTGGGATGAAGGTGATGTTTTCAAATGCAAAGATACTGTAATTTTGTGTCTGTGCCAGGCGAGATGCAAGCAGAGGGAAAAGTGACCTGAGGTTTTGCGCGCCCTCCTTTGCAGTCCCCTGTTTTAAAATTGTATAAATTCCAGGCTCCACAAAACCTAACCCATCCCCTGGGTTGTGTCCTGGGTCTGCCCTACCTGGAAGCGGACCCCTTCTATTGGTGCCGTTTAGGACTGGCAGATAGATTGGGGAGTGCAAGGCACAGAGAGCATTGCACTTTGGGCTAAGGAATTTGATGATTTCCCAGAGCAGAAGGGGGCGCCATCCTTAGGGAAGCAGAGCTCCCTCCCCGCTCTGCCACCTGCAGGCCAGGAGACTTGGTGCCGCCACAGAGGCTCTGAGCGTAGGAGGTCCCCCTGTAGAATGCCGCAGAGAAGCCTGACCCACCCACAGCGCACAGGATGGGTAGAAAGAGCAAAATGTGTCTGCTGTGTGTCAGTGTGCTGATGATTGCAAAAACACACAAGACACTGATTTAAGGATGAAAACGCCAGAGGTGAAGCCCCTGCCTCAGCCCATGACAAATCAGGGAACAAGGTGCATAGGCTGTGTGTGCCTCACTCAACTAAGAAATAAAACGGGGAAACGTGCAATTGGTCCCTCACGGTTATTAGCAAGAGCCCAGGGGCTGGGAAGGGAAAGCAGTCATCTCCCACTTCTGCAGCCTCAGACCTCTCGGAGTAGCACGTGGAACAGATGACTGGGGAAGAGCACATGGGTTCAGGCAGGACATGGAGAGAGGTGAGAAGTGAAAGAACAGTTCCCTCAGCAACAAGGCTGGGCTCCATCATTACTTCTGTCCATGGCCCAACATCCCATCTGGGCTCAGACCCCACCGCCCTCTGACATCTTCTCTTCTTTGTTCCCCACATCTAATCAGTTGTTAAAATCTAAAATCCCCACCCTGGATGTGTGCTGCTTGGTCCCCTCCTCTCTATTCCTACAGGCCTCCATTCTTTTCTTACCTGGACGAGTGCCACAGGCATCTAACGCAGGGCTTCCAAACAGACGGGCCACGGGTGTGCTGCGAGTTCCATCTCCTCAGCCCTCCGGGTGCCTGACCAGGGCTGGGGAGACCAGAGCCTCCAGACCAGCACTTTGCAGCTGCAGGAAATTGCATTTGTTAATCTCAGTATGCAATTCGAATGTCGTCATTTTTTGTGATGCTTCCATGGGGGAACCTGGGGGAAGCACCCATCTCCGAGGTGCTCCCTTCTGCCCATGCCAGGCACTGGGGGCAGAATCCTCTCCATGGGACCCAACTTCAACAGTGCAGCTTGCCTTCAGCCTGGCCAGCAAGATTCTGAACAATAGGAAAGTTACTGAAAGCCCCAAGGGTGGGCGAGAAGACCCAACCCCAGCCTGAGGGGCTGCGTGGAGAAAGGCAGCCTGGGAGGACATCAGGAAACATCACACCTGCTCCTTCAGCTGGGACGGTGGTTCTCAGACTCCACAGTGTACAGGCTTCACCTGCTGTGCCTGTGAAAAATGCAGATTACAGGGCCTCCTCCTGCTCCACCAGAATGTCCATTCATTGTATTTGCAACCAGACCCAGCAGTCTGCATTTTTCGGAAGGGCACTGTGCACACAGGTGTCGCACAGACCTTACTTTGAGAAATGGTGCCCAAATGGTGTCAACTAACTGCCACACTTCACCCCATCAGCTCATATATAAGATAAAACGATGGCATACGGGCAGGAATTTGTAGTAAAAAGCTGGGTTTCAGCCTAAAACCCCAAATCAAATGCATCACTTTGAAAAATAGATACATAAGAATAAGGAATCATTAAAATATGGAAAGCAGTTGAAAGGAAGACCATCTGGGCAAACCAAAGTTACTCATCCCTGAGAACATTCTCCCAGAAAGGCAAACTGCATGGAAAAGATTAAATGTAATCCCAAAGAAAAAAGAAAGTCTTGCAATTCTGGAAAGACACTATGCACCATCTACAACTCAGGCAGCCCATTGGGCAGACGAACGCCGTGCAGTGCTCTCTAAGACGCGCCATCACGGAAATTGTACCGAGGACAGGGAGTATGTATGTGGCTGAATGCTGGCCGGGAGGACATGCACACATTCCTCTAGGTTTCCAGAACGGAGAGAACTTCCTTCATGGCATCATTATCTTCAGCGTGGGTGATGCCACAGCAACAGTTCCAGCCAGCTCGGGAACCTGTCCCCTTAGTCAGCTGGATGGCTCTACAGGTTGTCACAACTTCTTCTGATTCCCAGATGGAGCCATGGTGGGGCTTATAAGCATGCCAGGAACTCATCAGGCAAGTGGCACTGCGTGTTTGAAATCCAGACTGACTTGAAAAACATAGATTGCCTCTTCTCCATGATTTTGGAGAGAGGTTTGGGTTTTCCATCCCTGCTTCTTTCTTTGCCTCCTGGGCACACTGCAAAAACCCTTCCCTGACAAGTGGAAACTCTGCCTGGAGCACACAGAGGAGGGGAGGACGTGGGAAGTATTCTGAGTTGCTGATAGGCGGTGGTAAAATCGAGACCTGGGAATGACTGCTGGCTTCCTTCAACCGGGACAAAAGCTGTGGTCCTTCCTCTTTGGAGGAAGACAAGGAGGTGGTTCTGGAAGAGGCAGCACCATCTGGCTTCATAGACCTGATCTGGGCTGGTTCGACAGCAATGGGACAGGCACCTGCCAGAGTTTTCCCAGAGGAAGCGTGGGATTTCTTGGCTTGCCTCTCCGAGAGATCTCGCTGAACTGGCTGGGGGCTGATGATTCAGGAGGAAGCTGAGAAGCAGCGTGAAAAAGTACTCAGAGAGGAAGCCTGTTTTCAGCTCTTGTGTGAAGAGCTACTTTTTTTTTTTAAGATTTTATCTATTATTTGACAGAGAGTATAAGCAGGCAGAGCGGCGGGCAGAGGGAGAAGGAGAAGCAGACTCCCCACTGAGCAGGGAGCCTGATGTGAGGCTCAATCCCAGGACCTTGGGATCATGACCTGAGCCGAAGGCAGACACCCAACTGACTGAGCCACCCGGGCGCCCCTGAAGAGCTGTTTTTAACTGGGATAAATATCTGTCAAGGAAAGAAACACAAAAGGCCCCATTAGATCCTTGTAGAGGTGCCCTGAATCCTCATCTTGGCCAGATGCAGAATGGCCAAGTGTTAAACATTGAGCTGGGGCCAAATGTTGCCATTACAAATGCCCTGTGGGATAGAATCATAAATAGGAAATTTTAATCTAAATGTGTAATTAGTGCTGTCCTTTTGTTACAAAAATGTTTAATGTTCGGATTTCTAGTTTGACTCCAGAGTGCAGGAAGGGCAATGCGGCTGGGCCGCCCGCTGGGAGGTGACTCCGACCTTCACACTGTGACCCCCACCTACAACCCTCACCCGACCCGAGCTCGCCCCAGCTTGCTCTGCTCCCAGGCTGCTCCCCACGGCCACGTCGGCCGGCTTGCTGAGCTAGACTTTCTCTGCACCTGTAACTGGTGAAAGACGATTCCTCTTCCAACTCCCGGATGTAAAGGAGTCTCAACCAGGACTTCTGAAAAATTCACGGTACATATACAATTAAATATCAAAAATTTAGTTACTGTAGCTTTTATGGGCTACTTTGCTTATTATTACCGGTGCTTCTTTTACCAAAGAATTCGATCAGGATTAGAACTGTAATCTAATCTATTATTCCGCCTTGTGTTGCTAGTGTAATTGTTCCAAGGGCTCTGCAGGTGGCCACAATCAGATCCCCCGGTCACGATCCTTTCACCACGTGGGGGCTCAGGGAGGGGCAGCGGGTGGGGCCGCAGCGGTCAGTCCTTCGTGGGCTCGGAGCGCAGAGCCCGGCCTCCAGGGCGCTGCCGGCCACGGGGCGGGCCTTCGGCACACATTTGCTCAACGGCTGACTGGCTACGTGAACGAATAAGTTACGGAATGAAAAGAGATACTAGCGGGAGCCAAGAGAAGAGGCGTCTGCACCTGAAGGCTATGCATGCCCTAGGTAAGGTGTGGTCCCGGGGCGGACCTAGAGCCGGCAGGGGGATAGGGTCAATGCTCCTGGGAAGCCACAATGGGTACAGAGAAGACCGGATAGGAGGGAGGCTGTGACAGGGCAGCATGGCCTCAGGTGGGGGGTGAGCATCTTGGCAGGCAGGTCAGTAGGTGTCCCGAGAGCAGGAGACATGTCAAGGTCATACAGGGGATGCAGGGCCTCGGGAGCAGGACTCCAGACCCCGGCCGGGGTGAGTTGTAGAGGGAACAGAACTTGGGCCAGCTGTCAGGGCCAGAGCACCCAGACGGCACCCAGACCACGAGCTGGAGGCAGGCCACAAGAAGACAGCCTGTTAGTAGACCTGAGACCCAGGCCAGCAAAGGAGCCTAGCCAGGCCGGCCCCAGGGCAAATCCCCTGAGCCCTCAGCTTTCATTTCTCCCCAACTTAGGCAAGAACCTACCCAGGGACCACCGCAGGGATGGGCCTATGCGGAGGTGATCCAGTGGTCCCGGGACGGAGTCTGGGAGGCTAGAAAAGCACGGAGCCAAACAGGCCACAGCTTTCGCAGAGAAGGTAAGCCTAAGCTTTGCAAGTTATTTCAGGCTTTGATTGGAACGTGTGACCAGCTGTTGTGAGCCCTGAATGCTTTCACTGATAGCCAACAGACCAACAATGATTTGGTGAGAACTGCCATGTGGCTAGGATTGTGCTTCCCCGTTCGGGGATGGGAGGCATGAAACAGTCATGAAACAGATGAGTGTCTGCTAAGTATGTGCACTGTGTCGCTATACATGGAGAAGGAAACAAGGGTGCAAGAGGGTTACCACCAGAAAGTGCTGCAGATGAGAATGATCAGGGAGGGCTTTCCGGAGGAGGTGTTTGTGCCTTGGGCCTGCAGTGGCTGAATTCCATCTCACAGGTGAAAACCCTGCGGCACAACAAGGTCAGGGCTCAAATGAGCGAGGGCACAGGGACGAGGGCACGAGGGCACGCCAATCCAGCAGGTCCCAGGGTCTTTCCTAACACAAAAGAGCTGCATTCCTGTCTCCTGCTAATTGGAGAGCTGGCTTTGGCTTCAGGGGGCAGGTTGTAACTAGTTGGGTTTGTTTGGGCTCTTTGTTGTATTTTGTAGGGGTTACAGAGGGAAGGAAAGGGGGGATGACTTTCCTTCCTCCAGCGGTCGGACCGGCTCTGTGCTTAGGCACCGGTGAGAAGGCCCCTCTCTGGGCCATGCTGTGAGCAGGGAGAGGTAGCCTCTGGCTGTGCCGCTCCCCACAGGCCCCCAGGCGTGATCGTGGTACCAGCTTCCTGTGGCTCTAGCACGTGGCCACAACCTCAGTGCCCTAAGCTGACACAGATTTATTGTCTTAGAGTTCCCAGGTCAGAAGTTGGACTGGGTGTCGACAGGGCTGTGTTCCTTTCTGGAGGCCCACAGGGACAATCTGCTTTCTTGCCTTCTCCAGCTTCTAGGGGCCCCCGACGTGTCCCCAGAGCCAATAGCAGCTGGTCGGGTGTTTCTCACGTGGCCCCACTCTGCCCTTCTCTTCTGAGGACCCTGGGACCCCATGGGGCCCACCCAGGTTATCTGTCCTACAGTCTCCCGTCGTAAAGCCAGCTCGTGGGCAACCTGAGCTCTGTCTGCGACGCTGATGCCACGGAGCCTGCTCCCTCGTTTCTGGGATTAGCACGCGGGCATCTGCGGAGGGAGGGCCACTGTTCCGCCTGCCACCTAGCCTGGGTCAGAGGATTGAACATATTCTATTTAACAATCTGCTGGCGGGGCTTATAACTGTCAGTGTCCGGAGAGCTGGTGTGTAGGCTTCCATTCGTGCTCTTCTCCCGGCCCCAAACGCTAGGGCTGCTCCGGCGGGAATGGTGGCTGTCCGAGGCCCTCAGCGCCGGGGGGGGAGGGGGGAACCCAATACTTGCTTGCTTTTGGCTGGCAGCTGCCCCCCAGATGCAGCATCCAAGGCTCCCCCCAGCCTGTGGGTCTCCAGGGGAATGCATCACCTTCGTTGTCTTACCTCTGACTCGGCTCTCCTTACAAGAGCATTCGTCCTGGCACAGCTCAATCTCCAGCTCCTTTTGCCTTTTACATAAGAAGGATAGAAGCAAGGGAGGCAACGTCCTAATCATCTGGGCTCCAGGAGGACAGGCACATCAGAGGACACCAAGCCGCTCAGGAAAGCGGAGCCCCGCTTACATCATCCTGCAGCACATCGCTAAGCAACTGAGGGATCAACACCTGTTTCCATGGAGATGTTACTTCATCGCTGTCCTCCAGGCCGAACAGAGAAGTGCATCCGGGAGGAATGAGATGCTGGGCTGTGCTGAGAATGACAAACTCGAGTAGCAGAAACCTATGGAGGAGAAAGGTGGATGAGAGAGAGCTCTGGATTGAGAAGAGGAAGGAGGATGGGCTCTGGAACCCGCGCGGGTACACTGCACCTGGCCCCCCATCTCCGCACAGGCAGCAGCCTCGAGAGGCCCCAGACTCCTGCCCAGTCCTGCAGCACGGTTCCCAGGCTGAGCAGAGGCCAGAGCCCAATCTTTGTACCTGCCTGAACAGGACTCATCCGCGTGAAGGAGGGCGCTGGGGAGCAGGAATACGCTTTCTCCTGTTGGTTCAGGCAAGCAAAGACGGTCTTGCCCCTTCTGCTCCACCTTGAGCTCTGGCCTGCCTAGCACGGTGGCTTCCAGGCACACGGCTGCCCCTCACCAACCCTGTTGCTGCAAGGGCCGCCCCCCCCCCCACCGGAATGACCGCAGCGGAGGGGAGTGGGAGGGAATTCGTGTTCGCCGCGCTCACTATGTGCCAGGCATTGTGCTTCGTGCCTTTTATGGGCAACCTCCGCTAACCGTCGCGGTCCACCCATGGAGTGCGAGAGCCTATTTCACAGGCGAGGAACTGCCGCTCGGGGCGCTGGAGTGGCTGATTTGATGTGATGATAATAGATAAGAGCAAACTTTCCAAAGTCACTTACTGTGTGCCGGGCATTGTTACAAGTTCTTTACAAGTATCAGTTCATCTTGTCCTCACACCAGATCTGGGGGGAGCGGGGGCAGGTGATTATCCGCTGATAAGTGGCAGAGCCAGGCTCTGAAGCCTGGGGTGGCATTTCCACTGTGTGTGCTGACCCCACTCTCAACACTAAAGGTGACAGCTGAGGAGGTGCGGGGACAGGCACATGGGAATGAGCTGGCCGTGGACGGGTTGTTGAAACAGGAGGCCGAGTAGGATTTGTCTTCATGTTCCAGAATTGCAGCCGAAGACCAAAGCTAAGGGTAAAAACCACGAAGGATCCCATGTTCTCAGGTCAGAAATCCACCTGCAGTGGGCCAACCCCTCCCTCGGACTCAGGAAGAGAACTGTCTCCCACCAGATACCAAGTGCTCTGCCCACCTGACCTACTGGCGGTTCCAGAAGGTGTTTAGAAGAGGCCTGGGGGAGGACCCAGGAAGGCAGGGCCTCCGGGGGTGGGCGGAGCTCACAGTGAGAGGTTCCTTCCCTGCCACCTGGTGAGGGGATTGTCAGAGACTCCCTGGTTCCTTGGGCATCTGCGTCACGGGGAGGATGCTGGCCTGTTCCAGGCTGGGCTGATGTTCACTGAGCCGCAGATCCAAGGCCATCCCTGACTCTGCTGCTGGAGCCATGCCAGGAGTGGAGTTTTGGGGTGTGTTCTGGGAACACTCGTCTGATGGAGGTCCTCCCCTACTATGGCAGAGAAGAAGGGTGCATGGCAGTTCCCCCTTACCCCTGACATTAGTGCTTACCTCTGTAGAGATTTCCAAAGGCGGAGTCCCCATAACTCTCAAAGTTTCCCCATTCTACTTTGTAACTCCTCCTTCCTGCTTTCCCTAATCTCTTTCTCTGAGAACCTTTCCCCATTGATCTGGGTTTTTTTAATCACTATAGATTAGTTTGTGCTAGTTCTAAAATTATTTGTAAAGGTAGTCATAGATTACATACTTGGTATCGTTTAGCTTCTTTCATTCTGTGCAACTGTTTTGAGATTCACTCACGTCCATTCCTTTTCCTTGCTGAGTAGTAGTCCATCGTGTGGCGATACTTTCTTTTTTTTTTTAATGATTTTTTATTATGTTAGTCACCATACAGTACATCCCCGGTTTCCGATGTAAGGCTCGATGATTCATTAGTTGTGTATAACACCCAGTGCACCATGCAATACGTGCCCTCCTTACTACCCATCACCAGTCTATCCCATTCCCCCACCCCCCTCCCCTCTGAGGCCCTCAGTTTGTTTCTCATAGTCCATAGTCTCTCATGCTTCATTCCCCCTTCTGATTACCCCCCCTTTCTTTATCCCTTTCTTCCCCTACTGATCTTCCTAGTTCTTATGTTCCATAGATGAGACAAATCATATGATAGTTGTCTTTCTCTGCTTGACTTATTTCACTAGCATTATCTCCTCCAGTGCCGTCCATGTTGTAGCAAATGTTGAGAACTCGTTCTTTCTGATAGCTGAGTAATATTGCATTGTACATATGGACCACAACTTCTTAATCCGGTCATCTGTTGAAGGGCATCTCAGTTCCTTCCACAGTTTAGCTATTGTGGACATTGCTGCTATGAACATTGGGGTGCATATGGCCCTTCTCTTTACTACGTCTGTATCTTTGGGGTAAACACCCAGTAGTGCAAGGGCTGGATCAATTTTTAACTTTTTAAGGGACCTCCACACTGTTCTCCAGAGTGGCTGTACCAACTTGCATTCCCACCAACAATGTAGGAGGGATCCCCTTTCTCCACATCCTCTCCAACAATTGTTGTTTCTTGCCTTGTCTATTTTTGCCATTCTAACGCGTAAGGTGGTATCTCAGTGTGGTTTTGATTTGAATTTCCTTGATGGCTAATGATTTTGAACATTTTTTCATGTGTCTGTTAGCCATTTGTATGTCTTCATTGGAAAAGTGTCTGTTCATATCTTCTGCCCATTTTTTTGTTTATTTGTTTTTCGTGTATTGAGTTAGAGAAGTTCTTTGTAGATCTTGGATACCAGTCCTTTATCTGTAGCGTCATTTGCAAATATATTCTCCCATTCCGTGGGCTGCCTCTTAGTTTTTCTGACTGTTTCCTTGGCTGTGCAGAAACTTTTAATCTTGATGAAGTCCCATAAATTCATTTTATCTTTTGTTTCTCTTGCCTTTGGGGATGTATCATGAAAAAGGTTGCTTTGGCCGATGTCGTAGAGGTTGCTGCCTATGTTCTCCTCTAGAATTTTGATGGATTCCTGTCTCACATCGAGGTCTTTCATCCATTTGGAGTTTATTTTTGTGTATGGTGTGAGATAGTGGTCAAGTTTCATTCTTTTGCATGTAGCTGTCCAATTTTCCCAGCACCATTTATTGAAGAGACTGCCTTTTTCCCACAGGATGTTTTTTCCTGCTTTATCAAATATTAGTTGCCCAAAGAGCCGAGGGTCCATTTCTGGGCTCTCTATTCTGTTCCATTGGTCTGTGTGTCTGTTTTTGTGCCAGTACCATGCTGTCTTTGTGATCACAGCTTTGTAGTACAGCTCAAAATCCGGCATTGTGATGCCCCCAGCTTTGTTTTTCCTTTTCTTTTTTTCTTTTTTTTTTTTTTTAAAGATTTTTTATTTATTTATGTGACAGAGAGACAGCCAGCGAGAGAGGGAACACAGCAGGGGAGTGAGAGAGAGGAAGAAGCAGGCTCCCAGTGGAGGAGCCCGATGTGGGACTCGATCCCGGAATGCCTGGATCACGCCCTGAGCCGAAGGCAGACGCTTTTAACGACTGCGCTACCCAGGCGCCCCTGTTTTTCCTTTTCAACAGTTCCTTGGAGATTCGGGGCCTTTTCTGTTTCCATACAAATTTAAGGACTATTTGTTCCAGTTCTTTGAAAAATGTCCTCGGTATTTTGATCGGGATAGCATTGAAAGTGTAGATTGCTCTGGGTAGCATGGACATTTTAACTATGTTAATTCTTCCGATCCATGAGCATGGAATATCTTTCCATCTTTTTATGTCTTCCTCAATGTCTTTCAAGAGTGATTTATAGTTTCTAGAATATAGGTCCTTTACGTCTCTGGTTAAGTTAATTCCAAGGTAACGTATGGTTTTTGGTGCTATTGTAAATGGGATGGATTCCCTAATTTCTCTTTCTTCGGTCTCGTTATTCGTGTATAGAAATGCAACTGATTTCTGAGCACTGATTTTGTATCCCGCCACGTTACTGAATTGCTCTATAACTTCTAATAGTTTGGGAGTGACTTCTTTTGGGTTTTCCATATAGAGTATCATGTCATCTGCGAAGAGAGACATTTTGACTTCTTCTTTGCCGATTTGAATACCTTTGATCCCTTTTTGTCGTCTGATTGCTGTTGCAAGGACTTCTAGTACTATGTTGAATAATAGTGGCGAGAGTGGGCATCCTTGTCGAGTTCCTGATCTTAAGGGAAAGGCTTCCAGCTTTTCCCCATTGAGAATAATATTTGCAGTAGGCTTTTCATAGATGGCTTTTATGAGATTGAGAAATGTACCCTCTATTCCTACACTCTGAAGGGTTTTAATCAGGAAAGGATGCTGTATTTTGTCAAATGCTTTTTCGGCATCGATTGAGAGGATCATATGGTTCCTGAGTCTTTTCTTGTTGATATGATGTATCACGCTGATCGATTTGCGAATATTGAACCACGCTTGCATCCCAGGTGTGAATCCCACTTGATCGTGATGGATAATCCTTTTAATGTACTGTTGGATTCTATTAGCAAGTATCTTTCAAGTATCTTGTTGAGGATTTTGGCATCCATATTCATTAGGGAGATCGGTCTGTAATTCTCCTTTTTGAGGGGGTCTTTGCCTGGTTTGGGGATCAAGGTAATATTGGCCTCATAGAATGAGTTTGGTAGCTTTCCTTCTGTTTCTATTTTTTGAAATAGCTTTAGGAGAATAGGTATTATTTCTTCTTTGAATGTTTGGTAGAATTCCCCAGGAAAACCATCCGGACCTGGAGTTTTGTTATTTGGAAGGTTGTTTATCACTGACTCAATTTCTTCATAATTAATTGGCCTGTTTAAGAAATCAGTTTCTTCCTGTTTCAATCTTGGTAGTTTATAGGTTTCCAGGAAGGATTCCATCTCTTCCAGATTGCTTAGTTTATTGGCATATAGCTGTTGATAAAAATTTCTAATAATCCTTCCAATTTCAATGGTGTTCGTCGTGACCTCTCCTTTTTCATTCATAATTTTAATAATCTGGGTCCTTTCTCTTTTCTTTTGGATAAGTCTTGCCAGTGGTCTATTTTATTGATTCTCTCAAAGAACCAGCTTCTAGTCCTGTTGATCTGCTCTACTGTACTTCTGGTTTCTGATTGATTGATTTCAGCTCTAATTTTGGTCAACTGCTTCCTCGTGCGTGGATTAGGCCTGTCCCTCTGTTGCTGTTCCAGCTTCTTGAGGTAAGAATATAAAAACTGCATTTTAGATTTTTCTATTCTTTTGAGTGAGGCTTGGATGGCTGTGTATTTCCCCCTTAGGACCGCCTTTGCAGTATCCCATAGGTTTTGGACTGTTGTATTTTCATTCTCATTGGTCTCCATAAATTGTTTAATTTGATTTTTGATTGTGTGGCGATACTTTCTTCATCCATTCACTTGTTGATGGACATGTATTACAAATAAAGCCGCCGTACACATTTGTATACCAGTCTTTGTTGTGGACATTACGTTTTAATCTCTCTTGGTAAGCGCCTGAAAGTAAAATGGTTGAATCACATAGTAACTGTAGGTTTAACATCCTAAGGAACTGACAAACTGTTTTCCAAAGTAGTTGTACTATCTTATGTTCCTACGACTAGTGTTCCAGTTTCTCTGTATTTTCACCAAAACTTGATATGGTCAGTCTTTTTCATTTCAGTCATTTGAATAGATGTGTAGTAGTTTCTTGGTGTAGCGGTTTTCATTTCCATTTTAATGTCGTTGTTTTATTTTGCTTTTACCTAAAGACTTATGATGTTGAACACATTTTCATGTGTTTACTTACCATCCGTGTGTCTTCTTTGTTAAGGTGTCTAAGTCTCTTGCCCATTTTTAAATTAGGTTGCTTGTTTTCTTATTACTGGTTTGAGAGTTCTTTTTATATTCTGTGTACAAGTCCTTTATCAGATCTATGCTTTGCAAATAATTTCTCCCAGTCTTTAGTTTGCCTTTTTAGTCTCTTAACAGTATCTGATTTTGATGAAGTCAAATGTATCAACTCTTTTGCTCATAGGTTGTGTTTTTAGTGTCATATTTAAATTTTTTTTGCCAAGCCCAAATTTACAAAGACTTCTTCCTGTTTTTCTCTAGAAACATAACAGTTTTAGGTTTTACATTTAGCTTTATGATCTATTTTTAGTTAATTTTCAGATATGGTATGGACTGGCGTTTGTTTTCTGCGTCTGGATATCTGATTATTCCAACACCATTGAAAAGTAGAGTCTTTCTTCTGTAATTAATTTTGTATACTTTCTATTGCTAAGCCTTGAAGAACTCACATGCTCTTTACCATGACCCTCCACTGGCTGCTTTCAGAAAGATTGGGGGAAAGTAGAAGACCTTATATTGGTAGCAATAGGCATGAAACCCAGGTAATCTGCTGCCATGGAGAACAGGCACAAAACCCCATTCTTATCCTGGACTCTCTTACAAGGAAAGAGCCTTAAGCCACTGGAAGGGCAGGAAACTAAGTATCTAGGCAAAAAAAACCCACGACCTTTGGAAGAAGATAGAAACGAAACCATTTGACATTGGAGAAAGGGTAGGAAACCTATCTGTTCCCTGTCTAGTGCTGGTAAGTGGCAAGAGACCACTCAGTTCCAGGACCCTGCACTGATACAAAACTGAGGTCTGCTTCAGTGAGGGTGGGGTGTGGGGTGGGGTGACACAGGAAGCCCTGCCCTGGCCAAGATGTTGCACAAATACAGGCAGGGTTTGGTTTCCAAAATGTGAGAGGCAACAATAATGAGGGCCAAATGCACACAGTCTGCCAAGGACAAAGGCAAGATCAGAAACCCCATCTGCTCAACATGAGTCTCATACTCAGCACTGAGCACTTAACAGTCTATAGCTGGGGAAAAATAGAGTCTCCATCTGTGATTCAGGAATGCAGGACCCTCTGAAATACTAGCTGGTAGGAACACTGAGAAAAGGTTTATAGCACACAGATATCCTACTAAATGCAAGGTAGCGGGCAGTCCACCACTGGAGGAATTTGAAGTCTGTAAACTATAACAATTACAAAACTAAAACTCAGCACAACTACTGATTATAATTAGTTCAACCCCCCCCCATACTAACAGGCTTACAGAAAAAGAGGGACACCTACTTCCTGTCATAAATTCTATTTACTGTTATTCAATACACAGTGTTTGAAATACATTTAAAAATTATAAATGCACACACAACCATGAGACACATAAAAAAGCCAGAAAAAAAATACCAACCTATTATCAAGAGATAGAACAATTCACAGAAGCAGACTCCAAGATGACACAAATGTTGGAACTATCAGAAGCTTTAAAATAATTATGATTATCTTGTGGAAAAGGATCTAGTAGAAAAAGTGGACACCATGTGAACAAATGGAGAATTCCAGCAGAAAGATATAGAGTCAAATAGAAATACTAAAATAAAAAAAGATAATTCCTCTGGTAGCTTAATAATTAGACTATATACAGTAGAGGAAAGGAACAGTGAACTTAAAGATTGCTCAATCAATCGATACTATCCAAACTCAAACACAAATTGGCAAAATAATGAAAACAACAACAAATGAGGAAAGCATCCATCAACTGTGGGCAATGTCAATATCAATGGTCCAAAATTGGTGTTTCAGAAGAGAGAGAAAATGGGGCAGAAGAAGTATTTGAATATATAATATCCAAGAATTTTCCTAAATTAGTTAATAAACCATAGTTCATAGTTCTGTGAAACTCAGAGAACAACAGAAGACACACCTAAAACAAAATGGCTCAGCAAGGCTGAAAATTTAAAAAATGGGTGATGTTAGGTCAGGCACATGCCAGTAAGATGAAAACAAGGGTCATGAAGCTAAAACAAGGAAAGGAAGAGTTCAGGTCAAAGAAATCATCAAACAAGTCAAAGAAAGCCAGTTTGTAATGCCAAAGGTTATAATTCACTCAGATTAATTGTGAATATTTCTATGCCAGTCCACATGCCAGAAAATTTCATACAGCAAAAGTTATAGGGAATAGGAGAAATTGACAACAATACAGGAGGATGTTTTTATCTCAGTCCTGGGCCGATCAAGAAAACAAATGAAATAGATCCAGTTACGGTCAACCTTAGCTAAATAATAGGGTAAACTCTGTACCCTGATAATAGAGAACACACCTTCTTTCCAATACCCAAGTAAGTATGAACACTCGTGAAAATCTTACATAAACCCTCAAATGTGAATATATAATATAGATGATATTCTCTAATCCCAGTGTAATAAAACTAAGAATTTATAACAATATCAGGGAAAAAATTCTTTTCATCTAGAAATTCATAAACTCCTTTTAAAACTACTCAGAGGCTAAAGGTGAAAATACAAATAAAATTTCTAAAACAATGAAAAAGCACACATATTAAATCCAATAGAGTTATAAGTAGAGCAGATATTAGGGGAAAATGAATAATGTTTGATCGATTTATCAGTTAAAAATAATTAGATGAAGTAAGAGCCAACTCAGAACTAAAGATAAAGCAGAAGAAAGGAAAATACAAAAACAGAAAGTAATTTGATGACAGAGAAACATAGAACTCATCCATGAATCCAAAAGCTAGTGTTTTGAAAAGAGCAAATGAAATACATAAGATATTAGCTAACTAATTGCAAAATTAAAAAGAAGACACAAAAACCGAAAAAAGAAATATGGTAATAAATATAGAAGAGAACATTAAAGTAATCATGTGGAACTGCTTTGCACAACTCTTAAGAAAATATGCCTTAAAACTTTGTAAAATGGAAGCCAGTTCTGGCTGGGAGGGATTGTGTGAGTAACTAGCAGAGCGAAAACTGTACCCCAGACTTGTGACTCCCAAGCCAAGGCTTTGCTAACACACCATGGCCTCCTGCCTCTTAGAACCTCCTTGGCCAGAGGCCGCCCAGCCTCTGCAGGAGGGACGATTGGCAGGAAGGGGAGGCTCTGGGTTTGTGGAGCCAGTGAAATAAAATCATACATTGTTGTCCCAGGGGACCAAAAGACCCAGCCAGGCAGGGGTCCCCTTTATGGCAGCCCCAGCCCTGTCCACTAGGATCAGCCGGCAGGCTGGCAATGGAAAACTCCTCGGGTCACAGTGCACGGCATATAACAGACTTCACTCTATCACCCATCTGCGTGGGGTCCTCCCTCAGACACAGCACTCGCTCTACTATTTCCTCCAGTCTTCCACTCCTAGGGCTAGGTCCCAGCTGGCTGCCAGGCTTTCGTCTCCCCCAAAACCCAGCACAATACCCAAGAGGTGAGGGGTCCCACCAGCATTCCCAAACCCAGTGTGGAGTCCGCCCCACAGACAGCAGGCTCCAAGAGAGCCCGGATCAAGGCAGTGCAGACACACACAAAACGTGTTCCCCAGATGTTACTCCGTGGGACAGAGAGCTGGAACAATGTGATTAATATGACCCACTTTGTAAACATTTCTCCCACTCCTTGTAAAAGCAAAATGGAGAGAGACAGAGATGGAAGGAGGGAGAGAAATAAAAGTATAAAGTGAAAAATGAATATTCTTATCATCCCAAGTCCCTAGCCCTAGCCCGTGTGTCCAGGAAGCAAGCTCTTGTATTGTTTTTTCCAAAGATATTTCATACATAAGACGGCATGTACGTGTTTATAAGCAGGTTACACACAGACACATTCTATTAAGTGTTAACACCAAATGGAGCCATTCATTCATTCATTTAAAACAGACCAGATGCTAAGGATACAGCGAGCACCAGACCAGCCCAGTCCCTGCTCCACAGAGTCCGGCCGCTAATGCGCACGATCCCCAAATAACCGTGCGAATAAAGGTATGATTAGGAACCGAGACCCAGCGAGGACATGCGCATGAGGACTGAACTGAGAAGCCCTGCAGGTGACAGCCCCGACTGTCATTGTTTAAGGGTTGGTCACCAGCAGGCTGGGTGCCCGGACCTGGCCGCGGGCACATTCTCTTCAGGGCTCTAATACGCTTCCAATTAAGAAGCAGAGCTGTGACTCACTGCCCTCTGCCATCTGTTGCTCAGGGCTCACATGACTCACGCCCCCACCCCACCCTGTCCCCCAGGAGTGCTGCGGAGGAACAAGACACAAAATTATTCCATGTGACTCAGGCAGAGAAAGGCACAGCCTGGCCTGGCTCCCGCCCACTGCTCCCTCCCTGCCTGGGAAAAAAAACTAAAAAACCCGGTGGTGGGCATTGCTCTGCCTGGGCCTCCCAGTGACACATGTTTTTAGCGTTCTGCTGATGGAAGGACGGTCCCCTCCCAGCAGGGGTCCTCAGAACACAGGTCGTCATTGTGATTCGTTTCCCAGCGCTGAGCTGAGCAGGCGGGGGAGAGAAGGGAGGGATCCTGGCTCCGTCCACCTCCTGCCTCCGCAGGGCCCTTCCCGACCACACCCTTCGGCAGAGAGTCCCCCACCTGGGGCTCGGCTCTGCTGGCCCACCAGGCCCAGGCTGGTGCAGCCCCGCGTTTGCTCTGGGCTGCCCCTGCCCCAGCACCTCAAACTCCAGACACCCAGCAGAGCTCCCCATCCTCTCTTCTGCCTCCTGACCTACTCCACCATCCATCCAGGATCCTGGATCCTGCATGTACCTCCCCACTCTCTCACTCCTTGCCAGCCCTTCCTCCCATTCTCCTGCGACTGCCCTCGTTCATCCCCTGCTGTCCACACGGACTCTTTCAAGAAACCCCCTCATTGACTCCAGGCTACAGACTTCTCCTCACTGGCCTCAGCAGACTTTCCTAAACACATTCGGTGGCAATCCCTCACCCTCCGCTGGCATCTCGTCCCGTGGATGGCAGGCCAGTGACACGGGAAGGAAGCAGGCTGAGGGTGAGTTACCAAAGGGCCACGGTAGGGAGTGGTGAGGACTGGGGCAGACTGGAGAATGCTTGTCCTGGTGAGGGACAGTCATGGGTAAGTGTAGCCGCAAGAGAGCCAAGGCTTCAAATTACCAGACCTTCCCGGCTGTCACAAGAACCCAGATTTACTTATGAAATCCCTGGATTTATAAAAGTTGGTACCTAATTCACATTTGAAACACTCTGAATGATCTGTCTATTCCTGTACTTTGGACCTTCTTCTGTCTTGGTCCCACCTACTCTTCCAGAACTGTCTCCCATGGTGGCTGCCCTCCCTGCTTATGGCCAGAGCCATACCGTGCTCCAGGACTCACCTTTCCTGTCACACCGACGCTCTTCCTCATGTCGTCCTGTGCTTCCCCTTTGATGTCCATCCAAATCCTTCCCACCTATGAAGGTCACCTTGCTGCCACCCCTGAGCCCTGAGTCTGATGACTCTGTCCCTCTCTGCTTTGGTGTCTCTCCTGCGTGTTGTAGCTCCGTCCTTATGCGAGACACAGTCCCACCTGCGTTGCCAGCTGTGTGTATGTCCGTCGTCCTCGCCAGATTGGACCCTCTCCGACACAGACACTGTCCTGGTCACAGAACCAGTACGTGTCAGGTGCAGAGAGACATTTCAGGAATTATGACAATTAGAAGTGAAAAACAACACAATGTGAGTCTGGGCATTTGGGGATTCGGTGTCCCAGACCCACGGCATGCCCAGGGTCTGCTTCCTCGGCACAGCATCCTGGGCACGCACCCAGTTTCTCTGGACCCCCGGCCCCTAGCCCCAGCCCAGCTGCTTGAGCGTGGAGGTCAGCACAGGAGGAAGTGCCGAGTCCCCATCTGAGCTGAGGCCCTAACGCACTTCCCAGGCTTGTCATTAGGAACCCGGTGCACTCTTGCCTTTGCCAATCCCCCCAGTTTATGGCAAAAAACATCTGTATGAAAATGGCCCTGGCCAGAGTGTTGGGAGCTGCTCCCCGCCCCTCCTCCTGCACTTGAAGTCCGGGTCCCCTTAGGGCTGTTTACGACTGTTTGCTGTGGCCCAGGAGGGAGCAGGTGCGGAGGAATGGGGAGAGCACGTGAGTTCATGCAAGTCGATGAGCCTGCTTCTCCTTCTGACCCCGAGGGGGAGCGAGAATGGGGACCAGAGCAGCCAAGGGAGGATGTGGGACACAGTAAAATGTGGGCCGGTTTTCCGGGAGGTGGGAGCTGGCTGTGAGATGGCCTCCAGATGTGGGTCTGCGAGGTCCCCCAAAGTCTGCAGCACGGCTTTCCGCAGTCTCCCTTCGGGGAACCAGAGCACCCCCAAGAAGCAGCAGCTTCGTTTCTTTGCATGCAGGCCAGGTGTCACACTCGCCACCGTTGTGTGCTGCTGCTGGGCCCTGGGCCCTGGCCATTCTCACAGGCCTTGGCCTTTGAGACGCAGGCATCTAGAAGGACACAGAGCTGTCCCACCCCCTGTCAGCTCCCCTGCAGAGGTCCCTTTCACCCCTGGGTTTGGTTCACATTGAAATTAGAGAAAAGATGGCGTGGGGACCAAGTGAAAGGCTGGATGGGCACGGGGGGCCACAATTTCTTATTGGTGGTCGTATTCATAGGCCAAGGAGCTAGCAAGGAGAGAAAGGGACCAGGACCCACTAGCAAATGCTCTTATTCCAGGTAGTGCTCAGATCTTTCACACACAGGCTCTTTTCCAGTTCCTCCTGTGTGCTGAGCCCAGTCCGAAACTCTGCAGGAGACAAGGGTGCCTGCCCCCAGGGGTGCTAGTCCTAGGTGCTTACTGTCCATGCGGGGAGATAAACCACACTCATCGCTGCCAGTGCGACGGGACTTGAGAGAAGAGCTCAGCACGGGCAGGAGAGCGTCTACAAGGGCGGCAGACCGGAGTTGGAGCCTCATGTGCAGATGCTGAGCAGGGGAGCCAGCGGGTGGGGAGCCCAATGGCAGGGAGTGGGCAGGGGGCCGAGTTTGAGCACATGAAAAAGGCCCCGAGAAGTCTGCCTTTTTAAGCCTACCTGACCAGTGGCTTTGTGTCTTTGGGAATTGGGGGGAGTCCTGCTTGGTGGGGTTCCCCGAACAGTCACAGGAGCTTCTGGTCAGTGGACTCGGCTGGTGAAAATGGGGGTCTCCTCCTTTTCATTGTTACCATGAAATCACAACCCAGTCATGGGCAAATGAGGGACTCCAGTCCCACCGGGAATATCTGCTTTGGGACTCCACCACTACCAGTCCCTTGGGACCAGGACGCTGAGGTCAAGGCAAGGCCCTGCAGCTTCCTCCTTAAGGAGATGGTCAGCTGCCAGGCTCTGCTTCCATGACTTTGGCCTTGACGTTGCCAGTTCTTTCTGCTTTAAGAGGAGGGTTTTCCCTCCCAGCAAATAATCCCCGGGTCTGCACAGTTAGAGCCTCTGTAACTTCACGAAGTCATACCCTTCCTATTGGGCAACTGTAAGTCTGCCTGGATTGTTTCAAGGTCCAGGCTCAAGTTACACAATAAGAACTCAGTTTCTTTTTGGTAGTTAAGAGTTATTACCTCGAGCAAGGGGAGACACTTGTCTTTCGCTATGTACCCCACTCCCTCAAACCCTCATGGTGAGTTCCTTGTCTCTTCTGAAGTACTCTTTCCCCAGAAGGTGAGGGGCTGACTTCTGTTGGGGATAGGAGGAGATTCCTAACCATGACATTAGAGGGCTTAATTACTGCTTCCGAGACTCCTTACCATGAGTTCCCATAAGGCCTAGGAGGTTTATGCAAATTTGTTCTCCCTCCAATTCCCAGTCCTCACCACATGCCAGAGTCCTTGGCTAGGATGACAGATCAGGCGTGACTCTGACCCAAGGTGACATGTCTAAGGAGGAGTAGCTTCATGATTCGACCAGCATTTGTGTTCCTTGAAGTCTCCCAGCCAGGCGAACCAAAGCTCTACCCAAAGAGGAGCCTCACGTGTCCGGAACTAACTCACCTAGTGCAACAGCTGTCAGGTCAAGGGAAGAGCGTATTCTATGCAGATTTCTTATTTCAAGCTAAGAATGTTCTAGATCTTGATTAGCTCCTTTGGTTATCAACTGCATACTTTTGCATAAGCCTTCAGTGGGAATGATTAACCGCACGGAGCCTTCACATCAGAGGTAGGCCAGGTGTTTATTTCAGAACAATCCCTCCTACCCTCAGGGAGGTGAGTGACATTAGGGTCTGTTCCCCACAAGAGCTGTGAATGACCAAGATTCTGGGAGGGTCAGCATGCCACCCACGACCATTGCATGAGCCACAGGAGTCATGGACGTCATCGGCCACGCCGCTCTGCCTTGTTGCCATTTACATGTTCTTCGCCAGGTGCCCTTTCTCAGATCTGGAGCTGCACTACGATTCCGTTAAACCAGGACCATAGATTAAAAGAACTGCAGGCCCGGGCTGGACCTTTCTTTGGAAGAATACCAAGGGATGATTTTCAAACAACATGGGGCCTCAAATAAAAGGAGCTGTTGCTCATCTCTTTTCATAAAGAGCCAACATTCGCTCTCTGGGAGCACTCAGAGCTGGAGCCTGGTTGACCAGATGGTATAATGGACTCCATAATTTTATTTCCCTGACATGGAAAAGAGCCTTTTATTTTCTCTCCCTCTTACTTCCAGGCTCTCCTGGTGAGCGAGTTCACAGACACCCTATCCAACCATACCTTTCATGATTTTGTATGCACTTTAAGCATCTTCCCCCATGTCCTTCACCTTCTCATCACTAAGGCCCTAACTTCTCGAACTCAGAAGGTACCAGCAGAAATGCTGAGTCTATGCCGCCAGCCTCCCAACCGAGGCATGCCGAGCTCTGAGTGGCTGGGTTAAGAATTGTCTCTACAGCATGACGCAATGGAGGCCTTCCTGTCATCAAGGCCTAACCGAGTCTTCCTGGGTTTCTGGAAGTCCTTCAGCTCCAAGGAGACATTGGCTGCTATCTTCTAGCTCTGTGCCTTGTCCCTTCCTGGAGGATGACGCTGGGACCTGGGGTCCCCAGTTCACGCCAGCCTGACCTGGGGGAAGCAGGATAGATGTGCCCTAGGCTGTGACTCTTGGGGATCCATGTGAGCCCAGTGGGCACTTCCCTTTGGGAGCCTGGCTTCCGTCTTCCAGCCTCTCTTCCACCCTGGCTTTGGGGAGTTCATTGCCCTGCCTGCTCTGGGGGCTTTTGCACTGGGGCTTTCTCCTCTGCTATGGAGGTGGGGGCTGAAGGCCCTGGGGCTTTGGCTACCAAGGTGCCAGGATCTCTTTATAGTTGGGTCATTATGAAACTTAAGTTTCTTCCAGAGCTGATCCCATGCCACAATCTAAAATACAACAATCACAATGTGCACCCTTGGGTTTGCCCTGTGGCGGTGGTTAGCGAGGCACCTTAACTCCTCTGCGGTCTCTGAGCCTCTCAGAAGCCCATTCAAGTGATACTCATGTCTCTGCAGACTTGTTCTGTCCTCTCCCCGAGTCCTGCCTCCACCCCTTTAACTCCACCTCCTCCCCACCACTCCTCCACTGGGAAAACATCTCCTTGCCTTTCAAGACCCACCTAGAACCTGCTGCCACATGTTCTCCTCCGGGAACCACTGCAGGCATGAGCGGTGACCGCCTCTCTGTGGCCCCTCAGGCCTCTGTGCCCACCCTCTCCACAAGCCCTCACCACACGCTGACCGATGTGTGTGGCAGCTGGACTCCAAATGGCCGCCAACAATCCTACCTCTTCCCGCACCCACTTGCCCCTGCGCCCACCAAGCTCTAGGGCCTCTGTCCTCTCTCCTGGCATTCTGGCTAGGCCTATGGCCGTTTGAGGCGATGACCCATTCCAGGACGGGCACCTTCTGCTCCTTCCCTCTTGGCACACTTGCTGTCAGGGCGCTCCTTGGAACCCAGCACTGTGCCTCGAGAAGCCCACACCGCAGAGCAGGCCACATGCAGGCACTCTAGTTGACCGCCTCTGTTCCACTCTCTGCTGCCAGCCATGTGAGCGAGTCATCGTGGACATCTAGGCCAGTCTGGCCCCCAGACGACTGAAGACCCAGGCAGCATCATGTGGAGCAGAAGAGCGACGGGGCTGAGCCCAGGCAACCCACACAATCGTGACAGATGATAAAACAATTGTTCACAGCCACTACATTTGGGGTGTTTGTTACAAGCCACGGATAAGTGAGACATTGTACCTGTATCACCTATGAGACTGTAAACCCCGTGAGGACAGGAGCTGGGGTCGTGGCCATATCTGTACACCCAGCACCCAGAACAGTGGTCTGGCTGAATGGTTAGGAGCTCAGAATCTCTTTCCAGGGTGCCTGGGGTTGAACCCCTTCTCCAGCCCTTACCGGTTATGAGACTGTTAGCAGTCAGGGTTCAGGTGGGGCAGCAGAGCCACTAAAATGATTATAGGACAAAGAGACTTATAGGGATTCGGCCTGAAACGAACACGAGCTGGCGAGACGGAAGTCTGGAAGGGGAGTCAGAGGTCAGAATCACTACCCCATCTGCCTGAGGGGACAGCTGGAACCTCCCAAGAAATCTGAGCCGCCACACACAGCCAGCCC
This sequence comes from Ursus americanus, assembly GCF_024610735.1. Taxonomy (NCBI): domain Eukaryota; kingdom Metazoa; phylum Chordata; class Mammalia; order Carnivora; family Ursidae; genus Ursus; species Ursus americanus. Next base: position 62,281,362 of record NC_142133.1, read on the forward strand.
CTCCGCAGGATGGAAAGGGCACACAGGGGAGACGTCTGTTGAAAACTGCCGCCTCTGTCGAGCTGCCAGCTCTGGTTGAGACTGTGGGGCCTCTCTTGGTCAGGAGGACCGGAAGCCAGAGTGGCAAGCCCGACAGGAAGCTGAGGAGGAAGAGAGCAAGCTGGGAGCTGCTAGATAGCTTTGCATCGGCCCAACGCCATATGCATCATGACGGCCTTCGGAGATCAGTGGCCACTGCTCCCCGTCCACCTTTCAAATCTCATACCGGTTGCTCTTCTGGTAGCTCTCTATGGCTCCCCTAAGCTCGAGCCGTATAGGGAACGGCATTCAGCGTCACCACAATGACAGCGCACCGGGCTGCACAATTGCCTTCAGCAAATTACTTTCCTCTGAGCCTTGGTTCCTTGTCAATAGAATAGGGAAATTAACACTTACCAAATTCAGATTGTTGGAAAGATTAAATGAGAAATAGATGTATGGTTGGTCATATTCTAAATTCTCCACGCATGCTAGCTACGCTGCTTGTCACAGAGGAACGCGCTCGTGCTGATGTTGGTCGGAGGAAGGGATCGGAACTCTTTGGAGAGATGTACAGGGGCAGGAAATGCAGCATGGCCCAGAACTTCAAGGCCAAGCTGGAGCAGTCTGGACCTCTCCCGGGAAGCCTCACTTTCTACCTTCAGGGGCACGAGGAAGGAGAAGGGGGAAGAAGGCAGCACTGAAGCGGCTTTGCGGTCCCCCGGGGCTGCCCTGCAGGCTTTGCTCTCTCATGGGAAGTTTGGCCAACGTGGAATACATCTTCCTCTGTAATTCTCCAAGCCTGCCCAGAGTTTGAGAGAGCCTCTCTACGGTGTGTTACCCCCAGGGTATCTACCAACCATGGATGAGGTGGAGAACAGCTGTGGGCGTGAAGTCACAAAGCTGATGTTTGCCGCAGAGCAGGGAGCTATCTGGGTGGCTGGGAGAATGGGTAAAGTCACCAGGCCACAGAATATCGAAGGGAGAGAGCTCAGAGCAAGTTTGACAGGGGATGGGGGGATGTGGGAGCTCGTGCTCCTTTCTATATGGACAAAAGATGCCTTAGCCCAGTGGCCTCCCCTGAATTGATAAGCTGCTCACCCTAGTTCTACTCTTAATCCCTAGAACCATCCTTCTTGGCTAATGTGATCTCTTCATTTAAAACGTAACCCCGACCGTGTTACTCCCCATGCAATTCTCCGGTGCCCGTACAATGTGCCGTGGGCATCCCACGCTGTGGCCTGCAAATCCTGTGTGCGGTGGCCTTACCCCTCCTACTGTGCTGCACCTCGGTTTCCATGCTGCTGCCCGGATCCCCCCCAGACCCCAGCCCGGAGTACGCTAAATAAATTCCAGTTGAAGGGGGCAGTGAGCATGCAGACCTGAGCTGCTGACGGGATCAGCTGTGCCCCCTCCAGCTTTTCTTTTCTTCTGGCTCTGTCGGAATATGGTTAACACCTAACATATGTCAGTTTAAGGTGCACAACATAATGATGAGACACGTGTATATTGCAGAACGATTACCCCGGAAGGTGAGTTAACACCTCCATCCCCTCACATAGCTGATTTTGCGTGGTGTGTATTTACAGTCTACTCTCTTAACAACTTTTAAGTGTATAATGCAGTATCGTTCATCATTGTCACCACAGTGCACATTCGATCCCTGGAATTTATTTATCTTATAGCTGGGAGTTTGTACCCTTTGAACCAACATCCCCCTGTGTCCCCCACCCCTAGCCTCTGGCAACTGCCATTCGAGTCTCTATTTCGATGAGTTCAGCTTTTTAGATTCTGCATATAAGTGAGATCACGCTGTATTTGTCTTTCTCTGTCTGACTTATTTCACTTAGCGTAATGGCCTTAAGTTCCATCCATGTCAAAAACGGCAGGATTTCCTTCTTTCTTATGGCTGAGTAAATTCCATCGTCAATATACCACATGTCCTGTGTCCATTCATCCATCGATGGACACTTGAGTTGCTCTCACCTCTTGGCTATTGTGAATAATGCTTCCATGAAGGGTAGAAACTCTCCATCTACGTGGAAATGTGGATATCTATCCAAGATGGGGTTTTTATTTCCTTTGGGTATATATCTAGAAGTGAGAATGCAAATTCAAATGGTAATTCTATTTTAAATTCTGTGAAGACCCCCCCATACTGTTTTACACAGTGGCTGCACCAACTTACAGACCCTGCAAGGGGTCCCTTTCCACCACATCCTCACCAATACTTGTCATCTCTTGTCTTCTTGGTGACAGCCGTTCTGACAGGTGTGAGCCGATATCTCGCTGTGGTTTTGATTTGCATTTCCCTGACAAGGCGTGAGATCAAGCATCTTTTCATCACCTGTGGGCCATCTGTATGTCTTCTGTGGGAAAATGTCCACTCATGTCCTCTGTCCATTTTTAGTCGGATTGGTGGGGGGTTTTGTTTTGTTTTGCTGTTCGCATTGTTTGAGTTCCCTGTATATTTTGGATACTAACCCCGTGCCAGATAGATAGCTTATTTTCTCCCACTCAGTAGGTTGCCTTTTTATTTTGCTGATTTCTTTTTGCAGAAGCCCCTCAATCTTTTCCAACCCCTTCCTTCTGAGCAAAGGGACCTGACCTTGGGGGTGTCCAGTTCTCCACTATTCTCTTCACTAGGTTTGACCAAACTCCCGCTCACTCCTCCCAACATCTAGAAGTTCTTAGAGGGGCTCATCCAGCCTGACCTCTGTCACGATGCAGTGAGCATTAGAGCACTAGAGCTGGATAGTGAGTCGGCCAGGGTTAGGGAGGGGTGAAGCTGCTCGGGGCCTGGCTGCCCCCTGGGCTGTGGGGCCTGAGCTCCTCATCATTCCTTGGCCCCCCGACAGACGGTGACCCCACACGGGCTGCAGTCTGGCCTCTGCAGGGCCTGGTTTCTCTTGGCTGACCCTGAACCCCTGCTGCCACCAGAGGCCTCTGGGAGCATCTCGAGTCAGCCCCAAGGAGGACGGTCTTACTGTTCTAGGAGCAAGAGGGGAACAGGAAGGAAGCTGAGGAGGATGCTAGAAGAGGGGAGGGCATCTGAGCTCCCTGTGCGGGGGGAGCGAAAGATGGTTCCGGAGGGAGCATTCACAGCCAACAGGAGAGAGGGTGCTGGGGTGGGAGGGTGAGGAAAGGGGGCGCAGCCGCAGGACGGCAGCTTGCAGGCAGCATCACTGTTCTCAGTCCTCTGGTCCAGATAGGAGGGGATAACGCAGGGGCCCTGGAGCCAAATCTGCCAAGCCTTCCAACCTCAGCGAGTAGCTCAGGGACCTTGGCGCAGTCACTTGGCCCCTCTGAACTCATTTCCTCCCCTGGAAATGTTGCCTAGACTGGAAAGTCGGCTCAGCAGTGGTACCAGTGCCGCAGGGGACCGTTACTGGCTGAGCCGTGTTCCTCCGCCGGTGAAATCCCCTTCCATGCCGACTCTAGGGGGCGCTCCGAGGAGCTCTGTCCAAAGGGACTACCACCGGGGTGGTGCCGATGGAGGTCCGCCGAGCTCTGGCACGGCGGAGCTAGTCCCCTTGGAACAGCTCTGCATGCTGGGATCAGGCGCAGGCAGGCATGCAGGGAGGCCCACGTGGGGGAGAGTCAAGATCCCGACCACAGCCCCGCGGGGCTCCCAGCCAGCAGCCAGCGCCACCTGCCAGCCATGTGCCCGAGGCCATCGTAGGCCTCCCAGGGGTTCCAGAGCCCCAGGGAGCACCATGTGGGGCAGAAGGAATGCCTAGGCAACCCACAGAATCATACATGTGATGTATGAGTGAGTACATACATGTGTCTGGGGCTGGGAAGGTTTGCTACACAGCACTAGAAAACCCAAGCCCCACCCCATGGAGTTACAGCCAGGACAGCAAGTATGCAGCAAGCACTCCATAAATGTTATTGGTCCCGGGCCTACGCTAATCCTAGCAAGCCACAGAGTGTGAACCCTTGCTGCTATCCACGCACAGACACTAATAAGAAGAGGGCGTAAGTTTGTAGTTTGCAAAGCACTTTCTCAGCCTTGATCCACGTTAGGACAAGGTGACCCCAATGGGATGAAGGGCCATGTGCAGGATGACTCAGCTTCTGAAAGGCTCAGCCGGGACCAAAACTCAGTCTCCACATTGCTGCACAGCGCCATTCAACACGGGAACTTCCTCACCGGCGGCAACAACAGGTCTCGCCAAGAGACTTAGCCGTTCCCTGGAAAAAGCGGACCTGGGACCGCTTCCCAACTGTGGTCGCAGCTTAGGTCCCACATCTGGGAGATGGAGGTAACGACCATGGCCTGGCTTTCCTCCACCCAGGAATTCCATGGGAGTCAAATCGAAGAAGGCCGAAAAGAGGCGATGGGTTTTCCTCAGTTTCTGTAGAATTCTTTGGCAGATTCCAGTCCCTTCCCGTCCCTCCAGTGGTCATGCATCTCTCATAGGACAATCTGGGATGCACAGTAGCCTACACGCCATGCCCTCCGCACACTTGGAGTCTGGGAACATCTGACCCCTGCCAGTGGCTGGGGGAGGGTGCTGTTGGCCTCAGGCACTGACCAGGCCTGGTTCTGGCCCTGAGCCCTGAGCAGGAGGAGTGGTGGGCAGAAGCCATCCTTTGTTCTGCCTGATAACACGCCATTTGGACATTCGCAGGCCCCACTCAAGACTACTAACCCTTGACCTTCTTTTCATCCAGTCAAGAAAGATGACGCACTGGCCCAGCCTCTCCCACCCTTGATATTTTCCTTCCTGGTCTCAATAGGAAGATTGTGGGGATGTTTCCTGAAAAGTGAACGGGGCAGTCACAGCTAGGTTGAATGGCATTCTCCCACAGTGAAAATCCAATGACATCTCAGGCCTCAGCATGTCTGCGTCAGGACCAGAAGGGCACAAATGGACAGGCCACGTGGCTCTCTGGGGAAAGAGCTGTCTCGGCAGAAGGAGCCACAAGAAGGAACCCCGCTCCCCCACAGCTTACGGTCTCACACAACCAGAGCACAGTCATCGAACCCAAGAATCGGCCGTGGCTGCGAGGATAGCCACAGATTTGTGGAACATGTTCAGATTTGGCCGGGAGCCGATCCACGATCCCACCTTGCGTTTAGTTGTCTCCAGTTCCCCAGTCTGCAGCCGCTTCCAGTCTTTGTCTCTCCTGACCTTGACGCTGCCAGTTAGTTTGTAAAACATTCTCCACCTGGGCTGGTCTCCAGTTTGCGCATGATTGGATAAGGTGGTGCGTTTGTGGCAAAAACGATGCGGTGCCCTTCTCGGGCGCGTGATATCAGCGTGTCTCAGGCCGGGTGATGCCATCCTAGATCACCTGGCTAAGGTGATGTTTTCTGGACTTCTCTGGTACAAAGTCATTATTTTTCCCTTTGTAATTACTGTCTTATGGGGAGACCGCGAGGCCCTGTAGATTTCCCGTTTCTCGTCACAGACGTTTTACTCCCTGTGTTTAGTGTCCACCAGGGACCCTTGCCTGCAGCAGTGACGGTGGTTTGCCGGCTGGTGGTTTGCTCTGCCCGTCATTTCTTCCACAGTTACGCGCTGGAACGCGACTGTGAGGGAGCGAGCCTGCTCTCCTAGTCATGTACGTATTCTAGCCGTTTCTCTGTGGCTCGAATCAGTGCAGCTTTGACGTCTGGGTGTTCCGTGCGGTTGGCTCCTGTGTGCTTTCACCTGCCACGTGGGCGCCTGTGGCAGACGTCCTGGTGTCCTTGTTCTGGAGGAGGGCCTGGCTTTCTGACGTTCCTGCTGCTCTCCAGGTGGTCCTACCGTGCAGCCTGGGTTGAGATCTGCCGATGGAGCGCGAGGCCTCATTCACAGACGAGGAAGCTAAGGCTTAGAGTGGGGAAAGCGCTTGCTCCGAGTTAAGCCGTTGAGTCAGGGGGCCCCTGGGACCACAGGCCTGGGTCTCCCCATTCCTCCCTGGCTGCCAAATCACCAGAGCAGTCAGACCTTCTGGACAGTGGTGCTTCTATCTGGGGACGCCTGTCAGTCGTTTCAGAGAGTCCAACGGGTCAAGTCGGTGTTACTCCCTGAATGCCCTGCCCCCTGATCGGCTGCCATCTTGGAAAGCGCTAAGCCGCTCTTCACCTTTATTGCTGCCCCTCTTGCTCACACACGCAAGTGTACGGTGGGGTTTCCCAGAGACTACATGACAGGTGACATTCAACAGACTGACTACAGCAGCAGATAGGGAAATTCAGTCTTCTGTTAAGCCAGACATGAAAGAGATTTGAAGAATAAAACCACACTGTGCTTCTCACTAATTTCTGTTTTGGAAAATACAGTTATCTGTCATAAGAACTGCATTATATAGGTTTATTATTTTAATGAATGAGTATGTAAGCATCTTAAGTATCTGTCACAGTAAATATTGATAGATGGAGCCCATAGAAAGTACTTTGGACTTATCCATTTTTAAGAGTGTAAAGAGGTCTCAGGACCAAAGTGGTAATCTAGAATATTCTAGAAGTGGTTTTCTATTTTTCTAGACTATTCCAGTCAAATAGGATATAACATTAAGGAATAAAGACCTACCCTCTACCACCGTCAAATTCTCTAAGCACTGGTGGAATGTCAAGGGCTCTCTTGTCCCCTGCCTCACCACAGTGCCAGGGACGTAGGCTCCTTCTCTGTGACTTCCACAGAAATAGATATAGAACTTACCAGAACACACACAAGCAAAGGGCATCGTGCCTCACACACTGTGAAAATAATGGAGATTTCCAAAGTAAATGACCGTTTCATAAGTTTATGAAAAATAGTAGGATAACTAAAATAACTGCTAAGGAGTTAGTCTTTGAAGGGATGGTGATGCAGATGGAATTCTTGAGTTGTAGCTGGATCCCAGGGGGGCGCGGAGAAATCCAGCCAGAAGCCTGAGTCCTCCTCTACCTCCCTGTCCTCTGGCAGGTAGGAGCTCTGTGCACCGGGGAGTCTGCCGTGTCTTAGCCCCAAGGTTTCAAGAGGCAGTGATCACAGTGTAGATCGCATGGGGGTTCTTTGTTCAAAAGATTTTGGGGGCGAAAGGTGTTTGAGCACCAGCTGCGTGTCGGTGCAAAGATTAATGAGATCCAGTCTCTGCCTCCAGGTATGTGTGGTGTCCAGGGAGACCGAAGGGGTGAGGCTTTCAGAGCGGCGTGGTGATGCTGCAGGGCTGCAGGGGCCCTCGGTGAGAGGAGGCGCTCATGTCCCAGCCAGGACTTGCTGCGGGCCGCGGGGCCGGGAGACCAGGCCGCCCAGTCTGCCTTCGGTGTCGCCTGGCTGTGCATGGAAACCACCCAGGGAAGGTCAACCCAACGCTGATGCCCGTGCCATGCCCCTTCTGGGGAGGACTGGCTGCCTGTAGTTTTTAGAAAGCATCTGGTGATTTCCATGTGCGGCCTGGGCTGAGGACCGTGATTCTAAATCAGACCTTCCCGGGTCCGCTCATGGCCTCCAGCAATGCTGGCTGCAACATTCACAGGGACCAGTGCGAAAGGAAAATGTGAGGCCCCTTGTTCAGAAAACTATTAAGAGCTTCCAGATGGTGACAGCAGAGCACTGAACCAAGTGTGGGACCCTCCCGACCTCAGGATTCCCCACAACTGCCAGGGGCGCACGCCTCTGAAGCCGCACCTGTTTCTGCCTATTACTTCCCTAGCAACCTCCTTAGAGGGACCCGTAGCTGACTTGGCGTCCTCTGTGACTGTCCCGAGTAGAATCATGGGCTGGCTCTTGAAGGCAGCTGGCCGTCCAGTCCCGTGTATCCTCAGAGCAAATGAAGAGACCCCAAAGCCGGAGGCAGGTGGGGAAGAGCTGGGCTCTACGTTCGCCCACTGTCCTTCTCAGAACGACCTCACTCTTCCTCAAAGCCCCACATGTCCTGGCATCTGTCACTGGGCGCTCACACCCTCTGCACGGTCCTGCCCCTTCCTTGGCCTACTCCCTGGACCCACAGGGGCCAACCAGGGCAACCGAGTCTGCTGCTGGGTTCCCTGGCAAGTGCAGCCACTAACGGCTATTTCCCAGAGTGAAGAGATTAAGAGAAGATGGGCTCTTTTCCTAGCCAGCCCATGGGATGGAAAGTTCCCATTGTGGGCTGTGGCTGACATGTCACCACAGTTTCTGGAAATGGAACTGCCAGCTGCTGTGCGAATCACCTACGTAGCCCTGTGCGGTGGCCAGAGCACTCACAGGGCTGGTACCTTATCAGCTGTGTTCAGGGACCTCCCGTCCTGTCTGTGCCCAAACTTGGGCACCAGTGACAGGGCTATGCCTTGGACAGGATGCCTTCTCTTACTTACCCTCTTTGTTTCTGTCTGGTTGGCTTCACACCTGGGAGCTGGTGCTTCATAAACAGTAGTTTTGGGCAAAGACAGAAAGCAAACATGCATGTGGTCAGGAAGGGCAAAGAATAAAGCTTGTCTGTCTTGGCTCCCGCCCCGGTCCTAAGCCTGGGCTCTACATCCAGTAAGTAGTTAATAAATACTTACTGAATTAAATCACCTCATAAATCATCCCAGATTTCCTGAACATCTAAGACCGAATGCTCATTTTTTGGAGGAGGGCACTGGGGCCTAGCGAGCGGATGTCCTCAGTCTGAGCTTGAAGAAGAGATGTACTCATTCTAGTCACCTGGGGAGCTTTGACAGGAACTCATGCCCAGGCTGCACACCTGACCAATTAAATGGGAGTCTCAGGGGGTGGGGCCTGGGGGCGGGGCCTGGGTACAGGTATTAAAGCTCTGCAGGCCATCCAGGTAACCTGGGTGGAGAGCCCTGGCCTCAGAGGGAAGCAGAGGCAGAGCCTACGCCTGGGGACCGGGCCAGAGGGAGCATGGTCCGTGTGCCTGGGAGGCCCCTGCAAGGGGACTTCCAGGGAGAGTTTGCAGGTGACATCTTTAGGCGGAAAAGCTAGGTATATTAATGCACGCTCATCTTGTGTCTACCTGGCATTTTGGCTGGAAGGCCCAGGACAGGCTGAGGGGCAGCACCTTGCCCTGGGACAGGCCTGAGCCGTAGAGTAAGGGATGTGCTGGTACTAGATGGGGCCCCTGCCCGCCACGCCCTGTTTTCTCCTTTAGGCTCCTGCTGCCTTCTAATCAGTTGAGGGATCTCGTGAGGTTTGGTTCTAGCAGCAATTTCTTTTGATAGTCTGTTATTCAAAGTGGACACAATTTAGAGAGACCAGAATGACACACACTTGTACACCCATCTCGAGATACATGACCAGCCACTCAGGGCTCTGCTGATCTAGTCATCATTAATTCAATCTGATTATTTTCAGTTCACATTTAGAACTATGGGGATTTTAGTTGAATTTAAAATGTTTATATTTATATATTTTTTCTTTTACAATGAAAATCTTGGTTCCGAGCAACAACATCATAATTGCTTGTATGATTTATCTTAAAATAAATGCAGTAACTTCAGAAAATAGATATCATTACTACCAATATGAGGACGAAAACAATTTGAGATCGTTTTGTAATTCTTTTGGTCCTTAGGATATATACTATCAAGGATATACCCTGTAATTACCTGAAGTAATTCCTCTCTGCAAAACTAACCCACAGACTTGATATGTTAAGTTCATTTGCTTCATGTTCCTTTTGATTATTAGAAATTGCTTTCTTATTTTTAATTTAATTTTATAATTCTGTAAAACATCAGCTTGGTTCCCAAGTCAAGCACACAGTATGAAATACGATTTAGTCAAAGAAGTCTAGTGTCTACTGTAGTCCCTCCCATCATGTTCCCTCCTTCCTTCTGCACCTCGCCATTTTTCTTCCATTATTTTAAAATTATTTAGTAACTGGTTTTTAACATAAGCATTGTGTGTGTATCTGTGTGGCCTCACCTCCTTCGATAAAAGGCAACATGCCTACACACATTGATCTCTACCTTTCTTTTTCCACTTAACAGAATATTCCAGAGAAAGGTCCCCTATCAGTGTCTGTAGATGTTCCTCACGGTTCTGGGCACCTGCACGGAACTCGGTCATGTACTCACTGTCCTCATTCCCCACTGTGGGCGTCTGCATTGTTTCCAGTATTTTATTCTTAGGAATGGAGCTACCACGAAGAGTTTTGTGCATACATTTTACCATTCCTTTTGGCTAGTATTTTTGGGATAGATTTCTTGAAGTGGGATTGTGGGACAAGAGTAAATGCATAGTCATTATGTTAGATGTTGGGAAAGTTTCCTCTCTAGGTGCAGTTGGAGGAAGAGAAGATTAGTTGGACATCTTTTCGAGGATATTACAAGTTTCTACGTTTAAGAGTTAACATGCTAATATATTTTGGTAAATCATATCAATCAAAATGATTTGATTCTTGTAAAAAAAAAAAAAAGAATCATTTCCCAGAGGTGGACAGGTTTGCATTTTAATTTTTTTCTTATTTTAAATTTGTAAATGTTTGCACCCAGCTTTAGTTTAGAACAGGATCCTTTCTGAATGACTTCCAAGGAATCACCAGTAAGAATTTATTGCACAAGAAGAATGGATAAGGTGCTGGGCTAAACGCTGTTTGGGATAAGAGAAGTGTGAAGCATCCTTATCTTGGCTTTCCAGAAGCTTATACTCCAGCTGAGGTGATAAGACTGGAAAATAACTATGACCTAAGGCAGTATGCAATGTAGTCAAATGCAAGTTGCAGAAAAATGACTCCGTGGCAGGAGGACATGTCAAGCTAGATCTATTGGGGAAAACTTCAGAGAAATAGTAGGATTTGATGGGTCATGGGCTGATGACAGAAACATGGTGAAAACGTTCACGCCTGGGGACAGTCCTGGGGACCGGCTGGCTGGGTTGGGAGGAATTGGGAGAGGCTATTTGGCAGTCAGCCGGAAGCTACTGGGGGCTGTGGGAAGCAGGTTCCATGATCAAACTGGGTCGGGTGCTCAGGGGTTGGCGTGTGGAGAAGCTGGAGCAGGGAGAGCTGGTAGCGGGTCCCCAGCCTTGCCCAATCTACGGCACCAGGAAGGAGGGCACACGTGGAGGCAGGTGAGGGAGGGATGAGTCACTGCGGGAGCCTGCAGGCGCAGTGCCGGGAGACAGAGCCCGCGGAGCTGCGGTGCTGATACTTCAGCAGATCCCTGTGGAAAGAAAAACGTCATCAACCCTGTCCTGCTTGAGTCTGGGTGCTCTGGGGGGAAGCAGTGACTGGAGAATTCCGATGGACCCATTGTGGATGACATGGTCTGTGCACCACTGTGGAGAACAGCTGGGGTCCCAAATACCTGCCGGTGTGGACGGAGAAGGCTTCCACGGCGCAGGGCTCGGAACCCTGTCTGGAAGCCATGCCGACCTGCCCCAACCACCCTGGGAGGTGTGGGAGGTTTCACAGTCCCGCCACCCAGCGTCATTCCATCCTCTTCAAATCTGTCCCTCCTCGACATGAGTCCCGGGGACCAGGGACCAAACTCCATCCCTGCTCCAGGAGGCAGCAAACAACCAGGGACACAACCCACATAGTATTTCTGGGCAAGTCAGTGGTTCAGGAATGAGCGCTGACACCCGGTTTAGGACTTTTGTGGAGCCACTGGGGAAACGGTCCCCTTCCTTGGCTCTTTCCCACTGGGGTCACACCTGAGAGGGTATAGGGATGAGGCAACTGCAGGCACCAAGTCATCGTGGGGATCCTGGGGGCCAAGTCAAACACAGCCAGGAGAGCATAGGTTGCCTCTTAGTAATTTATTTTAAAAATGTTTTGGCATGAAAAGTGCATTGCACATGTGTAGATAAGCTTCTCTGTACATCCTAGGGCTCATTAGCTGGCATTTGGAATGCCTCGAACGTCACACTTCACAGGGAGTTGCTTAAACCCTTTATACAATTTATCGGTGACGTGAGCGATGTGGAAGACAAGTGGGTGTCTAGAGAGACTACGCTCTTCTCTCCCCTTCGCATAAACAGAGTATAGAAATCCCACCAGCCTCCTGGCGCTTTGAAGCCAGCTCTTGTGGCCTGGGCTCCTCAGGCCCTGCGTGCCCCTTTCCCAGAGAATGACACTGTGGGCTTCCCTCAGAGTGAATCCTTCAAGCAAAGTGCTTGTTGTAGAACCTGAAGACAGAGTGGGGGGCATGGCGAAGCATACAAAGATGGGTTCTGCCGGGGAGGAAAAATAATTTTCCCTCTACCCTTCTGAGTTCTTGGCTGAGACCCTGGAAATAAAAGATGGGTTAACAAGAGGAAGACAATCAGAAATTTATTAACATGTATCCCTCAGGTATATATAGAGATAGCCAAGGAAAAATGAGTAACTCCCAGAGGTGGCTTAGAACTCAGGTTTGGAAGACACCTTCCCTGGGAAGGGGGGAAGGCCTCTTAGGGGAGAGTAAACGAGTTTGAAGAAAGATGAACTGGCCCGCAGAAGAACAGATGGGAGGTATGAGGTTCTGTGACGGCATTTATCTGGGTGTAGTGTTGATGTTTGTCTTCTCTCTTGTGACAAAGTCCATCTCGCTAGTTGATGAAACTCCCAGGGAAGGGATTTATGGCCATTCATTTTTTTTTCAAACATTTTTTATTTAAATTCAATTAATTAACATATAATGTACTATTGGTTTCAGAGGTACAGGCCTGTGATTCATCAGCCTTATATAACACCCAGTGCTCATTACATCACGTGCCCTCCTTAAGGTCCGTCACCCAGTTACCCTATCCCTCCACCCCCTGCCCCAGCAACCCTGTTTGTTTCTTATGATTAAGTCTCTTATGGTCTGTCTCCCTCTCTGGTTTCATCTTGTTTCATTTTTTCCTCTCGTCCACTATGATCCTCTGCCTTGTTTCTTAAATTCCATATATCAGTGAGCTCATATGATAATTGTTTTTCTCTGATTGACTTATTTCACTTAGCATAGTACGGCCATTGAGTCTTTTTGGAGAACTGGTCTTCAGGCAGATGCGGACACTTCATAAACAGCCTTTCCCCCCATTTGCTGCTTTTCAAGTGCCTCAAAACCATCAGTGTAGCAAAGCGGCCTATTTTGGGTGGCACACGCTTAACTAGTCATATTTTGGGGTGGCATATTCTGTTACCCTTCAGTTCCATGATTTTCCTGTGCATGCCTGGGGGGGGAGGGGGGCTGGTGTATTTGCTAAGCACATTTTCATGCATTTGTCAAGCTTTGCTTTCAGTTACATACTCCCTGACAATGATGGGGGATGCATAGAGTCCCATTTACCTCTTACAGCTGGTGGGGCTGGTATTTGCCATTACAACCCCACATGTGTGAAATGACCAAATTGCCCTCAGGGCTGAATTGACAGAAGTGGAAGAAAACCAAATTCTGATGACATTCACTGAGGCCTGAATTCAACTGTGGCCCCTAGAGTTTCTCAATCATGGAAGCAGTATATTCCCTTTTTGTGTGGGCATTTGTTTTTTTAAAAACATCTATGAAAGAGTCCTAACTGATGAGCTCTTCCTTAATACTACATACTATAAGGCTGTAACAATGTGGGAAAACACAATAGCACGCAGTCATTCCAGCAAAACGAGAAATAGGATACATGGGCAAACTCGATCTGATTCATTCCACTTTATTCTGGGGTGTAAATTACAGATAACACAACTCGTAAACATACTAGTGGACATTGAAAACTAAGGCCATTCTGTGAGTTATTTTTAAAACTTATTTTGTACATAATCTTTTAAAAAATAAATTACCAAAACCAAGATTCTCTTCTGAAATAAAAGCTTAAGGTCGGTACAAGAAAACTTTTGGGCCGTCTCCAACCTGAAGCTCATCGTGTGACAAGACCGTGTTTGTTTCCTACAGCATAAATAACAGCTCTAAGGCAAAGCCTACCTCAGCCTCAAGCTCTCCTCTCCAGATGTCCCCACAAAGTAGTGCTTACCACAGTGACCAGTGTTTACAAACCATTTTCCTCCCAGTGAGTAGCAAAGAGATTTTTACCTAAGAAACACGTTGTAGAATTCTTGGAATGAGAAAAAGAAAGGGACTCATAACTAAGGCACTGAAAGCACATTATTTATAGAAAGAAATGTAAACAATTTAATACCAACAGGCTCCCTCCATTAGAGTCTCTATTATAAAAGTGCACAGGGGCGTCGAGGTCGGGCCCAGAGCCTGCAGGCAAGATGCAATGGGCACGTCACCCTTTCTGCAGAATTCGGTCTTGGCCACCAACGTCCAGCTCCCAACGTGGTGCCGAGAAGTAACTAATGTCAGAGGGACGCGAGTGGAAGCTGGTATTTCTCCCTAATCTGTGTGTCGGCAGTGTTACAAACAAGGAAGGATTTTAATAGTAATTTGAAATTACGGGCTCTGTTTAACATCTTCGTCCAGTCCTTTACCATGTTCGCCTACTGATTTGCACAGTGACTTCAGACTCATCAGAGCTTTCTGGTGGGAGAATCTGTGACCTCATCAGCGCCCTTCCTCGTAGTTTCCTATGTTAAGTATAATGGTTCCCATTAACGTCCCATACAAACCACATTTGCTTTGTTTAAAACATTTCCAAACGGTGAAGACTGAGCAGTTGGATAGACAGTACTGTAAACGGTTCACAGCCCACTGAGTTGGTCTTCAAAGGGCCGGAAGAGCATTCGGTGGGAAGTGTGAGTCCAGACGCAGGACAAGCAGCTGCTCTGAGTCCACAGTGATGAGGTGGGAAGGTGTGGAGGGGTCATTCCTGAGGCTGATCACAACATTAAAGTTAAATTAATTTCTACTTGACATTTTGTTACCGATTTTACAAAGCTCTAAGTTCCAAATCATCTGCTGAATATTTCTTTAAAAAATCTTAAAAGAAAAAGGCCAATATGTAGGAACATAAAGAATTACGACTTTAAAAGAAAACTTACTGCAAAAACACAAGACCCCAAAAAACAAAACCAGGAAACAAAACAAACAGAAGCACCTTTTTTCTCTTTGAAGTTATCCTTTCTGATCCTGAAAGCAAAAGCAGGTACAATGTCTCTATTCCCCAGTTTGGGTGCCTATGAATTTCGGGTAGGTAAAACAGAGTGTGCATGTTATCTTTAACCTGTCTTTCATGATCCACAGAAAACATTTTTTAAAAGAGGAAAGAAAAGAGCTTTCCTCTTGTACAGGTTTCACGCCATCCTACGGAGCTTACACGCCATCCTACGGAGCTTACACCGTGAACGAGGAGCCGAGCGCCGGAGGGCGGGCGGCTGGGCGGGCTACAGTATAAACACGTGTGGGGTAGAAGACGGCTTTTCTCTTTTGCCCAGGACAAATGCGGGGCTGGCTGTAAAACTCTCTGTGTTTCCAAATATAACCAAAAGGAGGTCTGAGAGAAACAAATTAGAAACCTCTTCTATTCAGGAGGGAAAAAACAGGAAAACACCTTAAAAACCACGGGATTAAACAGCGGGGTCTGGAGCCGATTGCATAATAACTAATTAGTCGCTCCTGGCAAGAGTGAAGGCGGCCTGCGGGGAGGGGTTAAATACGGGCGGGTGTGTGTCTGCGGGCGCTCACACTCGTCAGTCCTCCTCCAACGAGTGATGTGTCAGCGGTGTTCTGTGCGCAACCTGGACCCTCTCCTCTGTAAGTTCGACTCACAATGGGCTTACCTTTCACGGCAATGCACATTTTAATTGTTCGGTAAAAGTCACCGTTGAGCAAAAATGGGTTGTAATTAAGGAAAAGGCATTCACGCCAAAAGGGTATGTAAAGCAACAGCTTTTGAGGCCGGTTGAAGGCAGGAGGAGAGCGGACAGGTTTGCGAACAGCTCAAGACTTTTAATTGCCTCACGTTTTCTGCGGCTCTGACCAGCGTCCCCATTATGTGACAAAAACAGCAGCGAGTGCACAGCTCCAGCAGGGTGGAAACACCACGCGCTTCCTCTGCCTCAGGAGGAGACTGGTGCTGTTGGTTTGCTGGATTTTCCATGACTCCAAAAGCCAGGAATATTTAGGCAAACAATTGGTTGAAAGTGGATTTAAATTTTAGTACTAAAATAGGAGGCCTGGGACTAAAGAGAGCAAGAGCCCTCATTACCATTAAAAAGGGGTTCATTTTCCTGTTATGTTGGTTTGAAGAGTAAAATCTGTCAAGGCTGCGAGGGCTGAATAATTGAGGCTGAGCCATGACCGCCGTGGCTGTAAGCGCTGTTGCTTTAACGCAGATGTTAGATACCCGTGCACGTACAGAAAATACAATAACCTTCCTTTTTTGGGCAGGTTTTAAAGAAATATTTCAAAAGACACAACTTCAAGAGTTTCTGTCTGCAGTAACAGAACCTTCCACGCATTCCTTTAGAAAGGGAAGTGACCTGATGTCGTACAGAGAAAGCTACCCGTGCCGATGAGCGCAAGGAGACCAGCTCGGAGCACGAAACAGTAAGTAGAAGCGAACTAAACGGTCTTTAGTCCTATCTGTACAAATCCAAACTAAGGTTTCCAAGTGGAGAGCCTGTGGTTGCTCCCTGAGAAATGTCTAGGTCTTACTATCCATGGTTAGAAGGTGGTCTTCTGATGTCTAGGTGAGTGCAAGGCTAAATGCCAAGGTTTTATGAATAATGAAGGGCTTTCTATCAAAATGGTTGGTTGAAGGACGAGGGATTTCCGACATCTGGCCTGAAGGAAGGATGCAATGGTGTGATTGGCAAAGAAATGAGCCTGGGGACAGTGCTGGGGGAGGGAACCGGGAGGAAGGGCTCTCACCTCCACAGTCAAGTGCCAGCACTTGATCTGAGCCCGTGCTCGAGCCCCAGATCTGCCTCTTGTCTGGGGAGTTTGTTAGGAAATAGGATTGGGCCTCTAGGAAAATCTTGTGTGTCCCTTGTCCACTAACAGCCCAGTGGTGGCTTAGGAATACTCTGGCCCGACTTATTTTATAGTGATCACTCCCTGCTACGCGTATTGAAATTACATTCAGAGATTTAAGAAAAAAAAATCATGTGTGTAGCAATATTTTCCCACAAAACTAAGTGCAAAATATCTTGAACAAATAATG
The DNA here is from genome assembly GCF_024610735.1 of Ursus americanus. Lineage (NCBI taxonomy): Eukaryota > Metazoa > Chordata > Mammalia > Carnivora > Ursidae > Ursus > Ursus americanus. The sequence continues at coordinate 62,298,308 of NC_142133.1, forward strand.
ATGGTAGTAGAAATATTTTACATAGTCATGCAAAAATGCATCTCCATTTACAAAGGATTGACACATTTCCAAAATATCGCCTTGGCTGTTACACTGCAAACTTTATGATCTCACTCATTTTTCTTTACATTTAAATGTGGCTGTTTGTGAAAAAACCGGTAACATGCAAGTTCAACGATCTCCAGTCCACCAAATATTCTCTCTAGTAGCACAAAGATAACCACGGTGATTATAAAATACCACCGAACAAGACTGTACAGATATATGAGGAGGCACATTGCAGGGCTGAACAGGGTCCAGTAAAGTATGGACAGAACTTTGAGCACAAGGACCCTGAGCTCAGACTTGCAAGGTGGAATTACAGTCTGCCCGGTGAAGTGAAAATTCTTCTCCCCCTCATAGAAGGAGCGCAGCCTCTCTTCCTTTTCCTCCCAGCGCTTGTGGCACCAGAGCTGGAGGCCCTCCCTGGACTCGGGGAGGGTGTCTGCTGGGTACCGGCGCACGTGGAAGTGGATCTCCTTGGGGAAGTCCCCGAGGAGGAGGTGCTTCTCTGTCTGAGGCATGTTGTGAGGGTACGCCACTGTGATGTCGTGGACAGCATCGAGGTTCTTTCCTAGGTTTTGGAAAAGATAAAAATACAGACTGAGTCATGATCAATGGGGGACAGTAAGGCTGATTCAAACAACAAGGCAGAACCAAAAACAGGAAAAAGGACAGAGTGAGCCACGGTGAACAAGCAAGGGCGATACATACTGGCGTTCCTAGGCATTTGGGTCAATATTTGCCATTTTTAGCTTTTCATCCGCTTGCTAATTACCACAAAGACCTTTAGAAAGAAATTATCTTCATTTATGGAAAGAGTAACCTGCCATTCTAGGACTAAATGGATAAGCACATTAAGTCAGGTTTGAGATAGAAATAAAAGCCCAGGACTGGCCCTTTAATACCAGCGGGAGTCACCTCTTATTAAGAGACCTTCTCTCCAAGTAAGACACAAACTTTCTCACCTTTAGCCCGTTATTACTATAACAGCTATTGGAAAGAAAAACTCAGACTTACAAAAGTGGTCAGACACACATGAAAACTTCTGTATGATTTTGTTTTGTTTTTCTGTGATTTTTTAAAAAAAATTTTTAAAAACATGTCCACTTGAAGTCCGAGTAAGACCCTGACCCAGTATACCATCATCCTTAGCAATCTCTGATTAATTACTTTGGCATTAAGTGTTTTTAGCGAGGTCACAGGCCAGATGCTGGAGATATATGGATAAAACCTGGTCTCTAACCTTGCTTAAGAGTTCATAAGAGAATCCGGGAGAGAGGCATGCCCAGTGCCCTAAACAAGGCACAGGTAAGTGGATAGGTAAGAGGGGAGGGGCCCGGCTAGGCAGGCGGCGCAGGTGCAGAGTGAATGTCCTGCAGAGAGCAAGTGGGGCTGAGGGAACAGAAGTACGCTGCAGGCTCCCATCTGGCAAAGGCCTTCACCGTCCAACTTGAAAATTTGAACTCCATTCTGTGAGTGACAGAGAAGCACCTTAAGTGGTGGAGAACCATGGAATGATTTCGAGAAGGGACCAGAGTGTGTTTCATTTTAGCAAGGATTACCTTGGGGGCGGTGACCAGAATGGTCTGGAGAGGACTAGGGGAAAGGGAGGTAGTAGGAGTAATTTGAAGATCATGACAAGGCAAGAAATGAAGGTGAGGGAGGGGCAGAAGGAAGTGACAGGTCCAAAAAAATTACAAGGGAGAACCGACATGGTAGAGCCATTAACTGGATGTGGGAGGATAGAGTGGAATGAATGAGCTCAAGTTTTGTGGCTCAGGGTACTGAGTGGACGGCGCTGTCTTTCAGATTAAGTGGAGTGTTCGATCTTTAAGGCAACATGAGGACCACCCAGTTGAAGGCTGCTTTCTGCCATTACCACACTCTCCTCATGAAGCCTGTGATGTGCGATTTGTTGCAGAACTATATGATGCAGGCAAAATTAATCTGCGGGGACAGAAATTGAAACAGTGGTCGCCGTGGGTGGGAGAACTGCTGGGGAAGGAGCACGAGAAGTGTTCTGGGTGGCAGCAACATCCTAGACCTTGGTTAGGGTGTAGATTACATCAAACTGTGCACTTAAGACCTGTGCGTCTCTGTTTAGATTTTACCTCGATATTAAGGCACAAAGCCACTTCCCCACCTTATCTCCCCCATATATTCCCTTCCCACTGACACTATTACAGGTTGTGCTCCTTTTTTAAAAAAAAAACTTTTAAATTTAAATTCGATTTAATTAATATATAGTGCATTATTAGTTTCAGAGGGAGAATTTAAAGATTCATCAGTTGCATGTAACACCCAGTGCTCAGTGTAACAAGTGCCCTCCTTAATGTCCATTACCCACCTCCCTTCCAGCAACCCTCAGTTTGTTTCCTAGAGTTAAGGGTCTCTTGGGTTTGCCTTCCTCTCTGTTTTTATTTTATTTTTCCTTCCCTTTCTTAATTCCACATATGAGTGAAATCATATATTTGTCTTTCTTTGACTTATTTCATTTAGCATAATACCCTCTAGTTCCATCCATGTCGTGGCAAATGGCAAGATCTCATTCTTTTGATGCTTGAGTAATATCCCATTGGATATCCACACCACATCTTCTTTATCCATTCATCTGTCGATGGACATCCGGGCTCTTTCCATAGCTTGGCTGTTGGGGACATTGCTGCTATAAACATTGGGGTGCATGTGCCCCTTCGAATCACTATGTTTGTATCCTTTGGATAAATACCTAGTAGTGCAACTGCTGGGTTGTAGGGTAGCTCTATTTTTAACTTTTTGAGGAAGCTCCACACTGTTTTCCAGAGTGGCTGCACCAGCTTGCATTCCCACCAGCAGTGTAAGAGGGTTCCCCTTTCTCCGCATCCTCGCCAACTCCTGCTGTTTCCTGTGTTGTTCATTTTAGCCATTCTGACAGGTGTGAGGTGGTATCTCATTGTGGTTTTGATCTGTATTTCCCTGATGACAAGTGATGTTGAACATTTTTTTCGAGTGTCTGTGGCCATTTGGATGTCTTCCTTGGAGAAATGTCTGTTCATGTCTTCTGCCTATTTCTTGACTGGATTTTTTTTGGTTTGGGGTGCTGAGTTTGATAGTTCTTTATAGATTTTAGATACTAACCCTTTATCTGATAAAATATTTGCAAACATCGTCTTCCATTCTGTTGGTTGTCTTTTAGCTTTGTCGACTGTTTCCTTTGCTGTGTAAAAAGCTTTTTATCTTGATGAAGTCCCAACAGTTCATTTTTGCTTTTGTTTCCCTTGCCTTTGAAGAATGTGTCTACCAAGAAGTTGCTGTGGCCGAGGTCACAGAGGTTGCTGCCTGTGTTTTCCCCTAGGATTTTGATGGATTCCTGTCTCACATTTAGATCTTTCATCCATTTTGAGTTTATTTTTGTGTATGGTGTAAGAAAGTGGTCTAGTTTCATTCCTCTGCTTGTGGCTGTCCAATTTTCCCAACACCATTTGTTCAAGAGACTGTCTTTTCTCCATTGGATATTCTTTCCTACTTTGTCAAAGATTAGTTGACCATGGAGTTGAGGGTCCATTTCTGGGTTTTCTATTCTGTTCTGTTGATCTATATGTCTGTTTGTTTTTGTACCAATACCATACTGTCTTGATGATTACAGCTTTGTAACACAGCTTGAAGTCCAGAATTGTGATGCCCCCAGCTTTGGTTTTCTTTTTCAACATTCCTTTGGCTATTTGAGGTCTTTTCTGGTTCCATACAAATTTTAGGTTTGTTCCCGCTTTGCGAAAAACGTTGATGGTATTTTGATAGGGATTGCATTGAATATGTGGACTGCTCTGGGTAGCATAGACATTTTCACAATATTTGCTCTTTGAATCCGTGAGCATGGAAGGTTTTTCTATTTGTGTCTTCCTCAATTTCTTTCATAAGTGTTCTACAGCTTTCAGAGTACAGATCCTCTGCCTTTTTGGTTAGGCTGGCTGTGCTCCTTTTTTAATGATTCTTTAAGTCTTCTGTAAATGTAAACTGTCTGTCTCCTTTACTCTGTGATTTACTTCAATCCAGGTTTCAATTTGGTTTCATAACTGTCTTATAATCAGCCCTTGATAAGGACTGTGGTCTGAAAAATGAAAATACCACTGTCAACAAGGCTTAGGTTCAGAGTTGAAGGGACAGCCTCACTGGGATGCTGAGCATTGTCCACATGAGTGGAGGTGGACGAAAGGTCCGTGTAGGACGGCTGTGGTGGGGGTGGATCTGAAGGCCTCGAAAACAGGCAAGACTGGACCTCTCTGACTCCAGCAGGGAGTCCACTTTGTCTCACAGTGGAGGAAATGTCACTTCCTGCCTCCTGTCATGCCGCTTAGCCTCCTATTTGGAACTGAGTGCCCGGTTCATTTACTTTCAGAATTCCCTGGCAGTCATCATTTCTGCTTCACCTTCCACCTGGACCCCTCTCCGAAAGGGCTGCTGGCCCCCAGCCTGGGACCGCTCCCCTCCCCGGCAGCTCGCACCACCATCCTCCTCGGTCACGCCACACCACGGCGCACAGCTCCTCCCCAGCAGCTGCTCTCGTGCGCCAGCTTCTTCCGCAGTGGTTCTTAACGTTCACGAACTATCAAAACGGCTAGAGCTGGACTAGGAAGAAGCTAAACTGCTTTCGCTTTCTACTTCCTGCTGGACAGCCCATAGGGAAGGGTGTGGGTGCGAACATGGGTCTGTTCAGGCTATAAACGGCAAGTTTTGAGACTATGTCAGTACCACTTACAGAAATGTTCCTAAGTGAAAAATTCCAGAAACACTGCTGTGTGGAGCATGGAGGCCTGTGGAAGCAGACTGCCCGTGTTCAAATCCTAGGTTCTGCCTCTGACTGACTGACTTGTCTCTGTCGCCTGCTTGGTTCCTGTATCTACAAACCACCTCACGGGGTTGTTGTGAGCATTAAATGAGATAATACATAAAAAACACAAAATAGGGTCTGATACATAAGTACTCAATAAATGTTAGCTGCTAACATTGATTACTGAATCACAATACCAGCACGTTGGGTTCTAACCTGTCCCTCTAACCTTAGCTCGCATTAGCCCGCTGATGCCAGCACGGTATTTGCAAGGTGCGGGGGCTGCATTCACATGCCCTCTCTATACTGTCCAGGGTGTTATCTGCCTGAGCCCCGATGACGCCAAAAAGGGACCTCATGCCTTCTACACAAGGCAACTATTCAAATTGTTACTTCACAAAACTGCCAAGAATATTCCCTCTGCTTTAAATACACAGCCTGTTTCCCTGAAATCTCTTCTCTCCACTCTCTTCAAAGTCTACCTCCAGGGGCGCCTGGGTGGCGCAGTCGTTAAGCATCTGCCTTCGGCTCAGGGCGTGATCCTGGCGTTATGGGATCGAGCCCCACATCAGGCTCCTCCGCTATGAGCCTGCTTCTTCCTCTCCCACTCCCCCTGCTTGTGTTCCCTCTCTCGCTGGCTGTCTGTCAAATAAATAAATAAAATCTTTAAAAAAACAAAAACACAAAGTCTACCTCCAGTCTCAAGGAGATTGCATTCTAAGAAGAGCCTTCTTCAAGTAACCAGGCCCAGAGTGATCTTGCCCCCTGACATGCTCAGGACACATGTTCTGTGTGCTTATTTGGGCACTCATCTGCCATCCCGTCCTCTATTACTGGAAGCTCACGGAAACCCAATCTCCCAGGGCATCATAAGTACCTGAAAGGGCAAGGACCATGTCTCTGCTTTAGATTGTTAGTACCTAGCACAGTGCCCTGCACTTAAAACAGGTTCCAGAAATGCTTGCCTGACTGATATTATTACAGTCTGGTAGCCTCTCACCTAAAAATACAGGTGGGAATTATAAGGCCTCCTACAGGAGGTTGTCATAACACAGTGAACTAATATGCATAAAGCTCTTTGCATAGTGCTGGGCAAAAAGAAAGTTCTTAATGTTAGCATGACTATAACTTCTATATTCATTAATGAGATCTACCTACTGCATAGGATTTTTTAATTTTTTTTTTTAACTTGTGTGCTATCGATTCTTGGTTTTGAAAAAATTACAACAATCTTGGGTGGTGGGGTGTCACCTTACAAAAAGGCAATAGTCCAAAAATTTTCAAATTGTTTTTTTTTTTTAATTCAGAACTTTGGAGTGACAGAACTCAACATAACTAAAATACTATTTATATTACAAACAAGGGCAACACTGTAATGTGTGAAACTGAAAGCAATGAAGTGAGGAAGGAAGAACTGGGGAGGGGGAAGAAGAGACAGCTTACACTTTGTTGCTCATTGCCCTGAGCTGTACGGGATCCTTAAGCATCGGAGAAACTCAGAAATGCATTCAAGCCAGAGCAAGAAAGGAAGAAAGGGACAAAGGCTTTTATGCCCTGAGGTATCTTGATACTTTGTACTTTATATTAGTTTCTTGTCTCCAGACAACCCAAAGCCACACAGAACCCTTTATTGCTAATAGAGGAGCTTACTTTTCACATCACCTTCTCAAGACCTCCTGGCCCCATGGCCTCGAGCCTAGAGGAGCCGTTCCTAAAGGATAAGTTAGTTTCCTCTTAGAAGGTAACAGGTAAGGGTGAGCAGGGCTTGCTTCATTCCTACGTGACAGTAATGAAATGGATAGTCAGAAACTGAAATGTGCCTTTATTTCACTTACCAGTTTGAAGGAGGGCTAAAATGCAATAATAGAATAAGAAAAGAGAAGTTCCTTCAAGGAAAAAGGATTATAGTCTTGGTATGAAAACAACATCCTTTTAAAGTAAGATGGCTGCCATCAGTAAAAGCCATTTTTTAAAAATCTCATTGCTTTTTAGATAGTTGAGATTACAAATCTAGATGCTATCTAGCCACCTGTCATCTGCCTATATGGTGCTTAGAAAATGATCTGTTCCCGATTCTGTGCCTTCTGGAAAGTTTCAAACTTTATTATTATTGTGTTAAGCTACAACTATGTTAGAACAATCACACTCATGTGGGCCCATAGATGTTTCCTTTTTCCCCCTGGAAGAACAGGACAAACACTTACTATTTCACATCTTAATTTTTAGTCTAAGACTGAGACTAAGGGAATTTTTAATACTTCCGTCAGGTTTAAGTAACCAGCAGAGACTTAAAAGATATAACTGGAATTTACAAATGCAATATGCAGAAGGGAATGTCTCCAAGCACATCAAGTTGAGCCCATGATTATTACAAGAGTCCTATTCAATATGAAAAGCTCACTGGGAGTGGGAGATAACCAATTCTTTACGCATTTGTATGTTTCAAAGGAAAGAACTGCATGAAGAAATCCTGGTTTGTCCACAGCTGCTAAAGAACACACATCGAATTATATAGTTCAGTGGCAGAGTAACAGAAACACAAACTTTTTCTTTTTCAACCAAAGTGGTCTTAAATTTCAGTTATCAACTCTATTATTTTCTTTCCCCATTCTACAATAAAACATCTGCAGAATATACAAAAATACAATTTATTTTGGGTTTCAACTTTAATACTTTAAAAAAATTAAAAATACACATAAGCCTATTTTCTATTAGATCTAAATCCATAAATCTACATATTGGAGAGGTTTTTTTTTTATTTTAAGATTTTATTTATTTATTTATTTGACAGAGACAGCAAGAGAGGGAACACAAGCAAGGGAGCGTGAGAGGGAGAAGCAGGCTTCCCGCTGAGTAGGGAGCACGATGCGAGGCTCGATCCCAGGACCCTGGGATCACGACCTGAGCCGAAGGCAGATGCTTAACGGCTGAGCCACTCAGGTGCCCCTATTTTGGAGGGTTTTAAATAAAGTAGCTTGCCATCTAAGATGCATTTGTGTTAAAAGAAAATGCTGAGGCTGCTGGATTTATGCACTATTTTCCAGATTAAAAAAAAAAATTACCCCAAGATGATAAAAGTTGGATTTAGTAACTCAACAATCACCCACCCTGTCACTTTAACACTGACCTATACTAGTACACGGCTAATAATAAGCATGACAAACTGGCACTAGCCAGTACACTTTGAAGAATGGTTCGGAATGGACAGATTAAGATACATTTAGACAAAAAAATACCAATAAATAAGACCCGTTTCAGCTTCAAAATAAAAGGGCATGCATGAACCACTTCAAATTAGCTGTTAATAGAACTCAGAACCATTTTCTTAGGGAAAAACTGCTTCCTACTGAGAACATTATTCATTTGTCCTTCTGTATAAGTTGAGTACTTAAGAAATGAAAAGTACAGACAGGCTGCTTCTGGTCCTGCCCGGCGTCAGCTCTCTGACTGTAGCATGTTCACCATAAGCCTCAACTATAAACGCAGGTATAACACTACCGACCCTCCTAGGGTTTTGTGAGGGCCAACTAGGAGAAGGGTTGTAAAATGCTCGGAGAAGTGCCTGGCACACGATATGGGCTCTGATGCTTGTTCTTATTCCTCTGGGTGGGTGATCACCTAGAGCGCCTGTACGGAGCTGAGGTTCAGGCTGCTACTCTTGACCTTCCTTCTGTCTCTGGACTTGCTCCTCCTCTGGAGGAGTCTCCAAGTCTGCTGTGGCACACCTGGTGGTTTATGCTCTGACTGCACTCATGCCTCCCCCATAGCACAGAAGCAAAGCGTTGAGGAGACTGGCCTTGGCTCTAGGGGCAGGCCCTAATTCACCACCTAATACACATTTCTCTCCACCCCTACCAACTCATCCTTAGACATTTTCAGCTAAGTGTAGATATTAATCCTTTGACGGCAGTCAGAATCAGAAGGTGATGATCTGTGCTCTAGGACTGTTGGCCTCCTGCCCCATCTTGCTTTTATTTTTTTAAAAGCCAAAATTAGGGGGCGCCTGGGTGGCACAGCGGTTAAGCGTCTGCCTTCGGGCTCAGGGCGTGATCCTGGCGTTGTGGGATCGAGCCCCACATCAGGCTCTTCCTCTATGAGCCTGCTTCTTCCTCTCCCACTCCCCCTGCTTGTGTTCCCTCTCTCGCTGGCTGTCTCTATCTCTGTCGAATGAATAAATAAAATCTTTAAAAAAAATAAAAAATAAAAGCCAAAATTAGTACCTCCTCTTTGTCTAAGAAAGAACCACCCTGTGCTTGAAAATCAACTCTCAGCTGCAAAGGTGAAACTAAAAATGGTATATTTGTGAAAAGTCTTGCTTATCCAACCTGAGTCTGGTTCTCACAGGTAATTTCAGGGACATTATTTTCACATTCCTATCCTAAATCTGTCGAACTTTTGGAGTTTTTTATAAATGCACGGATCTTTTCAGTTCTGAAGATCTCTCTTCTGACGGGCGCTGATTCTCTGAGTCTTCAAAATAAGTTTTTAGATAGAATGAAAGCATGTTGGCATTTTCCACAGTTTACAATATTGGTGTATTACTAGATCATCAAGGCAAGACCAGAACAGCATATACTTGTTGAGGCCAGACTCACACATATACACACGTACGCATATAAAACATGTCTTGAAAAAGAGATCTGTGAACTTTTAACAAACTGGACCACATTATACGTACGTATGTACGCTTTTATACCTTATTTTTTATGCATCTTTCCATACATGCCGTCAAAGATTTTCTAAAATGTCACTTTGTGGATGCGTAATATTTGCTTCTAGAGAAATTTTAAAAATTCCTTTGTTTTGAGATATTTGTTTCCACATAAACAACATTTAAATTGATCTATTTGTAACTAACGATGAAGATTTTTCTAGGATAAATTCCAATAAATTGAATTGCTGCATCAAAGATATGAACACCTTAACAGACTTTGACTACGTAAAGGACACTGCACTGTGGAATGTTCAATTTAAACACAAGAAATGCATGACAGGGCTATCCTTTCACACTTACTAATGCTTGGTGTTATAATTTTTATGAAGTTGCTGAAGTAGACCATGTTTGTTTACAAAAGGTCTTGATTAACTAAACAAGTCCACTGGAAGTATATACTGGTAGACTGCCTCGCCTGTTTTGAAAATTCAGTTTTTTATCTGTTTGTAAGAACTCTACCCCCTACCATATGTTACAAATCTTTCGCAGTGATTTTATCAGCTGGTCACTACTGTTCCCCGGCCACAGTGAGTTGATTTTGTTGGATTTGCTGCTCTGGGAAAGCAGCTTCATTTCTTCTATCCGGTCCCTAATGCTGTTTGTCTCTTTTTAAAAGTCAATTTGCACAAAGCTCCTTTATCATATGTTTACAAATATGTTTACAAATCCATGATGCAAATATGTTTACAAATCCATTATCTACTGCCTATATTTACGGCATCCTTTCCAATACATGTATGTGTGCGCACGCTCACGCATCTATGCGTCTATACAAGTTCATTTCTTTTTCTATTATAGCTTTTGGATGCCTCTTTTTATCTCCCCCTGCCTCTATATTGTATGTATATTTTTTTATTCTGCAAGATGAAAAACACTTTTCCATTTAATTTTATAATTTAATTTTCTTTCAGTAGAGGTCAGTTTTTCTAGCATCCTTTATTAAATGACTCCTCTTCGAAACAAAAGATAAAATGAATTTATGGGACTTCATCAAGATTAAAAGTTTCTGCACAGCCAAGGAAACAGAAAAACTAAGAGGCAGCCCACGGAATGGGAGAAGATATTTGCAAATGACACTGCAGATAAAGGACTGGTATCCAAGATCTACAAAGAACTTCTCAAACTCAATACACGAGAAACAAATAAATCAAAAAATGGGCAGAAGATATGAACAGACACTTTTCCAATGAAGACATACAAATGGCTAACAGACACATGAAAAAATGTTCAAAATCATTAGCCATCAAGGAAATTCAAATCAAAACCACACTGAGATACCACCTTACGCCAGTTAGAATGGCAAAAATAGACAAGGCAAGAAACAACAATTGTTGGAGAGGATGTGGAGAAAGGGGATCCCTCCTACATTGTTGGTGGGAATGCAAGTTGGTACAGCCACTCTGGAAAACAGTGTGGAGGTCCCTTAAAAAGTTAAAAATTGAGCTACCCTATGATCCAGCCATTGCACTACTGGGTGTTTACCCCAAAGATACAGACGTAGTAAAGAGAAGGGCCATATGCACCCCAATGTTCATATGTCCACAATAGCTAAATCGTGGAAGGAACCGAGATGCCCTTCAACAGATGACTGGATTAAGAAGTTGTGGTCCATATATACAATGGAATATTACTCAGCTATCAGAAAGAACCAGTTCTCAACATTTGCTACAACATGGATGGCACTGGAGGAGATAATGCTAAGTGAAATAAGTCAAGCAGAGAAAGACAACTATCATATGATTTCTCTCATCTATGGAACATAAGAACTAGGATGATCGGTAGGGGAAGAAAGGGATAGAGAAAGGGGGGGGTAATCAGAAGGGGGAATGAAACATGAGAGACTATGGACTATGAGAAACAAACTGAGGGCCTCAGAGGGGAGGGGGGGTGGGGGAATGGGATAGACCGGTGACAGGTAGTAAGGAGGGCACGTATTGCATGGTGCACTGGGTGTTATACACAACTAATGAATCATCGAGCCTTACATCGGAAACCGGGGATGTACTGTATGGTGACTAACATAATATAATAAAAAATCATTAAAAAAAAAACAACAGATTTTTGAGAAAGTACAAAAGCAAAAAAAAAAAAAGTGACTCCTCTTTTCTCCAATTTTGAAATACCAACTCGGTCATACATTAAATTCTCAAATATGTAAACATCTGGTTTCCCTTCTCCCTTCTGCTCCACTTATCTGTGTTGATTCCTGCTCCAAGACCATACTGATGTCCTTAGTGACTTATATCTGGTAACAAAAATCTGCCTGTTTTCTTTTTCATTCTATACTTGACTCCTGCTGGCAAATATTTTTGCAAAATAAACTTGAGCATTTAATTCAATTCTAAAATAACCACTCCCCCAACTTATCCTGAAATTACATTTGCATTCTATTTACATTATAACTTTGGAAGAACACTTTTATATTGTCTTTTCCTCTAAGAAAAAAGTATGCTTTTCCATTTGCTCAAGTCTTATTTTATGTATTTCAGTAAGATTTCAGTTTTCTTCACACAGCTTCTGTGACTTCCTTTTAAAATTTATTCCTAAATAATTTAAGAATTTTTGCCATTATTGTGAATGGGATATGTATTCTTCTGCTTTTAGGCAATCACTGCTTCAGTAGAGAAAAATCTGTTTGCTGTACATTTATATGTAGCCATCTTAACACATTTTCATATTAAATTTGGTTTCTTTTTTACTACATTCTTTTTGAATTTTTAGATTTTCTATCAGCAGCAAAAAAGCTTTATGTTCAATTTTCTCCTCTTTAAGGTAGTCTTAGTTTCACTAGCATTTACTTCTAATTAAAAGGATGGTGGCTTTAGAGCTTGAGTAGGAGATCCTTACTGTTGAGTTTTGGTAAAAACAGTAGTCTATTTTATTAGTTAATTTCTATTAGTGGCTTAAAGTTCATCAAATATCTTTTCAGCATCTATGGATTAGATCAAACTTTTTCTTTGTTAAAGAAAATACTAGTCAAACATCTGTACGAACCAAAGTCCTAGATATTATTAAAAGGAAAAATAGGAGAAATGCAAAGAGAATTTAAAATTATACTGTAGGCTTCTGTGCCTTTCATAACAGGTCAACAGGAATAAAAATCAATTACATAAAAGAACTGAATAACTACTGATAAATGTGATTTAATAAGATTATATAGATCTATATGTCTTTCAAAAATATTTTAGAGGGGGGTAGTATCCATGGAACACTAATAAATATTTGATTATTGATGACAAGATTTAGACACATTTTGTAAAAGTTGAGCTATTATAACCACATTCTCACATCAAAATCCCATAAAAACATATATATATCCCCCTTTAGCAGAATACTTTTAGATAACCCTTGATGAAAGGTGAAATCAATAAGAAAATTATGAACTACTCTTAAAAGAATGAAAAATGGAAATCAATGCGATAGAGTGAAGGCTATACTCCATAATGTATGCTTCCTTATTAAAGAGGAAAAACGAAAAAGAAGAAATTACTACCTTGGAAATGGCGCCAGAGGGGTGGGGGAGAGAATCCAAAGGGAAATATAGGGGAAAAAATTATTACAGATAAAAAGCAGTAATTAATGAAACAAAACTAAGAAATAGTGAAAATAAATAAGTACAAAAGCTAGTTATTTGATGAGATCAATAAAATGCTAAATTCTATGAATGTGATTAAGGGAAAAAGAGAGCATGCGTATTTAAGATTCTAGATAGTAAAGGAACCAAAATCATAAATACAGACAAGATTAAAAGAATGATGTGAATCGATACGTAAAACTTCGTAGATCTGCATACTATGTACACACAAACTATAGTAGCGTATGCACGTGCAAAAGTACTGTGCTTGGTAGTATAGCATGACTGCCACTTGTGCATCTGTAGATTGTGTTACTGATGACATGAACTTATTTTGCCTATTCTTTGAAAAATTCATACTCTGTTCATTATTCTTCAAAAGAAAAATACGTGCTAAAATGTTGAGAGAAGACATTCAAAATGCAATGGGGAAAAACAAGAGCAATAACAATATGATTTGTCATCGCTGAACTCAACAAATTCGTGTAGATGTTCCAAAACCACGGGGCATGAATCAGTAACAGATTAAAAGATCCAAAGTGTCAGCACGTGCACAACTCTACACCAAATTGGATCTTAAGTAAAATTCTGTTATGCACTCCTGGAATAAGTTCAATTGACTAATCCAGCCAATCACAGGCTAGGCCCTGCCACTCACTCTGTGGCAGCTATCGAAACTACAGTGAGTATCTAAGTTACAATCTTGTAAATCTTTAAAAACTTACACTAATAACAATACAGCTCAACTTGAAAAAAAAAAAAATGCCCACAAAGCAAAGGCTAATGTTACAACTCTCCCTCTATCTTTATTGTGTAGGTAATTTTGCATAGAACAGAGTTTTCTCTGCAATTTCATCCTTTTCTCCTCTGAAAGAAAAAGTAAGTTTGGCTGAGGATGGGGTATTATTAATGGGGTGTAGGGCAAGCTGTCTTCAAGAGCAAGAGAAATAGAGTGGAAGGTGAAGGTCTCTGGTCGCAGGTGAGTTCTGTCTTGCCCTGGCCCTGGGCTTTGCGTTGGGAGCCACCCTGGGTGGTCAGAAGGTGCGGCGAAACCGCCTTAGGCGTGTGCCACACCTTCTCCTTAGATGATCCAAGAACTAAATTACCTTGTTTTTAATCCCTTAGGACTCTGAATTCTCATTCAGTGAGCCTGACTTCAGTTTGACTAAGGTTTAGGGATTCTCAGTAAAACAAGGCTTCCCTGATCAACCAGGAGCAGTCCAACCGCAGCTGCATGCGCTCCACAGTAGGGGCTTATGAATGCACAAGGCCCTCGGGTCGATGGGAGGCACGTGGGCAGAGATTTCTGCGCACGGGGCTATATGCCTCTGCCTATTTTGAAGGCCGTTTCCTGCTTCCTCATTCCACCACGGCCTGCTCATACTGTGTTCTCCCAAATGACCAAATTAAATATCCCACCAAGGAATGTATTTTATGGCCTTGTGCTTTTTAGTAGAAGTAGTCATAATTTGTTCTTTGTACTTTGTTTTAACAAGTCCTGCAAGGTAAAGTATAAAGCAAGGTGGTGGCGGTGGTGAAGAAAATGGATCAATATGGGGAATACTTGGAGCACCTGGGTGGCATAATTGGTTAAGTGTCCGACTCTTGGTTTCACAGCTCAGGTCATGATCTTAGGGTTGTGAGATCGAGCCCTGTGTCGGGCTCTGTGCTAGGCATGGAGCCTGCTTAGGATTCTCACTCTCTCCTTCTGCCCCTCCCTCTCCTCAAAAAAAAAAAAAAAAATGGGGAATACTCAAAACTTCAAAAGATGAATTCTCAACTACAGGTCTTCTGTATGCCCAGTTCCTCACTTGTACAAAGGGTGTTGCTACTGGGATACAGGGATAAGCTGACAGGACTGTAACCTCTTTTCTACCGAGAGCATAAAGAATCAGGCTGTGTGTAACTCACCCAAAGGACCAAAGTCTCAGGTTCTTCCAAGATGGCAAAAGAACAGTAAGCTCTATTCTTATACGGTATATGGAGTATCTTTTGAAATTTAAAACAAAATAAGAAAAAGTAAATAGATTTTATGTAGTTCAAAAGGATGTGTTTCAAAGAAGAAAGCTAACCTACTGATAACAACATTGTATACCATTTTGATACTTCTGCCCAAAAGAGGTTAAATTTCCTTTTGGCATGTTGTCTTCCTTTCTGTACTTCTCTTTCTTTCTTTAATTATATGTGGATAAAGCTCAAAGACAGACGGTAACGTTACACAGAATTTGACACTAACCCAAGTACTCTATGCCTTTTTAAATGATCAGAATACCATAGGTACCATAGGTACCATATACCTGTAGACTTACATTCTTGGATTTGAATAACTGTGGCCTATTATGTGCTCTGCCAGGCAGAAAACTCATTTGCTTGCATCCCATGGAGTCTACTAGAATCAAGTGCTGTTTGGGGAAGGGAATATTCCATGTAACAATGTTCTTTCTCTGTATTCTTTGCCTGAGATGTGAGGATCAAAGATTCTTCTAAATATTCCCCAAACTTCAACCAGAACTTCCTTAGTGTTGACCAAATTCTCAAAGCAATACTCTCCAAAGCATCAATGAGGACTAGGGGTATAAGGGTGAATTTACTTTCTAGTAAACTTTGTCAAGTTTCATCAGAAAGGGGAGGTCAGGGCTGATAATCAAGCCCAGTTGTTTAGTAAATAACTCTATTACATTTGAGCAGCACAGGGGTGGAATCAGGACTAGGGGCCAATAAGGAAACCGACTATTAAGGAGCAGATGCTTTCTTCGGAAACAGTCATTAGGAGACAGGAAGTAGAGGGAGAAAGAGGTTTCCACCTTAGGATCAATTCCTATGAATCAGCATAAAAACAGTCATTGGAATAATAACTTTCTGTTTAAAGTCAGTTATAAACACACTCATCACCTGGGAAATGCAAGTCAAAACTACAGTGAGATATCACCTCACACCTGTGGGAATGGCTAAAATCAAAAACAGAAGCAAGAACAAGTGTTAGCGAGGATGTAGAGAAGAAGGAACCCTCATGCTCTGGTGGGAACATAAATTGGTGCAGCCACTGTGGAAAACAGTATGAAGGTTCCTCAAAAAATCAAAAATAGAAATATCGTATGATCCAGTAATTCCACTACTGGATATTTACCCAGAGAATGTGAAAACACTAATTCAAAAGGTTATATGCATCTCTATGTTTACTGCAGTATTATATACAAGAGCTAAGATAGGGAAACAACCTAAGTGTCCATGAATAGCTGAATGAATAAAGATGTAGTGTATTTATATACATAATGGAGTATTATTCAGCCATAAAAAATGAGATCTTGCCAATTCATGATAACATGGATGGACCTAGAATGTATTATGCTAAGTGAAATAAGTCAGACAAAGACAAATATACGATTTCACTTTTATGTGGAATCTAAAAAACAAAAAACAAATAAAGAAAGAAAACAAGAAGAAACAGACCCATAAATACAGAACTAGCAATTGGAGGGGAGAGGGATGGAGGATTGCCAAAATGGGTGAAGGGAATTGGACGATACAGACTTCCAGGTATGAAATCAAGTCATGGGAATAAAAGGTGCAGCTTGGGGAATATAGTCGGTGGTATCGTAAAAGAATTGTATGACAGATGGTAGCTACGCTTGTGGTGAGCACAGCATAAGGTAGAGAGCTGTCAACTCACTGCTGTTTACACCTGAAACTGACGTAACATTGTGTGTCAACTATACTTCAATAAAAATAAAATTTATAAGGAGAGTCAGCATCTGTATAAATAGCTACCAATTCTGAAATTTAAACTAGGAGAATAACAATATATTAGGGAAGCAAAGGATGAATAGCATCTCCCTGAAAACTCTCATCCACCAGAACTTCAAACATAACTGTATTTGGAAATAGGGTCTTGGCATCTGGTAAATGTAATTAAGGACTGAGATGAGATCATACTGGATTCAGGTGAGACTTATATCCAATGGGAATGTCCTTAGAAAAGGACACACAGAAATACGGAGAAGATTTTCACGTGAAGATGGGGCAAAGATGGACTTATGTAGCCACAGGCTAAGGAACACCAGGCGGCACGAAGAAAGCTGGTAGATGCAAGGAAGGACTGTCCTGGAGAGCTCTGGGACAGGGGTGGCCCTGCCAACACTTGATTCGGGCTTCCAGTCTCCACAACTGTGAGAGAGTAAAGCTTCAGGTTTTTTTTAAGCTACTGAGTTTGTGATTTTATTAATGGCAGCCTAGGAAACGAATATCGTATACATTAAGAAATATCAAATGTCAAGGATTATTTTTTCTTTTAAGGTTTTATTTTTATTTAAGTAACCTATACACCCAGTGATCCCCAGATCAAGAGTCATACGCTTCCCTGCCTGAGCCAGCCCGGTGTCCTTGTTTTTTCTTTTTCTTTTTTTTTTAAGCCTGCATTTTGGGGAAGAGAAAAATCTTCTCTAAAGTTTCACTGGAGTTCTGAGTTATGAAGTAGCATTTTGAGAATAAAGAGCGAAGTCACCTGTTAGAAACAGCTGCATGGAAAAGGAAGACTCTGTTTCCTAAATTTATCTGAAGAGGTTGACTGCAGGTTCCTATGGAGAATGCAGAGTTAAAAATTTATGGCAGTTGCTACAAACTGCAGAGATGTGTTCCTTAGTCGAGGAAGAGAGGCTATGGCAGTGGTTCTCCACCTTCAGTGGTCTAAGCAGCACCTGGGGAACTAGGTGAAAATGAAGAGTCCTGGGCTTCATTCCCAATGATTCTTATTTAGCATGTATGGGTGAGATCAAGAAATCCACATTTTAACAGGCACCCCAGGAGAGTCTGATCTGATGGAGAGGGTTGGAGGACCACACTCTGGAAAGCACTGGGTTATAGCGATGGTTCTAAGCAGAGGCGGCTATGGGGAATTGTGTTTAAAAGCTGGGTTCTAGAATCAGGTAAGACTGTGGGTTCTTCGTCTAATTACACTCCTTGTTAAACATGTGGCCTTGGAAACATAAAGGACTATTTGAGGTCATCCTTAGCAAGTGATCAATGAATGTTGTCTATTGCAGTTATTTTTAAATTTCCTTAGGTGAAACAGTTTGCTCTAATTCACATTACACAGTGACTTTCTTATAACAGTAACTGCCTTAAGTTGTGTCCCTATAGGAGATTTGACTAGGGTACTGAAAAGAGTTTACTCCTCCTTTGGGGCACTGGGGAAAGATCTTGATGGATATGATTTCAGATAATTAGGGGACAGTGAGTGGGCACAAAACGACTGGGATTGGGCAGAAAGAATTTTAAAGGGAAGAAGGCAAACACCAGCTCTGCCAACATTGCAACTTTGCCTGAAAACTCTGATGGCTCCTAAGTTTACCAAAGAAAATCATTTCTCACTGCATCTGACCCAGTGAGGCAGTTATGAACCTGGCTAGACTGCAGAGAGAGGCCTGCCTGACCTCTAATTCAGCCTAGTTTCTCAGTCAATTCCAATTCCTTCATTTATCAGGAAAAGAACAGGAATTTTTTAAAGAAGTGCATGAGAAAAGTCCTTTTTATTAGTAGTAGAACACTTAAGTTTCCTATTTGTAGACATTTGCATCAGTGGGGTAATGGGGATTGGGGAGGTGCTGAACTTGAGTGAGAATGCAGACACTAATAGAGGCTTCCTGATTATAGCAGGGGGCACTGAACTTCTGCTGGTCTGCACCCTCAGGCTAAGGAGAAAGCTGAGGCCTGAGTCTTAGAGCCATGTGGTAGACTAACATATTACTACTTTCCAACACCAGTATTCACTCAGCTGAGGCTATACTTATTATCGGGGTCTGGCTTTTTTACATTCCAGTGTTTATAAGTAGTATGTAAAGACCTAAAGTCTTAATGTATGATAAAAACCAGTGGTTCTCACTTGTTTTCTTAGACCTAGCTAGAAGTTCACCAGCAAAGAGAGGCTCAACAATGGGTTAGGTAAGCAGAGGTGTTTGAAAAATTAACCCAAGTTATTAGGTAGGATATTCCTGGTCTCTCAATTCCACATATCTAAAACAACACTATGTAGGTATATATCTGTACTTCTTTCATATGATAGCACTTATTACACATGTGGTATTAGAGGTCTTAATCACTGCAAGAGGCCAAAAGGAAAAGGCATATACCTTGAAAAGGAAAAAGTAAAACTGTCTTTATTCATAGGCAATATAAAAGACTGTAGAATATCTTTAGGAATCTACAAAAAAGGCACTAGAATAAGTGGATTTAGCAAAGTGGCAGGATACAAGTTCAATATAAAAAATTATTTGTCCATAGTGGCAATGAACACTGGAAATTCAAATTATATAGACAGCCATTTATAATATCAAAAATATGAAACACTTGGAAATAAGCTTAACAAAATAGGTTCAAGACTGCAAACTATAAAACATTGCTAATAGAAATTAAAAAGACCTAAGTAATTGGGGAGATATACCATGTTCACAGATTGGAAGATTCAATATTCTTAAGATAATGTTTCTCCTCCAAACTGACCTATAGAGTCAAAGTAACCTTAATCAAAACACCTAGTATGCTGTGTATAAATTAAGAATTGATTCTAAATGTTACAAAGATATGCAAAAGAACTAGAAAAACAAAATTTTGAAAAGGAAGAACAAAGCTGGAGCCTTCCACTAACTGACGTTGGGACTCAACTGTAATGGTTCAGTGAGCTACTGGAAGAGGGCTAGATGGACAGATCAGTGCAAGAGCAGAGTCCAGAACAGCGTCACACTTAAATTGTCAATTTCATTTTCAACAAAGTTGCATGGGTGACTCAATGGGGAAAAGATGGTCTTTTCAAGAAATGGTGCTGGAACAAGTGGTATCTACATGCAAAAAAATCTGATGCTTACCTGACACCATATGCAAAAATTGACTCAAAATGCATCACAAGCCTAATTGTAAAAGCTAAAACTATAAAATTTCTTCAAGAAAACATAGAAAATCACTGTGACTTGGGTTAGGTAACAATTTCTTAGGTTAAAAAATAAAAAAAAAAAAACCACAAAACCCCAAAATTTAAAAATGGAGAAACTGTGCTTCATCAAAATTAAACACTTTGGCCTTCCATAAGACAACCTTAAGAAAATGAAAAGGCAAGTCACAGACTGGGAGAAAAATACCTAAAGACTATATATATGAAAGGACTTATATCCAGTATATATAAAGAACTCTTACAACTCAACAAGAAGACAATCCAGTTTTTAAGAATGGGTAAAAAGACTGGATTTGACAAATCTCCAAAGAAGATACATGAAAGGCAAATAAGTCTAAGAAAAGTTACTTAAACATCTTCAGTTATTAGGGAAATACAAACTACAACCACAGTAAGACATCACTGCACATTTATTAGAATGGCCAGAATTAAGAAGGCTTTGGTGCTGAGGCTTTGGTGAGGGTGCCAAACAACTGGAACTCTCCAGTACCCCTGATGGGAATGGAGAGCACAGCCACTTTGAAAGAGAGTTTGGCAGTGGCCTAACGATCACACTCCTATGTTTCTACCCAAGGAAACATAAGCCCACACAAATTCTTATACACAAATGTTCATAGAAATTTTATACATAATATTCTAAAACTGGAAGCAACCCCCCAATGTCTATCAGTCCATGAATGGGTAAACAAATTGTGGTATATTCCATACAGCAGAGTACCATTCAGTCATAAAAAGGAATAAATTGTTAAATGCCAAGGGAAAAAAGCCAGACAAGGAGACTACATACTACTTAATTCCACTTATATAAAAATCTAGAAAAGGCCAAAACAGTGACAGAAAGCAGATAAGCAGTTTCCAGCAACTGGGGTTCAGGGGAGATGTCTGACTGTAAAGGGAGGGAGGGCATATGAAAGAACTGTTGAGGGTGATGGAATGTTCTCAAATGTGACATTATAATGGTAGTTATGTGACTCTGCATTTATCTAATACATGTAATTGTACATTTAAAATGTACTTGCATTTTACAGCAAGTAAATTGTGCCTCTAAAAGCTGTTATTTTTTAAAGCTGCTCAAATACCTGCCCTAAAAAAAAACACTTAAAAGTGATAACATATCATAAATTTTAATATCTGCTAAAGTCTAAACAGAGTTTTATTTAGGCTAGTTGGATCCTAGCCAAAATGTTAGAAAACAAAGTATTTAAAGTTTGAAACACATCCAAAATTTATTCTGATGCACTATTTTTTAATGACTTTTTTTTGGTATTAGCACTTTGTTGGAAGCAGAATATTTTCCTATTCATTCAAATGAACATTAACATATCCATATGCTTTGCATTAGTGTTGTGTACCATTTTTTTCCTTTCCTGGCTAATACAAGATATAATTTCCTAATTAAAAGATTACTCTAAGCGCAACCTGACATTTTAAAATTTCTACCACCCTAATTTCTTTCAGGTCCACAAATAATACCCAACACGTTTTCTTGCTGCTATCTAGAAAGGAAAAAGATCAAATCAACATGCCTCTGAAAAAGTCGCAGATAATTCAATTAGGATTGACAAAGAAAAGAATAACGATAACAAGACGAATGGAAGACAATGTGTCTTGAAATCAATATTTTAGAAGCAGATAGATCTAATTCATTAGATTGCCACAACAGCAGGTTTATCAAATGAAACACACACACACACACACCCTTGTACCCTTCAATAGTATAGTAACAGGATAGCATCTGATCTGCTTAACAGCTCAGAGTTCGGAGGATATACTTCTGCTTTTAATACTATGACACGGAAACTTATAAAACATTTGGAGACTAGTTTAACATAGCCCCTGTAACCTTGCCCCCTCCCAAATACTCCCTCCTCCACCACCCAAAACAAGTCCCTTCGCATCCTACAGCAACTCAATAGCAGCGTTCTCTCTTGGCTATGCACACAGTGTGACACCTGTGTCAAAATGACCTTGCACAGCTTCGAGGACTCTTGCACAGTGGCTTGTGGATGAGGCTGGGCCTGGGCAGACTGTGAAGAAGGCTCCTGCTCTGTAGCGAGCGCCCTTCCCTCCTCTACTACACAGGGAAGGTCTCTTTTCAGTCCTTTACACAGTGATCAATGACTGGGTATATTTTGTCATGAGTAGATTTCAAGAAGTCTTAACCATTCAATGTCTTTCAGACCTAGCCAGAAAGTAATCTGATTTTGTGCCCCTGATATATAATTTACCATTCTTTCCCTGATAAAAATTTTCCACTGTACCTCCACAAAGCAAATAAATGAAATGGAACTGGGATGCCCAGTTCCTAAAGTTTTATCTCCTTTCGCTTCACCCATTTCTGTAACCTCTCTGGCTGCTGAAGGTTTTTGAGTTTGCTGCCTCTCACTTCGCCCAGAAATTCACTCAAGCCTATCAGACAGGTCCATGTTTTGGTGGGCGTTATTTTACTTGGTTTTTTGGCTGGGAAAGGAGACTAGTGGAAGAAAGTCCTTGGTAGATTACTGATTATTGGTCAGAAGCAGGCCCCCAGTACTGCTTGGCAATCATACTTGTTTCCGTAGACCATTCTGTGTTCTATCTTCCCAGATTTGAATATTTAATGCCTTTGCTTTTCTATCAAACCTCCATTATTTTACTTTGCCTTCTTTTCTTTGTATGGATGATGACACCTGTGTTTAGGGCCAATCCCTTCCCCTATATGCTTGATCTTATCCTTTCTTGTCTACTTGATGATACTGCTCCAGCAAATTCCCCTCTCTCCTACATCATCAATTTCCCCTTTAATCAGTCATTCCTGTCTTGCTTATTAACAAGCTCATAATTTCTCCCATCATTCACTCGATGCACATTTCCTCCCAGCTACCACTCATTTCTCTGCTTGCCTACACAGCTAAGCTTCTTGTGGTCTATACTCCCTGTCTTCAATTCTCCTCTCTCATTTCTCTCTCTCTCTCTCTCTTTTTTTTTAAAAGATTTTATTTATTTATTTGACAGAGAGAGACAGCCAGCGACAGAGGGAACACAAGCAGGGGGAGTGGGAGAGGAAGAAGCAGGCTCCCAGCGGAGAAGCCCAATGCTTCTAGAACACCGGGATCACACCCTGAGCTGAAGGCAGACGCCCAATGACTGAGCCACCCAGGCGCCCCTCTCATTTCTCTCTTAAACCCAAGCCAGTTCAGCTTCTGCTCTCACCACTCCACCAAAACCGTTCTCATCAAGGTCATTGGTGGCCTTCACATAACCAAATCCAATGAGTCCCTCCCTCCTTTGAAAGACCTCTTTGCGTGGCTTCCTGCCCCCATTACTCTTGGCGCCTTTCCAGCCTCACTGGCCACTCTCCAGTCTCCTGTGCAGGCTGATCTCTAAATACTGGAGCACCTCAGGGCTTGGGTTTTACCCTTCCTTCTCCACACTCGTTCCCTAGGTGACCTTACAGCTTTAAATTCCAAGTGTGTGCTGCTGCCTCCCAAACCTGTATATCTCCAGCCTGTCTCCCTCCCTTGCAGACTCACATCTTTGACTACTAACTTCGCATCTCCTCTTGGATATCTACTCAGTATCTCAAGTTTAATGGAGCCTAAACTGAACTTGTTCCTGGTCTTTTCCCCCCAAACCAGTGCTTCCCACGGTCTTTGCCTCAAGGGCAAAGCTGTCCTTCCTCCAGTTCAGGCCAACAACCCCGCAGTCACCCTTGTTTCCTCCCTTAAGCTCCATATCCAATCCATCAGAAAGTCCTGTTGGTTCTACCTTAAAATATACTCAGGATCTAGCCAATTCTGACCACTTTACCAACTTTACCTCAAGCCATCCCCTCTCTCACCTGGCTTATTGCAAAAACCCTCTTAATTGGTATCCCTGTTTGCCTACTCTCCCCCCCACAGACTTTTTCAACATAACGGCAGAAAACAGAGTAATCCTTTTATAATGTTAGTCACTGCATCATAACCCCCTTCATTCCCTCGCCCCAAAGGCTGACCACCTCACCTAGAGAGATCAAAGTCCTTATCATGCTCGATGCTCCACAAAGCCATACACTGCCTGGTCACCTGTTACCTTTCTGCCCCTCCTTTTCTATGACAATGTACCTGCCTCACTCTGCTCCAGCCACACTGACTTTTGTGTCCTTCTTTGAACACACCAGGCACATTCCCATCTCAAGACCTGTGCTGTTCCTGTACCTGAGATGTTCTTCTGTCAAACTCACCTTTTCAGGGAGGCCCAAGTATCCCACTGAAAATGGCAGGCTTTCAGGGCACCTGGGTGGCTCAGTTGGTTAAGTGGCCAACTCTTGATTTTGGCTCAGGTCATGATCTCAGGGTCCACGCTGAGCAGGGAGTCTACTTGAGATTCTCTCTCTCCCTCTCCGTCTGCCCCTCCCCAAATAAATAAATAAACAAACAAACAGAGCTTTAAAATGGCAGGCTTTCCTCTTCCCTGATTTATTTTTCTCTATAGGCTTTGTCACCATCTGACGTACTATATATTTTATTTGTTTATTGTCTGTTTTTCTCCTGCTAAAATGAAAGTGTCACAGGGTAGTAATTCCAGGCGGACAGGAATCTATGCTTCTGTTCTTCTGCGAACATCAGACCTTGTCTGTTAGGCCTCAGACACTCTGTGTTCCGGCCATCCTCTACCTCTGTCTGCGCAACCACTGCTATCTTATTGTTGAAGTACTGGTGTTCGGGAGTTCTTCATGAGGTACTGGGCATATCACATTGCCATGAGATAATGAAAGGTTTCAAGTGATATACTGGAAGTCAAGGTCATGAGTGCGTTAACAATGGGTCAAGAGGGATAAGCGACCAAGAGCCGGACTCCTACAGGGTGCCACAAGGACAGGAAGCTAGGGAATCTATCCAATGTGGACAGGCGCCTACTGCACGTTTGGGAGCTAAGCGAGTTTGATATCCCCCCTCTCCCACTAACTTCAAACCCCCAGATGAATATTTTCTAGTTGATGGCATATTTGACAATGTTAAACACATGCTAAACTGAAATGCTTTCCTGAAATTCAGAATGCAGTGCTGAGTGCTTTCTGTATCATTTCTCTCTGGTAACAAAAGACCCTTCATTGAACATGCTGGAATGCAGACTCTTCATTAAATGAGGTATTATCATAGAAGCATTTGTCTCCTAATCAATTCTCAAAAATAGGTCTTGAAATAAAAGCACCGACCTCCTCAAAGAAAGCCTTGTAATTCTCTACTGTGCTGTTTTTCTTTCTGTCCATGAGACACATGGGGTTCCCACTAGTTTGAAAACTTTGAGAACCGCCAATTCCACCCGTGTAGACCTTCTTCTGGCCTAGTATTTGCTGCCTTGCTTACAGGATGCTCTGCTTCTACTTTGACTGTTTCCGGGGGGGTGGGAGGGTGTTCTTTGCAAATGACCAGAGTATTTCGGCAGTTAATCATTCTCTTGGTTCGTGTGGTCTGCTAATGGTTCATCACCGGCCTCCCTCTGCTGACTCAGACAAGGTGACCCCTTTGCTGCTGCTGAGCAGCTCAGAGCTGTTCAAACCATGCCCAGACCTGTGAAGAATCTTAGCCAGACTTGGTCTGAGACCCCTCAGCTTCCAGTCCTGACTCTAAAGCACCTCCCATCATCCTTTACCCCACTGACTCAGATTCCTCCTTGCCACTGTTTTCAAACGGGTGAAGAGCTCAATGGGAGAGAGTGAGGCGAGGAGGAAGGGAAGAATCCCCCACTCTCACGATACTAAGCGCTGAAGGGACAGGCTGGAAATGGAACCTCTGAAAGTTCCGGATGTGGAATGCCTTTCTTTTCCTCTCATGGCACTGCCTCTCTGCCTCCACCGATACTGTGTACACACACACTCATATTCTCTCTCTCCCTCTCTCTCTCTCTCTCTCTCTGCCACCCTACTCCAGGATTTCCAAAAACTGGAGTGAAATTGTGATCAGAACAAATCACTTAGTCTGCTTCATAATGGACTTTCTTGATAACACCAAAAAAGACCATATTTTCAAGATTTTTTTGAAGGATTTTGATAACACCAAAAAAGACCATATTTTCAGGATTTTTTTGAAGGCCAATACAAAAAGTTGAATACAATCAGATTTTGCTTTGGCTCCCTCTAATTAGTTCCTATAGCTGCAGTCCTATTCACATGCAGACAACAGTGCAGACTTTCCCTGCTCACATATCAGGGAGGGAGGAAGGACTAAAATAACAAAAATAAAAATAATCTGGACAAAGGGATCAGAAGAAAAAGGCTAAAAGTGTAAGAGTGAATGGTGAGGTTCGACTTGAATAAACTATAGGTGAATGCTGGGGGAAAATGGTTAAGAAAGAAGTAAAAAGACCCCAAACAAAATTAAATTCAATACTTAATATCTGTTAAATATCCATCATTGAAAAATAGAGGAAAAGCTGAAGAAAGGTAAGAGGTGAGGAAACAATAAGGAGTCCAAGTAGTTAAAACAAAACAAGTTGCATTCATGTCCATGGAGGTCCTTCATTAAGGATATTTATCAATGGTCTGCTTGTTTCTAGTTACACTGAAGTTCTGGTAAAACAGAAAAGGCACATTCGATATGTTGAACCAACTAGTTGGAATGAAAATTGATTCCCAAACCTAAGAAACACAACGGTGTCCTAAGTCTAGGCCATTATTTTAATACAAAATAGAATCAGTGTACTATTTTCAGTGGTGGCCTGTTACAGCACTTGTGACACACGAGAATTTATTAGCAGGGACATCAGACCTAGGTGGACAGAACAACTCTAACAGCAAGGCCTTAGACACTTGAGAGATCTGTGAATATCAAGATGATCGTAATACTCCTAATCCTCTGGTGTTAAAAACAATTTCCACCAGAACTTGATACACAAGTGGATAAATCACATTAAATTAAATCAGTCTGTACTTAGGGAGCTATCTTAATCAGAAAGAGATTTAATGAAAAGCCTTAGTTTAGATGAATACTCTAATTATTACAGGCTAATATTTGCCCACAAAGAAGAATTTGTTTCAGGATTAGTCAGAGACCAGGAGAAGCCAGAGACACCAATTCAATAATGGAATGCCTAATTAAATGATAATGGAATCCTAATTATAATGTATTGTTCTCCCTCCCACATGATTTATTTACCACAATTGCTTTTCACTCGGTTCATTAAGGAAAACTAAATAAAATGCAATTACTAAAAATAAAGGGGGGGGAGAAAAAAGAATTGGTAAATTAAAACTTTTTTAATATGGAGAAATTGAGATGTAACAAAAAGTCTAATGTTGGAAAAATCCTGCCACAGAAGATATGGCTGTATTCAATTAGTGCCTGTCGACACTGTATTTGTGCTCTGTCCTTTGTAAGTCAGTCCCTGCCTCTGTATGCTTACGGTTCTTTTAAGGAGACACACAGCCATTAAATCAAAAGTACTGATATAAAGTCCGGTGATTACAGATCCTATGCTAGCTACCACTACGACAGGAGGTGCAAAGACATGTAAGCAATCATTGCCTTCTGAAAGTTTATAATCTAGTTGGAATATGTGAAAGCATGTGAAAAGTTAAGTAACAACACAGGAAGTAAAGTTAATACAAGAGGGCGAGGGGGGCTCAGTTAAGCCGCTGCCTTTGGCTCAGGTCATGATCTTGGGGTCCTGGGATCAAGCCCCACGTTGGGCTCCCTGCTTTGTGGGGAGTCTGCTTCTGCTTAATACTTGATGTTGTAGAAAAATAAAACTGGGTCCTCACCAACAACAATGGAGGTTTCAAGATGGATAAAAGCTAAATGTAAAAGGTAGTTCCATAATTAGCAGAGAATAGAGGCTGTTTGTATCAAAAATGTAAAATGTAATTATATAATTAACAGAGACCAGAGACTGTATTTCTGATAAGTAGTGAGGAAGGTTTTCTTAAACTTCAAGAGCATAACTTAGAAGGTTAAAAAAAAAATTATGATTTTGATTATATTAGGAATTTCTGTTCAATATGTAATTGGAGAACATAGTTGCAATTTCTTAAACTGAACATGGGATTAATATCTAGAACATAAAAATTAGTACAAATCAGTAAGTCACTACGGTAATCTCAATAGAAAAACAGGAGTTATAAACCTAGAAGAGGAAACCCAGAAATATAATAGGCACATGAAACCCCTCTGTAACCCAACAAAAGCAAATGAAAACAACAGGGTACCCACTTCACACATATTCAACTGGCAAAAAGGAGAAAGCTGGATAATACCAAATGTCTGTAGGAGTGACAGCAGAGAGGCACTCTCATAGGTGGCCAGTGGAAGTTCAGAGGGCAGGAACCCATCAGGTTGGAGAGCAATCTGGAGCTAGCCAAATCAAGGTCTCCCAGTCCTAGGATGCAGCTATTGCACTCCTCGGCATCTATCCTTAAAGAAATTCCCCCATGGGCATCTAAGAGAGCCTTTATGAGATACTCACTGCGGTGCTCTTGTGATGGTGAGAACCGGGGGCTCCCTGGGGGTACGTCTTTAGGATTCTCATAAATGAGATGTCCAAAGGACATGCCAAGGAGAAGGTGGCCAAGCATTAGACACACACATAACAACGTGAATGTATTTTAAAAGGAAAATTCTAAGTGAAGAAGTAAGAAACAGAATGAGATTTAGAAGAGTCCTAAAAATATAGGAACATAACACAAACAGTAAGAAACAAAATGAGATTTAGAAGGGTCCACAAAGTTTTACAGGAGCATTTAGAAGTAAAAGATACAAATTAAATATATCAGAATGACGGCCTATGGAATGAATGAAGAAGAAATGGGAGTAGGGTACGGGGATAAAATGGAATAAATAACAACAAGAGAGAACCTTTGCCCAGGACCAATGATAATATCCTCATAAACTGAGTATGATGTAACTCAATTATCTGAACCTGAGGTCTTCATTAAGTAATACAAGTAATCTTAAATAGTTAATAGATACTAGAAAATACAAATCCGGCCCTTTAAAATAACACCCCCCCATCTTTAAACTAGCTACCCTATCCAATCAAATCATAGCTAGCAAAACATTTTTGAAGCAGAATTTAAAGGTCAATCCTCGCTGCCATGGAATGCTCTAATTTTAATAGACATCACAGGATGCGGAGGAGGAGGGGATGGTTTGTCTTGGCCGGTAAAACCTGTTCTAAACTGGAATACTACAAATTCTGAGAACAAGATTATTTAGATCTCTTTGGTTTTTATATGCATCATTTTATTTTCTGGTTGTGCGTCAAATGAAACCTGTCAACAAAATCTTAAATTTAGGAACAGCTTTGCTGTAACTGCTCAGCTTCTCTTAATCCTCCTATATAAATCTAAAACGGATCTGTACTTGACCTATGTGAATCTGCAAAGGATTTATACCATGAGGATCCATTACCTTGCTTTTCTTTTTTAATTTTTAATTTTGAAATAATTTCAAGCTTGTCAAAAATATTGAGAAATACTAGAAAGACTTCTAGTAAACTTGACCTTATATACCTTCTATATGTTATCATCTTCTACAACTATAATACAATTAAGCAAAATGAGATTAACACTGATACTTTACCAGTAGCTAATCTAGAGGTCAAAGTTTATTCAAATTTTGCCCACTGTTCCACTATTGTTCTTTTTCTGCCTGAGGATCCGACCCAGGAACTAACGTTGGTAGTTTTTTTGTGGAGTATCTCTCAGTTTGGTTTGTCTGATGTTTCCTTGTGACTAAATCGAAGATATGCATTTTGGCACGAATACTTCAGAAGTGATGATGTGTACTTCTCAGTGAATCATGTCAGGATCCATTATCTTTTCAATATAAATCGATACGACTCAGGATGGGCAACATCTACCTCTTACGTACACATCGCCATGGTCTGCGTTAATAATCACAACATTCAGAGACCATGTTTTCCTTCCTTGCAGTCATCTAATCTCTGGGATTTCATGATAATGTATATATTATATTGTCTTCCTTCTCTAAACCCCACAGGTCTTTATGTGGCCTTCTCTTGCAGCCACTTACCATTTTTCTAGTTTATACTAAGTGTTTATTCAAAACCAGAGGTCTTAGATTAGGTGATCTACTCCGTAAGGGCAGGCTGCTCGTTTTGAACATACTCTTCATACATACACCTGTTAGAAAAATGGCTCCTCTGTATTACAAAGACTTAGAAAGAAAAGAAAAGAAAAGAAGAGAAAAGAAAAAGAGAAAAGAAAGAAAAAAAAAAAACATTGAATGCCAAATGGTATGCTCGGTACTTTCCCGTATTATTCAACACTCATAATAACTCTGTGAACTGGGTCTTGAGACTCAGGTTACCTGAGTAATTTGACCAAGGTTACAAAGCCAGTAAGGGACAAGATGATGGTTCTAACCTAGGTCAGTATGATTCTAAAGCCCCGGGATTGGGGTTAAGAGTTTAATATTGGGAGACAGTTGAGAATTTCTCATTGTCAGTTTGGTATACAGAAAATGTGAGAGATTAAGAAAATTTTCAAATAGGCTTAGAGTTGGCTGAATAAAAGGGACTACATTTAGGGGTGCCTGGATGGCTCCGTCAGTTAAGCATCTGCCTTCAGCTCAGGTTCTGATCCTGGGGTCCTGGGATTGAGTCCTGTGTCGGGCTCCCTGCTCAGAGGGGAGTCTGCTTCTCTCTCTCTCTCCCTCTGACCCTCCCCCCTGCTCATGCTCTCACTCAATGTCTCTCTCAAATGAATAAATAGAAAATCTTAAAAAAAAAAAAAAAAAAAAAAAGGACTACATTTAGAAGCCAGGTTTCTTGCCTCCCAGATGTAGTTAGCGTTTTCCACTGCATAAAAGGATTGGAGTGAAGGCCCCAAAATTGTACTTTGTTATTCTCAATAAGCACAGGTTTTAAAATCTGAAAGAATACAATTGGTCTTTACATTATCTTTTAAAAAGTCTCTTAAAATGTTAAGTTTGGCAGCAAAAGCCCTTTAAACAAACTTAAATATCTTAATTTTATTACACTGCAAATATAACTGAAATTCTTTCCATTTCTGAAACCTATTACAAACAAAACATCAATTAATCAACATTTACCCACAGCAGAAAAAACACACTGTTCTAATTGAGAATGTGTCCAATGGAAAAGGACAGGGCTATGGTATGCTTTCTTGCATGTGGTACTGAACTGGCAAAGTTTTCCATTACTCTTCTAGGTATGATTATGAATACCTAATTCAACTTGAAAGAATAACGGGCTCACATGTAAATTTTTAAATGCTTCCTTCTGACCTATAATAAAGTGAGAAATGGTACGGGTCTATCAGATTCCTAGGGTGAACTAGGGTTGGCTTTTATTTTAGTGAATTTACATTGCTTGGAGTAAATTTGTTACTTTACTAAAAGGAGGTTTATTCATATTATCTTTTATATCCAGCCTCACAGAGGGAACTAAAAGTTTATAAGTGAGGAGGGTGACCATATAAATGAATAATCTCTTGTGGTTTATTTATCTCGGTCTATAGTTTTATCTTTATGGTGCTACTACCATCCATCATTCTCATGAAACTCTATCAGTGACTCTTGGGCCAACATTTCCTTTTCTCTCTGCAGACCTAGCAACAGAACTATTTTCTTGTAGTTAGGTTTAGTCACAGTATGGCTCAGGTATAGTCACAGTATGACTTCAGGTCTTTCTGACTTAACTCACTCCAAGACCCTCCCAAACGTAGCCTCCATCCTTCTTAGCCACAGGTGTGTAAGTACAAAACTATTGCCCACAGTGAGAAAGTCAAAGTAGGGCAAACCAACTGAATAGCAGAAGTACATTCAATAAGACTCCCTCAGAAACACTAGCTCGCACATTTAAAATGAAGGCTAGGGGCGCCTGGGTGGCGCGGTTGTTAAGCGTCTGCCTTCGGCTGAGGGCATGATCCCGGCGTTCCGGGATCAAGCCCCACATCGAGCCCCACATCGGGCTCCTCCGCTGGGAGCCTGCTTCTTCCTCTCCCACTCCCCCTGCTTGTGTTCTCTCTCACTGGCTGTCTGTCTCTGTCAAATAAATAAATAAATAAATAAATAAATAAATAAATAAATAAATAAATCTTTAAAAAAAAGATGAAGGCTAAACTTAGACTCTGGTGTTATCTGTCAGTCTAGAAAAACAGTTCAGTCACTGTAAGGCTATTTGCCTCATATACTGCTGTGGATACAGCTTTCAGAGTGTGTGTGTGTGTGTGTGTGTGTGTGTGTGCGCGCGCGCGCGCGTGTGTGTGTGTGTGTCAGGGGGGATCCTGCCCTAAGTTGTAAGGTCTAAGTTCATTTCAAAGTCAAACTAAGCTGTCCCTGTTCTAGGGTGGGGAGGAGCTAAGAAAACATCATTCCTGATCCTATTAGTGTTTAGAATGGCTTAAAAGTAGCCCTTCAACAGATGAATGGATAAAGAAGATGTGGTCCGTATATACAATGGAACATTACTCAGCCATCAGAAAGGATGAATACCCACAATTTGCACCAACATGGATGGAACTGGAGGGGATTATGCTAGGTGAAAGTTAAGCAGAGAGTTTCACTCTATTATCATAGAGTTTCACTCAAATGTGAAACATAAGGAATAGCTCGGAGGACCACAGGGGAAGGAAGGGAAAACTGAATGGGAAGAAATCAGAGAGGGAGACAAACCATGATAGATTCTGGACTCCAGGAACCAAACTGAGGGTTACTTCTAGAAGGGAGGGGTGGGTGAGGAGGTGGCATAACCAGGTGATGGGTATTAAGGAGGGAACGTGTCGTGATGAGCACTAGGTGTTGTTAGCAACTAATGAATCATTGAACATTACATCAAAAACTAATGTACTATATGCTGGCTAATTGAACATAATACAAATAATTTTAAAAATGCCAACTTGCCAAATGAAAGTAAAAAACTGAAAAAATAAAATCTTAAAAAAAAAAAAAAACAGCCCTACAATCAGCTCTCGACCCCTATAAATACATCTCAGTGGGAATTAACATAAGAGACTTCCAAAAATTGTCACAGATCATAGGAATTCATTACTGAATCATATGGAAGGAAGCAGGAAGCTTTTAATCTCATAGTTGTTGTTTTTTTTTTAACTCAGCAACTCAGTCAGGAATTTTACTAAACTGTATAGGTTCCTCAAGAGTAATGTCTGAATGTTATAATACCTTTAGATGTCATCTATCACTTAGTTCAATGCTATCTCATTATAGACTTTCAATAAATATTTGTTGAATGAGTGGATAATTGTTATAATTGGCTTAATAAAACTGTCTCAGCCTTAACTTCATTTTCATTGAAGTATCAATGAGAGAAGTTAAATTATATCTTAATATAATGGCTTTAAATTCATGACTTGTATGTCCCAGTCATCTGGGAAAATCACTGATAATGATGTCAGATGGACCAGGAAATTGGGTATACTCACTTTTCTTATTGCATCTGAATTATAAACCCAATTGTATTTGATCCTCAGTCATATACCTGAGAAAAGAGTTGCATGAGCCACTCATCCAAGCAACATAAGAGTGGAATGTCACTTGCTGAACTCCTATTTTAGAAAGTAACTAGGGGAGATCTGTTTATAGCCAGTAAGTAACCAGTAGCTGTGGACTGAAGCTCTGGGCCACCCTTCATCTTATGATGCTTGACAACGGTGTAATTTCAGGACCCTCTGGGAATTTTGTCCATTTTAATTAAAACTTCAAATGATTTGGAAACTCTTAATTAAATTAAATCCCTATCCTCCATGCCTAATAACAAGCACGATAAATCTCTGCATGGTGGCCGTGGCGGAAGTTGAGGGTACCTGACTGAGGTCTAACTATAATTTCACTGGGTCATTATTAATGGAATAGATGCTCATGGGTATGCTGGGGCTGAGAAGAACTTAATTTTATTCAACTGGCCTTCAACAAGACAAATTTTTGGCATTCATCAAAACGAACAGATGAACCAGTCTTTGCTTCTCTACATTAAATCTTTGTGGGCCACCTCCTAGAACATTTCTAGCTTGAGAGGATATAAGAATGGTGGTACTGCTGGAGAGAAATGAAGAAGATGGGAAGAAAGTGAGGAGTTTGGCATCAGACATATCTGAGGTGATAGCGAATATCTAGATAAAATTATCCAATCCACTTACTGGAGACCCAGAGAAGTCAGACCCAGGAGACCAGTTAGCCAGAAGCATAAACTTGGAAATCGTTAGCAAACAGATAATGGTGGTAGTCACAAGCATGGAGGTATATTCTAAGGGACAGACTATAATGAGAGAAGAGCCAAAGTAGACATAACTTTGGTGGATGGTTTTTCCACTGGAGACCAGAAAAGGAAAGGAAAACTGCAAAAGAGGCCTAAAAGGATAAAGCCCTTACGAGGAAAATCAGCAAGATGTAAAGGTACTGGCAAGTAGGTGAAAGAAAGTCCAACATTCCCTCGGGGTCTGGGCTGTAACTGGTTTAGGGGCACTGACTGGGAGATCCTTAGTTTGTGTCAGGGCAGCAGTGGATTCTAGGTTTTCTTTCTTTTTGTTTTCCCCTCAAGATTTTTTAAAAATTTATTCGTTTGAGAGAGAGAGAGAGCGAGCGCACAAGTAGGAGGGAGGGGCAGGAGGAGAGGGAGAAGCACACACCCTGCTGAGTGGGGGAGCCTGATGCGGGTCTGGATCCCAAGACCCCAGGATCATGACCCGAGCTGAAGGCAGATGCGCAACTGACTGAGACACCCAGGCGCCCCTAGGTTATCTCTTGTGATTAATCTCCTTTGGTGGGAAATCAAGTCAGAATTCAAGATTCTGACCAAATGTGAACTTGGTATTTAAATTGGCACTTTCAAAACAAAAAATAATTTAGAGGACTTCACATGACATAAAAGATTTTGTTCATCAATTTCTGGAACTATCGAGATTCGTTCTGATCATTCACTAAAACTGCTCTTGCACCTTTCTTTCTGTAAAGGTGGAGCTCTGGGAGCCTGGGTGGCACAGCCGGTAAACCAACTGAGTCTGGTTTTGGCTCAGGTTGTGAACTCGGGTCGGGCTCTGTGCTCAGTGCCAAGTCCTCTTGGGACCCTCTCTCCCTCTCCGCTCCTCCCCGCCAAAATAAATAAATAAACCTTTAAAAAAAAAAAAAAAAGGTGGAGCTTCAGAACTATAGAGAAAAAGGGGATGTATATTTCACTCATAAAAGTAGGAATTATGTCACTGATAAAGAAAACAGCTTTCAGAATTATTTTAAAATAAATTTTGCTTAGGCTGAAATTGCCTTAAATATCTAAATATTGTAGATATTTGAACACTTTTTAAAAGCCAAAGCAATTCCTAAGAATAGCAATACACTGAGAAATCTGGAGAAATAAATACACTAAAACGCAACATGTAAATTGGTCTACTTTAGAATAAATCTGCATATAGAGTCCTGCAGTGGTACATTTTACAAAGGGAATTAAAGCCATGAAATTAACATTTTAATGAGGCAGACAGACTATTGACGTCAAGACTACTCACTGATTGCAGCTTCCAGGTGGCCTAATGAGATGAAAATGAAGTTTATACCTTCCGCTAGTCTAGGCTAGGGCTGTTTGGAGATTATGATTGAATTTAAATAAGAAAATACTGCTGTGTGCAAACATGTTTAGGCTAGCAAGTAGTCTCTGCAAACCTTGGCACCATAAATGCTTAACTTAAAATACTTAAGAACACACACACACACACACACACACACACACACAACTTTTCTAAGAACTGTCCTAAAATCCATGGGAAGTGACTATACTTTGGAAAACATTAAAACAGCTTTATCAGAATAATTCCTCTGAATTGTGTTACAGGGCCATGAAATGCAAGAATTAAAAGGGAGCTGAGCGGTCATCTAATGCAACCTCCCACCTCTGTATGAACATTTCAAGCACAGAGACACCCCGAGGCAGGCTTTTTCATTGCAGGCAGCTCTAATTTGTAGAAATGCTCTCATTATGCGGGGAAATTTGAGGCTGAAACTGATGCCCCGGGACTCCCACTCTTTAGTTTTAGTTTTGTCCTAAAAAAAAAAACAACAGTTGTGATACTGTTAGATTTCGTGCATAATAATCCTTCGAATATTTAAAGTGGGTCAGCCAATTCCACCTGTGTTTGTGTAGCCTGTAGGCTAGAAAGAAAAGTTTTCCCCATTTTTAAATGGCTGAAAAAAAACCCAATATATTTTATGGCACATGAAAGCTATATGAAATTCAAATTACAGGATCCATAAATAAAAGTTTTACTGAAACACAGACCCACTTCTTCATTTGCACTGCAACAGCAGAGTTAAGTAGTTGCAAAAGTAACCATAAGGCCTGCACAGCCTAGAATATTTACTATCTGGCCTTCTATGGAAAAGCTTGCCAAATCTTCTCTTAGTCTTCTCTAAGCTAAGAAGTCACAGTTATAAAAAAAAAAAAAAAACATAGGAAAGATTTCCAGACTACCGGATCTATTCCAGTCTGTCCTTGTCCCCTCC
The DNA here is from genome assembly GCF_024610735.1 of Ursus americanus. NCBI lineage: Eukaryota > Metazoa > Chordata > Mammalia > Carnivora > Ursidae > Ursus > Ursus americanus. The sequence goes on from NC_142133.1 coordinate 62,334,836, forward strand.
AGGTTGCTGAGGCACGGGAAGAAGGAGCTGAAGGGTCACATTGTCTTAGTGCTCTGTCTATGCCAGAGCTAGTCATATGGCCCTGACCAGCTGGAAGGGTGCTTAGACACATATATGCTTCCTTTTCCCCAAGAGGAGAGAAGAACCGCATTGATGAGTATTAGGAATGTTTGCTGTGGCTTATAATCAACACAAGAAGCAATCACTTGCCTGATGCCTCTAATCTGTAATGTCACTCTCCAAAGATAAGCATTTCCAACATTTTAAGCTTTTTTCCCTCAGGTTTACCTCCATATGGCTAAATGCCTACAATGACATTTAATTTTTTTTTTCAGTCTTCCTGTTGTCAACTTCTTACTACGAAAAATAGGGATTTTGCTCTCACAGTATTTTCTCCCCATACCTCTCTCCATGGCCCCAATAGAGTTAATCATAATTCTTGGTGAGGTTAGTATTTAGTCTTCACATTATATAATGAGACACAGAGTCACTGTAGTTGTTAGCGACTATTAAATTTCTTTCTTGCACTACTAATCGTTTTCCCTGGAGTTAAGAATGTCCTCATTTTTCTCTTTACTTACTTTTCTAGAAACCTGCCACTAGTTCATCCCCCAAATCAGCTAGAAGCACAAATCTCTCTCCACTACATTCATACACATCAGTCGAGCAGTTTCATCTTCCTGGAGACGTTCTTCCTGGTACCCTCCACGTGGACCCTGCTCTGATCAGTAGTCCCCAAGGCCTTTTGCACAGCCTTCATCCTGGAGACCCCCTTCCTGTGCTATTTGCCTCGATTCCTGAACCCACTATCTTCATCTTTTTTACTTTATTTCTTTATTTTGTTAGAATACCTCCTTCAGTAGCCCCCTAAGAAAGGTGCATGAAAGGTTAATTTTGAGATCTTGAATATTTAAAAATGATCATTCTGTTTTCACATTTGATTGAGAATTCTGATATATCAGAATTCTTCATTGGAAACCATTTTCCTTCAATAAAAAATTGAAGGACTTCCTCCACGTTTTCCACCAGTATTCCTTTGGACAATGTGATGCCATTCTAATTTTTGATCTTTGAATGTTATCTCTCCTCTTTGGAAGCTTACAGGATCTTTGTTTGGTGCAGGTGTTCTGAAATGTAATATTATGATTGTTTTGTGGTAGGTTTTTCTCTTTTCATTGTATTCTGTACTCACTGGGCTTTCTCCATCTAGATAGTCACGTTTAAAAAAAAAATCTGGGATCATTTCTTGAATAATTTCTTTGATAATTCCCTGTGGCAAAGACGACAACATTCAGGAAGCAGTTTTTGGAGTGATTACTCTGTGCCAGGTACTATTTCTTACATACTTTATTCAAAATTTTCCATGATATATTAATGTGGAAGCTTCTTAAATATATTTTTATTTTACTAAATCAGCACAGTAAATGTTAAATAAATCACCAGGGTCACATGGCTAGGAAGATACGAAATTGCAATTCTCGCCCAATTTTTCCCTTACTTAAATGCTCTCAATTATTATGTTGACCATCTCTGAAAGAAAGATAGACAGTCTCTATTTCTAGAGACCTCATCTTTCTCTAAATTTACGTGTGATCAATCTAAAGACAAGATAGGAAACCAGGGCTGACCTTATGCTGAGTGAGTATGGCTGGAAGAGCACCACTCAAGGATCAACAGGCTGTTTAAGCCTCCCGAGTAGATGGCCATGTTGCTTAAACTTGCACCACTCTTTTATTTCAGAGTATTAAAATAAAAAGCTCCCTGTTATTGAAAGTGAATAATACATAGGAACAAAAAGACAGGCTTTTAGAGGAAATAGCTGATAAGATGAACTGGTCTGAAAAAACTTTTAGAGAGACAGAACTGATGGGGCGCCTGGGTGGCACAGCGGTTAAGCGTCTGCCTTCGGCTCAGGGCGTGATCCCGGCGTTATGGGATCGAGCCCCACATCAGGCTTCTCCACTAGGAGCCTGCTTCTTCCTCTCCCACTCCCCCTGCTTGTGTTCCCTCTCTCGCTGGCTGTCTCTCTCTGTTAAATAAATAAAATCTTAAAAAAAAAAAAAAGAACTGATGCTTTTGTCCAAGTCCAGTGGACAGAACAATCCATAGTGCATGTGTGTCCAGGTAGAAGCCTCAGATGGCCAAGGAACAGCAGGATCTCAGTCAAGGATGTGGAGTACTGAAAGGATAGGCAATGCCCTCTGAAACAAATCTCAGCTCCTTAACCACTTTACCAAAGGCTGGCTTTATGAAATAACTTCTCAAGGCTCTCTTTAACTGTCGGAGTTGAAATACTTCAGACCTGGCTGCCTGCAGGAGGAATGAAGTATACACTCTTTTGAGGGGAACTTTCCAAGTTGTTGGTAAAGTACAGTTAAGAACTATAGTACCAGAAAAGTGTTTGGGATCTTAAAAGCTCAGCAATTGCTCTGCTGTACTGTTAAAACAGCTGCAAGAATAATCTCTCTCGAGCATACTTACCAGCCCAGTAGTTCCTGGTCAAAGCCCTACAGGCCATCCACTGCCTGTTGATGAACTCTAACTACCATAGCCTAGCACTGGAAATCCTTTTGAGAAAGAAGCTTGGTGGGTGACAACCAACCAGTCCCCTTGACCTGAAAAGAGGGGTCTGCCAGGTACCTCCTGTCCCCATCACTTCTAGTCACCCTAACAGCCCACTGCTGGCATAGGCCCAAACTTGTCTTGTTCTCAACTTCACGCTATTCCTTTCTTCTGCATTAAAAAAAATTTGTATAGTTAAACAATCACTTTATATTTATATACCAATTGATTTATACTGTTTACAAAGCACTTACATGCAACATTTATATCACTTTGTTGGTATGTCTCTCTGGCACTGCATTAAAAAAAAAAAAAACAAGCCAAATAACGTAAATGCTTTCCATTAAAATGTATTATTTTCTGCATCTGCTAACTTTGGGATAGGAAGCTTGCACCACTGACCATGATAAATGCGTCTGTGCTAAACTAGACCTATTCATGTGAAAACTGAAAGTATTTGCCCGTGGGAAGTTAACTGTCCCACATGGGATTAAACCCACAATCTTGGTCATATCAGTCTTTAACCCAAAGAAATAATTTACTGAAGTGAAGTTAGTGTTCTGCTTTGGTTGTTTTACCACTTTGACGATCATCTTCACTCACAGAGCAACTTAAGTGTTGAAAAGTTGCCCAGAAATAACACAAGAGTTCTTGGCACATAGTAAAAATATTTGAGAAGTGATAGCAAACCATATTCAAATTCAGAATCCCAAAATTCAGGCTCTCTTCTGGAAAACTATGCAGACCTATTATTTGAAACTTTTGGTAAAAATACCACCTTGATATAAATAAATGAGCCTTTCTAACATACTATTTTTAAATGTTCCTCTTAAGGTCAGCAAAAGCTCAAAGTAGCTGGGTCCTCATGGATGCTGGTTAAGAATGAAATGGGGTAGATGGCATTAGAATGGCATTACCAACCAGGGCAAATGTTCTGGGTGGGAAAGGGCACAGTGTGTTCAGGACACACAGAGAATCCAAGCTGAGCAGAATGGGGAGATAGAGTGGAGGCAACTTTGTGGCTCACGTTAGTCCTGGCACACAATTACTCCATATATTAGTGATTTGAAGGAATGACTAAAGCTTGAGAGAAGAAAACTTCTGGGTCTACTACAAAAAACCAGAAAGGAGATAGGCCTGAGAGAAAGATAAGGAATGGGAAAGCTGACAAGAAGGGGAAAGGTCAGAGGGCTGTTGTACACCAGTAATAAAGTATTACACAGAACAGTATCTAGAAAGAAAACAGGTAAAAGATGGGAGAAATTCTGGGATAACAAATGGGTGTATTCCAGACAACACAATGAAAACGGATTCTCTGTTAAGTTTCAGCGAATAAAAGAAACATCATAAACTTCTTATTTTCAAAAAAGGCAATGATGAAAATTGAAGGAACATAAAGGACAAAAGATCAAAGGCAAACCAATAAAATCTATAGGCAATCATTTCTGATTACTAGCGCAATCAAGGTGATAGCCTTTAGGTTCATGACTTATGGAGGAAATAAAGATTATATAATGCTTATTTTATGCTTGATTAAAATATCTGAGGATTGGGGCGCCTGGGTGGCACAGTGGTTAAGCGTCTGCCTTTGGCTCAGGGCGAGATCCCAGCGTTGTGGGATCGAGCCCCATATCAGGCTCCTCCGCTATGAGCCTGCTTCTTCCTCTCCCACTCCCCCTGCTTGTGTTCCCTCTCTCGCTGGCTGTCTCTATCTCTGTCAAATAAATAAATAATATCTTTAAAAAAAATAAATAAAAAATAAAATATCTGAGGATTAAATAACAAGATACCTACATGGTATAAACTTTGTAGACAAATTTAAAAATATCCAATAAAATTTGCTTCATTGCTTTTTTTCCTAGGGAAGCATTAATTATATACTGTTTTATTTCAATTAAAATAAAATTCCTGAGACAAGAGTAGAAAGAAAAGGAAAGATCACAATTTTATACACTATGCTGAGAAATAAGAGACCTTCCCACATGATGGTTAATCCAGGAGAAGTAACTGGCCATGTTGGTCGGAACTCTGGCTCTGAAAATGTGTGCATTCACCCACAACACACACACACACACACATGATTAAAGGAAATTAATAAATAAGGCTAAATGAAACAGCAATACAGCCTGATGCAAATCAAGAAAAAAAGTAAGCCAAAAAAAGGAAATCATAAAAGAGCATAAAAGAGGGATTACACTCGGGGCGCCTGGGTGGTGTAGTCATTAAGCGTCTGCCTTCAGCTCAGGGCGTGATCCCGGCGTTCTGGGATTGAGCCCCACATCAGGCTCCTTGGCTAGGAGCCTGCTTCTTCCTCTCCCACTCCCCCTGCTTGTGTTCCCTCTCTCGCTGGCTGTCTCTCTCTGTCAAATAAATATATAAAATCTTTTAAAAAAAATAAAAATTTAAAAAATTTAAAAAAAAAAAGAGGGATTACACTCAACTAACGAAGTGTCGAACAGATTGTCTAACAGGTACATGATGAAGTAGAGTAGGATGTTTGGGGCAGAATCTTGATGGTGCTGTGAGGATGTTCACTGTAAACTTTTCTGCAACTTTGCATACTTAAAATCTGTCATAATAAAATGTTGGACCAAAACCAACTAGGTGAATCTGCAGGACTTTTGAATACAGAGGAGAAAAACGTGTGTTCTGGCAAGAACAAGTTTATGAAAGTTTTGATTATTTTCCCTTAATGTTCATTAGAATAACATACATACATAGATTAAAATATCAAATAGCACAATAAGGCTTATAATGAAAAACAGCAGGCCTCTACTATATCCCTGAGTTCCAAGTCCTAGAGACACTAGTGTGAAACTATAAAAACTTTATCAAAATAGAAAACCTGTATTACATTTCTCATGTGAGTTGTTCTGAAAATGAGTATGGCGAATAAAATGAATTGGAGAGTCACAGAATTATAAAAATTTTAGAATTAAAATTTTACACATTCTGATGAAACTCACAGGAAGTTGTCTTCTAAATGTAACTGGAGGGAGTGAAAAATCACAGTGAAACACAGGGAGCCTAGTATGGCAGGAGTTTCTTAGTAGGGCTTATTCCTTAGGCAAGAGAAAGAAGAAAGCTCAGCTGATTAAGAAGCCACACAATGACATCAATATTGAGACCTGAACATTTTTATCATTGCCCAACCCACTGATTAAAAGCCCAGCCTGAGTGAAATACTACATGAGAGGAATGGATTGGTATATTTCCTTGAAACTAGTTTCAGGCAAAGTTTTCCACTATCTAACTAGATAGATGCCAGGATCAATCCCAGGTAAAATATAAGATCAATATGCCATCTTTGCCAGACTTAAAAAAAAATTCATATGGAGTTTGCAGACTTAATACTAAGATTTAAGTAGTATGCCTAAATTCTTGATTAGCTAGTCAGGTCACTCTTTTTAAAAAGTGATGTTAAATTCTAAAACATTCATTCTGCCAATAATTAAAATGAACAATTTTACAAGCACAGAAGAAGTATTTTCTTGAATGTGACTAATTCACTGAAGTTTCAGTATAATATTCTCTTGATAGTTTTTAAGCTAAAGACTACTGCATTTTGCCTTAAGTAATTTAAAACAATTGGAAATAGCAATGGATTTCTCGGCTATTGACTTGTAAGAGCTGAAAGAGTTCAAGAAGATGGCAAAGCAGATGGGCAGGCAGGGGGACTAATATGCAGTTAAAGATCATCAGCGGAAGCCTAGGAGATCCAAAATAGATTCCAGCAGATTTTTTTTTTTAATCTAGTCCAACTCTGCCATATAAAAACACACATCATTTTAGTATAAATGTGAAATAACCTTAGTTTTCAAATAACAAATATAGCTGACCAGGAAGAACTTCCTAGAGACTTAGAACATTACCCTAAAATATTTTGGTAATACAGAATCATAGAAAGGGCAACATTAAAACAAAAATCGGTAGTAAATGTAATTCTTTTTGCTTAAAGGAATCATAGGTCTAGCTCATTATCTAGTTGCATCTCCCAGAAAGTGGACTTTCAAGTGCTGAGAATGATTTTTGAATAACAGCAGTTTTATGATATAGATCTACTAAAATCCTTATAGATAAAGCATTCATTGGTGGTTAATTTTATCATAAATACTGAATATTGGTTTTGAAGGGATATATAGACTTTATTATCCATATACCAGAATATTCTGATCTACTGGACTTGATTTTAAATTATAAAAGTCCTTCAACTAAGCATTCATGCTATAGCCACTCAACACTGAGGGTAGGGAGTTCAAAAGCTCTTTAATGCAGATTAACTGGGAAGAGAAGGAACTATTTTCCAGTTCAGACTTCTTCAAAAATGGCATTTTTGTTGCTTCAAGTGTATTTTGCTAAAGGAAACTGCTAATATCAGGATGGCAAATAATAGTTCCTATTGGATGTACTTTAAATAAAAGAGGCAACTCTTTTATTATCATTTGTAATCAATGTAGTAACTAATATAATCAAATGAGTGCTATTAAAATGTATGAAATGGATTAAACAATCATCCAACAGTTTTATTCACACTGTTCTCTGCTTGGCAACCTCTTCCATCATACATGAGACAATTTCAGACCTGTTCTATAAACAACATAATTCATTCTGAATTAAGAAAGTCACATTAATAGGGCTTCATAATACATGAATACAACTATTAAGCTAGGGAAGAAAAATGTTTTCTTATCACTTAACTTCATTATTTAATATTCCTTTCTACTAATGAGTTTTGGTTCTTTTTTTTTTTTTTTTTTTTGATGTTCCATCACTTCTTTTCAAGGTGCATGGTGGAATATGGGGAAGGGATTGGAGAGGGAAGAAGAGTAGACAGTATCCATTTGTCCACATTTATGGAGTGCTTAGTAGGTGCTAAGTGCTGTGCTAGGAGCTGGGATCACCAAGATAAATGATAACTCTCATAATGTTAACAGTCTAGTAAAAGAGATAGGCAAGGAAATAAATTACTATCCTACTGATGTAAGAATGTATAAGCTACAGAGACATTCAAAGAAAGGAATGAGTAACTATGGTGGAGGGGGTAAGGCAGGGAAATTTCTAGGAAAAGCAACAGCCAAGCCCCATTTAAATTCAAGGTGTGTAGATATTCACCTCTAAACTAGAAGGAGGCAAAGAGAAAGAAAGTAAAGTATTATTAATTGTTCACATGTTTGTTTCCCTTAATAGTCTGCGGGCTTTAAGCTATTAGGGAAGTTACAGCAGGTGTTTAATAAAACTTTTGTAGGATTATTTCCTCTATCAGTTATCCTAACATTCCAAGTAGAACACATGAATTATAAAACATTTGTTTTCAACATTTGTAGACAATGATAACCTAAATTTAAAAACTGAAGAAATATATTATTTAACTTAATGCAATAAAAATAGTTCCAGAAGGACTTCCATTTGTTGACCTTAGAGGATGCAACACAAATACTCTATTTCTTAAATTCAATGCTAAACTCAAAGTTCAGCAGTTGAAATCTGTACTCAAACAGATAAATAGTAATGATTATGATGATGTATTTATGGAAGACCAAGCATGGTCCAAGTACTGAGCAAAGCTTTTTACACAGATTGTCATTTATTCCTGACAATAAGCCCAAGAGGCAGGTATCCTTATTTTACAGATGTGATGTGGAAAGTTTAGCCAATTGATCATCACACTCTAGTTTGGAAAATAACATGTTTTTCTCCTGTGGTTGTAATCAATACATTTCAGTTACATAAACTGTTTTTACAATGCCCTAAACTCTGACAGTAGCATGCTTTCATGTGCTGACTGACAAATGCAAAAAGTAAACTGCATATCAGCTATCCAGTGTTACCTCTAAGTTAAAGGACTGAAAAGAGGGGAAATTTTTAGCACATTAAACTTGTCAGATCACAGCATGCTTTGATGTTACAAATCATACAGTGTATTCCATTAGTGATATCTAGACAAGTAATGGGTGGCATATTAATTAGCCTTGGCTAGGCATATCCTTGCTGGTTTATTAGTACTATTTTTTCTTGTTTTAGTATGTTATCTGGCATCTTTGAATCGTGTTTTATTTGTGTAAAAATAAATCGACCTGGCCCTTTTGCATGCTTGAGTATCTGAGTTTTCTATGTATATTTATTTCCATGTCACTACCTGCTGCTATATAATTAGTTCCTGGAACTCTTACTGAATTTCAAACAGTAAAACCCAAGATGATCTGTTTTAATGTCAAGTTTCCGTTGCAAAGAAAATTTGTAATTTGCCTATTAATTTCCCTCCTCTGTGTAGGAGTCATGCCTTATCACTCCCAGAATATAAATGAGGCCCACATTCACATAACAGTAGGTAAAAAACAGGTTTATTGGATCTTGGTAGGGCAAATCAAATCTCTCATTCTTTCTAATGCATTCTTCACATCCTTTTAGAGACCACGTGATTTCCTTGCCACCTATAAAATTGTTTCATCTAAAGAATAAGCAACTATCTTTTTTACTATTTAAAAACCAATCTCTCAAAAGCCCTCATTATAGCACTATAAGGTCAATAATTGAAGTTTAAAGAGCTAGCAAAAAGCTATTTTTAAGTGATATTTTAAGCCACATCTTCACCTCCAAAAGTTCTAGAATCTCCAGCAGTTTATTTGGATGGAGGCCTTTCCTATGCAGAAGGATCCAGAATTCTTATAGACAGAGCAGGTTCCAAAAATCTTCTCTAAAGTCTAAGAGTAGAACAATTATATAAGTGAAATCAAATGCACCAGAAGGACAGCACTGAAGGCAGATGTCTTTGAACCCTCGCTCATGAGGAAACATAATTATCACCTCTCTTTCAAAGCAAACAACTCAATAAAATAAAATTGAAAATGCCATACAGAAGGCAGAAAACTTAGTCTGAATTGCCTCTTGGATGCTGAGTTTTATTACAGGGGACCCTTTTCAAATGCTGAATGAACAGAAAGAAAGAATCCTGGCCCTACTAAATATTTGCCAAAGATAACAAAAGGGACATAAAAGTTTGGAAGAGCAGCAGCAGACCCAAAGGGAACTACAAAATTACTGGGTGAAAGTTCATCCCTCATACTGGATGCTTTAATAAGCTTGCAATTAAAAAAAAAAAAAGACCCACAAACATATGTGTATATTTATGTATCTATCTAAAAGAGCTTTTTGTTTATAGGTGTACCTATGTATGTGTACACAGCTGTGTTTTGTTTTATTGCTTTGTGGGGGTTTTTTTGCAGTGTTAATATACAAATTCGATTTGCTCTAATACTAGCTTAAAGAAGAGACATCAGTCCTATAATTTAGGAATTAGGTGAACAGGAAAAATATTCTTAATTCAGTTATAGGTTAAATTTAAGTCTTTAGAAGATGGTAATACACTGTGGCTTTTCTCTACTTTTTCTCCTTCACATGGTAGCCCTCAGTTACGCTTCAAGCTTAGGATAAACACACATTCCAACTATCACCCTTTCCTCAGTTTGTCCAATTAAAAATAAATGAAAATAAGGTCAGCATCCAGCTGTGCTGCAGAGTACTCTAACACTGTATCCTGGAAGAACTACTGTAATTGGGTTGCAAACACTGATTATAAACCCCAGAGAGATGATAACATTGTGTTCTCAGTAAAACTAAATGTGGAACATTTCAATGGAAGACATTACATAATATTTAAAAGGGTTCTGAAGCCCACTGTCATGAAAGAGCTATGGCAGTAGGAAGTCCCAAGTGAACCTGAGATTTAATATCTGATGGACTAGAAAGCAGGCCAATTTGCTAAAGGATCAATTTTCCAAATAACCAATTTGCAGAATTTACAAAATGTACTGTTTACCAAAATATTGTTTATCAAGTTTGTAGTAATTCATACTGGAAAGGAAAGATATATTTGACTATATTTCTTTGGGTGTTTCACTAATTTGCTACAGCTGGACAAAATAGGGGTTGGGGAACTAAAATGTTAGGGGAGAGTCTGAAGCCTCAGAACCCTGGAGTTGTCAGGCTCCCAAGAGTTCTAGCAAAGTCTCCAGTAGGACCTTCCCTCCACTCCCCTGCCCCTTGCACCTCCATTTATGTGCATGGCACTGCCAAGAGGACTCTGCAGAAGACGTCTGGGGCCCAGTCTCAGGAGCAGAAACTGCTAGAAAGAAGGCAGAAAAGGAGGGCAAGGTGGTCTGAGTCCTAGGGGGAGAGAAGGATTTGGTCTGAGTCCTAGGGGGAGAGAAGATGCTGACTAAAAGCTGAGGGAACTCTTTCCAGGAGGGCCTTCGGTCAGATCTGAGAGAGTACAAGGCCACACGGCCCTTGCCGAGCAGTCAGGTTGGGGAGCTCTGGGCACAGAAGACATATCCGTGGCCCTTGTCGGCCATGAAATGACCTGGTCAAGCAACTTCCTTGAGTGGACTGCAGAAAAGACTTCCACCAGGAGGTCAGACCCAGGAGAAATATTTGAAATTATTGCTGAGAAAACACCTGAAGAGAAACGCCAAGGTTTGGCAGCTGGGCTGGTGGGGCTCCAGGACAGGACTTTGTTGGTATTTATTAATAGGCTCTCATCTGCATCTTTAGGCTAAAAAGACTGACACATTTAGAAGGACTGCGATGCCATAAAGACTGGCCCGTTATCTTTTAAGCACTGCTCTTGGGTAAAAATCAAACTGCTCCATTTCTAATAGAGTCAAACGTTTGTCTAAAGGGAGAGAGCTGTTTAAAAAAAAAAAAGTTTACCATAAATAACGCAGTTCTTCATACTATAGATATTCTTAGGAAGAAAGGAAATTCTAAACTATTCGAGTTTTGCTGAACTCTTTTATCACAGTTTCTATTTTCTCTTATATTACTTTGTCATAATACCTCTTTGAAAAATTAAATTAGATAATAAACTTATTTTTATAGATATAAAAACCTTCTAATATCACAAGAGGACTTTTCAGACCTCAGAACTTCAAGATAACTTAATACATCAAAGTCTCTATCTTCAGATCTTAGAATTTTTAAATTCAGTACAGTTACTATTTTAAGTTTCTCTAGTGTGTTTTCTATTTCTGAGAAATTTTATAACAAATACAGTTACTAAAAATAATCTCTTTGAAATTACAGTAACCGCAATGAGAGGGATGTTGCATTCTGTAGTCTCAACTTTTTTTTTTTAAAAGGCACTGCCATGTTTAAATAACCACAAACTGACTAGAAGTTCTATAAACAAAGAGAACTGAATATTCCTAAAATCCGAGAAATCCTCAAATCTTAGAATTGGAAGAGATCTCAGAAGTCTTGTAGTTCTAGCTATGAATCGAGGATAAGAATAAAGGCATTAAGTGAAGGGGGATCTTAATGAGAACAGCTACGGGGGCAGTAACTTACAGACAGTTGTAATATAACAAACTGTGGTCAGAAAATGAAGTCTTTTTTTTTTAATTTTTAATTTAAATTCAATTTAGTTAACATATGGTATATTATTAGTTTCAGGGGTAGAATTTAGAGATTCATCATCAGTTGCATATAACACCCAGTGCTCATTCCATCAAGTGCCCCCTTAATGTCCACCACTCAGTTACCCTAGCCCCCAACGTCCTTCCCCCGCCCCCAGCAACCTTCAGTTGGTTTCCTAAAGTTCAGCATCTCTTATGGTTTGCTTTCCTATTTTCATCTTATTTTATTTTTCCTTCCCTTCCCCTATGTTCATCTATTTTGTTTCTTAAATTCCACATCTGAGTGAAATCATGACAGTTGTCTTTCTCTGACTGACTTATCTTGCTTAGCACAATACTCTCTAGTTCCATCCACATCGTGGCAAATGGCAAGATTTCATTCTTTTTGATGGCTGAGTAATATTCCTCTCTCTCTCTGTGTGTGTGTGTGTGTGTGTGTGTGTACACACACACCACGTCTTCTTTATCCATTCATCTGTTGGTGGACATCTGGGCTCTTTCCATAGTTTGGCTACTGTGGACATTGCTGCTATAAATACTGGGATGCATGTGCCCCTTCAAATCACTATGTTTGTATCCTTTGGATAAATACCTAGTAGTGCAACTGCTGGATCACAGGGTAGTTCTATTTTTGACTTTTTGAGGAACCTCCATACTGTTTTCCAGAGTGGCTAAACCAGTTTGCATTCCGACCAACACTGTAAGAGGGTTCCCCTTTCTCCACATCCTTGCCAACATCTGTTGTTTTCTAAGAAAATGAGGTGTTTAAATTTAATGTTTCATAGGTGGAGCAGCTCCAAAAGACAAAATCCGAAGTATGAACTAGTGTGCATAATGGGGAGATCAGGACACTGGGCTAAATGTGCCCACGTGCAGATGGTGAGGTTACCTGAGAAGGTGGCTAGACCGGAGATGGGAAGGAAGGCTGAGCCAGGTGCTAAGTCTCTTCCCTCCAGTGAAGGGAAGCCCAAGGCAGGGGATGGAGGAAAAGGCTGACTAATATCTGAGAAGAGTAAAAATTGCTGTATTTACATGCAAAAGCCTCAAATCAGAATTTTTTTTTTAAGAGTTTTTATTTGACAGAGATAGAGACAGCCAGCGAGAGAGGGAACACAAGCAGGGGGAGTGGGAGAGGAAGAAGCAGGTTTCCAGCGGAGGAGCCTGATGTGGGGCTCGATCCCAGAACGCCGGGATCACGCCCTGAGCTGAAGGCAGATGCTTAACGACTGAGCCACCCAGGCGCCCCAGAATTTTTTTTTTTTTTTTAACTCTAAGATGCATAAGTCAGAGGTGAAGAAAACACTAGACAAGGCCAACTTTCACTTGAGAGGGCACCAGGACAGAGCATGAGATCAGGAGATGGCTATGTTTTAAATGAAGGCAGTAAGGCAGTTAGAATGGTTAACACAAAGATGGTTCTTCAAAAAATGACCCATCCCCCTGATGACTGAGAGTCTCGTTTACCTCATGTTTCTTTTACAGAGATTGTGACTTGGTTATTAGGAAGTCATTCTGATATCTGATGTTATTAGTTCCTTAACTGGGTATCAGCTGGTTCTTCCTTTCCCAATCCCTAGTTCATGGGCACCAAATGAGTAGCAAAGGATATCACCAAAGTCACAAGTTCTTTGTTTTTTTTAAAGAGTTAGTTATTTTAGAGAGCATGCATGAGTGGGGTGGGAAGCGTCAAGAATCTCAAGCAGAACTCCCAGCTGAGCGGAGAGCCTGACACGGGACTTGATGCTACTACTATGAGGTCATGACCTGAGCCGAAATCAAGAGTTGGATGCTTAACTGGCTGAACCACCCAGGGGTCCCACAAGATCGATTTTTCTTTCCTTCCCCTTTCCTTTTCTTTCTTTTTCTTTCTTAGACTTTGAGAGAGAGAGCATGAGCCGGCGGGAGAAGGAGAAGCAGGCTCCCCGCTGAGCAGGGAGCCGAACGTGGGGCTAGTAAAGTAGAAAAAAATTAGACTAATTGTCATGGAAAGGTTTTTTTCTTCTTTTTTTTTTTTAAGATTTTATTTATTTATTTGAGAAAGAGCGCACACGAGAGAGAGCATGAGTGGGGTGAGGGGCAGAGGGAAAAGCAGACTCCCACACAGCAGGGAGCCCGATGTGGGGCTTGATCCTGGAACTCTGCGATCGTGACCTGAGCCGAAGGCAGACACTTAACCGACTGAGCCACCCAGATGCCCCAGAAAGGTTTTTTTCTAAGCTGCATCAGCAACTACTGCTACTTGGAAAGGACACTGTCCAAATGAAGACAATGAACTAGAAAATTAAAACAAGAAATCCAGAGAACCTCCCGGAATACTGTATGACCATATGCCACCAATCTCTACACTATACAAAATAGTGATCTCCTGTGGCATCTGTACCTATAAAAGATTATCTCCTGAATGGATTCATTAATAATATTAAAGCCATTTTAGATATGAATTGGCTAACCAGAATAATTAACAACAAAACAACAACTGCAGGGGCGCCTGGGTAGCTCAGTCGTTAAGCGTCTGCCTTCGGCTCAGGGCGTGATCCTGGCGTGCCGGGATCGAGTCCCACATCGGGCTCCTCGGCTGGGAGCCTGCTTCTTCCTCTCCCTCTCCCCTGCTGTGTTCCCTCTCTCGCTGGCTGTCTCTCTGTCACATAAATAAATAAAATCTTTAAAAAAAGAACAACAACAACAACAACTGCAATAACATAGCTGTTGTTGGCTGTATGTATTGAAGGCTGGAAAAAGGGAAGCAAGTACAGGGTAACCAATGGGCTACTAGCATAGAAAAGAGAGGCTTATTGTATGCAAGTACGTTACAAACTCAAGTGTCTTAACAGAAGTAGAGTTAAAATGCTATAGGAATTGAGGAAAGCTAATAACTGTTTCCAGCTGACAGTGTCAGGAAGCTTCACGGAAGAGGTGGCCACAAGTAGGAAGGACCCTTTTCCTCTCATCTTCAGATATCCCTACATAAGAATTTCAGTAGGAAGAAAACCAAAGCTAAAATCCTGAGCAATTTTCCAAACAAAGCACTATGAATGATCTATATTTATATACCAATACATAGCAGCCTGAAAAATCTGATGAGTGGAAATTTAACAATATAGGCAGAAACTGCCACAAAAATGATGGCAGCTGGCTTGGCAAGATTTCTTTTCCTCTTTTTTCTGCATATTCTTCTCTTCGCGTAATGACACATTGGCCCACCCTGGCCAATTCCAGCAGAGAGATGTAGAATTTGAGGGTTTTATCTGTTTTGGCCACACTTCCCTGAGGTAAGAATATAATGTTTTGGCAATATCTTGCCAGAGACTGCACTGGGGGCTGAGATGGATATCAGTGGGTGGACCAGCATCATGAAATAAGGAAAAATTCAAGTGCGTGCTGTCCTGGCCTTGGGGAGGGGCAAGAGCAGTCAGAGGAAAATGCTGCTAATTGTAGTGGTGATGTCGAAGGCTACTTCCATTCCACCTCAATGAAACGATGAAACCTACAATCTTGGGATTTACAGAAATGGAATCTGAGTTAGGACTGCTCTCTGAATCTCTATATCCAAAATGGCAAAAGAGGCATTAGAAGCATCTGAGAAACTTTTGTTGGTTTCACTCCTCAAATAAATAATGCCAAATACAGCTCTGTAATGCAAATTAAGATCTAAATACAGTTGACTCTTGAACAACATACATTTAAACTGAACAAGTCCATTTACACATGGATTTTTTTGATACAGTACTATAAACGTATTTTCTGTATGGTTTTCTTAACATTTGCTTTTCTCTAGCTTACTTTATTCTAAGAATACAGTATATAATACATGTAACATACAAAACATGTGTTAATTGCGTATGTTATTGGTAAGGATGCCGGTGGCTATCAGGTAAGGTTTTCGGAAGTCAGTTATATGTGGATTTTTTTTTTTTTTTTACTATGAAAGAGGGGGTGGGGGGACGGTGGCACGGTGGGGGGATGGTAGCACCCCTAACCCGTGTTGTTCAAGGGTCAGCTATACTGAGCTTTATTTTAACAAAAGGCCACAATAATTTCCTTCTAATTAATGTCCAATAAATAGCGAGTTATATCTGTTGGCTAACTTAGCTATATCTTAAATTCGTGTGGGCCAACACTTTAGATAAAAACACAAAACAGCTAATAAAAGCATAAAATAAAATGAACTGGTTTATAGGGCAGGAAAAATGGTCAGCAGGATACAAAGATCTGAATTATTTAAACTTCTGAAGTGATATAAAAGAGGATGACCTTTATGTGATAATAACAATGTGCTTCAATTTATGAAAATGTTATGAGTGCCTAGCCAATGGGAATCAAGGCTTCATAAAAGCAAAGAATTCTCAGGCAAGCTCCATCATCCTTTGCTCTGTCTAACATTGCCATTTTCTGTAATTGCTGCCTCTTTATTGTTTTCAGGGTGAGTGTCCATCTCCTAGCCAAACCCCGTAAAATGCTCAAGTTGGTACACAAAGTTCCTTCAGCATAGTACGGTGAATCACTGAGAAACTAAAAAGGAATTTAAAAAGGAAGCCTAATCTTTGGATGGGTGGTATATTATGGCATTAGCGTCCTTACCAATAGGAAAGGCAAGGTAAAAGCTGCATAATCAACAGTGGTGGACACATTAGAGATTGGGGAGAACACAGATAATACAGGAGAATACAAATAATCTAAACACTAAATAACCTGAGCCACCAAGTTAGAGTAATCACCTACAAATACAAAATACTTCACTGTTAGTGTGAGAGGGAAAGTAAGTATCTCGAGAAAATAGCACTCTCTGAGTAGATATGCCTGGTAAAGAATTCTGACAAAGTACCTTTCTATAGAAGGCCGGCATTCTCTTATACAATTTGGTTGTAGTGGATTTGCCTTAATTTAGTCATTCAATATTTACTGAACAGTACAGTAGCACTGCAAGAGAAAGAGAGAGGGAAGGAGGGAGGGAGGGAGGGCTGCAGGCTGACAAACCCATGATTCTTACTCCAAAGGAACTTACAATCTAGGAAAGAAGATAAAATACATTTGCAAATTATGTGATTCGTTAAGAGTGGTTCAACAGTTGTAGAAGACTAGAGGGATTGGTCTTCCAGCTAAAGAGATCGAGAAATGATCTATCTGAGCTGGACATAAAAGAACAGGTAGATGTGATCAAAGGCAGAAGAGACCCAAGTGTTGCAGGCGGTGGGGAAAAGGGAGGCCAGTGCAGACAACATGAGTCACCACTTTGGATGGAGCTTAAAGCTGAGGTGGGAAGTCAGATGGGGCCTGTAGCCTGAGGTCAGAGAGCTCAGCGGCTTTCACTTGTTTTTATCAGCTTCCTTTTCTCATTTTCCACAGCAACTATTCCAGACTCTGATTAATCACCTCTGTGTCCTACACACCCAACCCTCTTCATCAGATGACCTAACCTCTGATCTGACAGAACGGTCTTCCATCAAAGCCTGGCTCCCTATCTTGCCACCTATTTCCTAAAAAATATATATATATTCAAGCTCAGCCCTGCCTCCTGCCTTAGCAAATGAGAAATCCCCTTATCTTTGTTTCTGTTCCTGTCCCCTTGTGATTTCTGAGGAAATCTGCTCCATCATGAATCCATTTCACTTCCAGCTTTTCCTCTACTGAATTTTCTCCACCTTTGAAAATATTTCCCCGGTCATCCTTGATGCAGCGGTTCCCCTTCTTGTGATCACTTCAGCTCTGCTCTCTCCTTTAGCAGCAAACTCCTGGTAGAAGTCACCTAAACTTGCTGTCTCCACTCACATCCATCTTCATCCCACTCAAATCTGGCTTCTGGAACCCCCATTACTGAGACACTACTTTCACCAAGGTCAACAAACACCACCTCAGACTGCAAACAAAGAGTCTATCACCACCTAGAATTTCAGAGAAGTTGCAGATGTTTCAGAGAATGAATCCATTAAAGTCCATGAGCATCTGACCTTGCTAATTAAGGCCAATTACTGCTGAAAAAAGACTTATTTAGATAAATCAATATTTGCAAATATAAAATTATGTCCATTTACAGCTATATACAGAAAAGCCAAGATGTTTTTTAAAGTCTCAAAACCATTTGTAAAGACATAAATAAGACATTTGTCCAATGATTCTTTCTTAGGAAACAGTTTTGTAATTAGGATGAGTCATACTTTTTTCCTACTATATGCCATCATACAGCCTGTAAATACCTCACTCATGGATCAAAAGAGATGTTAAAAAAAAAAAAAAAACCCATGAGATGCAATTACTTTTACTGAGTCTTCCTTTAAACTGCCCATAATTAATGCAGAAAGCTCAAAATAGGACTCTTTGGCGATGACTATGATGATGACAAAGCCAAAAGATCTTCCTTTACTGAGAACAAGTAATAAACTGCTTTCCAAGATAATCAATTCTTTTAGAATACTGAGAAGAGAACTATTTACTCCTCAGCCCCCAAGTATTTATAGTCACAAATACGACTTTGAAACTCCCACTGTTTCCGAGTCCCTTTAGTTTCTACTCTGTTCGAAGTGAGGCTTCCTGACAACTAAGACAACCTTTCTAACTTCAGTTCTTACCACTTAGATGAACTCTGGCCTTCAGTCAGACCAGTCTCCACTGTTGATCTCCAACGCTGATTGTTCTCTCAATTTCTTTACCAAATTAAATCCTACTATTCCTCAAGAGCTAATTCAAGGTCCAGTTCCCTAAACTCTCTCCCTTACTCACTACAACCCTTCTCTACTCTATACTCATAAATTGTTTCTGTGGTACTTGATCATATATTGACTTTCCAAATGTGAGTATAGGGATGTGCTCATAATTTTTTATTCTGATGCTGTCACCAGCATGCCTTGATCACATAGTATTAAATATAAAACACAGGACTCACCTAAGATTCAGGTTACATACACTTAACCAAAAAAGGACACTTTCTTTAGAATATTTAAAAATAACACCTTTAGTCACAATTTTAATAATAGTACATTACAGAACAAACTTTTTATAATGTTTCTCTTTGCCTGAACTCTATTCGTCTGTCAAGTCTAAACAGAAATCAGCGTTTCCTATCAAGTCTTTCCTAACTGTAGCTCTTACCAATGTCCATTCCTAACCTATTAAAATAGAAGCCTTCGTTATGACTGATTCAGTAACATTAAGTAGTGGCTACAGTCTACCTGAATTACTAAGGAAACTAATATTGGGATCAATGTATTATGTTTTTACTGATAAAGTTTATCAATAATTTCTTTTACAAAAATTAATTGGTAAACTATTTGGAAACTTCATCTGGATCTATTATGAACCTAGTGTACTTGTTAAAATTGGGTCCTAGAGGAAAGCAAGTAAGTCTTAGGACACAGAAAAGAATGTGCAAAGTAATTTCCATGTACTCCCACCAATAGTGTGAAGTTCCTCTCCTGAGCAGAAGCAGAGCATGGCCAAGTGGTAGACCTTCTGTAACAATGACATCTAAGAGCAGTCTGCAAAAATAGGATAGTTGGTTGTCCAGCTTTGAGGAGTGCTGGTTAACTGGTTGAGGAACTCAGATCTGCTACCCAGGAACAATGATAACTATGGCTAGAACAGGCACTGTCTAACACTTCTTCTGCTATAAATTCGTTCATGACCACTGTAAATCACCAGGAACTTCACCCCCAATGAGTAAGATGTAGGAAGGCCCCTTGTGCCCTGACTTCTGATAAGTCACTGCTAAGGTTCATGTTTGACTAGAGCAGTTTTTCTCAGTTTGGGTAATAATATGCCTTCCCTTCAAGGCCTATGCACACATATCCTCTAATACTTTGGCACTGGCGGCCATGTTTTACTTATTTATCTTCTGCTAAAGGCCATTTCAAATCTGTGAGGAAATGGGAAATACAAATCATAAACTATGAATATAGGATTTCAAAACTTTTGTAAAACAGCCTCAAAAGTTCTGTCAAAAGTTTCCACATGAAACCCCAAACTACTTTCAGACTACAGCCATACGGTGCAAAACTAATCCAAAGAAGGAACAGTGTTCGGCGATATAATCTCTCACTTCAAAGAAAGCAGCTATTAACCTACAAATAAGACAAACAGCTCTCAACACAAATATCTCACATTATTATCTAAGAAACTGTAAAACATCCTCACAATATCAAAGGCTAGCTGTTTAGAATAAATAAGGAATCACAGACCAATATTTACTTAACCGTACTGAAGTATTTGCTGAAGTATTTTAGTCCCCACAACAGGCCTGCCACACGAACAAGAAAACAACGATGACAAAAAAGTGCACAAACAGGATGCTTGCTGCCCAAAGATTTAAGACAGCTATTTTTCTCATGTAAATATTAGAATGAAAAGAATCTAGCATCTCGTAGATTACTGTTAGTTTATTACATTCAAATAAGACTATACCTGGAAGAGGTATTTTATAAAACAAAAATTGAGAAATAAATGTAAGTCAGTGGTTACTTTAGTTTCTCTTTCCATTATCACTTCCTATGAAAAAGATGACTAAGCCATGATGAAAAGTATTTGCATGAAGTTATTCTCACAAAATAAGCACAGTAAAATGGGCACGTGGAGTGTATGTGCACGCTCTACCAGACTCTCCAAGTCAATAATCTCACCAAGTAGGAGAATCTTGGAATTTCCTTTATGTGGTCAGATGTAATATTTTTGTGCAGAGGGAATGAAAGCCATTGAGGACACATATGCTTTCCTCTCTACATAAATTTGTTAGGAGAAAGCAACTTAATTTTAGAAAGTTACTAGTATTCTTCCATCTTACCCTTCCTACAGTTGCCCAGGAACAACCTTATAATAACTGCACCAGGACGGGGCGCCTGGGTGGCTCCGTCAATTAAGCATCTGCCTTTGGCTCAGGTCATGACCCCCGTGTCCTGGGACAGAACCAGGTACTGGCATCGGACCCCCTGCTCCATAGGGAGCCTGCTTCTCCCTCTCCTCTCTGTTTGTGCTCTCTGTTGCTATCTCTGTCTCTCTCTCTCTCTCTTAAATAAATAAAATCTTAAAAAAAAAAAAAACAAAACCCAAACAGATTCTATGACAAAGTGCTTTTGGGTGTTTTGAGCAATGGGGATGATAAGTACAGGGGGCCTATGTTATAAAATACATATAATGGCATTATATATAAGTATAATTTATATCACATGTAAAAATATAACATTCTAGCAGGAAAAAGGGAGAAAATGATTCATTCAGAAAGCTGTCCATTTTTCAACATTACTAAATAACAATTTCTGTATTTAGTTCCATGTTCTTGTGGGACTGATTTTTGATCAGAATCTATTTTTAAAAAGTGAAGGCACATGACCTTGGTCTGCACGTGCACATGCACAGCACACACACAGTGTTGTTTTAACAATACCTTTGCACTACTCAAAACAAACATCAAAGTAGTTAAAAAATAAGAAAAGGTCCTAGCAAGTGGAAAAAACCATAGAAAATACTTTCAATAAGGAAGAAAAAAATCTGTAAAGCTAAAAGAGAAAAGGTATAACCTTTTGTAAATAATGCAATGGACACGTGCCCAGAATAAAGGAGAAACAAAGCTTTTTTGGACAAACCCAAAAAAGAAATATAACACATCCGCAAAGAAATTACATACTACATAAAACGGAAAGGCAGTCATAAGTTCCTGTTAAAATGAATTTCTGGATTCAAGGATCCAGAGGGTTTAGATTCAGGCCAACAACTGAACTTCCATGAGAATAAATTTGATTTTCACACAAACAGGAAACTAAAGCATATTGTTACATACATATTGTATTTGCACCTAAATTCTTCTCATTCGCTTCAATACATTATAAGGACATAACGATGTAGTGTGTGGCTGCCACCCGGTGACAGAACCACCACTGTCACGCCCTCTCTCTCACTTCTGCCTTCAGAGGGAAAACCGACAGAACATCTTAATGTATGTAACGATATTCTTCGCAATCAGGGTACAGTCTGCAGAAAGTTCTCACTCAAAGGCAATTCCACAAATTTTACTTACACAGCATCTTCCACCATGGTGAATTTTAAAATAAACACATTTTGTAAGTGCCACAGTTATCAGCATTTTTCAGCATGTTACTCTTAAGAAAACAATATAAACATTGTAACAGAGCATCAGTATTTAGGCAAAGACAAGCCTTCTGAATGAGTAAAATACATCATGTATATAATTTTCACTCTCCTATGAAAATGATAACCTAACTGATACCAGAATATATATTCGAGAATCTTTATTAATGGTGCCATAAGACATGTGCTCATTATCATCCTGGCCTGCCTGCCACACTAGCAGGCATTTATCATAGCTGGCTGGTGTTAGAGAAATAGCAGATAGCCCCAGGGCAAGATTTTCCTCCTACTTAAGTCAAGCCGTACAGAAAGGCCCTAGGCTGCAACGACCGTCTCCTTAGCACCATTTCAGAATCTGAAACTCACTGAGGAGAGAAATACTAATAAACTAGGGAAACCCTACTTAAGAACCCCAATCCCATACTGATTTTTACATGACCAAATGCCAAGACCTTGTTCAGTTAAAATAACATGCTTTTGTTATGTCCCTTATAAAAACATAGGTCAGCTAAAAAGAACAATAATGACAACAAAAAAAATCAGCCTTTCTTTTGTTCTTTGGTAATTAAAAAAAGAAAACTGTCCTAAGACAGTATTTATTATCGACTGTACACCTGCTTTATGTGGCCCTCTAGCAGGGTCATAAATCTCTCCTCTGTTGCAATGAAAGGGTCCATGTGAGTTAGTATTTGCTGAGTGATCACTAGACTGAAAGGGATAGGGGCATTACTAATCAGATGTGCATAGATAGGCATATGCAATGCATATGTATGTGTAAGATGCTGAAAATAGATCATCTACAAAAATTTGCACAAACCATAAATATACTGAGTACCTGTAATATACATGACAGCACACTAGGGGCTCAAATAGAAAAATAAATGAGACACAGTTATCTACCCTAAAGGAGTTCAGAGTCCAAGGGAGAGAGAGACAAAACAAAACAAAACAGAACAAACTTAAAAAAAACCTGATTATAAAAGAGAATGAAAGAAGTGATTAAGACAAATGCATAAACGAGAGTAAGAAGAGGGAACCCCAAAAACCTGGAGAAGTCAGGGGTCTGTGTTAAGTTGAAAAGTCAGTTGAGCCATCTTGAAGGATCAACAGGAGATACCCAGATGACCGGGACACTTTAGGAAAAGGAACAGCATGAGAAAAGTATATTCCGCATGGCTGGACTGAAAAGAGGCAAGGAGTCACACAGCAAGAACCCAGTCCAGAAAGGCCAGGCAGATAGGGACTGAGCTTTGGGTAACGAGTGGTCCACTGACTATGTACAAGGCTCCATTTTGTTAAGCATCGCAGAAAACACAAAAACACATAAAATCCAACCGTCCTGTAAGAAACACACTGGCCCACCTCAGTTCAGAGGTGAGGCTGCCTTTACTTCACATAGGAGGCTTCACTCAGTAGGCTTCTCAATGTCCCTACAAGAATCCTACTAGTAAAAGCCCCTGGCCCCACATGTCTACTCGTGCTGCAAGGTATCTGTAAAACAAATGCTTTAGGAAGAGTAATCAAACCCCTTGTGAACTAATTCTCACCTGAGTGAAATCCCACTCATGGAGAATGGGTTGAAGATGTGCAGTCTCTCCAAACCTTTGGAGTTGAGACACTCTAAATCATACATAGCCTGATGTTCTGGCCTCTTAGAAGACCGCCTTAACTGCTTTCTCATTCTCCTGTCAGCCAATGTGGCTGGACGCCCTGAGGCTATGTGGGACATTTAACATAAAGACGCAGTAAGGACACTGGTCACAACAGTGTACAATGTCCTCTGTGAGGAACCACAGGAGAGCCTGCTCTCAAGTCCTTCAGAAACGGTCATACTTTTTCTGAGCACATGATTTGCTTTCATCTTACAGATCTTGTCACTGATACCATTCAGCTTCCCTCTAGAAAAGATGCCAGAAAGCTGAGAGCCAATTTGTGGGCCCGTATTTCATAGGAACATAGAACCTTATATAGTTTGTATATTAACCTTATAACACATATTTTGTATACCAGCCTCACAACCTTATTTACCCTTTAATTCTCTAATACTGTGGTGCTGCTGTCATTGTAGCATACATACTTACGTCGGCCACTTTAAATCTTCATGGGAACATAGCAGGGTATAAAAATACAACAGCCAGTTAGCTAATGGGTTCAAGAAATTTAGAGAGGATTATATGCTAGGCCTATGCTGAAGCCTGGGGATAAAAATGGTCAATGAGACAGACTGGATTCTAAAGGTCAGGAAACTGAAAGTTAACAGATGAAAGAGACAATTAAACAAGAATAAGACAGTAGCGAAAACATTTATACAGGACAAGTATAGAAGGGAAAGCACTCATATGGGGAACACAGAAGTCTAAGACAGCTGGGGGAAGGCTTCCTAACTGAAATGCCGCCTAAGCTGTGACCTACAGTCTAGTAGGAGGAGCTATGCCCTCGTAGGGAAGGTTCCAGAGTACTGTATACTCTGGGAGTAGTGGGAGCAGTTCAGGAAGGCAAGGACAAAAGGGATGCAACAAAGGAGATGAGAGGCCAGAAGCAGTAAGCAAGGGCCAGGTCATGAAGGCCTGGTAAACCACGTTAAAGAAAGTAAATTTAACCTTGGAGCATTGTGGAACCCGGGATGAGTTGCAGCCAGAAGCTGACACAATCAGATCTGCACTATAACATTTACTGAGTGCTTGCTCTTTTCCAGGCACTGTGCTAAGCGCCCTATATACTGCACTGAATCCTTACAAGAGTCCTGTAAAGTTAAGCACTGTTGTTATACCATTTTATAGATGATGAAACTAAGGCTCACTGAGGGACACACTGCTTATTCTGGTGACGCCAGGATTCTAACCCAGGCCTTTGGACTCCAGAGCCTGAGCAGCTAACTTAACATGCTGCCACCCTCATTTAGAAAAAGGCTTGACATTCCAGTTCAATGTAGAGAAAGGACTGGTTAAAGGCAAGCCCAGAACTAGGAAGACCAGCTGAGCCATTGTATGATAATTCAGGGGAGATACGATGGCAGTGAGAAGGAAAAGAATGAACTTAAGAGACAGTGAAGAGACAGAACTCAAAGGCACTGGTTTGGATTTCACTGTCTGTGAGAAAAATGACAGGTTGATCAAAGAATGACGCCTAGGTTATAACTGGAGTAACTGAGCCAGTAATACATACTGGTTAAAGCAAAGGCTCCACAGCCAGATCCCCAGCTCTGCCATTTCAAAGGTGGAAATCCTGGACTATTACTTAACTTCTCTGTATCTCAGTTTCCTCATGCGTAAAATGAAGATGATAATAAAACCTCCTCTAAGAATTAAATGACTGAGTTCATGTGAAGCACTTAGAATACGCCTAGCATAGAAGTACTCCATCTTAGCCATTATTATCATTATCATCATAACACCACCAGCATTCTGTGGTGTGGGGAATACAGGAGGAAAAGCAGCTTAGGGGGACATGACAAGTTTAATTTGCAACACTGAAGATGAAGTGCCTACAGCACCTCCAAGGTGACAAAGGTCACATGTATGGCTCTGCACTAAGGAAGGGCTTTATGAATAGAAGATTTAGACTCTGGAGCCATGAGCATATGCTTGGTCATTTCAGCCACCAACCTGAGTAACATGGCCTGGGAGAATGTGTGGAGTGAGAGAACAGAGGAACCCAGGAGAACCTTATGAAGAACACAGACACTGAAGGGACTCATAGGCAGGAAGAACTGCAGAAGAGTCTTGAGAAGTGGCCAGAGATGTAGGAGAAAAAATGAGAAGCCCAGAGGGGGAGAGTATTTCAACAAGAATCAACAGTGTCAGCTGTTAGTAAGAGCGGAAGTAGGTATGGATGGAAAGGTATTCGGTGGATTTAGAAATAAAATCTTTGCCCTAATGGCCTAGGTGACATGGCTACTGCTGCCCTTTTAAGAAGCTAAGAAGTAAAATGTATTAGAGCAGCTATTAGTAAAAGGTCCTCTATGTTGAGCCCTATTAGAGAGGAAAAAGATACCAGTTCAGATGACTGCCAGCCAGGAGAAATAGGAATGGACTCTTAGAAGAAGATCATTAAAGGAAGAATAGTATTCAGGGGTTAAAGAAAAGAGCAAAGCACTGCAGGTTTTAGCCTGGACAGACTTAACCAGAGGCAAAATTCAGAAAGCATAAGGCATAGTCAAGAATAGTCAATTAATTCAAATAGGTTGGCTCCCATGGCATGAAGGGGGGCCTGAGTAGTAAAATTTAAAAAGTAGATTGGAACCATATTATAGAAGTTTTGACCAAGAAATATGGAACTAATGCAAATATTTAAATGCCTTGCCTGCCTGGAAAATGCCAATTCTTTAATTCTCTGTTCATATGCCACCTCTTCAGTGTCACTTTAGGTAAAGATACACTAACCTTTCTTTATGTCCTCGAGATACTTTCTATTCGTATCTCTTATGACACCGCACTATGATTGTTTTCTAAACCTTGTGATACTCACAGGAATGGGCTGTGTCTTGGTATCTCAGCAGACCAAATAACATATGTGCCCAAGAAACATTTTCTGAACAAAGAAATACAATACACAGTTACATTAGAGTGGTACTTCATGAAGGCTGACTGAGAGCTGAGTGCAATATGGATTAGCGAAGAAGAAACCAGAGGCAGACCAGTCAGAAAGCCAGGATTTGGGGATCCCATTCATTCAGGCCACTGTGAAAATGGAGGAAGGGGGGATGTCTCTCTCTAAAAGGCAACATCAATAGAATTTGGTGGCCGATTGAAATAGGACAGAATAGGAATAAAATCTTTTAAAACCTTAAAAAAATACATACTCTTTGACTCAGTAATTGGACTTGGAAATATAGCCCAAGGGAAGAATTACAGAGATTTATGCATACTTTGGTATTATTTATAAGGGTTGTAAATTGGATGCGGTTTTAACTTTGAACAATAGAGGACTAGTTTAATAAATAGTGGTCCTTCTATCTGATACATGCTTATATTAACATATACTTATAAAAATTATTTAAGGATAATGAGAAAACATGAACATAAATAAACTTTCTAAAACAAAATATATGATCTGATTTTAATTTTGTTTGCTATATATGAATACATGTGGAAAAACACAAGAAGAGTTTCTGTCAAAAAGTATGCACCAGTATTTCTGAGAAGTAACTGACCAGACTATGGGTACCTTTTTCTTCTTTATAATTAATTTTCCTATCTTTTATTAAAAACATTGTTTTTATAATAAATATCCCATTTTTATGGGAAGTGAGCTACTGTTGAGAAAAATCAGGTCATCACGCTATTTTTTTGAAACTTGGTGTTAAAAAGGAAAAAAACGGAACCACAATTTGAAAGGACAGATAGTATGAGTGTCATGTTTCTTTGTTTTGCTTTAAGGATTAGAGAAATGGAGGAGGAGCCAGTAAATATAGGAGCCAGAAAAATAAAGAACGTGCTTTACAAAAAGGAAACCCTTGATATATTTTTCCATTTAAACAAAATGCACAGTATAGCCAAGGATACCAGGGAGAAGTCTTGGAAAGAGAAAAGAAAAAGAAAAAAACCCTACAAAGATTACATTTTTGTAGCACTTGGCATAGAAAAACTGTTAACTTACTACATACTGGGAAGAACATGGGCTTTGGCATCAAATAGAGCTGAGCTGAAATCATGTATCACTCAGCAGCCGTGTGACCCTGGGCAAGTTGCTAAAGTGAGTCCGTCTCCTCAGGGCTGGCATGGGGCAAAGCGTTGCCTAGCGCAGTCATAAAAATGAAGTGGTCTATAGGACAGTGACTCGTGGGGTAGCTACGAGCTCAGGACCCCACCTTTAGACTTGATTCATTCAGCAGGTCTAAGCCCATACCTGAGCATCTATGTTCTAAATAGCTCCCTGAGTGTTACCACTGCATGGGCAGGGTAGAGAAACACGTGAACGACTCAGTGCCTGGCACATGGTAGGTACTTGTTAGATGGTTGTTTTTATGTACAGAACATAGGGCTTCTGTCACTTTTCATTAGGGCTATCATGACTTTTTTTCATTAACACAATGCCAAGATCTGTCCTAAAAGAGCAGCTCAGATTTGCTATGAGACAGAACTAAATCGAACAAAGAAAACAACAGAAATGCAATTAAAGGTCTAAAGGCATACCATGGCATTCTGAGATTCAACCTGAGAGGCTGCAAAGGTCTTTGACATGTAATCACGTATAATTTTGCTGAGGCAAACTTAAATACTTTTTGCTTCGTAATGTGTGGGACCAAAGCACTTAGTTGATCCATGTGCTTTCCTACTGATCAGTATCCAAATTTAATTTAGGTTTGTTGTATTCTGTTCATCACCATAAACAGATAAAAGCTTCATTCTCTGTAAAACAGTCTCAAAAGAGAGTCAACTCCTATGCTACAGAGATATTTGCAAATTTGGAGAAACAGAAAAGATTTCAGAAAATGTTTTAGCAAATGTCAGAGAGCTACTGTATAATTACATTTTTTTAACATAAGGGAAAGGTCTTATCCTTTTTCATAGTTTTCGGCAATAAAAAGTCACATGAAAAAGTCAGAGTGCATGGCATTTAATGCACCCAATATTTCAATAGTTTGTCTGTCTGCCTTTTTTCCTGGCCTCCTAGAATATGCTAGCTGTTAGGAAGGGTCACTGATATGCAATCCTGGGGAGGCTCATCAACTAGGACAAATGCAATGTGAGCCACAGAGAGTGATGGCTCCTGCTGGCCATCTTTGGTCCCTCACATATAACATTCGCTACAGACGAGTCATGCTTGATTGTGCACTAAGCAAGAAGTCAAGAAATTAAAACAGTCTGAAAACACTGACAACTGAGCCATCTATGATTGGTATACTGCTTTTACTTTCTAGGCAACTGCCAACTTTCTTGGAGCAAATGAGTACTGTAGACCAAAATGAGGGAGCCAAACACAGGTCTACCAGATACTATATAGGTATCTGGGGGTTCAGTAAGCAATTCTCTCTCCCTGAATACAGACTGAAAAGTTTGATCAGATGTGCTGATCCAAATTACCTAGTGGGAGTTTATTTTTTCCTTAGTGACTAACCCTGTATCCCCTAGATTAGTAGAAAGAAAGCATCTTTCATATTCAGAATTTAGGTATACGAGCTAAACATAAATTAAAATATGGATTATTTTAGGGGCGCCTAGGTGGCTGAGTCAGTTAAGCATCTGCCTTTGGCTCAGGTCATGATTTCAGGGTCCTGGGATTGAGCCCTGCATCAGGCTCCCCACTCAGCGGGGAGTCTATTTTTCCCTCTGCCTCTCCCCCTGGCTTGTTCTCTCTCTCTCTCTCTAATAAATAAATAAAATCCTTAAAAAATAAATAAATAAAAATACAATATGGATTATTTTACTTGGAATTAAAAAACCCAAAACTTAAATATATCTATATGATGTTTCAGAGCCTTAACATATGAGGTAATTTGCCCGAATGACTTCAGCTAGAAATGTATGACAAAAACATGATTATTTGGGGGCAGAAAGTTTTCAACAATGGTCCAAACAGCCTTCTTAACTATTGTCTGTTATTCTACAGGACAGGTCTTCAGCTCAATCACATTCATTGTGCCTAGTTTACTGCTCAGCCTCCTACTGGCCCAAAGTCCATGCCCTCTTTTGCACTCTTCCTATCCTGCCCTCAGCCATCCTTGTTTCTGCCTATCCAAATCACACACAGTCTACAAGGTCTAAGGAGGATGAAGCTTCTTAGAGAAGTGAAGTGTTTCAACACTATATGATCTCTCTTTACGGAACACCCCTACAATTATTCAGCAAAGTATTTACATACAATATACTATAAAATGTAGCATGTAATTGTATAACTATATAATACTGGGGGTTTTTTTAGATTTTTCCATGTATGTTCTTATCTACCCATGAAGACTGTAAACTTCTTGTAGGCAAGGTCATATTTTAAACAAGACATACCCTCAAACAAATAGGAAGTGTTTTATTCTCACCCCCGACTACTTCAACCTAACTTCAAGTTGTTTCAAATGTACACATTTGTGCCGCCTAATGGTGAAAGTAATTATTGCATGATTATAGCTCAGTAATTGCTTATAAAACATTTAACAAAATCAAGTAATGGTGGGACCAAATCTTTATTTATTTAAAATCAAAGAAGAGTAGGGGCGCCTGGGTGGCATAGCGGTTAAGCGTCTGCCTTCGGCTCAGGGCGTGATCCCCACATCAGGCTCCTCCGCTATGAGCCTGCTTCTTCCTCTCCCACTCCCCCTGCTTGTGTTCCCTCTCTCGCTGGCTGTCTCTATCTCTGTCGAATAAATAAATAAAATCTTTTAATAAATAAATAAATAAATAAATAAATAAATAAATAAATAAATAAATAAAATCAAAGAAGAGTAAAGCTATAGTTAAAAATGATGAAGCACCAGAGATGATGATAATATAACTAATTTTGGGTGAGAATGAATTACAAGTTTAAAATGATGTGATTAATTTATAACCATCAATTTTAAAAAAACTTACTAACGTAAAAGCCTTTTTTCCTTTAAGTTAGAAAATTCCTTTTGGGGGGCACCTGGATGGCTCAGTCAGTTAAGCATCTGCCTTTGGTTTAGGTCATGATGCCAAGGTCCTGGCATCGAGCCCTGCATCAGGCTCCCTGCTCAGCAGGGAGTCTCCTTCTCCCTCTGCCTCTCCCCCTGGCTTGTGTCTCTCTCTCTCTCTCACTCTCTCTCAAATAAACAAAATCTTTAAAAAAGAGAAAAAAGAAAGAAAAAAGAGAAAAAGAAAAAGAAAATTCCTTTTGGGTTTGGGATAATCTAGTACCGAAAAAATTTACATAATCATACTGAAAGGTTGTGATTAGAGAGGTACACCTGAAATCATCCATGACCGAGATCTATCAGTGTAATATACACTGAGAAAAACATGCTAGGACACTATGCTTGTCTTATTTTTCAGATAAAAGAAAAAAATATTTAACTCAACTAATACTGATTGAGTCACTAAGTACAGAACATTCCATACCCTCAAAAAGGTTATGATCTAATAAAAGTATAAAGTAAGCACATTAATGGTGAAATTTAAGGTACCCAGGGTAAATTTCTTGCAGTTACTACTATAGGAACGAAACATCTGTATAACATTATATAATGGGTGCTATGTTTCAGGATAAGTATGTGTTTTCTAAATGTTCTTAATCTCAGTGAAATATATTCTGAACAGAAGCGCAGAAGCTATTTTCCTCATTTTACATTTTCATTTATTCAGTCCTTCTTGGTAAGACTTCATCCTTAGCTTCTTGATGTCCTAAACTTCTCATGCGCCCATTAGCGCTGATTGCCAAACAGATGTCAGCAACGCTGAATTTAGTTATATGTGTGAGCACTGAAAATGTTACTTTATGATAATTCATTTTAATACATGGTCTCTAGGATTCCACTGGAATAATTTATTTATAATGGTCATTTGTTTTAACAGAGAGCTTCTTTCCCCCCATAACTGATTATCAAAAGCAGATCTCAGGGACCTAAATATCAGAAAATTGGGTTCAGCCCTTTCTGAGGCTTTGATTTCTTTTCTAGGAAGGGTACTCCGGACTAGATGATTTCTAAGGTTCTTTTCACCTCTGATCCTTGATGAAACTTTTTATGTTTGCTTGGCACCACCTCCTGCTCCCTTAGAGTGGAGCTGACCTTGACTCTCCACCTGAGGCCTCCTAGGTATGCCTGCTCCCCTTATCTTAGGCAGAACCATAACCTCCTCCTTTGCAACCACCATCCCTCCATGATCTGACCATTTAGCTTCTCTTTTTTCTTTCTTTTTAAAACTCTATTTTGAGGAAAACCATCCAGTTCACTATTGTTACAAAAGTGCTTTATGATTATATCATACTACAAATACAAGAGGCACTAAGTTATAGTGAGAAAGAGCACAGGATATTCAGTCAGAGGAACCAGATTCCAATAACTCTGACAAGCTTCTTCACCTCAGTTTCTGCTTCAGTTTTGCCCTACAAGTTGAATATTAATAACAGTACCTACCATGTATGGTTACTGTCAGGATTAATTTACCTTATGCATATAAAATACTTAACACCTTGCCTGGTACTTAGTAAATGCTCAATAAATGTTAGCTGCTATTACTATTATAATCACATTGCTTTTTTTAGTATTATAGTGTATAATATATTCTTTTCTAAGTGAAGTAAATAGAATCATCTAACTGTGGTTCTCTCTTCTTTTTTTTTTTTTTTTTTTTTACTAATATGGGGGGGCGGGGTGGAATCAGTTGCCAGTTCTAGCAGGAAAAATTACACACTGTGGTTGTTGACTGGTACTTTGAGTGATGACTAAATAACACACATTCCCCAAAGTTATAAATCAGCTTACTACTAAAATATCTTCCAGATTTCAGAACAGAGAGCTCTACAGATACATCCTTATCCACTATAAGATAATCTATTATCCTGTCTACATTTAGGAAGATCTTTATTAGTAAAAGATGTATTCCAATAGCATGCTTGTGTTTACAGAGAAATCTAGGAGATGAATGTGTTCCATGATGTCAGAAATACCTTTAAAGAAATCATTAAATACTATAAGCTATCAGATTAGTGAGGAAATAGAAAACATACTGTTGAATGAGAAGGGTGAGCCTAAGCTGGATGCCACAGTTAAGCGGTACCACATTTGGAAAAAAAAAAAAAGTCACCACTTGAATGTCTCGGTGCCTCCCTGTCCCATTCCATAGGCATGAAGAACTGTGTTCTGCAGAGACTTCATTGGGTAGATGGACACTCACTACTCATGTGCAATAAGACCATCAAGCTCACAAGTCCATTTCATATTAGTTATGACCACAGAATTTCAAGAGCAAGCCAAACTAACAGGGACAACATTTTTAGTTTACTCTACCAATGTAATTTTGTATTGACTACACATTTTTTAAAAAATCATAGGTACTTAGTTGTAAAGGTGCTTCATCCTGGTAGAGTTCATTAACTGAGGTTATACTTTGTATCTTAAAGTACATTTAACCCTAAAGGAACAACAGTGATGCTATTAGGGAAAGAAGAAAGAACTTTATACCTTTTCTTATATAATGGGGTTCAACATCTTTCATGTTAACCACAAGCAGTTTTATGACAATGCAGCAATCATTACATGAGGGTGATAATTTGTCATAGATGTCATCATCATACAACATGGCTTGGTAGAAATCAGAGTGGAGAGGAGAGACATGCAAACTAAATATCTCTTGCACTAGGTGACTCTGGGCTTTAAATCGTTCTTGTAAAATTAGTAATACTTCAGCATGTTTCTGGATAGTTCCTTTTCCATATATATTCATATGTGTTATTTGTCTCAAGACATCTATATATCAATATATAACCTACAAATATAATGTATAATTGGTTTTTTACATAAAAAGTATGAAAACGTACAGATTTAAATGGATGTGATACCATCAGTGGAATCACTTTGTCCTGAGATGCCCATCGGTAGACATGGCTCTTGAGGAAGTGTGAGGTGGTAGTATGAGCTACAAACTAGGAAGCAGAAGAATGCCGTTCTACCCTTCACCTACAGAAATTTACTAACCTCCCTGGACGCCGGTTCTACTTAACTATAAAATGGAGGTAGTATTTGCCTTCCTACTAACCAGAATCATTTGTTGGAGCGAGTGGAATAATAAACGCAAAAATACTTTTTAAGCTCCAAAGAACAATAGTGTAAGTGTTAAGATACTTTCAAGACAGTTTTGGTGCTTTGAAAAAAATTTAAAAATGGAATGACAGTCTAATTATATTATTTTCTGTCTATTAGAGGAGAAAAAAATTTTTATAAAGATATCTCTGATATTTCTAAAGAATACATAATAAGACATATTAGCACATGGGGTCAACTTAGTATAAAAACACAGTATCTTATATCTGGAGAAAAAGCATGAAAAATTGCTTTGTAAATTCTGAAGGGCTACATACAAAGTTTAACAATTCTTGCCACTTACATAAAAACGTAGCCGTTTGAGATGGGTGCTTACCTTCTCTTAGACGGTCTACCACAAAAGTAAAGCCTGTAGTTCTTGGGTGTAGGACATACTCGTATTTCTGAAGTCCATTCTTTTCAGCGAAATCATTACTTCGAGCCTTGCTGTTTTCTAAACAAAACAAAAGACTATTAGAAGCCATAAAATAAGGGAATATAAGTGAGATAAGGAAATAGTGGATGATTTTTTTGATAAAATGGCAGTTAATTCATCTGTAATTACTGAATATAGTATATATGAGTCGAATGAGAAAATATAAACACTTTAGTCCCTAACAAAGATCGTAGAGTTTTAGGAATTTTGAAATTTTTATAATAAGGTATTAATAGGACTTTTTATAACTGTTTCCTGAAATTCATATTGAAATCTTTACAACTATTTAAGGGATTTCATAAGGTAGTCAATGTACAATGAAAACTAAAATACAAATAAAATACAAATAAACCAAAATTTTCATAGTCTTTACATAATAAAAGCTGAAATACTAAAAGATGCTAATAAAACGAAGATACTTATAAAATATAAGGACCGAGACACCCAGAAAAAAACAAGTAGCCATTATACCAAATATATCAACTCCACATTTTTTTTTTAACCCAGTAATTTAGGGCTTCAATGCAAAGTGAAATGTCTGCCTTGCTCAGGCACAGAGCATGCTAATATTACTAACCAAAACCACTCCCCAACAGAATGGGCACATGATTAGCACATCATGTACAAACATCTGAACATGGTTTGGCTGAATATAGTTACAGAGTCAAGTATATGTTCCAATCGTTGGCAAAAACTTCTTTTTCCATTCCATGAGGTAACTTTATAAGTTCCAAGAAGAACCAAACCCATTATTCAGCAAATATATTTGGAAAAAGTAGTGTTCAGAAATTTGGCCTCAAGTGCTGGGAGAGATCATGAAATACCTTCTGATGACAGCAGATGTTAGAATCTGCAACTCTCAGCTGCATCCTGAAATTTACAACTATTCCAAGTCACAAGAAAAAAAACTTTCTCTATATAAACCCAACCTTCTCAAGAATAAATTTAAGATCACAGAGTCCTCAAACCTCAAAAAACCATATATGGATTCCACAACACTAAAATATTCCAAGAATATGCCTCTAAAAGGTGTCACACTACATTTTAATTGAAGAACCGAATTAAAGAAATATTCACAGTCCCCAGCAAGGCAAAAGTTCAGGCCATAAACATGAAAAGGAATAAGATCCTCTCACATTCATTTGAGGAGAATATCCTGGGCATGGGACTCCAAAACAGTATTTGACAGACAGCGAGAAGGCCCTTCCATGGAATGAGGAATCCTAGGGACACTAAAAGATGAGTAGTTAACTACTCTTCAGTTTCCTCTTCCAGTTCATCACAGCCTTTGGGGATCTGAAGACAAAAATGAACTCTGTTGTAGAATGGGAACACAAGTAGTTCTAAAAACATATGGTCACAATGTGGGGAGGTAGAGATAATAATCAGAAGAGACACAAAGAGATACAGATTTTTCCTTCTATCCCCACTTTGTCTACTTACCCCTGGACTCTGATTATTAGTAACTGCACTAGCCTCCCTCTTTCTGATCACAGCCCCCTGTCTTGTCAGCTCACTGTTGGTAACCCTCCAGTGCCAACACTCCTTCCACCCTAAAGAGAGTACTGGCCATTCTGTGTTCTCGAACCAGCTGGGCATGTTTTCACTTCAGGGTCTGTGCAGATGTTCTTTCCCCTACCCAGAATGCCTTGTACCAACACACTTGCAACATTTTCGGCTTTGTTCAGTTAGTCTTTACTTACACAGAAATTTAACGGGCTTCTTTTAACCACCTTACACAAGAGTACTCTGTGCCCTATCTACTCCCCTCCCTGTCCTTATCTTGCTTTATTTCTCTGCACAGCATTTATGAATATTTGATGTATTTTTGTTAACTGATTGGTTTTTTATTCTGTCTTTCCTCAAAGAATGTAAGCTTCATGAAAGTAGGGGCTTTGTTTTGTATATAAAGCTTCAGGGCACTGATTTATTAAATGAAGTTTTATGTACAAGAGTGTTTAATTACATGTAATGTAATTGTTAAAACCTAGAAAAGCTTTCCTTTCCAAATCACGGGAACAGAACTCAACATTACAGTATACCAATTGTTATGATAAAGTTTATGTATCAAACTGGCATAGCAAGAGTACCCAGAGAGTCAGCCAAACATTATTCTAGATGTTTTGTGAAGGTATTTTTCAATGAGATTATTTAAATCAGAAGACTTTATATAAACAGATTACTCTCCATTACGTGAGTGACCCATATCTGATCACTTGAAGGCTTTAACAGAAAAAGACTAACCACCTCAAGCAAGAAAGAACTCTGTCAGCAGACTGCCTCAGGACTCAAACTGCAACCCTTCCCTGGGTCTCAGCCTACTAACTTACCCTGCAGATTTCTAACTTGCCAAGCCTCCACAACCATGTGAGCCAACTCCTTAAAATAAATCCCCAACTCCCATCTCAATTTCTCTCAATCTCAATCTCTCCACACATACATACACATATATATGCACACACATCTCATTCTGTTTTTCTGGACAACCATACCTATAATAAACCCATATAATATAAAACTGCCCACCCTTTGTAACACGTTTTCAAAGAATAAATAATGATAGGAGAGATAATATAACATTAACTGCAAAGAAATGTGTGATTCCCTTTTTACAATTGTTTAAAACTATACATGTGTGCTTATGCACATACGTGTGTGTGCGTGCATGCCTGCATTTGTGACCAAATGATCCAAAAGCAATGGACCAAAATTACAATAGTGTTTGTTTATGGGCAGTGGGATTATAGCAACTTTTGTGCTCTTTTCTGTTTCTAAGTTTCCCAAGTTCACATATATGGCTAGGCAAAAAAAAAGTTACAACCAACAATAGCATGTGAAGATAAAATATACGTAAAGTTATATTTAAACACACTTAATTTGAAAATGTGCAAGCAAGCTGGACTCAGAACTTGAGGATTATAGAACATTCCCCTTGGGCTTAAAAATCCCAAGTTTCAAGTTAACTGTGGTAACTAAAAACACCCTTGAATTAACAGACACTTTTTCAAAGATAACATTTATCCCAGATCAAAACTACCTGTATAATCCCGTTTAAAAAAGAAAAAAGAAAGAAAGAACCTTTTGAAGGCTTCAGGATCTGTTTTCTCTATTTGGCAAACAGTCTAACTTTTGAAAGTTGGCTTTAAAATGTAAATACCATTTTAACTTAAAAAATATGCGACTACATCATGTAATGATGAGTACTCTGGACCCTGAAAATATACCACTAGATGTTAAGTTCATCAAAGACACTTGAGAAAAAAAATACAGACTGAAAATAGTTTTAAATATATATTTTATAGGCTCTGAAGATCGAATACATAAACATTTTAACACTGATATACCATAAAGTAGCAGCAATCCCAGAGCTTTTTTTCCATTAGCTTTTAATTACTAAATAACTTCCAAAGTTGACATTCTTTAGTGTCCGCTTTGGCATTCACAAATATCAATCCATCTATCATCCCAGTAAATTATTTTCTATAATACAGCTGGTATTTCAACACCCAAATTTGAAGTATTATACATTCTTAAATAAGATTTAAATACAGCTGTCTGTCCATCAGAACTTCCTAATGATAGTTTAGCTCTGGGAATCAATTAATTTACAACCTATAATATATTTTCAAGCTTAAACAATATGCAGCCAATATTATCCTCAGTATTATCTTCTGTGATCCCACTACTTTTAGAATCTTCACTATAAAAATCAAACCTATATAGTAAGCATATATTTTAATACATAATACTATTCAATAAAAATTGCCATTGTTCATTTAGTTCAGTTCCATCTGTAACAGATGTCAATGGTAAATGTTTCCCTTGGTGTCAATGGTAAATGTTTCCCAAAATACCTGAATCTCCCTTAGTAGCATAGTATGGCTCAGTTACCCATTCACTTAAATAGTTGTGTAGTTTGTATTTTTCATCTTGAACTCTTTGTAGGTACTGGGTTCCATAAATTATTATGTCCACATAGTGAACTGGTATGTTCTCCCCTCTAAAGCTCTAAGGGTTGTCCTTCTCAGTAGCTCTCAGTTGCCACCATCTGGTATTGAGAATTCGGAAGACAAGTTCTGTTCTGGCCCTCCATACTATTTGTGATTTTTAGTCTTCAGTTCTACCCTGCTTCAGTCTGTCTTCTCTTGTATAGCAGACCTTTATCTACCAGATCCTTCTCAGATTCTGCTGTATCTTTCTTGAAGTAACCAGGGAATTAACAGTTTTCAGATTTTGCTCTTTTGAGCTGGATTCTGCAGAACTGCTTCCTGTCCAAGCTTATCCCACCCTGCCAATATTCAACCACAACACTTCTTCAATCTGTCTTAAATCCCACACTGCAAAAGGCAGCTTCATCTGCAAAAGTGACCTGTGTTTTAAAAAAAGTGTGAGAACCACTGATTTAGTAAGGATAAAAGACTATTTTGTTTTTAATCTTTTAAAGAATTCCTTGAGATGCACTGGCATTCTTGGCCTACATATGTAGTTTAAAATCTGGGAAGGCAGGGGGCGCCTGGGTGGCTCAGTCGTTAAGCGTCTGCCTTCAGCTGGGTCATGATCCCAGCATACTGGGGCATCCAGCACTGCATTGGGCTCCCTGCTCCTCCCTCCCCCCCCCCACTTGTGTTCCCTCTCTCGCTGTGTCTCTCTCTGTCAAATAAATAAAATCTTAAATAAAAAAAAAATCTGGGAAGGCAGAAAAGTCCTAAATATGTCCTCCTGTGTCCCCTCCACAACTCAGTGGTGGCTGAATTTTCTTGAGGATAGGACAAAGCCTTTCCTGCTTAATTAGGGATAAGGCTTTAAAATACTCAGAGAAAGGCAACATATTAACTTAAAACAACAATAAATGAAATCAGTTACTATCCTATCCTTTTCTTATAAAAAAGAAGTTGAGAAAAAAGGGCCTAATGGATAAATATGTATCTTGAAAGAGGACAGAGAATATACAAAACAGTTAGGGGATTTTAAAATCGGGTTTTGTTCTTAAGATTTCACTTGCTATTTGGGGGTTTTTATTTTGTGATTCCATAAAAATTATATAAAAGTAAAAGACTGATATTTAAAATATATAATGCAACTTAAAATATAAAGCTCTAGGATGGCAAGTGTGAAAAATAATGGCCTCTTGGGGTTGCCCCTCAGAAATGCTATGGTCTGGAAACCAGGAATTCTAGGTTCTGACGTGCTACTCATCACTGAGTAAATGACCTTAGTGGTGGGCCATTAATCTTACTGGTGTTCAGTGATTTCATCTGAAGAATAAAAGTTTAGACTAAGTGATTTCTAAGTTCCTTCATGCTTTAAAATTCTGTGATCCAATCCCAGGCTACCTACCTGTGAGATCAGTCCCTTCTGGGAATATGAGGAGTTGAAGTGGTTCACGGATATCACAAAAATAATCAATTATGTCTTCAAAATGGCTCTGGTCATCCTTCCATTTCCTATGAATGAAGATATAGGCAGCAGCCTGCATGGCCCAACCTAGAATCAATTTAACAAGCATTTACATACAACTTTATTGCTAATATCCATATATTATTGAATATTTCAATTTTTTATCATGAATTATTTACTACCCTAATAAGCATCTCATGATATACCTTAAATTCAAAACCGATCTTGGGTTACATAACGCATATAGCAGAGAATATTCTTAAAGGAGTTTGCTAAATTCATGGGTTTGCAAAATTCTCAAAAACCTCTTTTCAAGTCAAACCTAGCTATTAAAATAGGGGAAAAAACTTCCCTACTATTTATCAGTAACTCCTCCAAAGTTTTAATAATCCGCACAGGACATTTTAAACAAGCTACCTACAAGAGATATACAACATGTTATCAGGCTTACAAAACAGTAAGCAAGGGGTTGTTCTCAAGTCATGTATACAAGCATTCCCTTCAGTATTTCCTCTTCTGTACTACTCAATCTCTAAATTCAACTGTTATTTTCAAAGCTAGCCACTTCTTTAGATTTTATTTAAAAGGGAAAGGGTGTGATGGGTACTAAGCACTTGAACAGAATATATATACTGTGATCACATTTCCTTTATGTTTAGGGCAAATCAGCCTTGCTACTGAAGGAGGTAGCTTTAGATGAGCCATGTTTTACCTAACCAGCCATCCCTCCCTGGCCAGAAATGACTAGAACTATTGTGGTAAAACTGACTCAGCCAATCTGTACTCTGTTCAATAGTCTATAAAGCATGAAACACTTGGCCCAAACACAATAACTACCATGGCCAATCAAATGTTCTGTCAGAAACTTTACCTGGGACCATGGAGAAAATATGCTGGCAAAATAAGGTGAATAGATAGACAAAAAGGCAGAGAATATGACAGCAGCAGTTGCGGGAAGATAAAAACAGCACATTGTAGTAAAGATCTAAAATCTTGCTGCTGAGATGCCTATAGATGATTTTAATCTGGAACAGAAGACATTTTTAGTCTCCACAAATGCTGGCCAGTCAATGGATCCACCTCTTGGATACCCACAGGCGTCCATCTCCCTTATGGCCATGTGTATCTTTACAATATACTTTCACTATTTCAACTAGAGGGAATAAGTGATAGCTCCTTGCAAACAAAGAACACAACTAAAACAACAGCTATCATCATTTGGTAAATACGATGGCACCCTGGGAATATATAAAATTATCACTAAATCATTTGTTAATGACTTAAAAAATTATGACTATTTGGTTTGAATAGGTCCAAACTAGAATACTGTAGTCTACAAATATAAATGAATGTACACTCAACAATCTACTTCATTATAGGTCCTTTGCTCCTATACACCCGATTACTACTCACCCACTGTACTGCCAGTCATACCCATCAGTGCTAGACTTGATCCCACACTTGGCCTTCCGACATGTCTCTCCTCCTTCACCTGAGGACACGTAGGCCCACAGCATAGTATTTGTAGGTAGTGTAGCTCTGGAGTGAGATTGCCTGGGTTAGAATCATAGCTCTGCCACAGAACAGCTGTTCAGTCTTTGTCCCTCACTGACCCCGAACATAGAAATGGGCGTAATGCTGTGATTGTATTTACCTGATAGGGATTGTTGTATAAGAAATAAGATTGCTTAGCACAAAGTGCCAATAAATAATAACTATTGTTACTGAGATTAAGAAGTTATAATAATACTATTACATCAAGGAACATAAAAATGTAACAAAAAAAGTTCCCATTCACAGTAGCAAAACAAAAATGTACAAAAATAAAAATAACCTGTAGGAGTCACATGAAGACAACTACAGAACTGGGAGAAAATGGTGAGAAACACAATGTTTCTGAACTTTGACCCACATACCAATGATCTCCAAATTTATAATTTATTAGTTTCATGTAATTACAATAAAAATTCCAGTGGCATGAGAGTGTGTGAGAATTTGGCTATGTGATTCCAAAAATTATCTGTAATAATAAAGAAGTGAAAATATCCAAGATAATTTTGAAGTAGAAGAATGAATAGGAAAGACTCACACCACTAAACATTAAGTGTATTATAAAGCAACAATGATTAAAAGAGAACAATGCATCTACAAAAATAGACAAATGTAAAAGAATATAAGACCCAGAAAAAAAGCCCTTGAATATGTTAAAAATTTGGCATATGATAATGACACAATTTCATATCAGAAGGTAAAACATGAGCTGGGATTTTCTTAAACATTTTTTAAAAAGATTTATTTATTTATTTGAGAGAAGGAGAGAGAATTCCAAACAGACTCCCCATTGACTGTGAAGCCTGGCGTGGGGCTCGATTCCGTGACCCTAAGATCATGACCTGAGCCAAAATGAGGACTTGGACACTTAACCGACTGAGCCACCCAGGCGTCCCTTTTTTAAACATTCTTACTGAGTTATAACTTATAAAGTGTACAGATATTAAGTGTGTAGGTACAGAGCTTAATGATATGTGGCCACTATCCAGATTAAGGTGTTGAACATTTCCAGCATCCCAGAATATTCCCATTTGCCCCCCTGCCAGTTACTACCTCCTCCCCGCCAAGGAAACCATTTTGACTTCTTTCACCATAAAGCATATAAATGAAATCACACAGTAGGTATTCTTCCGTCTTTGGGTCCTTTTGCTCAATTCTGAGTCAATGAGATTAATCCACGTAGTTATAGGTAGCAGTATTTTCTTTGTGCTCCTGTACAACAGTCAACTAGATGAATATACCACAACTTATACTCTTGATGGAGAGATTTCTTAGCTATTAGGAATACAGTTAATATGGGTATTCTTCTATCTTTTGTTGAACATAAGCACCCAGTTCTCTTAAGTGAATACTCAGGAGTGAAGCGGCTACAGCACAGGATTTATACATGCCCAGCCTTAGTACACAGCTTTTTTTTTTTTTTTTTTTTGAAGTGATTATACCAATTGACAACCCCACCAGCAACAGGGGAGTTTCTAACTGATCTATCTATGCCTTGCCAACACTAGGTCTTGTGGGTCCTTTTAATTTTAGCCATTCATTTTTTTTTTTTTAAGATTTTATTTATTCATTTGTTAGAGAGCACAAGCAGGGTGAGCAGCAGGCAAACGGAACAGGAGAAGCAGGCTCTCAGCTGAGGAAGGAGCCTGATTCAGGGCTCGATCCTGGGATCATGACCTGAGCCTAAGCAGCCGCCTAACTAGGTGAGCCACCCAGGCACCCCAATTTTAGCCATTCTAATCCAGGTATAATAATG
This sequence comes from Ursus americanus, assembly GCF_024610735.1. Taxonomy (NCBI): domain Eukaryota; kingdom Metazoa; phylum Chordata; class Mammalia; order Carnivora; family Ursidae; genus Ursus; species Ursus americanus. Next base: position 62,377,708 of record NC_142133.1, read on the forward strand.
TGAGTTTGCATTTCTCTTGTGATTAATGATGTTGACTGAAAGCCTTTTCATATGCAAAATAGCCACTGATGTCTCCAAACTTTCTGCACACACAGACACAGAAAATATATATAATTTTGGGTTTCAAAGACATAATTATGTCAAATACCGTCTCTCAGTCTGTAGCTTGCATTTCCTCTCCCTTAATAGTGTCTTGTTATGAACCTAACATTTAATACTAATGAAGCCCAATTTACAAGTCTTGTCCTTGTGGCTGGTGCTTTTTGTGTCTTGTTTAAGAAATTTTTGCCTAGGGAAGGATGCCTTGGTGGCTCAGTTGGTTAAGTGTCTACCTTCAGGTCATGATCCTGGGGTCCTGGGATCGAGGCCAGCATCGGGTTCCTTACTCAGCGGGGAGCCTGCTTCTTCCTCTGCCTGTAGCTCCCCCTGCTTCGCACACGCGCTCTCTCTCTCTGACAAATAAATAAAAACTTAAAAAAAAAGAAAAAAAGAAATTTTTGCCTACTCCTACGTTCTGAAGACATTATTCCATGTATTCTTCTAGAAGCTTTACTATTTTAACTTTCACATTTTGGTTTCTAATCCATCCAAAAATAATTTTTGTATATCGTGTGAGGTAGAGGTTAAAGATCCTTGTTTTCCGTATGGATTGCCAAGTATTGAAAGGACCATGAGACCGTTAATTTAAATAATAAAATATTTTTTAAAAATTACACAATAAACGAAAACATACTGTTGTAAAAAAAAAAGGTTAAACAATACAAAAGTATGTAGAGTCAAACAAGAAAATACTCCACGTTTTAATTTCTAAGCCATTATTGACTAACAGTTTTGTAAAATGCAATCAGTGAATTACTAGAACAATGATCACACACTTGGAAGCTATAACAATGTTACAACACTCTAAAAGTGTCCAAGTACTCTTCTTCCCTGCTCCCTTATCTCAAGGTGGTCGGGTCACAGTTTGGTAACTGGCACTGTTCTGTACAATATACCATGACTTATTATCATTTAGGATGTACCCAATCTGAGAATCTGCCTTTACTGGAGAACTGTTGTTTCCTTTACTGACATCATTTATGTTTCGTGTTTGTTAGACTTCATGATTTCTGCCTACCTCTTTCCCCTTATTAAAGTTTTCTCCACCCCCTTCCTTTGTTCTCTAATGCAGAGGTCAACAAATTAAGGACCAAACCCAGCCCACCGTCTTTGAATGGCCCACAAGTCAAGAAGAGTATTTTATAATTTATGAAAATTACATGAAATTCAAACTTCATGTTTATAAACAAAGTTTGATTGGAGCTCAGCCACACCTATCTGTTTACAGAGACTGTCTATGGCTGCTTCCGTGCTGCAGGGGCAGAGTGGCGCAGAGGCAGCCGAGAGACAGTATTGCCCACAAAGCCGAAAATATTTACTACCTAGTCCTTATGGAGCAGTTTGCTAACTCCTACTCCAGTGGTTTGGAAATTATATTCCCTATTTTGTTCTTTTAATGGTCATCCTTAACATTTTTTTCAACTTTCCATTTCTGGCAAACATTTAAACTTATATAATTATATCGACATTGAGTTAAATAATCCTCCCCCCCAAAAAAAACACTATGCTTTCCTCTTGTGCTTTTTCAAAATTTGTATAAATCATCCAATAGTTCCCCAAAGTTGCTGTTAGTATTACTAACACATTCCTTATGCTTCACAGAAACAATTTAATTGCTTAGACTTGACTCTAAGTTCACTGGCTTCGTTATCACGGTTTCTTTTATCTTATGTCCTTCTGTTAGTCCTCCTGAAGGAATTCCTTTCAAAACATGTTTGAGTCTTTGCATTCCTAAAATGTATTTATTTGTTCTCAATCTTTTGGAGGATAGTTTGGCTAAAAACAAAACTTGAAATTCCAAGTCATTTTCCCCTTGAGCATTTCCAAGCTTTTTTTCCACGGTCTTCCATCATCTAATATGGCTGCTAAGACAGCTGACATCAATCTGATCTGTGTAGATAACCTAATCCCCCCCCCTCCCACCGCCCCTGCTCTGGAAGCTTTCATGGTTTGCTCTTTACTCTTGGTTTCATGGAATGTTCCCTGTGTGAGTCTAGGTATGGGATTTTTTCATTAATTCTGCTCAGCAGTTGCTACATTCTTCCAATATGAGTCTTTCTTTAACACAGAATAGTCCTTCCATTAGTTAAGAAAATGCATTATTCTCCTCTTCATTCTGTCTTTCCACCTGGAACTTACATTAGCTAGCTAGCTGTTAACTTCTGGACTGTTCTCTCATACTTTTCACCTCCTTTCAAATGACATTGTGCTCAAGGAAAATCCACTGGTTTGATCATCCACCTCACTAATTTGATTCTCAGTATGGTCTACTAAAAGAGTTTATTTCAGCAATCGTCTCTTTAATTTTTAGGATTGGTTATTTTTAAGATTTATTTATTTCAGAGAATGAAGAAGAGCGCACACGTGGGCGGGGGGGAAGGGCAGAAGGAGAGAATCTCATGCAGACGCCCCGCTGAGTGCAGAACCCAATGCGGGGCTCCAACTCACAACCCTGAGATCATGACCTGAACGAAAATCAACAGTCAGACACTCAACCGACTGAGCCATGCAGGCATCCCCAATTGGTTCTTTTTATAAGCCAACTGTTATGGACAAACAACAAAAAAATATAAGTGACGACAAATGCGAAGAGTAACAATTTCAATAAAAATGCTTACTGAATGGTTGCTATGTGCCCGATATTATTCTAACCATTTTTCATTAATTCAGTGAATTCTCAAGACAACCTTATGAATTAGGTAAATTATTTTATGAATGAGGAAACTGAGGCACACTGAGACTCAAAGAGCTAATCAGTGGTAAAACCCAGTTTCAGACACAAGCAGTTTGGCTCCAAAGCTGATGTTTTTAACCAGTTCACTAGACAGCCTCTCTGCAATGTGTACTTGAATCTCTCTAAAAGTAGTAGGTAAACATAGTTTAAGTTCTCCTAGAGGAATTATATATTCCTTGGAGGTTAGACTTTCCATTTTTTAGTATTAGACTCTCTTTAAAGCAGTGCATTTTCCACAAATTTAATTCTAGATTGTCTCTTTATGTATAAAGAATGTTTTAGACTGAACAATACTGACAGGTAGAAGGTATTTCTCCATTCCAAGTGAGAACATCTGTTGCTCCTGTGGGGGAAGGGAGCTACAGTAGCAAGACCTCTGGTGTTGTGCCATGAAACTTTAACAAATAGTCTGTATGTTTCAGAAATCGCAGAAAGGGAAGTATAATGGCTGCATCAGTCTAGCTCTTGGACCTCTCCTCCGAAGATGATTCTTCCCCTCTGTGCCTCTGTCTTCTCATATCCATTTATGTATCACTTAATGCTTCTGAATCTTTTCTACTCCCTTGAGCTTAAACATTTTTCTCCCTTTCATAAAAATCACAGGAACAAATTCACAGTGAATTTCTTTTTCCATGTCATTCATCAATGCATACTTTGTGTTTAAAGCAATACCCAGAGTTTTCTTAACATTCTGGAGATCTTCAAACATACATTTTCGTGACATTTATTTCATACATCTATGGCTGGATAAATAACTGTGCCACTGATCCTGTCCTCTAAAATTCATCTGTATTACTTGTCTTTTTCAAACTTTTCCACTGGAGGACACTGCATCTATCACCTGAATTTCTCAGACAAGGGCTGGGCGTCTGGGAGGTTTATAAGAGAGATCCTGTGGATGCTGGAATGGCTCTGTTACCACTTTCAAAAACCCCACTGAAGTTATCAGCATCACCTTCTTCTCAAAGCAGACGGGAGTAATCTCTAAGCATACTCTGTTGTTGAAAACTACTGCATAATTTTAGAACCTGGTTTTCCTTGGCTTAAATTCTCTTTTATCAAGTTTTTGAGTTTTCTAAAAAGACTGAGTGTATTTTTGACATTATGCATTCTTTCTAATTAAAAAAAAGTAGGCTCTGGGGTGCCTGGGTGGCTGAGTTGGTTAAGCGTCTACCTTTGGGTCAGGTCATGATCCTGCAGTCCTGGGATTGAGCCCCATGTTAGGCTCCCTGCTCAGCAGGGAGCCTGCTTCTCCCTCTCCCTCTGCCACTCCCCTCTGCTTGTGCTTTCTTGCTCTTTCTGTCAAATTAATAAAATCTTTAAAAAATAAAAATAAGTAAGCTCTTGGGGCACCTGGGTGGTACAGTCAGTTACGCATCTGACTCTTGGTTTTGGCTCAGGTCTGCTCTCAGGGTCATGAGATCAAGCCCTGTGGGGGGCTCTGTGCTCAGCTAAGAGTCTACTTGGGTTTCTCTCTACCTCTCCTTCTGCACCCCACGCCCGCCGCAAATAAAATCTTAAAGAAAAGTAAGCTCTTTACACAATTTTTTTCCTTTTTTCATTTTAGTGTAGATGGATATAGTTAAGGGAATCATAAAAATATCTGTACTACTCACCTAGTGCCCTAAAAACTGGACTTCAAAGATAAATTGATCTGATGTATCACTGTTGTCCATGTACTCATTAATTCATTAAGGTATCTCCCATGGGACTATAAATGCAACAGCAGAAACCAAATGCAACATGGAATAGAAAATTGTTCTCTTTATTTTATTTTCAATCCTGAATAGAAGGTATGGATGCAATCAAGGAAATGCTATCCATAGGCCTCTATTAAATGAGAATGAGTGATATAAACAGATGCAAATTTTTGTATAAACTTAAATCACAGCACTCATGAGCAAATACTGTATTTACTGAGGGTGTAGTTATGCATAACAATAATTTACATATAAATCCTGGACAAGTAGTTATTTCTCAGAATTTCAACCTCGGTCAGGGTGCTAAACACTACACAAAGTTAGGGAAGCCCTATCTTCTTTGAACTCAATATTTTATATTATGTAATGCTGTCTACATCCCTCTTCTAAGTTGATTAGCTTCCAAGATAAAAACTACCCTCACTGCAAATTTCATAGACTCCACAAAGACATTATCATACCTACCTGCAGAGAGTAGAAAGTCCTGCTTGACACTGAAGAAATACCTAATTACTGATGGCTCTTGTTGGCAAGATAAGGCTCACACTATTGTAGGACTAAAATCTTTCACACTGTGCAAGATTTGCCATTTATTCAATTTTCCAGATGAACTGCCATCTAAGAAATCCATTCCTATGGAAAATGAATTCCTAAGCTAAGTACATTACTAGTTCTGTACACTGAGAAGACCGGTAGCAACTAGCAGGTGGTAGGCAGAATAATGTCCCACACAAAAGAGATCTACATCCTAATTCCCAAAACTATGAATATGTGACACAGCAAAAAAGAATCAGCTGAATTTAAGGCAGAAGATTATCTTAGATTAGTCTACAGGGCCCAATGTAATCATAGGGGTCCTTAAAGGAAGAAAAGGTAGCAGAAAAAGACTCATGTTAAAGCGAGAAGGACTCAACTGGTCCTTGCTGGCTTTAAAAATGGAGGAAGGAGGCCAAGAGCCAAGGACTGAGCATCCAGTTGAAGCTGGAAAAGTCTAGGAAAGAGATTCTATACAGAGCCTACAGAAAGAAACCAGTCCTGCCAATGTCTTGATTTTAGCCCAATGGGTGCCACCTCAGACTTGTGACCTCCGGAACTGCAAGACAATAAATGTGTACTGTTTAAGCCACTCCATTCATGGTACAAGCACTGACAGGAAACTACTACAGAGCATCATCAGTGCTGAGATTTTAGTTTTTAATAGCATTCTTTAAGAAATGGAACTAGGATTCCTTAGAGAGACTCAGAAATTCCCTGAGTCCAGGGCTGCAGTAGGGAAAATACAAGAATCTTGTACCACTAGAAAGTTAAAAGGGAAAAAAAAAAAAGATGGAGGCCCAAAAGGACACAGGCACCAACCTGCAAGATATCCCACTGGCCAAAGTCACACAATGTCAAAATAAAATAAATAATACTGAATTATGACCCAAAGAAAAAATATCAACCAGTTCATATTGGTATAATTAAGTGAATAAATAAATGAGAAGGGACAAATCTCCTTTACAGAATTACAGATAAAATATGTAGATAGGTCTCATTCCAGGAGGTAAAGCTTAGTGCCCCCTTCCCAGCCATAGTATGTAGGCAGTTGTTAGTGAATAAAAAATATATAAAAAGGAAAAATAGCAACTGTATAGTGGAGAAACCTGGCAGGCACCACCTTAAAACAAATGATTACAGTTAACATCACCAGTGATAAGCCATGTTGATAGCATGGACCTCCCTGATGAGAGGAGAAGAGCACTTCATTTCTGTGGTGCTTTTCCCTAAAACCCATAACCCCCATCTAATCATCAGAAAATATACAAACTCAGGGGCGCCTGGGTGGCACAGCGGTTAAGCGTCTGCCTTCGGCTCAGGGCGTGATCCCGGCGTTATGGGATCGAGCCCCACATCAGGCTCCTCCGCTATGAGCCTGCTTCTTCCTCTCCCACTCCCCCTGCTTGTGTTCCCTCTCTCGCTGGCTGTCTCTATCTCTGTCAAATAAATAAATAAAATCTTTAAAAAAAAAAAATATATACAAACTCAAATTGAAGAACATTCTATGAACTATCCAACCAGTACTCTTCAAAAGCATCAAAATAAGGAGACTGTCACAGAATGAAGACTAAGGAAACATGGTGACTAAAATAATTTACAGGATCCTCAATTGGATCCTGGAACAGAAAAAGGGCATCGGAAATCTGAATGAGGTCTGTAGTCAATCGTACCCATGTTAATCTCTTGTTTTAACACGTGTCCCACAGAATCTGGGTGAAGAATTTGCAAACTTTCTAGAAATCTAAAATTATTTCATACAAAAAGGTATTTAAGAATCAACTATTTGTTGATCCAAACTTTTGCTACTTTTAAGACATATATATATATAAAATGGACACTTTGCATTCTAAACTCAAAGACCTTAAGATTCTTAGTTGAGATTCACTTACTATACCATAAATAGTTAAAAGATTATCAGTAACAACATTTCTAAGAAATGGTTTTGGCATTCTTTTTATTGTGGAAGAACATTTCTAATTCTTGGCTACATCATATGTCCCTGCCTGGTGTTCATTACACAATAGTATAACACTCAGAAATACCTGACTTCAAGCACAAAGAAAATATTTTCTATATGATTTATGATAAGGAATAAACAAGAGAAAAACCAGTTTTTTTTAACTCTCTTAATGATGACATATATAATAAGTCTAACAGCCAATTCATTTTTTCCTCAGTATTGCAAAGTTGCCTTTCTCTATAAAAAGCAAAAAACAAAAAACAGACATTTTCAATTGAGGGGTACCTAATTTAGCCACAAGTGAAAGGACAACTGAAGGCACTGGAGTCAAATTATCTATTGACATTAAGGTTAAAAAACAAACTACAGGGTACACTGGGTCCATCTCTCCTATCTTTTTACCATTATTATAAAGTACCCTTTTCAAAGTTGGCTCAAACTGATCACTGAAAGATTTATTTTGTTTGTGCTTCTCCACGAAATGCAAAACAGACACAAAGCCCTAAGGCTCCCCCCACTTTTACTGGTCTCTCCTAAAAATCACTGTCATAAAAGCATTCTTTTTAGATAATTTTTAAAGCCTCCTTATTAATTTAAGCAAAAGAATGCCTTCATTTTCAGTAGACGTAGGGTACTAAGAGGTCTAGAATCAAAATATGCTTCCTGGCTTACATCTGGGATGCCAAGCTGCCTGAGGCAATGCAAATCTGATTGGGGTGTCAGAGATAGTGCACAGCAATGGGATATTCAATTTAGGTAATTGATTGTGTTAATAACTTCAGTAAGTGATTGAGTGGATGACCTTAGATCCCAGAGCAATTTCTTCCGCCCAAAGAAACTGTAAACTTCCAGAGAGCACAGGGCTTGAGTTCTGTTAAGAAGTCAGCTAACAAATTCAGGGGCGCCTGGGTGGCACAGCGGTTAAGCGTCTGCCTTCGGCTCAGGGCGTGATCCCGGCGTTATGGGATCGAGCCCCACATCAGGCTCCTCTGCTATGAGCCTGCTTCTTCCTCTCCCACTCCCCCTGCTTGTGTTCCCTCTCTCGCTGGCTGTCTCTATCTCTGTCGAATAAATAAATAAAAATCTTAAAAAAAAAAAAAAGTCAGCTAACAAATTCAAAACAAAAGCTTCATTTAAATTACTTAGATCTCAATGCAATCCTAAAAAATGACTTAGTTCAGTGTAATCCTAGAAGGAAGTATAATCCTAGTATACTGCCTGGCACATGATTTAACTGAACTGAACTTTTGTTCCCAATGGGTTTCCCTCCCTCCCCAACAACAAAAAAAGCATCAAAACTCATCTCAGCCAAGCAACTCTGGCAACTGAAACTATAAAATCAACAACTACAAGAACTTATTTTGCAACTAGCAGAATTGCTAAGATGAAACTGATCTTCGCTTTCTATCTGAAAATACACAGATATGAATGTGATATCTAGCCACAGAACTAAAACACGTTCAACGTACTCTATTTCATTTGATGGTTTTCATAAAGATCTTGATTTATGATAAGCATTTAATAAAATTTACTGAATGAGTAAATCAATCACTGGATACTTTAAGAGCTTGGTGAAATGAGGAAAGCAAGTTTTTGGCTATAAATAACAGAATACTAATCTGGAAATCATATAAACAATCTGGATTTATGTTTCTTACATAAAATAAAGCTGGCCTCAAGGCTGGTTCAGAGGCCAGGCTCTCACATTCTACTCCGCCATCCTCTTGGACACAAGACAGTTGCAGCAGCTCCAAGTATGATGTGCTCTAACAGTAATGTCCCAAGTAGGAAAGGGCAGTTCCATCCTCCTTTCATCAACTCTTGCCCTTTCATGAAGGAGGAAATTTTCCCCAGAACCTCTTGATAGACCCTCTCCCTTTGGTCTCGAGATTGGCTATTAGGAGGCAGAGAAAGCCAGTATCAGGTACTTTTATCCTGTCACAGGATGTGTAAATAAAAAACGGTTCTCTGTCAAAATTAGTGAAATCATCTCTGGCCTTTAGGTGTTTAGTAATAAATGCAACAACACAGGGAAGAAAGTTGCTGCTATAAAATCTTTTATCATTTAGATACAACAGGAAGCCAGACACTAATCAATTTCTTGCACTAAGCCATAAGAAAGTTTGCTATGAGAGTAAACAGCTACATTATAGTTATTAAGTAGCTAGGAATCCTTGACTAGAGGCCCCTTTTGAAGAAAGGGTCACAGAGGGAGCTTCAAATGTGTTCATTGAAGAGATTTCTTCCAGGAAGGCCCAAGCAATTGTTAACTTGGATGATGAGTACACTTATCTAATATAGGTTATAAAACTGATGTCTTAGTTGTGCCAAAGAAACTAATGGGATTGGAGTGTTAGTGATACCAAGTCTTGCAAGAGATTTCTCCAATTAGAAATTTATTCCTCTTTTGAGTCATGAAGTGACATTAATAATTTTGTTAAGTATAGCTGACACACATTGTTACACAAGTTTCACAGCAATTTAACAATTCTATATATTATGCTGTGCTCACAAGTATAGCTACCATCTGTCACCATACAGTACTATTACAATACAATTAACAATTTTACCTATGTTGTACCTTTCATCCCTATGACTTATTCATTCCATAACTGGAAACCTATACCTCCCACTCCTTTTACCCACTGTACCCAACTTCCACCCTTCTCATCTCTGGCAACCACCAGTTTGTTCTATTTATGGGTCTGTTTCTCCTTTATCCATTTGTTTTGTTTTTTAGATTCCACATACAAGTAAAATCATACGGTGTTTATCTTTCTCTGTCTGACCTATTTCACTTAGCATTATACCCTCTAAATCCATCCATGTTGTCATGAATGGCAAGATTCCCATTTTTATGGGTGAGTAATGTTCTATCATATATATACAACATCTTCATCTATGGATGGGCAGTTGGGTTGCCTTCCTATGTTGGCTATTATAAGTAATGTTTCCATGAACATAGGGTTGCATATATTTTTAACATAGGGTTGCATATACTGTTTTCAAATTAGTGGTTTTGGTTTCTTTGGGTTAATACCCAGTACTGGAATTACTGGATCATACTTCTTTTTTAATTTTGGGGGGAAGCCCCATATTGTTTTCCTCAGTGGCTATACCAATTTGCACTCCCACCAACAGGGCATAAGGGTTCTTTTTTTTCCCACGCCCTTGCCAACACTTGTTATTTCTTATCTCTTTGATACCAGCCCTTCTGACTAATAGAAGGTGATATCTCTGGGGTTTTGATCTGCATTTCCCTCATGATTAGTAATATTGAGCATCTTTTCATGTGTCTGTTAGCCATCTGTGTGTCTTCTTTGGAGAAATGTCTGCTTGTGTCTTCTGCCCATTTTTAAACTGGATTTTTTTTTTTTTTTTGGTGTTGAGTTATATAAGCTCTTTATATATTTTGGATATGAACCCCTTATCAGTTATATCACTTACAAATATCTTCTGCCTTTCATTAGGTTGCTTTTTCATTTTGTTGATAATTTCCTTCACTGTACAAAAGCTTTTTATTTTGGTATAGTCCCAACAGTTTCTTTTTGCTTTTGTTTACCTTGCCTAAGGAGACATATGTAGAAAAGTGTTGCAAAGGCCATGTCAAAGAGATTCTTGTCTGTGTTTTCCTCTACGAGTTTTAGTTTCAGGTCTCACAATTAGGTCTTTAATCTATTTTAAGTTTATGTTTTGTGTATGGTGTAAAAAAGCGATCCTGTTTTCCCAGCACCATTTATCTGTCTTTTCCCTACCGTATACTCTACTCTTGCCTTCTCTGTCATAGATTAGTTGACTATACACATGGGTTTATTTCCGGGCTCTCTAATCTCTTTCATTAATCTATGTGCCTGTTTTTGTGCCAGTACCATGCTGTTTTAATACAGCTGTGTAATATATCTTGAAATCTGGGATTATGATCCCTTCAGCTTTAAGAATTTGGGATGGGGGCTATTTGGGATCTTCTGTGGTTCCATACAAATTTTAGTATATTTTATTCTAGTTCCATGAAAAATGCTCTTGGTAATTTGATAAGATTGCACTGAATCTGTGATTTGCTTTGGCCAGTATGGACATTTTAACAACATAAATTCTCCCAATCCATGAGCATAAAATATCTATTTGTTATCATCTTCAGTTTCTTCATCAATGTTTTATAGTTTTTTTTTTTTTTTAAAGATTTTATTTATTTATTTGACAGAGATAGAGACAGTCCACGAGAGAGGGAACACAAGCAGGGGGAGTGGGAGAGGAAGAAGCAGGCTCATAGCAGAGGAGCCTGATGTGGGGCTCGATCCCATAATGCCGGGATCACGCCCTGAGCTGAAGGCAGACGCTTAACCGCTGTGCCACCCAGGCGCCCCAATGTTTTATAGTTTTTAGAGTACAGGTCTTTCACCTCCTTGGTTAAGTTTATTCCAGGTATTTTATTCTTTTTGGTGCAACTGTAAATGGAATTGTTTCCTTAATTTCTCTTTCTGCTACTCATTAGTGTATAGAAATGCAACAGATGGGGCTCTTGGGTAGCACAGTCGTTAAGAATCTGCCTTCGGCTCAGGGCATGAGCCCGGCGTTCCGGGATCGAGCCCCACATCGGGCTCCTCCGCTGGGAGCCTGCTTCTTCCTCTCCACTCCCCCTGCTTGTGTTCCCTCTCTCACTGGCTGTCTCTCTGTCACATAAATAAATAAAATCTTTAAATAAATAAATAAAAGAAAGAAATACAACAGATTTTTATATATTAATTTTGTATCCTGTGACTTTACTGAATTCATTTATCAGTTCTCATAGCTTTTTGTTGTAGTCTTTGGGGTTTTCTATATATAGTATCATGTCATCTGCAAGTAGTGACAGTTTTACTTCTTCCTTATCAATCTGGATGCTTTTTATTTCTTTTCCTTATTTGATTGCTGTGGCTAGATTTCCAGTACTATGTTGAATAAAAGTGGTAAGACATCCTTGTCTTGTTCCCAATCTTAAAGGAAAAGCTCTCAGTTTTTCACCATTCAGTATGATGTTATTTGTGGGTTTTTCCTATATGGCCTTTATTATGTTGACCTCTAAACCCACATCGTTCAGAGTTTTTATCATGAATGGGTATTTAATTTTGTCAAGTACTTTTTCTGCATCTATTGAGATGACTGCATGATTTTTATCCCTCATTTTGTTAATGTAGTGTATCACGTTGATTTGTGGATACTGAACCATCCTTGCATCCCTGGAAAAAATCTCACTTGATCATGGCTAATGATACTTTTAATATACAGCATGAAGTTGGTAAAATAAAAATAAGGGTCCACCAAACGGGATGAAGTCGAACACTTTCATGGCTTAAAGATGATTTTAGTTTTAGTGAATGTCAAATTAAAGTAGGAGGAAGCTGGGTAAGAGAAGAAGAATTTTCCCTCTCATAGGAGATAAAGTTCGGTATTAATAAACTATAAAGTTTAGTATTAATAAACTGTAAATATCTCAATAGGAAAATATCCATTCTCTGTGCTTAATACAGAATAGTTACAAAAGCTAAGGTGGCATCAATTTAGTAATTCTTAAAACTGTAGGAGGAACAACATCTTTATTTCAACAAACTATACTCTACTAATCCTTAAAATACATTAATGAAAAACAGTTAAAATGAAAAACTTGGCCACATAAAATGATTATCTTTGCATCACTATAACCCTGTGTTACAGCACTTCCATGTTTACTAATAAGGTACGCTATAATCATTGTTGCCATAGTGCACTGGCAAGGTGTACGACAGATTTTAACCGACTGTTTTTACTCAGGATCTTTTTTTTTTTTTTTAAAGATTTTATTTATTTATTTGACAGAGAGAGACAGCCAGTAAATTTGACAGAGAGAGACAGCCAGCGAGAGAGGGAACACAAGCAGGGGGAGTGGGAGAGGAAGAAGCAGACTCCTAGCGGAGGAGCCTGATGTGGGGCTCGATCCCAGAGCACCAGGATCATGCCCTGAGCCGAAGGCAGACACTTAACAACTGTGCCACCCAGGCACCCCTCAGGATCTTTAAAAACGGAAATACTTATATAACACCAAAGGCATTTAAAATAAAACTGCAGTTAAAAAAAAAAAAAAAGACAAAAAAGTAAAGTGCAGTTATTTCTGTAAATCAAATTGAGCAAAAAATATTTAATGTTTTGGCAAATATATTAATACTCTGGGAGGCCAAACTTATGAGTACCCTCCTAACCAGTTTCAATTATTCTGCTAAAGCAGACCACCACAGGCACTTTGGGACATACACTCATGGTCTCTGCATGCCTTTAACAAACAGAATGCACAGAAGCATTCATCAAAGGCCAAGCTGTCACTTCTACTTCTCCCTGATCTCATTCTGAACAATCATATTTCACAACTTCACATTATTTCCTAAAAGTTTATGTCAAAATTGTGATTTTCCTAGTTCTCACCATTCTCTTATGCTGCAGTTTTAGAATTACTGAATTGTATGACAATTTACTTTGAAACGAATGTCAGGTCAGGAAGATTTTAAATTTAATACACAACATGGCCACTTTTTAAATCACTATTTCTTTAATATTTATTCCTCTATATACTTTGGAAAGACCTCAAACTCTTCTGCCACTCAATATAATTAATAACCCAGAAAAATCAAGACCATGAGTTGTGTAGGCACAAATGGAACAAAAAGTCTATTTCCCGGGTGATTCTGTACCAGGCAAAAGGACTTTTTATGACATCTTCTGGCTAATATTTCATTAACAGTTACTAAGTGGTTACAAATTTGGCTAAAAATAAAAATCTATGTGTATACCACCATTAGAAAGAGCTGAAATCTAACTACAGGACATTTTTGTTAAAATTTAATTTCTTATATCTTAGCAAACTCTAAACTCTTTAGTTAACTTTACCAAAGCTCTTTATAACCTGACCTGCAATCTAAACACTGTTACTGATTTCTTTCCTAGCCTGTTACATTAGTCTATTACTTTTATACTCTAGGAAAAGAACTCCCAAATTCCAAACTCTCATTCATTCTCCAACCTGGCACTACATATAGAAAATATCGTTTTTCTTTAGTCATCTGCAAATGAACTAAATAGACGAGAAAATTCTATTCCAAACACCTGGTAAGCAAACATTTATTTTAGAAATAACAGTTATAAAGAGCAATATTAAATACTCCCTGAAGTCATGCCCAACTGTTAACAAGCTAAGTCTAGCATAGTCTGAAGCAGGAGATAGGTGAACACTAAGATGTTTCCATTCTTTTCCCTTTCTTTCATTTTCTTGTGCAAACTCCAGCTTTAATAGCTCATTTGCAAACTGCTCTTGTGGGGGTTTGGTTTGTGTTTTATGTTTTGGTTTGGTTTCTTGTTGCCTACATTTTTGCCTTGCTTAATTTTCTTTGCATTACTTTAAAGGTTCTAAAATCTTTTTCTCTAATCTAAAATCAGTCCTCATTTTGCATTTTCAGGAAATCTTATCAAGTCTACAAATTTTTAAGAGCTAATTTTGTAAAACACCCTCTATTAGGAGCTTATAACTCACGGGGGGTGTACACATGGAAAAGCTAAGAATGAAATATTTTAATAGGAACTGATGACAAGAGAAAGGTTTGTGATGATAAAATGACTATACCAGTGTAGAGTAGGAGGAAATAAAGATTAGTGATGGGAGAAAGTGAAAGTACGGGTCTCTGAGACACTGGAAATATGGACCTCTATAAGGCAAGAGGTGGAAGGGTAGATGACCTGGATGGAACTACAGAAGTAACAAGCAGCAGCAAATAACGCTCTACTGGAACTTAATCCTCAAAACTACCTGATTAAGCAGTACTACTTTTTAAAATTGAAATGTAACTGATATATAACATTAATTTCAGGTATAACAAACTGATTCCATATGTGTGTGTGTGTGTGTGTGTGTGTGTGTGTGTATTGGGAAATATGTCTAGTTAACATTATTACAAATAGATACAAATGTTTTTCTGATGAGAAGTTTAAGTATCTACTCTCTCAGCAACTTTTCAATGTTCAATACAGTATTATTAACTATAGTCACCATGCTGTACATTTTATCCCCATAACTTATTAATTTTATGACTGGAAGTTTGTGCCTTTTGACCACTTTCACGTATTTTCCTCAACCCCCAATCCCCAGGCTCTGACAAACACAGGCTCTGGCAACCACCAATGTCTTCTCTGTATCTGAGTTCAGTTTTTGCTAGTTTTTTTTGTTTTGTTTTTCGATTCCACATATAAGTGACATCATATAATATTTGTTTTCCTCTGATTTATTTCACTTAGAATAATACCCTCAAGATCCATCCATGTTGGCTCAAAGGCAAGGTCTACTTTATTTATGGCTAAATAATATTCCTCTGTGTGTGTGTAACTCATACCGTTTCATTTTTGTTTGTTTTTTTTTTTATTTTAATCCCAGCGTAGTTAACATACAGTATTATCTTCACTTTAGGTGTATGATATAGTGACTCAACAATTCCATATATTACTCAGTGCTCATCATGGTAAATGTACTCTCAATCCCCTTCACCTATTTCACCCCATCCCCACACTACCTCCCCTCTGGTAACCATCTGTTCTCTATAGTTAAGAGTCTGTTTCTTGGTTTGTCTCTCTCTTTTTCCCCCTTTGTTCATTTGGTTTTTTTGTTGTTGTTGTTGTTGTTGTTTGTTTGTTTTGTTTTGTTTTTTCATAAATTCAATGTAAGAATGGAATCATATGGTATTTGTCTTTCTCTGGCTGACTTATTTCACTTACATTATACTCTCTAGAATCCATCCATATTGTTGCAAATGGCAAGATTTCATTCTTTTTATGGCTGAATAAATACTCCAATATATACACACACACGCACACATACATATATACAATGGAATATTACTCAGCCATCAAAAGGTAATATATGGAATTGTTGAACAGATTTCTACACATTGATTTTGTATCATGTGACTTCACTGAATTCATTTATCAGTTCTAGTTGTTTTTTGGTGGAATCTTTAGGGTTTTCTATATATAGAATAAATAAAAGTGGTGAGAGTGGACATCCCTGTCTTGTTCCTGACCTTAGTGGGAAAGCTCTTAGTTTTTTCCATTCTACACATTTTCATACTATTTTCTTACAGTCCTTTGTATTTTTGTGATATTGGTTGTTATTTCTCCACTTTCATGTCTGCTTTTATTTGAATCCTCTTTTATTTACCTTTTTTTTTTTTTTGACAAGTCTGGCTAAAGATTTATCAATTTTGTTGATCTTTTCAAAGAACAAACTCCTGGCATCAAGAATTTGTTCTATTGTTCATTTCTACTCTAATCTTTTATTATTGCCTTCCTTCTACTAGTTTTGTGGGGTTGTTTTATTTTTCTAGTTCCTTTAGGTGTCAGGGGTTATGGGTGGTTTTTCTTTTTTTCCCACATTTTTCTTGCTTCTTGAGGTAGGCCCATATTGCAATAAACTTCCCTTTTACAGCCACTTTTGCTATGTCCCAAAGATTCTAGACTGTTGTATTTTCCTTTTCATTTGTCTCCATTCTTTGATTTCTTGGTTGACCCATTCATTATTTAATAGCTTCTAGATATTTTCTTGTGGCTGATTTCTAGTTTTATAGTGTTGTCAGAAAAGACGCATGGTATGATTTCCATTTTTTTGAATTTGTTGAGACTTGAATTTGTTTTGTGGCCTAATATGTGATCTGTTCTGAAGAATGTTCCATGTGCACTTGAAAAGGATGTGCAGGGGGTCACCTGGGTGGCTCAGTCGGTTAAGCGTCTGCCTTCCACTCACGTCATCATCCTAGGGTCCTGGGATCAAGCCCCACATTGGGCTCCCTGCTCAGCAGACAGCCTGCTTCTCTCCCTCCCTCTGCTGTTCCCCTGCTTGTGTGCTTGTTCACTCTCTGTCAAATAAATAAATAAAATCTTAAAAAAAAAAAAAAAAGGCAATGAGAGTCCACTGTTTTAGGAATGGAATGTTCTGAATATATCTGTTAAACTACCTGGTCCAAGATATCATTCAAAGCCACTGGTTCCTTCTTGATATTCGGTTTGGATGATCTGTCCATTGATGTAATTGGGTTTTAAGGTCCCCTATTATTATTGTTTTACTATCAATTAGCTCCTTTATGTTTATTATTAACTGTTTCATATATTTGGGTGCTCCCATGTTGGATGTACAAATATTTACAATTGTTATATCTTCCTAGATTATCCTCTTTATGATTATATAGTGTCTTTGTCTCGTTACACTCTGTTTTAAAGTCTCTTTTGTCTGATATAAGTATTGCTACCCCAACTTTCTTTTCATATCCACTTGCATGACAAATGTTTCTCTATTCCCTCACTTTCAATCTCTATGTGTCTGTCTGAAATGAGTTTCTTGTAGGCAGCATATAGACCGGTCTTGGTTTATTTTGACCAATCCATCACCCTGTGTCTTTTGACTGGAGCATTTGGTCCATTTACATTCAAAATAATTATTAATAGATATGTATTATATCATTTTGTTACTTGTTTTATGGTTATTTCTTCTCAGATCTTTTCTTCCCTTGCTCTCTTCTCTCATAAATTGGCTTTCTATGATGATATACTTGGATTCCTTTCTCTTTATTTTTGTATATCTATTACTCGTTTTTGATTTGTGATTACCACTAATTTATCAATAACATCTGCATATAGCAGTCTATGTTAATAGTCCCTCAAGTTTGATTCTATTCTTTACTCCTTTTCCCCCTATGTTCTGGGTACATGCTGTCATACTTTACCTCCTTTTTATTTTGTGAGTCGCTTGACTAATTTTTTTCAGGCATACTTATTTTTACTGCTTTTGTGCATTCTACTTTTATTACTCTTACTTACAGTCTTTATAAGAGAGTCCCTAAGAGTCCCCTTTAATATTTCTTATATGGCTGGTTTAGTGGTGATGAATTCCTTTAGCTTTTGTTTGTCTGGAAAACTCTCTCTCTCCTTGCATTCTGAATGATAGTCTGGCTGGACAGATTATTCTCAGTTGCAGATTTTTCTCCTTTCAGCACTATGAATATATTATGCCACCTTCTTCTAACCTGCAAAGTTTCTGCTAAAAAAATCCACCGATAACCTTGAGGTTTCCCCTGTAAGTAACTGATTTCTTTTTTCTTGTTCTTTTAAAATTCTTTCTACCTCAGCTTTTTAAATTTTAATTGCTATGTGTCTTGGTGTGGACCTCCTTGGGTTGATTCTGCTGGGGGACCTCTGTACCTCCCGCATCTATATTTCTGTTTCCTACCCCAGATTCACTAAGTTTTCAGCTACAATTTCTTCAAATAAATTTTTTGCTCCCTTTTCTCCTTCTGGGATCCCTATAATGCAAAAGTTACTGCCCTTGGTGGAGTCACTGAGTTCCCCAGGTCTATCCTCTGTTTGCATAAACGTTTTTCTCTCACCTGTTCATCTCGATTACTTTCTATTACTCTGTCCTCCAGGTCACTGATTCATCTGTTTCCTCTAACCTGCTATTTCTTCCATCTAGTGTATTTTTAATTTCATTTACTGTGTTCTTCATCTCTGATTTTTTTTTAATCTTTGTTAAGGGTCTCACTGATGTCCTCCAGTCTTCTCTCAAGTCCAGTAATATCTTTATGACTATTACTTTAAATTCTCTATCTGGCATATTACTTAATCTTCATTTCACATAGGTCTCTTGCTGTGGTTTTGTCCTGTCCTTTCATTTGGGACATATTCCTCTATATCCTCACTTTGTTACCTCTCTGTGTCTGTTTCTATGTGTTAGGAAAGTCAGCTATGTCTCCTGCTCTTGAAAGTAGTGCCCTTATGATGAAGAGGTCCTGTAGTGCCCTGCAGTACAGTGTCCCCTGTTTACTGGAAACTGGAGGCTCAGGGGTGGCTCCGACATGTGGTGTGTGTGCTGTTTTGGATGAGCTGCTTTTTCCTTCAGTTCAAGTCATCTGCAGTGGCTCTCTGCCTGTTTGGTCCCTATGGTGTTGGTGGGCCAGTCTGAGGATGCCTTGGGCTTGTCAGACTAGGTATTTGTCAGAGATGCAGTGGCACCAAACTGCAGGGTGCTATCCCCATGTTGTCCCCTGAGAAGCTTTTGTTGGTGGGCAGAACCCGCAATCAGACCAGCTGTCGGCCCCCAGCTCACTGCTGGGGCTGCAATCTGAGTGGTACCAGGGAGGGCAGGAGTCACTATGGAGTGGTGGTAGCCCGTTGTGGCTGCTTGCACACTGCCAGGCTTGTGGCCCTGGTTTGAATGGGCTCCAGCCAAGAGTGTATTGGATGGGGTGAATCTGTAATATTCTGGGGGTGGGGCATGCAATTTTAACAAGGTTTATGCATCAGTCCTCCGTGAGCGGGAACCCACTGCTGCTGTGGGTACCGAGGCCCCACAAACTCTGGGCTCAGGAGATGAGGTATTGGCAAGGTCTGTGCTGTCTTCTGAGGGTGGGAACCAGCAGTAAACCTGGGACTGAGGCAAGTCTGGCTGGAAGGGGTGGATCCGCAAAGCAGGAGGAGCAGCTAAGCAAATTAGGTTGTAAATTTCTGCACTGCAGGTGGTCACGTGTTTACGCTGGGAGATGGGAAAGAGAAATAACTCCTGCCCCCTCCTTTGTATCTGGAGGAGTCTCCCAGTGATCTCTGTCCCTCAGGTCAGGGATCCTATCTGAGATTAGTAAATAGTTCTCCATCCCATACAACCAAGGCATTTTTCAAACTGCTGCTTCTACATTGTCTCTCTCCAGGCTGTTATGCTGTCTTTTTAAGGGCATGAACTCTGTTTTCTCTTACCTTCTGTCCTCCCATTTCCCCAAGAGCTGACCCACTGATTTTTAAAATTCCAGGCTTTAAGCCCTGCTGGTTTTAAGAACTCACAAAATTAGGCCCCTCTGGTTTTCAAAGTCAAATGTTTTCAAGTTTCAAAGTTGGGGGGTTTTCAAGCAAATGTTATGGGGATTCATCTTCCCTGTGAGGGCTTCCTGGTGTGACAGTCTGTTTCTCTCCCCTCTCTGTGCCCACAGGTCCCTCCCTCTCTCAGATAGTCCTGTGGGTTTCCCTCTCCACTGTGTCTCCACCGTTCCTACCCTCTTCAATGTAACCTCTTCTCTACATTTAGTTACGGAGTTTGTTCTGTCAGTCTTTGGGTTATTTTCTGGGTTATTTACCCCGATGTGAGAGTTATCCAGTTGTATTAGTGGAGCAAAGTTGGCTTAGGGTCCTCCTACCCCCCCATCTTCCTGGCATTCTCCTATCTCACATCTTTATCCATTCATCCCCTGATGTGGATGGTACGTTGTTTCTGTATTTTGGCTATTATAAATACTGCGGTGAACATGGGGATGCATATATTTTTTCAAGTTATGTTTTCCTTTCCTTCAGATAAATACCCAAAAGTGGAGTTGCTGCATCATATGGTAGTTCTGTTTTTAATTTTTTGAGTACTCCCCATATGGCTTTCCATAATGGCTGAACAAATTTAAATTTCCACCAAATGTGCACAGGGGTTCCCTTTCTTCCACATCCTTACCAACACTATTTCTCATCTTTTTTACAGTATCTATTCTAACAGGTATATAATGATGTATGATTATGGTTTTGATTTACATTTCCCTGATGATTAGTGATGGTGAGTACCTTTTCACATACCAGTCAGACATCTTTCAAAAAATGTCCACTCAAATCCTCAGCCCATGTTTTAAATCAGATTTGCTGGGGATTTTTTGGTGTGTTTTTTGTTTGTTTTTACTTTGCTATTGAGTTATAGTTCTTTACATATTTTATATACTAACCCACTATCAGATATATGATATGCAAATATTTTCTCCCGTTTGGTATATTGCCTTTTCATTTTTTGATGTTTTCCATCATCTGTACAGAAGATTTTCAGTTTGATATGATCCTTCTTTATTTTTGCTTTTGTTGTCAAATCCATAAAATCATCACCAAGACTGATGTTCAGGAGCTTACCACCTATGGTTTCTTCTGAAGTTTTTATGATTTCAGGTCTTATATTCAACTTTAATCCACTTTGAGTTGATCTTTGTGTCTGCTGTAAGATAGTGGCCCAGTTTCACTCTTTTGCATGTGGCTGTCCAGTTTTCCCAACATCGTTAATTAATTAATTCAGTAACTTGTATTGTGTATTATATTCTGGGCTCCTCTGTCATAAATTAGTTGACCATATTTGTGTAGATTTAGTTCAGGTTCTTCATTCTGTTCCACTTATCCGTGTCTGTTTTTATGCCAATATTGCTCTGGTAACCATAGACTTGTAATATACATTGAAAGCAGGAAGTGTAATGCCCCCAGGTTTGTTCTTTCTCATGATTTTGCTTTGTCTATATGGGGTCTTTTTTTGGCTCCATACAAATTTTAGAATTGTTTATTTCTGTGAGAAATACCACTGAAATTCTGATAAGAGATTATATTGAATCCATACATTGCTTTGGGTAGTATGGACACTTTTAACTATTAATTATTCCAATCCAAGAGGACCAAATATCTTTCCATTTGTTTCCATTTCTTTTCACCAATCTTATAATTTTCAGGGTACAGGTTATCTCACCTCCTTAGTTAAATTTATTCCAAACTGTCTTATTCTCTTTAATACAGTTATAAATGGGATTATTTTCTTAATATCTGACAGTTTATTAAATAGAAATGCAACAGATATTTGTATATTGATTGTGTACTACAATTTTACTAAATTCAAGGTTTTCTACATATAATATCATATAATCACCAAATAGTGACAGTTTTCTTCTTCCTCTAATTCGGATACCATCCATGCATCTATCCATCCTGCTGTGACTAGGATTTCCAATAGTGTGTAGAATGAATGCCCACTCTCTGGGCATTCTTGTCTTTTTTTTTTTTTATATATAATATTTTTTATTATGTTAGTCACCATACAGTACATCCCTGGTTTTTGATGTAAAGTTCCATGATTCATTAGTTGAGTATAACACCCAGTGCACCATGAAATATGAGCCCTCCTTACTACCCATCACCAGCCTATCCCATTCCCCCACCCCCTCCCCTCTGAAGCCCTCAGTTTGTTTCTCAGAGTCCACAGTCTCTCATGCTTCATTCCCCCTTCTGATTACCCCCCTTTCTTTATCCCTTTCTTCTCCTACCGATCTTCCTACTTCTTATGTTCCATAGATGAGAGAAACCATATGATAATTGTCTTTCTCTGCTTATTTCACTTAGCATTATCTCCTCCAGTCCCGTCCATGTTGTAGCAAATGTTGAGAAATCATACTTTTTGGTAGCTGAGTAATATTCCATTGTATATATGGACCACATCTTCTTAATCCAGTCATCTGTTGAAAGGCATCTCGGTTCCTTCCACGATTTAGCTATTGTGGACAATGCTGCTATGCATTGGGGTGCATATGGCCCTTCTCTTCACTACATCTGTATCTTTGGAGTAAATACCCAGTAGTGCAATTGCTGGATCATAGGGTAGCTCAATTTTTAACTTTTTAAGGGACCTCCACACTGTTTTCCAGAGTGGCTGTACCAACTTGCATTCCCACCAACAATGTAGGAGGGATCCCCTTTCTCCACATCCTCTCCAACAATTGTTGTTTCTTGCCTTGTCAATTTTTGCCATTCTAACTGGAGTAAAGTGGTATCTCAGTGTAGTTTTGATTTGAATTTCCCTGATGGCTAATGATTTTGAACATTTTTTCATGTGTCTGTTAGCCATTTGTATGTCTTCATTGGAAAAGTGTCTATTCGTATCTTCTTCCCATTTTATGATTTGTTTATTTGTTTCTCGTGTACTGAGTTTGAGAAGTTCTTTGTAGATCTTGGATACCAGTCTTTTATCTGTAGTGTCATTTGTAAATATCTTCTCCCATTCCGTGGGCTGCCTCTTAGTTTTTTTTAACTGTTTCCTTGGCTGTGCAGAAGCTTTTTATCTTGATGAAGTCCCACAGGTTCATTTTATCTTTTGTTTCTCTTGCCTTTGGAGGTGTGTCATGAAAAAAGTTGCATGGCCGATGTCAAAGAGGTTGTTGCCTATGCTCTCCTCTAGGATTTTGATGGATTCCTGTCTCACATCGAGGTCTTTCGTCCATTTGGAGTTTATCTTTGTGTATGGTGTGAGAGAGTGGTCAAGTGTCATTCTTTTGCATGTAGCTGTCCAATTTTCCCAGCACCATTTATTGAAAAGACTGTCTTTTTTCCACTGGATGTTTTTTCCTGCTTTATCAAAGATTAGCTGCCCAAAGAGCTGAGGGTCCATTTCTGGGTTCCATTGGTCTATGTGTCTGTTTTTGTGCCAGTACCATGCTGTCTTTGTGATCACAGCTTTGTAGTACAGCTTGAAATCCTGCAGTGTGATGCCCCCAGCTTTGTTTTTCCTTTTCAACAGTTCCTTGGAGATTCGGGGCCTTTTCTGGTTCCACACAGATTTAAGGACTGTTTGTTCCAGTTCTTTGAAAAATGTCATTGGTATTTTGATTGGGATAGCATTGAAAGTGTAGATTGCTCTGGGTAGCATGGACATTTTAACTGTGTTAATTCTTCCGATCCATGAGCATGGAATATTTTCCCATCTGTTTGTGTCTTCTTCAATGTCTTTCAAGTGTGATTTGTAGTTTCTAGACTATAGTTCCTTTACGTCTCTGGTTAATTCCAAGATAATGTATGATTTTTGGTGCTTTTGTAAATGGGATAGATTCCCTAATTTCTCTTTCTTCAGTCTCATTGTTCGTGTATAGAAATGCAACTGATTTCTGAGCCTTGATTTTGTATCCTGCCACATTACTGAATTGCTCTATAACTTCTAGTAGTTTGGGGGTGGATTCTTTTGGGTTTTCCATATAGAGTATCATGTCATCTGCGAAGAGGCATTCTTGCCTTATTCCTGATTTTAGAGGAAAAGTCTCAAGCTTCCAGCATTTAATCTGATGTTAGGTATGGGCTTCTCATATACAGCCTTTATGATATTGAGATACGTTTCCTCAATACTCACTTTGTTGAGAATTTTTTATCATAAATGGATGTTGAATTCTGTCAAATGCTTTTTGGCATCTATTGAGATGATCTTATGATCTGTATCCCTCATTTCGTTAATGTGGTATTATCACATTGGTTGATTTGCAAATGGTGTACCATCCTTGCATCCCCCAGAATAAATCCTACTTGACCATGGTGTATGAGTTCTTTAATTTTTTTTTTAAATTCTGACTGTGGTATTTATTGAGGACAAAACTCTTATCCAAAGGTGAAATGATCACCAAAGGAATTTATTTTATAAGCAAGACTCTTAATGAAAAGTCTAGCGCAACACTGAAGAGAATATTTTGCTTTGAGAAATAAGCAGTGCATTAAAGTAGCCTGAGGGTAAATGCCACTTCCTCCATGCCATGTATTCTTTTAATTTATTTTTAAGTTCAGTTTGCTCATATTTTGTTGAGAATTTTCACATCTGTGTTCATCAGGTATACTGGCATGTCCTTTTCTTAAGGAATCCTATCTCATTTTGGTATGAGGGTAATGCTGGCCTTGTAAAAATGACTTTAGAAGTGTTCCCTCCTATTCTATTGTTTGATTCTATTGTTTGGAAGAGGTGGAGAAGAACTGGTATTCTTTAAATGTTTGGTAGAGTTCACCAGTGAAGCCATCTGGTCCTGAACTTTTGTTTATTGGGAAGTATTGGATGGCTAATGAAATCTTTACTAGTCTGTTCGGATTTTCTATTTCTTCATGATTCAGTCTTGCTAGGTATTACACTTCTAGGAAGTTATTTCTTCTAAGTTGTCCAATTTGTTGACATACAACTGTTCATAGCAGTCTCTTACGATCCTTTGTATTTCTGTGGTATCAGTTTTTACATCTCCTTTCATTTGTAATTTTATTTGTGATCTCTTTTTCTTGGGTGATTCTAGCTAAAGGTTTCTCGATTTTGATTACATTTTCCAAAAATTTTATTACATTTCTAAATAGTCTTTTTACTCAGTTTCATTATTTGCACCTGATCCTTGTTATTTTCTTTCTGTACTAACTTTCGGCTTCATTTGTTCCTCTTTTTCTAGTTCCTTGAGGTGTAAAGTTAGGTTATTTGACATCTTTCTTGTTTCTTGATGTAGGCATTTATCACTATGAACTTCCCTCTTAGAACTGCTCTTGCCACAGCCAGGAAATTTTTTGGTTTTGGTATGTGGTACTTCCATTTGCTTCAAGATACTTTTTTATCTTTTGCTTTCTTCTTTAAACAGCATGTCAGTTTGTCAATCTCCACAAATTCGTGAGTTTTCCAGTTTTCTTTTTATAATGGCTTTTAGTCTCATATTGAGATCAGAAAAGATGCTTCATATCATGTCAATCTTAAATTTATTGAGAGGCAAACCAAATGAGACTCTTAACCATACAGAACAAACTGGTTACCAGAGGGGATGTAGGTGGGGGGGGGGGGGGGTTGAAATAGGAGATGGGGATTAAGGGGTGCACTTGGGGGAGCACCGGATGTTGTATGGAAGTGTTGAATCACTAAATTGTATACCTGAAACTAATATTATGCTGTGTTGACTAACTGGAATTTAAATAAAAACTTAAAAAAAAAAAGACTTGTTTTGTGGCCTAACAGTTGACATATCTTACAGATTGTTTCCATGTGTTACATGAAAAGAACGTGTATTCTGTTGAATTTGGATGAAATGTTCTGTATATGTCTGTAAAGTCTATCTAGTCTAACATGTGGCAAGAGCAGTTCTAAGAGGGAAGTTCATAGTGATAAATGCCTACATCAAGAAAAAAGAAAGATGTCAAATATGTCTGTATATGTCTGTAAAGTCTATCTAGTCTAAGGCCAATGTCTCCTTATTGATTTTTCTGTCTGGACGATCTATCCATTGATAAAAGTGGGTTTTAAAGTCCTGCACTATTACTGTACTCCTATCTTCTTATTGGATGGACCCCTTTATCATCATATGATGACCTTGTCTCTTAATTAGTCTTTAGCTTTCTTTAGGTTTCCATGTGCATGGATTATCTTCTCCATCCCTTCATTTTCAGTCTATTCTTCAGTCTATTCAGTGTATTCTTACAGCTGAGGTGAATTTCTTATAGGCAATATATAGACGGGTCTTGTTAGCCACTCTGTTTTTTAATTGGAGAATTTAGTCCATTCACATTTAAAGTAAATATTGATAGGAATGCACTCATTGCCATCGTGTTTTCTGGCTATTTTATAGTTCCTTTGCGCCTCTCTTCTTTGGTTCCCTTCCTTTGTGATTTGATGATTTTCTGCACTGACATGCTCAAATTCCTTTCTCTTTTTTGTGTATCTAACTACAAGGTTTTGCTTTGTAGTTACCATGAGACTTACATAGACTGTTACAAATGGAAGTAGTCTTATTTTAAGTTAGCAGCAACTTAAGTTAGAACACATTCTAAAACTCTACATTTTTATTCCTCCCGTTTGCTGTAGTATGACCCACACAGGCTCATCATATTCATTTTTTGTTTATATGGTTTTTTAATATAAGCTCTTAAATAAATGGCAAGTCTGTCAAAATAGTCTATATGACAATGAAAGAGAAGATTTAATGGTTCCTAGATCCTGCCTAAACATGTTTGGCTCTAAAGTTAATTTCAAAATA
This sequence comes from Ursus americanus, assembly GCF_024610735.1. Taxonomy (NCBI): domain Eukaryota; kingdom Metazoa; phylum Chordata; class Mammalia; order Carnivora; family Ursidae; genus Ursus; species Ursus americanus. The sequence goes on from NC_142133.1 coordinate 62,404,351, forward strand.
AGAGATAAATATTCTGTATTTAGGTTCGAGTCAAAGTAATACCTAACTGGAGAATGCAAGCTTTAAATATGTTATGTACTATATTAAATGGAAATAAAAGTTTGGCATTAAGTGATTTTCTTGTACTTCAAATTCATTGTTCCTTCATATACAGATGTAAAGTTTTTATTTTACCTGAGATGTCTAGCTTAATTTGCTTTCTTGAAAACCACAGAGCCCAGTCATCATATAATCAATATGAAGTCATTCCAGTGAAGATAGTGAGGACTTGTGGAAGAAAGCCATTCAATGAGGAGCAAGAGGAGAGGGAGGGAGGCCTGTTTTTTTTTTGGCTGTATCAGTTTGGAGTGGAGTTTCTGTCTGACTAAACTGGGGGGGAGGGGGGGTTTAAAGGGAAAGAAAATGTGTTGTTTCAAACACCACAGATTCTCAATGTTTTTAACAAATCTTGGTAAACTTCCTTGAATAAATGTTCATTTGCTGTACGTCCATCTCCAGAGACTTTAAATGACAGTTGTTTTAGAATTTTCACCATTTCACTGGGCAGTCGGTCTGTGGAGTTACTCATGCTGTTGATCCAGGAAGTGCCTCTCATGTCATCATTTATGCCCAAAATGTTTTCTCGGGTTACACTTTTGATTGTCTTCTTTAGGGGCTCTAATTAATTACATATATGGCAGACCTCCTTTGACTACCTTCCATTTCAACTACTTTCTGACAATTTTTTTCATTTCCATTCTCTTTGTCTTCCTGTTTTCCTATACATTTCTGGTAGGATTTTGCTTTCTTGTCCTTTTTTTTTTTTTTAATTCAATTGAGTCCCTTTACATTTTTTCTTGTTTTCTTGACCATTACTGTTCTGTTTTTCCCCCCCATACTCCCAAATATTTATTTGATGACATTTCGTTCAGTTGAAAGTGTTGTGTTACAGTGTAGATTTTGAATGTTTTAGTTCTGCCCTCCACTTAAGAGGTTTCTTTTATAGATATAAAATTATTTTATGGCAGTTTTTTGTAGTTTTATTGGGGGAGAGGTGAAGAAAGGCTATTATTTTTTGCTACTCTTTTTATTCCTGCAGGATCTTTGTTTTCCTCACTGCCACACCTCTAGGGGGAGCTAACTCCTCTCTTCGTATTGGCTTCTCCTTCGTATTGGCTTCTCCTTCAAAAGCAATGCTTCTCTGAGGCTGCCTCTTCAGGTCCCACCGTCTTTCTAATCATTTCCCTATATCATGTGCTATGAACCATTATGTCCTGTGTTCAGTATTCTGGAACTTAGTATTACGCTTTTTCTTTTTGAGGATGCTTTTTCTTAGTTGTCCATGCCCCTCTACTCTTAAGCCTTTAGAATTTATTTCTCTAGTTAAGGCAACTAGAATGTTATGGTATTCTTTGTCTCCTGTCATTCTGAAGAGATGAGTGATACATGGTTTTACTTCCTCTGATTGATCACTTTTTTAAGGTCTGAGAAAAATCAGGCTGCTGCCATTGTCCTCCAAAAACCTTTTTATTAGACACAAGACCGCTTTTTCTGTAATTTCCTGATTTCATATAAATCTTCAAACTCATCTGCACGAGTTTTTAATATTCTGTTACTATTATTTTATGTAGAATCAGGAACAAGATGTTATCAATCTTGCTACCGGTAACATGTGCCTCCTCTTTTCTTTCTTGATCAGTCCTTTTAGGGAAGTGGTAGTTTTGGAAATACCGGTAAGGTCTTTCTTTGACATTTCTCATCAAGAACTGAGGTCTGTGCTCTCCCCTAGAATCTTTGAAGATAGTGACTGCTTCCACCAATGATATGTTGTGGATGTGACACTATATGAATTCTGAGGCTAGGTCATAGAATGCCTTGCAGTTTCATGCTAGTTTTAGGGGGATGTTAACTCTAAAGGAAGTGAGTTGCCATGTAAGAAATCAGACTGTCCTGAGAGTACAAACCTCCTTACTAGTCCGTCCTGAGGACATCTACCTTTTTGCCCTCACAAATCCTCAACCATTTCCTTACACTGATAAGGGCATAGTTTGGAAGGCAAAGAATTCAAATAATCATGTTAGAGTGGAAACCCCAGAAGTAGAGATGTAATAGATACAGCTGTCAGGGAGCTTTCATATACCCATATGTGAACGGCTGGTTTGAATACAGATTTAGTCTGCTCCCCACCCCATTTCACATTAAGTGGAGGAAGGTGATTAAGTTGTAAAATGCAATGCTGAAATATCCCGACTTCTCTACCATGCAACCTGTTGTATTGCTAGGAATTTTAATATCATAGTATACAACAAGCAGAATGAAAACTTAAAAAAAAGCTATGGATTAGGAAAGTTCAGAAAATACCAGCAACTAGTATATTGCTAAGAACCAATCGGTATCCAATTAATATTTGTTAGATGAATGTGAATGAATCAGTTCATTTTTTTCTGGCCTAAATTACAAGCATGATATGCAATAAAGAGTTACTGAACTATTAATTCATATCCTTCAAAGTGTCAGTCTCTCTGGGACCACATCTACTTCCTTGAGAAGAGCTTATTCTCTCAACATGAAATATTTCAAAAAAGAGATTAAAATAATCTGTTTTGATCCACGTTTTTGGGCTACTGAGAAAAAAATGGAAATGACTTTTTAATACTGAAGTGGAGTTTAACAAGTTAGTTATTCTGTAGTTTTAAGGTGGGGGTCAGGGAGTAACATATGAATGAACGAACAACTTAAATTGTGAATAACCTACCAAATCCAGGAACACTTTTGAGACTAGCTTTGAGACAAATTTTCTCCAATCTGAGGTAGCTATATCTCATCAGACAGTTCCACAGGAACAGCCAGTCCATTCTTGTCCGATGATTCATGATAATGACACTTCTTTCCCCAGGAACAAACGCATCACCTGTTATAATCACTTTTACACCAAACATGGTCTCCAACAATGCCTAAGGAATAAACAAACAATATAGACATGTAACAATTTGAAGTTATGATTTCCCATAGGTAAATTTTATCATGTCCTGTAAATAAATCTGATTCCTAATAAGTCAAAGGCATAGTGTTTCTCAAGATTATTGCTTCTATAATATATCTGGAAGAATGAGAATACAAAGGCACTGGTTTTATTAATTTAGGTTTCCGACAGTTTCCTAATTAAATAAATGCTAACTTTCACTGAAATCTTCAGGATATATTAAAAAAAAGACATGCAAGAAGATTCCACTGTGTAATTTTTTTAAGGCTGTAGATGTATAAGATTATTACTTCCTAGAAAGGATAATCAAGAAATTTAACACTGAGTATAAGACTGAGGGAACAGACAATCAAAATTTTCATTTTATATCTTCTGTATTATCTTTTTAAACACATACACACATCTGTTTAACAATATATAAAGAATAAAATAACTACATGTTTATGAAGTTCTGCAGCCCCACCACCTGCCACAGTGCCTGGCACCTAGAAGATACTCAAATTATTTGTTGAATGTGTTTAAGGAACTTTTCTGATAACCAGGGATATAATATATACAAAATATTTAGAAGAAAATATATTACATACTGGTTTTATGGAGGATAAAAACCAGAAAATATGAGAATTGATTACTTGTTTCAACTGATTTCAACGCCTTATTTAAATTTTCAAATATACTGTATGGTGACTAACATAATAAAAAATCATTATAAAAAAAATAAATTTTCAAATAATTTTTAGGTAATAAAGTTAGTTACTAGTTAAAATATGACTTCACTATTAATGGAGAGGAAATCTGGTCCAAGGCAGAGAAAAGACATCATGAAAACCTTATAGAAGTATATAGCACATACATAAACTGTAGTATAGCCGTATAATGGAATATGAAGCAACAATGAAAGTAAATAAACTACAGGTATCTACAACAACATGGATGGCACACAAGCATAATGCTGAGAGAAGCAAAACAAAAAGTGTCAGATTATCTTAGGAAAAATTTGGAGCTGGTAAAATTATAAAGAGCAAGGAAATGACTATCTTACAGGTCAGATTAGTGACTACTTCTATCAAATAGGAGACGGTTGTTACTTCTCAGCCCTCCAGGAAACCACCTACCTTCAATACTCTAGTTCTTGACCTGGTTAATAGTAAAACATAAATGCACACTTTAAAAGGATTTATTAAAGTATAACTAACTTTGGATATGTTTGTTACATTTCACAAAAACTTTTTAAAGAATATGACACAGATGAATAGGACTTCAAAACAAACACGGGACCAAAAAAAAAAAAATAAAAGGAATATTAGTTAAGGAAAAGTCAGAAATGTTTTATGTCCAAGAATTATGGACTCAGAGTGTTAACATCTTAACAGAGTAAAACAGATAACCCACAGATCCCATTAAGTTACTTTCCCAGAGCTGAGATTACCTTAGGGCATGGGTGTTGAACCTAACATCGAGTCCTAGAAGGATGGCCTTCAAGGGGTAAATAAAAAAGAACCTGTCTTGAGGTACTTTGCTAAATGCCTGTAGTTTTCATCAGATTTTCAAAAGGGTTCATAACCGCTCAAATAATTATAACCCCCATTCCAAAGTCTCGGGAAGTCAAATCTCTATGTAGAAGACTTCATGATGGAGAGGATCATGGGAGAGTCCTCTGGGCTTGGACCCGCAGGAGGAAAGGTCTCTCTTTCTAAGTATATAGGACCATCAACTCCCAAAATGAATCACTGAATTACAGGTCTCAGCCCAGAGGACACGTGTGAAGTCACCATCTATGACTTACTAATTTGGATCTGCTCCACTCTGCTTTCCAAATGATACTTTACAGTTTTTACAAAGAACTAAAATGCAGGATGCCCTTCCCTCAACTGGTAGAAAGATGAAGCTGACTGCTAATTGTGTGTTGTATCACAGAAAAGAGTTAAAAATCTTAAAGCCTATAAATCCCAAACCTCAACCCTCACCTTTTAAGTGCAATTTCTTATACATGTATCCTGTGAATCCAAATGTCAAAATAAATCCAGACTGTTTGTCCAGGAGCATATCGTATGGCATTCTCTCCCTTGCCATCCAGCACTTCATCAGAATGTGCCTGAAAGTTATATATAACCTTTTGGACAGCCTAGATCTCAAACTCACATTAATCATTCGTAATACCAGACAAGACCTATCTAGTCAATGTTATTTACAGCTCCTGCAAAGGCAGAACTACAAATATTTACTACACAGAGATAAGGTTGTAACATCTCTAAACTGCAGAATTCAAATCAGATTAAAACTGATTAATCAAATAACAGATTAGTGTCTTTTTATTCTAGTCTAGAATAGAAACTAGTATAGAAGAAAAAGTAATCTTATAAAATTTAATAATGCTTTACGGAAGCAATTTCTGAGGATCTTTTATAGACCACTAATTACTACCTCCAAGTGTTCCACCGTGTCTGAAAACACACAGATGAGAGGTTCCCCCTCATGATCACAGAGAATCAGTTTTGCCAGAGAGCCCCAAGCTCTCATTTATCATTCCAATGAATCTTTATTTAGTCTGAGGTAAAACCAACTCTGTGGCACTCCCCATCTTCCAGGGCTTTTCAGACTCCGCTTAGGCCCAGCTCCTCAAACCCTTAGCTATTTAAGGTCTTGCAATCCCAAGTCATTCATCACACAGTAGCCCTTCTCTTAGCAGCAGTCTAGGCAGAAATTATACCCTGTATCTGTTGAACACCTGTTTTGTTCTAGGATTGGACTGGAATCCGCAGGCTGTGGAAAAGACTTGTGCCCTAGGTGGGGAGTTAGCAAATGATCTCTAAATTCCTAAGTCATGACTTAGAACAGGACTCCAAATAATTTTCATAATCCCAGGTTATTAGCTAACAATTGGACTGTTGGAAAGACTCTGAATTTTGAGAAGCAAAAAGTGCTCTGGGCATATGCAAAGTCTGACCTTGACAATATTGATCATGCTGAACAGAGCTGTCCAAAAATAAATGAAATGAATAAAGACCTACACTCCCCAGTATGTACCAAGAGAGAATGGTCACTCTACAGACCGTTCTGGAAGGAACTGTTACGTACACGCAGGTTAGACTAGGTGACCTCTAAGATTCTAGAAGATTTTACTGAGGTACCTCATTTAACACACAAAATGTGCTCCTTAAAAATGGTAAGAGAAGAAAAATCTTGCCAATGAAATAATTTTAATGCACAAGAGATGCTTACAAAAGAGAAGATCACCTTATGATTATTTCTGTGAAGCAATAATTAGTGACCATTTTTTTAACTGTTTGGGGTTGCTTAAAATTAGGAGAGAAAAGACTAAATTCTCTGAGTAAAAAAAATGCTATATTTGCTTCAAAATAAAAACTTCTTTAGCACCTTGTAAAAATATGAAATAAAAGGTCATAAAAGACACCCTGACAATTTTTTGTAACCTAGCTATAAGACATTGAAATTCTATAAATTCCTGAGCTGAAAAACTCTAATTGATATGCCCTTACTCATAAGCAAGGCAGTGAGTTAAACAGGTAATAGAATTTTTTTCAAATATATACTAATCTAACACTACAGTGATGGTTGAATTTGGCCTATGGGTTAAGTTCTGAACTCAGGTAATAAAGCAAAAGTCAGGAATAGCTGAAACTAACTCTTGAAAATCTCACAGAAAGGTACCTCACAGGAGACCAGTACACTACCAATAAATCCAGCTCAGCCACTTTTTTCTGAAGAATGTTGGAACAGCTTTCTCCAGCTGACCATCAGATGAAGTGATTGGTCTACATGCTGTTTGAAACATAAGAATGATAGCCAATACAGCACCACTCACATTTCCCATTTCCTCTCATTTTCAGTGGGGGCAACCCTAGATTTAAAAAAACAAAAAACATGCATTCTCATCTTTCCACTCTTCCCTCATCCATCCTAGTGCTTGTAATTGGAGTTGTAGGGTGTAATGCTGTGTGACAGGAACAATACACAATACTAAGAGTCATAGCAGAAGCGACTATGGCAGAATTTGTCCAATGAAGTCCAGCTCTTCCAGAGTAATAGAGTTTAGTTATGTACCTAGCTGCCGAGAGGAAAGACGTTATTTCCCGGATGTTATGATAGCCATTAGCTGTTCCCTCCAATGGGGTGAGCAAGAGAGAGAGGTGCTATTTGTAATTCACTAATTTAAAGGAAAGCGCTTGCTCTGGACTTCTTCCCAGACCCAGTTCCTGCAGAGTGGGGCAAAAAAGTGCTAGTGACCAGTCCTGACCATATAAAAGAGTATTAGCCAGGCTGGGTGGAAGGAATCCGAGTCCCTGAATGACATCAGGGAGCAGAGCTGCCCTGCCAACGTGGTCCTGAGGATGAATAAAGTTCTACCTTACTCAAGCCACTGTATTCTGAAAAGGCTATATTCACTACCTCATTTAGTCATCAGAATAACTGTCTGAGGTAAGCAGGTAATATCAGAACTTCCGTTTTGCAAATGAAAAGAGCAGCTTAGGGAGGCTAAATAGCTCCACCAAGTTCAAATGACTAGAAAGTGGTAAGGCCAATAGTGAAATCAAATGTCTGTACCAATAAGCACTCTACTTACATTGGCTCTCCAAGGAAAATAGACTGATTGGTAGGAATCATTGCAGTGCTTTGGTGTCCAATGTAGTAACTACAAGAAAATTTTCAAAACCCTTCAGGTTTTGGTAAGGAGATAGAGTCAAAAATGTGATTCATATTCAAGAGATTATATACTGGAAAATTTAAGACATTAAATAAAAGGAAATGCAAAACAATGTATGATTATTATCAAAAAATCATTTACCTGTAAATGTTTGTTTTAGAATCAGATACACAATGCTGAATCTGGAATGGCTCTCAAAAGATCATCTACTCCAATTTCCTTATTTTACAGATAAAAATCTTAAAAGTTTTCAAAATGAAATGTCTCTGGCTTTATAATGACTACAAATGGAATTAGTTAACATTTAGATAGCTTGTAGAGGACTTTTTAGAAATAACTACTTATGACGGTTAACCTTATGTGAACTGGGCATTATGTGCTTACTTTATTTAATATAAATATGATATTTTATGGAAAAATACTCATTTTGTATATAAGTGAGTACTAGTGGGTAAGCAACAATACAAAATGAATATTCCATATTAAATGGTCTGTTCGAAGGCTGCAATGGAACAATGGACTTCATATCTTTAAAGCTAATTTAAAAATCTACCTCTAAAAAGTTCATGGTCTGAGAAGTCACCTTCTGTCCTCTAACAAAGGAGGTAGTCGCTCAGGTGAATGAAAGAGACTAGTCAACCTGTGTATATCTACAACTTGGCAAGATAGCTTAGGTAGAACACTATTACCTCCATGAGGCCACGGGTCCTATCTGTCCTGTTCATCATTACCTTCTAGCAATATGCTTTGGCACATGGTGGACACTTAAGAAATAGTTGCTGGATGAACATTCTAGGATCCTGCTGATTACTTTTACATAAGTAACAGTTAACAACACTTACCAAAAAAAAAAAATCCTTCCTTCTATTATGAAAGGAAAAGGAATTTTTGCATAAATGTATAAGGAGGATCCATACTGATAACGTAAGAATATTACAAATATTCAATGCAAAGTACAACCTACAGGGGGAAAAAAAACTGACCGAAGAGATATTAGACTCACTGCTCAGCTGAGTTACAGGAAAATAAGGTTATGATGAATTAAACAGATGAGAAAGCTCAGAACATAAACCAACAAAGAACCCAATATAAATTCTAGAACTTGAAAGTATGGTATTTTAAATAGAGGTAGAAGAAGAGGAGGTCAGGGAACCTGGTGACTTGTGTAGCAACATAAGCAATCTACCACACCCACAAAACTGCAGTCCCAGGAGGAGAGGGGATAGAGCAGAAAAAAAAACTATGAGGGAATAAGAGCCTCAAACATTCCAATGTGGAAAAAACAAAGCTACAGCTCTAAGAAGCCCAATGAAATAGAGCAAAATAAACAAAGAAAACTAGACCTATGCATATCATAATCAAACTGCTAAAAAAAAAAGAAAGAAATCTTTGAAAGCAACCAGAGAAAAATGGCTGCAATAATATATAGGATAGCTAACTTTTCATCAAAAAACAGGGAGACCACAAGACTATAGAAAGTATGGAAAGAAGAAAAAAAATGTCATCCCATAAATTTCACAGCCAGCAAACAGTATTTCAAGAACAAAAGTAAAGAAATTTTCAATTAAAACAGAATTAATCTACAAGAGCCCTCACTGCAAGACAAGCTGAAGGAAGTTCTTCAGGATGAGGGGAAATGATATTAGACAGAAACTCTAATATACAGGAAGGATAAAGAATACTATAAATGGAAAATATTCAGATAAATACAAGAGACTATATTCTCTTTAACTAGTCCCATGTCTTTTGAAGAAATAGTATAAGGGCAAAGTTGTAACACTGCATCCTAGAGTTTATTGTGCAAGTGGAAGCACAGGACAGAAGCAGCAGCACCAAGGAGGGGAGCATGAAAGCCCTACCGTATTACAAGTCTTAGATTTTACACAAGGTGGTAAATCAGAACTTCAACTGGACTGTGACATACTAAGGATACATTATGTGATCCCTAGATTGTGACTAAATTATGTTCACAATACATATCTAACATATACACACATATCATTTTCTTTCAAAAACAGAAGAGGAGGGAATACTGCACAACTCATTTTATGTACCTAATTCCAGGTACTTCAGCAACCTTGGTCTTTGGCTTCTCGAAGGCTTTGTAGGACTACTTCTTACCATCTTTTCCTCTTTCACTGCAAGAAACCATCATGGCACTGAGACTGATTTTATTAGTAGTTATCAAATTCTTTTCCCTCGAGGCATTCCCTAGCTTGAAAGAACTCCAGACCTTCTTCTTTTGAAACAATAATGAGATCTCAGTGAACCTCTTGCCACTGTAAGTTAAAGGCCATGTGACGCTGACCAATCCTTCAAGGTTTTCCTATCACCTAAGACTCTAATGGCAGCACACCGGGTTTAATCTCAGCTCTGCTTAAATAATTTGCTTATGCGTGTGACCTTCAGCAAATTATTTAATTTCTCAAAGCTTCTACTTCTTCTGTAAATTGGGGATAATGGTGGTGCCTGGAATGAAGGCATCCTAAAGTACTTATTAGCACATAATTGCTTAACAACTACGACCATCATTACCCTTTAACAAAATCTTGTAATTCTTCTCCTTAATCTGGATTAAATATGCAACCCTACCAGTTACTCTATAGTCCCTTTCTTTGTGCTTATAGATTAAGTGCAAATACAGAAAAGAAAGGGGGAAGAGGAGAGGAGGGAGGGACAGAAAGAGATAGGGGACTACTTTTAGTTTAACGTTATCACATTTCATAAAGCAGGTATCTGAATAATTTCTTTAAAAATTAACCTTTGACAAAGGACAAATGCAATTCTTAAAATTAGTCACCATAGGAATCCTTTTTAAAATATGAAAAGGGTGCCCTGTAAACAGCTCCCCATCAACCCCCACCTGAGGAGTCCACAGCACTAGTGTATTTTCCTCTCTGCAGATATAACAAGGGCAGGCTGCCTGAGGAGAAACATGGCACACAGTTCAAAAGACACAGGGGGAAAAAGATCCTTCAGCAACTGAAAGAAGAGGATTCCCTCCTTGTTTTCCTGGTCAGGAATATCCTCATCACCCCCACCACGACTGTCCATAAACCGAGTAACATTAAGTTCTAGCTGTTGTTCAGGAAAAAGAAAGAACAGAGCAGTCTCAGGAAACAGAGCCTCTTCTAGGTAAAGGCAGTGCATGGGTGTCACTCCCTTTCTGGAGAAAGCACTACTGACTTAGCAGCAACAGGGAAGGGCCAAAGCAGCTTTAGTCCAGACGAGGGAGGAGGCTTGGCTGGAATCCTACAGGGCGCTGCCAGCTCAGAATCAGGGAGATATGCTCAAAGCTGTATGCACTGACCTTGCAGACAATACCTGTCTGTTCCAAGAATCTACTACACATTTTGTCCGTACTTTCACCTTACAGATGTTGTCACTCTAGCCCACAGATGGGAAACCACTTTATCCTAAATTCTGTGGTTACTGGGAAGAATTAAATCAATCACAACAATATCCACAGTTCAAAAAAAATAATAGTTTATCTGATTAATTTTTGTCATTATCTTGTAAAATAAATGGAAATAGAAATTAATGATGTAAAAATTCTTCAAAGTATACCTCGATGAAGGAAAAAAATAAACTTCATGAGGAATATAAAACTCTTAATTTTGGAATATAACTCTTAGATATTTTACTTCAAGAACATGAATTCTATTTAATTCTCTCTAGTTCCTACATTTCCTCCAGAAAGGATTTATATGATGTTTCTTCTAACATTTGTCTAAATCTGACTCTAACAAAATAAAAATTCGTCACCTGAGCCACTTTGGTCGTCTCCTTATCTGGTGTGTAACTTACCACGGGCAGAGTGAGCCAGGTTGCCACAAGGCGGTTGTTGATCCAGCGATACCAAGATGGGCTTACAAACATCAAAGGTAAAAAGGGGCCCAGCATGAAAATGCTTCCGAAAAAGCTTCCGCAAAACAGAGTGAGTATAAAGTAAATCCCTTTCCATGACACCATGATTCTGAAAGATATAAAAAATGTACATATATATATATATTGTTACTATACAAATACTGCCCAAATTGAAAATGTATAAAATAATCTTTGATTACAGGGCTACAGAAAGGCTTGGATAAAGAATATAAGAGCCTGAATACCATAAAGGTGGCCCTCTTACATGTCCTACAGGACTAACAAACTTCCTATACATTAGAAATCAATATTTTCAGAATAAATGTCTAACCAAAAAAAAAAAAGTCTGTCTCGTTTAAGAAGCCTTTGTTTTTTTAACTGGTTATTAGTATTAACATAAACCTGTAGAAGTTGCCCAATACAAAACCTTAAAATATTCCAGAGCTTTTTTTATATCCTACCATAAAAAGCAGGCTTAATGGACCAAGAATTACAGAACAGCTTCTTAAGAGTGACTATGCCTGAAAGTGCTGGTAATTTTAGAGTGCACTAAACTTTTTTTAAAAAAAAAAAACTAGAAATGTTAATTCTTCACATTAGAACCTGAAAGTAATATCTTTGGGCAACTCGTCTTAAACTGGCTTTTTCTTTGTGAGCTGAAAGATGAAGTGTAAGTCAGACTCCTCACTTTCCTAAACTATTTGCCAAAAGATTACTTTCAGGGTCCTCATAACCAGAAACACTTAATATTGACATTTTAAAATAAACTGTTGGAAACACAGTTTAAAATGAATAATTAAACATTTGATTTTATAACCTAAACTACAGTAGAGCAAAAATATGGTTTGCCTCAGGATAATAAAACTGTCAGAATCATTAAAATCCTGAAAACAATAATGGCCTTAAAATTTTTATATTACAAAAGGTATTCCAGTGATCAAGACCTGTGATTCTTTTTAAATATTCAGAACAGGAAACAAATACAATTTCAAATGTCAAAGTGCTTTAATAAATGTCAGACAAACAATAAAATGTCAAATCCCTTACACAGATTCGTTTATCTGGGTATGGAGTAGGTTTTTAAATCTCTACCAGTACTTGACAGTATGTGTACAAAATCCTTCCAAAGTACAAAGACAATGAATATTTGAGACCTGGTTTTTTGCTAACTCTCGATCTGAACTTCGAAGTGAGGGTGGACAGAAAGACCACTGAAGAGCATTGGCCGAACACTTGGCTCGCCCGGAGCCTAGGGCCCAGGATGGTGTTTGTCCCTCCGCGCCCTCAGCCTCACTTTCTGAGGCCCAAGCTCTCCTCTTTGCACTGAAATTAGACACTTAGGCAGCTTCTCTCCAGTCTTTACAGGTAAGCTTTTCTTTTAAGCATGAGAAAGAAAAAGACAAGCCTCAGCGCTGCTCCTCTACCTGACACCCTACCAGGACCTCTGTTGCTCTGTTTCTGCTGATGAGCCGTTCGCTAGCTGTTTAGACACTAGCCCTAAACTCCCTGAAGAGCTGGGCTTCGCACTATCTGTACACATCCATCAAAGCCTCGGACATGCTTTTCCCTCGCTTATTAAACTATTTCTCATTTGATGTGATTAAGCTCCTTTAACTATGTATATTTTTTCTTTTAGATATTGGTATCATCTAGTGAAATCTTTTCACTTTACAGTGACGAAGCTGAGAACCAGAAGAGTTACGATGACTTACTTTCCTAAGTCCCCATAACCAGCTGGTAGCACCAAGTCTTTTCTGCCTTCCACTTCCTTCCATGATATTATGCCACCTCCCTCCCATGGAGGGGCTGGGATTCAGAGACCCAAGTCAGCTTCTAAACATGTTTGCAAACACAGACTCAGATATAAAAGGATGTGTCCCATGAACATATGGGGGTTACTCAGGCTAAGTCTAATCTAAAATTACTTTTCCATCCAGTTCCTGCCTTTCCCCTAACCTCTCAATCATTTGTTCCATGATTCGATAAACATACAAAAAGATCCCTACTCTGTGTGCACAAGGCCTTGTGCTAGTTGCTAGGGGAAACCATAGTGAGTATGACTGACATACCAAGCTCTTGCAAATCTCAGGGCCTCTCTATCACCTCCTCAGGAACTCCTCCCTGGCTCTGTATTTAATCCAGCACCATTCTGCCTACTTCCAAGTCTCACAGACAAACATGGTTAACAATTATGACCGCTACACACCTATTAGAATGGCTAAAATTGAAAAAGAAAAAAAACGAAAAAACCGGACGATACCAAGTACTGATGAGGACACAGAAGAGTAAGAACTCACATATACTGGTGGTGGCAAGGCAAAGTACTATGTGTGCTTACCATTTAACCCAGCAATCCTACTACTGAATATCCAAGACAAATGAAAATTAACGACAACACAAAAACCAGAATACCACTGTTCATAGCAGCATTATTCATAACTGCCAAAGACTAGAAGCACCCCAAATGGGGAGGGGGGAGGTTGGGGTAAACAAATTCATAGACCAGATACCTATAGTTTCTTGTTCTGGAAGGAAACCTCTTTTCCTTCATAAAATGTCCTTATTTAATCACCTCACAATTGAAATGTTAACTAGCATTGTTCCCATAGTCTAATAGCTATACTAAGAAATCACTGCAATTCAATGTGACCCATGCTACAATAGACGGTACAATGAAGCATGCGGCATGCATTAAGGACAGATCAGAGTAAGGCAGGATGAACTCTGCTAAAAGGGATTTAAAAAGGCATTAGACTCTTGGGAGGATGTGAGTGAGGTTGGCGGAGGGAAAGATTATTCCATGTGGTAAAACAAAACATGCAGAGTCACAGAAATTTGAAACAGCATCACTTAAGCAGGGAACTGTAACTCATCAGATATTAGTGTACACACTGGGGAGCTGCAAGAACCACAGGAGCGCAGGTCCTAGGAACAAAGTGCACACACCCAGGCCAGGATAGCCAAGAATACCACCTTTGCCATGTCACCAAGAAAAAACATAAAGCATATGACTCATATTTGGGGGTAAGTGAAAATGGTGCATATAAGCATCGATGCAATGAGCGAATGGATTGGTTTTGTTAAAAACCTTAAGAGCAAAGAGCTTCTCTTCCCTTTAAAACTGGCCATACATGGAATCTGTTGGCAAAAATCCTAGCATTGACAGATGCTGGTATCAGAGCAGTCTGTGAGCCAAGAGCATCTGACCCAGCTCCACAACGCAAGTAACGCACATCACTTAACCTTGGACGCTTACAGATGGGGAGGTTCAAGAATATTCTCAAAGGCCTACCTTTGGAGCACCTAGTATTTGTCAGGCACTTTACAGAAGGCTCTTGGTAGTCACATATTCAACACCTACAGATTCAACTCTTCGTGAGCAACTAAAAGGTCCTTAACAAGTAAATACTCCAAAAATTTTGCTGAAACTCAAAATTTGATTTCTCCAAGGCTGGTGTCAAAAAACAAATCATTTGGGTCAACTGTCCAGTATCCTCATCTCAGTGGCCCTTTATTCTGTTTTACTTACCTCATAAGCACCTGGTGGAGCAAGTTAGATGCATAGTGGATTTGTAAATTTGAGATTTTAAAAGGACCTTACTCTCTACTTTGATAATGTCAAGTGTGTCTTAAAATAGGCACTTTACATTCTCATCTAATCCAAACAAGAGCCTCAAAAGTGAGGTATCAATAATATCAGTGGTATTTCCAGCTAAAGAAATAAGGGACTTGGTTCCCTAACACTGTTCATACTGACAGAGGTGAGATAAAGAACCTCCAACCAGGGGCACTCGCAGAAAACGCAGAGTTTGGAATCGGTACCAGAAAGATTTAAAGGCCAAAAAGTAAATAATGAGCAATAAAAGTAACAAAGAGTTAAGCATATTATTTAAGCCTTGTCTTCTCTGAAAAAGTAAAACTAGGCTTCTGGACTAGGGGATACACAGTGGGATTAAGTAACCATACACACAGAGAATCCTGAATCTGAGACCTCGCCTTTCCTCACTGAGCTGTCCGGTGGCTGGGAACAAGATTATAGTCTACTCCAGAGCTCTCCAATAAAACTGCCTCAGTGATGGAAATTTCAGTAGCTGTGCTGTCCGGTATGACAGCCACACTATATGTGGCTATCGTGCACTTGAAATGGGGCTAACTCAACCGAAGAACCATTCACTTGCCGTGGTGAGTGGCTACCGGACTGAACAGCACGGCTCTAGGCAGACCACTGGAGCTCACTTCTCTGGGGAATGACCAGACTGTGAAGAAAGATGAAATGCAGAAGCACTGAGGGCTCCTTAATAAACGGTCCACCTAAATCACCATACAGTGAGGCCCAGAGTCATGGAAGCCTCACCTACATGCAAGCTCCTAATTGGCTTTTTAAGTCCCCTATTTTTATTGTGAGCAGATAACGAGCCATCTGAGAAAAGCCTTTAACATGACATTAAAGACTAAGACAGAAAAAAAGTATACTTGAGGGAAACAAACTATTCAAGAAGAAGAATATCTTTAACATTTCAGAAAGACAAACACTGCATCTAGTAACAAAACCATGTTCTTTCTTAAATAAAGCAAGAAAGGAAACATTCAAAGAATAAATGAGCCATTGGAAGTTGACAACATAGCAATGTTCAGCAAAAATTTAACACTCAAGAGTTGGAAAATAAAGCTAAGGAAATCCCCCTAAAAGTCAAGATAAAGAGCTGTAAAGTAGAAAGAGTATTAGAGGACCAAGATAGGAGGTCCCATATGCAAATCATATGAGTGCTAAAAAGAGAGGAGCGAGGAATTGAAGAAATCAGCAATAAAATAATTCAAAAAATTTCTATGAAACTGGTGAACATGACATTCCACATTAACGGGGCCTGCTGGAAACTGGGACAATGGACGAAAACAGATGCTCACCAAGGCACAGCACTGTCACTTTCAGGACAGGAGAGACAAAAGGACATTCTACAAAACTTCTAGGGAGGATATAAACAGGTCACAAAGGATAAAAAATTAGATTGGCTTTGGACTTCTCAGTTGAAACAGATCTCAACAGTAATACCAGAAGCAAGATGAAAACAGAACAATGCCTACAAAATTCTCAAGAAAATTATTCCATCTGGTCATCTATCAATCAAGTGTAAGGATAGAACATCATCATCATATATGCAGGATGTCAAAATAACCTCCCATACATTCTTTTTTCAAGAAACTACTTAAAAATGGGCTTCCTAAAACAAAGGACTAAACAAAGACTAATGGAGATGCAACATGGGAAATAAGAGATCCCACACAGGTGAGAGGTCAAGGGAATCTCCAAGATGATCATGAAGGAAGATCCTAGGATGATAGTCATGCACAAGACAGAGACAGTGTCCAGTCCAAATCAAGGATGGGTGACTCAAAAGAAAGACCCTTTGAAAGCTGTATCACCAAATCCCTTGCTCCTAAACAAACTACCTTTTTGACCCAAGGACCAGAATGCCCATATGAACCTTGGCACAGATTCTAATCTGCACTTGGCTTCTTGAACATATTGTGATAGTATTCTCACAGGCCAGCTGATGACACTCAGTTTATCTATTGTAAGTACTCTGCTTTGACCTACTCCTGAGAGATGGAGGGAGGGCATGCAGAATTTAGGAGCAGAAATTATACTCCTACCAGAGAGCCAGAACCTGCAGAGTCCCACCAGATGCCGTGACCGTGGTGAGCCATGGACTGTGGTTTCTCAGGACTCATTTATGCATGAATTTGCCCACAACCTTCCCCAGAAATGGATCTGGTCAATGCTCTGGGACACTCAGGTCAGACTATCAGCCAGGGATTCTGCACCTCTAGGACCCTTCATCCAGTGATGGATTACGTTTACTTCTCAAGTTTTCAAGTATATGTATATATATACACACACACACACATATACATACACACACACGCACGTACATATATATTGAGGAACATATATGTAGGTGATAAAATTTTAAAGAAAAATAATGACTAACATAAAAGAATAATAGTTGTCATGGGGGAGCAGGAGACTTCTAATAATGGCAATATTCTATTTTCTTAAGCATGGTGGCTCCTTATATGTTCACCAACAATGACATTCAGAATCACGTTCTTTATGCACTACTCTTACAAGCTAGATGAATAAATACTTCACACCCAGACACAATCACACTGATTTAGTTCTTTCATAAACATAAGTGAAATATGTATGAGCTGATTAATTTCTTTTAAATCCAACAAAATTTTTAAATCCCTGGATGCCTGTAATTTGCATGACCTGATTCTGATGAACATTTCTGCATTTTTCAGAATTTAGTAACATACACACATCTGTCTTGCCTGATGAAATGGTTTGCTGCTTAATTCCCCAAAGAGAACCATATTTGTTCTCTTTTCGAGTCTCAAAAGACAGAGGCTCATGGCTAAATTTAACATTCAATTCTAGAAGCAAAGATTTGTGTTATTATTATCTCTTTCTCCTCTTATAATCTTTTTATTCTTACTGGTATTATCGTGTATGTCTTTTTTTGTAAGTCACTTTAAATTCTTTTAGGAAGCAGACTACTAATTAAAAATAAATTTAGGGGGGCGCCTGGGTAGCACAGCAGTTAAGCGTCTGCCTTTGGCTCAGGGCGTGATCCTGGCGTTATGGGATCGAGCCCCACATCAGGCTCTTCCGCTATGAGCCTGCTTCTTCCTCTCCCACTCCCCCTGCTTGTGTTCCCTCTCTCGCTGGCTGTCTCTATCTCTGTCGAATAAATAAATAAAATCTTTTTAAAAAAAAAACCTTAATTAAAAAATAAATTTAAAAGACTGTCCACCATTGGTAACCTTATTCACATTTATTTTTCTTTAAAAAAATAGTGTCTACGATAGTGTCAAGAAATCACTAGAAAATTTAAGAATTTATGTTCAAGATATTCTGAAGACAAAAAGGTATACTCCTTTAATAAGCAAATTGCCAAAAGACACAAATTAACAAAAATAAGCCAAAGCAACAGAACGTAAAACACCTTTCCGTATCACCTAAGCATTCATGAGGCAGGCAGAGGAAGCTGAAAGGATAACGTATAAAGTTTGCTTTGGCACCTTACCCTGTTTGGGAAAAGGACACAGACGGTAACAAGAAAGAGGCAAACTACAGTTTCATTCTTCCTAAAGTAGCTCAAGACAATAATACTCTCCCAGATAACTGAAGAAGGTGCAAGGTGAGCAGGCATTCTAGTTAAGATCATTTAGTTAGATGAAATAAAACCACTTCACCAATTCTGAGAAACACAACAGACAGTGCAAGAGCAGAATGGGATCAAACCTTAGTTGGATCCACCCAAAATGAACAACAATCAACTGGATTTCAGTAAACAAGTCTGCTAACTCTCTTTGGTGGGGAGAGGGTCCACTGAGAGTTCTTAGCACTGTACAAGGACATCAAGGGTTATGTTAAAATGGCACAATTTTCTCTTATTAAAGTTTAGGGAGAAGAAATTATCTGTGCAAATACTCATAGTTCTCTAAATCCTGATGCAATTCTTTTACTTAAAATGTATTTAAAAGTTAGTACCTAGAAAGAAGCAGAGTATATACTGTATGATTCTATTTGTCTAAAGTTCAAAAACAGAAAAAATAATTTATAGGATTAGAAGTAACATTAATGGTTATCTGGGAGGTGTGGAGCAGGAGTAGTGACTGGAAGGGGCACCAGGAGGCTTCAAGAATTTTAGTACTACTCTGTCTCTTGATTTGGGTGCTGATTACATGTGATGTATTCACTTTAGAAATATTCAGTGAGATATACATTTGTGACATACACTTTTCTGTATGTATATTTTAATAATATTTACCAAGAAATATTTACCAAAAAATGTTATATATGCAGTAATTTAACTAGATACCTTGTAAGTAATCTTTTATATGTATGCAGTCCTCAGGAAGAAAATACGAATGGTCAATACACATAAAGAAATGCTCTGGGCCCTGGATGGTTCAGTCAGGTGAGCATCGGACTCTTGGTTTCAGCTGCGATCATGATCTCAGGGTGGTGGGATCAAACCCCACGTGGTGGGGCGGGGGTCCATGCTCAGCAGAGTCTGCTTGCGATTCTCCCTCCCTCAGCTTGTGCATGCGCACATGTGCTCTCTCTCTAAAATAAATTTTAAAATACTGTTCAATCTATTCTCAGGAAAACGCAAATTAAACAAAACACCATTTTTTCTCACCAGATTGGCAAAAATGTCTAAGTTTTGCCTTTGATATTTTAAAAATCATTTGTTGGTGTCTTTGCTCTCACAGCTAGAAGAAGTATAAATTTTAGAGGGCAAACTGATGAGTTATAATACATATAAGCTATAATAATTTTGAATACGCCTGCCATCATGAATTCCTTCTCAGTGTTTACCCCAGAGAAATACTCAGCTACACGTACAAAGATGCTTCACCACATATCTGTAACCAAAATATCAGAAACATAAATGTCCACTGATGGGGGAAGGGCTAAACCGTATCACAGCCAATATTATGAAACACTATGCAGCAGGTAGAAAGAATGAGTCCAAGCTGTATTTTCTTTTTTTTTTTTTTTTAAAGATTTATTTATTTATTTGACAGAGACAGAGACAGAGACAGCCAGCGAGAGAGGGAACACAAGCAGGGGGAGTGGGAGAGGAAGAAGCAGGCTCATAGCGGAGGAGCCTGATGTGGGGCTCGATCCCAGAATGCCGGGATCACGCCCTGAGCCGAAGGCAGACGCTTAACCGCTGTGCCACCCAGGCGCCCCCCAAGCTGTATTTTCTAAAATGAACAGTTCTCAGATGTATTGCTAAGTGAAAAAGAGTGTGATACCATTTTTGAAAGGGGGGAACCATGCCCCTAGGAAAAAAAAACCCTAGGCTACATGGTTTATATAAATAAATGTAAATACACATAAATCTGTCTATAAGGACACAACATTTCCATGGCCATCTCCATAAAGATGGAAGACGCTACGACTAAGGATGGTAGCCAAAGAGAAATAGACCTTTCTGTAACGTTTTAAAAAGAGACATTTCCATTTGATACTTACATACAAAAAGGGAAGAAGGGGGAAAGGGACACAGAAGAGGAGGAAGGAAAAAGCAGCTTCAACGTCCTTGTAGCCAAAGTAAGTCAGCTTGTCAGTAATGTCAGTAATGCCTGTTGCTCCATGATCCCGTTATCAAAGTAAAAATGAATAAATGTTGAGGTAGAAATACCTCTTAGCATTACTGCTTGTCATACTTCAACTCAAATTTTCACAAATTAAAAGCCACAATGAAAAACATACATTGAGACAGGAATGAAAAAGTATCCCGGGTAAACTAAAACAACACGGGCACCCTCAAAGGTCACTTGAAACCACCATTCAATTTATTTTATAGCATTTATCTGTGTTACCTTGAAGTTTAAGCTCCTGTTTTGTTTTTCTCTTCATGACACACAGGGCTAACCAGTAAAATGTGGAAAGAACTAAGCAATGGAGGTACAAGACTGTCAGAAAGCAAGCAAGGAGTTTCCTGAAACTCTATATGCACAAAATATAACCCCATGAATGTATGTGTATAAAAGTCTCATAAGGTTAAAGTTCTAGCAGAAAACAGCTATTTTAGAAGTTTCTAAAAACAGAATGTTCATTTCTGACTCTCCCCATGGCTACTTTAATCAAAAGCATACTCGTAAAAAGACAGAAAAAGGAAAAAGTTAAAATAACTGTCTAAACTTACCAAGTTACTTTGATCATTTAATTCTGATCATTTAAACAGAGAAAAAGTACCAATTAGAGTCATTCCACAGTCATTAAAAAACTCATATAATAATATCTGCACTATTAAACACTAACCATCTTCAAGCAAGGCAGTACAAAGAATGGAGTCTTTACCCTCCTCGGCCATATCATGTAGGTTGAGAGAAAACACATTTGAAAAGGAGGGAGGGAAGCAATACAAGGAAATATATATTAAATGCCAAATTCATGAAAAATCAGTAAGTTTAACAACCAGTTTGTAAAATCTTAGAAGTCTAGAGCTAGACTTAAGATCACTGAGGCTTAAAGATCTTTCAATTTCACAGATGATTCTCTCATTATACCGATGAAGAAAGTGGGGAGCAGAAAGGTTGAGGGGCCTGACTTGTGCTTATAGTGGCACAGCCGGTGGTGTTGGACTAGGCTAAGACCTTCCATCTCCAGTTACCAGCCTAGTGTTCTTTCCATTAGAAGAGAATCATAGATGGCTAAGGCAACCAACTAAAACATGAAGAAGGAATTAAGATGCAAATGAGGTCTGGGCTTAAAGGCAGGATAGTGGTCAGTCAAGCCAGGACAAAAAGAAAGGCAAAGGGAGTACCTCTCAACAATACTCTTCATGGTGCATACTGTGCAGTGATTGGGTTAGCCATGAGAAAGTTTCTCCAAAGTCTCAGGATTTCTGTTGGGTTTTGTTTCTTCCAAATTGTTTCAAACAAAATGAATTATTAACAGCAAGCTTTTTTTTTTTTTTTAATGAAAATGTCACTAATTCTTTTTCTGCATAAATGGCAAGCACACTCACTATATCTCGACAATTTCCTGTTGTTATATAAAGTTTCCTTATACAATGTAAAAGTTAAAACCACATACACCCACACTAAGTGGAACACTACTATATGAAACCATTTCAGGAAGACTGGTTAGTACACCTCTCTTATACCTCCTACCTATTACTCAAGAGACTAACTTCCTTGCTCAAATTACTTATTATAGTCCTCAGAATGTTAGAGTACCACATAACCCAGCAACTCCACTCCTAGATTAGACAGATAGATAGATAGATAGATGCAATGAAAATACATGTCCACATAAAAACATATGCAAGAATGTTCATAGCAGTGCCATTCATAAGTCAAAAAGCAGAAACAACCCAAATGTGTCCTTCATTTGATAAAGGGATAAAAAGGGGTTAGCCATCAGTGGCCATCACTCAACAAGAAAAGAAATAAAGTACTTGATACATGCTACAACACAGACAACTTCAAAAATATTAATGCTCAGTGAAAGAAGCCAGTCACAAAAGTCCACATATTGTATGATTTCATCTATATGAAATGTTCAGAAGAGGCAAATCTATAGAGATAAAATGTAGATTAGTGGTTCCCTAGGGCTGGAGGCAGATGGAATGGGAGTGACTGCTAATAAGGATGAAGTTTGTTTGGGGGGTAAAAGAATGTTCTGAAATTAGACAGTGGTGATGGCTGCACAACTGAACAGTCTAAAACCACTGCCTTGCATGCTACTCTTTAAATGGGTGAACTGTACGGTGTATGGATTCTATGTTTAAACAAAAAAAGTTCATTAGCTGGGAGATTACCAAGACATGAATAACTCTAACCATTTTACCCTGGTGGCCATGAATGCTGAAGGAAAAGAGAAATTATAACTACCACCTAAGAAATTGGAAAAAAAGAGCATATACAAGCAAAGCCAGAGTACAAAAGGGAACCAAAATCTAGACAGAGGGCACGCAATCACTGAACAGAAAAAAGCCTCGGCAGATACACAACAAAACGTAACCAACAACTACTTTGTGTAGTGAGACTTTGATTTTTCTTCCAAATTGTGCACAAAAAGTCTTATTTTCACACTATGAGAAAAAAATCCCAGTAACACTTATTTCAAAAGGAAAAATGAGCCAGGATTTCTTACATTAAGGGACTGGAGAGGTCCCATTAATAATACACCATCGAAGACAGAGTCAGCCACTAATAAAAAGCATCAAATGGGGATTTCATAATATTGAAACACTGGCCCAGTGCTTTTCATATGTAAAAGATGCTGATATTCTGACAACAGTAACTTGTCTTTTCTAATGTAAATTACTGGTATTCACTAGAAGGTATAAAACACCACTGTTTCAGGGGCGCCTGGATGGCACAGCGGTTAAGCATCTGCCTTCAGCTCAGGGCGTGATCCCGGCCCTTCAGCTCAGGGCGTGATCCCGGCGTTATGAGATCGAGCCCCACGTCAGGCTCCTCCACTGGGAGCCTGCTTCTTCCTCTCCCACTCCCCCTGCTTGTGTTCCCTCTCTCACTGGCTGTCTCTATCTCTGTCAAATAAATAAATAAAATCTTTAAAAAAAAAAAAAAACACCACTGTTTCAGGGCAGCATCTAACAAGTGTTTCGACTGGACAAGGAATAAGATGTTTTTCTTCCTGTTCCACACATTACAGTTCTTCAACACAAACTGATCACATTATTTTTAAAATGTGCAGTTACATTATTTTTAATAAAAGACTTTCTACAAATTAATATAAACTGAATAAAAACCCTACCATTTTGTCAAAGTCAACTATGATTCACAGTAATTTTCTTTTAATAGATACAAGCAAAATAAAAAAAAATTGTTGCCTTTCTACAATTTATTCTCCACACAACAAAGGGTAGTTTACCCACAGATGGTCATGGAATGCATTCAAAAGTTCATAAACCCCCTAAAATTGTATGCTGACTTACATATTTGTGTTTTTCTTCAGAGAGGATCCCTAATTTGTATTAGAGGGGTTTGTAATTCAAAGAAAATTACGACACTACTGTTTTAGAGAAACAACTGAACAGCTGCCTAAAATGGTCTTCTGTTGTAAAGGAATTTCACTCTCAAGAAACTATACTGTGTAATTTTAGTTCAAGAAACACATTTATCAAGTATTTGGGCAATGAGGCAGAATCAAAGATAAATCATATAACAACACTACTTTAGAAAAAACTTTTAAGTTGTGAAGTCAAAAAACCCACAAAATACTGTAAGCAAAGGCAGAATTATTACATATCATAGTACTATTTTATTTGTATTTATATATATCAGGCTTTGTTGTAAAAATATTTGAGATATCTTTATTATTTAATACCTTATAATATGAATGAAATCAAATAGTACTGATTCAAAGTATTTCAGACTGAATTTCATAAACACGGCTGTTATTCATATGTCATGGAATTGAGTGAATGCTACAAATGTATAACACATTTTTTTCTAACTTCTTCTGAAAGAAAATGACTGAGATTTGGTCCATGTGTAAAAGTCTATTTTGTACAAATAACAACAGGGTTAATATCTGGAACATCTGTTTTGCTATTAAAACATTACTTCTATGACCTTTTTTCCCCCAGTCTTGAAAAAATCAAAATAAATAACAGATGGAGAATGACCCCGGAACTCTCTCCATGTATTTTAAAGTGTTTCATGTAGCATGTTCTTACCATTAATAAAAACACAGGTGGAGAAATTAATATGAATGCCAATAAAAATATTTGATAACAGAAGCTCATGAAGACTTAAGATCAGCAATTAATATTTATAGGATTTTTAAAATTATTTCTAGAACTTACAAAGGTAACTACTCTATTTGATGAACAAGGAGGTAGTTTTCAGAACAGTATGATGCATAAAATAATACTGAAAAACATCTCTGAAAACTCAATTTAAAAACCACACTGCCTATAAAATCACCTATCATGAAACGTCAGAGTTGTGAGAGGCTTGAGAGATCATTTAGTACACTGGTTTAGAAACCTTTTTGGCCATAGGACCCTTCATTGAAAAATCTCACCAAAAAGTCTCGTGTAAAACACAGCAGACCAGCTGTGGTTCAGGGCTGTCCCCACCCCCAGACCTCACTCCTCACGTTCACCTGGACCTCTCTGCTCTAAAGGATGTTAAAGAACATCATTTGGAACCAGTGGCCCAAGCAAATCCTTATCTCAGATGAGGCAACAGAGATCCAGATCACTTTTCCTTAGCGCTAAGAGAACTACCCATCTATACTGTCTAGTTGTTTGTTTTCTCTTCAGATGACCTTAAGTCAGTCACAAACTCACATAATCTTTGAGACAGAAGGGGCCTCAGGCCAGGACTTCTCATTCTCAGTTTGGTCTCCCCTCTATTCCACTCTGCCTCTTTTTTCGGAGACTGTTCAAAGACACAGAAGAGGGGTGCCTGGGTGGCTCAGTCACTGGGCGGCTGCCTTCGGCTTGGGTGGTGATCCTGGGGTCATGGGATCAAGCCCCACATGGGGCTCCCTGCTCAGTGGGGAGTCTGCTTTTCCCTCTCCCACTCCCCCTGCTTGTGTTCCCTCTCTTGCAGTCTCTCTCTGTCAAATAAATAAACTCTTTAAAAATTAAAAAATTAAAAAATTAAAACACACAGGAGAGAAATACTCTATCAAATGCTTTACATACAATGTTCCTAATCTCACAATTCTGAAAAGTAGGTAAAAGTATACCCTAAAATTTTTACAGTTGAAGAATGAGCTCAGGAACATTCAAACATATCCAAATTTAACTGTCAGGCAGCAGAGCTAGGATTTAAACCTGCATCCATTTAACCCTAAAGTGTGTGCTCTTTCCAATTCCAATTAATCACTTTATATTTGCATAGGACAAATGCCAGACTATAAAAGAAAGGGAAAATCTACAGTCCAGGCAGAGGAAAACACCTATATAGTCTCCAAAATAGTATCAAGGTAATAGATATCCACTAACATGAGCACCCTAAGTTAGCAGCATTGAAATGGGGTTGTGAAGAATATGGCTTTAAGAAAAAGAAGAAACAAAATCAGCGTAAGAGCAACAAAACAAAGCCAGATTTAAATTAATGAGGCATAGCTGCTGAGTGTAAGGAAAGATTCTCGAACACATATTCAGGAAATCAACAATAAGAAATGAAATTGTTGCACTTAAGCACAAGCATGCAGTACAAAAAAGAAAAAGAAAAAAATTACAGTCAGAAGGCTGCCAGAAAAGAGTAAGTTACACTCTACTTAAAACAAAACATGTACAGAAGAGTAATATGCCTTTCAGATACTAACAAAATTCTACTGAAGTATTAGTTCTTAATGCAAAGCCTACCACTAAATAAACAAAATCTCAGTTTTTCTTCTGTAACATAATTACCCTTGATTACCTGGAATCTTGATGAAAAAAGAACTCAGTGTATAGTCTAAAGTATCAGCTTAGTTACTACAGAATTCCACATAAAACTTCAGAAGCAACATTCTAGAAGTTACAGGGGACACTGCTCCCTCAAGAAATTAAGCGACACAGGGGTGCCTGGATGGTTCAGTTGGTTAAGCATCCAACTCTTGATTTCTGCTCAAGAGATCAAGCTCTGCGCTCAGCAGGGATTCTGCTTGAGATTTTCTCTCTCTTCCTCTGTCTCTGCCCCTACCTCCGCTCATGCTCTCTCTCTGTGTCTCATAAATAAATAAATAAATAAATAAATAAATAAATAAATAAATAAATAAATAAAATTACAAAGAAGCTTGAACTAGCTGGTGCTGGGACTGCTTCCTACTGTGTTCTACTACAAGCACCTCCGGAAACACCGGATTATTTGAGAGAGGGTTGAGACTGGAGGATAAAGGCAACACATCTTCCCTGGGTGTCAATTTGACGATGTTTTGGAAATATCACTTTTACCTACAACACAAGCACATAGGGTAGAATGCAAAATTCTCATGGAACCTACAATCCAGCAGGGGAATCAATACTCAAAAAAGTAAACCATGATAGTGTAATAAAGGTTATGAACCCTTTGGTTTTAGCCTGTGTGTGTGTGTGTGTGTGTGTGTGTGTGTGTGTGTGTGTACTAGGGATGAGCAGGTAGAGACAGGAGCTGGAGAGGCACATGTGTGGCATCCCAGGTCTCACAGGCAGGTGGGTGCTTGTTGGGTTCAAGGAACTGCAATAAGATTCAGATCAGACTATTATGGTAATATACCAACTGCAGAGTATTAAAAAAAAGACCGTATTCTCTTTATAATCTTGAAGAAGGAGGATGCAAGGCTTTTAGTTAGCATGGATCCACTGCATCTGCTATACAGTTTACCACTTTCCTTGACACCCTTTCATTTGGGGACAACCTGTTTAAAAGGCAGGAATTTTACAGATGAAAAAACAGGTTTGTGCCCAAGGCCAAAAAGCCAGAAAACGAGAGCTCTGGCAGTATCTCTGAACCTACAGGATGTTCTCTGGGTACTACACACAAGTCTGTATGTCTATTACCTACATGGTGTCCAGAAGAAAGACCCCGAGAAGCGTCATTAAGGAGAGGCTGCTCCGTGCCGGGGGCGGGGCCAGAGGTTAAAGGTAGACTGCGCTGTCACTCCACCACAGAGCTTCCCTTAGCCAACCCATTAATTCAGAAAGAGGAACCCCCCCCCGGGGGGGGGGGCGCCTGGTGGCACAGCGGTTAAGCGTCTGCCTTCGGCTCAGGGCGTGATCCCGGCATTATGGGATCGAGCCCCATATCAGGCTCCTCCGCTATGAGCCTGCTTCTTCCTCTCCCACTCCCCCTGCTTGTGTTCCCTCTCTCGCTGGCTGTCTCTATCTCTGTTGAATAAATAAATAAAATCTTAAAAAAAAAAAAGAGTAACCCCAGGGGCACCTGGGTGGCTCAGTTATTAAGCGTCTGCCTTCGGCTCAGGTCATGATCCCAGGGTCCTGGGATAGAGCCTCACATCGGGGTCCCTGCTCAGCAGGAACCCTGCTTCTCATTCTCCCACTCCCCCTGCTTGTGTTCCCTCTCTCGCTGTGTGTCTCTCTCTCAAATAAATAAAATCTTTAAAAAAAAAAAAAAAAGTAACCCCAATATATCTGTGTACCTCTACAGCAAGCAACAAGTCAAGAATACTATGCAGTTAAGTACTTCATTTAAAAATGTTTTCATACAAATTTTTAGAAAAACCATGAAACAAAGTTTTTACCTACTATATATATACCGTTGGGCTCCTTCTCCTCTTAGAAGTAATGAGCAACAAGAGCAGCAGAGCAACTCTCAAAACCTGGAACTCCTGTTCAAATTCTACTAGTAACCACGCTCTTTGACATTCTGCAAAGGTAACACCAAGCTCTGTCCAACACTGCCCTCTGCCCTTCACTCCGCCCCTCACTTTCTTTACCTATGAGAAGAGAAGACTGGGTCTGGATCGCAATTCTCCCTGGTGCAGTGCACGCCCTTAAGGGCATTTTAGAAATCTGTTGAGCTGTTTTCTGGGGTTTTTTGGTTTTGTCTTGTGACATAATTATACCTCATATATTTTAAATTATTTTCCTTTATATTACAGTTAGGGAATTATATTGATTTATTTTAATTATGTGAGTAAAAAAACTTACATTAACTATTAATTTTATCTCAAGATACTAAAGAGAGAATTACAAAATATTTATTATGAAAAAGGGGGCTTTGGGTTGGACAGAATTAGGAATTAATTGACTAGAAGATCTGAAAGGTTCTTTACAGTTCTATAATTTACTGATTCTATTAATATTTTGAACACTAATAATGAGACAAAGAATAGCGATAAAGACAGCATACATGAGGATTTGTGGGCAAGAACAGAAACTTCTAAATCTGCTTCTGCACTTGATTAGATAATTAAATTTGTAGAAAAGCAATTATATCCTACTGCCTAGGATGTTATATATCAGAATACTATGTAGTTCACTTTTAAGAAAAAGATTAAAACATCTCCAAAAATCACTATTACATTAGGGAATTAGAAATTAAAAGGATGTCCTGGGGTTAGCAAAGATTCAGCCCACACGTCCCAATCATCGATTTCAAAAACCACATTTTATGAAATGGGCATAATGTGAAATGAACCCTGAAATATTATGATAAAGTTAAACAGATTTGGGTACTCCTCCATCCAAACCAAAACAGAGAAATTGTTGACAGATTTCCAAAAAAAACTTATCAGAAATTATTAAAACAGAAAGATAATGCTTTGAGAATCAACCTTCCCACTCTAAAAGCTTTGGTTGAGGGCTTGGGGGGAGTATCTAGATATCAAGAAGACATGATATTTCATTACCAAATTATTCCAAAAGTAACTGTGAACTATATTATTTATAAAATATAATCTTAAAAAATTGACAGGAAAACCTACTATGGGCCAAGCCACACACACATACACATGTGCTTATGTATTTATAGTCATATGTATCATCACATTTTATTATTTTAACAACTCTTCAAGGTAGATATTATTGCTCACTTTTTCTCTGAGGAACAGGTTAAAAGACATTAAATAACAGATTTCCAGCTATCAGGATGCTATGGAACAAAGCCTTTCAAAACTAAGCGTAAAAGCCTCTAAGGAGGAAAAAAATTTGTTAAAGATTACACAAAGTTGATTCTATAGAAGACTCCAGTTGAGCCTCACCTATTGACCTAATATTATGTATGAAGCGATTTTTTATTAAGTACCTGACGCCTCTATCTGCCAAGCACTTTCACATACTTTATCTTACTTGATGTTTTTCGTATTTTATCTTAGTTGATATATTTGATAAGTTGATATATATATAGTGATAGCCTCCACTAATCCATCCATTAAGGAAAACATGGAAAAGAGAGCAGTGGTTGCCAGGGGTGAGGAAAAGGATGTGACTATAAAGGGATAGCACAAGGGAGTTTTTTGGAGTGATGGAACTGTTCTGTTTCCTCATTGTGATGGGGGTTACACAAATCTAGACATATATGAACATCCATATATGTACAACCAAAAGAAAAAAAGGCAACTTAAAAAAAGTTTAACTGCATTTCCTTAACAGCACGATGCAGAAAATGGCTGATAAAGAATACTTCTCCTGAACTGCATTACCTTTCTTTTAATTTTTTTTTTTAAGTAGGCTCCACACTGGGTGTGAAGCCCAACGTGGGGCTTGAACTCATGACCCTGAGATCAAGACCTGAGCTGAGATCAAGAGTCAGAAGCCTGGGGGCGCCTGGGTGGCGCAGTCGTTAAGCGTCTGCCTTCAACTCAGGGCGTGATCCCGGCATTGTGGGATCGAGCCCCACATCAGGTTCCTCCGCTAGGAGCCTGCTTCTTCCTCTCCCACTCCCCCTGCTTGTGTTCCCTCTCTCGCTGGCTGTCTCTCTCTCTGTCAAATAAATAAATAAAATATTAAAAAAAAAAAAAAGTCAGAAGCCTAAATGACTGAGCCACCCAGGCACCAGGCGCCCCCTTTGGCGGGGGGGGGGGGCGCCTTTTTTGTTTTTATTCGAATTCCAGTTACTTAACATACAGTGCAATATTAGTTTCAGGTGTACAATGTAGTGACTGAACACCGCCATACAACACCTGGTGCTCCTCACAGCAAGTGCCCTCCTGAATCCCCATCACCTGCATCACCTGGCCCCCATCCACCACCCCTCTGGTGACCATCAGTTTGTTTCTTGGTTTTTCCTTTCTCTTTTCCCTTTACTCATTTGTTTTGTTTCTTAAATTGCCATGTGATTCACTCATATGTGGAATTTAAGATGCATTTCCTTTCAATATCACAGAGTATGCTTTTAGTTCATAAAATAACTTTGTAGAAATACCTTAGTCCTTTGACAGTTCAGGGTTTTACGGAGATTCTAATTAAACAACTACAAATTTATCTTTAATAAAACATCAGTAAGTTCCCTTGGTACATTAACATTTTAAAAATTCAAGTTATTATAGCAAATTTTACAGATTTACAGTCAGATTTTACAAAAGTAAATGCCTTCCAAATTTCTTTGAGTTCTGCTACACAAAGTCTGTATTTAAAGCATATATATAATAAATTAAGTCTCTAGTCACAACCATTTCAAAATCAGGAAGCAGGGAGAGAAAATTTACTAAGTATACACATTCAGTATGTCCAAACATTACTGCATTCTCTTTAAACTGTCTTATCTCACTGAACAATCTCCCCACCCCTGAGAGACAGAGATCTTCCCAATTTTACAAAAAAAGAACATGGAGTCAGGAGGTTAAAAAAGCAGCCCACAATTGGGCTAATGAGATAATGGAGGCAAGATAAACCAGAGCTTTAAAAGCACGCTTTAGTGTGCCTGTAAATAAGGGCATAAATTCACAGCATGTGGAAATTTATAAATGAAATTAACAGTCAGTGCAAAATATTGATTTGTCATCTCTAAAAACAGACAACTGTCAAGTATTTGCCATGTGATACAAAAATCTTCCAACCAGTAAGTCTGAGATGATGCTAACAAGTCAAGTTCATACACTGGATTTGACTAGTAACCAAGAAAGCAAGCTCTTCATTATTTCTCAGTACCAACAACTAAAAACATCTAGCATGTTAAGTCAAGAATATAACTTACTAGGGATGTCTATCACATAAGCAGTAACTTAAGGATAAGTGATCACATAGCCAAAGCTTTGTGTCTCCCCTCAAAGCCTGAACTTCTAAAGAAATTCAAATCCTTCCACCAAGAATTCAAGGTCTTTTCCAATCTGGCCCAAATTAATTTTTCGAAATTTCCCTGAATATTCAGCTTCCTAAACACTTCACTTTAGCCTGAACTCTCCCTGTTCCCCTAAGCCCAACATGTACCTCCTCGTGTCTATATTACACCCTCTTCACTCCATGTAAGGAAACTCAACTCACCCTACAAGACCAGCTCGATTCTCTCCTCCTCCAGCAACCCTTCCCAAACTACTAGTTCAAAACAGTTTCTACCCTTCCTCAGAACTCCTATAAAACTTCTTTGTCCATTCATGATATACATAGTGTTATTCTGTTTTTATTTTTTTAAGATTTTATTTATTTACTTGAGAGAGGGAGTGAGCATGAGTGGGGGGAGGGACAGAGAGAGATGAAGAGGGAGAAGCAGGCTCCCCACTGAGCAGGGAGCCCAATGTGGGGCTTGATCCCAGACCCTGGGATCATGACCTGAGCCGAAGGCAGATCCTTAACTGACTGAGCCACCCAGGTGCCCCCATACTGTTATTTTATTGAACTGGATTTACTTCTTTTTTTCATGGGTGTCTTATTTCCACAGGACGGACTTGTGACATCTATGCTTGTATCATACACATCATCTCATATCTAGTTGATAGCCAGAAAAAAAATATTTCTTTTTTATTTTAGGTTACAAGCTAACTTAGGATGATACTTAAATATATTTATGTGACATATGTGATATAAATACCTAATGTATGTTTAGCCTAGACACAGCATACACTTTTCCCTTGAGAATAAAAACTTTTAAAACATGTTATCTTTCCTAAGGTTAACATCTCAATGATAAAAACCCAAATTTCTGTATTTCCTTTTGATACCACACATTTAAATTATTAAAAGCTTACTTTTTTTTCATTTGGCCATATATGTTTCTCCCCTGAAAGTCCAAGCAGATCTTTTATAATATACAAAATTTATGGAGCACTACCACAAATGCAATTAACAGGCTAAAATTAAGGTTATTATAAATAACCAACCTTGCATGTGGAAAATGTGAACAAAAATTACTCACTTTTAGGAAATTAAAGAACAAATCTACAAAATATAAATACAAGCTGACACTAAGGCCACCTCTTAAGCTGGAAAAAAATTCCAGTGGGTTATCCACGTACACATTACCACACTAAAGCATAAGATTCAAAAATATAGCAAATCATAAGGTTGTATAGCTTAAAGAGGCAATACAAGTTTCCCTCCCATACCTGAAAGTAGAAGTCTCCCATGAAACCTTGCATAAGCCGAAATGGCATAAAGCGAAGAAGTAATTACCATTACCTCATTATGAAAAAATTTTTGAGCATTCTCACAGCCAAAAAATAACCTCTCTCAGGCTTTCCTGATACCTCAAGACACATCTTGCTAACAGATGCACAAAGTAAATCGACAAAAAGCAGATGCTCACAGACACACTTCAAAGCCATGGCAGCTTGAGACTGAGATGCTGAGTGTAGTTCCCCGGGGAAGGAGCTTGGCGGCGCCACACTCACTGCTTGGGGGTGTGCGTGCTGCCTCTGTAAGGGCGTGCTGCCAAACAAAGGCGGAAGGCTAATTTCATTTTCTCCTCTTTTTGACTTTCTTCAACTAGCAAAAACAGGGACTAATGTAGGTCTTTGGTAAAAGTAAGGTGATATAACACGAACTTTCAAAAAGCAGGGGATACCATTGCACCACAACAGTTAAGAGCAGTCTCTGAAGTCCAACGATAGAGACTAGCACTAACGCCTTTTTTTTTTTTAAGTTTATTATATTATGTTAGTCACCATACAGTACATCCCTGGTTTCTGATGCAAAGTTCGATGATTCATTAGTTGCGTATAACACCCAGTGCACCATGCAATACGTGCCCTCCTTACTACCCATCACCAGCCTATCCCATTCCCCCACCCCCTCCCCTCTGAAGCCCTGTTTGTTTCTCAGAGTCCATAGTCTCTCATGCTTCATTCCCCCTTCTGATTACCCCCCCTTTCTTTATCCCTTTCTTCCCCTACCGATCTTCCTAGTTCTTATGTTCCATAGATGAGAGAAATCATATGATAATTGTCTTTCTCTGCTTGACTTATTTCACTTAGCATTATCTCCTCCAGGAGACTAGCACTAACTCCTTATTCACTCTACTGTGTGGCCTTAAGCAAGTAGCTTAACCTCACGGTGCCTCGGATCAGTAACAACAGTACCTGCCTGGCGGTATTAGTATCGGTATTAACACATGTAAAGCGCTTAGAAGAGCATCTGGTATACTTAAACACTCAGTGGATGTGCTACCGTATTATGCATGGTACAAACACATCTGTTCTTTATCAAACATGTTTAAGTTATTATAACAAATATATATTGATCATCCATGGCTAAGTTGGAGACAATACACTTACCAGTGCACTTAGGTTTACCAGATATGCACTACCACTCCTGTCTACTTCACTAAATTAGTTTCCTACTCACAGTAACCACACCTTCTTTCTCTAGTTTAGGACTCTCTACAATAGTACTGCCTGATAGAAAAATGTGAGCCACGTATGTAGGGGCGCCTGGGTGGCGCAGTTGTTAAGCGTCTGCCTTCGGCTCAGGGCATGATCCCGGCGTTCTGGGATCAAGCCCCACATCGGGCTCCTCCACTATGAGCCTGCTTCTTCCTCTCCCACTCCCCCTGCTTGTGTTCCCTCTCTCACTGGCTGTCGCTCTGTCAAATAAATAAATAAAATCTTTAAAAAAAAATGCGAGCCACATATGTAATCTAAAATATTCTAGTAGTCACACTTAAAAAGTAAAGAAAAACAGACAAAATTAATTTTAATAGATTTAACCCAATATATACATAAATTGTCATTTTAATGTGATCAATCTAAATTATTAAGATACTCTGCATTCATTTTTTCATACTAAGTTTTGAAATCTGCTATGTATCTTAAACCCCACAGCACATCTCCATTCACACGCTGACACAAGTGCTCTACGCCATAGGTGCTGAGTGCACAGTGCAGCTTGGTACAATTCTACGTGCAGGAATGTGTGCGGCATACTGATGACTACAAGGTAAGATCCAATCTATAATGAAATTCTCATGCTGTATTAACACAGTGTTTAGGTACTATAATTTGTGAGTTCAAAATCTTAAGACTTGTCCAACAGGAAGCACTTCAAAGACCTTGTTTCTTGAAACTCTTTATTTCACAGATGAAGAAACTCAGAGAAGTGAAGTAACTTGTTATCTGTAAGGACTCCCTAGAAAATCTCCTTTGTGAGTCCTGGGCCTCCCACAATAAAACTTACTCCTCTTCTGCATCAGGCTTGCCCCTAAATTAACCAAAGCCAGTGGTCAGACAGGCTGCGGCTTTGAATCCCAGCTCTGCCACTTAATAATTATGAAACTTCCAACCTGTTACTTCCGCAGTTGTAAAAATGGGGGTAACAGCAGTACCCACAAGTCAAAGGGATGTTGTTTAAAATCAGGTGAGTTACCACATGTAAAGTGCTCACAGCAGCAACTGGTGCATAGCACAGACTTCGTAAATACTGGTTGTTACTGTTGTTATTAAAAGCTGAGTGATGGCAGCCAGTTTAAGATGCATCGGCATGAATTTAGACACAAATGCTTCATCTGAAAGGTAAATGTGTGACCAGCTTTTTGCAATGTTTTAAGAGCAACAGTGGGCTTCCCTGTACATAAGCAGCCAGAGCCTTGAATGGCTCTTTCAGACCAGGCTGACATTACAGAGCACTTCCCGCCCCCTCTTACAAAGACCTGCAGGGCAGAACTGCCCTTTCTTCCTAGAGCCATTTGACACAGCTGGTTCCTTCCCCCACTGCACCGTGCTGCGTGGTAAGAAGCTGTGAAGCGTGCTCCTTCTGGCAGTGGGAATCCCTCCCCTTCTTCCCTCCCTCCACACTGGGTCCTGGGTCCTGGGTCCGGGGAGGTAAAACACGTAACAATTCATTTGTTTTCATTCATTTTACTCACACTTTGAGCTGTATTCTCTGCATAAAATCCCTTCACTTGCGGGGGGGCGGGGATGTCCTGTTCATCAAATCTACCATTTACCAAATCTACCTCTGAAATATGAATTTTGTCTTTGGGCAGATTCAGCTACTTGCCAAGGTCACAGAGTGGTAGAGCTAGGCCTAGAACTACACAGGAGGTCAGCTGTTCTCAACTCACAACGAAGTGATTTGACAACTTAATCAGCGCAAGGGAAAACTGGTCCTCTGGCAAAGAGGAATTACTGACCGAGAAAAATGATTTTATGGTTTATTTAATAAGATACAAATTTTAAGTCGATAATTGTAAACACTGTACCAGAATCTAAAGAATCTCCTTAGGGTCAACAGGAAGCTGCTTTATGAACATCATTTGTTGATTCCTCATGAAAATACAGTCATGGTATTGGAAAAAGACCTCAAGGACTTTGGTAAAAGGACTCAAGGACCGGTTAGAATCTAATACAAGTTTGCACTGACTACAGTTCTATAACTCTGAACTTTCTAGCTCTAAGATTCTAAGTATCTAAGAGAAAAGATCTAAATCCATGCTGCCCAGGCGGGTGGGATCTAGGTGAACTTGTGATACAAAGGAAACAATATGCTAAAGATTATTTCCAGAGGTGGGGGTGGGGGGGAATGAAAGATAGTATCTAAGAGCCAGGATGCGAAAAAGCAAGATCTATGGAGACAGCCTACCACAGTCGGGCTGTTCTGAATATAAACCATCAAAAGCAAACAGAAAGCAAGCATGATTCTAAAGACAGAACTCTCAGGCAACTGCCCTGCGAAGTCAGCACAGTCTCCATCCCAAATCGGTCACTACTGAGCACAAAGCCGGTATTACGTTTTCCCCCAAGTTATTACTAAAGGGACAATAATCACCATTACTTTAGCAGCAAACCATAAAAGTGCACATACATGACCAGATTTTAGTGTTGGGATTTTTAAAAACTTACGGCCAAAATACTCTGATACAAATTTACTAATATTCATGATTATTGTGCTTCACACAGTATCTGGGTCTGACTGGAACGTAATTCATGTGATTTACTGTAGTAACCACTGCTCTACAACTGAACATTTCTAGAGAGAGCAGTAAGGAGAAGGGTTTCCCCCTGGGTTGATGCTGAAGACCTCTAAAGCTCTGGTGTTTTCTTTTTAACCACTTTACTGAGATATAATTCACATAGACAACATTCACGGATTTAAAGCCTACGTCTCAGTGGATTTCAGTATGTTCACAGAGCACTACAAAATCACACAATTTTAGAACATTTTCATCACTCTCACCCCAGGCTGAAGAGCACTTGTGGTCTATTTACTCGCTCTTTTTCCTGTTAGCTACATCATTTCTATTCACCTGCTTCAGGTCTTAACCCAAAGGTCACTTTCCCAGAAAGGTCTTCACTGACACCCAATTGAACACTGTAACACCACACCCATGCAGCACACACTTTCAGCATCTTCTCACCCAATGCCCACACCCTCAACCCCTACCTCCCACCCCACCTTATTTTTCTCCAGATACTGATCACATTTAGCATTCCAAATGTTTACTGTTTATTGTCTGTAAACTCTGGGGGGGGGGATGATTTTTGTCTTAGTGCTGTACCGCCAGGGCCTAGAACATGACCCTGCTGCAAAAGTTTAATGATTATAGAGGGAAAAGCGGAGGGAGAGGAGAGCAAAGGAAGTAGCTTCAGTACTACAAATTTCACTAGCTTGTAAGATCTTTGTTTTATTAAATTATGGGTTCTCTGTAACATTTTTCTCCTTTAAAATGAAAGTCTAACTAGAGAAAACTAAAATAAATGAAGTTAACTAAATTTAATACCACTGCAGATGCCAATATCTATGCCACAGTTAAAGATTTATTCTCAAGTTTTCATCCCTTGAGGTCTTTACTGAATGCCTAAACTGTGTACCATGGAGAATACCAAAGAAATATAAGACAGTTGTTTTCTTCCAAAAGCCTACAGTATGTGTGAGCTAGTCGTGCACAAATTAAATACATACTGCCTTTGTTTTTCTCCTTTTGTTTCTCATTAAAAAATACATATATATGAATAGCAAACACCTTCTAAGCACCATAGAATGTGGGGAGAAAAAAACAATAATCTATGTGAACTAGAATAGTCAGAAACTGCCTCCTAGAGGAAGTAGTGTTATCAGAGTCAGTGAAACCACACTAACAACAGAACCAACGTGCAATGACTTTCCACACTAGTTTATTTCTTGCATATACAGTATTAGCGAGGTAGGGAGGAAGGTTAGGTTGGCAGACAACTCTCTTCCACACAGTCATTCAGGGATCCAGGTTGCTTCCACTGTGGCTCTGCATCCCCCTGGTTCCATATTGTGGTACACACTCAGCCAGCAGAGGAAGCAACGCACCCAAGAACTGCAACACATCATTGTACTCACATTCTAGTGGTGAAAACTCAGTCACACGGGAAACAAGAGCTAGCTCCGGGCTCAGGAAGAGGGGAAGAACAAATTCTGGTGGACAGCCAGGACTCTCTGCCACAAGGAGGATTTGAAATGAACCATGAAGGATAAGTGGCATGAAACCGGAAACGAAGGAACCACATGAACAAAAACAAGCAAGTCAAAACTAAGCAACAGTTGGGCCAGAACGAGCGAGAGGACAAGGCTGGCTATTTCTGAAAGAGTGCTGAGAGAAGATGAGGTTGGTGGCATCAGCGGCTCCCAAACGTAAACTGAAGACAAATCCCAATATATGTCAAAGTTTCTACCAGTCTACAGTGAAGTGAAAAAAAACAAGTACAAGCAGACAACCTGTCAATAATGTTAAATTAATTACAGCATGTTTCTAATACAATTTTACATAAAATGTGATATCAAAATTTCATGGTTTTTTATATTAAAAAATGTTTTTATTTTATTTTTTTTTAAGATTTTATTTATTTATTTGACAGAGATAGAGACAGCCAGCGAGAGAGGGAACACAAGCAGGGGGAGTGGGAGAGGAAGAAGCAGGCTCATAGCGGAGGAGCCTGACGTGGGGCTCGATCCCATTAACGCAGGGATCACGCCCTGAGCCAAAGGCAGACGCTTAACCGCTGTGCCACCCAGGCGCCCCTAAAAAATGTTTTTAAATATGACACTTAAGGCTATCAACAGTTCTAAGATAATGCCCTTTCCTGACTATAACAAATTCAGTCTCTGCCTTGTGGGCAATGGGGATTTATTTGCACTTTCTAGTTCATTATATAATTTTAATGCTTAATATCTTCTAACAAACCTTTATTCCTTTGCAAATTAGAAAAGACTTATTACTCCTAAATAGCCATAAGAGATTAAATATGAAAAACAAGAGTTACCTGAGAGTAGGGAGAAAGTATTACATATATAAAATGTACTCAAAACATATGCCCCAAAGATTGAAAAAAAAAAATAGTTGCCTCTTCTGGACCCAATTTCAAACTCTTACATAAACATAAAACATATATGACAAATATTAAACTCAAAAACGGGGCTTAAGAAAGCAATAAATCGGCAAACTAAAAAACAATCTACAATAGGATTAACTCAAAATTTCCTTTTCTAAATAACTACTTTTAGTCTAAAAATGATATAATACACTATTCTAATTATTTACCACAGGCTAGAGGGGGGAATGTTAGTTACCATTAAAAATAGCAATAAAGAAAGTAAAATGCCCTTTTTGCTAGAGAAATTCAGATGTCATCATTCAACTAGGACATAAAAGTAAGAATTTTATTTGGAATAAAAGAGTGTTCAACACTAAAGAAAGCAAACACTTAGAACTACTTATGACCAATGGAAATATGTGCTTATTAAGACAGAAAGCTAATTCTCAGCCTCTACTAAAACCAAACTTCTATAAAAAATCACTTTTTCTACCTTTTCCCCTATATACCACAAATGGCAAGGTTTGAAAAAGATGACACTGCACACAGCATGCCACCTTAAAAATAAAGAGAAAAAAAACCTGTTAGAGAAATATAAAAGGTGCAAATTCCATTTATTGGAAACCTGGTATATGCTTCAGTAAGTTCCAAACATTTGTGCAAATGTTAGCCATGCATCTTTCCAGTCAGTTTAGAATCATTAAGCTAAGGAGTGACCAAACTAAATGAAATCAACCATGCAAGGAAAACATCTGCTGATAATTTCTAAAGTTAATGGTTTCCAATAGTCATATACATCTCTTATCACAATGCTTTCCATGGAAAATATTCAAGTATTTATTGGAGAAAGATCAGCCTAAGTTGAATTACCATCAAAAAATACTTCTACCACATAGCAGTCTGTTAGTCTGGATAATTTAATTAGTCAGGTTCTAAAGAACTTTCTGATTAACTGAGAGTTGCTGCTTTTTAAAAATTTAACACACACACGCCATTACTGTGGCAAAACTATTTCTACAAGTAGAATTCCAGTTTACTAAAATTTAATTTACCACACATTTGGAAAAATGAAATAGTATCTGATAAATATTTCACTTTAATTATTTAAAAATGAAATCACTTTTTAAAAAATGTCTGGCAAATATGTTACTAACTCAAATATACTTAGACATGCACATACTCAAACATGCTGATCATACCTTTTAGTCATATTAAAATTTGATGGCTGAGATTTATTTTTTTTTTTAAAGATTTTATTTATTTATGTGACAGAGACACAGCCAGAGAGAGAGGGAGCACAGCAGGGGGAGTGGGAGAGGAAGAAGCAGGCTCCTAGCGGAGGAGCCTGATGTGGGGCTCGATCCCGTAACGCCGGGATCACGCCCTGAGCTGAAGGCAGACGCTTAACGACTGCACTACCCAGGTGCCCCAGATGGCTGCGATTTATTAAATGTACAGGTAAGCTTTAGCTTTCCCCTAAGCTCGTGGACAAAGAAACAGAAACTAGATCTGCACTAGGGATTTTATTCTGCACAACATAGCTCTTGCCTATCATACTCTTCTAGTGCTACTATCTTAAAATTACAATAAAAATATTGGTTAATAGAAAATTTAAGAGTTATATGACATTGAGTAAACACTGAAAATTTAAAATAGGAGTCTCAAATCTAGGGTCACAGAGTACAATGGAAGTCCCATAAAGTAAATCAACTTAAAAAGAAATACGAGAAGTTGGGAAGAAGTTTCTAACGGTGAAAGAAACTGCCCCAAACCTATTTAAAGCCAAACTTGGGACTAAAAGTGAGGTCTCCTAATTCCTCGTTCAATATTCTGTCCATGTCTATGGTCTTGAAGGCTTGAGAAAAGGAAAGCAGAATTGCCTTTAAAATCCATTAACGGTTTCAGTTTTAAAGTCAAATTAAAGCCACTGGGAATCTCCAAAATTCTGTAAGAATATGCCATTAGATTTTAAAACACACACGCATTTAGTGTTGCCAATTCCAACTACTACATGGAGGAGGCAGGGACAAACTGCAAAAAAATCAACTAAGGATGGACGTAGTAGTTCAGGTTCAAAGTGGTTAGGCCTCAAATTAATTCTAATTTGGTAAAGCCAAACTTCTTCCAACCATCAAATGTATGAACATGCTTTTTTTCTTATGCAGACATTTAAAATTTTTTTAAATGAGTTGTCATCATTCATTACTGTTTAATAGCATGTGCTGAGCATTTACCACGCCAGACAGTATGCCAGGCACTTGCATTACCTCATTTAATCCACACAACAATCCTATGGAGGGAACTACTATTATAAACCCATTTTAAAGATAAGGAAACTGAGATCCAGCAGAGTCATAAAAGTGTGATGGGCTGTATTTTCCAACAAAGTCTATAAAAATGTTTCCTATCCCACATGTTTTTTTTTAATAAACATTTTGCTTTAGAAGTTTTAAATTTACACAATTATACTGATAGTATAGAACTCCCATATACCCCATAGTTAGTTTCCCCCATTATTAATATCTTATGTTAGTATGGTATATTTACTACAATTAATGAACCAATAGACACATTTTTATTAACTAAAATCTAGACTTTTTTTTATATTTCCTTAGTATTTATCTAATCTCCTTCTTCTGTTTCAAGATCCCATCAGGATAGCATATTATATTTAGTCATCATGTCTCCCTAGGCTCCTCCTGGCTGTGATAGTTTTTCTGACTTTCCTTATTTTTGATAACCCAGAAATTTAAAAACTGAGACCCCAGATGTGTCTTATTCCAGAGAAGATGCTTCTTAACAACTCCCCCGAACAATCTCCTAAAATCCAAACTACCTGTCCTTAGAATTTAAGAAAGTCTACATGTTGGCCAGTGCAGTGGGCCTGAATTGGCAGGACAATCACATTTGGAAAGTAGATCCTACAACAATACTTTTCTTCCAGGTAACTGCATTAATGCATGGTATAATCAAGAGAATTTATGAATGAGCTGTCATGGCACGTAAGACTGTGTGACTGCAAAACATAAGTTACATCATTCCCAATGACAGGACCAAGCAGGCAACGTATTAACTTCTTTTTAAGTAACCATACTAGCTTTCCACACTCTTATGAAAAAGACAGGATTTTTTAAATATTCAAATAATTTCTACTTGCTTTCATTTAATGGAAGGAGTGCTTATAAAATATTATTAAATTTCTCATACATATTTTAGGATTAAGTTGTAGCCAGTGCTAATTATAACATGCCTGGAAAAAAATTAAACCTACATGGATTAAAATTCTATTTATAAAAGAAAAGTCTAAACCGCAGAAACAGTGCTTAGTTTAGAACAAGAACATGTACATAACTGCCAAATGCAATCCCTGTTTAGATGTCTCTCTTACCGAGACACTGTAATTACAAAAAACCAAAATGAATTTCTAAGTGTTTCAAGATGAAACAGTTCTTGCATAACTTCCAAGGCTTATAATTACTTTCCTGAAAAGGTAAATATTCCAAGTTTTAATTTAATATAATACTAACTCTACAAGTTAACACAGATTGAACATTTGATTTTATTCTAAATTGGAAGCCACCTATGAAATTCAGAAGCTTTTAAAAATGAACAATCAAATGTTAACCAAAGGAAAATTACTGGGAGGCTAAAGGCCAATGCAACTTCCTACAGCCA
Organism: Ursus americanus; assembly: GCF_024610735.1. Taxonomy (NCBI): domain Eukaryota; kingdom Metazoa; phylum Chordata; class Mammalia; order Carnivora; family Ursidae; genus Ursus; species Ursus americanus. The sequence continues at coordinate 62,447,170 of NC_142133.1, forward strand.
TTTACAGGGAAAGCAAACCCCCAAGTTTACTGAATGGTTTTTAAGAATCCTCATATACGTTTAGTGACTACCCAAGAGAAATGCATCACAACACAGTCTCTCACTTCCCATTCCCTCTGCAGTCCAGCTTTTTGCCTCTACCATTCCACTGAAACCACTTCAGGAAAAAAGTCCACTTTCACGCTGCCAAATCCAACGGCCACTTCTCTGTCCTCATTTCACTCCACCTCTTGGCAGCACTCCACATGAATGGCCACCTCCTCCTTGAAATGCTAGCCTCTCCTGGCTTTTGTGACATCACCCTCCTGGTTTGCCTCTGACCTCACTGACCTATCTCTCCTGGTCTCCTCAGTTGGCTCCTGCTCCTCTCCCGGACCTCAAAATGCTGGGGCTTCCTAGCACTCGGACACCAGTTGTCTTCTCTCCATCCTTTTCCTCTTCCTTCCTTCCTCCCCATCATCCTCCTGCTGACCTTTCCAAAAGATATTTCCAACACAACCCTCCCCTCTGACCTCCAGACTCTCAGATTCAGCTGATGACCTGACACTTAGGTGTTTTAAAGTCCTATCAAACTGAACACATGCAGAATAAATTTCCCTGGCCTTCCTCCACATCTACTCAGCACTCAGTTTTCTCCAGCTCCATAAACAACATCAGTGTCCACCCCAATTCTCTACCGAGAAATCGGGAGTCATCTTTCATTCTTTCCCTCACACTCCTGAAATCCAATAAAATCAGCAAGAGATCTGTCAACTCCATCTCCGATACCCATCCTAACTAAATCCAACATGCTGCATCAACTGCCATTGCCACCACCTTAATCCACGCCGCCACCATCTTGTGCTTGAACTGTTACTGACTTCCTCTCTCTCTCTTGGCCAAACCATATCCCCACCCACGGCTAGGCCTTTCCCCATACTGTAGCAAAAAAAAAAAAAAAAAAAAGTAAATGTCAACCCAATTATCATTTCCCTGTTTTAAGACTCTTTAATGGCTTTCCATTGAGCCTAGAGTAAAAATCAAATTCCCACCCAAAATCTACAAGTCTTTTATGAGTTGGCGCCCACCTCTCATCTTGCCAAGTATATCACCTCCCACTCCCTTTCACCCACTATCCAACCACTCTCTTCTGTCAGGTTCTCCTACAGGCTACTTCCTGCCTCAGGGCTTTGTGCAAATTGCCCGTGATGCCTAAAATGGTCCTCTCAGACTTGCTGCGTAACTACCTTCCTTTCTTCCTTTTAGGTGTCAGCTTAGTGGTTGTCCCCTTAGAGAAGCTTTCACTAAGGCTGACCACTACTCTGAGCAAGCTCCCCTTGGTAATTATTCTCCCGACTCAATCCGGATTACTTCCTTTATGGCTCTCATTACAACCTGCAGTTCCTTTGTCTGTTTTCCTGTTTTCAGCCCATCGCTCCTTCCAGAATTTTAGTTTTACAGTTCTATGGTTGTGAGAGCCATGTTGATATTGTTCACTATTATAGTCTCAGCATAAAACCCAGCACACTTGGAAAGAGCTCAATTACTACTTGCTGAATGGCTTAGTATAAAAAATGAGGAAAGTCAGATGAATTGCTACTACTACTTTATGTTTTTTCAGGAATTCAAAAGCAGGCAGAAACAAAAGTAAAAAGAAAAATAGGGGCGCCTGGGTAGCGCACTCGTTAGGCGTCTGCCTTCCGCTCAGGGCGTGATCCCGGCGTTACGGGATCGAGCCCCACATCAGGCTCCTCCGCTAGGAGCCTGCTTCTTCCTCTCCCACTCCCCCTGCTTGTGTTCCCTCTCTGGCTGGCTGTCTCTCTGTCAAATAAATAAATAAAATCTTTAAAAAAAAAGAAAAAGAAAAAGAATGTCACCTTACATTCAAAGAGCATTTTCTAGTCTACAATGTGTTTTCAATGTTTATTACCTCAACTGAAATACAGAAAGCAGGTATTATTCCCATCTTATAGAATCATTAAGACTCAGGGAGGTCAATGAATTGCCTACAATAATTTTTTAGTGGTATACCTAAGATTTTGAACCTTGTTCAAACCTCATTTCTTTTACTTTTTTTCTTTTTTGTGTTTTGAGCGCACAGTTTCAACTTTTTAACTGAAGCATACACTTAAGCACACAGTGAAGTGTACAAATCCTAAGTTTATAGCTTGATGAATTTCTACAAAGTGAATATACCCAGATTAAGACAGAACATCACCCGCAACCCAAAAGTCTCCTTCATAAACGCTCCCTCCCAATCATTAACTACTCCTAATCGAACTATAACCACTATTTGACTCCTAGCACCATAATTAGTTATAAGTTAGTGTTATCTGTTTTCTTTACCAAAATGGAATCAACAAGTATATACTCTTCTGTATCTGGTTTCTTTAACTCAAAACTATGTTTGCAAGATTCATCCATATTAATAACTGTGGAGTGGTCTGTTCTTTTCTGTTACTGTATAGGATAACTGTAAAACTATACCAAAATTTATCTATTCTGTTAGACATTACAGTGTTTTCCAGGTTTTAGTTATGATGAATAATGCTGTTAATGAACATTCTTATTTTGTAAATGAAGAAGCTAAGGCCCAGAAGAGGAAAAATGACTTAAAGAAACACAGCAATGGGGCAACACAACTAGACCCCAAGGCTTGATTTCCCTTTTCCTATGTCACACAATTAGCACACAGAAGCCATCTGAATGTTCAGAGATTTTTTTTTTAATGCTTGCATAATACAAAACCAAATCTTAAGTTACAAATACTATGCCAAATATTATTGTAGTTTCTGGTTACCAAAGTTACTTTAGTAAAAACTTTTTAAACAAATGTAATCTTCTCTAACTTGTGGCATTCAATAAGATTATGATGTTTGGGGGTAGAAGTCAATTTATTTTTATACATATCATTATTCCACAGGAGTTTATCTAATTTACAGTCATTATTAGAAATGTCTCAAGTTGGAATTTTATCAAAATATGGACAAATACAATAGTCCCAAGTTATGAACAGGTAGCATTCCAAAACTTTGCATTTAAGTCAGCAGTTTAGAATTCAGAATGCGCTTTCTCATAGAAATTGTATAATAAATAGTGATCAAGTTTTCAGATCAGTATGCAAAAGCCAACTTGACTTAAACGTACCTAAAAACAGCACTAATAACAGTCTTTAACAACTATTTACACACAACTAACTTGGAATAATAATCTATAAAACTCTATCTTAATATCTCCAATCTCTTATGTTAACTCTCATAAACCATGAGAGACCCACTCCTATCTCCCTGTCTTTTCTTCCAAATGCCTCTATGACCAGTTTATGCCTATTTTTTTAATCCCTCACCAATACTCTTCACTTTATGTTCCCAGATTCTGAGCCACAGAATTCAAACCACAATTTATCCCATAATTTCTATCCCTTAAATAACCCCTTGAGATTTTCAATGCTATAAAAACCTTTGGGAGGAGAAAGACAAAGAAAAATAGAAGGGGAAAGGGGAAAATCATAACATCTCAAGAAATTCTAAAAAGCACGGGTGCCTGGGTGGCTCAAGAGGTTAGGCGTCTGCCTTCAGCTCAGGTCATGATCCCAGGGTCCTGAGTTCGAGCCCCACAGTCTGGCTCCCTGCTCATCAGCGCATCTGCTGCACTCTCCTGTGTGGCTCATGTTTGCACTCTCCTGTGTGCTCTCACTCTCTCTCTCTCTCTCTCAAATAAAGTTTTTAAAAGAGAGAGAGAGAGAGAGAGAGAGAGAAAAGAGAAAAAGAAATCCTAAAAAGTAGTTCTATCTTCACCAGAAGGCACATGGAGTCACATGGAATTTTTCTAAGTTCCTACATTCACTGAAATATTCTTTACTAGAGCCCTACTCAATCCTTCTAAACTTCTTAAAATCCTAAGCTGGGTACTTCTGAGCATCTCCCCTTACATTAGGAAAGTTTCTTGTTTCATTCCTTCTCACATTCTCTTTCATTTTTCACTTAGACTCTAAATGGAAAGATAAAGGGGCATGTTGACATCAAGTCTTTACGTCACATAAAACTAAAATAAAGGAGAGATGGTGCTTCAGGAGTAGTCAGGCCATTAAGGTCACCATTAATCTATAACATGTTATATTCAAGTTAGAAACTACATATCAAAGCTTTGGAGCAAAGAAATAGTTTCATAAGTGGACAACAAAGTTTGCAGAAATTAGAAAAATCTATCTTATACATCACAATATAACATTCCTTTGTTCTTGTGGCTCACCTTATCTTTCCAATAATTACAGTGAAGATGTATGCTATATTGTCTTGGTACAACTAACAATGACCCCAAGATACCACAAATAGGTAGAATCCGGGGTAACAAGAAACCAGTTGCCAACCTGATGAAATTATTTACCAACAAATGTAGAAGTCAATTTCTACTTAGTCTAAGTGATGAAAACCAAAGGACAAGAGCTATATTAGGCTTAAAATCCAATGAAGAAGATAGTAAATGACTCTGAAGGCCAAAAGACACCTTAAAAGTCAAAAATGTCCTCAAAGAATTCCTAAGCACAAGAATGAGTAGTGGAGTCTAAACTTTGAAGAATGGATATTTTACAGAAAGTAAACTAGGAAGGTAAGACTGTATCATTCCGTCAAATAAGTCTTTGAAATAAGTATGTTATGGGCCAAAAATCTTAAATGGACTAAAAAATTTAGGTACAAACTATAAAACTACCATTGAAGTTAACAAGAAACCACACCCATAAGTGTAGCAATGTAAAGATATTGTACCCAAAAGTAATCTGAGCTATCTTGTTACAGACTAAATATCCCATCAGAGAGCTGCCAACCAACAAACAATAAAAATTGACCTTTACCAACCCACTATTATTTTATATAACTCGGTCCTGGTTCCACCACTTACTGTATGACTTTAGGCAAATTACTTAACCTCTCTGGGCCTCAATTTCTGCAGTAGTAAAATAGAACTAAAGATGCTACCTACTTCATGATTATTGTGGGATTAAATGACATGAAGTAAACTGCTGAGTAGCTCCAGGGACAAAGCAAATATTCCATAGAGGTTAGCTACTATCGTTTTCTCCAAACTGATGTGTTGAAAAGTTACTTGAAGTCACATTCATGACTTAACACTACCTTTAAAAACTTCACAACCCTCAGGCCAGTGCTATGTGATGTTCAATATTTATTGACTGAAGACTAATAACACCCAAGGAATCTAGAATCTTGAAGCTGAAGTAGATTTTAGAAGTCATCTGGAACAATTTCACTCAATTCAACAGTAAGAGTCATGGGAAATCTTCAAATCTTTGCTGAAACATTTCCAGGGACAGACACCTGCCATATCAACAAAGCATACAGGAACAATTCTAATTAGCAGAATATAAGATTTCATTGTACTGATTACTCTCATAAACTTATCTGAAACTCACTAGAGGGCATCACAATATTAGGAGAAACCATCTATCGGAAAGAATCATTCAATATTTATTCTAAGAAACACTGCAACCAGTTGTATAATACATGTATGTTAATTTTTAAATTATTCGTTTAAATATACATTAACATACATGTACAGAAAGAATTTTTTAAAAAGGTTATAGAATCATTACTTACATGTCCCTGTGAATAAGATAAGTAATTTAGATTACCATAAAGCCTGGGTTCTTTCCGATCCTATAATAAGGCCTCCTAACAATTTTAAGCAATTTTAATAATTATATGTTTATAAAAGAAAAGTATACAAAAACAGATTACATTTATTATTGCTCCTTACAGCCATATTCCAAATAACCACCAGCTTTCCATAAAAGGACCCAATGCCAAAGAGAAAATTATCAATTTCTATAAGAAATCCAAACCTGGACCCATGTATAACCAATTATTTAAATGATCTAAAACCAAATTATTTTTAAATGTTCACATTCATTACCAAAGTAATGGTACAACTCTAAAAGTTCATCAGGCTCCAGGATGGTCCAAGAGAACTGTCTTCAAGTATCCTAACTTCACTCATAATTCACAGCACCTGCTTACCGTAGTATGTAGAAAGAAAAAATAAGGAAAACAAGGAATTGTCTATAGCACACCCTTCAACCTTATCACATTCCAATTGTATATGAAATTTTACAGTTCACATGCAGGTTCTATCCTGTCAGGTAGAGGGTTCAACTGACTTCCCTCACCCACAGACCACTTGTGTCTCCACTCGCAATCCATTTCAATATTCCTTTACTTCATATACATTTGTGGGGGTTATTTTATTTTTTCCTTTGAATCAGTTATACTATTTGCCTGATTCTCTCATTTATTATGAATTAAAATATTTAGCGTAGATTTATTTTTCTATCTGGGTAAGTCACTGTATTATCATTTAACACACTAGTGAACTTTTTTACTATTGGTAAGACACTGTTCAATACTTAGATGTTGTTTGATTATCAACACAAAAAGATACTCCACACAGTGAGTATAATCCTCCGGAGTGGAAAGGTCATCTCCCCATTTAAATTAATAAACAGGCTGTTGGCTTTTGAAAAATCAATCCCTTATGAAATTCATTGGCATGAACAACGTCATGAGCCCTGGATGAAGCAAGGAAACTGGGTTTCAGAACCTACAAAGCCCATCTTCACCATGTGGAAAATGGTCAAGCCAGTAAATCACCACCACAGTAAGCTGCACCTCCACTATCCATTTAATGATTCCCTTTAAAAAGTTAAAACAACCAAGAATTCATATCAGAAGACAAATAAGTTTGACAGTCTTTGCTCTATAAAGAATTCTCAAAATTTGCCATCCCTTTGATTGTATTCACATTCATCTACCATCTATAAATGTAGGTAAATGTCTATATCACTTTAGCAAAAAAAAAATGCACAAAAGTCTTTGGTTTTGTAAATGATCAAGAATATAATTATGGAGAATGATAAAGGGAAGTAAAGGAATGAGAAGCATACAGATAACAGAGTCAAACCAGATGTTCCAGATGTAAGTGACCCAAACCAGGAAAAGAGGTGATTTCTAAAGCCACCAGATTCTTCTCCATCTACCTGCTCCCTTTGTATTCCAAAGATACTAACTAAAACAAAAAGGATCTTAATAGATATCAGCCGCTTCTACTGATAAGAAGCACAATGTGACGGCTAATTTTATATGTCAATTTGAGTGGGAGTACATTATTTCTGGATGTGTCTATGGAAGTGTTTCCAGATGAGATTAGCATTGAATTGGTGGACTCAGTAAAACAGACCACCCTCTCCAGTGTGGGTAGGCAATATTCACTCCGGTGAGGGCCTGAATAAAACAAAACGCAGAGGAAGAAGAATTCACCCCTTTTTTCCTACCTCACCAAGCGAGATGAGACATCTCACCTTCTCTGGCCCTAGGACTGGAATTTACACCATCAGCTCCCCTGGTTCTCAGGCCTTCAGATTCAGACTGAATTAGACCACTGGCTTTCCTGAGTCTCAATCTTGCAGACAACAATCATGGGATTTCTCAAACTCCATAATCAGGTGAGCCAATTTCTCATAATTCTTTCTCCCTCCCTCCCCTCTCTACACACACATATGTGTGTATACATACGTAGTAATAAATAACATAGCATTCTTATATTATATATGTAATGTATAATATTAATAATATATATAAATACATTTTTTAAATAGAGATATATACACATATCTATCTCCTACTGGTTCTGTTTCTCTGGAGAAACCTGACTAAAACACACACATACAACTGATACAAAAACAGACACACTGATCAGTGGAACAGAACAGAGAACCCAGAAATGGACCCTCAACTCTATGGTCAACTAATTTTCAATAAAGCAGGAAAGAATATCCAATAGAAAAAAGATGGTCTCTTCAACAAGTGATGTTGGGGAAACTGGACAGCCACATGCAGAAGAATGAAACTGGACCACTTTCTTACATCATACATTTACTTTCTTACACCATACACAAAAATAAACTCAAAATGGATGAAAGACCGAAATATGAGACAGGAATCCATCAAAACCCTAGAGGAGAACACAGACAGCAACCTCTTCAACCTCGGCCGCAGCAATTTCTTGCTGAACATGTCTCCAAAGTCAAGGGAAACAAAAGCAAAATGAACTATTGGGACCTCATCAAGATAAAAAGCTTTTGGCTTCTGCACAGAAAAGGAAACAATCAACAAAACTAAAAGGCGACCTATGGAATGGGAGAAGATATTTGCAAATGACATATCAAATAAAGGGCTAATATTCAAAATTTTTAAAGAACTTATCAATCTCAACACCCAAAAAACAAAAAATCCAGTCAAGAAATGGGCAGAAAACATGAACAGACATTTCTCCAAGAAGACATACAGATGGCTGACACATGAAAAAATGCTCAACATCACTCAGCATCAGGGAAATACAAATCGAAACCACAATGAGGTACCACCTCACACTAGTCAGAATGGCTAAAATGAACAAATCAGGAAACAACAGATATTGGCCAGGATGCGGAGAAAGGGGAACCCTCTTACAATGTTGGTGGGAATGCAAACTGGTAGAGCCACTCTGGAAAAGAGTATGGAGGTTCCTCATAAAAGAACTACCTACAACCCAGCAGTTGCACTACTAGGTATTTATCCCAAGGATACAAACATAGTGATTTGAAGGGGCACATGCACCCCAATGTTTATAGCAGCAATGTCCCCAACAGCCAAAATATGGAAAGAGCCCAGATGTCCACTGACAGAAGAATGGATAATACACACACACATCTTTATATACACATTGTTTACACACACACACACACACACACACACACACACACACACACTGGAGTATTACTCAGCCATCAAAAAGAATGAAATCTTGCCATTTGCAACAATGTGTATGAAACTAGAGGGTATTATGCTAAGCAAAATTAGTCAATCAGAAAAAGACAAATACCATATGATTTCAGTCATATATGGGATTTAAGAAACAAAACAGATGAACATAGGGGAAGAGAAGGAAAAATAAGATAAAAACAGAGAGGAAGGCAACTCATAAGAGACTCTTAACTATAGGAAACAAACTAAGGGTTGCTGGAGGGGAGGGGAGTGGGGGGATGGGCTAATTGGGTGATGGGCATTAAGGAGAGCACTTGATGTAATAAGCACTGGGTGTTATATACAACTGATGAATCACTAAATTCTATCCCTAAAACTAATAATACACTATATGTTAACTAAATTGAATTTAAATTAAAAAATTTTTAAAAACTAATAAAATTTTTAAAAATAAAACACATACATCCTGCCTTTGTTCAGAACTTTCTCAGCTATATATACATATGTGTGTGTGTGTGTGTATGCGTGGTGTGTGTGTGTGTGTGTACGCAAACTATTTTCCAAGAGGAAACACCTGCTCTCCATTGACTGGTGAGGCCACGGATATACTGCACATCAAAATCAACTATATTCAGAGGCAACAAATCATGACACCATTTTTTTTTTAACTACAGTGAGGATGGAGAGAAAGACATAATTTGTTTAATGCAAAAATAGTTTTAGGCAACACACTGATCCACATCAACAGCTAATCTTTTCTCTTCCCCACCTCTGATTTAAGGTCTCACTTAATGCATTAGCTAAACAAGGCAAAAAAGATTTCAGAGGGTAGGGGAGTTGCTGGTAAGACTTAAAAAAGCAAAATTAGTCTAATAAGGTTTTTGGGTTTTTTCCCCAAAAATACTTAAAGAAAACTGAAAGCGTCTGAAATGAGTATGAAAGGTAATATATCTCCTGCCTCTCTGCAAAACAATATTTCTAAGATCTGGCCTATCAAAAATATTTTGCCCAAAACCTATCTGAATGCCCTTAAAATATCTGCAGAGAATTCATGTAATAAGGCAGTTTACCAAGTACAAGAACAATGTATATTGTGACTCTAAGGGCACTTGCACTTTTATAACAAAACAAACAAATAGGTTTCCATTTTTCTGAGCAATTTTTGATGCAGCCATAGGTCCATGGTCCTTTCCTCCTGTGTAGGCCTCAGGGGGAAAAAACAACAACTACTAATATTTATAAACATTTATTTCAAATCAAGAAAGAAATTAACATATGAAAATCTTTTGAAAGTCTCAAGCTTTACTTTTTCACAACCCAATAATAAAAGTGAAGCCTTAGAAGTAGATGTAATTGTCAACTACAACAGTTCAGGGAGTAAAACCCTGTATTCATTGAGGTCTAAAGGTCCTGTCCCCTTTTTTCTTCTTTTCCATAAATATTTTCCATAAATATTCCTGACCATATAAGCACTAAATACAAAAATAATTAACATGTAAAAATTTCTTCCATTCTCAATTTTGAGACTACTTCCCATAAACTGGCAACATTTTTAAACGAGCTTAAAGTTTTACAATTAACTCCATTTTGAAAAATTTGTTTAATTTAAAAGGAAAAAAAAAGAGTATTTATGAAAAGACCACAGCTAACATCATCCTTAAGCGTGAAAGACTAAAAGCTTTCCCAAGATAAATCTACAGATTTAATGCAGTTTCTATCAAAATTCCAATGGCCTTTTTTACAGAAATAAAAAAGCTAATCCTCAAATTCACACAGAACTGCAAAGTGTCTCAAGTAGCCAAACAGTACTGAAAAAGAAGAACAAAGCTGAAGGATCACACTTCCCAACTTCAAATCTTACTACAAAGCTTACAATAATCAAAACACAGTGATACTGGCATAAGGAGAGACATGTAGACCAATGGAAAAGAACTGAGAGAATCCAGAAACAGACCCATACATCTATGGCCAATTGATTTTTAACAAGGGTGCCAAGACCATTCAATGGGGAAAGAAGAGTCTGCAACAAATGGTACTCAGTGGACACCCACATGCAAAAGAATGAAGTTGACCTCTATACCATACCATAGACAAAATGGATTAACAACTTGAATGTAAGAGCTAAAACTATAAAACTGTTAGAAGAAAACATGCAGGTAAATCTTCATGACTTCAGATTTGACAATGGATTCTTAACTATGACACTAAAAGCCCTAGCAACAGAAGAAAAAATTGATAAATTGGACTTAATCAAAATTTAAAACTCTTGTACATCAAAGGACACTATCAACAAAGTAAAAGACAACCCACAGAATAGAAGAAAATTTTTGCAAATCAAGGGTCTAGGATCCAGAAAGTCAGGAACTCTCACAACTCAACCACAAAAAGACAACTTTTTAAAATGTGCAAAGAGGGGCGCCTGGGTGGCACAGCGGTTAAGCGTCTGCCTTCAGCTCAGGGCGTGATCCCGGCGTTAATGGGATCGAGCCCCACATCAGGCTCCTCCGCCATGAGCCTGCTTCTTCCTCTCCCACTCCCCCTGCTTGTGTTCCCTCTCTCGCTGGCTGTCTCTATCTCTGTCAAATAAATAAATAAAATCTTTTAAATAAATAAATAAACAAACAAACAAACAAAAATAAAATGTGCAAAGAATGGGGCACTTGGGTAGCTCAGCTGGTTGAGCATCTGACTCTTGATTTTAGCTCAGGTCATGATCTCAGGGTTGTGAGATTGCACCTGGTGTCTGGCTCCACACTCAGCACCGAGTCAGCTTGAGATTCTCTCTCTCTTCCCCCCCCCACCATCACTCATGCCCCCCCTTAAATAATCTTTAAAATGGGCAAACAATGTAAATAAACATTTCTCCAAGACAATATACAAATGGTCACTAAGCACATGAAAAGATGCTCACAGTCACTGTCCTTAGGGAAATGCTAATCAAAACCACAGTGAGAGAGCACAATATACCCAAAAAGGATGGCCATATTTTAAAAATGGAAAATAACAAGTAATAGTGAAGTCATGGAAAATGTGGAACCCTTAAACATTGCTGGTGAGAATATAAAACACAGCTGCTGTGGAAAACAGGTTGGCAGTTCCTCAAAAAGTTAAATATAGAATGACTAAATCACCCAGCTATTCCACTCCTAGGTATCTACCAAGGAGGACTGGAGAAACAGGTACTTAAATACTTGTCCACAAATGTTTTTAAAAGCAGCATTATTCACCATAGCCAAGAGGTAGAGAGAACTCAAATGTCCATTAATGGATGAATGGCAAAACGAATGATGGTATATACATAGGAAATATTACTGAGCCTTAAAGATGAATCAAGTATTGATATATGCCACAAAACAGATAAACCTCAGAAATATTATGCTAAGTAAAAAAAAGCAAGACTTGAAAGGTCATATACTATATGATTCTATTTATATGAAATATCCAGAATGGGCAAATCCACAGAGACAGAAAGCAAACTGGTGGTTGCCAGGGGCTGGGGAAAAAAAGAGAAGTTACTGCTTAAAGGTACAGAGTTTCCATCTGAGTTAAGGAAGTGTTTTGGAACTAGACAGAGGTGGCGGTGGCACAACACTGTGAATGTACTAAACGCCACTGATTTGCTCACTTTAAGATGGTTAATTTTAGGATATGTGAATTTCACCTCCATTAAAAAAAAAAAATCAACAGAAAGATACCAAATGTCATAGCCTATCTTTTTTCCAAGTACCCAGAGGGGAGGTTATTTATAAAAATTGACTGTTAACTAATAGAAATCTCAATTTTACAGGACACATTTTCCAATTACTATATAATAAAACTAAGAATAATAAATTCGAAACAAAGAACCCTAATGATTTGTAATTTTTAAACTCTCCTAAATAATGAAAAAAAACTAAGGATAAACAAATCTTGTAGTTCTCAAACTTTGGTGTATATCCAAACTACCTGGGGAGCTTGCTTAAAATTCAGAAGTTCTACATATACATGTATGTATAGTTTCCTATAGTTGCTATAACAAATTACTTGGTAGCGTAAAACCAGAAATGTATTCTTTCACTGTTCTAGAGGCTCTGAAATCAGTATAAGTAGGCCAAAATCAAGGTGTCAATGAGGCCACCTCCCTCCTAAGGTTCTAAGGGAGAATCCATTCCTTGCCTCCTCCAGCTTTTGGTGGCTGCCAGAATTCCTTGCCTTGTGGCCCCATCACTCCAATCTGTCTCCGTGGTCATCACATTGCCTCCTACTCTTCTGTGTTTGTATATAATCTTCTTCTGCCTCCCTCTTGGAAGGATATATGTGATTATCTTTGGGACCCACCCAGATAATCCAGAATAACTTCCCCACCTCAAGATCCTCAACTTAATCATATCTGCAAAGACCCTTTCTGGCCATATAAGGTAACATTCACAGGTTCCAGGGATCAGAAGTTAGATCTCTTTTTGGAGCCTACCCCAGCACATCTCCTTAAAAACATATGCCAAACCTTTTGATTGGGAATTAGATAATCTTATTAGTCTCCAGATTTTAGAATGCAACATCACAGCCTTTTGATCCTCAGAACTACAAACACTATCTCTGAAATTAACTCAAGAATCTATCACCAGGTATGCAGGACACTATCACAGCAGCACCCATTTGTCTCTCAAGAATATAAAAGAAGTCTTACATGTCAACTTAATGTAAATGTGAATAAATTACTCTCAAATTTTGTACTCTCTCCTGAACAATCTACATGCACACATCTGGCATGCATACTCAACAATAAATTGAGTTTTCTCTCACTTCTACATTGGTAAGGAGGGCTCTTTTTGCTAGTAGGACTTTCCTTATTTCCCCAACACACTTTATAGAGTTGGGTAATAATGAATTACTTTTTTTTAATTAATCTGAAATTAACTACTTTCCAAAAGCAGCAAAATTTATTTTTATCTTCTAAATTTTCCAAGACACATGATTTCAAGGCCTACTAGCCCATGAATCTCCTCCAGAATCAAGTAGTTTTCATTTCATAAAATCAAAATAAACTCCAGATGAATTAAAGAGTTATATGTAAAATATGGAAGCATTAAGAATTAGAAAATATAATAGGAAAAAATGAGCAAAGAATCAAAATAGTCACATATGAAAAGAAACTAAAAAAACCAAAAAACCTAAGAAATCAAATCAAAGCAATGTGATGCCACATTTCCCACTACTACCTCTTCATATAGGACAGTGATAAGATCTAGCAAACGTGAAGGCATGGAGAAACAGGGACCCTTAAAATATACTATTACCAAGAGTAAAACTGACAGAGCCCTTCTGAAAAGGCAAATACATCTTTACCTAATAATTCCACTTCTAATCCTCTATCCTACATAAGTACTCATACAAGTAAAAATAATATATATACATTTATATATATATATACATATACACACACACACACACACACACATAAAAATGTTCATTGAAGCACAATTTGTGGGTGAAAAGTCAAAATAGTATAAATGTCCATCAATGGAAAAATGCCTACATGAGGGTCTATGCCTACAATGGAATATAGGCAGCCAGTGAAGAGGATGATGTACACCAAACTAAGCTGTCATTTAGAAAGCTAGCTATGGGGGCACCTCGGTGGCTCAGGTCATGATCCCAGGGATCAAGCCCCACATTGGGCTCCCTGCTTGGTGAGCCTGCTTCTCCCTCTCCCTCTGCCTACCTCTCCCCCTGCTTGTGCTGTCAAAAAAAAAAAAGCTAGCCATGGGGCGCCTGGGTGGCACAGCGGTTGGGCATCTGCCTTCGGATCAGGGCGTGATCCCGGCGTTGTGGGATCGAGCCCCACATCAGGCTCCTCCACTATGAGCCTGCTTCTTCCTCTCCCACTCCCCCTGCTTGTGTTCCCTCTCTCGCTGGCTGTCTCTATCTCTGTCAAATAAATAAATAAATAAAATCTTTTAAAAAGGGGGGGGGCGCCTGGGTGGCACAGCGGTTAAGCGTCTGCCTTCGGCTCAGGGCGTGATCCTGGCGTTGTGGGATCGAGCCCCACATCAGGCTCCTCTGCTATGAGCCTGCTTCTTCCTCTCCCACTCCCCCTGCTTGTGTTCCCTCTCTCGCTGGCTCTCTCTCTCTCTCTGTCAAATAAATAAATAAATAATCTTAAAAAAAAAAAAAAAGCTAGCCATGATACATTACATGAAAAAAAGCACTTAAAAATGGTAACTAAATTATTCTGGTTTTATTTACAGGAAAAAAAACAAAACCAACAAGCATACATAATATGTTTACATATTAACAGAAACTGTATTTTCAAAAACAATCTTATGACATGGGAAAATCCTCATAACATTAAGTGTAGACTACAAAATTGTATAAGCAACTACATAAGCAAAAGTAGTGCAAAAGGATTTTGAGCTGTATTTTATACATTTCTTGTTTTCCAAAATGCATAAATGATACTTACATAATTGAAACAAAAATCAATTAACATTTTTCTATTTTACATGGGGACCCAGATGACCAATAAATCATTACTGGTCAGGAACCAATAGGACCAATTCAAACAGAATATAGGAAATTGAATGTAAAACGACGTAGTAAGTTCATATACAAAGAACACTTTTAAAAACATAGTCACCCAAACTTACCCAACATAAAGAATGCTAGATCCTTCAGACCGATTACTTGGAATATATTTATTCTGATGTTGCACTACTAAATATACTTTCAAACTTGTATAGTTTGAAATTTCCTTTGGTCAGTTCAGGTGACAGATAAAAAGATAATTCACAATTGTATTTACACCTTATTTTTAACTAAAATTGGTATTAACCGACATGATCACCTGTCCTGATCACCTAGGTTGACCCAAGGATGGCTAATTTCAAACAACTCTAGCTTCAAAGAACAAAGTTCTAGCACAAGTTCAGTTAGTTAAATCAATATGCTGTAGCTTTTGAAGACATATTTTGAGACAGGTAGCAGATCCTGGCTTCAGAAAACAGACTTCAGATAAACTGGTCTTCACCGCCATCAACACCACCTTTCAGTATGCATCTATCAACATCCTCCATTCTATTTACTCATGGGCTTCCTGCCTAGAATGATCCTCTTCCCCAGCTAATTATCAAAATCCTACCATCTCTTCAAGACCACACTCAAAATACATCTGCTCCATGAATTGCTCTTTTGAATTCCAGAAGCATTTCATTATCTGTACTGCTCATTTGGTCATGTGCTATTTTTATACTGACATTCTTTTAATATATTCTGACTTCTCAATTATAGTTTATAAGGAACTGGAAGATATATCCTCTATTTCTAAGGCAATTCACTGGAGATACACACTGAGTGGCCAATCCAAGAAACACAAGAGGTGTTTGTTTTCTTTTGTTCTATATAAAGACTGGGACAGTATTATTAGTTCGGAACTGATGAACTGTAGTGGATCTTGAACAGCTAGCTGCCTAAGGAGTGTGGGTTCCATCCTACCATAATGGAGAACTGCAAGTGCCTGAGCTCAAAAGTGATGTAGAAAAAGCAGTCCTCAGTCCACAGTTGCCAGACAAGGGAGCTGGTAGGGTTCCAAACCCTCTAATCAAGAGGGGGCTCAGCATAAGGGGTTAACTAAGGACTTTACAGTCAGAAAGCACTGGGTTTGCCAGTTCCCGCTCTATGACTCTGGGCAAGTTACATGACTTTTTAAAAGCTTCACTTTCTTTATCTATAAAACAAGGATAATAAAACCAGAACCTACCTAGCTATAGTGAATATTACATAAAATAACACATATCACAATGACCGACAATAAACACTGCATTTTGACACCAATTCTCCTGACACCAACTGGGTGTCCCACAGTTTAATTCAATACTGGCACATTACCTGGAGTAAGCATCAGATCCCACAAGCTAAAGGGCAAGATACCCAACAAGAATGCCCTCCGTCACACATCCCCAAGCTATCAAAACTTCTGTCTAATCTGGCTACAAATTCAAGGGCTCCCACAATCCTCCTTCAAGTGCAATAATTTGCTAGAATGACTCACGGAACTTGTTGAAAACACTATATTTAAACAATTAGTTTCATTATAAAGGATACAAGACAGGAACAGCCAAGTGGAAGACATGCATAGGGCAAGGTCTAGGGGAAGAGAACGGAGGGATTCAGAACTTCCATGCCCTCTCTTGGAGAAATTCAGGTGTCACCCTCCCAGCACATCCATGTGTTCACCAGCCTGGAAACTCCAGGGGTTTCATATGCAGGCATGGTTGATTAAATCATTTATGCATAATTGAACTCAATCTCTAGTCCGTCTCCCCACCCCAGAGATCAAGAGGTGGTAAAGTTCCAACCCTCTAATTGAGAGCTAAGACTTTCCCAGACCCTCCCCTGAAACTATCTAAGGCCCCATCCTAAGTCACCTGATTAGCATAAACTCAGGTAAGGTTAAAGGGAGCTAATTATGAATAACAAAAGATACTCCTACCACTCAGGAAATTCCAAGGGTTATTGAAGCTCTATGTCTGGAACCAGGGACAAGAACCAGACATAGTCTTTATTATATCACATGCCCAATAAATGGAAGCTATTATTTTAGAAACCTACTAGTAGGCTATTAAAATAATGCAAGCATAAAGAGGAGAAGGGGAAAAAAAAAACATCAAAAGCATTACAAAAGAATCAATAGAAAAAAACGGGGCCTGCAGTCAAATTGAGTATAATGATTCAAGCCTGGACGACTAAATAGACAAAAAAAGACATATCCAGCAGGGAGCTGAGGATGGGATTTAGGATAAATTTAGTGTTAGCCAAGTTGAGACTGAAGGCAACAACCAGTGATTTCGAATGGACACAGACAGATGAACGTGTGCCTAGAGACGGAGGAGGACATGGCAGAATCAGTTTTCAGAGTTATCCACATAGAGAAGATTCCCAACTCACCCCCCCAAGGAAGCCCTCAGTACTCAAGGGAGGATACCTGCTAGTGGTATCACATAACCATCTACAGGAGTCAAAAAAAAAAAAAAAAAAAGCAATTTACTGCACTCAGCAGAAAAGGGCTGAACTCTAGAATATATTCCATGGTGGACCAGTCAGTTAAGCGTCTGCCCTTCGGATCCTGGGATTGAGTCCTGCATTGGGCTCCTTGCTGAGCAGGGAGCCTGCTTCTCCCTCTGCCTGCAGCTCTCCCTCCTTGTGCGCTCTCTCGCTCTCTGACAAATAAATAAATAAAATCTTAAAAAAAATAATTTGGACTCTAAAATGGTACTTCATTTTTAACACAAAGATTCAAAAAGAATCACATGGGGGCGCCTGGGTGGCGCAGTCGTTAAGCGTCTGCCTTTGGTTCAGGGTGTGATCCCAGTGTTCTGGGATCCAGCCCCACAGCAGGCTTCTCTGGGAGCCTGCTTCTTCCTCTCCCACTCCCCCTGCTTGTGTTCCCTCTCTCGCTGGCTGTCTCTCTCTGTCAAAATAAATAAATAAAATCTTTAAAAAAAAAAAAAAAGAATCACATGACCAAATACCAAAGAGAAATGCTGGTCTTGTTTTTTAACAAAAAAAAAAAAAGGACCATTTTATTACCTGTCAACAGGAAACTTATAATGCATCTCACAGAAGTGTTTATTTTTTCAAAGAAAAGTTTATGGAACAACCACAGAACATTTCGACAGCACAACAGAAACAGAACAACTATAATCAATTCAGAAAAGCTTCACGTTCAGATACATAAAGCAGGATAAACACTTCAAGCACAGACACCATTACACAGACTTACTCAAAGCTTTTACAGTCAGTCCAGCTTTTAGAAAGTACATTCGATACCTAGAAACTGCCATGTTAATGGCCCATAGTTCAAAAGGATCCCAATTTATTCTTCCCCACAATGTACATATTGTAGAGGCTGCTTTGAGACACTAGGCTTGAGCAATGGAAACTTGATCAAGGTGAAAGGGCCCACAGTGACCCCCTGGCTGAGTACAGATGGGTCCATCATGGACCCACCTCAGAATATCCACAGGCCCTAACTAACAGAGGGCTACTTGCTACCAGACGGTTACCAAAAAAAGGGAAATTTCTGTAAGTCTCCATACCTCCTCACCTTCCCCATTTAGAAACAGCCCCCACCCACCACCTAGTGGCAGACAGCCTCTCTCCTCTGCTGTCCTGCCAGCTGCTCCCTTGAGGTGTATTCAGTAAACTTCTATTTCCTTTGTTCTGTCTTGGGTGAATCCTTTCACCACCCATGCCACCAGCCCCCACCCAATCACTGCCCCACATCTGGGGGCCCCTATCCAATTCAGATAGACACCATACATATCATCTCATCCTCTTGTTGCTAGCATCCCACAAGAGAGTCCCAACCGTCTTTCAGCCAGTAAGAGTGACAAATGGGAGAAGAAAGGGAAAGCAGAGTTTGGGAACAGCATACTGGGCTAGTCAGATGGTTCGTGGTATCAAAAGGCTATAATGGGCCTATGGAACTGAGATATTCCAATACTGACTAGATTAGTGAACAGGCTTACTGACTCAGGAATTTAGGAGGACTGTGCTGGGTACAGTACTAAGTAAGGATGGTAATGCCAGAAGAGTGCAGTAAGAGCCCAATGTGTTCCATGTCCCCAAGCTCCAGACAGAAAACAAGAGGCAGCAATGTTACAATCCTCCAGGTCCTTGGAGCTTTGGTTTTTTCCAGATAGCAATACCCCTAGCCAGAATATGGACAGTGAGGGCAAAATTTAAGCCCAGATCCCAACCTCCAGAAGGAATGGGGTGAGGGGCAGCTCCCCTCCCCACACTCCATAACTTCAGGTGTATTCAAGTTCCAAAGATGGCTAGACCTTCCTAAGACCTTCCTAAATAAAGAAAGCCGGCATGACTCACTCTCCCCACTTCCTGGACTCTGAGTCTAAAGCCAAACTACAAGGACCATTTTATTTTTCATTGAACTTTAAAATATGTTTGCATTAGGCAGACCATTACTTTCGTTTATAGTAGTACTTAATTCTATTATAATATATAAACCAATTATAACTACAGTTATCTACCTATGTATAAACTCCTTGTTCACATGCTAGGCATTTTGCATTGAGGCTTATTTCCATTATCCTAAGCTAAGAGTAGCTGAGGATGCCCTTGGCTTGAACCATCCCCCAACTTGCTCCAATTACGTAACCTACAGAAAACCAAGGTCTTCCCCAAAACCACTGCCAATTTCTGAGGGGCTTAAATTCCCTCAGCCTCTGAAGATCCCCTTCTAACTCAACTTCTAACTCAACCAATTCACCAAGTCTACCCTGTTCCCAACACCTGAACCCCCAAAACAAAACAAAACAAAAAATCTCAAGTAAATCATTTGTAAATTTGAGGGTCTGAGAGACCCGTCAATTTAAATAAAAGATATCCTTGAGCCATCTTCCAGCTCCTCCCTCTTCTTCAAACATCCGGTGTTCCTACTCACCCAAAAATTACCTTTGAAATTCCAAATGGTTATCCCTAGGTTAAGCAAAATTCAGCCCTTTTCAGCTCTACTCCCCGGCGAGCATGCCCACATCCATCAAGATGCTGAGCTCTAAATTTAGCCTTCCACCTATCAGGAGCCACCCCCCACATTTTTTTAAGGCGAAAGGATAATACTTCTGTTACCTTGTTAAGCCACATTTCCAGCCCTAATGCTTCTTCCTAGTACAAAGGAAGGCAGAACAGGGTCTCCTCAATCAATGTTTACTGAATTGAATTACCAGGCCACTGTTCTAAGTAATTGCTCACCAGATCAAACTGTACACTTCCTTTCTCAGAGCAGCAAGGGCACTTGCACATTCAAAGTGTCCTCACTTCCAAAAGCAACTATTATCAGTTGCTTCATCGGGTTCTTTCGAATTATTGCCAGTGAAATCTATGACCTAACAACCAAGTAAAAAGTCCCCTCATTTTTTGTTACAAATTAAGAAATTAAGTCTCAGGGGCACCCAGGTGGGTCAGTTATGCATCCAGCTCTTGGTTTCAGCTCAGGTCCTGGGATCCCACCCTGTGTTGGGCTCTGTGCTAGGTGAGGGGTTGGCTTGGGATTCTTTCTCCCTCCCTCTCTGCTCCTCCCTGTGTTCATGAGCACACGCTCGCTCGCTCGCTCTCTCTCAAATATTTTTTTAAAAAAAGAAATTAAGTCCCAGGGAAGTAAAATTAGTCATCCACAGCCTTCTAATAACAAAAAGCAGAGTTCTGAAAATGTGGGAGGTACTGCAAGAAGTGTGTTACTTGCACCATCTTTTAATCCACATACCTCACAACCGCCATAGTAGATAAACAGCACCGTGACCCCTTGTTACAGTGGGTAAACAGGTTAAAAAATAAAATCCCCTGCTCCAAGTCACTATGACAGTAAGTGCTACCATGGGATTCAAGCCCAGCAGGCTAAATTCAGAGTTCAAGCTGTTAATGGGTAATTTAAACAAAAAAAAGATAACATTGTGTATTCCATACAAACATAAAATGAACACCTATGATTTTATTTAACTCGTTAATTAATTACAGAACAAGTAAGATGTTTCATTTGGTTCAAAAGCGACTCCAAAGAGCACAAACATATAAGCAACAGAAATAGTGAAACAAATTTGCTTCATAGATCCAAAACTGGCTTCTTCCAGAAAAGAGGAAAAGAAATCAATTGTATCTCCAACCAAAATAAGACTTTGAGGGTGGAGAGAGGAAGGCACACCAGCTGGGGACCTGGGACCCATGGAACAACAGGGTGCTGAGTGCCCTGGGTTTTCCTTTTGCCTCATATGAACGTGGAGGTGAAGAAGCCAGTTATCCAGAAATGCCAAAGGGGGTTAGACAAAAAAGACTCTGCTCTTTCAAAGGACCAAGAAAAGAGCAGCACAGAAAAACAGAAAACTTTTATACAATAACTACTGCACCAGCCAAAAATCACAGACAAAACTGTGGCCCATCCCTACCCATGACAGCACAGGCCAGGTAGGGAGCCTTAAACTTACACTCTCACCAGGCTGTACTCAGCACAACCTCTTTCCCTTACCCAACCCCTGGCCCCTGCAGGGAGGATATCAAAGGCAGGACTTTCTTCCCTGCCAGGTGGGTTTAAAGACTCCCTTTCCTAGCCACAAAGTGTCTATGGAGAGCATCTGGAGAGCCTGGACGTATATTCCCATGACAGTTACAAGGCACTCCTTCCCATCCCCATGGGGGTGGTAGAGGCAAGGCCTGATATAGAGGCAGGACTTTCACCACCCTCCAAGGTAGGAAGGCCATTCCCTCCCAGCAGTGTAGGCAGAGGTCCATGGAAGGGGGGAGGGGGGAACAGTTAAGGATGCAGAGTAGTATTCAGGGGAGGCCTAGAAGGGAGCTGAAATGCCCACCTCTGCCAGCAACAATGAGGAGTCCCACTTTGTGCGTCAATGAACCAATTCCTGGAAAGCATACAATTCACCCAAAATGAAATAGGTCATTTGAATAGCCCTGTAACTATTAAGGAAATTGAACTCATAATTAAAAACCTCCAGAAAAAGAAATCTCCTGGCCCAGATTTTTTCATCAGAGAATTATACCAAATTTTTAAAGAGGAATTAACACAATTACTTCCAGAAAATACAAGAATAGGGAGTATTTTCCATTTACGAAGCTAGTATTACCGTGATACAAAAACCAGAAAAAGACAGTACCAAAAAATAAAGCTACAGATCAATACATGAGTATAGACACAAAAATCCTTAACAATGTATTAGCAAATAAAATTCAGCAGTATATAAAAAGTAGAATTTAATCAGAGATGCATGGTTAGTTCAATATTCAAGAATCAATCTATGTAATCCACAATACTAACAAACTGAAAAAAAAAATCAACTGATTAAAGTCAATACCTATTCATGAGAGAAACTCTCAGAAAAAAATGGAATAAAGGAGAACTTCCTCAATTGGATAATGAGCATCTACAAAAAACCTACAGTAAACTTTACTACACTTAATGATAGAAGACCAACTGCATAATCTGTATTATTGGGAACAAGGCAGGGATGTCCCTTAATTCACCATAGTACTGGAAGTCCTAGTCAATGCAAGGAAGCAGGAAAAGGAAAAGGAAATAAAAGCCACACAGAAAGAAGAAATAAAACTGTCCCTATTTGCAGATGACATGATGGTTTCCATAGAAAATCCCAAGAAAACTACTTTAAAAAACCTCCCAGAACTAATAAATGAGTTCAGCAAAGCTGTAGATACAAAATAAACATTTTAAAAAGCAACTGTATTTCATGTGAAAAGGCAACCTACACAAAAAAATTTGTAATTTATCATATATATTTACATATCCATATATATTTACATATATTTATATATTTTATGTATTTATTTTTATATATAAATTTATTTTTATATTTTTATTTCTATTTTATTTATTTATTTAATGTTATTTTATTTATTATTACATATTGTATATTTTATATATAACATATTATATTATATATGTAATTATATATTATATTATAATTAATATATTATAATATAAATTATATTAACATATATATTTATATATTAATATATTATATATATTTATTTAAATATATATATATAAGGGGCTTGGATCTAGAATATATAAAGAACTTCTAAACTCAGTAGAGAAAAGGCAAATAGCCAAATTTTAAAAATGGGCAAAGGGGGGCGCCTGGGTGGCACAGCGGTTGAGCGTCTGCCTTCGGCTCAGGGCGTGATCCCGGCGTTGTGGGATCGAGCCCCACATCGGGCTTCTCCGCTGTGAGCCTGCTTCTTCCTCTCCCACTCCCCCTGCTTGTGTTCCCTCTCTCGCTGGCTGTCTCTATCTCTGTCAAATAAATAAATAAAATCTTTAAAAAAAAAAAAGAAAAGAAAAGAAAAAAAATAAAAAATGGGCAAAGGATCTGAACACACATTTCTCCAAAAAAAATATACAAAATGACTAATAAGCACATGAAAGGATGTCTGACATCATTTGCCATCAGGGACATGCAAATCAAAACCACAATGAGATAGCACCTCACACCCACTAGGATGTTATAATATAACTTCTGTAGAATATCCCTATAATCAAAAAGACAGATAACAGTAAGTGTTGGTGAGGCTGTAGAGAAATGGGAACGCTCACAAACTGCTGATGGGATTGTAAAGTGGTACAGCCTGGAAGAGTCCAGAAGTTCCTCAAAAGAATGAAATAAGATGAAAACAAAGAGGGAGGCAAACCTAAGAGACTCTTAACTATAGGGAACAAACTGAGGGCTGCAGGAGGGGTGATGGGTGGGGGGAATGGGGTAACAGGGCTATGGGCATTAATGGGGCACTTGAAGTAATGAGCACTGGGTGTTATATGCAACCGATGAATCACTAAATTCTACCCCTGAAACTAATAATAATACATTATGTTAACTAAATTGAATTTAAATTTTAAAAAAAAATTTTAAATTAAACATGTTTACCATATGACAGAAATTTAACTCCTAAGTATATACCAAAGAAAAATTAAAACATATATCTACACAAAAACTTGTGCTTGAGTGACCACAGCAGCATTACTCCTAACAGCCAAGAAGTGCTCATGAACTGATCAATGGATAAATAAAATGGGACCTATCCATACAATGGAATACCTCATTATTTAGCCATAAGGAATGATGCACTGATACATGCTACAGCATGGATGAACCTTGAGAACATGCTGGGTAAAAGAAGCTAATCACAAAAGACCACATATTGTGTGAGTCCACTAATATGAAATGTCCAGAATAGGCAAATATATAAAGACAGAAAGATTAGAACTTGTTTAGGGCCAAGGCTGGGGGAAAGGGGAGTGTCACTGCTAATGAACAGAGGGCTTCTTTTTGAGGTGATGAAATGTTCTAAAATTAATTGTGGTAATGGTTATACAACTCAATGAATATACTAAAAATCACTACCAAATCCACAGCTGAATTCTCTGTAGAAATTGACAAGCTGATTCTAAAATTAATATAGATTTGCTGGGGAACCTAGAATAGTCAACACAAACTTGAAAAAGAAGAACAAAGTAGGAGGACTCATACTTCCTGATTTCAAAACTCATCACAAAGCAACTAATTAAGACTGTGGCACTAGCATAAGGACAGACATATAGATAACACAATAGAACTGAGAGTTCAGAAACAAACTCGTTTGTCTATATAACCACAATATGACCCAGCAACTGCACTCCTGGGCATTTATTCCAGTGAAATGAAAACTTAAGTTCACACAAAAACCTGTACATGAATGTTCTTAACAGCTTTATTTAAACAGCCAAACACTAGAAATCACCTAACATGTCCTCCAATGGATACCTCCACACCAAATAGTAAGGATCATAAGGAATACCAAGCAATACCAATACAAGAAAAAAGAACAAACTATTGATACATGCAACAACCTGAATGACCCTCCAGGGAATTACGCTAAGTGGAAAAAGACAATCCCCAAAGTTTATACACTGTATAATTCCACTTACATAACATTCTTGCAATGGCAGAATTCTAAAAATGGAGAACACATTAGTGATTGTCAGAGAAGTGGGTGTGTGGCTATCAAAGGACCACATAAGGAACCCATATGGGGAAACTGTTCTGGATCTTGGCTCTATCAATGTCAATATTCTGGTTGTAATACTGTACTACACTCTGCAAGATGTTGGGGAAAACTGGGTAAAAGGTACATGGGTTCCTTTTGTACTATTTCTTACAACTGCAAGTAGCGCTACAATTACCTCAAGATAAACAGTCTTAAAAAGAAGGTAGAGGAAGATTTGACCACAGACAGAAGAGGAAAAAGCAATGTGGTCACAGACACAAGGACTGGAGTGATGTGGCCACACCAAGAAATGAAGGAAGGCAGTCACCAGAAGCTAGATGAGGCAAGGAACATATTCTCCCCTGGAGCCTCTGGAGGCGGCACAGTCCTCCCACACTTTGACCTCAGCCACTGATTCTGATCTCAGACTTCTGGGCTCCAGAACTGTGAAAATGTAATTGCTGCTGTAGTAAGCCACCAAGTTTGTGGTATTTGTTACAGCCGCCACAAGAAACTGATATAACTACTCATCTCCTAGAAATGTAAAGAATTAACAAATATTCAGAAGTCTGAATTGCAACTGCAAAAGAAAACCAGATACAATTTTAGAGTTCTTAATTCAAAATAAGAATATTAACACCCCTAATTTTTGAGAGTTAAAGAAATCTGAGATAAAAAGATAAATGAATCTAGCTTTGGGAACAATTATGTCCAATGTAGACTGAGTTCCCTGAAGATTAGCCCACTCAATACACAAGAACTATTTATAACAGCAGCTCTAGGAAAGATTCAATCTTGATTAACTGACTTCTAAGGTATTTCTTGTCAGAAGGAAAGAGAAGGTAAATTAAGCTGGTTTCATTACAACCATAAATAAACTAAGCAACATAAGGTTACTCTAGCACCCTCTAGACTACTTGAGATTATTTCAGTCCTGCTTCTACACTTCTCCTCCATTCTTACAGAGAACAAAGCAAACATGATTCTCCCTTTAATTTAATCAGTTGGTCCTAATTAACAGTCATGCTGAAAATACAATTTTAAGTTTAAATTTGTAGGTATTCACATTTTTTAAAATATTTATTTATTCTAGAGACAGACTGTGCACACAAGCAGGGGGAGGGGCAGAAGGAGGGTGAAAGAATCTCAAACAGGCTCCAACTCCCTGAGCGTAGAGCCCAACTCGGGGCTCGATCCCACCACCCCGAGATCACAACCTGAGCAGAAATGCAGAGTTGGCCACTTAACCGACTGAGCAATCTAGGCATCCCAATGTTACTCCTGTAATTCACAAACTCTGCAGTTTGAATACTACATCATAAAACATCATTATATGTATGTTTATAACACAAACAATAAAAACCACTAATACATTTTTACTGAATTTCAGAATGATATAATGACACATGCAGGAGTATTAAGAGTGCCAAAACAAGGGGCGCCTGGGTGGCACAGCGGTTGATCGTCTGCCTTCGGCTCAGGGCGTGATCCCGGCATTACGGGATCGAGTCCCACATCAGGCTCTTCCGCTATGAGCCTGCTTCTTCCTCTCCCACTCCCCCTGCTTGTGTTCCCTCTCTCGCTGGCTGTCTTTCTCAGTCGAATAAATAAAATCTTTAAAAAAAAAAAAAAAAAAAAGAGTGCCAAAACAAGGGGTGCCTGGGTGGCGCAGTCGTTAGGCGTCTGCCTTTGACTGAGGGCGTGATCCCGGCGTTCCGGGATCCAGTCCCACATTGGGCTCCTCCGCTGGAAGCCTGCTTCTTCCTCTCCTACTCCCCCTGCTTGTGTTCCCTCTCTCGCTGGCTATCTCTGTCAAATAAATCAATAAAAAATCTTAAAAAAAAAAAAAAAAAAAGAGTGCCAAAACAATCACAACACAGGAAAGGAAAAAAGAGCAAAAGGATGCCTCATTTAAAACTCCCACATCATAGGGGCACCTGGGTAGCTCGGTCAGTTAACTGCCTGCCTGACTCTTGATTTCAGCTGAGGTCATGATTTCAGGGTTGTGAGACTGAACCCCCACATGGGGCCCCTAGATGGGCATGGAGGCTGCTTAAGATTCTCTCTCTCCCTCTGCCCCTCCCAGCCCCTCTTTCTCTCTCTAAAAAAGAAAACACTCTCACATTATAAAAAGAATCACCCTAAGTAGCTACAATAAATTATGTTCAACATGGATATTCAGAAACTTTGAGCATAACTTGTAATACAATCATACTCTTATTCAAATAATAATCTCTTACACTTAAAGCCACATAAGTAGAGTATATTTTAAATTTAAACTGAATTAAAACAGGCATTACTGCAGACTCTGGAACTAGACTGCTTAAGTTCAAACCCATGTTACTTACTTAACCTTTCTGGGCCTCAGTTTCCTCAAAAGTAAAATGAAGATCATAACAGTATTTACCTTATAGGAGAACTAAAGGAATTGCAAACTTAATGCACTTGGAACGTAACCCAGTATGTAGTAAGCACTCAACAAATATTAACTGTTACGATTATTATCATTAGCTACTAGAAGAGACTGTCACCATGACTGCCTATGGACCACATGTTTCACAGCTGTCATGCTTCCCTTTCATCATAGAAAACCTAGAGGTGACAAGAGGGGACAGAATCTCCGTGATCTTTGTAGAGAAGGCATTGATTTATCCCCTCTCTAGACAGTAAACTCAAGGACAGGAATCATGTCTTATTCAACTCTGTCCCCATCACCAAGTTCATGGTAAGCGTCCAAAAATGTTCAGGGTAAGTAAATAAAATTTTGGTGTTCAAGCCGCTTCTAGTTACCATCATTTTCTTCTATAAGCCCACATAGGCAATTTTTTATTTACAGGCTACACAACAAAAAGAAAACATTAATTCTAAGAAAACATTTGTATTACAGCAACAACAGGACGGCAGAAATAGTAAGAGCCACAGACAAAGCTGGCTTCCCCAAGGCACCTAAACATTCCTGTGGGGAAAGAGTTGCTGTCTGAGCTAAAAACAACCCTCTTCCCGCCACACTCTGGGTCACACAGAACCCTACGAATGGCTGCCGCCACTCACTTCTCCTCCTCCTCATTCTCTTATTCCTAACTTCCGTGGTCATTTGCTTTCTGACACCTGTAGACAGCAACTCACCAACACTTAAAATTCCTGTTTCATGCATTCTCCCAAGGGGATTAACTATACACTTAAAACATAAAGTGGAGGTGAGCTCTTATTTGAGTTGGAAAACAATGGGTAGCATAAGTCTTCCCTTTACTGTCCCCAGAGCAGCAATCTACTTCCTGTAAGGAAGTGAACAATTTCAGTTTTCAGAAACCCCAACTGTGAAAGACTGCTGATAAAGTGGTTCATCACCCCTGGTCAGCCTACACTGACGGTGCCCCTCAGGTATCCCTTCCGTTTGCCTCCGGGGTTATCACAGTAGGATCCTCGTGTCCCCACTGCCAGATAGAGGGAACTAGGAAAAGCGCAGTGAACACTTTCTGCCAAATCAGGCAAGTTCATCAAGGCCTTCTGTGAGCTTTACTCCACGGCTACAAGGAACTCACCAAGGGCTTTGCTTAGCTCCACTATTACATCTAAAACCTTGCAACCACGGGGATCACAGTAGTCCTCATTACCCAAGAGCAATTAGCACGGAATAGAAAAAAAACACACAGTGATATCTCTTAAACAGAGACATCACACAATGATGAAAAAGAGACTGGGGTAGAATTCCCCCCCCTCGAAAACGAAACACAATATAAACCAATTTATTTTCATAATGTATCTGATATTAACCAAAATTTAGGTTACACTTGAAACTATGCACCAATTCTTAGGACAAGGAATTAACAAGGAACTGGGACATAACTTTGTGGCCAAACTGTAAAATGGCAAGATATGAGAACCTTTATTTCACAATCGTAACAAATTATAACAAAGAAAATTTATACAATTATAACAATTATAGCAAAAGAAAAATTCTAGGTTTCATCATTTATTCCTCTGAAGCCTCTCATGCTCCTTTTTAAATTCTTATAAAGCATCTCCTTCATCATCATTCCAGCTGGGTTTCCTCATCAAAAGTTAATTAGTCTAACATTGCCAAATTCTCACTAGCACCTCTTTAAATTATAACAGAAAGTGCACAAATATCAGGTGTGCAACTTGAATTTTTACATATACATATACCCACAAAACGAACGCCCAGCTCAACATATAGGACATTTCCAACACTCCAGAAGGTTCCCGAATGAACCACCATTCTAACTTCTATGCCCAGGAAATAGCTGTACCTTATTTTTGGACTTCATTTAAATGGAATCATATGGTATGCAATCTTTTGTCTGGCTCATTAAGTCTATGAAACCCATCCATGTGGATATATCAGTAGTTCCTTCTTTAACTGCTTTTGTAATGTTTCCTTTTATAAATATACCACATTTACTCATCCATTCTGCTGCTAATGTACCTCGGGTTTTATTTAATTTTTAGTTATTATGAATAAAGTTTCTATGAACATTCTTTTACTTTTTTTTTTTTTTTTGGTAGACCTATACATACCTTCCTCTTGGGTATATATCTAGGGCTGGAATTGATGGATTATGGGTAAGATTAAACACAGCCAGTTTTCCAAAATGATTGCACATTCCCACCAACGTATACGAGATTCAGTTGCTTTACAATACTGGCACTAATAATCGTTTTAATATTAGCCATTCTGGAAGGTGTGTAGTAGTAGCTCACTGTTTTAATTTCCATTTCTCCATTGGGAGTCTCCATTTAGGACTAATAATGTTGAACATCTTTTTATATGCATACAGACCATTCAGAGATCCTCTAGTAGAAAGTGCCTGTTCAGAACTTCTGTATGTATTTTAAATTGTCTTTTTCTTATTAATTTTATACATACAAACATACACACACATATATTCTGGGTCGGAGTCCTTGGTCAGATATATGAATTACAAATTTCTTCTTCCAGTCTGTATTTTGCCATCATTTTCTTAATGGTATCTTTAGATGGAGAGATGTTCTCAATTTTAACAAAGACTGACATCAAATTTATCAATCATTGTTAGAGTCATTGCTTTCAGAGTCCTTTTTAAGAAATTTACTCTCGTAGCACTAGAGTACTAGTTCTGACTCTGAGGTTTGAACAGTTCTCAGCCTTGCTCTGAACCCATGAAATCCTGTGTCTCTGCAAGGTTTCCAGTTTCACCTTGCAGTCAATTTAGAATGCATTCATTCATGTTTCGTTGTCAGATGCTAAACAACTCTACTGTTACGAATGTTTGAGTGGAGATCAGTTTTACAACTACAGAATTCATTTGTGATTACTTCCATATTATAATAGACTTCTGTACAAGTATATTAAAAACCTAACGTAAAAATAAATGAAAAAAATCCTCTAATACCTGTTATTCTAACATTTTACCCCAACATACGTTTAATGATTCTTCCCTCTCCTTTCCAGTGGCTTTGCTCCAGGGGAGCCACCTTTTCACTAGACCCTGCTGACTTTTACGATACAACTGAGTTTTCTGTAGTCTACGAAACCAGAAGACTACAGGAAATTATAAGCCTGGTTCTATTAGATCTTATTGACCCAACAACTTCAAAGGCTTTACAATTCTCCCAAAACCCAGTAACAAAGAACTTTCTGCTCTACCCTTAAATTAACAATATCTCCAGTCTGCAACCATATTGTTCCCCAAAAAAGCAAAACAAAACAAAAAACACCTGACTCTTCTTGCTTAGCAAGTGTTCCCCTCTCCCACCCTATTATTCTTCACACCCAATCAATCTTCCATTCTGCTTTCAAAAATGTGTGTGGTGGACTCTGAACTCTGCTCTGCCAGCGAATGCCCTGGTTCACTCCCTCGCCACCTCTTGCTTAGAGTATGGAAACTGTCCTTAACTAGTCTCCTTACATTCTTTCACCCAGTCACCTCTCCAGAACTGAAACTTGATCGTATTACTCATTTGATTAAGATTTTTCTACAGGTCCCAATGCCCACGTGATAAAGTCACTCTCTCAGCTGAGAGTTCACAATCTTTCCTCTGTTCTCTCTCAGCAATTTCTGCAAAATTCTGGTCTGACCCCTGGACACCCACGCACTCTCACTCATTCTGACTCTCCACTGCTAACTTCTTTGGCTGGAAGCACTTTCTCCTTTACCCTGCAGTCAGCTCCCTTCCTATCATGGCCAGGGCCACCCCAACAAAACCAACTGTTTCCTTGTATGTATTCCCACAGCTCTCTGTACCCACCACAACTGTATCTGAGGTCGTTTCAGACTGCATTAGTTAATTATTTATTTGTCTCATTCACTGGTCAACAAACTTCTGGACCTGGGACTTCTCCCTGGACTTCCTGAAGGATAAGGTCAGGAATTTATCTTTACAAGCCAAAGACTTGGCAGGGCAATTCCATAAAGGCTCAAAGGATAAATGAATGTCCTAGTCACTTTTATTCATATCTTTTTTTCTATAAATAGACTTGAATACTTTATACAAATACATCAAAGCAATGAACCTACGTTTTCTTTCAAAAACCACCCAGCAAGTTATTTTTTTGAGAGTTTAATAAAAACTAAAATCTCCCTTAATTATTGGTTTGTGCTTCCTGTTAGGAATTAATCAACTCTGTTTTGAAATTTTTTAAAAAAGGGCATCAAAAGTAGGATGAATATACCACTTAACCAAAGTAACTGCAGTCATCACCATATAAATCACTACTGGATGCCAACAGAATGAAACATGGTTATTAGTTACACAATACAACCAAAAGATCACAAAATACTTCACTGAAAAATGTGTTGCTATATATCCCCTTAACACATAACAAGTCTATATGATATAAGAAGAGTACGGTATGCACGGTGGTTAAGAACACAGTTGTTCGATTTGGTGCCTCAGTTTCCTCATCGCAAAACAAAGATGAGTGAGTACTCACTTCACAAAGTTGCTAGGTGACTGAGTATGCACACACAACATCCTTAGTTGAGTAACTGCATGGTAAGAAATGTCAACTGTTACTCCTATGTTTTTCACTTTTGTATGCCCTTTCATATATATCGTCTTGGTTTTTTTTCCCCTCACAGAAGTACAATGAGATCGTTTGGACAAGAAATGCTTTGCCCATTCTAGAGGTAAGATACTAACAAAGAGGTTATATGATTTCCCTAACATATTGTAAGCGGCAGAGTAGGAACTAGAAACCACAGCTACCCCAGCCCCAGGCCAAACTGACCAAATTTCCAGGTAGCAGTCTGGAAGAAAGTCTTTTGGGTTTCCACCAACTGTTTCCTCTTGGTGGTGAGCAGCAGCCAGCCTAAACACCTGGTGGGGGCAAATGAACGAACCCATTTGGTCTGATTAAAAGGTAGGAGAAGCCTCACTTTCACAATGCCTGACACACAGTGAACACTCCAAAGACAGGAACTACTGATAACTGAAACACAAAGTGCTACTGCGCTTTCTCAATGACAGAACAAGGCACTCCACAAAATCAAGCCTGCTATCAAATAAAAAGTCACTTGATACTATGCTTAGCTGTCACAAAGTACAATATGGCAACAGAAACTTTTTAAAGAATAAAACTTTTATAAAATAGATAATTTTTTTACTATCAAAAATCAAGTTTTGCAAAAAGGACTTTCATTAAGACACTTTTTGAAAACTAATTATATTTCATGACATATCCTTGCCCAGATAAGCAATATGAATAGACAATATTTCATCTCTGAAAGGCCTTCACCATACTTTTCCCTGCGTCCCTAGGCTTAAACGGAATCCCAGTCCTCAGCCTTATCTACAGCCACGTGCACACAAATACAGTTATTGAGCTTCGAAGGCAGAGGCAATATTCCGGGGAACCCATCTGAAGCGGGTTAAGTACAAGGAAGAAAAACGTCTCTAAAACACTCAAGTGCCCTTTTTATTTTTTCTCTTCAGTGAGCAGGTAGAAGCTAAGATACACCTTAACAATCAGACTCTACATCAGTTCCTGGCTGGGGCCGACCTTTCCTTTCGTGGCACTGCCACCCTGGCACCTATGGGCAGGCATCTGGCGCCTGAAAGATACACAGATTAGGGCTCGACAGCCCACGTCCAAGCCTCGCACGTGGCGGACACTTTGGGACATTTTGCACATGTTATTTAACAGTGGCAGAAACAGAGCTATGCTCGGGGCGAGGCAGCTCCCGGACCCGTCCAGGTCTGGAGCGGCAAGGTCCTGACACTAACTGTAACACCGACGGGGCACCTGGCCTGCCTAGCCCTGCAGCCGCCTAGCCCTCGCCGAGCTGCCCCGCGCTGTCCCGCAGCCCCCCGACGCCTCCGCCTGCCTCAGAATCGCTTCCCCGCGCCTCCCCTCACCTGAGCCGGCCACGCCGCCACCTGCGTCCAGCCCCCAATTCCTGGTCAAGTGACCGTTACCGGGGCCTCAGCCCGGGGAGGCCCGCGGCTCAGGGATAAGTGTCCGTGGGGCTGCTCTCCCGCCGCCAACTCGGGGATCCCCCGGCCGCCGCCGCCATTTTACAGGCGCGTAATCCCCCACCTGACAGTTCCGGCCTCCCACCTGTGACCAGCAGAGGACGCCGCGCGTCGCCGTGGGGGTCGCGTGGACGAGCTGGAGAATCCGTGGGGGTCACAACCTCCGAGCAGAACCCGCCGCTAATTCATCCCAAAGCGGGGAGGCGTCCGGCCCGTCGCCCTAGTAATGCGTCCCGGCAGGCTCCATCCTGATTGGCTGCGAGCGCCGTGACGCGACGGCGTCCCAGGCTGCGTGGGAAGCCCGGGTCCCCGGCGCCCCGCCCCTGCTCCCCTGCTCCCCTGCCGGGGGCACCCCGAACGCCCGCAGTTGAGGGCTCCCTTAAAGGGACCGCGCTCGCTTCCTTGTCTGGCCTCGAGGAGAGCCGGGCGGTGTAGGGGCGAGAAACAATAGCCATAAGAACCCTTGGGGGCATTGTCCCAGGGAGCTTAATTGTTCCGCGGAACCTTAAGAGCTTCAGAGTGGAAAACAGAAATCTGGGGAATTTAATTTACAAGCCTAATTTATAGCCTGAGGTCCCCAGGCAAATCAGTAGTAGAACCAGTTCTAGAACTCAGGTTCCTGATGAGCATACCACGTTCTCCCTGGCAGGCGCAGTATTTCCCCACTCTAGAGAAATTTCCCTCCTCTGAGCACCCGCACCCTTACATCACACCCCTTGTGAAAGGCATTCATTGGTGTAGGAAAGACGTTAGGGCTCGAAGCCAACTGCCAAGAAAGAATTCTTGAGATGTCTTTGGTGAAGAAAGGTGATTTTATTAAAGCATGGGGACAGAACCCAGGCAGAAAGAGCTACAATGGGTAGTGAGGGGTGGTGATTATATACCTATAAATTGGGAGAGGCGTTAGGAATAGGATAAATCTCTAAGGAATTTTGGAAATAAGGTTTCCAGGACCTTGAGGGGAATAGCTATTGTTAGGAAAAGGTCATTTATTACCATCTAATAAAACCTTAGTTAGCAGACCCTTCAGATATATATGGGCGGGCCATATGCTTGGGGGATGATTGCCAACAGGTATTTTGGGGGGTTTACAGATAAAGGAAATATCTAAAGGCATTTTTATATACTAAGTAGACTTACAGGATCCTGGGGGTCAGGCCAAGATTGCCTTTTACCCTTAGCAAAGTATTAATACCGAGGCAGTTGAGTCCCTAGAGGAATGTCACTCTGCCAGTTTCAAGGACTTGCCAATAGGCTGTAGATTGTAAGGAAATTTAGTAATTTTTCTTCTGCCTTTGTTTCCCATATTATTCATCATTTTCTACTGTGGGGTATCTGCCCTCTAACCTACTAGACTCTAAACCTCCTTAATGGTGGGGACTGTGGTTAAACCTCTTTCCATTCCTTTTTTTTTTTTTTTTAAGATTTTAATTATTTGTTTGACAGAGAGAGAGACAGCCAGCGAGAGACGGAACACAAGCAGGGGAAGTGGGAGAGAAAGATGCAGACTCCCAGCAGAGCAGCCTGATGTGGGACTCTATCCCAGACCACTTCTTGCTCAGTGGGGAGTCTGCTTCTCCCTCTCCCTGCCCCCCCCCCAAATAAATAAATAAAATCTTTTAAAAGAAAGTGTAATATTGTCTGTCCCATATAAATGTCATTTTTCCCTGAATGTGATACCATTTTTGTTTATTTTCTTTGTTCGGAGAGGGGGAGCAGTACCAGGGGCTTTGTTTGGCTCTTCCTGCTACAATAGTTCCTACACTATGGGTTAAGAACCAATACGAGGGTTGTGTCAACTGCTAAGTATGTCCATTCCAATTATACATTCAGAAATCAGGGAAATGATCACCAGGTTGGTAAGCGGACCCAGTGGACCCACTGTGAGACAGACCTGAGAGGAGACTTCATTTATTATCTGATGCCAATATGCCCCAACTTTAACAGGGGGCCCATGATGGTGCTTTGGACCCCTGGGTATACCCATCGACTTGGACCCCGAATCCAACATCTCTCAAAAGTTCAGAGTATTCCTCTTTCCCCAGTCGAAGGTTATCCAGGGAATGAGCATCAATCACTTCAGAGGAGGACTGAAGAAATGGGAATATACTTGCTGTGCTGTTCTAGGTCCTTCCTCATGGACACCCAGCCTCTCTCAGTCCATGTGCTCTAGGTCTGAAAACAGGCTTAGTTCTTGAAACCAGACAAGAGACCACGACTTGTCATTGCAGTGAGATTGGCCCCAGCCATCCACTCATGCTTTCTTAATCTTCTCTGATTAAATATTGATCAGTACCCTTTCTTGCCACTCATCTACTTCTTGTCCTTAGACATACTGTGTTCTCTTATTCATCTCCATAGATCCGCTCAGCCTCCCTGGCTGCCGCAGGCATCTCTGCTAGTCTAGGGTCCTGTTCTCTCCATTGTACTAGGGGGTCCTATTCTACAGCAGCGTCTTTCACCACCAGCCCTGGTCTACAGAATTCAAACACCACTGAGCTTCCCAGTGATGCTGGTGCCCCCTCTGGAGCATTTGCTATTTGACCTCAAGCATAAGCATTTGACCTTAATAGCCATCCAGGACCTCTTGAAGAACATGGTCAGCTGAAAGGTTTTCTGGTCTTATTTGGTCGATGTATTTTAGCACACTTACTTCCCAAGGCTTTTTGATTCCTGTGTCTGCCTTCTGCCATGATAGTTCTGCCATCTCTATTTAATTTTTTAAAAAGATTTTATTTATTTATTTGACAGAGAGAGACAGAGAGAGAGCACAAGCAGGGGGAGTGGTAGGCAGAGGGAGAGGGAGAAGCAGGCTCCCCGCCGAGCAGGGAGCCCGATGCAGGGCTGGATCCCAGGACCCTGGGACCATGACCTGAGTTGAAGGCAGACGCTTACCAACTGAGCCACCCAGGCACCCCTCTACTTTATTTAATGTGGTTGTTACTTTCCCCAGTTTCCAAGAATCATCCCAGCAGTGTATTAGAACTGGTTCCAAGAGCTCTTGCCACGGTATTAAATACTGTCATGGGAATGTGCCTCTTATTAGCAAATTTCCCTAAACCAGCTTTACATTCCACGTCCCTTAATCCAATACACCCCTGATCCACATCTAGGCATATTCCCCCCACCGTGAGTAGGTCCTGCTGCCCCTGTGGCATACAATCTTTTCTCTCCTTTATAGCCCCAGAACCTCCCTCAGCAGATCAGGGTGAGATCCGACCCACTTTAAGTGAGGGTGGCTTCTACATTCCAAAAGGGAGAGAGGCCCACTTCTACAGGTATAGATGGTTCAGGGAATCTGAGGGTTCAAGGTTCTCAAGTGCGTCTACTCAGATATCCCAGCCCTAGGTCTCAAGGTTCCTCTTTCCCCCAGTGTCATTGAAATATAACTGACGTGTAATGTCGTGTAAATTTAGGGTGTGCATGATGATCTGATATACACATATATTGTGAAATGCTTACCACAATACGGTTAGTTGACACATCTATCACCTTAACGAGTTACCTTTTTGTACGTGCATGTGGTATTCTGGAGCATGAATTATACCACAAGGTTATTCAACCTTGAGACAAGGCGGCCAGCCACTTGTATTCCTGTATCAGTCAGGGATTGACTGCAGGCTGCCTGAATTCCTGTATCAGTCAGGGATTGACTGCAGGCTGCCTGACGGTGGAGGGTGCATAACGAGCTGGGCAAGGCGGCTCCTATTTGGCTGAGGGGAATCCTTCCAGAAACGGGGAAGCTGTGAGCCATTAAGAATCAGTGCTCACAGCAGCAGAGGGATGGGTGACCTATCTGGGACAGGCACCAACAGCATTCACTACAGATACAACATGACAGCTAAGTCAGTGTTAGTATTTCATTTCATTTCATTTCATTTCATTTTTTTCATTTCATTTCAATGTAGGCTCCATGTCCCATGTGGAGCCCAAAGTGGGGCTTGAACTCACCACCCTGAGATCAAGACCTGAGCTGAGATCAAGAGTCAAGATTCAACTGACTGAGCCACCCAGGCACCCCAATGTTAGCTTTTTAAAAGAATATATATATGATCACGCATGTCTAGAATATTGGGGAACCCACTGCAGTAGTTGCCTCTGGAAAGAAGAATTGAACACCATTAAACTGACACATCAGTGTATTGCCTTTGTACCGTCTGACTTTTAACCAGATGTATGTATTACCATTTTAATTCGGGAAGGGAAAAATTAAAAGCCCCTTCAATGTGCCTATAAGATTAGGACATGCTATGAAGCTGCTCTACTACCCAGAAGGGTAGTTTTCCCCAAGTTTCAGAATTCTTCCTGAACCCTACACCAGAGTATCACAGCTGATGAATTACTCAAGCTCATGAGCCATTGATTTGATACTCACATTTAATAGGGCGCTCTCTGCTATGCTCAGGGAAACACTATGACAAGCAGGAAATCCCAAGTCCTCGTTCTTATTGTACTTTGGTTATTTGGGGGGGTACTCTCTATGCCCATGTAATTGCTTCCTCCACTTCAAAACGGGGTGGTAATGAGGAAGAATATGTACTCAATAACAGATCTCAGGAAGAGGCAAGGAAGCTGCTGCCAGGAAATCAGGACTAACCCTCCGGTAACAAGTGGAAGGAACACACGGCCCAATGCTGGCAGAGGCCACAGGACCCAACAGGAGGCTGAGCGCTGCCCATTTCTTACAGCTTGGTTTCCCTGTTTGCAAAAATCCCTGTGGTTGAGACTTAGCAGACTCTTCGTTACCCAGCAATATTCTGGAATTCAAAAGCTATTTGAAAGCAAAGGTTCTGACTTGCTGAGAAGGCACTGTGTCCTAGGTAGTTCAGGAGTCTCAGTGCTGGAATGAGTGGCTTGGAAGATGCAATACATTGATGTTAACACAAACCAGTGGTGGAATCCAATTCTGATGGCTGTCTTTCTGCTGCTCCAGCTCCAAAAGGGGGTATGTGGGAATCCCCCTACTGCACACACATCCACTTTTTGCTGACTTCTCCAGCTTGCCTCTCCTGGATCCCTGGCCCTTTGTCTCTGGTGGAGTTCAGCAAATGGGAAGCACCGACAGGAGTCTGCAGGGTGGACTGAGACAGAGATCAAGGCATTGTTTCCCTGGGCTCCCTCCCTGTGGGTCTGTGGGCTTCATACTCCACCCAAGGCCACAGCTCCTCTCCTACAGCTCAGCTCTCACTGAGTCCTGGGACCCCTTCCCTCCTCCTATCCCTTCAGGATGTGTGGCCTGCCTGATTTATCATAGCTATCCCTGGGCTGCTTCATCATCCTCTATTAGTCTCCCTTAATTACACCTTTATAGTAATCCCTTTAACTCTCTCCAATCATCCCTTCTGAACATTCCATTCGTTTCTTGCCAATACCCTACCTGATACATCAATGGACCAAAATTTTGCTTAGGCTAAAAAGATTAAAATGCCAGAAAGTAAAGTTAAATCCCTGGTGATGAATCA
Source organism: Ursus americanus (assembly GCF_024610735.1). Taxonomy (NCBI): domain Eukaryota; kingdom Metazoa; phylum Chordata; class Mammalia; order Carnivora; family Ursidae; genus Ursus; species Ursus americanus. The sequence goes on from NC_142133.1 coordinate 62,486,438, forward strand.
CTCACCCAACACAGACATATACATTTGTCTTCCTGCTTTTTAACACAAACCCTCTGGTATCAGGAAGAAATGCTTTCAGCCATACGTAACAGCACACTCAATTTACAATGGCTTAAACCACTTGGGTACTTATTACTAATTACTCAAAGGATAGATGTAGGCTGTCTCAGAATTGGTTTTATAACTCAAGGAGGACAGCAAGGACCCTGGTTGTTATCGTCCTTCTGCTTTGCCTTCCTTAGCTTTTTGGTTTTAAATGTTCATGCCTGTTGCCTCATAGCCACAAAATGGTTGCCACCAGTACAGGCATCAAACGCAGGAAATAGTAAACAGAGGAAAAGGTGTTCTCCTTATTGATGAGGGAACAGAAGGCAAGCTGAGAACAAAGCAGAAACTGACTCCTGCAACCTCCCCCCCACACACCATGGGATGTGTGTGACTTTCCTCAGGCACTTCTGGCTGCCCTAAAGGACAAAGAAATAGTTAACCTATAGATACCACAATCCTGCAAGACTTAAGTCTCCCTCAGTTTTGCAAATGTCTTTAGCAGTTCAAGAAAGAACCGTTTCTATCAATAACCTAGCTTCCAGAAGGGAATGTAGATACAATTAAATGTCTTTATAATCTGCAGGCTCCAGGAAGTTCCCAACCATCTTCATGTTAATGCCTTGCTAAAGGGCAAAACCACCTTGACAATGGCAAGGCTTCTGGTATCTTGTGAATCTTCTTTAACATATGAAAGTACTTTCTCAACCTCCCTTTTTTCCTTACCTCCCCCAACCCCATGGTATAAATCAGCCACCCCTCACAACCCTGGTGCAGCCCCTCTTTCTGCCCATGGGTCCTGTCCCCGTGCTTTAATAAACCACCAATTTTGCACCAAAGACGCCTCAAGAATTCTTTCTTGGTCGTTGGCTCCGGACTCCACCCCACTGAACCTCGCAAGTATTCCATGTCCTCATCACTTATGAGGCTTTATCTTTTTATCCCGGAAGAAAAATCCTCTCCAGAAACATCCCCATAAATGTCCTTGATTGTCTCATTGGCCAGAACTTAGTCACATGGCCACCTCTATTTGTAAGGAGTGTGGGAAGGCAAGCATCCGACTTTCCAGAATCTACAGGGGGAGGTGACAAAAGGGGGGTTGCGAATCAAAATTGAGTAAACAACCAACACTGTTTATCACATTCTATGGGGCCAGTGAACCCCTCAGCCCAGCTGTCCTTCTCTGAGAAGTTAATTACGCTGTGTCTTAGTAAGAAATGTCTGTTACCTCTTCCCTACTGTTTCTCTAAATGGTAATGAACTTTAAGGCCCAACTCCAATTCCTTCAGCATCTATTTATAACCTCCATTGACTCGCCCTGACGTCTACATAATCTGTCTGGGATGGCCATCCAGAAAACTGTACTAACTGTATTTTCTTAATTTCTGTATTCTTGCTGCTCAGGGGCCGGGGCCTCATTCCTGGAGAGAGCTGACAACGTGCCCACGAGCCTGCCTTTCATACGTAAACTAACCAATCCAGAGCACAGCCCCCACCCCACCCCCACCGCCCCCTACATCTCTTCTCTCTGCTCTTCTAGGCTAATTTCCCTGCCCTAATCACCCCAAGGCCCCTACCAGACAACTTGGGACATCCCCTCTCCCCCAGAGCCTGCTGAAATTACTCAAACTAACCAATCCTCAACCTGCTTACTCAGCCTTGCCTGTCCCTTCCCATGGAAACCACAGTAAAGGCTTTGCCCATGTTGTCTTCCCATTGCTTCACCTCCTGACCAAACCCGGTGCTTTCCCATATGGCCTCTGGGCTGGGCAGTGTCTCCTCCTATGGCCTCTGGGCTGGGCAGTGTCTCCTCCTTCGGGAACTGTGAATCACAGTTTTTTCAATGGCAGTCTTATGTGTTGACCTCACCTTACCTGAATAATAATAAAAGGTATATTTTTTAATGAGTTTTTTTTTCTTTAAAGATTTTATTTATTCATTTCTTTGAGAGAAACAAAACCCTTCTCCATAATCTACTCCCCTTGGTGGTTTCCTACCTATTGTCCTTTCTATCCCAGGACCAGCTCTGTAGGGTTATTGTTCCAGGACTACAATTGGTCACGTCTTACTGTCCTTCCCTAGAATAGGCACACGTTCCCCATGGTCTTCCGACCAGAGCACCTACCAGACAGACCATCTTTCCCTGCTAATGTTGCCACTGCTGGGAATTATAATTTAAGGTAGGCCAAGGACCACATGCTTTCAGCGTTGAGGAGAAAGACACAAGGGGCATTATAGGAAAGAACGCCATGCCATCTGCTACACACTAAATTACGTAATTTTACTATAACCCCAGAAATTATATATTGTTCTCATTTTACGGATGTAAAAATGAGACTCAGTGTATAAGTTTCCTACCACTCCTGTAACAAATTATCATACACGTGGTGGCTTGAAACAGCACGGATTTATTCTCTTACAGGTGTAGAGGTCAGAAGTCCAAAATCAGTTTCACTGGGCTATCGCCCAGGTGTTGGCAGTGCCCATCCCTCCTGGAGGCTCTGAGGGGAGAACCCGCTTCCCTGCCTGTTTCAGCTTCAAGCGGCCATTGGCACCATTGGGTGTATGGCCCTGTCTTCCATCTTCAAACATATCACTTACTGATCTCCGCTCTCCACATCTCATCGCCTTCTCCTATTACTATGGAAACACAGGAAAATGTCCCTCTGCCTCCCTTTCGCTTTTCTCCTTTTTAATTGAGTGTAGTTGACACACAATGTTACATTAGTCAGTTGCGACATAGTGATTCCACAAGTCTGTACGTTATGCTGTGCTCACCCCAAGAGTGGCTGCCGTCTGTCACCACACAACGCTATTACAGTATCATCGACTCTATTCCCTGTGCTGCGCCTCTCATCCCCGTGACTTATGCATTCCATAACTGGAAGATGTACCTCCCTCTCCCCTTCACCCCTGCCTCTGTCTTATAAGGACACTTGCGATTACATTTAAGGCCCACCCAAATAATCCTGGATAACATTCCCATGTCAAAATTGGTAATTTAATTATAATTGCAAAATCTCTTGCCATCTAAGGTGACATTCACCTTACATTTTACGGATTACAGAAATGAGGACTGCATGGTTTTGAGGGCAATTATTCAGCCTATCACACTGGATTTCACTAAGCTGGAATCATAGTGTCAGCATTCCTGCATGCTGCAAGGACTGCAGGCTTCTGGAAGGTCTAGGGGGGAATCCATCTCCCTGCCTTTTCCAGCTTCCAAAGGTCATTTGCTCTCCTTGGCTTGCGGCTGCTTCCTCCTTCAAAGCCAGCAGTGAGGGGCGCCTGGGTGGCACAGCGGTTAAGCGTCTGCCTTCGGCTCAGGGCGTGATCCCGGCGTTACGGGATCGAGCCCCACATCAGGCTACTCCGCCATGAGCCTGCTTCTTCCTCTCCCACTCCCCCTGCTTGTGTTCCCTCTCTCGCTGGCTGTCTCTATCCTGTCGAATAAATAAATAAAATCTTTAAAAAAAAAAAAAAAGCCAGCAGTGAAGCATCTTCAAATCTCTCACTGACTCCAACCCTGCTTCCTTCATCACTTCCCCTTCTTTGACCTGACCCTCCTCCCTCCCTCCCTCTTTCCCTTATAAGGACCCTTGTGATTACACTGGGCCCAGGAAGACCTCACCTGCAAAGTCCCTTTACCATATAAGGTAACATAGTCACACTTAAGGGTTTAAGACCTGGGCATCTTTGTCTTTGATGTGGCAATTATTTCTGCCTCCCCCACTCCTGCTGAAAGCAGTTCGGTGGTTGCTGGGGACAGGGGTGGAGAGGAACAGAAGGGAGGGCCTACAAAGGAGCAGGAGGAACCTTTTGGGCGTGACGTCTCTGATCATCATGACTGGGTGATGGTTTCATGGTTATACACAAATGTCAAAACTTATCAAATTATATGCTTTCAAAAGTACGTGCAGTGCACTCTACGTCAATTATTCCTCGATAAAGCTATTTAGAAATTAAATGTAAAAAAAAAAAAAAAAAAGCAAACCTCAAGGCTTTGGCCAAGTGTAGGAGCTAGACCATCCTGCAGCCAAGATGCACCCCCAGTCCATCTGATGTCAAACCCCATGCCCGTGATAGAGTATCGCTTCCTTTCTCCTCGCTTCTGTATGTTTGAGACGATCATGTTTGCCCTTTAGGGCTATGAGTATATGGTACCTGCTCGATAAATGGTCACTTCCTTCCCTTTCTCCGTTTACGCTTACTGACTGGCCAGAGTTTCTAAGTATCCTGGCCCATGTTCTATGTCAAAGAACCTGAAAGTTGACATTTTCTTTAGGAGAAAGAGAAAGGCATCTGAGAAAAAAATGCGAAATGGAGCCAACAGGATGGTAAATAGATCTTATCTTCAAGGATTCTCAGCCACAAATGCCCCAGACTGTAATATGCAAACCAATGTCTAGGATCAGACGTAGTGTGTTATTCGAGTCTCTTAGAAATGTAGGCTGGTTCTTTTGGTTGCCTGGCAATGAGAGATAATTCCCATGAACAAATAAGAGGCTGCAAGCACATAGAAGGTGCCCCGTGTTACAAACTAACAATGGCATGAATAATGCTTGCTGTATCAAGGTCACAAAGCCCTCCCTGCTTGGTGCATGGGGGTGAAACACAACAACAGTCAAGATACCCAAAGCCGTTTTCAGGGTTTCCTCAAAAGAAGAAAATATATCCATCTTTCCATCAGTTACGTATTTATGTGTTTAGAACACAATATCCTCAATTCTTAGATAAATGAAACTGTTTAGAAAAAAGGGCCCACATTTCCATTTTCCCCTGAAATTCTTCATGGAACACTATATACCCAGGGCTGCCCCACCCCTGATGGCACCTGTTGTAGACTTAAGATTCGAGTTGTAGATGTCAGCTTGGATCCATTTGCTTAATCTCAGTATCTACTATTTCTACCCAAGGCCATGCATGTCAGATGATCATATTCACCTTATGTTGGTCATACCCACCAACCTAGGGAAATAGGAATAAATAAATGAAAACAGTGATGAGAAAGAGAAGATGGAAGAGAATAGGAGATCTGCAGTCCTCAGTTTACCACTGCGAAGCACTGTCCAGCAGGCAAGCTACTAACATACAGTGCGTTTAAGACGGATAGTCCTGGTTTCAAAATTGGTAAATATAGTAGAGAGCCAGACACGAGGATTGAGTTCCACTGTCACTTGTCAATCCTACAATTTGAGGCAATGAATTTAACTTCTTTGAGCCTCAGTTTCCCCATCTGTTACATGAGAGTAATAAGTAGTTTCTGGCCATGGAACTGTTACAAAGAGATGCTTAGCAGGTAGACGTTGCTTTCTCTTCCCTTCTTTTTCTTGTGTCTGCCTTTATCTAATTTAGCTTATGAATTTGTTCCAGCTAAATGCCTCTGGGGAGATGAAAATGCGAATGTCAATCAACCCAGAAAGAAAGTGCTAGTACACTGCGACCCACGGTGAACCATTACTCCTCCAAAGCACTGAGAGTAGGCAGTTCTGGCCGGCAGCCATGTTTTGGCACTGAATCATGTCCTGTTTTGCATTGTGCTCTAATTGTTTCAAGTCATTTCCCCCTCTCTCGGAGTCAATTTCCTAGCCAGTTGAAGCCTGAGCATGAATAAGATCCTCAGTAAGCCCTGTCTAGTTCTTCTCAGTTCCCTCTCCTAACCATCTACCTTCTGCTTGCATCATCGAAACCCTGCAAATAGTAACGGTGACAGAGAGCTAAGCAAAGCCCTTTACTCAGAGTAAGTTTTCTGCAGCATAAGGCTGAGGCCATGCTCCAGGCCTCTAGTTGCTGCCTAGAACCCCGGTTATCCTGGGCCACCCTAGTAGAGTCATGACCCGCTATGCTCAACTCCATGTCCACCCCTCCGAGAGCATCTGATGACAAAGAGGAACCTCTGAGCTCAGGTAGCTCAAGGCCAGCGTTTGGAACGGGGTACTGTTAGAATTAGGTGGCTGGCAGGTATTGGTAGCTTCTGTTGCTTCCCCCAAGGTAGCTGAGATGGTCACACTTGGTGCTCACTCTCAAGAAGCATGGTTCTCAACTTTGGCTACACATTAGAGCCCCCCCCCCACCCCGGGGGAGTTCTTACAACAGCAGAGATTATAATTGTATTGGTTTGGGTTGGGGTCTGGGCCCTGGTATTTTTTAAAAGCTCCCCAGACAATTCTAAATGCATTCAAGGTTGAGAATCATTGATCTAGGTCAGAGACCGGAGCGTAATTATGGGGGCCCCATGCCTGATTTTCTGAATACGTCTGCAATAGCATAGAGATAAGCCCAAAGTGGGACAGTTCAAAGAATGAATGACTTTGTGTTGGAATTCCCAACATTTAGCATGATGCCTCCCACATTGTAGGCGCTCAGTAAATGTTTGTTGGACAAATAAATGGGTGAAAGAACAAACAAGCTTGAGATAATATAATGGAAAGAGCATTGGACTACAGGCCAGAAAACCATGTTCCTTGCTGTGATACTGTGGTTCATAAGAAATATATACTCAGGGGCGCCTGGGTGGCACAGTCGTTAAGCGTCTGCCTTTGGCTTAGGGCGTGATCCCGGCGTTATGGGATCGAGCACCACATCAGGCTCTTCTGCTATGAGCCTGCTTCTTCCTCTCCCACTCCCCCTGCTTGTGTTCCCTCTCTCGCTGGCTGTCTCTATCTCTGTCAAATAAATAAATAAAATCTTTAAAAAAAAAAAAAAAGAAACATATATTCAGTCTTCCTCCCGGTTCCTGGTAGAGTTCCTAAAACCCTTGAAATTTCCTAAGTGATGATAACAATCTTTTGTTATGTTAGTGAGGTGATTTTGGAAACCTCCTAGGTCACCTTTGGCTGGGGGCTGGTTGCCAGGGCAACAAACCACAGGGTCAGAGGGTTGGAATTTTCAGTCCTAGCCTTCCCTCCTGTCCTACCTCTGGGGAGAAGAGAGGAGCTGGAGACTGAGTTCTATCACCACTGGCCAATGATTTAATCAATTATGCCTGTGTAATGAAGCCTCCCTAAAATCCCAAAAGGATGGGGTTTGGAGAGCTTCCAGATTGGTGAACATGGGAACACACAGGGAGCGTGGCATACTTTGAGATCATGGAAGCTCTACGCCCCTTCCCACACACCTTGCCCTCTGCTTTTCTTCCGGAGCTCGTCTTGTAGCAGAGCTGTTCCCCTGGCCCCCAGTCTGATCCCAGCATGACTGCTCTTGTGAGGGATCTTGAAGCCATGCTAGCTGACCCACATCTCAGCCCTGCCAGCAAGCCTTGAACAGGAGGTCCTTGCCTGGGGCCTCCCTGGTTGCTGCCCACTCCCTGATTCTCGCACAGTACTGGCCCCGAGTGGGTGCTCCGTGGGTAAACGAACGAATGAGCCTGCATTTCTGCGTCTGTGTGCAGCTTTAACATATGCCTCTGTCTCTTGTTTTGTCAGCTCTCCAGCAACCCATCTGATGGCTGTGGACTTGGTCTCTTGAAAGGGGCGTGAATGTTCTAGCTCCTCAGTCTGAACTTCCCCCTGCTGCCACCTGGGAGAAGCATCCGCTCTACCACCCACAGCTCTTCGGGCCCCCACCAGCCAAGCCAGACCTTGGCCCTTCATGTAGGGGTATTTGGAATTCAGACAAAACACATGGTGTTTGCCCAGGATCTTGCTGTTTTTATTTATGTGTTTAAATAACTTGTTTTTTTTATTATTACAAAATAACACATGTTCGTTTGAAAAAAAATTGGAAAAACCAGGCAAGCAAAAATTAAGAAAGTGCAAATCTTTCATAAATCTCTCAGACTCGGAGAATCGCTGTTAAATGTTCCTAGTTGTGTATGCAGGCACACACGTGTGCGCACATGCGGACATATTTAGAACCATGGGATCATCCTGTACTTACTCAGTGATCTGTAACCTGCTCTTTTCCCTCACCGATGTCTCACTGCTTTAAACTGTCAGCTTGCACTATTATTTATCCCTACCCCCAAGTGTCTCCTTCTGTTGTCTTTAGTTGCTTACAGTTTTTTACAAAATGAGCAACCTAAGTCAGAACACCCCAAATCAATCGGCATTACGGAGGACTTTTCAGCTAACTAACTGATACAGTGGTCATCTGCTTTGACCAGCGATGTCTACTCAGAGAGAAACCTTACATGCTAGAAAATGTTTGTTCCATCCAGAGCTCCAGGGCTCAGGCTTTAATAGAAACAAAGAGTTTACTGAGCAGCCATAACCTTAAAATTGCTACAGTTTCTATGAAACTGGAAAATTCCATCGCCACAGCCAATGTCAACAGCACAGGCAAGAAAGGAATGTAGGAATTCAAAGGAAGGGAAGAATTTGATTAAGAGCAACTACGGGGTAACTGGCAAAAACTCTACGAAAATGACCAGAAGGCGCCGGCTTCCAGCATAGGAGTCCAGAAATTAGATTATAGGCGCTGGCCCTCCCTGAGGCGGGTAAGGTGGCAGGCATGCAACACGTGTTTGTACAAAGAATGAACCTAGGCTGGATTTCGGATTCTGGCAGATGTGCAACCAGCTCCCAGCATCCCAGGAAGCTCCTCCCCTTCGGGGGACTACAGGTCAGGTTGCCTGTGACTCCCACAAACGCCATGCCTCCCGGTGGAAAGCATGATGCCTGGCAGGGGGGTGTGGGCAGGGGGCTTGCGGGGAGGGCACTAGGGTTCACACTGAAAGAGAAGGAAGGAGGTGTAACTCGCATCACGCATCAGACAAGAAGAGCTTAAATTGCCATAGCTTCCAGGTCCGTCCTTCCCACCGAGAGCACTGCAGAGGACTCCAAACCGGCTCCCTTCTTTTCTGATGCCGTTCCTACACCACCCACTCACCAACATGCGGCCCAGAGTCATTTTCATAGTCGAACTCTGCAATTTCTTGTCCTAAATATTCTCTGTTCCCTTTTTACCAGTTACAAAAATTTTTCTTATGAGGACGTTAAAGATTTACTCTATTCCCTTTCAAATATGCCATTATTAGCCACTCCGTACATAACATGCTCCCCTAATATTTATGAAAAGCAAGTAATACTTGCACACTCTTTACAACTCCAGCAGAACCGAAAGCCCATGGTGGAAAACATTAGTCGCTTGCTTCAGCTCCCTACCAGTTCCTACCCCTGCCCCCACTGTGGTGATTCTGTTGGAGCTGTGCTTCTCTTCTTTACTGTCTAATATTTTTGTAATGTAGTTATAGCGATAGGCAACATTTTCTAATTTAAAGATTTATTTTATTTATTTTTTTATTTTAGAGACAGAGAGACACAGTGTGTGTGCACATGAGTGGGGGGAGGGATGGAGGGAGAGATCCCCAAGCAGACTCCCTGCTGAGCATGGAGCCTAACGCTGGACGCCATTTCACAACCCTGAGATCATGACCTGAGCCGAAATCAAGAGTTGGGACGCTTAGCCGACTGAACCACCCAGGAGCCAAAAACCGTGGATTATCGAATTTAAGTCTTATAAAACCTTACCAAGTAGGTACTACTATTATTCCCATTTCATTTCACAGATACGGAAACGGAATCAGAGAGGGTGAGTGACTTGCTCCAAATTGCATAGCTGCTATACGGTGGACCTAGCATCACTTCATATTGCTTTTATAATTTTAAGACTGGACTCTGTGTGTTCTTCACGTCTCCTCACTCCAAGTTCAGCATTATCAGGGCAGAATCTCAGTAACCACACCCATCCCGCCAGCTGGCTCGGGCATTCCTTAGACGAGATAACCAGTGGAAGAAAAATTCAAGAAACTGAGGAAAGATTAGCTTCAAAAGAAACTGTAGATCAGCCCCTATTGCCTGGAGAAGGGGCCCCCTTGACTTGGGGCCTGTAGTGTGGAAAGGTGGTTTCTTTTCTTTCTCTCTCTCTCTCTCTCTCTCTGGGCAATTTTTTTCTCTTCCTTTTTATGTTTTTATGTATATACGTATTTACTTAGTGTTTCGGAGACAGAATTAATAAGACGATTTTTGATCTGGGGAAACAGAAGCGGCAGAGCAAAACTTGTCCCTTGCTACTCTCTGAGGTTTTTAGAACACCTCACCCTGGAGAGCGCTTCCCTGGGTCATTTTAATTCCATGAATCCCCTCTGCACTCCAGGGTCCCTCCTGCAAACAAGACAAGGAGACTGAAACAGAGTCAAATGACCTCCAGGGAGTCCTGGAAACAGAAACTCCTCGTACGGAGAATGAGTTCTTCGCAGGGTCGTTTTGAGCATGCAATCACAATACTGCTCCGGAGAGTTCCGGGTACACAGGAAGCGCACCCGCGCCCCAGCACACTGAGACTCAGGCAGGGGAGAGCGCATTTGGGGGCTGCTGAAATTGACCATGGCTTCAATTTGATTTAGAGAAGTGGAAAGTTCCAGTCTGTGTTGGAACACCCCCACGGGGACAGGACGATAGAACTGGAACTTTGCATTCGGACATGATACAATGACTTCGCAGATGCTCTCTGGTACTCAGCACTTGAGACCCAGGAGCTGGCTTCAGCTTGAAAGGAATACACAGAAAAAGGCAGGTGGGGACCCCTCGGAGATTTCAGGTGTACAACACAAATGCATCGAGCATTGCTTCTGCCAATCAAATCGGAGAGGAGGGTGAGTGAAAGCAAGCTATGGGATTTCTCCACCATTTCTCATCATCCCCATGGATAGGTAAATAGCCCAACAGCTCTTCCTTGGTTCATCAGACTTGGAAGTGTACAAAAACACAACTCCAAAAATCCTATCAGAGAGAATCTGAATGTGAACGGGGCACTGAGTATCAACCAAGCAGAGCCCCAAGGAGGAAGATGGGGAACTCAGCTAGCGTGTGCATGAGGGCTCACCCCATCAGGCACATGACTCTGGATCGAGATAAAGAAGACAGGGTGATTATTGCCCGGGCTTGGCCATCAAGATAAAGGCTGGTGGGAACACGGGGAAATTGCAAGCAAGGTACTGCACCTCATTGAGGGTCTCTGCCAGAAAGCAGACAGGAGCTGAGTAAAGTAATAACCTAGTGACTCATATCAGGGCCTGAGATGACAATGACCTCTGAGGCTGGGTCTGAGGAATAAGAGAAGAACTGGCACCAGCAGAGCAGGGATTGGCCCAATGGCAGGAAACAAAGTGGAGCAATAAAACCAAATGTTTCAAGGTAGGAAGAGATCACTGGTGATGAATGGCGGAAAGAGATTTGTGAGAGCCACATTTTATTACTTTTGGATGCTGACAGCCAGTGTATCTTATCCAAGTTTCCTGAGGGTAGAGTAACAACAAAGGCAAAGCGATAATAAAGGACAAGGCAATCAAATTAAAAAAAAAAAGATTTATTTTACAGAGTCACTAGGGCTGGCAAAGGCAGATGTAGTGCGATGCAAATGAAAGGTGGAGACCAATGCCACTGGAGAGAAGGGAAAAGTGTGTGAGCCAGGTTGGAAATCCAGTTACTTGAAGCAGAATGACAAAAGACAAGAGGTTTAGAATGGGTAATTTGGGAAAGGAACAAGAAAAATTTTTGAGACACTGGAAAATTGGAAGCATTCAGAGGTCTTGGCCCTTTTCCAGAAAAGAACCCTATTGTTCTTTACTGCTATGTCTGTGAACACATGTGGGGTTCCTAAAGCCAGAGATGACGGCCCACAGGACCCAATGACAGCCCTGCCAAATGCCACAGAGGACCTCAGCTTCTGAGGTCCCAAACCTTTACAGTTCCTGTGCAAGGACATGGAGGAACTGCTTGATCGACCTCAGCAGGGTGGAATTGAAGTTGGACTTTTTCAATCCCTGGAAATTGAACATATGAGACTTCACATGGACTTGAACTCTGTATATATCTGATTTGGTGTTTTTTAGATTCTGACCCTCTCCTCCTCTTCATCTAAGTCATTGTTGGGCCCCTGGCTAGACACTGGATACAGCTTCCCCATACAACCCCTGGACCCCATGCTTCTAATCCTGCCTTCAGATTCCCACTGGACCCACTGGTGACCCATCCTATGGTCATCGCTTCAGCATCTCCATCACCCATGAGTACTACCGGGCAACCACCGCAAGGTACAAGACCTCACTGTTTGTACTCTGAGGTAGACGGAGAATGACGTAAGGTTAGGGAAAGGATATATTTGCAAACAGATACTTCTCCCCATGTTCCACAGAAAATCAAGGACTTCCCCCTTTTACCATTATCATCATCATCATCATCACCCAGATACTGAGCACTTGTGGCTCAGCTGGGCTAAGAGCTTTATATTTAATGCATTATGTGATCTTTATCTCACCACTATGAAGAAAGCACTGCTATCAGTCCCATTGTTCAGATGAGGAAAGGGAGGTTTAGTTTGCCCACCTAAGCGTCTAGGGGCTGGCAGATCTGACGACTATGTCAAGAACCTGCACCTTATCCGTTAGCTAACACTTCTGCTCGTGATTTCCTACTTCTCCGTATCATCTTCTTTTCCTTAGCAAAAAAATGTCATGAATTCCCCTACAGGTTTGGGCTAGGTATGCAGTAGGTGCTCAATAAATATTCAATTTAACTGAAACCAATGAGCCCTGAGCTTATGGTACTCATGGTTGCATTATGAACCCACTGGCCCCACGGACCTTGCTTTGGAGGGTTTTATCTTGATTACTTCACCCATCAGCTCATGCTTCTCAGTGGGCCAGCCAACCTCGTGTTGTGTGAAGTCACACTTTTCAAGCCTCAAGCCCTGACCGCTGTGATCCAGTGAGGGGAGAAGCACAGGGTAAATTCTCATTACTGGCAGTTCAGTATTTTGTCCAAAGTGGGAGGGGAAAGCTAAGGCACAGATGCTGGGAGGCGGCCAGCTTGACTTGGTGTCTTGGCACCCTTAGCAATGGCCGTGGAAAAGCTGAATCCAGAATGAACATCTGCCCAGGCTAGTCAGAAAGGAAACAGCTTTTGGTTAGCTAATTAATAGCTTTTCATCTGCATCAGATGATTCCATTTTAGCACAGTGGCTTGAACACAAGGGCCTAGGAGCCTGGATTCGTTCTTTCTAGGTAGTGCTAGTAGGTCATTGTGCTTCCCAGCCCACGTCCTGTCCCGTCTGGCTGGAGCCTTTAGAAGAGGACCTCGCATCTGTCTGGGCTGACTCCAGGGCTGACTTACTCCTCCCTAAAGGCGTGAGCATCAGAGCTGGAGGCCTTTCTAAGAAGCCTATAGTTTTTGGGAGTGGGGCCCACATGTGCCTCTTACTAGAGCCAGATGATTTCATTCATGACGTACCAGGCACGCATCACACAATATACAGATATAAGGCAGGTGCTCACTGCTCTTTAGGGGCTTACGACCTAGTTTGGTCTGTGTGTGTATATATGTGTGAGTGTGTGTATGTGTGTGCATGTGTATGTGTAGTTGGGGGTGGGGCATGGTGGATAGATTAATATATATCAAATAACGTATGATCAAGGGCTAAATTGCTCTACTGTCGTTCAGAAATAGGAGAACTCAGTTTGGACTGAAAAGTCTTTGAAAGATGAAGGAAATTCAGAGAAGCCAAGAGGACCTTCCTGGAGAGACCACGTGTACAAAGGGATGGAGGTAGCAGTGAGAATCATGAGTGCAAGGAAGGTTCAGCTCCATGGTATAGTCCAGGTGGTAAGAAGACCAGCTGCGATGGAGCCCGGGGTTCATATCACAGAACCTGGTTTCCTTCCTCCCAGAGCCCCTGAGATATTACTGAGAAGCACAGAGTTCTCTCATGCTATTTCTGACATCTCGTTGCTTTTATCTCTTTGTACTTGTGTTCCCGGTTTCTAGACAGTGATCTCTTCAAAACTAAAGACTGACGCTTCTGTCTTTGTGTGACACCTAAAACATGCTTGATAAATTTGTGTCGAATAAAAGAATGAATGAAGATAATATTGAAGGTGAGCTTGAGTAAGTGGGAGGTTCTAGAATGAAATGGGCTGTACGTGCCCTGCATTCTAACTGATTCTACCTCCAGAGGACTAAGTGTGGCAAGGTGGGCTTACATTAATTTATTCACTAATTTATTTATTCAACAAATATTTATTGAAAGCCTTCTATGTTCTAGGCACTGTATAGAAGCTTAGGGTACAACAGTGATCAACGCAAACAAAATCCAGCGCAGGCAGAGCCTACCTTCTGGTGTGGGAGACAGACGGTTTGGTCGGCGACATCATTTGTGGGACCCAGTGGAAATGTGGGGCCTCTCCTCCAAACAGGGAGAAGGTACCATTAGAGGTACTCAAATATAAAGTGTTTTCCTTTTATTTCTGCATTCCCCCTTTTAACTTGTCATGGCATTTTTAATTTACCATTTAGGATCATCCTATGGAAAATGATCACTTAAAAACTATCAGCATGAACTTCACCATTCCTGTTTACTTTGTGCAGTGCCAACTCTAATCCCAGAGTGTTGAACTCGTGTGTGCAATCATGAAATCACATAATGTGTATTTATAACGCACACTTGCATATCTACTTAGTTCTTCCAGAACAAGGGAAACGTGGCATAACTCTAACTCAATTGTTTTTATTGTGTTTCTTGATACATGACATTTTGCTAACATGCTCTCCCTTCAGCTTCCTGATCAGTAAGGAAGGACTCTAAGGAGAAAGAATTATGGGTTGCCCCAGGTGTCCCTTTGTCAACATGTGTGTTATGGGAGGAGGGGTGGCACTGACAGTTCCCAGAGGCCACACCAGAACTTGGTTTGAATGCAGAAATAGGCAATGGTGTTCTAACAAACACAAAAGGCCAAGGAACCCTATCATATCCTTTCCTACTCATGTTACTTCCCTGTATTAGGGAAGTAACTATATTAGGATTGGGTCGGAATGTGCCTTTCTAGAAGTGTTGTATACTTAAAAAGAACCACAAAACCTTTGACCTTTTTTCCACTTTGTCTTTTCCATTATGCTTTCTCATAAAGGAGAGCTCTGGAAAGCTCATGACAGACTTGCAGATGTGAGTCAGAAAAGCTTAGACCCAGAATATTTGCTCACTCCCATGGCTCAGTGATACAGGGACTGCAAGAATCCTTGATTTAAAATAATGTTTGTTTGCCTTTGTGGCGACATCTTTGGGGTGGTGCTGGAGGCTATGCGGTGATGTGTGGGTGGTGAGCGTGTGGTGTGTCTGTAAGGTTTAGATGGGTGGTGATATGTGTGTATGTGTGTGCGGTCTTTGTGGCACATGTTTTGTGTGTCTGTGTGATTGTATGTAGGGTTTGTGGCGTGTTTGTGTATGTGGGCAATGTGAAATGGATCTTAGTTTAAGTGTTCTCAGCAAACTTTTCCTCTGGGCTGTAGAACACATATCTTTTGCTCTCCCCCAAAACGCCAGTCTGTTCTCATGTTCTTCTAAGTAAAATAACATGCAGCTTTCTGACATTCACAAACAAAACCCAGTGGTTTTTATCTGAGTCAAGTGCTCCCTGGGGCTTTGTTTTTTTTCCCCTCCTCCTTCCTGTAAATCCATTTTATGCGTTGGAGTCAGAAGATGACATCTTGTTACATCATGTTAGACAGCACCATAATTTTTTCCAGCAGACCATTTCCAATCTGGCGAAGCAGACAGAACTGAACAAAGACAGACAAACCAGCATAAATAAAGGATCAGTTCATGGCCCTGTGGGATGGACCCAGAAGAGCCTTGTCCCTCAATCCCAGGCCGACTTGCCATTTTTAACTCCTTACACTGGAATGGAGAAAGGACTGGGGCTCGCTGCTCTCCCAGTGAAACCGGGCGGTCCCCCTGCTGGAATGAGGATGCTGCGGGGGAGGGGCGCTCAGCAGCGGGAGGGAGCAACAGGGGGATTGATGCTCTGCCCGCGGTCCTTTCTATACTCCTCACAGCTCAGGCCTGTCTTCTGCTTTCCAGCTGCAGCCGCTATTTATAGTCCCCTCCCTGTTTGCCATTCTGCCTGTGACCCGTGGTCAGCTCAAGGCCTGTGTTTAAACAGAGCTGCTCTATGCTGGAGCTCAAGTCCACCATGGGGGCTTTCCTCAACCATGAGGGCTCCTCAGGTGCCCTCCCCACCCCCTGGCATGTCACGTATCAGAGTGGGTATCTGGCTTCCTTCAGCCCTGCCATGTACCTATATCCACAGCTCGTGCTGTGGTCAGAACTCGTTCTGGGGGCGCCTGGGTGGCACAGCGGTTAAGCGTCTGCCTTCGGCTCAGCGTGTGATCCCGGCGTTATGGGATCGAGCCCCACATCAGGCTCCTCCGCTATGAGCCTGCTTCTTCCTCTCCCACTCCCCCTGCTTGTGTTCCCTCTCTCGCTGGCTGTCTCTATCTCTGTCGAATAAATAAATAAAATCTTAAAAAAAAAAAAAAAAAAGAACTCGTTCTGGATGAGGAACGGTGCTCTCTCAGATCTTAGCAGAGGTGATCTGCCAGAATGTTCTTTCTAAGCATCTCGTCATTGTCAGCCTTTGGCCAGAAAATACTGACTGGCTCACAAGCTGTACTGCCTAGGTGACTAAGGCACAAAACCTTAGGATCGATAAAATCAGGAGGTTGTAAGAATACTGGACTTAGAATAGGATGATTCAGGTTTGAGTCACAATTCCAAGCTGTGTGACCCTGGGCAAGTGGGCGAAACTCTCTGAGCTTCCCTTTCCTCCAGGAAAGAGAATGCCTGCCTCTTGTGTATGTTGTGAGAACCAACATGTGATCCTGCTTGTGAAGCTAGTCTGGAAACTCATCCACTCTCATTTTCTACTATTTCAACTTCCCACACTTCTCAAAAGAATGTGGCAAGAAATGAGGTGGGAAGGAATCAAGATGCTCTGGAAAGAGTAGAGAAAAAGACTCCGAGGTGTCGCTTAAGTCAGCCAGGAAAGAGAGGTAAAAATTGATCTTTCTCTAATTAAAAAAAAAAAAAAAACTCTGGATTGAAATTTAGGATGGTGTTAATATATACTATAAATTTAATATGAATAAAGATGAATTGAACACATACTGCATGCCAGTCAATATCGTTGGCACTGGAGATACTAAGAAAAACAAATAGTTACAATGGTGATTTTTATCATTAAATAGGGAAAAGAGATAATACAGAAGAAAAAAGAAACCAGCACTCAATCTCGCTATATAAATGTGATTTGTGATAAATAAGAGAGTAGAAAGAGTTATCTAGTAACTACTGTGGGTATCGCTGATCATAAATTTGGAAAATGTTTTATTTAGATCAATACTTTATACCATATTGTATCATCAAGGAAACTGCAGTTGGGCTAAGAATTATATATAGACAATTTATAGGGCAAAACTATGCACAAAAATCAGCACAGAGGCTTTGCTGAACCAAAGGAGAAATCGCTTTCTCAATTTTGAAGCAATAAAGGAAATCACTGAGACACAAATAAATATTTTAAGAGGTTAAAAAGAATGAAAAAATGGTTTAGTCTAATATAAAATGCCACAAGAAGGCTGGAGAAATATTTTTAGCAATCATGGCAAAGAGTATATACTTTATAAGTATATAATACTTTATTAGTAATAATTAAAAATTTAAAACAAAACATTAAGATTTCAGTAGATGAAGGGGAGAACAAGAGGAACAATTAATTTACAAAAAAACTATAGATTGCCTATAAACTGAAGGAAAAAGGTTTATCTTTGTAATTACGTAAGTGTAGATTACAGCAACATTGAATCGGCGATTCACATTGTTAAATTGGGAGAAGTTAAAATAAAATGTGACATCCAAGGCTGGTCAGGCTGTGAGGGACACTGGCAATTTGCACATTACTGGGTGGCAGCATAAACTGTTACAACCCGTTCGGAAAATAATACAACATTGCATATCAAAATCTATAAAAATATTCATACCCTGTAAGCCAGATACTGCTTTCCTAGCAGTTTGTCCTAAAGAAAGAAATCAGTAACAAAGAAGCTGTATGACTGATGTTGTTTCAGTTTTATGCAATAATCAAAATTGGGAATAAATATAATGATCATGAAACCTGAAGGAAATGGGTCAGGTATTAAAATAATGAAATTAAAAGGTTGGTGTATAGAAATGTTTGTGATAAAATGACAAAAATGAGAATATGGAATTTAATATCGTATCGATCGAATGATTTAATTCATATAGTGAATGATGTATTTTAACAAAACAAGAAGAAAAGATGCAGAAGTTTGTTTAGGGTGTTAAGATTGTGACTGGTTTTTTAATTAAAAAAGTATTTTAGGCTTTGCTCTATTGATTTTTGATTTGGAAAAAAAAAACATTAAAAAGAAAGGAGAACCCCTCCCCACGTGGATTTGAACGTTGGGTAGATTCGGATGATAGCGCCGCTGCTTCTACTTTGACCTGCTGCTGGGAGGCAGATCCCTACCGCCCATCCCCCGCTCTACCACAGGGCAAACTCCAAATAGCTGGCTGCCTATTGTCTTTCTGCCGGTGCTTTTTTTGTGTTTTTTTGTGTTGCCACTTCTCTGGCAGGAAACAAGGAAGGAAATGTTTTCTTTCAATCCCAGCCCAGACTGCCCATTTCTATTCTAGAGCTGCATGCCTCTTGGCCCGACAGCGTCCGCTGACTCACGTGCATCTACTCCTTGTAATACGCTCAACTGTCTCGCTATAGTGAGAGTGAAACTTGGGCTAGCTGATTACAAGTCCAGTCTTAGCATATACAGTTAGCTTGGAACAGGCTGAAAGAGAATACCAGAGCGAATTAAGTGCTTTCCTTCATTCCTCTCCCCTTCTGTTGTCTAGATCCCTTCCTAGGGCCAACCCCTCAGTCACTATTCTTTCTGTAGGCTGACTCTACATTCATTTGCAATCAGTTTGGCAGTCTTTGAGTGTCACACACTACTCCCAGTCCATGGCTTACAAAGATGAGTAAGACATGGCCCCTGGTCCCAAGGAGCTTGGAACGGTACGAAAACACACATTGAATCAAAAATGTTTCCTATATTAATGTGCTAAGTCCCAACTCTGACATCTGGCGGCATACTCTGGGAAACCTAAAGAGGCTGCCAGCCCAATCTAGAAATTCAGAGATGGCATGGATGCTTAGGTAGACAAGACAAGGAAGGATGAGGTGGGATCCAGTAGGGTAGGGTGGGGTGAGGCCGAAGGGTGACTGAGACAGAGGAAAGCATTAGCCAAGACCAGCCTGAAAGACGGCAAGCACAGCTGTCTGAAGGAGGATTACCTTTCAGCTTCCTGGTGCTTTTTAAAGATTTTATTTGTTTATTTGAGAGAGAAGGAGAGAGAGAGCACGAGCAAGTGGGGAGAGGCACTGAAGGAGAAGCAGACTCCCCTCTGAGGAGGGAGCCCGACACGGGGCTCGATGCCAGGACCCCAGGATCGTGACAGCAGCTGACAGTTAACTGACTGAGCCACCTAGGTGCCCCTTCCTAGTGCTTCTGAAAAAGCAAGTTACTTCACTGTCCAACATCCACCTCTTTTAATCAGCAAGTATACTAGAGAAGCCCTTCTTTCAGACATCACACTTGGGAAGCCCTCAGTTCTTGGTTCGCTTTTCCATCCTGTTTTCCTTCTTCCTGCATCTGTCATTGCTCTTCTCTCTTCTCCCGAGGGGTGCTTGCCTTTGCTGCATCTTCACCTCTAACCCCACGCTTACATGTCCCACAGCTACCCTCCCCGTCGCTGTCTGTCTGTCCTTGGATTGAGGCTTGAGCTGTATCTGCTCACTCTCTTTGGTTTTTACTCTCAGTATAAAAGTCCAAGGGATTTCCACTTTTGAAAATGTGCAACCTTGGATGTTGTTACCTTTTCTGGGAATGGATTGAGTGCGTCAGGAGAAGACAGGTCGATGTGATTGCTGTATTTAAAAAAAAAAAAAAATCTTGATGGGAGCGCCTGGGTGGCTCAGTCAGTTAAGCGTCTGCCTTCAGCTCAGGTCATGATCCCAGGGTCCTGGGATCAAGTCCCACATCAGGCTCCTTGCTCAGCAGGGAACCTGCTTCTCCCTCTGCCTGCCTCTCCCCCTGCTTATGCTCACTCTCTCTTTCTCTGACAAATATTTTTTTTAATTATTAAAAAAAATCTTGACATTATCAAGTTTTTCAAATCCTTTGACTGAACCCATGACCTTATTTCAAGTGATGATTATAAGAAAGTAACAGTGTGAAATATGAGTGAAAAATTGATTCCAACAAGAGTGTAAAAACCATTCAACTAGGAAAGAACAGTCTTTTCAACAAATGGTGCTGGGACTAGATATCCACATGCAACAGAGTACATTTGGACCCATGCTTTATACTATCCACAAAAATAAATCAAAGACCTAAGTACAACAGCTAATATTATAAAACTCTTAGAAGGCAATACAGGTATAAATTTTAGGACCTGGGATTACGCAATGGTTTCTTAGATATGGCAACAAAAGAAAAAAAATAGGTAAATAGGACTTTATCAAAATTAAAACTTTTGTGCATCAAAGGCCACTAACAAAAAGGTGCAAAGAAAACCCACAGAATAAGAGAAAATATTTGCAAGACATATACCTGATAAGAATCTAATGTCCAGGATAAAGAACACTTAGAATTAAATAACATAAAGAAAAATAACCCAATTTATAAATGGGCAAAGGACTTAAATAGATATTTTGCTAAAGAAGATCTATGAATGGCCAATAAGCACATGAAAAGACGCTCAACATCATTAGTCAGTAGAGAGAATGCAACTCAAAGCCACAGTGAGATACCCACTTCACACCCACGAGGATGGCTGTAACAGAAACCAAAAATAAAACAACAACAAAAGAAAGTAACAAGCATTGGCAAGGATGTGAAGAAATTGGAGCCCTCCTATATGGCTGGTGGAAACGCAAAACGATGCAGTTCCTTTGGAAAAATGTGGCAGGTCCTCAAAATGTCAAATACAGGGTTAGCATATGACCTACCAATTCCACTTTAAACACACATACCCTGGAGAATGGAAAACATGCGTGCACACAAAAGCATGTAAACAAATATTCACGGCAGCGTTATTCAGAATAGCTAGAAGGTGGAAACAACCCCAACGTTCCTCAACTGATGAATGGCTAAACCAAATGTAGTGTATCCATACAATGACATAGTGCGAACACATGCCCCACGTGGGTGAGCCTTGAAAACATTATGTCATGAGAGAAGCCAGAAAGAAGAGGCCATCATATTTTATGATCCCACGTACATGAAATGTCCAGAATAGGCAAATGCATAGAGACAGAAGGTAGACTAGTGGTTCTCTAGGGTCCGGGAAGGGGGGGACAATAGGAAATGACTACTGATTGAGAGGGCATGGGGTTGCTTTTTGGAGTGACAGAGCATTTGCAATTAGGGGTGATGGCCGCACGACATTGTGAACCACGGACCTCTACACTTTGCAATGATTCAAATGATGAATTGAATATTTGCAAGACATAGACCTGATAAGAATTCAATGTCCAGAATGAAGAGCACTCAGAATTAAATAACAGAAAGACAAATAGGTAGACAAGACAAGGAAGGATGAGGTGGGATCCAGTAGGGTAGGGTGGGGTGAGGCGGAGGGTGACTGAGACAGAGGAAAGAGCAAATGCTCTGTCACTCCAAAAAGCCCCATTTAAAAAGGGACAAAGGACTTGAATAGACATTTTGCCAAAGGAGATCTACGGTCATGGCCAATAAGCACATGAGAAGATGCTCAACATCATTAGGCAGTGGAGAGAAGGGCGGCGGGTCTGAGCAAAGCAGGGCTCTGTCCTCGAGCTGCTGACCCCTCTGCTGGAGGATACAGACACGTACTTCAATAACTGGAACACGAAGCAGAAGATAGTAGGCATCACCACAGACGGAGAGGGTTCTGCTGGAGTACGAGGGACGGAAGGGATCCCGGAAAACCTGTCCAAAACATTTGGACAGGATTTTTAAGGATGAGTAGGAGTTTGACAAGTGGGGAAGGTGACTCATTCCAGGCAGCGGAGCAGATTGAGCAGAGGCCTGGAGTTGTGCAAAGCAGTCAGGGATATGCCAGAGGGTACGATTGGAATTATGGTTTCCCCTTCTAGTGGTCTGCCACTGCTTTTTCAATCAAATGTCACAACCATTTCCCCTTTGATCCTTGGCTCTTGCCTCATGGAACAGGAGCCTTCAATTTTAAAGGAGAGACACAGAAATGTGGCTCTTAAGCCTTGGTGGGGTTTATCAGGGTCCCCTAAGTTCTCCTGCTCTGTCCACATCCTACCCGGAATGTATTCGGCCGGTGGCTGCGCTCCTGACCTCTGTTCCTCCCATCTGGGAAGCCCTCTCTGCGGCAACAACTCGCTCCATCCATCTGCCAGATGGACGGGCCTTCATTCCCTCTTCCAAAGGGTCTTGCTTGCTGGAGGCTTCTTCCCTCCAGCCCTGCCCTCCCTCTGGTGCAGCTAGACGAGGAAGCCAGGGAGGAGGTAATGAGAGGCCCAGCCCCTTCCCCTGGGCAGTGGCATTCTGTCTGGCTCCTTTGGCAGCGTGGCTTCTATCTGGGTAGTGAACCCACTGCCTAGAGGGGAGGTGGAAAACCCAGCACTCAAAACAAGTGGCCCCGTAGTTTGGTGCTTAACGAATTCTTCCGTGAGGAGTGCAAGCACATAGTGTTCTGGAAGAAAAAGATGTTTTGCATATGAAGCCCTGAGACCCCCGGTTTCTCCCAGATGAAAAGCTAACAGAGCAGTCCTCTGGAGGGTGTTTGACTGATATTTGTTCCCCGATGCACTAAGCATAAGCCTGGCTTATTGTGTTTGCAATTTTGTATCTTCAGAGCCTAACTGATTCATGGCAAACCTGAGCGCACTGGGCAGGGGAGGCGTCGCGGAATGGGCTTTCCCCTAAAGCCAGGAATAATCCCCCTGTGCAAGAGATCCAGTCTGATGAACTAGTCAGTTTTCCCAAACCTCTATGCTTGGGGGAGATCAGGACAGGGAGACATCTGGTCTCGGGCAGCTCGGCTCAGGATAGAATATTGTCCTTCCCAGGAGTGGATCGTGTTTAGCACATGAGGCCCGTGTGGCTGCCTGAGACTGGGCCTCCTGCCCTGGGACCCCCAACTAGGAAGCTGAGGACCAGACGGCATTGTAAATATGCTCCCCAAAACTCCAGATAAAAAGAAACATGGATTTAAACTGGTTCTCCTTGAACCAGTTGCTTTTTTTTTTTTTTAACCAACTTGTATTCCATTGTCTCCAGTTCTCCAAGGCAGGAGTGCTCTGACAGTGCAGACAAGGACCAGCTGGGCGGTGGGAGCGTCAGCCTGCACTGGGTGGGGTGGGGTGGGGGGGTGGGTTGAGGAGAGAGGAGGGGGAGGGGAAGCAGGCCTGAATGTCCTTACTTGGAGGGGTCGGGGGGTCAGTGACAGTGGCAAGGAACAGATTTTTCCAGCCGCTTTCAGGCTGAGATTTGCACTGCATAATCTGAATGCTTTTATCTGTTTCTGAAAATAGACAGGAATTTTTTCCACAGGCTGCTCCAATCTGGCCGTGGAGACGTGAGGGAGGATCACGGGGAGACAGTTGTCTGTAGTCCAGTAAGTACGTTTTGTGACCCCTGACCTGCAGCTAGCCCTTCTCTGTACCGGCTCTGTGGAGCCACATTGTCTTAGAGCCCCTTGAAGGAGGGAGTGAAAGATGCTGGAAATACTTTCCATCCTGAATTTTGTACAGCTTCTGCCATCCTGAGCTCTCTTTTCCTACTTAAATATACATGACCAAGGAAGCCCATGATTCATATGAAAGGCCTCTGCGAGGTCATGAGTACCTGTCCAGAGGGAATGGTTCATTGAGTCTGTCCAGGCTGACATATGTGGGAAATGTAAACAGGACAGAAAGAAGCAAATGGTTTGATCAGAAATTATAGTTTATGGCTGTTACCTGTTCCGCAAATCATATTCTCCACCTTTGTCCTGGATTTAGACTACAAAGAAGCACCACAAATTATCTACAAAGAGCTTTTGCAAGGTTAACTCTGGATTAAATCAGACTCTCTCAGCAGCTGGTCCCTCTCATCTCAGATCAAAAGGATCTTGAACCTTCTAAGTGAACTGCTGTCAAGCAAACAGCAGGGGAATCTCTAATATTATTTACATAACATTTTCTCTTTTCCAATTATGTATTGGTTTCTTCTTGGTACAAGCCTATCTTATAAATATGGAAACCAAGACAC
The DNA here is from genome assembly GCF_024610735.1 of Ursus americanus. NCBI lineage: Eukaryota > Metazoa > Chordata > Mammalia > Carnivora > Ursidae > Ursus > Ursus americanus. Next base: position 62,510,596 of record NC_142133.1, read on the forward strand.
AGAAAAAGAAAACAACGTTCAGGGTCACCCAGAGAGTCAGAGGTGGGACTGGGGAGAAGACGAGAGCCTTTTAACTTCTAGTTATCTAGTGTATCCAGATACGACCTCTGCTTATTCCAACGATCCTTTATCATCACTATGCCCCCACCCACCAAGCATAAAAACTTACTTGTGTTGAGCGTACAGGGATGCTTACCAATTTTACTGGTTTTTCGACCTGGAGAGTTTCTTGGGGCCAGAGGTAACTGGGATGTCTTTGAGGCCAGTAAGGTTTTGGGGAGCTTATTTGCAAGGTTCCTTTAAAGTAAGTCTTGTTGTAAATGGAAGCAAGAGAAGAATGCCAGTTGGTTCTGGAATGCTGCCAATGTCTTACATCTCTGGGACTCCTCTGTTGTCCTCAGGACCAAAGAACCCCATCATTAGCTCAAGTCATCAGTGAGGAGGAAAGAGGAAGAACAGAAATGTGAACTCCCCTTGTCACCTACCGCAGGCTGAGGTCCCCCCCCTTGGACCCCTCTCCTACTAGGGGCCATGCCTGGGAACCGTAGTTAGTGAATCAAGTTCTTCATGAAGCCTTTCTCCCAGCTGCGGACCACACTGAGCGTCTGGCAGAGCATCTCCTCTGCCGGCTCCCAGGAACCTCACACAGGGTACTGCAGTGGCACAAAGACCGCGACAGTCATGGGAAGGCAACGGCAATCGTGTACAAGCCTGCGTGTCTCCCCAGTGGTTAGCTCCTGGTCGTCAAGGAGAACAAAGAACGGGAGGAAGAAGAGGGAAGGTCAAAGAGATGAGCAAGAGTGGCTGGGAAACAGAAAGGCTGAGAAGAACATAATGGCGAGGTAGCTACGAGGCTTTGAAAGTCACAGGAGACGCCAAAAGTCAAAGGAGAAGAGGGGTAGCAGAGAGAACCGACGCACGCCCGTGCCTTGCTGGCCTGCACCACAGAGCTCCTGACGGACCCGGATGAAGAGCCCCACCCTCTCGGACTTTGAAGCACCACCACGCACAGGGCTGCAAAAGAAAGAAGAGCAGGAAGCTGGTTGGTTTCAGGTCCTTGGAAAAGAAGTGGGCTGGCGGCTGACTCATCCAAGCACCCAGCACACACACAAGCTCCCCGCTGCGGTCATTTGACCCCCGCTTGTAAACTACCCTGATTTGGTGGCATATAGGGCCTGCTGCTTTATCGACACGATTCCAGACTTTCCGCAGCACAGCAACAGGTGGGCAGCACTGCAGTTCTAAGAATTTTGTGGCGTACAGGGACAGACTTTTTCAAAAAGATACGCAATTAGAAAAAGGAACAAATGAACAGGAATTATTCTCCTTGATCCACTGAGAGGCGTGAGTAGGGTGTGACGAAACACATGCGCTTTGGCCTCAGAAGGCTGGAGGCTGGGATCCCGCCTTTGCCAGTGTGTGACCTTGGGGAATTGGTTTAACATCTTTGATCTTCGGTTTCATCATCGACACACTGAGAAAACAACATGTATTTTGCAGGGTTCTTGTAAGGTTTGACCGTAAGATGCGCACAGTGCCCGGCGTTCGGCGGGTCAGTAACTGTTAGCCATTGTTATTCTGCTGTTAGCTTCCACCAGGGGTGAGGACTAACTTCTCCAAGCAGCATTTTTCTAGAACCCCCACTTCCCCGGTCATATATATTTTTGTGCTACTTTGGAAAGGAACCATGATCATTTGCTCCAAGTCATTCCTTTCTTTGTCCAGAGAGGTGACTGGTTGATTCAAGACCACAGTGGATGCAAACTAGTGGCAGAGCTGGGACTTAGGCCCCGGGCTTCCCAGGCAATACTGCTTCCTCCTCACCTGCCGGCCTATGTACACCGGTGATCCTGGTAATCCTTGAACACAGCCAAGTGCATTTTTTTCCTGCTAAGTTACTGACTGGATAGTACTTCTTTGTGATAACTCTTCAGAGGAGAAGACACGAAAAGGAATGGGCCTGCTGTCTCCTCCAAGTTCCCATTTCTCCCCCAGCCCTTTACCGTCCAGGCCATGGTGCAAAGCAGATAAACCCTCCGTCTCTTGGGTGCGACCAAGAGGCAGTAGGAAGACTCCTGCTTACTCCGGCTCCTTCTCCTGCTTGCCTGGGAGGACTGGCAATAGGCACTTACCACGGTGGGATGCCTTGTCTGATAGCCTTGGCTTGTGGGAAGCCATCCATGGCTGTGCAGGAAATCATCTAAATCCTCTCTGCCAGTAAGAAGGTCCCAAACTGCCCAGAACCTCAGAGACACCTGAGCTAGTAATGGCAAGTGAATGAACGCTGAGGCCCACGTAGTATAAACCGCATCTCCACAGACCCTGCGGCTCATCGAGAGAGCTCCGGGGAACGAAAGGAGAGGGGGCCTCATCCCAGGCTGTTGATGTCAGTTCTCACCAGGATGGCTAGTTGGCGCGCCTTTCTCAGGGCTGAGAGATCTGCAGAGGAGGAAGGTGGGAGGGCAGGGTGTTTAAGAAAGAGACGAAGACTTGCTATTGAGAAGGACGACCCCACCGTCTGGAGCCACACCCTGGTCCAATCTTGCCTCAGGGCTGAGTTCAGTGCAGCGCTCTCTTAACTTTCCGTAGGAGAAGAGAGACAGAAATGAGATGGGTGAAAATGAAGGGAACCTTATTCTCTGTCCCTTGCAAAAAGGGCAGGTTGGAGGAGGGCTAAGCAGGTGTCTCTTTCCATGGCCAGGTAAGATTTTATCTTTAGGGAAATGGGAGCTTAGGAGCTGACCAGAGCAGAATCTATTTCCCATGCACCAACCCACCCCGGCACGGAGGCCTTCACGCGGCCAGATGTTTGCAAGGCTGTGACAGCAAACCCAAGGGCATCTGCAGCCTGCCAGGATCCCGCAGGGGACAGGCGGCTTTGCCCTCAACCTGGGAGGGGTGTCTGTGCACACGTGGAGGGCAGGGCAGGTCACCGGGCACGGGAGGGGTGCTTCGTGAACCGAGGCCGCACTGGAGTCTCAGGCCCTTTCCTCTCCCTCACCCATCCCCCCACGACTGCCCCCACTCTGCTGCGCTCCGGCACACAGGGCGCCCGGCTCAGCGCTTGCAGCCCGGGCGGGACAAGGGCCAGTCCACCCCTCTTCCTTTCCCGACACGCACACGCACGCAAAAGCACACCACGTACGTACACACATACCGCGTGCACACACCACGTACCCCACGCACAAGCGTGCACACACACGCACATGCACGCACACGTACATCACACACGCACACTGCGCACACCACCCACGCGCATACCCTGCACGATCCCTACGCCTGACTGGCTCAATCACCCGACCTCAGTGCCTTCCCGGGCGGGGCCCTCAGAGCCCAGAGCCCGGCGCTGAGCTGGCGAGCGCTCTAAAAATAGCTGTGTCCGAAGTGATGAATGGGAAGGCATTTGCTCTCCTTTTCCTGCCTCAGCTTCGGGGCCTGAATCATGTTGGGAAATGACATTCTGTTAACACAAGCACTTTTGTTTCCTCCCGTGCTCTCTCATCATCCGGTGGGGCCGTGGCCAGGACTGGGTTTCAATGTTTAAATCCTCCCCGAGGGTCCATCAACACCCCCAAACGCCGTAGGCACAAAGGGAGAGAAGCATCCTGGGCCAGGGAAGGATATGCCGAGGCTCCCATATGTCGCCACCCGACTCCACCAAGAGCAGCCCAGACCCCCAGACACCTAGACCAGCAAGGCCTTGGGGCGGGGTGGGGAGCCGCCGAGCTTTCCTCGGCACCTGGCTCAGGGAACCAGTCAGTGAGAGTCAAGTGGACGGGAGCCCGCAAGAGGGGCCCTGGTGCCACCTGCCATCGGACCTGCTGGGGAGCCGACTTCTCAGCAGTGCAGGGGCCTTTTAAAACTTTTTAAAACTTCCCAAACTTTTGCAGTTGGACTTTCCTGACCCTTGTTCCAAGCTCTGTGAGGCCATGGGTCCTGCTCAGCTCATATTTGCATCCCCGTAAGCCCTAGCCAGGGTGTTTAGCTCAGAACAGGTGTTTGATAGTTCTTTCTTTGGGTTGGAAAGAAATAAATAGCACCTAGACGGGTTCAGGGGGAGGGCTAGAGTCATACACCTTTGAAAGAATAAAAGGTGGGGCCTCTAATATCTGGAGATTCCAGCAAAGCCTGCACATTAGACCTTGAGAAAGATCACTTCTCCAGCCTCCGTTCCATGCCGGCTCAGGGCGACTTGGGAGCCTGTGGTTCTCCTAAGCACAGGATTTGACAGCTCAGCCTCTCAGACAGAAACCAGTTCCTCCTGTGAAGCTCTCTTCTGGTCTCTACGTCTTGTTTCTATTTTTCTGCTGGGATGTATACAGTGTGGTCTGGGGCTAATGGAACCTGCTTTAGAGGACTTTTTTGAATATCCTCTTAACCTTTTAACCAGTTCTCAAGCAAAGTGACAGAAGCTTTGGGCTTAAGCAGTAACCCTATAATCAGAAGCTTTGAAAATTCACATTTCTCAGTTCTGAGAGTTTCATTGTTCATTGTTTAGACTAGCGCAGAACGTCACCAGCATTCAGACATGTGTAACCCATAGGCCCGCATGTGATCTTCTTTCCCATCTGTGTTTGGAAATGTGCAGGGACACGGGTCTTAGTGGCTGCTCACATCCTTCCCTGCTCTTTCCTGCTCCCTGTGCTTCCACAGCCCAGCCCCACCTCCGAATCACACACATGCCTGTCCTGAGTGGAGACGGGAGCCTTGTGCACCTGGAGCCAAGGCTGGGAGAGGCTCCAGGGCCGGCGGTTAAAGACAGCCGCCGCAGGCCCACAGCGAACTCAGGGGATACAGATTCACTACCCACGGCGTGAGGGTCATGTAAGCAAGAGGCTGAGATGGGAGGATCTCTAGGCAGAGACATAGGCAGACCCGAGAGACTCTCAGATTCCAAAAATGGGGGCACAGAGATGCATGCTCTCTGGGTGCCAGAGACTGAGGGAAGAGTGGAGAGAATTTGGGCTTGGGAAGAAGGGGCTACCCCCACCCCGGGACTCTACCACCAGCTTGGGGGTGACCTTAGATAACTTTATTGGTAAAATGAGAAGGATTGGTCTCTAATTCTGTGATGCTGACACACTTTTGTAGTCACGGGTCTGGGAGGAATCCATCGACAGTAGGAAGAGAACAGCCTCTCTGGCTTATCAGGTTGGTGGTGGGATGTTCCAGGTGGTTCCTAAACAGAAGGCTTCCCTCTGCTTTTTCAATGTCTTAACTCTTTCTCCATAACCCTCATAAGTGCTCTTTCTTAGGGGCCTGAGCGCCATTTTGGTGGCTAGAGCTCCATTAAATTCCACCCAACACCTCTTCGGCAGGTGCCCTTCGCTCCCTTTCCTTCTCCCTCAGCTGCCCTTAGACTTCCCTGGCTGCTGAGCAAATGGAGAGCCTTCTTTCTGGGTTCTCTGGGCCTTCAGTAGAGGTCAGGTTGGACCTGGTGTCCTGACACCTGAGCAGTGTTCTTCCCTGGTCTCCCACCCACAGGCATTTCTTCAGAGGCGTGTTCCCAGTTCGGGGCATCCCTCCCTAAGTCAGCTTTCTCTGAGGGTCTCTGTGCTCTTGCTTGCTCTCCAATCTTCTTAAAGACCTTTCCTGAATCAACTCATTCTCACGCTGTCCCATTATTTCTTTTGTTTGGACATGTACCTCTTTGTCTCTCTTTTTGGTTTTGGGCTTTTCCCAAGACTTTCTTTTTCTATTCCTTAGCTCTTATGCTGATCACCAGAGATTATGTAAAAGACATTGCCAAGAGGAAAAAGACCATGCAGACCTGACTCCCCCTCCTCCCCCGGTTGTCTCTCTGGAGATAGGGTTACCATGCAATCTCCGAGAGTCTGGGGAACCTCACTTCTCGTAGGTTAGGATGGCTAATAGACCCCAGGGATTTCCCAGAGTTGATGAGCCAAAGCTCATCTTCAGGATATTTACAGAGGTGACCAGAAATCTCCAGCACTGAACAATGCAATGCATTTTCACATAGTGCGTGCTCACTTTTGCTAAATCCTCTCTATTTGTAGTTGTCACTTCCTTGCTGAGGGTTAACTGCTCAGGAGGCTTTTGATCTGTATGTGAAAAAGCAACTAGAGTTGATCCAGCAGGAGGCCAGTCGGTTAGCTTTCTCCTCCTTCTCCGTTTGTAGATGACATCCAAACAGCCCTGTTCTGGCGGGTGCCAGAGAAGTAACTATTCTAAAATTAAAAAGGAAGGAAGTCTTTTCAAAAAAAATATTTAAAAAGTTGGGCCCTGTAACTTAACCTTTCCCTCAGTGAGGCAGGCTTCTAGAAGAGCTGGTTTCATGCTGTAAAGATAAATGAAAGGCCAAGTAGGTATGATAGCACCTCCTGGGGCTGGGGCTGGGGCTGGTGACTGGACAAGTCATCTATTCCAGGGCATAGCCTGGCTTCTTGCTGGGCGCTCTAGTGTAAGCCCAGCCAAGGAGAAACCCAAGTGGGGTGGATGACCCCAGCATGGGTTCTCTGCTTCCCAGCTAGGGCCTTCCAGCATCTGGTGGATATGCACAATTAGTAATGCTTTTGAGGATAATGATTCGGTCTCGTGGAAAACAGGAGAATTGGTCCAAGATAACGTCTGGTAAACTTTGACATTCCACCCTGAAGTGATCTTGTACTCGTGTAGAATCGCTAACCAGCTGCACGATCGTATTACAGAACCTTCCTCAAGGGCCGACTTGCTGTTGACTCCATCCCCAAATTCCAGATTTTCCCAAACAAGGGAAGGAGCTGCAATCAGCCAGATGGAAGAGAGGTGTAGACTGCCAAGACTGGAAGCACCCTTTTAGCTGTTTTGGTCCAACACCCCACCCTCCCATTTTGTACACAAAAAAACCTGAGACTCAAAGAAGAGAATTTGCTAAGGTCACCCAGTGGAAGAAATGAGCCAAGAGAACAGGACGCGCAAACCACAGAACACCCAGGCCAAGGTGCTCACTCACCCCGTAGGGCTGCACAGCCCTCCTTGACCCATTCCTTAAATTACCTCTGAGAGTGAGCGTGTAGGCCAGAGAGGTAGTGACGGAACCTCTTTAGTGCAAAGACAGGAAGCAGTGTTGATGGAGTCTGCCAAGAGGAGAAATCTTCTGTGCTCGAGGGGAGAGGAGAAGGAGGTGGTAACAAAGTCCTGCTTCTCCTAAGACATACGTGCAAAGTTAAACAAGATGAAGCAAGTTGTCTGGGTCCGTGATCCCACTAAGAACCTGTATCAGTGAGGTCTTTTCAGAGGCTCAAACAGAAAAGAGCAAATAATGTTAGTCATTCAATAGCAAGTCCAAAGCACCTTGTGTGGGACATTGTGCTGGGTGCTATGAGGGATGGAGGGAGTGAAGTGTGCCTGTCAATGACCATGTCTTTACAGGTGCACACACACTTGTGTGCACACACTCATGGCAAGGAGTGAGTCTTTCTTAATACTCAGTATATTCTCTTTATTCTGAGATCGTGTCCTGTCTTTTTGGGCTGTTGTAATTTAACTTTCTCAGTTTTTAACAATATCCTCCCAGTAAAATGTTGGCAACCCAATCAGGGCTCTCTTGAGTATTTTTGAAACAATATTGGTTGATAAAATGCCAAAGTTTGGCAATTGTAGATGTGGTTAAAAGGACATGGGCTCTAGGGACAGACAGACATGGGATCAAATCAGGGTTCAGCTATTCATTAACTACATGACCTTGGGAAAGTTTCTTAACACTGGGTTTAAGCTTTCTGCCTGCAATACAAAAGTCCCCAGAGCAGCGGGGAAGTGCACACCTGCGGCCCTACTCACAAATGTGATTGCCCATCTCAGAAATAGTTCGTGTGTGTTTGCACACATAGGTACACCTACATTGTACCAGGTGCTGTGTGGGTAACGGGAGACCTTTATTAGCCTTTGCTGTCAAGGAGTTAAAAATGTTGCTGGTAAGACAGTCTACCTCACCAGAAATCATGGGAGAAACATAAAGTCTAGCATATCTTTCTCCTTTCCCTGAACAGTTTCTTTGGTTCGGTAACAGTGACAGAATTTTCAACTGTTGCTTTCCACAGTTCACATTATATTGTTTTTCCATGGCTGGTTTCAGTTTATACTAAGGCTCCCTCAAAACTCATAAAGTTCCCTTTAAAACCTCATAAAATTTCACCTGTGAATGTTTATTGCCCACAGGACGTGAGCTATGTCCGTTTGGTTTTGATAGATTTACCGTTATTAAACTTGGGCCCCCATTTTCCACCAGTCTTATGAAGATGCCTACCTCCCGGTTTAGCACAAGGGGCCCTTCCCTTTGTCCTCTAGTGAGTAAATATTTCAGCTCCTTGGGATTGAGCTCGGCTCATGCACAGTGATTCTTACTCCCAGGCTTCAGAGGTCCAGGAATTTGCTCCAGCTCTGGGAAGTGGGTATTCTTCATGAAGGTGCCCTCCAAGCTCACTCCAGCCTCCCCAGGCTCCCCCAGATGTCATTGTCAGGAATCCATCTGGAAATTTTTGCTGACCTGCCCAGGGATTGGCATTTCAGAGATGACAAGGATGTTAAAGGTGTTCTTGCTAAAGTCAAGGGCAATTCTCAAATGCATAGAAACAATCCAAAGTAATTTCTTCTGTTGACTCTAGATTTATCTCCTTGGGACATTCACCTGTTGGCTCTAGTCCTATAGGATAGTCTTATAAATATTTGCAGAAAGACATCATGTTTCTCCTTTAACCTTCTTTTTTTCAGGCCAAATGCGACCACTTCATTGCATCTAGACTCCTTGCCATCCCGGTTGGGCCCTTTTGGTCTTCCCATTTGGTTGTGTCTGAATCATACTGGAGTCAAGAAGCATCGGTAGTCTTCATGGCTCAAGACCCTTCTTCCCAGGATGGGAAGACCTGGTTGTTGGGGTGCACTTCAGGGGTAACGAGCAAGTGCTCAAAATTCACAGTAAGTTCAGACCCTGGCCAGGTAAAGTCCAATTCTGGGAGGTCCAAACAGGAGGGGAAGAGCCCCAGACCAGAGAATCCAAAGCAATCTGGGGGTGTGGGCCGCAGAATCAGAATTAAGAACTATAGAATTACCAACTGGGATAATGTGGAAGGAGGAAGGGGTCACCTACAACTGGAAGTAACTCAAGTTCTTAAGCCTAGGGGATTCTGGGTCCTGGATATGATTGCCATGTGAGAAGATCAGGGAAGAAGCTGGAGGAACAGTCTGAATTAAGAATTGTTTTAATTCTAAGCTTCAACAGAAGGTAGGGTGAAAGTTATTGACCTTGACTGTATCACCAGGATTCCTTTGCTTGGAAGGGCAGACACCCAACTCAACCTGTTTCAAGCACAAACGAAACTTACTGGTTCATATAACTCCGAGCTACTGGCCTGAGGGTAACTCCTGCTTCAGGAACTATGAGACCCAGGTGACTCTATCTCTTAGCTCTAAGCTGATGTTCCTCTTAAGCAGATGTTTCCAAGTGGTTGCTTCCAACAGCTTTCATTCACTGCCTCCTAGTTTCAAATTCAGCTAAAAATGAATTTGTTTCCTAAGAATTGTAACAAAAAGTCCCAGAATTGGGTCATGTGCACATTTCTGGAGCTCAGAGGTGGGCAGCTGACCATGTGAGGCAGAGAATGGTGGAGGGGTGATTTCCCAGAAGGAAACAAGGGTGCATCTGGGGAAGCACAGATGGTAGATGTCCAACACTCTGCCCCACTCTAGGTTAGCTCTGGGGATCTGGGGACACCAGGCTGGAGATGGGGCAGTGAAAAGAGATGGCAGTGGCAATGAGTTGAGAGTGTCGGTCAGTTGGAAGACCTCTTCTTTGTGAAAACTCAGCCCAGCACCTCTGTTCCTTAACAAAAGCCCAGGCCTGGATTGCATGTGCTGTTCTGAAGCTCAACACTCCTGCTGGATCTTCTGCACAGGAATTGTCATGAAGGCACTCCATGTCCGTCCTTTCTCAGCTGTGTGGTGTATAGTCAGGATTTTGCATTTAGCTTTGTCCCTTTCCAACACCAGGGGACATTTTCCAGATGAAGAAAGAACATTTTAAGCCATTTTGCTTCTCTTCATCTTTCTCTGCCTCTGGAAATAATCACAACAAAGCCTCATCATAATTTTAAAATTCAAGACTTTGCTGAGTTTGGTAAGCCAGGGTCTGACGTGGACGTCATTGCCAGCACCAAACTGGGCTCGGCTTGGATCCTTGTTGAGTTGTTTATCTTCCTCTGATCTTAATCTCAACAGTCTTGTAAAGCATTTTTGGGAGAGGGGCACCCCTCAGAGCAGGGACTTCTTGGAGAGGCAGCGTGACTTCATCCCTCACCACCTCCCCTTTCTTTCTTTCTTTTTTTTTTTTTTTATTTTGGACAACAAGAATCTTGTCCTTCCCTGTCCTCCCTTTCAACTCTTCCACTCTCTGAGCTGGGAACTTTCTTGACAAATGTCATGTCGGAGGTGACAAATCACACATGGGTCACATTCCCCTGTCTGCTCCTCTTCTTGGCTACATCTAAGCTAGAACGTCTGGAAAACGTCAAATGATTCAGAAAGTGAGCTGAATGGGTTCTTCATGCTTCTCATTTGGTGCCAGGGAGCAGAGCAGTGGCTGATGCAAGAACTGGACAGAGTAGGAGTTGAGCTTAAAAAATAAATGATAGAAAGAACCCAACCATAGCTAAGGACTACCACACAAAGTACTTAGGAAGAGCACTCAATGGGGAATCATGCAAGGTTGTGGGTCTTCTATTGAGCCTGCAAGACAGGCAGGGCAGGGCAGGGCAGGGTTCTGCCTGCAGGCTGTCTTTGGTCAGTGCTTATAGGATCTGCACCTGGGGCCACTGAAAAGGGAATGACGACATTGGGCAATTGGAGCAGTTGGGATGGGGTTCAGCAAAATCTAAGTGTATGGACAAATGTGACACTTATCACATCCACAGGTGGGGAACAGGCAGCTATGGAGAAACGGCCCTCGTGGGACAGTGACTTGCACCCCTACTGTATAGCACATTCAATAGGCTGGTCACACTCCAGTGGGGATGGCAGCCTGCAGGTTTGGTCTTTAGGAGCATGTAGCCCCTGTCGATGGTGAAGACTCACCCAGTCACTGCTGACTCCACTTTTCTCCATGAATCCCCCACAATCACCTGTCCACACCCCAACCTCATACCACCCCAGTCCACTGGTTTCCAGGGTCCTGCTCCATCCTGCTCCCACCCAGGGGATCTTCTCCGGTTTCCAGGGGCAGGGGGTGAGGGGGAGGACGCAGTGGCTGAAGTGGAGTGGTCTAGTCTTTCCCCATGCTCTTCCAGTCAATGTTGAGCATAAACTCTCTATCTTGTTTCCTTCAGGGCTGCCTGCTTTGATGTCATGAGCCTTTTCTTTCAACAAAATCCTTCATGTATAAATAAAAGAAAAATCCGTTTTCAAAAATTTTTAAATTTGGAAGTGAAGAAAAAACATTCGCTTTTCCCCCTTTGCATTCCTGTTTGAATAATCCTAATTATCACCAAATGACATAGATGTCTTGAGGAGAATTAAGACTGAGAAAGTGTAGAAAAGCAAAGATTAATATTTCAATACATAATTATATTTCATTCTTATTGGTTCTTTGTAGCCACAAAATTAGGTAGCAGAAAACTGATCTCATAGAGGTTTTGTTTATAACAACAATTGAATTGAGATGTCTTTCACATGCCATACAATTCACTCGTTTAAAGTATATGATGCAGTGGATTTTATTATCATCTTCGCAGAGTTGTCGCAAATAATCTTTCAATACAAGCAGTGCTTTGAGAGAGTAGATAGTGGGATGATGGTGTGTTGTATTGTTTTGTTTTTCCAAATTCTGCAGAAATTCCAACTCAAACATACTACTGGCCCCCACATAAAATCCAGTCCAGTGTATCTGTGGGTACCAGCCCCACACCTGCTCCACACTGGATTAAGGGAAAGGGAGCTTACGTTTCCTAATGAGCCCTTGGCATAGATTCTATTATGTAATCTTCACACAAAGATTCTTCCTCTTGGGGAGAATATTATCACCATGTCTCAGATGAGGTAACTGAGATCAGAGTCACCCCACGAGTGAGTGTCAGAGCTGGAGATTTTAGTGAAAGTCTACATGAATCCAAAGCCATTCTGTCCAAAGCCATTCTGTCCAAAGCTTCTTCTCCTGCCTTAGATTGCCTCTGAGGGTAAAAGCATAAGAGCTGATCTTGAAAAGTATCTGAACTTAGATTCTGAACTTCTCTACTGTTCGGGAAACTCTTCATAGAAAGCTGTGCCACACACTGCTGTTCTCGAAATGTGGTTTTGAATTGTCTGCTCTAGCCCTAGGTTGAGATTTGGGGAAGACCTTGCCATGGGCTTCCCTCAAAAGGAACAGATGACATGGTCTAGTGGCCTAGTGCTGTGGGCTTGGATCATAAGACCCTGGGCAATGGATGCTTCCAGAACCATCCTGGTACTGCCCTTAGTGCTGAAGACCCAGTACCCTGGGCAAGGGGCAGACTCCTAGGGTTTGACCAGAACAAAGTAGGGACAAGTCTGCCCTCACATGGGACAGTTAGCCCTCTGCTCTCAACCTCTCCCTCCTTCCTTGGACTTCTCAAACCCTTGGGTATATTTTCTTTTGCTTCTCTGCCTCCCTCTTTTGACTTGCTCTTGTTCCTTTCTGTCCCAATAAAGCCCTCATGGAAAAGATCTAAAAGATTGGTGGTGCCTCATGTCGGTAGGTAGCTGGGAAGCCTCGTTTACCACGGGTGGGAATTTAAAGTGGTGTGCCCCTTTTGGAGGGCAATTGGCAATATCTGTGAAAGATTCAAATGGGCAAATTCATGGTCTCAGCAGTTTCAGTTCATGAAATAACTAGTATGGAAATACTTGCACAATTGTGCAAAGATGTATGTGCAAAGTTATTTGTTAGAGTTGTGTTTGTAGTTGTGACTATTTAGAAATAACCCAAACACGCATCCATAGGGGACCGGTTACGTAAATTGGCATCGCTGTATCAAAATAGTATGTAGCCATGAAAAAGGTAGTGCTCTCCATATTTTCATGGAGATAAGCAAGCTGATCTATATGTAAGTGGTTGAGAGCAATAGGCATGTTAGAATAGTTAACATTTATTAGTGACTTACTATGTGTCGGACATCTGTGCTTTCATTTGTTGTCTTATTTCCCAACACAACCCTATGAATATTACTGTTATTCCTATTTTCAGATAAGGATTACAAAAAGTTTTTTAAATCTTGCCCCAGTGCCATACAGCTAATAAGTCACCAACCCAAGGTGGAAACCTGGATCTCTCTCTCTACTGAGTTTCCCAGTACAATCGCATTTTTGTAGAAAATACTAGGGAAGTCTATGTACCCGTTGATGTTAGCCTGAGTGTTGAGTATAGAAAAGTTTGCTTGGTGGACTTTATCTTTCTGGACTCCCCGCGTGTTCTCACCTTCCATCCCAGGCAGAGTTAAATCACCCCTTCTGGGGGTTTCCAGAGCTGCTCGTGCATACCTTGAATCCCCTTCACCAACCTCCACCTTAAACATTGGTTTCTATGTTTGTCACCACTATTATTATGCTCTGTCCTTGGGAGCTGAGTGTGACTTATTCAGTTTTATACTCCCGAATCCTGGCATAGAGTAGATAGATGGCCTTAGAACATCTGTTGAAACTGTACAAGGGTGTCATGCACACTGAGTCAAGGTCAGGGGATCAGGTTCAGGGTCAAGGTGTCAAGACAGATGGTCACTGCTGCTATTCTGGGACAAGGGCCTGCTGAGCAGACGAGGAGCTACATCTCCACTGTGATTGGGTTACCTGAGCAGAATCCTGAGCCCCACAAGGAAGTCTTCCATAGGCCAGAGCAGATTTGCCGGGAAGCCAGTGAACCCTAAAGCTGTAGGACCTCTCAAGGTCTGATACCTAAATTTGCAATTTTTACCTTAGAAAGGGCATAAGCTTCAAATCTGGATCCACCCCTTCCAGAATGTCTCCTTCCTTTTCTCTCTCTCTCTCGGGTGTACATTTCCTCCCCCTTTCCTGAGCTGATCCATTCTTTCCTAAGTGCACCTTTAAAAGGCAGATTTCTCCGTTGAGTGTCCCCCTCATCGGTCACCTTAACTGTCATCTTCTGTACCTCAAAGCAATGTTCCCCAGGAAGGCAGAATGTATGTCTTGGGTCTCCAATGGTGTTCAAACATTTTGAGAGGCCCAGGGTAAGAACATGTTTATCTGCCATCAAACCTCAAAGGTCAACTGAAATGTCACCCGGCCTCTTGCACTGAGCTGCTGTTGTGCGGCCTCATGTGGGGATGCCGAGTGCTCGCGCTCACCGGAAGCCTGGCTGGCAAACACGTTCATCCATGATTCATTAGAACATGGAGAAACAAAGTCATCTAAATGGATCATTAAAAAAAAAAAGTCATTTAATTCGTTGGAGACCAAATCTTTCAAAAGAAAATGTTTAGGGAGAGGCGCTTGGAAGCAAAAATATGTGGAATCACTCCTGGACACCTTCAGTTTCCAGAACGATTAGACATCTCCAAAGCGGAGCTGATCCTGGAGCTGGGAGCGAGCAGTTCTGAGCACATCAGGTGAGAACAAGCAGAAAGCCCACGTCCTCAGCACTGCAGGGCCGTCACTCCCAGTGTGGGGCTCCCAGAAAGCTCCCTCTGAGCGAGACTTTTTATTTTAAGGAAGTGATTACTAAATGGCTCCTATGAAAATCCCTTCACGGCCCTGGACTCTGTTCACGCAGCCTGCCCCTCAGGCTGGTAGGCAGGAGAAGCTGCCTTTGTGTGGTGCCTGGTTTAAGATTTTTTTTTTTTAATTTAGTTCAGATAGAGAGAGAGTATGAGCAGGGAGGCAGAGGGAGAGGGAGAAGCAGGCTTCCCGCTGAGCAGGGACCCCGATGTGGGGCTCGATCCCAGTACCCTGGGATCATGACCTGCGCCGAAGGCAGATGCTTAACACACTGAGCCACCCAGGTGCCCCACGAGTGGTTCATCTTTTGAAAAATCTCCCCTCTTAGCCCGTCTCAGCCCAAGCAACACCTAAAAAACAAGGTCTGTGCGACAAGTGAAGCGGCTACAAACGCAAATAACGTATTTGAGAAACCCTCAGGAAAGAGAACAGTTGCCTTCGCTACGCATGGGAGATCCCCCCTCTGCCACGTGTCCTCTCCTGTCCCGTAGCCCCAGCACGACATTCCTGCATTTCCAGAACCGCCATCTCCGGCCCAGGGCCGGGGCTTTCTCCGCCCCATCCGGGGGCTCCTATGAGGTGACTCGGGTCTTTCAGAGTCCTGATGGGACTCTGCAAACCCCAAGTAACACATAGCAGAGCAATAGCTCAACTGATTCCTTAAATACCACCACCTGGGGTGAACGTGGGCCACCTGTCGAACAGCTGTCGCGCTTCGGCACTCAGCGCCATGGGCGGCGCGGAGCCACAATAAAACAAGATGGAGAGGAACCTCCCGGGCAAGACACGCACAGGAGAGCTGAGGCAGAGCCCAGCAGAGTGTCGGCTCAGCCCCTCGGCCTGGCTTCTCCTTGTCTTTCCAGTTTTATTATAAATACACTCATATAAAACTAAGTACCACTCTACTTTTGTATAACACTGTATAATTTAAGCATTTCCCATGCATTATCTCATCGGATCCCTTTAGCACTTAAAATTGTTTAAAAATTAGCTAAATTTTAAATGTATTTATAATTTCCCCCATCCAACCCTTGTATTTTTTGCAAACGTTGTCTATCACTTTCTAATGAATGCAGTGCACACACGCATTCACATGCACGCATGCGCACACACACACACACACACACACACACACACATCCCCTTCACATTTTCCCCTCTCTCTTTTCTGAAGCAGCCATTCCTCCTCTGGCCAGTTCTCTTGACACCATCATCACAGGTTTTTGCAATTTTGCTTTCCCGTCTGAGTCTCTAAGATGGTCATCCTTTTATCCTTTTTCTACTCACCTTTGGAAAAAGTTTGTTCTTTGTACCTGTGGTTTGCTTCTCTACCTCCAGCTCCCACACTAGCTTAGCCAACTGTCTGCAAATTCTTTCATGACCAGAGGACATTTAGAGGCACAGAGATGGGGGCCATTGAATCACCTCCTCCCTAAGTCACTCTCTGGTGGCTGCCCTTCTGGCCCTAAATATTATATGGTCTTGAATCCAGCTCTTTCATTACTGGTCAGGTGACCTTAGAAAGGTGACTGAAGCTCTCGGAAGCTCTGAGCTTCAGTTCCCTCGATGTAAAATCAAGATTCCAGTTCTCATAGGCTTATGGTTAAGAACTAACGAGATAATGATGCTGGCATATCAGAGAGACCCATGCCCGGCGTGCCCTCAGTGCCCACAACCTTGAATTCTAAGCTGTCTACACACTGAGTGCAGAGCCTGACGTGGGGCTTGATCCCACGACCCTGAGATCATGACCTGAGCTGAAGGCAGATGCTTCACTGACTGAGCCACCCAGGCGCCCATGGAGATCCTGGATTTGAACTGGATGAGACTTTGGGTTTTCATCCTCGGTGATGGGGGGTGGGGGCGAGCATAGGGCGTCCATGGTGCTGAGGAGCCAAAGGAGTTACACGGCAGATATCATTCAATAGCTTATCAATATTCATTAATAATTATTTTCTCTTGTGCCTTTCCCAGTGTAGAAGTAAAAATACAGTTCTTGATTTCCCAGCTTCCTTGCTGCTAGGCATGACCACGTAATGCAGTCTGGTCAATGAAATGTAGGTAAAAGTCCAGTGGGGAAGTCTTAGCTTCCAGCGTAAGATACAAAAGCCTAGTAAGGAGAAAGTCCTTCACCCCTTCCCACCCTCCTGCTTTGAATGTGGACGCAAGGCTACAAGGAGAGTAGCTATCTTGCAACCCTGAGGCAACAAGCAAGGAGTGAAATCCAGGAGGCCAACCAGAGGAAAAGGCCCCAGTGGATTGACTGAGCAATCACTCCACTCAACCTGCCTACGTCCCCACACTTAAACTGTGACTCTCCCATTGGTTTAAGCTCTCGTTGGGCTTTCTTTTGCAGTCGATTGTAATCCTAGCCGGTACAAGAGCAAGGATATTGCGGTTAAAAAACAATAATGACTATCCCCTGAAACGGGGGTCCTGTGAAGCACTAGGTGATGTGCGAAGAGTTGGCTACGTGAGCAGTGAAAAACTTAGGTGATTGTGGAACTGATGCAGGGAACAGTCTGTTCGCCCAGCGGCTGCGAGCTGCACAAGGGGATGAGAAGTCTGTCTCTTGTGCAAGAGTTAATTTGAGCTAACTGGAGGATCCGATGCTCCTTGAAAGATGCCCCCTGTGATCCTGTGTGAGAATACGCCCGAGAGTAGAACAGCAGATCAGTCAACCAGCACTGGGACTGAGCAACTCCTGGCTGTACTTCAGAACAATTGGACAAGATGGAGTTGAGTTGAGCCATGGATAATTCTAGGAGATTGCATGCTCATGAAACTAAGTTTTAGTTATCTGTTTTCATAATTCCTGCATTTTGAGTATTTGGGGAAAGGGAACTATCTAAATGTCTAATTTTAGACATGCTGTCTAATGTCTAAAATGGGATTTATTTTTCTCAAATATTCTTGGTCTTTATAGATTTCATTTGAAAAGTATCAATTGTTTCTTTTTGCTGTGAAAATGGGCATGGTGCTGCTCATGACTCTCCAGGTAAAGAAGTAGAGAGAAGCCAGCCAAGCTGGAGCAGAGGTGTGGACATTCTAAGGACAGAAAAGCTGCAGAGACTCTGTCTGCCTCAAGTTTTCACAAGCTCTCCCTCCCTGAGCCATTGATTTCCTTCCCAACAGCCTTACATTGTTCTTTTTTATTTTTTATTTATGTATTTTTTCAGATTTATTTATTTGAGAGAGAGGGAGAGTGAGGGCCCGGGGGTAGGGACAGAGGAGGGGGAGAGAGAGTCTCAAGTAGACTCGCGTCCAGCGCGGAGCCCGATGCAGGGCCGGATCCCACAACGCGGACATCACGATCTGAGCCCAAACCAAGAGTCAGACGCTTAACCAACTGCACCCCTAGGCACCCCTTGGTTTAAATTAACACCACTTTGAGGCATCGCTGGTCACTTTACTATTTTCCCATGCTTTGCTAGATTTGTAGGACATTGTGTGGTCTTCAGCAGTAAACATGCCCCCCGTCATCTGGCTGATGGGTGCTGCTTTCTTGACCTGTTGTGATCGTCTGCAGGGCTGTCACTGGAGTGGCTCTCGGGAGGTAAACTGCAATCTGGCCTTCTCCCCACTATGTGCCACAGTCATCTTTCTCTTGGTCCTTGGTCCAGATATTGTCCTTTTTCTTGATTAATCGTCTTTATCTTCACCCATCTCCATGATCCTGTTGATGGAGACTTTCCTCATCTGTTCTTTGATGTTTGCTATTCCCGTTTCACTTCCTTTGCCTTTACAGGGGAAAAATGCTCTGCACTGATAGCTTCTGAGCAAAGGGAGAGCTATTCTGTTAAAGTCCTTGGCGTGGTGCCTCCCTTTGAGCATTTTGTATATATTTTTAACATGTCCGACTTCTTCATGGCATCTTGAAAAGGAAGTAGGTCTCCTCTCCCCTTACTAATCTTTTTTATAGTTCTAATTTCTTCCTGTTCCACTAGGAATTTGCATATTCTCTATTTGATCTTGCCGAGTTTCCAAGACTTTGAAAATTCCATTTTGATCAGGAGAGAGGCTCGTGGTCATGACCCCACTTTTATGAGCCTTGTAACTTTGGGTCAGTCACTTAGCTCTGTGCACCTCTGGTTTTCCATTTACATATAAGGATAAATATACTTCACTGAAAGGCAAAGGGGATGAATAAGATAATTTCTTGAATTTCTTTATTGCTTTAACCCTTGACTTCTATGATCAGAAAAGAGATGGTTTTTATTTTGTAATTACCTTTATTTCATGCATGTCCTGTCCTTTCATTACCCTATTACTCTCTCACTTTTGTTATGGTTATGTCATACTGTGGGGATGATAAAAATCTGTGTAGCCCTTACAGTGTTCCGATGCCTTTCATATGCACTATCGAGCTTTGTTCCATGGCTAGCACATGTAACTAATGAGACTCGAATTCTGTATCCTTAAACATTGTCACACAGGGGCGCCTGGGTGGCTCTGTCGGTTAAACGTCTGACCCCTGATTTCAGCTCAGGTCATGATCTGAGGGTGGTGAAATCAAGCCCGGTGTTGGGCTCTGCACTGAGTGTGGAGCCTGCTTGGGAGTCTCTATCTGCGGCTCCCTCTGCCCCTCCCCCACCTCACGTGCACGCCCTCAAAAAATAAAATAAAAAGATTGTCACAGAGTGTAATTGTGCTATGCTTCCTCTCTGTTACTCTACTTCCCCCCGTATGACATTATATTAGGAACGCAGTGCAAAGTTAACATATGTAGCTTTACCTTATTTTTTTATTGGCTAATATTCAACTGTATGGATCACCAAGATATGTCTAATCATTCTCCCATTGAGATAATGACATTGTTTTCAATTTTTTGCTATCACAAATAGTACTGCAATGAATGTGCTTATACCTATATATTCATGCAATTATTCCAGTAAGATATTTTCCTAGAAGTAGGATTATGGCTTCTAGGATATGCTCACTCTTTAATAGCAATGAATCCTAAATCATTTCATCCATACATGACTTTTTAACATTTGGCTTGGCTCTGTCCCTTTTCATCATGACAACTCAATTCTTTTCTTTACACTTAAAATATGGCATTGTCTAAAAAAAAAAAATATATATATATATATATATCCTTCCTTTGATGCAAAAATTCTGGAAATTTATCTTATAGAAATAATTAAGGATGAGTACAGAGATTAGTTATAAGTATTTAAAAAGTTATCATTATTAAGTACCTATTATGATTATGTGCCAGACATTGTATAAAGTATTTTATATTTTTTTATTTTTATTTTTTTAAAGATTTTATTTATTTGACAGAGACAGCCAGCGAGAGAGGGAACACAAGCAAGGGGAGTGGGAGAGGAAGAAGCAGGCTCCCAGCGGAAGAACCTGATGTGGGGCTCGATCCCATAACGCTGGGATCACGCCCTGAGCCGAAGGCAGACGCTTAACGACTGTGCCACCCAGGCGCCCCTGTATAAAGTATTTTAAGTATGTTATTTCACTTAACTATAACAATAGGTTTTGGTGCAGGTACTATTTTTAAACTCATTCCACAAATGAAGAAACTGAACCTTAATGAGATTAAGCAACTTTCCCAAAGATAAGCTGTCGATATACAGGGAATCTGGGAGCTGACTTGAGGAAGTTTGTCACCAGAAGCCACGGGATTAACTGCACCACGAACTCCTTCTAGCACAGTATGCAATAAAGAGATGTCGGAAATCACCAAACTATCCAAAAATAAATGGTTAAATAAGTATGACATACTTATACAACAAATACTATATATAAGCATTAAAATTGTGTTGCCCAAATTTATTTTTTATTACCTGTATGACAAGATATTCCCGACTTTGGGTTAGTTAAAAAGAGATATTGCAAAATGGTATGATGATGGTCCTGTATTTGTTTTTTAAAAAAGTGAGTGAACCCAGTTCCTTCTATATGCAAGGAGGAGTAGGAAGATCATCTTTGGGTTCATAGGATTGAGAGTGTTTTTTAATATTTTATTTTATTTTATTTTTATTTTTTTTTTAAAGATTTTTATTTATTTATTTGACAGAGAGAGACAGCCAGCGAGAGAGGGAATACAAGCAGGGGGAGTGGGAGAGGAAGAAGCAGGCTCATTGCGGAGGAGCCTGACGTGGGGCTCGATCCCATAACACCGGGATCACGCCCTGAGCCAAAGGCAGACACTTAACCGCTGTGCCACCCAGGCGCCCCGAGAGTGTTTTTTAATATTTTAATATTATCTTTTGATTTTTTTCTTTCTTCTTTTTCTGTAATAATCATATACTGCTTTTGTAAGACGATTAGACTAAAACTAAGTCTTTTATTTTTTTTTTTAAAGATTTATTCATTTGAAAGAGAGAACATGAGCAGGGGGAGGGGCAGAGGGAGAAGCAGGCTCCCTGCTGAGCAGGAAGCCTGACTCAGGGTACAATTCCAGGACCCCAAGATCATGACCCCAGCCAAAGGCAGATGCTTAACCAACTGAGCCATCCAGATGCCCTAAAACTAAGTCGTTTAAAAGTAACAAAAAGGAGATCCAGTTTAGTCAAAGAGGTTCTTTGTTTCTGTTTTGTGTATTATAGAAAGAGGCTTGATATTATTCAAGTAGGTTTGAATTTCCAAGAAATTTACTTCATTTATTTGATATTCTAGCTTGTTTTGGGTATCATCCATAAATTGACATTAAATAATCAACCTTTCCCTTGTATATTTGCAAGTCTATTTTTTAACTTTCGCTTTTATTCTTTCACTTTCTCTTTTACATTTGTTCATCTTTCCAACCTGCTCCCATAGCTTCTGAAAACCCACATTCCTTTCAGGGCCCTCCTTCTGCTTTTGGAGATGTGGGCTCAGACACAGCTGTGGCCCCCACCCCTGTCTCCTGACTGTGTGAAGTTTCTATGAAACCTTTTGATTCATTCTAAAGGAAGTTAACTCCAACAACTGTACCTGTTTAACTAGGGTTTTACAGTTTAAAAGTGCTTTCGCGTGCATGCCCTTATTTAATTTTCCAGTAGGTCTTTTTAGGAAACAGGAAAAGGCTTATCAATCCCATTTTACAGAAGAGAAAATGGAGCTTCTTCAGCAAGTTTGACCTCACGAAACGCACACATCTAGCAAGTGGCGATGCTAGGAGCAAAACCTAACCTCCTGATTCTAAGCCCAGTACTCTTTCTTTCTACCACTCCATACCACCTCTGAAGAGAGTTATCAAAGACCACCAGATAGATAACTATTCCCCAGATCTAAAGAATTACTCCTTAATTGGGTACACAGATCCTTTTAATATCCAAAATGTGCTTCTAGTCAAGGTAACTCTGGGTTAAAGGCCACTCTTGTCCCAGACACGGCAGACACAGAGCTATCCATGGTCCTGAGATCACTTGCCTTGAGCCCACAAGGACCCTCTCGCTCTTGCCCATCTGACTTGTTCATTACTTGGTCATTACTACACCATTTATTCTTTCGAATCTCACTGACTATTCTGTCTCATGTGGCCTCTATTTCTCTTCCTGGTTATTCATTTCAGCAGGTCTCCAGATCAGTAGTGTCTACTGGTCCAGAGTTCCATATATGCTCCATAAAGACGTTTCTCTACGTGGTGGTTTTCCTTGAATCCAGGAGTAAACCCAGGTCTTTGATAGTGAATTTCTCTACTCATCTTCAGCCTTGAAAAATGAATATCAATCCAACTCCAATTTTTCTTTTTAGCCTTCTGCACATTTATACCATTTGTTTCATGTGTATCTGCCTTCAGTCTTGCTTTACCTATACTTTGTTAATGTCTTTTCTTATGCTTCCTTTTTTTTTTCCTCTTAAATTTGCCTTGTCTCTTCCTTGCTTCCTAGGCTTTATGCAATGATTTATTTCTATTTCCACTTTCCTACTTCTGGGGTTTCTGGTCCAGCGATAGTTAAACAATATGCTGCTGCTGCTTCTTTTTTTTTTTTTTTTTTTAAGATTTTATTTATTTATTTGACAGAGAGAGACAGCCAGCGAGAGAGGGAATACAAGCAGGGGGAGTGGGAGAGGAAGAAGCAGGCTTCCTAGCAGAGCAGGGAGACCGATGTGGGGCTCGATCCCAGGACCCTGGGATCACACCCTGGGCCAAAGGCAGACGCCTAACGACTGAGCCACCCAGGCGCCCCAACCAATATGCTTCTTAGTTTTAATTTGTCTGATCTCGATCAGCGTCTTTCAAAAAAATGGCCCAGAGTGTCTGTAAGTCAAAATCCTCTGTAGCTATCACTAACATTTAGATTTCTGGGCTCCATTTCTGACTGATTCTTTTGCTTTGCCTGGGGGCCCTTCTTCTTCTTGTTTCCCTTAGTATGGACTGGGATACCCCTGTTCCCAACAAAGTGCTGGCCAGCACATGACAAAGTCGATCTGAGCTCTGTCTTTCCAAGACCCCATGCCATCATTTCTTTCAGTGGCTATTTCTGCTCTGTTGCCATTTGCCCCCATTAGACTGTGTGTGTGGTTTGTGACTACACTGTGCTCTCATATCTCTCCTCTCCTGCTCCTCCCCCCTCCTCATCCTCCACCTTAACTCTTTTTTTTTTTATTCTTCATCGTAGGTAGCCTACGGGCATTGCTCTCGTATCACCTGTAGCTCTAGTATCCAGCTTGAATAGCTCTACTATTCCTATAGTATTTCCTCACTCTCTCTCTCTTTTTTTAAAAAAATCATTTCTGAGGGACATGTGTTTTCATCTCAGAAGCTGCCATCTATAAGGACAAATTTGTTTGGTTCTAATGATAAAGTTGTGAGTGAAGTTGAAATATGTATTATTACTCCTTTCCAGCTAAGGGAACTGAGATCTAGAAAACTTTAGGTTCAAGGTCAATGACAGAGGTGAAACTAGAAACGTGGTCTGAAGACTTCTAGATAGCAACTCAATTCCACAATTACTTCCTGAGTCTCTACTATGGGCAAAGCACTGAATCAGGCATTAGCGATACATGTGTGGAGAAGAACTGCCCTTTTGGTTTCATGAAGCTTCCAGTGGTCATGAGGAGGTGAAGAGATGCCCACATAATATAGCAACAGCAGTTTTGTGCAGTACTTCAAGCTCTAATACATTTAATCATGAAATAGGACCCAGAGAAAGGAGGGAACGCTTGAATGCTTTTAACTGGGAGTTAAGGAGTCATCGCACAGGAATTCTTGTCTGTATGGAGTTTGATATCGGCATTGAAAACCACGTAGAATTTCTAGTGGAGTACATTGCATGGTTGGAGAAAATGCCCTGGGAATGTCAGGCTTGGGGGTTAAGAGATTTGAGAAGTAGGTAAGTTTAGGGAGGTAACTTGAGGCCACATCGTATTAGGACTTCAATGTCAAACTAAATTTGTGGAGGGAGAAGTCTGTAACTCTTATCATTAGACCAGGCTACCTTCACACATGCATGGGAAAAACACAGAATCCTAAATATTATTTTACAAATGATATTACATATTTGGGCATATAAAATGCAGAACTTTAGCAAAAACAGAGAATGAGATAAGCAGAGAGACTCTGAGCAGGATGGTGACAGCAATTCTGAGCCTCAAGTGGGGGATCGACACTCAGAGAGTAGCCCTGGAGAGGGTGGCCCTCCACATCAAAGAGAAAGCTGACACGTGCTACCCAGAGCTTGTGCTGGCTTCCTGATGAGTGTCCTGAGTCTGAAAGATAGCCTGAATCTTGGGGTCTTTGTGATGTCTTTCACATTGTAGAAATGGTAAATAAAACCCCTGTAAATGCGTCAAGCCACTAGGGCAATGAAATTGGGGAGTGTGGGAAAAGGTGATGTTTAAGTACAAGCTAAAGGCTGACTTTTCTAAAGCATGTATTAGCAGCATGTAGCTAAAAATAGCCACCTGTTCCAGGTCGGATTGCAGATTGGGAGAGCTTGTCACGTACCATATTCAAAAAGCATCTGTCACCCAGTAGCCATGGCAACGGGCATCCCTGAATAGATGTGGAGAGATGTTTTTGGAATGGATCTGGAAAAGGAAGTGGACATAGTAGCCTCTGGGTAAAGGGTGAGACTTTCTTGTCCTCCCGTGAGTTGAAGCCTCATCTTTCTTTCCTACTTCCCAGCCCTTCTCATTTTGCACAGCCATTGGTTCTTATTTTTTCTGAATAAGCAGCCTCTAGAGTTAGTTAGTGCCTTTCCAATAGACTGGACAGGGAGAGGAGATGGGGAGTAGGGTGAGACAACCACTAACACAAAGAGATGGGATGGGAAGCCAAGCCACTTGGGTGACCTTTGGCAACTCCCGGAGAAGGGAGTAGCTCAGAACCTAATGAGCACTATATTATTTTGCTGTTTGCATATTTCCTTTGTCAATGATCCTCTTAAAATGTATTTGTCACTTCATATTGACAATATTAAATGCCATGGGTCTGTCATTTTGTTTCTATTGCTTTTTATTCTTTGCAAATATCTTGAGAGTAGGGAGTCCTCTTGTAGCTCCCCACATGGCACTAGAACACTCCTTCATTCCGTCAGTGCTGGTTGCGAGATACAGCAGCATGAAGTTCTCCTAGGGCTCAGATGCCTACCCAAAAGTTGTATTTTGCCCTGCACCTGTCAACTCCCAGAAACCCCAATTCTGACAAATGGTTGAGGAGGACTCTTGTACAGGTCCTCCTTGAAGACAGTCATAAATTATGAATGAGACCACTCCAAATAATTGTGCACAATAAACACTCTTAAGTGCACGAATAAACATAAACGATGTAAGATGCTTGGGATGACTTTGGTGATAAGGGCAGAAATGGGAGGATGAAAAAAAGCCAGAATCCCTTGAGTGTGTTCTCCAGGTGACTGACAGCCTGAATAAGGCAGACATTTGACTTCCAGAGAGACAGGATCAAAATCAGATTACTAGTCAGGTGAGGAGTCAGCATATATTTTCTGAAGACACAGTCAATGGTCCTTGTGGCAGATCTGCATGAGATCTGCACTGGACAGGATCTGAAAAACTATCAGCTTCCTCTAGGAAGAGCTCTTTGCAAACACAGAGTTCTAAATCCTGGCTAATAAAGTTGCCGAGGGTCACTTTTCCCTAGTATTCTCCTCAATGCCCTCTTGCTTACCTAATGAAGAAAATAATATATTTATCGAGCACCTACACTATGTGTTCTTCACAGTGCACAAAA
Organism: Ursus americanus; assembly: GCF_024610735.1. NCBI lineage: Eukaryota > Metazoa > Chordata > Mammalia > Carnivora > Ursidae > Ursus > Ursus americanus. The sequence continues at coordinate 62,536,405 of NC_142133.1, forward strand.
CTCTAGGCTCAGCAGGCATAGGACCATTCATTCATTCATTCATTCCTGAGGGCCACAGTGCGCTGGGTGCTGTGTGGTCTCTGTGGGACATTGTTGTTGTTGTTATAATGGCTCCTGATGATAATGATAATCATTCCAGCTATGGCAAGAGCACCGCACAAGGCAGCCCAGTTTAGCACACAGGGCACTAGCTACGGTTGACCCTTGAACAACACAAATTTGACCTGCACAGGTCCAGTTACATATGGATATTTTTTCAATAAATACAGTATAGTACTGTAAATGTATTTTCTCTTTATGATTTTCCTAACATTTTCTTTTCTTCAACTTATTTTATTTATAAGAATACATTATAGAATACATGTAACATACAGAATATGTGTCAGTTGACTATTTATGTTCTTGCTGAGGCTTCTGGTCAATAGTAGGCTGTTAGTAGTTATGTTTTTGGAGACTCAAAAGTTTTATGTGGATTAAAAAAAAAAGTTATATGTGGATTTTTGACTGCAAGGGGATTTGACACCCCTAACCCCTGTATTGTTCAAGGGTCAACTGCATATTCTGTTTTCTCTATTCTTGGTGTGCCAGCATAGGAGGTCTTGCTAATTCTGGAGAGAGAGCCTCTCCCAGGGCTAATTCCTAGAGATGCAAATGACTCCCCTGTGAATCTATGTCTCATATGCAAACCAACCAATTCAGAGCCTATACTTGCCAACTACCTCCTTCATGGAACTCTAACAGGTTGAGCCACTATCCCCCTGCCACAATCACTCCAGGACCAGGTATAAGGCAACTAGGGAAGTCCCTATACCCCAGGGAGCCTGCTAAAATTACTCAAACTAGTCAATTACCTGCTTGCCCTGCCTCACCCATTCTGCCCTAGGAAAAAACAGTCTAAAGACTCTTGCCCATGTTTTCCCTTCACTCCTTCTGCCTCCTGACCAACCCTGGTGCTTCCCTGCATGGTATGGAGGGCGCCTTCTCTTGAGAACTGTAAGAAACTGTCTTTTCAATGGCAATCATCTCTTGATCTGTTGGCCTCATTCTACCTGAATAATAATAAAGCTTACATTAAAAAAAAAAGTTTAAGTAATCTCTACACCCCACATGGGGCTCAAACTCACGATCCCAAGATCAACAGTGGCATGCTGCTCTGAGTGAGCCAGCCAGGTGCCCCAATAAAACCTACATTTTAAAACAACAAGAGGTCAAGGGCTGGAGTTAGATCGCCCGGATTCAAACTCATCTCCATCATTTACTGGTTGTGAGACATAGCCTCAATTTCTTGTGCATCTAATCCATTGTGCTCTTAGAAGAGTTAAATGAGATCTTCCTAATGAAGCAGTTAACCTACAGTAACTGCCATATAGGAATGCTGAAAATACATGAGAACTAGATATATATTTGAGAGGAAATAAAATGCAGAGCACATGTCTCTTTGAAGTCTATAATCAAGTGGCACTTTCTAGAATTTTCAAAGAGGCTTCATTTTCTTTATTTCGTCCTGACAGCTCTGTGAAGGTAGTTGGGTAGGTGAGGCACCCGGGTTTTACAGACAAGGAAACTGAGACTGAAAGTGAACTAGCCAGTCGGTGGAAAAGGTTGGAATAGGATCCAGCCATCCTGACAACTAGTTCCTTCCACCGGGCCTTGCTACGGAGAGGACAGATGTGGTGTGGATGAGGACTTGGCAGTCAGACCAGGCTTCAAAGCCAGCTTCACTACTTCTTAACTTGCTCATGCTCAGAAAGGTTGGAAGCCTCTGATCTTCCATTTTCTTAACTGTTGAAAAGGGGGGAAATAATTTCTTCAATCATTACTAGAGACTTTTAAAAAGGAATTTAATCAAAGCTAGCTGGGCTATTGGGTAATGAACACTCTCTTATGTAAAGCACTCTTATTTTCTTATAAGGAAATCTCAAATATAGAAAAAGGTATCTGTACAGGGTTGCTCACCACAATACTATCTGAATACAATTTGGAAACAAATGACATATTCAACAACAGGGAGATAGATAAATTATAGTATAGTCATATGATGGGATAGTATATAGCCATTAAAAATGATGTTTCCAAAGTTCATAACAAAAACTGTATTTACTGTTAGGTCAATAAATCACGGCTTCTCTCCCATTTGGGTGTCACCTAGGTGCTGAAAGCAGTCTCCCTGAGGCAGCAAGAGTGTTGCAGAGTGAAACTGTTGAGAAAAGAACAGATCCAGACGATGGCATATGAGCCCAGAGATTGGGAACTTTCTGCCCAGTGTTCCAGTGACTGCGATAATGAGACTGCGGCAAGGTTACCATTAGCCCCTTGTTTTCCTCATGCTGGGGCCGTCGTCCCTCCGATTTATATCCTTGTGCTTCAAACTGACAGCACTTTCTGCATCAACTTTACTACTGTTTGAACCTGTTCTCCTCCGCACCGCTGAGTTCGCCCCGCCTGGATCTTAGCTTTCCCTCACGTGGGTCTGCTTAAACTTCCCCTTCCTGGTCTGTAACCAGATCGGCTTCACCTACAGTGTGCTTCCATGTTGGCTGAACCCCCTGGTCCTCGCACTCATCAGTCACCATTGGAATTGCTGGGTGGATACCCTTCCTTCCCACCAGCCAGAAAGCCAGGGCAGGGCTGGGCTCATCTTTCTCACCATCATTTTCCTCGTAGTCCACAGGCAGAAGCTCAACATACTTTGGTAGGTGAATGAATGAATGAATGAATGATTTCTGTATGTCTGTAGGTGTTGGTGTGTAAGGAGGATTTCGGCCATGAGTTTGTGGGATTCTGAGTAACAGGCTGCCACACTCTGCCAGCCGACAGCTCCCCCGTCCCTGCTATTGCTTTGCTCCCCAGTTCAGGAAACGGCTGAGTCAGTGACACCCCCCACCCCACCCCCCAGGACAGCACAGACAGCCTTGCAAGGGAAAGAGGGCTGTCACTCCCCTGTCCCTTTCTCTGGCCCAGCAGAAGTTCAAGGACCGCCCTCCGGGGCTGGTGCTGTGCAGCCAGTGCCGGGCATTGACATCCAAGAGGCTCTGATGGGGAGGTTTTGGGGGTCGTGCTCTCTCCCCAAAACCTGAGGGGAGCCTCTGCTCAGCCCTGGTGGTGTTTGTGTATCTTCCTGCTTCCTCCCAAACAGCCCGTCCCAGCTGGGTCGTAAATAAGAGAACAATACAGCCACATATTTACGGTCTCTGTGAATCACTGGTGACTAAGTTTTCCCATTTTGTAACCCCAAATAGTTTTCTCTTTCGGCTCCTAGTGAGGGCAAAAACCAGCCAATCATTTAGATGACAATGCACATTTTTATTAAAAATAAAAAATCCCTTTCTTAACATGGGACAGAAGGTTGGCAAATACAGATATTTAACCACTGACTACTTTTCTTTCTCTAAAAGTGACATTTTTATCTGTACCCAGCTCACGAACTTTTTCACTGATCAAAGACCTTTTTCCACTGAATCATTAGGCTACTAGGGCTTTTCAAGTCTCTGTCCTCTAACACCCAGAGAAGATTGACAAGTTAAAAAAAAAAAAAAAAAGAACCCAAACCCAAAAAAAACAGAAATCAACAAACCCCAGAGTGAAAGGTATCACTCCTGTTTTTCCATTGTGTTTGTTGGCTGCGTCTCCTTAGCAAAGAAATGGTCTTCCAGTATTTTGGTTACATATCATTATGTTGCATTTAGCAAACCCAACTTACAAAAGAGGCAGGAACAGCCAGTTTCTAATGCCCCACTGCCTCTGACATGTTCATATTTAATGCTAATTGCTCCCTGTAAAATTTGGCCTCTTGAATTTTGTTTTTCCATGATCAGCATTCTTCAGTGTCTCCTACCAAAAGGCTCTATCAGTCATGCATAGCTTAGATAATTTATTTCATTGCCTGTGAAGATTTATTTCTATGGAGTGTTTCTAGAAAACTCATCTGACTCCTAAATCAAACAATGGAGGGAAATGAGGGTTGGGGAGAAGGGTCTAGAGGGGCAATCTGGGGTAAGAGGAGAAAATATCTGAAGATGTTATTTAACCAGAAAGCAAGATCATCTGCATTCAGCATTCTAAATTGTTGAGAAATCAATCGACAAAGGTGTTTGGCTTAGAAGTGGCCCGTGTGTGCATAGGGGTGACAAAATGTGGGCTGAGAGGCATGGTCAGCTGAGTGGTGGGGCCCAGGCCGAAGAGCGTGGCTGGGACAAAGAAGAATTGGGAGGCTCCTGGGCTTCTGAAGGACAAATGGGGTGGGTTCTGGGGAGTCTTGCTCTCCTCCAACCTGGCTGAGGTCCAATCATAGTGCAAGTCTCCAGTCTTACCGCTTGCCCCTAAGGACTCTGGCTAGAGCTGGCTGCCTCTTCTGAATTCCCATTGCAATGAATGTGCTTGCGAAATAATTTAAGCTGGCAGCCTGTGATAATTTGAGGCATGCAATGTCATTTTGCCCTAGAGAGCTCCGATCTGCTCCTTCGGGTTTGAGTCTGTTTCTTGCTTCCAGAACCAAGTGACTTTTCACCTCTGGATCTGTACCCAAGGCATGTTTTGACCATGGAACCAGGCAGGCTTCAAGGAGCCAGGTTTTCCTGCCTGCCGACTGAGATTTGCCAGGGCTGATTTTACACATTCCTATTAGTTTTTAACGAGTATTTTGTTTTAGCTATAAAATCGCAACTGCAGGGCCATAAACAGACAGATCCTGTGATTGGAAGTGCATGCGCTCGTTTTCCAAGGGTCTCTCCGTACAACTAAATTCCTAACCTTCCATTTACCCTTCTCCTTGGTCAACGACTCCACAGGTATGAATTGAGAACTTACTGTATGCAGAGCCCCATCCTAGATACTATGGAGGGCACGAAGAGAGTCTCAGCTTCCCCTTGGGATCTGAAGCTAGAAAGGAGTGAGCAAATGAATACTAAGCAATCAGCTCCATCAAGCCTGGTGCGCTCACCCTATTTCTGGTGCCTTCCTCCCTCTGAAGCCTCATTCTCCTCTCCCACATTGCCCTCTGTGCTCCAGCCATCAACTCCTCTCAGTATCCGGACCATTATATCCTCTCTCTGCGGTCAGTGGTCATTTACACCTGCTATCTGCTTGATGTAAAACACCAGTCTCCCCATAACTGTCACCTCTCCCAGGAAGCCTTCCCTGACTAACCTGAACCCTCCCTGCCCCTCTCCCCTGCCAAGTACTCCCTGGGTCACAACATCGGTCAGACTCGATTGTTGCTCCTTATTTCATCGTCTGTCACTCCTGCAAGCTCTGTGAGGGCAGGGCCAGCATCTGTACCTCCAGTGCCCAGCTCAGTGCCTGGCCCTTGGAGAAGGGACCTAGTAAGGATGTACTAGAAGAGGGAAGAAAGGTCTTTTCCCCCACGTAGATAGGGAGGGGCCCTGGAGCAGCTCACTTCATGACCTGTCCTGCTTTGGAGGGATCTTCCACTTTTGTCTTACCCACTTTGAATTCAGGATGGTGACAACACACTTCCCTCTTCATACCCCATGGCTTTGGGAACCCCAGACAGATCTTCCCCAAGCCTGGATGGGTCAAGGTTATGAGGATCTGATACCCCAGCCATGGCTCAGACACCTAGTGACCAACCCTCTTGAGTGTTTTCACAGAGTTCTGCACAAATCTTCAGTTCTGTGGACCAGACAAGCCCTGACGAGTCCTACGGCTCCACCAGCCCTCTGCTCTCTCAAAATACAGGCAAGTCCCTCATCTTGGCTCAGCTCCATCTTATTTTAGGCCCATTAGCGCAGAGAGACAACTCCTGTCTTCTTTTCTCCCAGCAAATAGACGATTGCTATTTGGCTGTCAGGAAATGGTGACTATCACCCAGGAGAAGTTGGCTCTGGTTGACTCTCATTTCTCTGCCACAGTCATTTGGGGTATTTCAGCAATCTTGGGAATTTATATTCATACACACACACACACACACACACACACACACGGATATTCATTATAGCATTAGTTACACAGGCCTGGACAGTAGGGACATGTGGTACAAGGGCAGGGGTTGGGGTCAAGGGTAGGAGTAGGGAGAGCTAAGAGCCAAAAGTTGGAGCCAAGCTGGAAAGCACAGATAACTCCCACTTAGAAGGCCAGAGGTAAGACCTGAGATCGGCATCGTAGATCAAGAGTGGGCGTCAGGGGAAAATGACATCAATGCACAAGCAGGTTGAGAGTGAGGGGGTGGCCCTGGGCAGCTGCCTGGAACACTGAGTAGTGATTGGCGAGCCAGCAGGGATGTGATCCAGGTGGGTCAGGCTGGTTGCAAAGGCTATGGGCAAGGTGTATAAAACAGGATAAAGTTCACGCCCGCAAGAAAGTCTAAAACATCACAAGTGGAAGAAGACTCATGGGCATAAATCGTTCTCATATGAGAGGGGCCAGGGAGCCTCATCCTGGAGTGCTTCCTGGAGGTGGTAGCACTTCAGAGGAGGCTTGGTGGTGGAGCTTAGATACAGTCTATCTTGTCTGGCTTAGGAGCGAGAGGGACACTGAGTGGAGCTAAGCCGTGGATACAAGGCTGTGCTCTGTTGGCTGGAAATTGGGTTGGAAGAGACTAAGGCCCCACAAAACCTGCTATATGTCAGGTTCTGTGCTAGAATTTCCTTCTAGCCAGGTTTTTATTAAAATCAGTTAGCTTATAGCTTAGAACTCTCACCCTAGCGCAGGGAGATATGAACGAGTAACCCTATTTTAGAGATAAACCGAAGCTCAGAGAGATGAAGGAAGTGTGCCCCAAGGCCTGCGAGGTCACCGTTAGGAGGGGGTGGGGAGAAGAAGGGGTGGCCTTGAGGAGGAAGAGCTGAAAGTCCAGGTGAAGGGTTTGTGCTTTGAACTGACTGCAGAGGCTTTTGGTGATTTTATTATTTTATTTTATTTTATTTTTTTTAGGATGCCAGTGATTCCAGGTGATTGTCAAAGGCACTCCAGAGCCCAGGGCCAGCTGTGATCCTTTGCCCAGCCTTTTCCAGAGGCTCTGATAGGTACAGTGTTAATGCTGTGTGGTTCTTTCCCACTCAGACAGTAAGAGGGTAGTTGTCCTAAAGGACCGAAGTGGCAAAGACACCAAGTGCTTGGCTCTGGAGGCCCGAGGTCTCAGTCCAGGTACGAGGAAAGGTGAAAAGATGAGATATAAAACACGGACAGTTTCGTTTTGGACACTCCTCTCTACCTCCTACCCCACCCCTGGATCAATACCCTCTAACCTGGAGAAAAAGAAGAGAGTTTAAAAAGCGGGGTGCAACCCCCCCCAGGGCTTTATGGGACGCTATCTCCTCCCAGGGCCCAGGGTAGTGGAAATGGCAGACCCCCCCCTTCTAAGGCTGGAGGTCAGGTGGTGAGGACTTGTGCCTCACTTGTCTGGGAAGTCCAGGGAAGATGGCGAGCCTTGGGGGGGGCGGGGTCCTCTCGGTCCCCATGGTGTGTCCCAGAGACGCAGAGCAGAAGCCGTGGCATGGCATGCCTAGGCAGAGAGCAGCTGCAACCACACCCACCCCTCCTCCCACTCCCCGCCCCCTGCACACACAGGTTTTCCATGGCTCTTGCAGGAGGAGCGGGAATGAGCTTAGAGAGCGTGACCACAGGGGAGCTGCAGACCTGAAAGGGGCCCGTGCAGGGGGGCACGATGCAGAGAGGATGGAGCGGCTCGGAGCAGCCAGCCAGGGTCCCAACAAGACCTGTGCACAGGCTTGGCGAGGGGGGATTTTTGATGGCCAGAGAGAGACACATTACATCTCACTTGGACTTGGGACAGCTGAGCAGAGAAGTCGCCTCCCTGTCTGCACAGATGTGGCAGAGGCTGCCCTTAGCACCAGTGTCAGGGAGCTGTGAGAACACAGATCCTGGGTATGAAATGCCTGAGAAAGTGACTCCAATGACCTATTTACCTGGAAACCGCTCTGCCAGTTTTTCTGCATCAGCCAGAACGGGGGGTTGAGACAGGAAAGAAATCCAATTGCAGAAAGACAGAGAGATGGACGTTGTACACACCTGTCTTCTGAGTGGGAGAACCAAACCGTCTGCGTTTGCTTCTTGCCTTCTTTCTCCCCTTCCCCATTCCGTCCCCCATCCCACCCACTTCAACATGCTGAACTGGGCCTCCTGTCCACCGCACCCTGTGGGCCTGGTGAGAAAACCAGGACTTTATAGCCTGGAAATCGTACAGCTAGAAAGGCCCGTAGAGATGGGGTTGTCCAATGCCTTCATGTCACCAGTAAGGAGACTGGGGCCCAAGGAAAGGACGTGCCTCGCATGCGGTCACCGTTGAGGGACCGCGCTGAGAACACTTGGTGCTTAAACTTTTCCCACCACCTTTCCCCATCCAGCCCCTGTCACTACGGGTCAGCCAGGGGAGGAAACCACTCCCTGGCCCCACAGCCACAGCCCATTCGGTGCAGGCCGCCTCTCTTGCAGGCTGGATGGGTGATTTAGGGCAGATGTCACCCAGGACAGGAGAGGGGGAGTGAGGGATGAGGGGCTCTGCCCGGCATGTAGTCTTACGGGTGGCCCTCCTACAAGCTGACCTCTTGGCCCCAGAACAAAGCAGTTCTCCAACACGCCATGGATCATGCCTTGTGGGGGACGACATGACACATGCCAGGGATTCTTTCCAAGCCACAGTTGCCTTGGAGTCATGGCAGCAAGTCTGCCTGCTGGGGCCTGCGAGCTCCCCCCCAGGCTGTGGGGCAGGAAGGGAAGTCTTAGACTTCACTGAGGTCGGAGTGCCAGCTGCCAGGAGACCACCCCGAACATTGAGAACTCGGGGGGACAAGCAGTTGGGCCTCCCTGTCCCAAAGGTCAACTCTAAATCACTGCCAACCTCGCACGGAGGGCAAGCCCCGTGTGGTGTTTGCTCTGCCAGCCCCGGGCCGGGAGATTTGCTCACTGTCCTCATTTCCTCCTCACAGCCCAGGGGGTAGGTATTTCTCTCTCCTTTTTCGAGATGAGAAAAATCAAGTTCGGAAAGGTTAAGGGGCTTGAGATTGAGGTGAAACGGTTTTTAAGGAGAGGCTCTGGGATTAGAGAAGATAGAGCCTCCCCGAGCCTCTCTCCCCGGAATCTCTTCCCTGGGAGTCCTTCCCACCAGAGTGGAGGGGGCAGAGAGGAGACGGCGAAGAGCCCAGCCTCGCAGATTAGGGACCGGGAGTCGGGCCACTCAGGCACCTGGTGTCCCCTCTCACTGGCCACGTTCCCTGACCACGCACTTCTCTCCCGAGGAGGCTGCTCTCTGGGCAGTGACTGGCCCTGGTTCTGAGGATCTCCCACATTCCCTCAGGGCTGTTTTAAGTTGCCAGCCCCCAGCTCTGTGTCAGGGGCAACGCTCAAGGGCGGCTGAGCACCTGCCGAGCAGAGCTTACTGCCACCAAACGAGCCTACGACAGAGCCAGACTGCCATACGATGGGATGCCGAGCGTAATCATCACCGAAACTGGGGCCCCGGGCCCCTTCTCACCAAGCCTCGACCTTGGAAATTATGGAAGTGAGACCTGCATGTTGCACAGCTCCTGACACTGACGGGGGTGTTCTCTTACACAACTCAGCCAAATTTTTACTTTTCCAGTCGCCACTGGGCTCTTTAGTTATAATCTGCTACGGGGCTTGAAAGTTTCCCTTGGGCTCATGACTAGTTTTATCCTCACTTCGCTCCCCACTCCTCACACCACACACCCCCTCATCCCCACACATATCGAAAGGTAGAGGCTGGTGCCTCCATTCACTGACAGCAGGGCCCTTGCTAACCCTCCCAGGGTCCAGGGATGAGCTTCCTGGGGTCCCCTCATAGATTTACAGATGTTTCTGGTTTCTTTCCGATCCACATCCCTGCCCAACCGCACGTCTGTTTGCACACACGCACGCACACACACACACACACACACGTATACACAGATGCACGTAAGCGTGCCCAGAAGGAGGAACCCTTGAAACACCAGCTATTTCCCACCCCAAGCTTTGGGTGCTAGGTGGACTCAGGTGTAGAAATCGGGCCCTGCAGCTGCGGAAGGTTAGAAAGATCTCTTGAAGCCTCCCTCCAGGCCTTCAGCTGCACCTGCTTCCATTCCCTGAGGGGTTAAGGTGCCCCTGGGGACTAAGTGGGGCCAGAGTCTGGCTCCCACTCAGCACTGGTGGCGTGACTCAGAGAGCAGTGTGTGGTCCCCTCTGCCACGTCCTGCTGGGAAGGATGCTGCTCCCTGTTTCTGAGGACCTGCTCTACTACCCAGGCGGGCAGAGAAAGCAAGGAAAGGAGACACCCTTGGGGCTTATCGAAAAGCCTGGCCCCTGGCCTTTTCCTCCTGTGGAGGCTCCAGGGCCCCAGGAGCAGTGTGAGCCGTGGGGGAGCCCTCCTGGTGGATGCCAGAGATCAAATGGAAGGTAATTTTGGCACGTGCTAAAAATAGGCCTGGTGGTTATTTTAGAGCTGTTTTGCTTGAATCGACAAGGAGTAAATTTTGGATTTTGCTCAAAATTCCTGTCAATCCCACTAGTCTCTTCCTCCTCCGCTCACTCCCCAGGCTGGTGACATTCAAAGGGTTTGACTATGACCCATGGTCATTTTACCCCGGGCTCTGTACACACACACACACAGAATTGAAAAGAACCATGAAGCGTTACTTCCCTTTACTAGATACAAGGCACTCTATGTTCTAGCCTGTCCTATTTCGTTTTCTAAAAGGGCTGGTTATGACCCACTAATGAATGTAGTGACTAGCGAGGAGCGCCCGCAGTTTGAAAAACATTGAAACAATCTATCCTTTCTTATTTCTTTTCTCTGATGCTGTTACTGGTCAGTTACGTGGCTTTGGGCAGATGGTCTCAACTTTACAGAACTTTGTTGTTGTTTTTTTCCATCCATGCAGGGAGGGCTGGGCAATCATACTGAGTCCCTGAAGTTGTGCGGATTTGTTGCATTCTTTCTTTAAAGGGAATCGGTCACCTGTGGCATTTTCTGGGCAGGCCCAATTTGGAGCTGAAAGTGTCTAGTTTGAAAGGAAGGGAGTTGGGCGTCTTTCCTCCATTAGTTTAGCCTTGGCTTTGTGAAGAGGTGAGCTTTGGAGCTTTTCCCCAGCTCCCCATGGGTCAGTGGCGTAGCTTCCTGAACCTCGCTGTGCCTCAGTTTCCTCCTCTGTAGACAAGGATGACACTGTCTCATAGGGCTGTTTGGGGGTTGATGACGACCACAGTGAAATTATCCTTTCCTCCCCTTCCTCTCTCTCGCTCCTCTCCCCCCTCTCCCCCCCCCCAATTTACTAAACTGCCTTGTGGAGCCCCTTCGTCAACACCACTCCCTTTACCCAGCGCTCTGCCGGTTGCAGAGCAGTGCCCCCCACTGTCACCTTGGTCCTCCCAAGAACACCGTGGCTTGGCTGGGTAGGTATGTTGCCCATTTTAATGATTAGGAAAAAGGCTTGTAAAGTGACTTGCTCAGCTAGTAGAAGCCATAGGCTCAGGGATGCTCCTGCCTGATCAGTGGTTTGCCCTGCGAATCTGCTAATTTAATATAGCCCTGGGGCGAGACCTTGACCTGGGAAAGAGCCAAGGGTGTGATTACATGGGTAACCAGATATGGTCACAGGCGTCTGACCTCACACACAGGTGTTGTTTTTGTGGACAATCACGAAAATTGCTTACAATAAGCATAGAAAAAGTTTTGACTCCTTTTGACCTTTACTGTTGTTTCCAATCATCATATTTGTTCATTTACTTTTTTTTGTCTTTTTCCCTTTCCAAAATATACAATCCATCTGGACAAGGATCATGTTTGCTTAGTCATCATTGTATCCCCAACACCTAGCACGGGTCTGGCAAAATAAATATTTATTGCGTGAAAAATATTTGTTGAGTAAATGCCTAAACATGCCACTTGTGAAGAGACTGGGCTGGGGACCTCTATGTTTACACGGCTTATTTCATATCTGTGCTCTTTGACCTGGATAATTTTAATGTTATGTTTTAGACACACAAAGGGAGTGGGGACATGCAAGTCTTGACATGGGTCATTCGAGCACGACGGTCCACCCACTTGAACCTTGATGACCTGGTTATTGTAGGTAGAAGTAGTTTAAAACCCAGAGAACCGAAATCATTGTCTAATTTTTCTGTGGCACTTGCTTCTTGCAGTCCTGGCTGCAGACAGGTATGGGAAGCCTGACAGCAGCTCATTTATGGGGTGTGATGGGAAACAGGAGTTTGAGAGGGAGATGGGCAAGGGTATCTAGAAGGCTTGCCTTCCAGCAGGAGAAAACCTCCATGTCTGACCCTTCTGCAGAGCTGTTTCCTCCCCCAAGTGTCATTGCTGGAGCCCAGGTAACCGCTCCTTGACCTGGCAAACCACACTAGCTCCAGGCTGGACCCTCATGGGCAGAAAGGACCAGGCTGCCAGGCAGAGCTCTAAGGAGGTACATTTTTCAATTTTGGATTGAGGAAAAAAAAAAAAATTCAAGCCTAAGCCAAGAAGTTTGGCTTTGTCACGTCAATAGTATTTAAAGATGTTATTTGGCTGGAGTTGGAAACTGTGCGAATGAAAAACAACTTGGCCCCCGCTCTCCTCTCCCTCCCCACCCTCTCCCTGTTGGTTCCCAGCTGTCCTGAGCTCCCCACTGAAGCCCCATCTCCCGAAGTAGTCTAAAGGCACCTTTTATTGGGAGAAATCACCAGTGCTTTTGAGCCGCACCTGCCCCGCCCCCCACCCGCAAGCCCAGGGTCCGTTTCCTCCCTGTGTTGCTTGTTTCTGTGGAACTGGGAGATCTCGGTTATCCACCAGTCGCCTGAAGAATGGCACTGGGTGGGGGCGGAGTAGCTTCTTGGCATTTTAGGGAAGGTGAGGTGGAGGCCGAAGGGAGGACGGGAGGGAAGCAGGAAGGCAGGAAGGGAGGAAAGCAGGAAAGGAACAGGAGGAGACACAGTTCTCACTGCCTACTGTGCGCGAAGCCAGCACTGGCCAGTTGCTTTGCGTGATGACGTACTTGAAGCTCAGACAACGCTGTGACATGGCTATCGTAGGCGGGGCCGTCCCCATTTCACAGTCGAGAACACTGAAGCTCAGAGGGGTTAAGTGATTTACCTAAGGTCACAATGTGCGGTATGTGGCCACATCATTCAGATTCCAAAACCCACATTCTTTTCAACCACGTACAAGTGACTGGCGCGAAGTCAAGGAGCCATTTGAGGACGCTATCACGACGTACGTCAGCCTTCATTTGTTCCCGCCTGCCAGCCTTTGCCCACAATGCTCCCTCAGCCTTCCATCAACCCTCCAGACATCTCTCAGGCCCAGTGCATCTCTCCCCTCCTGCGCGAAGCTTCCCTCGCTTCCCCAAGCCAGAGTTAATCTCTCTCTGTCCCCACAGCAGGTCTGTGCTGAAGCATCCGTCTGGGTCTGCCTGGTGGGAAGCTTGCCAGGGCATGACGGTGATGCTTAGTGAGGCCCCGGGCATCCTAACCCAGCCTGGCGTCAGCTTGAGAAGGCACAGCGTGGGGACAAGGTGTGGGGCGCAGGAGGCAAAGGAGAATCTTCTCGGCTCCCAGGCTGCAAACCCTGCCGTCCACTAAAATTTGCTGCACTGGGGGGGTACTCACGTCACACTCAGATTTCAGAAGGCCCCTCCATCTTGCTGAGAAATGGGGAGTACGAGAAATATTCAGGGCAGGATTGGGATATAAGCTCTGAGATCCCCCAAAGCAGGGTAGAGTAGATCGGCATCAGAAATGTTGTCAGGTGAATGACTGACTCACTTAATGATTCAATGTTGTCCCTCTCAGCAGCCACCCAGCTTGGTCCTGGGTCAAGAGAGCTGCGGGAAGAGGACTGTAAACATCATTCCCGAGTCCCTCCGGTTTTACCCCAACCACGCAGGCGCGACCTGGGCACTGGCTGCACTTCCACGTTCTTCCCAGGAGGAGCCTGGCGTTCTGCTCTCTCTTGGGTGCCTCTGGGGGTGTGGAAAGGCAAGGCCCCACACCCCTGTCTCCTGACTTGCCTCAGGGCATATCCCCCTCCTCCCCTTCTCTCTGCTGCATCCTCCATGGTCCCACTCCCGACCTTGCCACTGAAATGATGCAGAGACCAGACCAGAGAGTGGCCCTAGGCCCCAGTTCTTCTCTCAACCTCACAGTAGCGGTGAAGAGACGCCCAAGCCTGGAGCACAAGCCCATGGCTTCCCACAAACACCAGCTCATTCTAACGTGAGCTCTGGGAACAAAATGGGTGTGAGCCACTTGCACACATGGGAGTGGGCACACGTGTGCACGTACAGGTGGTTTCTAGCACCAGGGGATCTAGGGACACCAGGTTGTTCCTGGAATCTGAAGTTCAGCCCATCCAATCCCTTCATTGTATAGTTTATTTTGGTGAATAGGAGTCTTTACCTGAAATGTGGACCATCGAAAGTATATGGGCAGACCTCACGGCCACCCAGGAAGAGAGATACCTGCTCCCCAGGACCTCCTCCCCTTGACTAGCCAGTGTTCTAGACCCTTCTCCTTATAGGAGCTCCTCTCCTTTCCTCAGGCCCTTTATTAGAAACAAAACAAGCAGAAGACATTGTTGAGGACGGCAAGACCCTTTTCATGTCCGGGACCCCCACCAGTCCTTTCCTGCCCTGCCACCGTGTGGCTCAGGCCACTCTATGGACACACGTCTGTACCTTTTGTCCCTTTTTTCTTGTAGCCTTGCAACAACCGTGTGAGCATGGTATTATCGTCCTACTTGACAGGTGAGAAGACCGAGGCCCGGAGAAGCCCATCGGCTTGTCTGCAGCACTCAGCTGGCACCCGGCAAGAGTGGGATGGGAACCTCCGCCTTCAGGCCCCCAAGTGTGCGCTCTCAACCAGCAGACCGGAGATGATTCCGGGGCGCATGCGCAGTGTCCCGGGACTCCCAGGTGTCTCTGGGGCCACAGATCTGCCTGGGAGGAAGCCTGCTTCTCTACTTCCGCCCTCTCTCCACACTACAGAAGCACTCAGCCTGAGCTGCTAAGTGTGACAGGTGCACATGAAATGGCTCTGACACCACGGGAGCCCTCAGCAGGGCCAGTCCCCCACCCCACTCCACCCTCCTCCCGCAAGCGCCCCTCCGGCTAGGACCACTGGCTCCCGCACAGCCAACGGCCTCAGAGCCCGGACTCCCGGCTGTCAGCACCAGCCCTTCTCACTCAGGAGCTAAGCCCTGGCACTTCCCAGGCCTGCACGAGGCCAAGATTCCCTTCCAGAGAAATACTTCATCTGTCTTCCAGCCTAGGGCCTTGTCCCCTGTCCAGTGTCTTCATAGTTCAGATTCCTGTGACTATGAAGGGGCTGGCACCCGCAAGCAGACCTCCTTCCAGCGGAGTTCCAGGAGATAGGTGATGCCTTTTCCATGAAACACCAGGCTCTCTACTCCTTTTGGCCATTATGGTATTAGAAGAACCCCCCCCCCCCAAATTCTAGTGGCCTCTGACCCAACCCAGATACTCCAGGGGTGACCTGGGACAGAGCACTTGGCTTTCCATTGCAGGCAAAGGCCTGGGGTCGGGACAGAACTTGGCGACAAGGGTCTGGAGCTGGATAGCAAGAGAATGAAGGAGTGTTGGCAGCAAATGAAGCAGGAGCTGGGGATCCTACGCTTCTGGGAGTCACATTGTAGAAGGGGTTCCCCTCTAAAATCGGTGCACAAGGAGAGACTGTGCGTGGCCAAAAGCCCCTGATGCCGTCTTCTGAAGGCACCGCGTCGGAGACTCTGTCAGACTGACTCTCATTTAGTTTTACCAGCTGGTGTTTCCCTCAGCTTGGGAGCAGACGGGACTTGGGCTCGGCGTGCACCGAGCTGGCTGGCTTATATTTAGGGACCATGTTGTGTGAAAAGTGTGTTCTTTGAGCACTCGAATCATGCTCACAAGTGACTCCGGCCGACTCATGCCTTCTGGGGCCCAGGGTGTATGCTCCCTACACAGACAGCTGGGCTGGCACCCCCACAACTGCCCCTAAACTAACATGAGGTGATCCCAGAGCATTCTGCTAAGCGTTTCCACTTGTGGCTGTGTCGGGATGGGCAAAGCAACAGGACCAGGGTGAACAACACTGAGAAGCTGGGAGACCACCCCCGAGGCTTGAACCTTGTGAGGTTGCTGTCTGCTCACAACATCACCCTTGGGGACTGCCAGGCTTGGGGCCACTTTGGGGTACAGAACAGTAACGTTTCTCCAGCACAATCATATCTTTAGAGCCCCTTCCTTCTTCCCCCTCCTGCACTGAGAATTATCATTTGGTAAAGGGGTGATTGACCCTACACACTGGAGGTGGGTGTCTTGTTGAGGCACAAGAGGTGACAGGTGGGTCTCCAAGGTGACTGTGGCTGACAGAGCACCGGGGTGTGGGGTGGAGAGAAAGGCAGGGGGTGCTCTCGACGGCAGAGCAATAGTAGGGACAGAAGCCGATTAGGTCTGAAATGCTCCCTTCCCTGGGAGAGTCAAGGGTCCCCCAGGACTAAGGAAGCTGTCCTTTAAAACAGCTAGGATAAGGGAAAGGGCATCAAATCTCACCAAGGTCGCAATAATTTAAAAATCTTCCTCTGAAGGACCATTGTTCCCCAAAAGTCCATTCGAAAGCGCGGGTAACCAGTGTTCTGCCAAAATGGATACAGGCTTCCCCTGCTATCTGGAAGTAGAGCCTTCCTATAGAACCTTTCTAAGCTGAGCTGGCGGAAAGCAAAGAAACCATTACCATTTTGTAAACACGAAAACCCTCTTCAAAGTTCTTTCAGTTAGGAGAAACGGGTACTAGCACAGCTCTTTCGTAAAACTGGGGTGGCGAAACGTGACCTTTCGAAAAGCGGGGGATGCTTATGCCAGCCTTTGACACTTCATTATTTATTATAACAAAGGTAGTGCAATGGTTGTTACGGGAAAGCTAAATGCCAGAGAAACTGATGACCAAGAAAGTGAAAGCCCCCCATCAGACCACCGTGCTGGAAATAAACACTGTTAACCGTTCAGAGTATTTATACTAGGGTTTTAGTCAACTGGTTATTTATACAGCAAAGGCACGCGCAGGAGGAGAAGTGGCCTTTCCGCGGTACCCGGCTGGAGAGAACCTTGGGGGGGGGGGTTGTCTCAAAGACAAAGCGTCTCTGTCCACCTGGTGGCACCACCTGTGTTTCCTGGTAGGAGGAGCCAGCTCTGGGTTGCCTTTCCAGCACAGCAGCAGTGCCTCCATCCTGCAGCCTCCTCCTGCCCCCTCACTGCTGATTGGTCTGGCATCTGGGTCCTTCCCCAGGACTCCTTGGGTTAGGCAACACCTCCAGGGCACCCCAAGTCCTGCCCTACCCTCAAGGCTCAAGGATGGTCAGATTCTCAACCCCACCTTTGCTCACAAATTTCTCTGTGCATCGTTCTGTAGTAGAAAGTGGGATTGGAGGGTAGGGCTCGGGCGGGAGAACACACGAGTTCCTTGAACACACCTAAAGCGTTTAAGTACTTTTAAGTCTTTCATCATGAGCTTAAATGACTCACAGTTTCGCAGCTAGTCGGCAAGAGAGGTGGCAGGGAAAGCCAGTCCTGGCTGATGGAGAATGAGAAGACGTTGCTTGGGGTCCTCTCTGGTGTTATGGGCTGCACAGCCGTGGGAAAGCTGCTTCATCTCCCCGGACTCAGGGTCCGCATCTGGAAAGCAAGGAGGTCGGTGCTCAACTTTGACCCTGCATTGGAAGCACCTGGGAGTCTAGCAAACTGATGCCGGGGCTCCACCTGGGGATTCAGAGGTCATCCGTGCAGGATGGGGTCCAAGTATCTCACCTTCTGTGGCTCTGCCGTGACGCTCTGGCTCTAGTGTGGCAGGGCCAGAGCTGGACTGCCCTTCAAGGGTGTGTGGGTGTTGCTTACCCCCCCCCTTTATTTTCTCTCCCTAGGTCTGGTTCCCCAGACTCAAAATGCTCCTGCCTAAGACGGTGTTAGAGTCCAAAAGCTGTGGGTTCAGGTCCCAGTTCTCTCCCTTACTGACCTCAGGCAGACTGTTAACCTCTCTGTGACTTGCTCCCTAACCTATAAAATGAGGAAGAAAATAGCGCTTGCCTCACAGGACTTTTCGGGAGGATGGGACGATATGGGCCAAGCGCCACTTGGCAGCCTGGCCCTGTGGCTCCCCGGAACGACCCCCATTCTCTAACTATGAGGTGTGTGTTTGGAGGATTGCACTGAAGAGTCTTGAATGCCTCAATGAAGGGAAAGCAGGCAGAAGTCCCCGAGGGAGATGGACCCATTCTGGGGCTGCTCGGGGGGTTGCTTCTGTGACTGTACTCAACCTCGGGGGACCTCTCTGTGCCCTGCCCAGAGGCCGGGCTTGCCCTGTCCAGCCGCCCAGCCTGTGGCAGAAGCTGGAGGAGTTGCTTCTTCAAGATCCAACGGAGTCCCTCAGCATCTGAGCTCCTCCGCCTGGTGGCAGGGAGCTCCTCAATGTCTGCCCCCCAGAAAAGCCCTCCTGGCCACCCCCTCACCCCCACACACTGCCCTTTCTCCCTCCCAAAGGTTGGGTTGTGACTCACTGTTTTTTGTGACCCGGTGGTTGATTTTTCCAAGGTTTGTCTGGGGCGGGGAGGCTGCTCCTTCTTCAGGACTCGCCCTTCGAGAAATCTCTGGACTCAGCTGTGCCTGGGGCTGAAGGAGCTGAGCCCCGAGAGAGGGCGGGAGCCCCGAGGGCTGAAGCCAGACACACCTGCGCTCCCGCCTTCGCTCCGCCCCTTCTCAGCTCTGGGACCTCGGGCCGTGGTTTCGCCTCTCAGGAGGGGTCTGAACACACGTTAGCCTGTTTGACTCCATCCTCCTCTTGCTGTGCTGAGCATGGAGCATGGTGACTGCCTCATGACCGGGGGGAAAGAGCTGAGGAGGCACGTGGGTCACGACTGGAGTTTCATCTGTGGCCCTCCCAGCACAGGACCTTGGAAATAGCCTGGCACCCAGCGTCTGCAAGCCTGCCCGCGGGCCCAGCCCAGCCACCGGTCACGGCCACCTTGGGCCAATCAACAGCGTCTCCTGACCTCATTTACACAGCTGTGCTCTAAGGCAGTCGGTTTAAATCAGTCATTCCCAAAGTGAGTTAGTGGGTACGCTAGTTTTTCAAGCTGCCTCTCAAAAAAAAAAAAAAAAAAAAAGTCTCAAAGTTCAAATAAGTTTGAGGAATACTGTGAACTCGACTCCCCAGTTAGCACGTCATAATACACCAACCTGTTTAAGGCTCCCGGAGAACCAATAACAAAGAGGCCAGTTTGGTTTTGTTCAACTCACTTTTTCCTAAACTCCTTTGACGGTGAAACGTTTTCATTCCTGTTCACATCCTGGAGCACTAGGGGTTGGAGAAAAACCACGTGAGAAATGACGGTCGAACCCAGAGCCGGGCTTCTCAAGCTGGAAGGTACAGACCGAGCACCAGGGGCTCATGTTGAAATGCAGATTCTAACTCAGCGGGTCTGGTGGGGCTTTAAGCCTGCGGGCTCCCAGGTGATGCACAGCACCTGTGCGTCCCTGACGGCGGACTCCCGAGGATTCTTCAGCTTCAGTACTGGAAGCAGTGCCGAAATGGGGACTCAGGGACTCCTGGAGACCGGGGTTAGGGTCCTGGCCCCATGACTTTGCAGCGCTGTGACCTTGAACAGGGCTCTCTACCAAACCGAGCGTTCGTTTTCTCATCTGTGAAGTTTCTGATTTACTAGTGCCTGCTCCGTAGGGTTGCTTGAGGATTAAAGAAGACTGTTCAAATAAAACATGCAGTACCAGACCTAACCCGTGACAGCAGCGAATTACATACCAGCCGTCATTAATTAAAGAGAGTCTATGAGGGGCGCCCGGGTGGCGCAGTCCGTTGGGAATCCGACTCTTGGTTTCAGCTCGAGTGTGATCTTAGTGTCGTGAGATCGAGCCCCATGTCTGGCTCTGTGCTCAGCACAGAGTCTGCTTAAGACTCCCCCCCTTCTCTCTCTGCCCCTCCCCCATCAAATAAATAAATCTTAAAAAAAAAACAAAAAGTCTACTAGTCTGTCCTGACCATAGGCTGCTACCACCTTCACCTGCACAGCTGACTGCTGCCCCCAGACCTCTTTCCTCCCAGCATGATGGCACTGCTATCTCTGTTTATGAGTCTTTACATGACCTCTCTTCTCTAGCACATTCTAGTAACTTCTCTTGCTTTCAGGGCATCGGAGGCGCTGAGAGACAACGGTTCTCCTCTGGGGATTACAGGTAAACTGTGCCAGCAGCCCACTAAGGAATAGCACAACCCACTCCAGCAGAAGCAGGGTGACACGGTTTTTGTGACCCTGTCCAAAGGGGTTCTCACTGATGGGGGAAGCATTGTCCCTTCACACTGTCCTGGGCCTGGCCCGTGCTGACTGTCTGGAATTTGTGTGTCATGAGGAGCTACTGTGAGAGTATAACCCTCATCGTACTCACCTCTGTGCTCCTTATAAGTGCTTTTGCAACTGAATCACATTAAAACCTTTCTATGACTATGTTCACGTGCGCTAGCAAAGCCTAGGTTTGGGCTCTATTAAACTCCTGTCTTGTGTATAGACCATGGATCAGGACCCCATCACCCTGACTGCCCAGATCTTGCCCCATCTTGGAAGCTAAGGGAGGAAGAGGCAAGGAGGATCACCATTTGCTGATTGCCTTCCACTGTTTGGCTCCTGAAGTACATCCTCATTTAAGGCTTGCAGCAATCCCATATGGTGAGTATCAGTGTGCTTATCAGGCTCAGAGAGGCTAACTAATTTGCCCAGAGACACACAGCCAGTAAGTAGTGGAGCTGGGATTCCAGTTCAGGATGATTTGACTTTATTCTTACTTTGCTTTCTCTACTCCCAATCTTCATGACCGAGGATGACTGCCCACAACTTACAAGTTTTACCTGTTATTGGAACTCTGGAAAGAAAATAAATCCTCTCTTAATTTGTTTCCTGTCTGAGGTCAAATTCTGTATCTGGACCAATGTAACCATAGGGACAGTGCCACACTGTGCAAACATGACCACTTCTGTTCTGACCAGGGGGCAGGAGTAGGGGCAGAGGAGAGAGGGCTAGTCCATGCTTAGAACAGGGTGCTATGCAGGGTCCACTGTAGTGGGCTAGTCTATGAAATACCCCGTATTAGGGGCAGTAACTGGAAAGAATGGCATTTAAAAGGCAGATGAAAAGGGAAGTCTCACCTTGAGCAGATCCAGGCACCATGCTGGTCATCGTCTGACCCTGGTGCGGGTCAGCACGGCCAGCTACTCCCCCTGTAGCAGCCTCAGCCCTCTCCGGAAGCCTCGTCCCTAGAGGGCCCCACGGGTGGAAGTAAATCACATCCTCATTCCCGACCTCCGGCCTACCCCTAAGTCATGCCTCCATCTGGTCGCAGAGACTGGTGCACGGAGAGGTGTGCTGGGCTGACCACACACAGTAGCACGCATCTGGGGGGTTCTGGACCTCTGGATCCCCGCCACACCATGTTTCAGGCTTTGTCTCTCTGCCCCTCGATTTGTCCAGTGATGGAAGAGGGAGTGAGCCTATGACCCATGTCACAGACTCAGGTGAGAAACCAGTGAAACTAAGACTTTCTGGAACCTCTCGGGAGCTGCAGGGTAGAACTAGGTAAAGTGCAAGATGCTTGTCAATCATGCCTCCAGGCTCCAGAAAATTGACTTTGGAGGGCCTCTCTGGCCCCCATTGCCAACAAGTCACGGAGATGCACAAACACTGTTCAACGCTGACAGCTACTGACTTGACAATTGTCCTCGACGCCATGCAAACGTGAGCTGCTTAATTAATAACCCAGGTGCCCTGTCTGCTCACGCTGGGGAAGCTCAACGCCTTTTTCTCGGCAACCACTGCCAGCTGATTTTTAACTCTCTTTCGGGACTCTGGCTTCTGGAAGGGAAGCGCTCACCCCAGCTGGGCCAGGGCCAGGCCTGTTGGAGAACAATGTCCTCCCCCGCGTCCGCTCTGTGGATCTCTGGGGAGAGCAGCGCGCTCCTGGACAGCGAGGAGGAGAGAGTCTGGTGCTGGTGGATGCTTCTGCAGGCGGCTGAGCCGGTGTGAGTCCGATACCGACCTCTTCAACTCTTAAAACTTTGCCTCCGGGAGTGCCTCCTTGACCAAGGCAGCCGGGATCTTTTACCATTTGTGTAAATCACCACCGATTTGATTGGTTTTTCTTTCATGGGAGCCGTTGGTGTTTACTTACCGCAGGCCCTGTGTCAGGCACCGTGGTTCACTCGTGTTGCCTTAAAGACTGACGACGGTGGGGGCAGCTACCTTCGCTACCCCCATTTTACAGAGGAGGGAACTGAGGCTCAGAGAGGATAAGAACCACCCCCCCCCCCCCGGCCCGAGATTGCGCAGTGGCAAGAACAGTGCTGGGATTCGAGCCCAGGTAGTCAGACTCCAGAGCCGACCCTTTTAGCTTGGAATTTGGTATATGCTCAGTGCTGTGGACCCGGAAACAAGGATTGGGAAAACACTTCAAACACCCCAAGCTTCTGGCTTATAATTTTGACCTGCTCCCTCCCAGCAGCTGGCACACACCTGCTGCAGAATAATGAAAGGGCTGTTCAGGGTTAAGGTGCCATATTCTCCCCAGCGCAGTGAGGGCGGAGGTTCAGGGCTCAGGGGACAGAGGCAGACAGAGGTCTGTTTCCAGGATGGGGTGGCCAAGCTCCTGGGCTTACAGGCTCCTGCATGTTCTCTGGCCAGCTCCACTAGATGCTTTAGGAAAGAGATGGTGCATTCTGTCTTCATTCAGAACATAAGAGTTTGGGATACTGCGAAGAGGGAAGGAGTGAGACATGGGGCAGCGTGGGAGCAAGGGACTCTGGGCAGAAGGCTGGGTAGAGGAAGATTGGAGAAAAAGTGGGTTAAATGCCTCCATTTAATACCGTAATAGAAATGTGGGAAGGATCCTTGGAAGCTCCAAAGGAAAGAGGCTCGGGCCTTTCGTCTGGAGAGCTGGCAGAGTCTGGAAGAGAAGAGAAGAGAAGAAGGGAGAGGAAGAAGATAGATCTCTGGCAAAACAGCTACAGTGGGTGGAGCCATGAGGACCTGAAGGGCTGGCTGGTGAGAGCGTCCCTGAACCAGGATTGGCCAAGGGAACTTTGCACGGTGGTGGCCTCTCCTCCATTTTAAGCTTGTCCTTCTCCTCCACTCTGCCGTCATCCACCCTATTTCTACCAAACAGTAAAAGTCAGTTACACCAGCAGTCTTGTGCTTCTTTGGGGAATGCAGGGACGTGCCATGTGTGGGGTGAAGCCACATGGAGAGCAGGTGGCCGCTACCAGGGACAGACTTATGAGGGTCAAGAATTCACTGGAAACAAACTAGATTGAAAGAAATGCAACTGCAGAATTCCCAGGGGTTGGGCAGAGAGGTTGGAGGAGGGGCTGGAATTCTGACTGTCTGTGGGATGGGGGAGGCAGGCAGGTGATCTGGACATTGGGGGGAAAGGTGAGCCACTCACTTTTCTCATGGGACTCAGCCCACGTTTGACTCAGCTCCTCTCCCCCTACAGAGCTAGAAAGGCATGTAGCACACAACAGCTTCCCAGTTAACCTCTCATAAATATGTCTTGCAGGGTCCATTCAGAACCAGAATACCATATAATATGCATGGGGAGCTCCCAGGCTACAAAGCAAAATCAAACCATCCACGGGGATCTTCCGTTCAGTCCCTCCCTCTGTGGAATTTCTTTTTCTCTTCCGCTAAACAAATTCTCCCCACTGATTCAATCTGTAAACTTTCTTTTTTTCCCCCCAGATAATTGTTCCCTACACTCTAGAATTCTCATCAAGCAAGCCGTCATTGATTTCTTTTGGTCCTTTACTTTCCACATCTTGGACTTGAGATTTCTCTCCCGCTGTCTTCCCCTCTCAGCAGCTTTATTGAGCTATGAGTTAGCTGCCCCAAAATTCAGCCTTTTAAAGTGTACATTTCAGTTGTTTCAGATGATTTAGAATTGTGCAACCATCACCGCTATATAAACCCAAACCATTTTCACTGGCCCCAAAGGAAAAGCCCACACCAGCAGCAGTCACTCCCCATCTTCTGTCCCCTGCGTCCCTAGAAACCACTCACCTACTCTCCGTCTCTATGGATTTGCTTATTTGGGACGTTTGACATAAATCAAACCATCCGTGTTGTAGCATACACCGGAACTTCCTTTTTTTGTTGAATGACTCATATTTCATTGTATGGATGTACCCCTTCCGTTTATCCATTCATGGGTTGACGGACATGGGGTTGTTCCCACTTATTAACCATTAGGAATGCTGCTGCTAAGACATTCATGGAAGTTTTCATGTGATCACACGCTTGCATTTCTTGTGGGTCGGTGCTTGGAGTGGAATTGCCAGGTCACGTGGTAACTCCATGTATCACATCTCGAGAAGCTGCCAGACTGTTGGCCCAAGTGGCTGCGCCAGTTTACATTTCCGCCAGCAGCGGAGGACGGTTCTGATAGCACCACATCTTCACCAACCTTGTCTGGCTTTTCCACGTTAGCTCCGAATCTCCTTTAAAAGCTGCTTTCCTTGTGTTTACTCCTCCTCTCTGGCCTTTTGACCAAAGGATTGTCACACAAGCCAGGAGTTAAAAATTTTCCCCTGGAATCAATGTTGACATTTCTCAACTTGCATTTGTAGGACAGTGAATCCTGTTTGCTCCAGCCATGCACTGACTCAGACCTACCGCCGCGAGGAGTTTCCCCCAACCTTGGTGGGGAAGAGAATAATACGGAGCATGCGTCTTCTCTGGGCTCCTGGAGAAGTTACGTGCATGAGGTGGCTGTGTTCCCTGATCCTTTAAGAAACTTGAAGGACAATCGCAGGTTATGCAGTACTAACTAGTGCCCTCAGAGACCACGCAGAAACAGCCAGTGTCGCACGATATCTTATGGTCCCGCCATTTCATCCGCCTTCTTCCAGAAACCCTGGGGCAACCATTATGACTCTGTCCATCTTCTGGACGAGGCTCCTTGACTATGGGCACCCAGCTAATGAATGGGAGAGCAGAACCTCCAACTCGGGCTAGGTCGTGCTCCTCTCTTACCTGAAGGCTGCTCCCAGGGTCTCTCCATCCTGTCCTCGACTTGTTGGGAACGTCAAAGGGACCCTTTCCTCTAGCTCACATTTCCTGCTGGTAAACCAGACACTTTTGCAGGACTGACCTGGGCTTCCAGGGCCTTCCCAGGCTGCACGGGGCTGGTTTGGCAACAACTGGGCTTCTGGAGTTTGCTTTAGCTGTTTTCTTTTCCACTTCATTGTTTCCATAGGATGTCTGCCTTCCCAAAATAGCGCAGGGGCATTCCAGGTAAACTCAACATCCGACCGAAATCCCCATTCAGCGGCAAGTCTGAGGGGTTCTGGCTCGCCACTGTTTTCTCGCTTCCTTTGATCACTGTGGCTCTGGAGGAGTAAGTCTGGGGCTCACTGTGGAGCCTGGACAGAGAGGGAAGTGGGAGGAGGGGAGGAGGGCCTGGCCAAGCTCTCTTGGAAGCTGGCCAACTAACGCTCCAGCCTTCTGCCCCAACGCTAGAGGATGGCCATGCCCCTGTCCTGGGGAAACGAGATGAGGACTGGAGGAAAGAATTGGGCAGGGTCGTGTGGCAGAGAAAGGAAACAACCAGTGTGGACCCAGACTCTTCTCTGATTCCTAAACGCAGCATGGTGGCATGAAGAAACACTGGCTTTGGGTTAAGACCGAGCTGAATCCTGGTGCTGGCGCTTACCAGCTACAAGGCATAAGGCAGCTGTAAGTGGCAGTAGCAACGCCTTTCCACTCTGAACCTCTGATTCCTCCTCAGTAAAATGGAGATAATAGAGCCCATCATGAGCAGTAGAGACTGATGGATGCAAAGTCCCTCATAGGGCCAGGCCTTTGATAGGTATTCAATCAATATAGATCTCTTACCTGCTTCCTGGAGTTCGGGGGTGGGGGGGAGAGGAAGTTACTTCTTCATTGTCTTTTTTTTTTTTTTTTTACGATTTTATTTATTTGTTTGAGAGAGAAAGAGCATGAGTTGGGGGGGGCAGGGGCAGAGGGAGAGGGGGAAGCAGACTACCCGCTCAGCAAGGAGCAAGGAGCCTGATTCGGAGCTTTTGCCAGGACCCAGGGATCATGACCTGAGCCGAAGGCAGATGCTTAACTGACTTGGCCACCCAGGTGCCCCAACATTGTTTTTGTTTGTTTGTTTGTTTTTTACCTTTTTCTTTTGCTAGTGAGAACATTTAAGCTCTCCTTTAGCAAATTTGAAGTGTACAATACCATATCATTAACTACAGTCACCGTGCTGTACATTAGATCCCCAGGACTTACTCATAACTGAAACATTTACCAATGTCTCCCCATCCCTCCTCCCCCCACATCTTCGTTGCCTTTTGATGTAATTATTACCCAAGTATTGAGAAGGTCCTAAGGGCCGGTTTAGAGAACTGCAAAAAAGCACAACATTTCATCAGACTGGCAGGGGCAGCAGCCTCCAACTTTGCTTGCTCATTTACGTACCCCTAACATAATTTCCTAAAATTATTCACTCCCTGCCTCCAGCACATTTTAAAAATGAAACCTAAAAATTGTTTATCTAAGTTGAAATAGCTGCAAAGGGTGTGATTTCTGGCGTATTGTAAATATTGATATTTAAAACTAACTGTTACATCACACTTTTAAATTTACCCAGTGAAATATAACACCCAATGACTATACCGTCTATGATTTCATACCCACTATGATCCACTTAAAAATGTATGAAAAAAATCTCATTTATCATTTAGAACCTTTACATCCTTTTATCTCCTAGAACGTGTGTTACTAATCCTACTTCCTCCACACACTTCTGTCCAGATATATTTTTAAGGCTTCAGAGTATTTTCTTGATGACATTTGAATAAGCGGAGAAAACCATCATAGCCGTGAATACTTTTTCTCTTTGCCTTCATAGGACCCTCCCTCAAGAGTGTGCAGTCTTTGATAAAAGTAGGAGGAAAGAAGAACAAAGTTATTAAATGAAAATTGCTATTCCTCCAACCACCAGAACAGGAGGGCAGCAGGCCCTGCGGGTCTGGAATTCTCCAAGCAACTCTCCCCCAGGTCGGGTCCCCCTTCTTTTGTAAAGCGGGGGGAGCCCCAGTGTGTGAATTCTCTTATTCGCAAGCAACTCCATTTTAGGAAAGAGGGCCTGTGGAAGCCGAGGGTCTGGAAAGTGGTTTCCTGATTACTATTTTTGCCTGATGACCCTCTGCAATGTCCTTGGACAGCTCAGTTTGAATTGGAAACTCAGCTTTGTCGCTTACTAGGGTCAGGAAACCCTAGGCTAGAGGCTAGTTATCAAACCTGTGTTTCCCCAGAGGATTGTTCGATTAAAATGAGGTTAAAAGGGATGAGGCAACAACGTAGGGTCTCAATAAATAACATGGGTTCTCAGGGGACAGCTGCTTTTTTTTTTTTTTTTTAACCATTTGGTGTCTACGAAGTTTGGATGTATATTATAATCAGGGTGTACATTTCATGGGAGAGGGTCTCCCCCAAGTCTGTTATTAAATTAATGGTATGTCTTGCAGTTGATGGCCACTCAGAATTAAAGGTATGGGGCAGTGTGCAACCTTCCAGCTTGTTCTCAGCCTGGCTCCTTTTGGGTTGCCAGGGCTTTACCTGCTAACATTCCGATCTGGCCTTATGGGCTCTGGAGTCAGTTCTGCAGGAACCGTGTGGGATGCCTCCTGGAGCCTTGCCTGGCCTGTCGCTGTGACTCAGAGCTCATCGGCTCGTAAGCTGTGTGGGTCTATTTTCTTTCGGGCCGCCAGTCCTAACCGTGAAGACACTGAACTTCATCTGACATCCGTTTCTCCCTCCACAGCTTTGTGCACATTTTCTGCAATTCTCCCTGATCGGTTTGACAGATCATTGTCCAGAGGAGCTATCGGCCTCCTCGGATTTGGCAAAATCACTGTGCACTCCTTATCCTTTAAAAGAAACAAAGACGGGGCAGGCGCCTGGCGGGCTCCGTCAGTGGCGTGTGAGACTCTCGATCTCGGGGCTGTAACTTCGAGCCCCACACTGGGTGTAGAGATTACTTGAAAAAAATATCTGTAAAAAAAAAAATTAAAAAATGAAAGAAACAAAATCGACTAAAAAGAGATCTTAACAATGACCTCTGTGACAGGTGACTGTAAGTTACCTCCAAAGATCCCTTTGTCCCAGGCTTTGTGGCTCGCTCTGAGGAGATCCCTACTCAGCATAAAATGTCCTCTTTGGTCACATAGTAAGTGCTTGGCAAATGTTGTCGAATGAATGAATGAATGAATGAGTGAATGAATGAATGTCATAGAAACTCATTTGAACAAAACCATTTTATAAAGGAAGGTTTCAAACAAATACAGAAGTAAATAGCACTGTGCTTCCCAAACCCCACCCAGCCCTAGAAAAAGCCCAGAAACTCTCATCTTGAAGATGTCTTTCCAGCGCATTTGATGCACTCAATGGAACCACACTTTGAGAAATGCCATCGAAGTCAGTGGAAGTTCCTGTCCTCCCCCCTGTCACCTGTTTAACTCCTCAGCCTCGCCTCTCACTGCGCCCCACCTTGTTTTCTGATCCGATTGCCCTGAATTGATTTCAGGTCTTTGAATGTGTCCTGCTCTCTCTCAACCTCCCTCTCTCTTTTTAGATGATGCTATTTTCCTTTTTCACTGAAGTCCCGCAGCCACACAGTGTTAGACTAGTTTCAGGTGTACAACAGGGATTCACAGCTCTGTACCTTACGCCGTGCTCACCCAAGTGCAGCTACCGTCCGTCACCACGCAACGCTGTAACAATCCACTGATGGCATTCCCTGGGCTGCACCCCTCAGCTCATCGCCTGACTTACTCGTCCCCCTCCCTTCACCCATTTTGCCCATCCCCCCATCCCTCCCTGCTGGCAACCACCAGTTTGTTCCCTGTATTTATGGGTCTGTTGCTGCTTTGCTTGTCTGTTCACTTTGTTTTTCTAATACCGCATAGAAGGGAAGCGTGCCGTGCCCTCTTCATCTGGCCTTTGCATAGGCTTTGCGTCTGCCTGCACCATACCTGGGCTCCATTGTTCGCCCTCACCCCCCTGTCACTTAATTAACTCTTGTTCATGGTTTGGGTCCTAGTTTGGCATCACTTCTTCCCTAACCTTCGATTCCAGGTCGGGTGTCGCTCCTACCTGCTCTCCCAGTGCCCCACCCTTCCCGTCACACTGATATGTCACTGCATATGAACTGCGGGTCTTGCTCTCCAACCACACTGCAGGCCCCCTGAGAGTGGAGACCACAACCATTTTGTCTACTGCTACAGTCCCAGCACTCAGCATGTGCCTGGCATGGATTCAGCAAGTCATCACCTAAACTGAAACTGAATTCGACTGAAAGTTTATTTCAACCACACGAACGAGGGGAACAATTTTAACAGTAGAAAATACCCACATTTAATTGTGTGCGTATAAAACCCTCAAGCATTAGCATGTGCTTGCAAAATACAAACGAGTTACGAACACCTGTTTGCGAGGTATTTTCTGTAACATTTGTTTGCTACGTATTCACTATACATTTGGTCAGCTCTTGTTGACAGATGTATCAGAGTAATTATCAAAGAACTGAGGCTAATGAGGAAATGACCCTCACTTACTTGGTTCTGTCCTCTTACTGAGAAAAGACAGTCTTTAGTCATAGTTTTGTTCAGCTTCAGGAATGCCAGACAAGTTTTGAGGGGACGCTCTTCTTTATACTCTCATTCGCTCCCAAGGCAAAATACCATCTATTTCTCCGCTGTCCAGTAAGGTAGCCATTGGCCACAAGTGGCTCGTAAGCACTTGAAATGTGGCTGGAGCAGATTGAGACAAGCTGTCAGTCTAAAATACACATTGGATTTCAAGGACATAATGTGAAAACAAGAAAGTAAAATATCCCATGAAAATTTTTAATATGGATTACATGTTAGAATTGGTAACACTTGATATATATTGAGCTATAATAATAAAAACATTATTAAAGTTAATTTCACCTGTTTCTTCTTCCTTTTTTAGTGCGGTTGCTAGAAAATTTAGAACTACACATGTGACTTGCATTACGTTTCTCCTGGAAAGCACTAATCAATACAGCTACTTAAACTCTGTCACAGTTTTTTCATCTGTGAAATGGGGATAGTGATAATACCTTCCTCATAGAATTGTTTTGAGGATAAAATGAGTTAATATCTGTAAGACACATAGAACAATATCTGGCATATAACAAGTGTTTTGCAAATGTCCATGAAATAAATAAGTGATGCTTACCATATTTAACATCTAAACCCCTTAGAGTAGCCCAGGCCCCTATAAAACAGAATTTGAGGCAAAGCTCAGGAGCTAATGGTTTATTGGAGGATATAATCCCAAGGAAGATGGACTGAGAGAGATGGGAATGAAGGAGGGAAGGAAGGAAGTACAAGGTGGAATCTTGTATTTGGAGCTGGTCGCATCTCAGAAATGTCAGAGGGGGGAAGATAAACAGTGTATCTGCCAGTTCCTTCCCAGCTCCTGTTTCACATTGGTCCAAGTTTGCCCCTTGTGGTACAAAGTCCTTTGCACTCTCTGGTTATGTCACTGGCAGCAATGGGGAAGCCGGAGACTCCAGGGGTCTAGGTGGGCTGGCCCTAGACTCTGGAGCCGCTGTAGTCCCTGACATGGCAGGTGTCATGGAAGTAAGTTTGGGTAGAGCCTGACCCTTATCCCTGGAGAGTCATCCAGCAGTGTCAGATGAGGGAACAGCAGTGACAGTGAAGCTTGAAGATGGTGGGGAGGCCATCCTGTGGTTGGGACTGGGACAGCTAAGAGCCAAGGCAAGAACCGAAGCCCAGGGTAGAGGGGACCAATCCGAATCAGGGAGGGAGGCGTGTTGTCTCGACCCAGGGAACCTTTCCTCTGAGTTCCTGCTATTGGTCTTCTCACCTGGGAAGCCTCACAAGCATCTCAAGTTTCCACATTTGAGATTAAACTCTTGACCTCCATCCTTGGATCGATGCCCTGACCCCAGACCCCTCATTTCCCGTCTTCTACAGCTCAGTAGATTCACCCACTTGCTCCAGCCTGGAACCTGGGCACTATACTTGAGGGCACCCAGCTCCCCAGCCCCACATACCTCCATCAGCAAATCATGTTGATTCTTTTTTTTTTTAATTCTAAGTAGTAGTTTTATTATTTTTTTTAAAGATTTTATTTATTTATTTGACAGAGAGAGACAGCCAGCAAGAGAGGGAACACAAGCAGGGGGAGTGGGAGAGGAAGAAGCAGGCTCCGAGTGGAGAAGGCTGATGTGGGGCTCGATCCCAGAACGCCGGGATCACACCCTGAGCCAAAGGCAGTCGCTTAACGACTGCACCACCCAGGCACCCCTCCAAGTAGTAGTTTTAATATTCAATTATTTTTTTCAATTTTTTTATAATAATTTTTTATTATGTTATGTTAGTCACCATACAGTACATCCCTAGTTTTTGATGTAAAGTTCCATGATTCAT
Source organism: Ursus americanus (assembly GCF_024610735.1). NCBI lineage: Eukaryota > Metazoa > Chordata > Mammalia > Carnivora > Ursidae > Ursus > Ursus americanus. The sequence continues at coordinate 62,567,902 of NC_142133.1, forward strand.
TACTCGCGTATAACACCCAGTGTGTGGATTCTATCTCCTAATCACACGATCTCAAAGTCATCCGTGTTTCCTCGCCCCACCTGGAGGCCAGGCCCTCTGGATCTCTCCCGAGACGATTGCAGTAGATGGGAAGTGGGCCTTCCTGCTTCCTGTCTTTCCTCTCTCCAATTCTTTCTCCACACAGCAGCTAGAGTAATCTTGTACAAGTGCAAATCCAATCATGTCTCTTTGGCTGCTTTAAAACCTTGCCTGGCTTTCCAGTGTGTTTAGAATCTGGCCCAAACTCCTTCTCTTGATCTGTAAGCCCTCCATACCTGACCCCTATTTTGTCATCGCCTTACCTGAAGATACTTCCCTCCTGGCTCCTTGGTGGCCAGCCTCATTCTTTCCTGACATGTGCCCAGTGCTTTCTTGTTTTGGGGGCACAAATTGGCAGAACAGTGCCTGCTTCTATTTTGTAAATAAAGTTTTATCAGAACATCAGCAATACAGAGATTTATGGGCAGTGAAGCCTTACATGTGTACGATCTGACCCTTTACAGAAAAAGTCTGCTGACCCCTGTTTTAAGGCTTTGACCTTGCCTCGAGCTCTTTCCCCAGCTTTTTGCCCAGCTGGTTCTTTGCCTTTTAACTCAAATAAAGCTTCCTTGACAATCTTGCCTTTACTAGCAGCTTCTCCGTGAGCCCCCCCCCATTACACACCCCTTTATTCTCCATCACCCCACTCTGCTTTTTGCCTTTCTAGTTCTTTCCCAAGTTGAGATGACATATTTGTCACTTTATTTGTTTTTTGTCCTTTTCCTCCCCTTTCGATGCTAAGCTCATGTGGGCAAAGGGCCATGGCTGTTTTGTTTGTACTGTACCCCCCGCACCTCCAAGTGTCTCCTTTTGCTAATAAACTGCTGGACTAGATGACCTCCTCACCACCACCCTCGTCCGCACTGATCCAGCAATTCCGCTACTGCTGAGAACAGCTTGGGGGTGGACGACGCTTCGAGAGAACAGCTGAGTGTTGAGTCTGAGCAACGGTGTTGGAATTCCTGACAATTCTCACCCATCTGGGGAGTTGTGATACCACCTCACCGGGTGATTTCTTTTTTTAGCAACGCTACAATTTCCACGCTGTTCCACCCACATCAGGAAATTAAAAATGAGCACAGGGCAGAGTGCATGTACTTTTTCATTAAAATAGCTTGCGAGTTCCTTTGTCGGGGGACACTACTCAAGAGGGCAGCTGGAGAAAGCCACCAGCCTCAGCCTAGGCAAGGGGTGGGGGTGGGGGGTGCCGCCTCCGCAGCCACCAGGGGGCCGAGCCACCTTCCAGCATCTGGATTTTGTCCTAACTGCCCCAGAGGGGTGGGGCAGGCGCCTCCCGACCTCCCAGGCAAGCAGCCTGCCCCCCGACCTCCCAGGCAAGCAGCGACAGCTCAGGGGGATGGAGGAAGCAGGCCCAGTGCCCCTCACCGGGAACAGGACGAGCACGGGCAGGAAGAGCCGTGGACACATCAACACACCAGACTGAGACCCAGAACCGAGCACAGCGGCCTTCAGATACGCACAGGCAGTCACAGGGTGGAGGGGGCAGGGCAGGAAGTGGCTGGGAGGGCCACTCCCTCGACTTTACACACCAGAACACCGAGATCGAGAGAAGGGAGCTAGCTAAAATTAGAACCAACTAGAACTCCGGTCTCCCCCATTCTCTTAGTATGTCCCTCTGGGCTGAATCTTCTAGGCTATCTGGGCCTGCCAGGCTGTCTTACTGGGCAGTATCTAGGATGGCTGGACAGAGGTAGGATTTCTCTGGAAAGCTTTCATGAAGAAGGCTTGAAAGAGCACTGCACTTAACCTCAGATGGCCCTGCGCCCGAATCCCGGCCACCCGATAGCTGTGATGCCATGGCGAAGGCCCCAGACCTCTTTGAGCCTCCGTTCCACGTCCATAAATTGGGACAAGAGTCCCTGAATTGCTGGGCAGTTTTGAGGACTCAGTGGAGCAACACCGAGGGGCACCGAAGCCGCAGCGGCACAGAGGCAGGTGTGTGGGCGTTCGGCCGGAGCTGGTTGAATTTTGAGCAGCCACCCTGCCAGAGGAGAGGGCAGCCGCAGGAGTTCAACTCTCCACGGCTTAGAACAGCGTCTATGATAACTACGGATACATTTGCGGAAGGAAGCATCCACGACAAGGGCCCCTTTCCCGTCCCCTCAATCCTGCTCTCCCCGAAGGCCCATTTTGGCTACTGATTCTGGGCCACGTCCACGAAACAAAAGAAACGCACAAGCATTTACCTGCGGCTGGGCAAACTTCCTGTTCAGCTGTGCCGGTGATGCCTTCTCCCCTGCGTGTCCTCTGACGAGTCAGGGTGTGTTCTCACTGCGTTTTACTTTCTGGGATCCAGGCCTCAGTATTTTCCGACCTGGCTCATGCCTTTGGAACTGTTCTTAAGGCATTCCACCCTCTCCAGGCTATTTTATGAGTACCCAGCAGAACAACACAACTATGAGTGTGATTCTCTGCTTTCCTGGAAGGCCTGAAACGAATGTGTCTACACGCAATGTTACTATTGTCTAAATGGATGCCTGGCTGTCTAGCCTGGGGGGTTAGAGTATAGCAGTGGGTGCAAGGTCATGGGTTTGGTCCCTTTTATGCAGATTATGCTCTCCTCCTGTCCCCCCTTCCTGAGCCAGGTAACCTTCTGGGAACAAGGTAAGAGGGGCTTGTGTAAATCCATTAGCCCTTCTGGGAGAAAAGCTTCAATGCGTGGGCCATTGATGGTGGGTCATTAACTCCCACTGTGGGATAAAGGACACCACTTGTTCTAATAATGGGACATTAATTCAGGGGCCCCTAAGATCTCACAGTGTCTTGCTTCTCTCAAATCCAGGTTGTCCGTCTGTGCTAAGGAATTCTGGGTGTTCAGCAGGTCTTTTGGTGGAAGAGGGGCCCAGCCGCCCACCAACCTCCCTCCAGAGAAGTCTTGCTTTTAGCTATTTGCGCATCTTTGTAAGATTGCATTTGAACTAAAATTTTTGCAGCTAAAAACCAGTTTGAAAGCCTTTGCCTTTGAGACTTAAAATTACGGGTACCGGGCTCTGCGCTAGGTCATCTACTCGTGTCCTCTTGTGACATATACTCCTTATGGGCATCTCAGCAGGTGCTGGTAGCCCCAGTTCACTGGCAAGGAAACCGAGGCTCAGAGAAAGCTAAGGAGAGGAGGAGCCCAGGCCCAGAACCCAGGTCTGCCTGGCTGGAAGCCAGCGCGTCCAGATCCCACAGAAGAATAGAGCGTGCGCGTAACTCAGGATTTCCAGCTGGAGGTCGGGGTTCAAGTTGGGCTTCTGCCTCTCCTTACCCGAGAGGTCCCTGCTGAGACGCGTGATGTTTTCTGAGCCTCATCTCTCTCCTCCACAAAATGGGCACAATAATAAGCCCAGGGAGAAGATGCACACACCATGTCAGATCCGAGTGGTGCTGTTTGTAGGGAGTCTTGGGAAACAGAGCAGAGCGCCTCCCTCGGGACCCCTCGCACCCCCAGTTGGCAGAACTGTGGTGCTATAGCCAGTAGATTCTGTGATTCCCAAAGACGCCAGGTTTGGGGGCGCTGAGCTGCACGGGCGGGTCCCTCAGGGGCCAGAAGCCCTTAGTTGGCCTTGGTCTGGGGCCCTGGGCCACCGCCCAGGACCAAAGCCAGTGCTCTGTCCTCCAGGGCGAGACACACATCCTTTCACCCTGCAGCCCTCTTTAATTAACTGCGAGGCTCAGAGCAATACCTTTTTTGGGTGCTTATCGGCGTATCCTGATAAAATAATTAATGGGTTTCTCTTCTCCACTGAGCATCCTCTTGCCCCGAGAGGGCTGAGCTTGGAAGGAAGGTGCTAATTAGTTCCTGGGTGATTATCTGGTTGAAGCAACTGCTCCAATTCTCTGCAAATCATCCGCAGGCCCCCCCCCCCCCCCCCCGCCGTGAGACTTCAGCTTTCTGTTTATTCCTTTTGCTGGGTGCTAGCTTTTCCCACAAAGTTCAGCCCCTTCCGCACACAGCCTCTCTCTCTCACCTTGGCATCTGCAGGTGGCACCCTGGTGCCCAGGGCCCCGCCTTGAACCTGTGAGCCTTCACCAGGAAGCTCTCAGAGAGGTTTCTGGAAACATTTCAAAGCAAGTCTAGACTGTCCAAGTCTGCTTCAGTAAAAAGAGAAAGGGCAGCAGAATGTCGTGGCAAGAGCCCTTAGCTGGGGCCAGAGAATGGATTCTAGACTGAGCTGTGTGGCCTCGGTTAAATTATGCTTTCTCTCCTTGTCTCAGTTTCCTTAGCTGGAAAAAAGGAGCGCGTCTTGTAGAATGGCCGACGTGTGGTTTTGCCAACTGTGATGAACGGGTCGTGGCTCTGCACTGTGTCAAGATAATAAAGCCACAGCCAACTTCAGTGGGAAGACTGAGTTGCAGAGGCCGATCAATGATGTTGGTCATGGTCGATGCAGGTGCCATGTTTCCCAAAGTGGCGCCACTGGCATTCTGCTGAGGACAGTCCTCACCGTGTTTAACTGTGCCGTGCCTTTCAGGATGCTCAGTGTGCTTAGTCAACATTCACTAAATGGCAAACACTCCACACATTTCCAAACATCCCCTGGGGGGTGACGCCATCCCTGGTTGAGGACCACGGGTAGGGAGGTAGAAACAACAACGGGGATGCCTTGGGCTGCGGGTGACAAAGACAATACTTAAAGTAGCTTAGCTGAAATGGAAATCTATTTGTTTATGTGACCGAGAAACCATGGGAGAAGCTTGGGCTACCTATCTCCATCCCACAAAGATCTCCCCTTCAAGGGAATCTGTAGAAGGGCAGGTTTTTCTATATTTGCCTCCCCCAGCCCCTTTCTATTTGGGGGGAAATAAAGAAACAGATGAGCAGCAAGGCCCTTCCAACTATGGAAGCCAGATGTGGGAGAACGAGCTGCTTTTCTCACTCGTGACATCTAGAATATTAGCCGCGGCTTAGGTCAGTCAGTTACAGGTGCCCGCCCGGGACGTAGAATCTAGAGAGGCCATACAGAGGCTCAAGGGTCCATCGGGGATAATTAGTGGCAATGGTGTTGAAGTTGAGGGTCGGAGAGTTGCTAGGTGTCCGGGGGGGTGGGCACAGCACGGCCACGGAGGGTCAGTGGCAGTGGTGGCTCAGACAGCATCCCAGACTCACTGTTCCAGTAATGGGCTTGAACAAGCCTTTGCCATCCTTGGTTCCTGCCTCTGCCCTTCCTGTTGATTCTGTGGGGAACTCAGTACCCTTCCAATAAACGATCTTCCCTATGAAGTTGACCAGAGTTGGTTTCCATTGCTTGCAACCCAAACTCTCACTCATACAGTTGGAGTGGGGACTCTAGGTGGGATGGCAAACCAGAAAGCAAGTGGGATGCTTCGAAGTCTCAGGGCACTTGGAAAAGGCAGTTTGGAATCAAAAGCCAACAGGACCCAAGGGCCACCAAGGCAATTTTCCTTGATGGTGACCATGCCAGCGATCTTGATGAAGACTGGGGATTCCTTCCTACAGGGGCAGTGCTCACCACCCATGAGGCCCCTTTCTTTGCCACATACGGTTAAAGGGACAGGTGACTCCATGCTTGTCACTGCCAGTTCTAGAAAACAGTGCTTGTGTGAACTTAAAAAAGCAACCACACCAATGCCTGGGTCTTTCCCTCCTCCCTGATCCACGAAGACACAGCAAAAGAAGGGCTAGTGTTTTTGCCATGGGATCTGTGGGTAGGGAGAGTCGCCTTGGCAGCAGAGGTGATTATTATACCCTCCCCCTCTTCCTCTAGCAGGAAATGGACAAAGGTAAAAACTCGGATGGGGCGGGAATCTAGCAGAAGCTGGAGGAGGAACAAGAGGAGTCCTCTATTGGAGCCGCCAAGGGCAGGAACCTGGTGGTGAAGCTGGTTGCTCTCCTGGGAGGCCTTCTGCTTCACTCTTGGACTTGGGAGTGGCTCTTGGAGTTTCCTAGTTAATTGTTCACCCCTCCTCCACCCCTACCCCCGCCCCCACCTCCCAAGTGCCTGGAGGGTCAAAGCCATGTGGCAGAGACTGGGGGGTGGAGATCATGAATTCTGGACTCTGGAGCCACATTTCCTGGGTCCAAATTCCAGCTCTGTCCCAAGCTGTGTATATTTGGGTAAGTTATTAAGTGACTGTGTCTCAGTTTCCTCCCTTAGAGTGATAAAAATAGTGAGAGCTACCTCATAAGATTACTCTGAAGATTAAATGAGTGAGGGCGCCTGGGTGGCTCGGGTGGTTGGGCGTCTGAATCTTGGTTTCAGCTCAGGTCATGATCTCAGGGTCGTGAGACTGAGCCCTGGTCGGGCTCCACGTGCAGCACAGAATCTGCTTAAGACTCTTTCCCTCAAACTGGACAGCCACGTGCAGAAGAATGAAACTGGACCATTTCCTTACACCATACACAAAACTAAACTCAAAATGGATGAAAGACCTAAATGTGAGACCAGAATCCATCAAAATCCTACAGGAGAACACAGGCAGCAACCCCTTCGACCTCAGCCACCGCAACTTCTTGCTGGACACGCCTCCAAAGGCGAAGGAAACAAAGGCAAAAATGAACAATTGGGACTTCGTCAAGATAAAAAGCTTTTGCACAGCAAAGGAAACAGTCAGCAAAACCAAAAGACAACTGACAGAAAATGGGAGAAGATATTTGCAAATGACATATCAGATAAAGGGCTAGTATCCAAAATCTATAAAGAACTTAGCAAACTCAACACCCAAAGAACAAATAATCCAATCAAGAAATGGGCAGAAGACATGAACAGACATTTCTCCAAAGAAGACATCAAAATGGCCAACAGACACTTGAAAAAAAATGCTCAACATCACTCAGAATCAGGGAAATACAAATCAAAACCACAATGAGATACCACCTTATACCAGTTAGAATGGCTAAAATGAACAAGTCAGGAAATGACAGATGTTGGCGAGGATGCGGAGAAAGGGGAACCTTCTTATGCTGTTGGTGGGAACGCAAGCTGGTGCAGCCACTCTGGAAAACAGTATGGAGGTTCCTCAAAAAGTTAAAAATAGAGCTACTGTACGATCCAGCAATTGCACTACTGGGTATTTACCCCAAAGATACAAATGTAGTGATCCCAAGGGGCACTTGCCCCCCAATGTTTACAGCAGCAATATCCATAATAGCCAAACTACGGAAAGAGCCCAGGTGTCCATCAACAGATGAATGGATAAAGAAGATGTCACACACACACACACACACACACACACACACTGGAATATTATGTAGCCATCAAAATAATGAAATCTTGCCATTTGAAACGGCATGGATAGGGACACCTGGGTGGCGCAGTCGTTAGGCGTCTGCCTTCGGTTCAGGGCGTGATCCCGGCGTTCTGGGATCGAGTCCCACATCAGGCTCCTCTGCTAGGAGCCTGCTTCTTCCTCTCCCACTCCCCCTGCTTGTGTTCCGTCTCTCGCTGGCTGTCTCTCTCTGTCAAATAAATAAAAAAAAAAAAAAAAAAAAAAAAAAAAAAAAAAAAAAAATGAAACGGCATGGATAGAACTAGAGGGTGTTATGTTAAACGAAATAAGTCAATCAGAGAAAGACAATTAGCACATGATCTCACTGATATGTGGAATTTAAGAAGCAAGACAGAGGATCATTGTGGAAGAGAGGAAAAAATAAAACAAGATGAAACCAGAGAGGGAGACAAACCTAAGAGACTCTTAGGAAACAAAGTGAGGGTTGCTGGAGGGGAAGTGAGTGGGGGGATGAGGTAACTTGGTGATGGACATTAAGGAGGGCATATAATGTGATGAGCACTGGGTATCATATAAGATGGATGAATCACAGACCTGTACCCCTGTAAACAATAATACATTATATGTTAATTAATTGAATTAAAATAGTTAAAAAAATAAATTTTTAAAAAAGGCTCTCTCTCCCTCTCCCTCTGCCCCTTTCCCTGGTTCTCTCTCTCTCAAATAAATAAATCTTGAAAAAAAAAAAAAAGAGTAAATGAATGGTAAATACAATATGCTCAGAATGGGGCCTGGCACAGAGTAGGATCTCAATACATGTCACAGTCTCAGTTCCTCTTAGTGGCGCCTGGCACAAGGTTGGGTCTTCTGACCTGTTGAATAAAGGATCCAGTTCTCCAGAGATTACCTGAGCGGAACCAGAAGTTAGGAAGAACAAGGTCATCACAGTCTGGGAGGGCCCCAGATGAATGTTCGCTCCTTAAAACCAGAGAGATGACCTGCTCTGAAGTCCATCACCTCAGGAACCATGCGGGAGGCCCGCAGTGTACGCACACACATGCATGCACACAGACACGCACGTGCACGCACACAGACACGCACAGGCACACATACACACGCACGAACACAGGCAAGCACACGCAGACGCACAGGATGCTGGCCTCAGGCAGCCCAGCGTCTGGCACCCAGCACCTTCCTTACATCCCCAGCAACCCCTCGCCAGCTTTGACCTACTTGCCCAGGCATGGGATTCTTCCAGTCACTTTTCTTAGCCTACGGTCCTCAGTGTTCAAGATCCAGGCCCTCCTGGAAGAGGGAAAGAGGGCCTGGAAAACCCAGCATTCTTAAGCTCCTCCTGCCCACGGGTGCTCTTGCTTTCTCTTCTCAGCCTTCCTAACCCAGGGTTCAGGAACTCAAGCGCTGTTGACTGCTCTGCAGGTCCGGGCGTATACAGCGGCGCCCTCGTCCCACCTTCTCTCCTCGGGCTGGAGGAAGACGTTTAGTGACAATACTACTGACGAGTACTGCTGCTAGCGAAGGCTCGTGCAGTACTTACAACATGCTTAGTACTGCTCTATATGCGTTTTGGATAGTAACTCCTTTTAATCCTCTCAACAATCTTACAAAGAGGTAAGTACTATAATCATCATTCCATTTCACAGTCGGGGAAACGGAGTCACAAAGAAGAGGCGGCTAGTCCAAGGTCATGCAGCTAGTAAGAGGTAGCCAGTCTGCCCCCCACGGCTGAACCGTTAAGCACGGCAAGAACTTCACTTTGAGCCCCGAAAGGCTTGTAGCGCCTCCCAACCCCCACTCACACGTGTAGTTCAAAATAAAACTGGGACTGCGTCGTGAGAGAACGTGAGAAGGTACAGCGGAGTTCTGATGCTTTCCCTCATGGCTACTTTAATCCTTCAATAGCCTTTCCAAACATACATCCCCCACCCCCCCGGGGCTGCCCTAAGTATGCGTGGCTCTGCCCAGCGGATGATCCAAGAAGGGCTTTCTCCTCCCTCTGGCCAGAACAGCCTCTACCTGAAAAGTTCAAGGTTGGTCAAGCCTGGGATTGGTTGCTGCCCCTTGGGAGCATGGAAGGTGCTTCTTGGCTGGAAGGGGATTGACTTTGGCCCCGGTCTGTAAATGGCAGGAGGACCGTGGCCAGTCCAGTGGAACCTGCCTATACATGGCAGGAGACTGGCTGCCTGGGGGACAGCCTTGTGTGAACGGAGGAGAGTGTCCCTTGGGAGACACAGGGGCCTGCCAGGGGTGTGCGTGTGCGTGTGTGTGTGTGTGTGTGTGTGTGTGTGTTGAGGAAGGTATCTCAGGGCCCCTTCCTGCTCTCCTTGATCCACTGGCTCTTCGAGTCACGGAGATTTCTGGCCCCCCTTTCATTCTTGGCACATAAGCTGTAGTGTGTTCTTGGTCAATAGCTGTCACTGAAAGAATGTTTCCATCCCAAAACCCCTCCTTTCGTTTCAGGCAGCTCTGTGACATGAGACGGCAGCTTCCGCAGCCTTCGGCTTACTGCCTCTCCCTCAGTCAGCGAGCAACAAGGAGCTGCCCGGTTCCAGGGCTGGGGCGAGGTCGCAAAGGTGAGTAAAACTCACAGGCCCAGGGCTCACGCATGCTGAGTCCCGGGGACCTCCACGCTTCATTTGCTCGCAGTACTCCCCTCCCTGTCTGCTACCACACAGGACAGAGACAGGGTTTCCCCTTTCTCCAAATCCCCCCCACTCCACCTCACAATGGTCCCATGGCCCAGCTCAAAGCCTTGTGGTCCAGAATCCTCCATACATGTTTGACATGCTGGGGCTGGAAGCGGGGGGGGACCTGAAAGGTTATCTAATGCAGTGGTTCTCAAAGGGGTAATACCACCTCCCCCCAGAATTGTTTAGAAAACTTGTGGAGTGCTTTTGTTTGCGGGGGAGCGGGGGGGGGGGGGCGGTCACAGCTGCCAGATGTCCTGCAGTGCATGGGACAGTCCTGTATAATGAATTGTCCTCTATCCCACCTGTCTTCCCAATGTTTCTCTGGACGTTCATGTACTGAAAACCTGAGCTATCGTTTTCTGAGCCTGGAAACTCTAACTCCATATTACCTAGAAACACAAAGCACTTTTATGTGGTTTTTAACATAGATCGAATATTCTAGACATACCCCTTCTCTGAACATGGAGGGAAAATTGCACTTGATTTTAGCCTGCACTTTACTAAGCATCGTTCTCTGCTTTGGAAAATCACTTCACCGATGGTGGCTCTGCTCTTGGTCATAGAGTCGCCAAGAAGACACCACGTGGATATCAGTTTGCATGGGTAGCTTGGCTGTCATGGTGAATCTGCATGGTGACTCAAACATTTCTCGTTGAGTCTTTCAGTGTAACGCTCCGGAGGTTGGCATTTCCAGACTGAACAGGTAACTGAATGTAAGTATGTATGTGTCCGTCTATCCTTTTACTTCTTCTTTTGTGTTGTTATTACTAAGGCATTAAATAGAATTTAAATTAAATTTTGAAATTGTGTGGGTGGTTTACATTTTTAGGAATCTCATTTCAGGATAATTATAGAGGCTGTTACATTTGTTAGAAAAGGGGGCCACGGAGTCTGATGAGGGGAAGGACCCTGGAGCTAGTTCATCCCCTCAGCTCCGGTCTCAGCTGTCCCTGATGGGTGCAAACATATCGAAATTTTAAAGCTTTCCAGATTAAGAGTTTTTACTATCCACCACGGCAACCCATTTATTAAATTATTCATGTTGCAAGTCCCCATGGTGCGAGGGAATCATCTGTTCGGTCTCCAGGAGAAATGATGGTGTGCGCGGGACCACGTTGAATTTCAGCCCCTTCTAAATTACTTTCCTTGCCTTGGGAAGGACCGTGAGCCAGTGGGAACCTAGCTACAGGCAGCGGGAAGGGGGGCTGGGAGGGCTGGGGACAGAGCACGCTTTGAAGGTAAGAGCCTGGGTTGTAGACCCCTGTGTGTCCAATAATCTGGGAATGGTCGTGGATCTCCTGCGCAGAATGAGGCATCCGGGCCAGGGCCATCCAGCGCTCGTCATCTGTGACTCTCCGATTCTTGGGTTCTGCAGGACGGCTCGGCGTAGGCGCAGCAGTTAAAGAGACACGCTTTAAGGTCAGTCTGGACTCTGAATCCTGCTCCTCCCCTTAATGGCTGGTGATCTTCTGCAAGTGACTTAACCCATCTGAGGCTCAGTGACCTCACCTATGATAGGGGGATCCAGGGGTGCCTGGGGGGCTCAGCTGTGAAGCCTCTGCCTTCGGCTCAGATCGTGATCTCAGGGTCCTGGGATCGAGCTCCGCGTGGGGCTCCCTGCTCAGGGGACAGCTTGCCTCTCCCTCTCCCGCTCCCCCTGCTTGTGCTCTCTCTCACTCTATGTCAAATAAATAAATAAATAAATAAATCTTTTTAAAAAGGAGGAGGATCAAAAAGCAGGTGCCTGATGGGGTATTTGTGCACACTGACCAAGACGCGGGATGCAGGGATCTCGGCACCCATTAAACATGTGTGGCTACCATGCCATGGCTCTGCCCACCGCCAAGGACTTGCGCCTTACCTGGCCAACATATTCCTCTTGTCTTCTGATGTCTGCTGGGATGGGATGTGGGGGCCCCACTGGCACATAGTAGCGCCACATCCCAAGTGGTTTGAACTCACCCTTATACCAAGCAGCCTGGTTTGATGTTGCTGATTTCAATAGCCAGCCCTGACCAAAGCCAAAGTCTTATTACATTCCAGGCCATGGAAGCCCAACCAACACTCACTAAGATCAATCATCAGCCTTTTTCTTCTTTAAATGCAGTCTTTTTTTTTTTTTTAAAGATTTATTTACTTATTTTAGGGAGACAGAGCACGAGCAGGAGGGGCAGAGGGAGAGGATCTCAAGCAGACTCCACACGGAGCGTGGAGCCTGACATGGGGCCCCGTCTCACGATCCTGAGATCGAGACCTGAGCTGAAACCAAGAGTCGGACACGTACCAAACGTGCCACCCAGGCGCCCCCAAATCATCAGCTCTGAGATGAAAAGGGGCTAAGTTGAAGACATTTGGCTATTGAAATACTAGGAATAATATGAACTCATTGTTCATTCACTCAACAAATAATTTTCTTTGCCAACTGTGTGCTTGGAGCTGTTCTAGATGCTGGAGATCCAGGAAGGAGAGAAATGGACATTCGCCACATTGCAAATCAGACTACGTGCTACCGCTTCTATTCAGCGGCCGGAGGAGCACAGAGCTGAACAGTATCTGCGTGGCACCAGGAGTTTTCAAGACATTTGCACAACAAACCTGTGAGGAGCCATTATCCCTCCCATTATAGAGATTAGGAAACTGAGCCTCCAGGGCGCCTGGGTGGCGCAGTCATTAAGCGGCTGCCTTCGGCTCAGGGTGTGATCCCGGCCTTCTGGAATCGAGCCCCACATCAGGCTCCTCCGCTAGGAGCCTGCTTCTTCCTCTCCGGCTCCCCCTGCTTGTGTTCCCTCTCTCGCTGTCTCTCTCTCAAATGAATAAATAAAATCTTTTAAAAAGAAAAAAAAAAGGAAACTGAGCCTCCAAGAGGTTGTATGAGTGGCACAAGGTCCACCGTCCCACTTGCAAGGAGCAGAGCAGAAGTCGTTCCCCAGGGCAGTAGAGCAGTGTTTCTACTAAGCCACACTGCCTCTCCACCCTGTATGGGGTGGTTTGGGTGGAACATAATCTCTTGCCTAGGCTAATAAAAACATGCTATCCCTAAATCAAAATGACAGTAGCCTTCTCTGGGGTTCCTGACCAAGATAAAGGTTGGAAGAGTTAGGATCCTCTGTTTCTATCCCCCTCACTAGGCTGGTTCAGTGGATGTTAGAAGGGGTGGGACCAGGATAAAGCCCAAGGCGATGACACTCTCAGGAAGCAAGTGGGTCTAGCACATGTGCAGACCAACTTAGCTCTGCCTCAGATGGAGGCTTCTACTGTCTTGGTAGGTTCATTGAGGATGCGGGCTGGACACCTTCTTTGCCCGAAGGCAGGGGGCTGGGCGGGAAGACGCTCTCTGGTCCCATCCCACTCTCTGAACCTCAGTTATGAGTCTGTGACTCAGAGGTCCTTCATGGTGGAGATGTGCTGATTGGTTCACATGCTGTCTTCCAAGAAGGGCTAGCTCTTTTGGCACAGCCCATTCCAGAGTATTCCTTAGGGCTCTCTGTGATCCTGGGGCAGGACATGGGGGAGGGGTGGTGAAGAGGAGAGAAGTGCTGGAAAATTTGATCAAGGAGCCGAAATGATAAATCCATTGGCTACCAAAATTATACAAGCTGAAGATAGCAGGCGACTAAGAGGAACGAAAGCCCTAGGGATTAAGGTATCGATGTACCTGTCTGTTTGTCCCTGGTGGGATTACATGCAAATCCTGGTGGCTTAATCTCCAAAGGACCCTAGAGGATAAATGCAAACACATGGTTACCTCTGACCAAGTCCTCAGGAGTCTCTAAGACCGTATATACATGACCATTTGTTCTTGTGCCTTCTTCCCTTACCAGGGCCAACAAAGAGTTAAAGATAAATCAGTGCCTACAAGACTTGATAGACAAAACATTGCATGTGTGCCCTGTAACTGTGTGTGCCTGTGTGTGTGCATGTGTGTGTGTTGGGAGGAATTTACAAAATGAATAGAGTCTGGGGCACATTTTATCTGGTAAACTGGGGCCTTCCCAAGAATGAACATGCTTGGCCATGAGCTGGCCTGGCCTGCTTCCTGGGATAAGAGGGCCGAGGCACACATGGCTTTATTAATAGCCCCAGCATCCCAGAATCCTTTTCCCTAAGCCAGTTCCATTTGTGGTTCCAATGGGGTTTTGTGTTTGGTTCTCATGAGTTATTTTCTGTCCTCTGCCCTCTGCCCTTCTGTGGTGGGTCAGCTGGGAGAGAGCTGAGCAAGGGGCCTGACTGGTGGCACCGGGGCCAGTCCTCCAAGAAGAAAGAAAGGCTATGGGGGTGGGGGCGGGGCACCTTCCATAGAAAGTCTCCACCAAATGCTTTGTGAGATCTCCAAGGTTACTGCTGCAGAGAACTGCCACAGATTGGAGTAAACTAGGCATTTAGGAAAAAGATCCAAGTAGAGAAGAAGGGGGGGTGCTTCTGAGGACTGCCAAGGCCTAAGGCTCACCCTTAAGGGAAGGGATAAATGTGTTCCCTCTGTCTATAAGGATTGAGTTCTCCAAAATTTGCAGCCCAGAATTCCCTGAATAGGTGTTAAGGCCACAAATACAAGCTTGGCTCCTCGTTTCCACCTCCCTTCTAGCTGGGAGCCAAGGTTTGCAATACAGACAGCAGGCTCCATTGCGCTCACAAGAGACTTCATGCTCAGCCTCACAACCCGACACCGTCCCAATTTAGGTCAATTTTGTTAAGAAAGAGAGAGCATCCTGTGGCATAATCACTGCCATTATTTGAGGACAGGGGTGCTGTTCATCATACCCGCCCCTTACTACCCTCCAGGGATATTGGACAGATAATTGTGTTTATCCTCACGCTTTGGGGAAAGAGCGGTGCAGCTGGCTGTAGGACCTCCAGGGGGATGGCTCCGGGGCCCTGGGGCCGGGGCATGGACATTTAGGAGCAATGTCCACCCTCGATTTGCAGATTCGGGAGTGAAGGATTCCCTCTTAGTTGAAACTTGAATGTGGATGTGGATGAGATCTCTGAGACACAGAATAGTGAAAGTAAAAATACGAGTAAGGATAAAGCCGGGGGTAGGTCACCTTGAGGTGAAGTGAAGGAGTGAAGAAAGGAGGGGAAAATCATGCAAAAGCCCCCTTAGTGTTTCTTAAATCTAGAATGTGCTTCAGGAAGGAAAGAGGGAAGGAGGAAGGGGGTAGGCCATCAGAATGGCAAGGGGACTAATATTTATCCAGCACCTTCTCTGTGTCCTGTACTTTGAATACATCACCACACTCAGTCAGTTATTCTCATGTTACAGATGAAGGTCCAGCCGTTCAGAGACAGGTACCCAAAGACCCACAGGTAGTAAGTAGTAGAGATCAGGTGGGATCCCAGCCTGTTTGACACCCCACCTCACCTTTCACTGTATTCCCTATAGGAAGAAAACCAAGTACAGTTGGTCAGAGTGCAAGGGGAGAGGATATTCGTAGCTCAAGGGGGAGGCAAGAGCAAACCAAAGTTCGTTCAAGATTGGGAAGATCTGAGCGTTCCTTTAGACAAAGTGGATGGAACACCAAGATTGGAAGAAACAAAAAGATCCTGGGTGGGATGTGGTGGGATGGGGAGTGGCATTTAAGACAAATGGCCTCTACAGGTGATGGGGGCATACGAAGAGAGCATCCTGGAGGGGAAGGCGGGGCCTCAGGGAAGTCTGCAGAAATTGGAAACTAGAAGAAAAGACAGAGAAGGGTATGTAAGGCCGGGGAAGTCAAATGGACAACGTGTGGAGCCCTACAGTGCATGAACTATGTATCGGTTAGGATTGTGTTTGGCAGAGAGCCACAGAAAACCCTAACCTAGTGGCTTAAGCAAGTAAGGGGTTCATCCTTCTCATGTAACTGGAAGACCAGAGGGAGACAGCCCAGGGCTGGTGAGGCAGTTTAATGAGGCCCTTGGGGACCCAACTTCTTCTGTCTTCCTGCTCTGACATCCTCAACTCAAAGCTTCTGTCTTGTTTCTCACAAAATGGATGCCGCACCACCAAATGTGTTGGAGCTCCAGGAAGGAAGAAGGGGGAAATGGTGGACAAAGCTTTGCTCGTTTATATTGGTGGGAAGCCACCAATTCTCCAGGACTTCTGCCTGCTTTGGGCCAGCTTCAACTGTGGAATCAACCCGGTACCTTCCCTGCAAGACAGGGTGGGAATTTGAGTATTTCTCTTTCCACCCTCTGTACCATCTACAGGAAGCCAAGGCAGAAGGGTATCAGAATGGAAAAGCTGATCAAGCCAAACTATGGAATCTGCCACAGTGTGGTTAGCAAAATGGTGAGTGGTCCAGATTAGTCAGAAGATGAAGTGACTGAAGAGGGGGCTGGTAGATGGAGCTGAATTGTGAGTGTCCTTTCTCACCAGGCTTGGTTATAACACTTGGAAGAGACCAGACCCCAGTGGACTTCAGTCCTTTAGTTGTGACCCAGGGTTTGGTCACTGGCAAGCAGGTGAGTTTATCTTTCCAAAAGGGTCTATGTCTACTCTTAATTCTCAGGAGAATTTCATGGATAAACAGGCTTTCTTTTTCCCATCAAATTCCTTCTTTCTCCCATCCATCCATCCATCCACCCATCCATCCATCCATCCATCCATCCATCCATCCATCCAGTATCAAAGAAGCATTTACTATCTTTGTGCCAGATGTGCTAAGCTTGTTTTCCCCCTGTCCTTCTCTCAATCTCTCCTTTTTAATCTCTCATTCTCTACCCCAGGCTGGGCCAAGACCTTTTGCAAACGTGGGAGCCTAAGGATGAAGAGTTATCTAAGACAGTTGCTATTTCAGTCCAGAACTTGAAGCTAAAAATGTTCGAATGGAAAAAAAAAAAGTTTAAAAATATAGATGTGTATTTTTCTAAAACCCCATTAAGCTGTCAAGGGCCCTCAGTGTGTGTTTCCTTTCCCATCGTTGCTAATCAGCAAGGTATGTGTGTGCCCCAAACAGAAGGGTAGCCAGCCAGCCTCCTCCTCCTCCTCCCTTTTCTCCCCACCTCTTTCTACTGCTGCTGGCACTGGAGCTGTTCCCCAGCCTTGGGAACCTGGGCCTCCACTCCCCAGGGAGACTGCTGATGGAACAGCACCCCAGCTCCTCCATAGCGGCTGGGACACCAGCTCCGCCTTTCCCAATGGCACACTGGGGCTGTCTGGGCTCAAATCCTGGCTGGTCACTTACTAGATGTGGAACTTTAAGTGCTTTGTTTTTTCTGGGTCTCAGCTTCCTCGTCTGTAAAATGGGGATAGACAACATTAGGTACATCTTAGTGTCACTGTGCGATTAGATGAACGAGTAAAGCATATGGAACAGGGCCCGCGTTCACGGAACGCAATATATGTTGTGCATTATCACCGCTCTTGTTCCCCCAGTGGTGCGATTGCCTCATTGTGCTCCGTTCCTTTCCCCACATTTAGACCGTCTTAGGGTACAAGAGCTAAAAAACAGACCTTGAGATCTCCTTATCCCATCACGTAATTTGAAGATGAGAAAACGTAGCAGAAGAGGTTTTCTTGGAGTTGCGCAGTTAGGGGCAGAGCCAGAGCAGGGCCCGGCGCCCTCTCTGTGCTGCCATCGCGCGGGCCACCCCCAACGCTCTCTTCAGCTCACCAAAGGCTTGCACAAAAGTATTTCATATTATCATTGTTGACAAATGTGTCCCTTAATTCCATGTCATTGTCGCTGTCATGGCCTGTCTTGCCTTGCTCGTGTCCAGAAAGCAGAAGCCATACACGTAGCTTGCTTGCTTGGCTCAGTGCCCGTCACAGCAGCCACGGAGACAGAAGCCTGAGGAGGAGAGGCTCAGAAGAGAGACTCCAGTGGCAGGGTGGCATGGGGCAGTCCCAGGCGGTGGGACCGTGCTCCCAACCCAGATTCAAGACAACACCTTGCGACGCCCCTTCATCCTCCGTGTCTCTTTTGGCTAAACAGGTGACTGCTTCAAAGGAGGTATTTACGAGAGGAGTTTGAGTAAGTCAGAATGCACAGAGCACTTCCTAGCTCTGGAATCAATGATTCTGATACTTGTTTATATAAATACTCAGCACCATTTCCAACCAGTGAATAAGAGGTACGGAACCCAGGTTCTGGGGGTGTTGTGAACATTCCCATCAATCTACCTGGGTGATTTAGGAGTAGCCCTTCTAGAAGACGTGTGTGTGCGTGTGTGTGAGTATGAGTGTGTGTGTGTGTGTACACATGCATACATACATATATAAATAGGGTTTTTTTCCCCTGTATATTATTTATGTTTTGACATCTTAAAAAACCTTTCTGGCTGGGGAGAGAATGCTAGTCTCAAGGCTAGCCAATTATTACGCAGAGCAGAGGACTCAGCCACGTGTGTGTGTTTGCAGTGCAAACTAACCAGTCCGGAGCCACACCTCCTCCATCGGCCTGTCCACTCCAGAGGGCACTATCCCTCGCTTTAATCACACCGGAGACCATCCCTACAGCCCAAAGCCCACTGAAACTATTCCAACTAGTCAGTGCTAAGCTGTTGACCCTGCTCGGCCTTGCCTTTCCCTCAGAAATCCCAATAAAGACTGTGACCTAAACCTTCTCCTTGCTCCTGTCTTTTGCCTCCCGACCACCCTGTGTCTTTCCACGTGACTCTGCACGGGGTGCCACGCTTTCTGTCTTTAGCACCTGGGAGTACAATACATTTTGTTTTTCCTTGAGCCTTTGTCTCCTCTTGCGGCAGCACCTGACTGACCATTACATAGAAGAATATAGAACCGGGTGCAAAATTCCCCAACCATCTCCGCAGCCCATGACATTCCTTCCAGTCTCTTCACTCTATCAGCTGCTTAGAAATCGAGTTGGCTGGTTGTTAGTGTCCAGTGTGCATAACGGGGTCCAACACAGTCATGTCAGGGTCCCAGCTTTTGAGAAGCTTGCAGTTTAGCTGGGAAGATAAGTTATGATCACGTGAATAGTTCAATGACAGCAGATGCAAATGATAGTTCGAGACAGCCCAGGCCAGCTCAGGGAGAGGAACAAAAAAGCACGGCTCCAGGGTGTTGGGAAAGGCCCCTGCATTGGGTCAGGAGACGAGGGCTCTGCTCCCAGCACTACCAACATCTGGCTGTTACCGGAGTAATTCTTGGCCTCTTGGGAAGTGAGTGGTTGGCCTGGACCCCTAACTCCCTGTGTTCACCCTTCCGGGCCTCAGTCTCCTCATTCTATAAATATGGCGGGACTGGGTGCTCATTCTCTAAGTTGGCGTCAACCCCCTCTTCTGCGGGTCTCAGAGTACCTGCCACCTGAGTTTGGGGCCAGGCTTGTGGTGGCAGACACGCAGCGTGGTCTGTCCTCACACCGCACCCTCCCACTTCTGGACGGTGCGGTCCCCTCCCCACACTGGACAGCTGGTGGGCTAGTGAGAGGCAGGGTCAGGGGAGCCCTACGCAGGGTTTTCTACCCCGGGAACATGCAGCCTTGGGGCCTGATTCACTGTGTAAGACACCAGAGAGTGAGAACTAATGCGCTTTCATTTGGGGGAAAGCACTCTCGGAAAACTCTGAAATTGAAAACAGTTATCATCATCCCTCATTTGTATTCTATGAAACAAGGGTTCAGACAAATTCTAGCACTTTCCCATGGACCACTGGCCTAAAGGAGACCTCGCTGTGTGGCTACGGTGGCTTTTTTTTTAATGTTCAAGTAGCCAACATACAGTCCATCATTAGTTTTCGATGTAGTGTGTTCAACGATGCGTTAGTTGTGTAGAACACCCAGCGGCTAACTCTTCAGCACGGCTTTCCCTGGTGCCCTTCTCAGGTACCTGGACCTCATCCCTCATTCACGTCCAGATGCTTGCCACCCCACCAAACGAACCTCCCTTCTGCCCTTCTTGCTCAAGCTTGCCTCCACAAAATGTGCCATGGGGAGAAACAACTTCTTTCTTAGCAGCAGAAACCTTACTTATCAGTTAGGAGATTTGAGGCTGCAAAGCCCAGAATACCTGCTGACAGTGGCTTCCCGTGTGCAGACATCCACGGCTGCATTTAGTAAGACGTCTGGAAGCAGGCAGGGGTTATGACCGTTTAATGGCCCAATGATTACAGCAGGGCCCAGGCTTTTTCTGTCCTTTCCCTCTACTGCTCTCATGGTTACAAGATGGCAGCCTTAGTTCTCAGCGGCAAGTCCTCACATGGGAGACCATCACTGGAAGTGGACAGTGGCTAAAGGCCATTTCTCTTCACGTGCCTGTTTACTGAAGGAGGAAAGACTTTCCCAAAGAGGATCCCTTCATGGTTCATGAGCCAGAACTAGATGACGTGCCCACTCCCGCCCAGTCATTGGCAAAAGTAAGTCTTTGTTGACAAAGACCATCCATTTTCAAAGGGGGTGCTGTCAGCCTCAAGGGGGTGAAAATTGGTTTTGGGGAGCAAAACAATCTTACTCTTTTTATGTATAAAGCAGAGATACACACCCAGTGTATAACATACACAGTATATCTATGGCGTTGAAATTTCATGGGAGGCAATTAGGGGGAAGAAAGTCTAAAAAGATTCCATAGGGTGATAAAAATAATCCTGTTTAAAAAAAGGTTGATCAGCACAAGTGCCCACACTGGGATGTTTACGGCAGTTTTATTCAGAACTGCCCAAACTCGGCAGCGACCCTGATATCCTTCAGTAGCTGAACGGACAGATGAACCATGGTCCGTCCAGACAGTGGAATTTCATTCAGCATTAAAAAGAAATGAGCTAGCCAAGCCATGAAAAGACATGGAGGAAACTTAAATGTGTATTACTAAAGGAAAGAAGCCAATCTGAAAATGTTACACACTGTAGGATTCCAACTATGTGACATTCCGGAAAAGGCAAAACTATAAGACAGTAAAAAGATCACTGGTTGCCAGCAGTTAGTGGGGAGGGAGGGATGAATAGAGCACAGAGGATTTTTAGATCAGCGAAATTATGCATCTTATATGATATATATGATGTGATGTATCATAATGCTGTATGATACTACGGCGCTGGAACATGTCATTATATAGTCATCCAAACCAGTAGGCTGTACGCCACCAAGAGTGAGCCGTGATCTAAACCCTGGGCTCTGGGTGATAATAAGGCGTCAGTGCCAGTTCATCCTTGGTCACATGTGTGCCATTCTGGTGGGGGATGGGGATCATGGGGGGCAGACTGCACATGTGTGGGAGCAGGGGGAATGTGGGGAAGCTCTGTCTCTTCCCCTCAGTGTCACTTTGAACCTAAGACTGTTCTAAAAATATAGTCTTAAAAAACAAAAAACAACCACTGACCTGGACCAATTACAACTCACTGCCAGGCCCTGGGGATATTTCGCTTGGCCAGGAAGTCTGGGGAATGATGGCCAAATAGGCACCAGCAATGTTTGCCACATCCTGCCTAGAAAGAAACGTGCTTTGTGGGGTGAATACTTTGCGGGTGTGTGTAGGCGTGAAACTTCCAGGGCACGTTGCCTTCAGTGTGTCACCATCGCTCACCTGCTTGCAAAGATGGGCTGGGCCGGCGAACTCCACGCTTGAGTCGGGCTTGTAAGCTGAGGGCCAGAGCTGAATTTCTGGGGACGATAATGAGAATAAGCCAAGGACTGTGGGGGAAAGAACAGACATTGAAAGGAGCGTTTTATGGAGGTTGGCTGCGTGATGAGAGATTGCTAAACAATTCAAAATACGTTTCTTTCTCTCTTTGCTTGGCTCCAGCAACATAAAGTCTGCAGCTCTAGACCGTCAGCTTTCTACTCCAACGAACGCAGACCACCGTCCCAGTCAAACAACCGAGGGGACCAATCTTTTTGCACAGTTGCCTAACTGCAGGCAGTGTGAGGAACACAAGGGAACGAGGGTGTCTTGCGTGCCTCCATTCCTAGAATCCAACTCTAATCATGCAGAGAAGTTAATAAGGTCAGGATTATCGAGTCCATTTCAGCAGAAAGAAGGTCTGTGTTTTAACTAAATAGGGACACACTGAATGATTATGATTATGACACTGAGAAACACAAAGGGGGTAAAGCTGTACAGTTTTACTTTTTTACAAAACTGAATCAACTTAGGTTTTACGATGATGTCCTCCAATAGAGGTCCTTTTTATGGGAGGAGGGGGCATAGGAAGATACCCCAATATCAGCTGCCTTCCCACAACCCAAGGAAATCAAGCATGTCTGCATGGGCTGGACCAGAAAAGGGGCATCTCTGGCTCACCCCACCTCCCTGGGTGAAAATCATGCTTCTCCTTCCCTGGAGCTTGTTAGAAAGACCCAGTTCACAATGACCTTGGTCTTCCGTCTTAGAGGAAACTGGGCAGCATTCTGGATCTAGCCTCTGGAAAGACAAGCTACTGCCTTGGTTGGGGTGCTCCCTGAAGTTGAACCCCCCCGTGGAGTTCTTTGTAGAGGCCTCCACTCATCACTCACTTGCCTCTCAAACTCCCCCCTCCGTCTCTCCCCGGCTCCCCTCTGCAGCCACTCGCTTGGGCTGTTACGCTCCGCCTGATTCCTCTTTCGGCTCTTCTGTGGCCGGTTGGGCCCCTGAGGTCCTTGCTTAGGGCCCATCCATCTTCTCCCTTACCCCAGACAGTCCACCTGTGCTGATGCACCCTGGTTTCCACACCCCACTAGCCCGCGTTCAAAGCCAGCCCTGCCAGCCGGGTTACACTCCCCACTTGGGTGACTGAAAGCAAGTCACCGTACCTTCTCTCTCTATCTTTTTATTTTATTTTATTTTATTTATTTATTTGACAGGAGAAAGAGAGCACAAGCAGGGGGAGCAGCAGAGGGAGAGGGAGAAGCAGACTCCCCGCTGAGTAGGGAGCCCAACGTGGGGCTCGATCCCACGGGATCATGACCCGAGCCAAAGGCAGACGCTTAACTGACTGAGCCACCCAGGCACCATACCTTCTCTTTTTACATCAGTTTCATTGTGATAGAACTTACGCACAAAAATGCACCCATTTTAAGTGTTCAGTGCAACGAGTTCTCACAAATGTATATGCACCCTTGCAGATACCCACCCCCTCAGTAACACATTTCTATCCCCTGAGCCCCTTCCCCCACCAACTCCCAGGAAACCGCTGATCTGCTTTTTAGTTTTACCTACTCTAGAATTTGATATAAAAGAAGTTAAATGGCACGTTCCTTTTTGGGTCTGGCTTCTTTCTCTCAGCATGCGTTTGAGATCGATTTGTGTTACCGCATATATCCGTACTTTGTGCCTTTTTACTGCTGAGTCATATGTCATTGTATGCATGTGCCGCCGAATTTTTATCTACTCACCCATTGATGGACATTTGTTTCTTTTCCTACCGTGGGGCTATAATGAATAAAGCTGTGATGGATGGATGTGCATTTGTTTTTGTATAGACATATATTTTTCACGTCTTGCAGGTAAATACCTAGGAGTAGAATTCCTGACTCACTTGCTAAGAATTTGTTTAACTTTATATCTAAAAAGCCCAGACAATAAAAACCTGCCTAGCTTCTCCAAAGTGATGGTACCGTTTCACACTTCACCATGACCATGTGAGCGTTCCAGTTGCTGAACATCCTCACCAGCACTTGGTATTGTCAGTCTTTTAAATTTTAGCCATTTTAGTGGGTGTCACGGTAGCTCATTGTGGTGATCAGTTGAATTTCCGTAATGAGTCATGATGTCAAGCATCCTTTCCTGGGCTGATCTGGCCGTTCATACATCAAGAACATTATTTTAAACTTCTATGGGTCTCAGTTTCCTTGTCTGCAATGGGGATGACTCTTTCTAACTCTCCTCTAAAGGGTGATAATGGCAGAGATGAGAAGTTTTTTTTTAAACTCTGAAGATTAACATAAGGGGAGAAGATTCTATTTCTTCCAAGCAAGGAACTTCTTATATTAGGCAATAGGCTCTGGAAGTACTCACAAGATTGGTTTTTCTCAGATATCACTTTGTCATCCTCTCCAGGTCAAGAAAAGTCACCGGCTCTGTCTTTCTTATTTTAGGAGATCCAAGCTCCTCCTTCCCTGTCTAAAGCCCTTTACCAGCACCGTCTCCACCCTGATCTTGGCTGAGCCTCATCCATAAGTTTTCTTCTCTGTAATAGTTTAGTTCTCCCCAGCAGCTGTGAGTCTGTCCTCTGTCCCCATCCCTATTTCCTATTCCATGTGACCCTCCTTGTTTCTCTCTACGGCATTTCCTTTTTGAAAGCTCTCTTTCCAGCTCACCTCTTGCAAGAAGCCCCCTCAGGTGGCCCATCCAGTCCTCTCTTTGGAGCCTTCAGCACTTAAGCAGATGGATTGTGACATAGGGACTTTCTCCTGAGCCCCTGCAAGCTCTATGTCTCCAACCTGGAAGTCTCCATCTGAATGTTCCACAGGCACCTCAAACTCCACAAGACCCCAGAGTTGATCAGTTGTTTATCCCCTGTGGCCCACTTCTCCCATTTCTGCTTACACATCACACTCTCCTAGTTGCCCTGGCTCGAAGCCCCCCCAGGATGCTCTGCAGCCCCTCTCTTCCCCCAAGCCCTCATCAGTCACAAGTCCTGCCAATTCTATCTCCACAGTACCTCCTTCACTCTCTTCCTCTGCTCCTTCCTCCCCTCCATGGCCCTGGCCTTCATCTTTGGAGACCTGTACTTGGTCTATTTGTCACCAAGCAGGACTCACTGCCGACTGCCTCACCCATGGCCTTCACCAGCACCCTCCTTCCCCACCAGCAGACCCCACTTATCATGATAGAGACAGAAAATCCAGTTGCTTATTTTCCCAGACTCCTTTGCAGCCAGGCATGGCCATGTGACCTGGTTCTGGTCAATCAGGTAGTAGGAGAGGAATGATTTTCCTCCCACTTCTCAGTCGTCCTCTGCCACTGGAGGCTCTTCTTGCTGCTCCTAATTCCCTCCCACCCCTATCCCTCCATGCTAATTCTCTCCCTGCATGTCTGCCAGATCACCTCTCAGAAACAGAGTTTGGATCAGGTTACATTCTTTCTTTGAAATGTTCAACAACTCCCCATCAGATGCTGGCAGAATCCTAAAAGCCTATAGCCTGGCATGTAAGGCCCTCCAGAATTTAGTTCTAATGTATCTTTCTTATTTTCTGCCTGGTAATTTGCTTTCATACCATTAAGCCTGCCAAAAGGGGAGATACGCTTTCCCTGTGAATTAGCTAGGGTTCTCCAGAGCTTAGGAGGAAAGGTAGTCCGAAGGGTGACACTGACCTTCACTGGCCTCTCCTATCACCCTGTTCAAAATGGCCTTAGGAGCAGGTGCATGGCATGGCTGCCACCATCATTGTGTGACTTGATTCAAGAAGGCCAAGCCCTCAAATGACCTGCTCCTTCCAGGTGCCATGGAATCTGGAATACCATCATTTGCAGAACCATAAAAGCAGGGGTGCTTATTGTCTGTGTTGTCCTCTAAAGCAAGGATTTGTATGACAGCAGAGGCTAGAAACAGGCAAGGTTGCCCTGATCCTTGATAAAGGTTCTCCCTAAATAAGATCAGGTGGATTCAAGAACAGAGCCGGTGACTTCCAGCAATGACAGTGGTGAGGGGAGAGGAAGGTGGGGATGACGAGGGAAACGGAGACACACAATATACCGAAGGCTACATTTCTCACTGAGCCATGCGCCATGCTCCAGGCTTATCAAATTTAACTTCCCTCTTGGTTCTGCTTCCTGAAAATAGTCATCGTAAAAATAGCTAATATTTATTGAGCACTTCAGATGCCTGATCTCATTTAATCCTCACACAACCCTATGAAATGAGTCCTGTTGGTACTACTGTTTTTTAGTTCCATGCTCTGGGTTTGGAATAAGTGGCAGAGTGGAAGACGGAACTCCAAAGGTTCTGTAGGCCCTGCTGACATTCATTCATTCATTCATTCATTCATTCATTCATTCATTCCTTTACCAGCCATTTTCGGAGTCAGGGATTTTACCAGGGATCTAAAGATAAATAATACATAACTCCTGCCCCCAAGGAACTCGCCGACTAGTGAAACACTTGTAGAAGCAAAGACTCCTAACCGTATCACTGTGGGAACTACAATAGGAGCCCAAACAACTTATTCACCTCGCCCTTGATGTGAACAGACTCCTGAGAGTTTGCCCTTCCTTGTCCAATCCCTGTCTCTTGCCACATCCTTTGTTATCCTCCAGGATGCTGACGTCTGTGTTTGTGACTTCATCTGATACCCTCCGACATGCTTTTTCTTGTCCTCCTAGACTTGGCTCTCCTCCAGCTCCATTCGGCACTGGCTACACAACATCCTGTTGGGTCTGAGTGGGTAAAGGTAGGGGTCTGACACCAGTCTGGGGAGCCCGTTCTCCTCATGTGCCTGGAAGTAAGTTCTTGGATAAGTCACCTAAGGCTAGGGGTCCTCATTTTCCACTTTTGTAGAAGAAAGGATAGGATTAGATGCTCTTCGGGGTCCCTTTCACTTTAGGTGCTGTATGAGCTGAGCCCAACCTTCCAGCATGGTGTCAGAATAGAAGGGCAAGGGGTGAGTGGTAGCATTGCCCTGAACTTTCTAGCAAGCTCACCCTCTCCTTTTTCCCCTATTCTAGGCCTCACTCCCGGTAAACCTACCTTATTCCACTGACAGGCCCCCCTCGCTAGGTGTGCTTGGGCCCCTGGTTCCATCCTGGGTCACAACCCACCAACTCCTGATCCTGAATGGCTTTCAGTGTCGACTTCACCCACATTTGGGATCCCAGTAATGACAGATCCGGCCTGCGTTACCTGTGGAAGCAGAGGAAATCCAGGATTCCCAGAGCCTGGCCCGCGCTCAGAGCCACGTGAGCGAGCTGGCTGCTTCCCTGTCCTGAGGGACAAGACTTCCTCCCTTGCTAAGAGATGATCACAGGCCACACAAGGGAGGCTTTGCCGGCTGCCACCAGACTCGTGCTTTCTCTCTGTCGTTGGCCCAGAGTCTACTACTGAAGGGTGGCACCCCAGGAATAGGCGCTGTGGGCGCTTTCTCTACAGAAAAACATTTCAGGCGTGTTAGTGGCTCACGTCGTTCCTTCTTCCCTGCTTCTCCAAGCCTTGTGTAGGAGACCAGTGCCCTTGCTAACCTACCAGCTCGGTGCTCTCTCCTGATGGAGCCGAGATGACATAACCGTAGAATCCCGAGACTTACGGAGGGGAAGGATCTTATCTCAGATGATTTTGCTCACAGTGGGCCTGGCCCAGGTCAGACCCCCTGCCCTCAGCCTCTCAGGTCAGCACACATGTCTCTATCCCTGATTAACGGTCGCCATTTTGCCCTCTCCATCCAGCTCCAAGTACAAAAGGACCTGCCATCCCATCCATAGCAGACTTTCATAGCAGGAGGATTTTGAGCTGGGATCTCGGTGTGAAATGAATTGTTCTGCTCTGGAAGGTGGCATCCGAAATGCTTAAGCCTAAGCCCTGGGCTTTGCTTCCTTTGTGTTTCTGCCGTTTGCTGTTATAAATACCCTTCTCTTTCAATAGAAAGGACATATAGCTGAAGGCACAGCTGTCTCCCAAGTATTGATAATCCTGAACTGGTCTCAGTAGCCAACCTTCTTCCCAGGACATCTGCCCCACTGAATCACCCTTCTAAAGAAGGAGTCAGTGTTTACCTCTGTATGATTCTTAAGCATTGACTGAGCACTGCTATGCCCAAAGCTCTATAGCAACCCCCCCACCCCCGCAACATAAAAATAGTTTCTTTCAATAAATACTTATAATGCACTTGCCACGTGCAGAGAATGTGGCTGTGAACAGGAGACAAGTCCTTGATCTCTTCGGGCTTACATTCTAGCAACATGTGAAATGTAAGGATATGAAATATGTAAACATGAAAAGAATGAGTACCCTATCCTTAAGAAGTTATAATCAGAGGGGCGCCTGGGTGGCACAGCGGTTAAGCGTCTGCCTTCGGCTCAGGGCGTGATCCTGGCGTTATGGGGTCGAGCCCCACATCAGGCTCCTCTGCTATGAGCCTGCTTCTTCCTCTCCCACTCCCCCTGCTTGTGTTCCCTCTCTCGCTGGCTGTCTCTATCTCTGTCAAATAAATAAATAAAAATCTTTTTAAAAAAAAAAAAAGAAGTTATAATCAGAGAAAATAACACATGGTGATTAGTCAGCAATATTTATCTAAAAGCCATGGTCAATAACCAGCCAGCCAACTCTTTGCTGTTGGGAAGAATGTGGCCTCTGTTTCCATCACCTGTATTGACAAGGATGTGTAGTGGAGACAGCTCTGGGTTTGGACTCAGCCGACCCAGATGGGTTCCAGACTAGGCCATGTGCTAACTGAGAAGCCTCAAGCAAGCACCTTAACCTCTCAGGGTCTTGAGCTCTTCATCGGCAAAAGGGTTTGCCTTGCTTTCTTACTGGTCGTTTTGCGACAGATAATATACATGAAAAATGTTGCAAACTATAAACTGCACCAAAACATTGTTATTCTTTTTGAGATAAGAGGTCAATACTTAGAAAAGTAAAATGTTCCAAGCGTGATATTAGTTCCCTTAGGATCCCCGAGGACTAGAGTTTTCATATAATGACAAGTGCACTCAAGTGCATCCATGTCAAAAAATCTTAGGGCAATGTTCTAGCCATGACCTTCAACACGACCAGGGTCAGTTCTCAGTGAGATTTGCTACCACTTACATGGGGGTGATTTACAAGCTGGCTGCTGGCATTTGAAATCTATAATCAGAATGTCATCATTTTAGGTTAAGCTAAATGGGGCTTTGTCATGTGTTGAATGAAAATACTCTGCCCCAGGGAGAACGAATTTATAATCTTGGGCACAAGTTCTGATGAGGCGATTCATTCAACAAGAATCTACTCTGTGTTGGGAAGATATTCTATCTGGGAAGACAGTGGTGGTCAAGACAGGCACGTCCTGTGCTCACGGAGCACTGTCCAGTGGAGACCTTAGGGGTAAGTGCAGTGAGGGGGGCGGTCAGGGGAACGTGGATGCATCAGGCAGCGCAGCTCAACTGAACTCAGGGATGGGCATGGGGGTTGTGGAACACTTTGGGGAAGAAATGCTATTGAAGCTGGTAGTGGGTGATGAGTCGGGAATAAGCTGTGAAGGGGTGGTGTGGGCTGAAGAAGTTCCTGGCAGAGGGAACAGCATATGTGAAGGTGCAGAGGGGAGAGAGTGGGCCGGAAAAGAAATGTGGGGCCAGGAGAGTGGAAGGCAGGGGCAATGTGTCCAGACATGAGGCTGCAGTGCCAGCAGGGGCCTGTCCTGAGTGACCCCACACACCATGGAAAGCAGTTTGGACGAAGTCCTTAGGAGAACGACCAGCTTTGCCAGGGATGGTCACGGCTTATGCCTGTTGCCTCGGGAGAGCCATGAATAGCACCATTTCCTTTCCCTCTTCAAAGCTGCCTGGGTTGGATGATAACTGACACCTCTCCTTAGGGCAGTGGTCACCTCTGCTTAGGGCAGTGGGAAGGTCGCAGGGGGCAGTGACTGGGACAGAAGACATTCAGCTCTCTTCTATGATGTGGGGGAGTGTGAGTCCTCAAAACATTAATGAGGACATTTCCTCCTTTAAGGTAACTATTTCTTTTTTTTTTTTTAAGACTTATTTATGGAAGTCAAACTGTCTCTCTTCGCAGATGACATGATACTCTATATGGAAAACCCAAAAGAATCCACCCCCAAACTATTAGAAGTTATAGAGCAATTCAGTAATGTGGCGGGATACAAAATCAGTGCTCAGAAATCAGCTGTATTTCTATACACGAATAATGAGACTGAAGAAAGAGAAATTAGGGAATCCATCCCATTTACAATAGAACCAAAAACCATATGTTACCTTGGAATTAACTTAACCAGAGACGTAAAGGATCTATTTTGTAGAAACTATAAATCACTCTTGAAAGACATTGAGGAAGACACAAAAATATGGAAAAATATTCCATGCTCATGGATCGGAAGAATTAACATAGTTAAAATGTCCATGCTACCCAGAGCAATCTACACTTTCAATGCTATCCCAATCAAAATACCAATGACATTTTTCAAAGAACTGGAACAAACAACCCTTAAATTTGTATGGAACCAGAAAAGGCCCCGAATCGCCAAGGAACTGTTGAAAAGGAAAAACAAAGCTGGGGGCATCACAATGCCGGATTTCGAGCTGTACTACAAAGCTGTGATCACAAAGACAGCATGGTACTGGCATAAAAACAGACACATAGACCAATGGAACAGAATAGAGAACCCAGAAATGGACCCTCGGCTCTTTGGGCAACTAATCTTTGATAAAGCAGGAAAAAAACATCCAGTGGAAAAAAGACAGTCTCTTCAATAAATGGTGCTGGGAAAATTGGACAGCTACATGCAAAAGAATGAAACTTGACCACTCTCTCACACCATACACAAAGATAAACTCCAAATGGATGAGACAGGAATCCATCAGAACCCAGGACCGGGGTTTGTCACTGAGGCTCCCTGAGTTTCTGTCCCTCGTCGGTCAACAGACATAACTCAATCCAATCAGAACATAGGCAACAACCTCTATGACATCGGCCAAAACAACCTTTTTCATGACACATCTCCAAAGGCAAGAGAAACAAAAGATAAAATGAACATGTGGGACTACATCAAGATAAAAAGCTTCTGCACAGCCAAGGAAACAATCAAAAAAACTAAGAGGCAGCCCACGGAATGGGAGAATATATTTGCAAATGATGCTACAGATAAAAGACTGGTATCCAAGATCTACAAAGAACTTCTCAAACTCGATACGCGAGAAACAAATAAATCATAAAATGGGCAGAAGATATGAACAGATACTTTTCCAATGACGACATACAAATGGCCAACAGACACATGAAAAAATGTTCAAAATCATTAGCCATCAGGGAAATTCAAATAAAAACCACACTAAGATACCACCTTACGCCAGTTAGAATGGCAAAAATTAACAAGACAGGAAACAGCAATTGCTGGAGAGGATGTGGAGAAAGGGGATCCCTCCTACATTGTTGGTGGGAATGCAAGTTGGTACAGCCACTCTGGAAAACAGTGTGGAGGTCCCTTAAAAAGTGAAAAATTGAGCTACCCTATGACCCAGCCATTGCACTATTGGGTATTTACCCCAAAGATACAGACGTAGTGAAGAGAAGGGCCATATGCACCCCAAAGTTCGTAGCAGCATTGTCCACAATAGCTAAATTGTGGAAGGAACCGAGATGCCCTTCAACAGATGACTGGATTAAGAAGTTGTGGTCCATATATACAATGGAATATTACTCAGCTGTCAGAAAGAACGAGTTCTCAACATTTGCTGCAACATGGATGGCACTGGAGGAGATAATGCTAAGTGAAATAAGTCAAGCAGAGAAAGACAATTATCATATGATTTCTCTCATCTATGGAACATAAGAACTAGGAAGATCGGTAGGGGAAGAAAGGGATAAAGAAAGGGGGGTAATCAGAAGGGGGAATGAAGCATGAGAGACTATGGACTCTGGGAAACACACTGAGGGCTTCAGAGGGGAGGGGGGTGGGGGAATGGGATAGGCTGGTGATGGGTAGTAAGGAGGGCACGTATTGCATGGTGCACTGGGTGTTATACGCAACTAATGAATCATCGAACTTTGCATCAGAAACCAGGGATGTACTGTATGGTGACTAACATAATATAATAAAAAAACATTAAAAAAAAAAGAAATGTGACTGACAGGAAAAAAAAGACTGATTTATGTATTTGAGAGAGAGAGCACATGTGACAGGAGGGGCAGAGGGAGAGAATCTCAAGCAGACTCCCTGCTGAGCACAGAGCCCGACACAGGGCTCGATCTCAGGACCTTGGAATCATAACCCTGAGATCATGAGCTGAGCCGAAACCAAGAGTTGGATGCTTAACCAACTGAACTACCCAGGTGTCCCTAAGGTAACTATTTCTTAAATACCAAAAGAAATGATTGAGTTCTTAGTCTCACAGATTTCTGTGGTCACCCAAAGAAGTTTGAGGTTGAAATAGCTTGCCTCTAAAGGGTCAGTGAGGAAGCACCCTAGTGCCAGGAGAGGGGAACAGAGCAGCTCTTCCTCCTGGAGAGAAGAGGGAACCAAGCAGCTTCTTCCTCCAGCTCAGGCTGGGGAAGGACAGGTGTCTAAAAGCACCTAACCTAATTAGGTACCACCCACCCCCAGTTCCCAGCTAAGTGTGGGGTGGGGACTGACTCTGGGGCGGGGGGCACTCAGGCCTATTCTTCTGCCTCCTCACCCTAGAAACCGGCCAGTGCTCAGTTGCCCTGAACCAGAGGCCTCCAGGAAGGCCAGCTCCCTCCCGCGCTATTCCCAGCAGAGTCGCCTGGTATCAAGAGTTAATAAGAGTTACTCATGGTTTAAGTGTGGTTTCCGACCTAGAGTTGGCATTTCGGCTCTGCTTCTGCCTCTCCGCAGTAATTAACTAATTAACTATCAACAAGGGGTGATGCAATTATGACACAGAAAGCCTGGCTCCTTGGCTTCTCACCCAGAGAGCCCCCCGTGCCCACAAGAATCAAAAGGTGCTGGCCTGAGTTAAACAGGATATCCTCAGGCCCCAGCATTGGTCACTCCTCCAGGGTTCAAAGCCACTCCTTTCCTTGGTTCCAAGGCCAAGCTGGGGCTGGGGCTGCCCTGATGGTGAACACGGGGCTCTCAACAAACCGCTTAGCTACCAGCCACTGTGCGCCCTTAGACGTGCCCACTGCTGTGGCCCGGGGTTTGTCACTGAGGCTCCCTGAGTTTCTGTCCCTCGTCAGTCACCAGACATAACCCAAGCTTTTATGTCAGTGAACGTAGCAGTGCACTCTGCCATCCCTCCTTGTGGAGGGCCAGGGGCATTAAGTCTCTTGCCTGGAACCCTTAGTAGTCAAGTGGCACCTGAGTCCGAATCCAGGGCCCCGAGCCCCACCGGCCTTGCCTGAGGCAGCTCTCTGAAGACGGAGCCCCCGGTTTGCAGGGGCTCTCAGGGCAGCTGACCCACCAGAGGGGTGAGAGTCTCCACTCCTTCTACCCCAGCTTCCGAAGAAGGTGGGCAAGGAGCTCCGGAAGTCAAAGAGCCCCCAGCAGGAGTCTGGGGGAATTTCAGAAGGCACACCTGAAGGGGGTTCAGCCTATCACATGGCCCTGGGCTGGGGCCTGAGCTCAGTGGGGTTCCAGCTAACCCACGGCTCTGTTTTACCATGTGCCTCCAGTGTCCATGGGGTGCCTGGGAGAGCTGTTTTGTAAAAGCCCTCTCATACCAGACTCTTGATGCTCCGACCTGGACTCCTGAGGTGGAATCACTGTGGAAGCTGCCTCCAGTCAGAATTCACTCCCAGTCCTGTGTTTGGTGATGGATTCCCAGCTGTGCTGTGAGGTCCTCCCGGGGGCAAGCCTCAGGCCGCAAGCCTCTCTGAATCTCCCAGAGCGCTTACCACAGTGCCTCAGCTGAACAGCTGCTCAATTATACTCATATTATCAATCATGGACTGTTTGCATTACCAGTAATTTCTTTCCAAATCCTGTCAATGTAATTTCTAAACATGTTAGCATTACTGTAATGGTATGCAAGTGCTATGTGATTCCCAACATTTTTTATTTGACGTTATTTTATCTATTGCACACTTCAATGCGTAATCCACATACTTGTCATTGTTAAGGGCTACACCGGATTCCAGGGTCCCAACGTCCCATACTTTGTTTAAGCATTCCCTGATGGCTGGGCAATTGGGTTGCCTCCAATGTTTGAACACTATAAATAGTGCTGCTGGGTCACCTGGCTTTTCTCCCTATCGCCTGGACGTGAGAAGCGGGTATGATGGGGGTGGGAACCTCTTCTCTTGTGCATTCCTGGAAAGGTCTACTCTTCACGCTACTTCCCTGGACTAAGGGTAACAGAGGCCCCCGTCTGCTGCTCTGTCCCAGACAGGCCAGGGTCTCAGGCTGTTATTGGGGGACTTCTCACCTGGCCTGTGGTATTCCGGGAATGAGAAAGGTACTCAGTTCTAGGCTCTTGGATCAGCAGTTTTCCCACATTAAACTCCGTGCTTCAGAGCTGGCCTTTCGGGTACAGTGGCCGTTGGATCATCTCATCAGACAGGCCCTGAGGGGAGACCCAATAACACATTGTTTATGCTTCTGGCAGGTCAGTTCAAGGTTACACTGGGAATCACAGAATGTCTGAGCTGAAAAGGGGACCTTCGGTTTATCTAACTCAAACTCTCCATTTTATGGCCGAGGAAATTTAGGGCCAGACAGGGGCAGTGACTTTCCCAAGATCACCCAACTTGGCAGACTTGGGCTATCAGAGCCAGGAGGGCCTTCGCACCCTCCAGTCTCTCCACTGGAGCATGTCAATGACATACTCACCATAGTTAGTATGTCAATTCTCTACAAATTGATCTATGGATTTAATACCTTCCCAGGTATTAACGGCAGGAGTCTTTGGAGGTATGGACAAGTGGACTCTCAAATTTATACAGGAAGGTAAGCCAAAACAATCTTGGAAAAAGAAGAACAAAGTTAGAGACACACTACCTGGCATTAAGACAAACTATAGAACGACAGTAATCAAGACAGTGTGGTTTTGGTGAGAGGACGAACCCAGAAATAAACCCACACAAATATGGGCACTTGATTTCTGAAAAAGATGGAAAGGCAATTCAATGGAGAGAGAGAGTGCTTTCAACAAATGGTCCTAGAACAAGTAGACAACCCCCACAAAAACAATAAACCCCCACCTATACCTCATACCTCGTACAAAGATGAACGAAAAATAGGTCATAGATCTAAATGAAAAATGTACAACTATAAAATTCTTAGAAGAAAACATAGAAATTCTTTGTGAATTAGGCAGAGAGTTCTTAGATACAATAACAAATGTATGATCTATAGAGGAAAAAAAGCATTAGATTTGACCAACATTAAACACATTTACTCTTGTGAGAGACACTTTGAAGAGAATGAGTAAAAACCCGACAGATTGGGAGAAAATATTTATAAATCACAGATCAGACAGCAGACTTATATCCAGAATATACAAAAAACCTCTTGAACTTCAGGAAGACACAACCAAATTTTTTGAGCAGGTGGGCAAAGATTTGAAAGCGTGCCTCACCAATAAGACAGACAGGTGACAAATAAATACATGAAAAGATGTGCAGCCTCGTTAGTCGTTAAGGAAATGCAAATTAAAACCAGAGTGAGATACCATCACATACCTATGAGAATGACTAAAATTGACCATAGCAAATGAAACAACTGCAACTCTTATTATACGTTGCCAATGGGAATGCAAAATGGCACAACCATTCTGGAAAATGATTTGGCTATTTCTTCTGAAGCCAAACATATATTTACCATATGACCTGGTAATCCAACTTCTAGGTATTTATACTAGAGAAATGAAAACCTACGTTCGTACAAAAAAACTGTACCTGAGTGTATATGACAACATTATTTACAGTCGCCAAAATCTAGAAACAACTCAAATGTCCCTCATTGGGTGAATGGATAAACAGTCTGTGGTACCTCCATGCAATGGGATAAGATACTACTGGGTAATAAAGAGCAACAAACATCAGTGCATACAGCTTGGCTGAATCTCACATGCATGATGCTAGGTAGAATGAAGCCAGTCTCAAAGGTTACCTGCTGCAGGGGAGGAAAAATAATTTTCCCTCCACCCTTCTGAGTTCTTGGCCAAGACCCTCCGTAATAAAAGACAGATTAACAAGAAAAAAATGAACAGAAGTTTATTAATGTATACCATATATATATAGGAGGTCCCCAGAAAAACTGAGTAACTCTCTGAAGTGGTCCAAGCCACCACCTTAAATACCATCTTCAGCTAAAGACAAAAGAAAGATGTTTGGGGCATGGCGGGAGGCTGGCTATGGGAAATTACCAGGAAAAGCATGGTAAACAGGGTAAGGTTTGTTAGGCAGATTTAAGTCTGTGCCTTCTCCCCTGATAATTGTTTCTGGAGATTTAGAGTCTCCCTTCTCTTCCTGGTACAAAGAAGGAGACATCTTCGCAAATGAAGACTTCCTTTTTGAATGTAAATATCCCTTGCAAAAGGGTAACTTCTACTCTGTTTTTAGAACTTCTTCTGTGTCTGCTGTTTCTTAAAATAATCAGCTCAAAACGATTCTCATGCCAAAGAGGCATACTTGGGGGTGGCATCCACTTCATTATATACTGTATAATTCCATTATATGACATTCCGGAAAAGGCAAAACTACAGGGACAGAGAATAGATTAGAGGTTGCCAGGGGCTTGGGGTGGAGGAAGGGCCTGAGTACAAAGGGGTAGCAGGAGGGAATTCTTTATAGTGTTGGAATTGTTCTTTATCTCGTCAGTGGTAATGGTTACAAGAATGTGCATGTGTTAAAACTCAGGCAACTGTATGTAAATTAAAGATACAAAGAGGCTTCTACTGTATGTAATTTAAAAATACAAAAAGCAAAAGTGACAAGGCACTTCTGTATCATTAACTCATCTGAGTCTCTTAACAACCCAGTAGTGGATCCATGAGCACTTTCGAAGAAGGACTAGATTCTTTAAGAAATATTTATGGGCCATTGCTTTGGGCACTGTTTCTAGGTACAGGCACAAGGCAAAGTCTTGACCTCAGGGAGCCCTCATTCCAGTAGACAATTCTGAAGAAGGCCTTGCCTGTGATCCTGTGAACTTCCATCTCAATTCTGCTTTCCCTGGGGAAAAGTCACCTCTCCTGCGGCATGTGCTATGGTCTTTGTGAGGGCAACCCCGGGGCCCTGGGAGACTCCACCAGGCAGCAGGAAGCCTGGCAAAAGCAGCATTTCCACGTATCTGGGACTCAGATGGCCCAGGCCGCCCACTAGAGGGGCAGCATATGGCCGAACTTTTCCAACAGAGAAAAGAGACCCCCCTTGGTATGGCCCACCTTCTCTGGTTCACACCACTTCTGCTGTGAATTCCTCCTTTTCTCTCGTGATTAAAATCAACCCAGATATGGGTAGGGGTAGGTTGGGGGGGGGAGTAACGTAAGAGCAAGAGAGAGCAGGTGAACGAGCAAGAGCAGTGGGTGGGGAAGAAACAGTAAGTTGAGCCAGGTGACGCTCTAGTCACAGTTCACATGCCATTCTTCGAGTCCTCAACAATCTTATAAAGCAGGTACTTCTCGCCTATGAGCCCAGGGGAGATTAAGTAACTTGCCTGAGTCCTACGACTAGGAAACGACTGGACCAGGCTTCTAACTCCTCTTTGGGATTCCACAGCCTGTGCCTTGGGAGAATACATAGTGTAGACTAGTGATTCTCAAACTTGACTGAGCATCAGAGAATCACTTGGTCGGGGGCTTGTCAAACCAGTTTGCTGCTTCCCGCCCCTGGAATTTCTGAGTCTGTAGCTCTGGGGTGGGTTCTGAGAATTTGCATGTCTAACAAGTTCCCAGATGTTGCTGGGGCGGTTGGCCTGGAGATCATACTTTGAGAATAGTTGACATAAACACTGAGCTCGTGTTTAATTCTGGTTTCACCACTTTCTAGCTGTGGACTTTGAACAGTTACCTGTATCTCAGCTCTTCACCTATAAAATAAGGAGAATCGTACCTTAGGATTGCTGTAGGGTGCTATAAAGATTCATGAGTTAGTAAATAAGTAAAGTGTTTAGAAGACAAAATGTAAACACTCAAAAATGTCAGTTCTCAGTACATACTGGACTCTTTTAAAATATATCCTCTTATTTAGTTTCAAAAGATCTTTAGAAGTTAAGTGCATCAATTCCAACATTTTCATTTCACAGATGGGGAAACACATGATCAGAAAGATGAGGGAAACCACGTAATTAAGCACAACCTGAGCGAGGATCCGAACCCAGGTTTTCAGGCTCATAGTTAGGGCTCGTAACGAACTAGGTCTCACTGCTTCCTGGAGCCGGGCACCGTTTCTTTAAACTCCGAGCCCTGGACAGTGGCTGGTAGGAGCCTTGAGGCTGAGGGCCCACGTAATTAGCTGGGAGTGGGTGGGGCTGAGTACAGGAGAAAGGAAGAGGGAACAGGAGGCTTCAGGAGGATGTTTGTCTGGGGACCTGGCGTGGAATGACTCAGGATGCCTGGAGTGGGCATTGTGTGTCTTCAGAGCGCAGAGAACACAGGGTGACTCAATGTCTTACCCACACATTCCCCCTTTTCTCTTGGCTGCTGTAACTGATTGAAGTCATCAGTGAACGAGGTGACAGGTGCAAACGGATCACCCACTGATGGTTTACACATCCTGGGAGGACACCCCTCCTCCCAGCCTAATATGGACAGAAAATCCAACTACTGGACTACAGCATCGGCACACGCTGCAGCCCATCACAGGGTGAATCAGAGCATCCCACTCACCGCACTGAACACAGCGTTCCACAAGAAGTAAGCATCAACAGCGGCGAGCCCTTCTGCGGTGGGCAGGGAGGTCTCTATCCTGCAGTCCTAACTGCAGTCAGTTGCCCTGCATTAAATGCTCACGAACATCAGCGGAGGTAGGGTCTAGGGTCAGCCCAACCACTCATTTGTTGGCAACTCTGACCTGTGCCTGACACTCAATGGGTTTATAAATGGATGACTCCCAATTCAAACTGGCAGCCTGATTTCTCCCCTGAATTCCAGACTCTTCTGTCTGCTGCTTTAGGAGACATATCTACCTGGGAGTCTCCCATACTACCCCGATTCACCATGTCCAAACCGCCTCTCAATACCCTCTTTTTTCTTGTCTCCATGTTGGTGATAGCAGCCCCAGAGCACCCAAGCCAGAGGTTCGGAGGGGACCCAAGGTGCACCTTCTAATGCAAAGTTCACTCTGAAAGCTGCCAGTGGCCCTAAAGTGGGGGACACTGTGAAGAGCACTCAGGACATCTTTAGCAGCTGCCCTACCATGCTTGCCGCAGGAAGGCCCACTCCCCTCTGCTGGTTCCCCATTTCCTGGGCCCTGACTTGCTTCTTTCTGGGGGAACTCTGTGTGGTGTGTAGATTAACCCTTATCTTAAATGCGAAGCTCGAGGAATCACCTCACACTCATTTGGGGATGATCTGAGATGCAGAACAGGTATATTCGATTTACTCCAAGTCTTTCTTCTGGACCACAGTGCCTCAATTCATTCTCATTTTGCTCCTTGTCAATTTCTTCTACTCACTGACTTAGTTTCCACAGCAGGGTCTCCATCACAGGCCCTGGATTCAGGAAGGGAACAAAAAGTGGGGAGGCAGAGGGGACTGGGGACAGCTGGAATCCTAAGCAACAGCCTTTAGTCTGCTGTCCATTTGATCCTGTTGAAGTGCCTTGCGAGTATGCTAAAGGAAAGGGGACCTTTCTTCTCACATCCCTCCCCCTCTCTTCCCTCCTACCAGAGATGCCTCCAGGGCTGGGGGAGGGGGGCGAGCAGAGAGAAAGCACACCAGAAACCAAGGAGTTAAACCATTTTGGGCTCTTCACACTCCCACAGCTGAAGACTTCTGTCAGCCTTGAGACTCTCGGATTCTGAAACAGTTAACTTTAGAAGGAACAACGGAGTGATTTGGAATGTTTCCACTTATTACAGGGAAAAGGAACGCATTGTTCAAATTTCTTAGCTTTTTTTTTTTTTTTAATTTAAGAGATGTGGGCTATTAAAATGTTTCCTCCAAAGTAAAAAGCCTTTTGAAAGTTCGGTGAAGGTAGCCACATTTCACTGATGTTTATTACAGCTAGGTTCAGACGTGTATGTGGTGTGCTGTTGGGTACGACGGAAAGCCAGGGATGAACATTCTAAACTCATCCCCAGAAAAACACACTTTGATTATACGGATGAACTCTGCCCGCCTGGTGGGGGGGAGGGGCAGGTCTTGGATCTTCCACAGCCACCTAGTTAGGACCACTAGGCTCACAAACTTTAAGAACCAAGCTCATGGTCACGGAGAAGCTGAGTGACCTCAATGAAATCCCAGCTTCGGGTCTCAGGCTTCTCATCTGTGAAACATAGAGCCTACACACCAAGATCAGGAAGGCCTGGCCCAGGGGCGCCTGGGCGCAGTCGTTAAGCATCTGCCTTTGGCTCAGGGCGTGGTCCTGGCGTTCCGGGATCGAGCCCCACATCGGGCTCCCTGCTGGGAGCCTGCTTCCTCCTCTCCTGCTCCCCCTACTTGTGTTCCCTCTCTGTCAAATAAATAAATAAAATCTTAAAAAAAAAAAAAGTCTCTCCCAGCCTTCATATCTGATTCCACACTAGTGCTAGTGTTTTGTGTGTGTGTGTGTGAAGTGACCAAATGTAATAAATAATAAAATTACTAGTCTGTGTCTATTGTTTTCTGACTCAACCCTAGCTGTCCAAGTCCCTACCAACACCCCGCCCTGCCTCTGTATGGGTTTAACCACCCTGTGACATCGTCCTCTCTGGGAAGGGGTGTTCCCCCCCAAGAACCCAACTTCCCCTTAGCAAACTTTTATGAATATTGTAGAAACTATTTTTTGTTTCAGTGGAAAACTATGCGTGTCTAGAACACACCCTTCCTGGTTATCAGATTCTGCCGTTCTACTGTCTTTGAGCTGTTCTGCAATGCCCCGTACATTATAACTGATAGATATGGAAATCATAACAGAGATATGGAAATCATAACTGATAGATATGGAAATTATAACTGATAGATATGCAAATTCTGGCCGGAAAGAGATTTAATTGTCTTCCTCAACCCAGTTTTATCTCCAA
The DNA here is from genome assembly GCF_024610735.1 of Ursus americanus. Lineage (NCBI taxonomy): Eukaryota > Metazoa > Chordata > Mammalia > Carnivora > Ursidae > Ursus > Ursus americanus. Next base: position 62,608,505 of record NC_142133.1, read on the forward strand.
TTTAGTCTCAACATTATTTACTCAACATACATTTGTGGTGTTTCTGACTTTTCCTTTGAACGTGTCATGAAGAAAGTCTGCGAGTCATGATTTTACCTTTTTGTGAAAATTATCTTTTAATAACACATTGTCTCCTCCTAAATTTTAGGGGACTGTTTCTGTTTTTAGCCTATTATTTGAATTTGGTTTCACTTCAGGACTCTGCTATCCTCACCAATAACCCCTCACCTCCTCCATGTATTCCTCCTTCTAGAGTCTTCTATTCTTTTACCCTGGACTTGAACAGAATCAGGCTTGAACGTATCCAGGCATTGCTGGAAACCAAATGTTTTGGGGGTTTGTTATGTTGGAAATTTCGACTTCAGTGCTTTACAAACACAGCCTGGGCATGCTCCGGTATTTGGGATCATTTAAGAGCGCCTGTTTGGTGCCAGGAGACAGACACCAGAGTTAGCATTTTCCTAGCTGTGGAAGGCAGAGTTAGGGCCTGCCTCTTTTCAGATAATTTGTATGACATTAGCTATGCAAATAATTTAACCCTTCATTTCAGCTTCTTTTTTTCACTTTACGATAGAAGGGATATATAGTTTTGAGGGTGATTTCTGTTTACCTTCAGTTCGTGTTTTTGCTTTTTTAATGGCTTCAGTTAACATTCTGGGGTTTTTTGTTTGTTTGTTTTTAATGGCTTTCATTAAGAACTACAACAAACCCTGAATGTGACTTTGCCAATACATTTAGCTGGCTTATTTGGGTGTGCACATATGTGTGAACACAGGAGATGGAGGAAATGAGAGAATGCCCCAACAATTTGCAAAGTGTATGAACTGTGATACTGATGTTTATAATGTCCGTTTTCTTCAGCTGTCAGGTTTGGGCCCCAAACAATGATTATCCTGGGGGAAACAAGAGCCTTTGCAGGCAGCCCAAGTTCATGGCTTTTCGGGGCCCCTAGCGGGGTGGGAGGTACTTTGTTACTCGGACAAGCTAATTAGAGACACTTCATTTACTCTTGGTCAAATTTGCAGCCAGGGAGGAAGGAGAGAGAGGAAGTGAATGGGTCTCACTTCTTAACTTTTTTTTTTTTAACCTTAACTCTTCCTTTACCCTGGTGTAGACGAAATACATTTTAATCCCCAAAGTCATGGTTCCAACAGTACACTTGCTTAATGTTCTCAGATGTCTTGCCAGAAAACATGTTGCTGCATCGAAGAAAGGGGGAAATTATACATGTGGTACGTAGCTTATGGAGGAACATTTCCCGAAAATAGGCATCGAGGATGGATCACAGATTGGGACTAAACATAGACTCTGTGGGCCTTGAGGAAATTTCTCTAAATAGTTCAGTGAGAACTGGGGAGGCCATTTCAACATTTTATGAATGAAATTCTTCATTAACATTTTTTCATTAGAGAGGCAGACTTAATCCTAGGCTAATATAATTGCGGCACCAGAGATATTAATATAATTTGAATATCACATTATAAAATGCAGTGCTATCAAAGCCTCTAATTTGCCAAGGCCGCCTGGACACCACATAGTACACCTACAGAGAAATCTCTTCTTTAAGCAGGAGAGAGTCTGTGAGGTTATAGCTGGAGAAGTCGTGGGAACTTAGGCTCTTGATTTGGGTACTGATGTTCCTTTGAGCCACCAGAGGAAAAGGCCCAGCAGATACCCAGAGCGGGTGCTAGGTTGTTCGGGTCCTAACTCTGCCTCCTTCTTGGAATTGGCTATCTGCTTGTGACAGAGAAATTCAACAAGAAGTGATTGGAAATTCTTGGCCTCTGGAAACCCCACTAATGGCTTCACATGGATCTCATTTCCTCTGAAACTACCAGAAGCCTGAATGAGAAACCTTGGATCATTTCAGACTTACCCTTCTTCCTCTTACTCAGCCCACACGAAGCAGCACTGACTCCAGCCCTATTTCCAACCCCTGCATTGGTTGCTGCCTGAACAACAGTGTTCTCCATTCCCTTGTCCAGATAAGCAGGAGGCGCTGCGTTGGGTCCCTCTGCCGTCTCATCCTTTCCCTTCTATCTTCTTCATTCCACCACAGTGGTCTCCTTAATTGCAAATCCTATCATGACCCTCTTTTGCTTACAGATCACTGCCTGCCCCAGTAACGGGAAAATTGGGTTTTTAACTAAAGGGTATTTGGGTCCCATCTAAGAAGCTTGAAAGCAAGTCTCAAAAGATCAAATTGCTTCCAGGTAACTTAACTGAGTCTCAGAATAAAGCTCAAAAATATTTAAATTAAAAAAAAAAAAAAACCAGGGGCGCCTGGATGGCTCAGTCATTAAGCGTCTGCCTTTGGCTCAGGTCATGATCCCAGGGTCCTGGGATCGAACCCCGTGTTGGGCTCCCTGCTCAGCAGGAAGCCTGCTTCTCCCTCTCCCACTGCCCCTGCTTGCGTTCCCTCTCTCGCTGTCTCGCTCTCTGTCACATAAATAGAAACATTAAAAAAAAAAAACCAGCATTCAAAAACGTAAAATTTACATTATCTGTCATTCAATTAAAAATTATCAGGCATCAAAGAACCAAGGAAATAAAATCCACAATGGGAAAAAAACCCAATTGATAGAAACAGATACAGAAATGACGCCGATGACAGAAATAATAGACAAGGACACTTTCTAAGAAGCGATTGTAAACATACTCCACATGTTCAAGAAGCCAGCAGAGAGCATGAGCGTGTTAGGAAAAACACGAAAGATACGTATTTTTTAAAAGACCCAAATCAAATTTCTAGGGATAAGAAAACGAAATGTCTAAGATGGAAAACATACTGGCTGGGACAAACCATAGATTGGACACTGACTGAAGGGTAACAACAGAGCACGTAGAACAATGAGCTGCAGGACAACTTCAAGCACATAACCGAGCAATAACTGCAGCCCCAAAAGGAGAGTAGAGAGGTAAAGAAAAGAACGAGCTGAAAATTTTCCCTATTTTGATAAAAAGAACCAAGAAGCTCAGTGGACCCCAAGCACAAGAAACATGAAGAAAATGACACGAATACATAGAGTCAAATTCCTTAAGAAGTGATAAAGAGAAAAATCTTGAAAGCGGCCGGAGAACAGCCCCGAGGAACGAAGAGAAGAACAACAGCAGACCCATTGTTGGAGGCGATGCCAGCCAGAGGACAGCTGAGCAACTTCTTTTAAGAACTGAAACACTATGAACCTAGAGTGCTATACTTAGCAAAAATATCTTGTTAAACCGAAGGGAAATAAAGATTTGTTTCAGACCTCCAACAGCTGATAGAACTGATCACCAGTCCTACAAGAAAGTTGAAGGTGGACCTTTGTGCAGAAGGAAAATGAAATCAAATAGAAATCTGATTCCACACAAGGGAATGAAGAGATAGTAAGTGGTAAATAATGTGGGTAAATATTTTTTTAAAAAAATTTTGAATTTAAGATATTTAAGACTTTGACTTTAAGGTATTTAAGATATCTTTAAAAGATACTTGATTGTTTAAAATAAAAATAATAACAATGTATTATGGGGTTATATTATACGTATAAGTGTAATATTTGACAAGAGTAACACAAAAATTTGGGGAGAGGGATGAAAAGGGAAATATACTGTAAAGTTCTTACATGTGAATTGGTATATTACCTGAAGGTAAACTGTGATACATTCAATATGTGTGTGTGTGTGTGTGTGTGTGTGTGTGTGTATATATATATATTATAAGCCCTAAGGAAACTGTCAAAACCAAACCAAATCAAAAAGGTATCAGTAATAAGCCAAAATGAGAAATAAAATAGAATTATAAAAAATAATCTAATCTAAAAATGAAAGCAGAGAAGATAAGGAAAAAAAACAGATGGGACAAATGGCAAATAATGGCAAATTTAAAAAAATTTAAAAATAAATTTAAAACAAATCATAGCAATAATGACATTAAATGTAAATTATACATACAGTTCCATTTAAAAGGCAGAAATTATCAGACTAGATTTTTAAAAAGGTAAGTTCTAATCACATTTTGTCTATCAGAAACCAGACTGAAATACGAAGACACACATAGGTTAAAAGAAAAAGGATGGAAAAAGACATGTCACGGTCACATTAATCAGAAAGCCTCTCCTCTTACCATGGGACAAGAAGCCTGAGGGTTGGGAAGGGGATGAACAGAGAAAGACATCAGCAGGGTTCCTCCCACACCTTCCCTTGCTGGGGAAGCTGAATTTCCTCTTCCATGAACTGCTAGCAAGTGGGCATCAGTAGTCCCCAGTGGTCACTGTGACCCCCAGTGGTCACCGTGCACAGACGATGGGGAAAGTAGAGGAGAGAAGGCATCTGGGTGAGAGACTGGTTTTGTCTTTGTGTCCAGGCAGGACTGGCTGCTTGAAAAGGGCCCACAGGAAGAGCTGTGGGTGGAGGGACTGGAAAAGATGCCCGGTCATCATGGCTCCTAAGCCAGGGGCAGATGGGGGAGCTGAGTACAGGGTAAGGCCCACTTAAGTGACAAGGGTGTTAGTATTATTTTTTATTTATCCAACTTTTTAAATACTGTTGGGTGAAGGATGCTAGCAAGTTGGGAGTGATGGGGCATCCTCAGGTCCTGGTGTTAGCTCAGCCCCAGTGGAATGCAATTCTGCACTCAAACTGAGTTAGCCCTTCCTCCAACACAATTTGGCTATACATGCAAAGTCAAAATCCACTCCGTGGAGCTTCCTGCCATGGCTGCTGGTGATTACTTCTGTGTTAGTAGAAACCACTACGATTGTGCGGGGAGCATCCCTGGTGCTTGCTGATGAGCACTTGAGTAGAGTCAGACAGATGGGGAAGCAGGACCGCTAAGTACCTAAGGGATGAGGTCAAGGTCAATGGTACAGGGTTGAACCAAGGAAGCTCTACTAGGCTCAGACTAAGAGTTGGTCCCATGGGAAATTCTTCCTTTGGGGAGGAACAAAGGGCCACGACTGTTCTGTCCTGGGAGCAAAGAGCTCAGGTCTCAGAGCAGCACTTCTGAAGTGTTTAGCCATTTTAGGCAATGTTTTCCCAGAATTGGGTTTCAGGGTCACAAATCAGAGACAGCTGTCTATAATGCCCTGCACTGGACAAAGCATGGAAATCTCCATGCAGATGACTGATAAGGGGTCTCAAGAGGATCCGAGACACTCTCTCAAAGGGTAAGTGAGGCTCCACAGCAGGGCCCCATCCCTTTCCCTTGCCCACTGTCTCTTCCAAAAAAAGAGTGGTCACCCACAGGCCACCAGACAAGTAAGCACACCAAAGTTGCCCGAGTTCAGCCCAGCACCTCCCAGACCTGTGCCTCAGCCACCACCCAGACTATGTCTGAGCCTGCCTTTTTTCAACTTCCCCCTCCACCCGGCTGCAAGAGTTATCTTCCTGCAAATCACAGCTCCCTCTTATCACAGAACAAAATCCACATCTTCCAGCCTGGAATTCTCCACAATCGTTAGCATAAAGGATGTGCATTCGTGTCTGTTTCCCCACTAGCTTGCCTTAGCCTAGGGACCCCAGAAAGCAGAGCTTGAGGCACAATCAGATACATTACTGCTTTATTAGGGTGTGCAGTTCTTGGGAAACAAGAGCAAATGAAAAGGGGGCGAGGCAGGAAGCCAGGGGAGCCAGCATGCCGTGTGCTGCTGAGCTGGCTCTCACTTATACGAAATAAACCAATTGTTTGGTATCATGGGGCCATCTTCCAAGAAGCTGTGTGGAGCTCTGAATCTCAGGACGGCCCAACCAGGGGGAAGGAAGGGGGAAGAATGTGTGCACTGTCTCCATGGGCCAAAGATCTGCCCAAACTCATGCTTTGGGGTTGTGTGTACAAGGCCCATTAGCGGCATCTCATACCTCAGAGGCAACATGGAAGCCCGGAGGTGGGATGAGGGGATGCACGTGTGGGGATGAGGTGAGGGGCTGGCAAGATGGGGTCCCCTGGAAGTTGGCTGGAGCCGACGCTGAGTTGGTTGCACAGAAGCAGCTGGAACACAAGCAGTAACCAAGGGCCCCAGAAACGGCGAGGCTGAGAGGGTCAAGGTGGTTTAGAAGGGAATCTCATGGGCATGTGAGTCCTGTATCCAACACATGCAGAGGGTGCTCGGAGAACATTTGAAGAGAAGTAGGTGCTTCAGTGCAACAACCATAACAATTTGTGTCCAGTGCTTGCTTGGCCTGGTACTTGGGAAACGCTCGGTAAACATTAGCTACTATTACTACTATCATCGCCCATAATATCAGCCCTGCTCCATCTCTCTGACCCGAAAAAGGTGTCTCTTGCCCACCCCGTTGGCAGTGTTCCTAACACATGGCAGGTGGGCCTTTCCCAAAGGCCGTTCCCCCACATCACATAGGTCACTGGGGCAGCCAGCGGAGCTGGGCCAGAGAAGAGAGAGTGGGCCTGAGGGCAGGCAGGGTGGGGCTGTGCTGGGAGGGGTCTCTCAGTTGCATTTCCCCAGATGACTTCCCCTGGCCCTGCCCAGCCCTGCTTCTGCTTCTCTCCACTTGGTCGGCAGACATGAACCAACAAAGCAGGCCTCCTACCAGCTGCCTGGGGCTGGGACTCATGGATGTGCTGGGGCAGCTCTGCAGGTGCAGAGGCTCTTTCCTAGGCTGAGCACCTTGGGAAGGAGGGAGCAGCTGCTGGAACATACCAGGAACTCCCATTTGAGGGTGGTGAGAGCCTGGCCAGGAAGCATCTCTTCCTCATTCCTTCATCCTAATGCAGACCCTCTCCTCACTCCATCCTGGTCGTGGTCTTGCCTTATCACTCTTGGTCTGGAACTGAGGCCTGTTGGCTTTGAGCAATTCAGTGGTTCCACGTGGCACCGAAAAACAGAGTCAGCCCTCACCCCAGAAAAACAGCTCACCAGTAATGGGGAGAGGTTCCAGAGCTGGGACTGTACCTCCCCTACCCATCCCCCATGGCCCTCGCCATTATAGGAACTCACCCAGTAGCCTGCATCAAAGAACTACTCTGGACCCGGCTGGGGAGGCACAAGAGGAACATCCAGAAAGCTCCACCAGAAGGATGCAGCACAAGAACTTGACATGTGACCCAAGAATTTAGCACATATGGTGGCTGGCAATTCATACGTATGTTCCTCACTTTAGAGTTACAATTAAGTGATGTGATCTCATTCGCTTATTTGTTCGTTCATTCAGCAAATGAGTTATTAGCATGAGAACGAGGGACATGATGGTGAAGTCCAGCGGCAGCAGGAAGAAAGAAGGTCCACAAGCAAGTGAACGGAATTATGACAGAGGGAAAGAAAAGGCTATTAGCTTACAGAGAAGGAGAAACTAACTCTGCCTTAGGGAACCAGGAAGGCATCATCAAGAAGGATTTTTTAAACCCGGTCAGGAAGGAAAAGTAGGAATCCGCCAGCAGGAAAAGTGAGGAGGCTGTGGACAGGACTGGTGCATCCCAGGGAGTCAGAAAACTGTACTAAACTATGGGGATATGAAGAAACATGTATTTATTATCATTCTGTGAATTTTTACCTAAAACTTACTGGGTTCCAGGTAATTGGGTTCAGTGTCAGGAGGGCAGAAAATAACTAGGCAGAAATGATCCTTCTCTCTTTCTAGTGAAAAAACAGAAATTAAACAAACAAAATTCACACAAGTAAGTATACAATTGTGCCAAGTCTGTGAAGGGGAAGAGGAGCAATGGGAGCATGAATGGGGTGAGAGGGGCCCACTTGGTCTGGGAATCAGGAAAGGCTTCCCTGCAGAAGACAAGTTGAGCTGATTAGTCAGGCAACACATTCCAGGAAAAGGGAACAGCATGAATGACAGTTCTGGAGTAGAAAAAACATAGGTTCTAGAATATCTGAAAGTAGTGCCAAATGGAAGACTGGACAATAGAGTAGCCTGACTTATGGGATGCAGGCAGAGTGAGATGACACAGGACCAGAAGGCTTTGTCCTTTATCCTAAGAGCAAGGGGAGGGGGGTGACATAATGAGATTTGTCTGCCTCTGACCACCCCCTTGGAAAATGCGGTGGTGGAGTAATAGATGTGGGAAGACCAGTTAAACCAGTAAGTCTCGATCATAGCTGTAGGCTGCAGTTAACTGGGAAATTTTTAATAAGGATGGTATAAAAACCACTACCAGGTTTTTTTTTTTTTTTAATTGGTCTGGGATGAGGTTTTGGCATGAGTGAATTTTGGTAGTGGTATAAAAACCACTACCAGGTTTTTTTTTTTTTAATTGGTCTGGGATGAGATTTTGGCATGAGTGAATTTTTAAAGTACTGCAGACATATCTAGGGGTGAGAAGCCTGGAGTATGAGGATATCTCTTTGAAGAAGAGGAGGAGGAGAAGGAAGGTATCACTCCACTGCAGGTGACAGAAGATGGTGGCTTGGCCTAATGGTGATGGAAGGCAAACAATGGGTACTTTTAGGAGGCAGAATAGAGAATAGTAACCAAGAAGTACTACCTACCAGAGTCCCAGAGTCTGGGTTTGAGCAATTCATTAAGAACTAAAACACTGGGGAAGTTCCAATTGTGGGGTCATGACATGAATTCAAGTTTGGATGTGTGGAATGTAAGAGGTACATCCATCTGAGTGGATGGCAGACAATTGGCTACACAGACCTGGAGCTCAGAGAAGTCTGGGCGGGGCGCACATTTGAGTGTCATGGACGTAGAGGTGGTATTTGAGATGCGGCTAGGATTGCTGAGCAAAAGGAAAGTAGGTGGGGTGGGAGGAGAGTGGAGGACTTGGGACTAAGGCTGAGGGACTCCTCAGACAGAGGTTGAGGACTGGCAACAGAATCTATAAATAAGAGGCTGGAGAGAGTCTTGAAGTCCAGAGAGAGTCTTGAAGTCCAGAGAAGTCAACATTTCAATGTTCCTGAGGGTCAAAAACGATTAGGTCTGAAAAATGTTGATTGGACTTGGCAACCTCTAGGTCATGGATGACTTTGGAGAGACATGTTTTGGTGGAGTAATTAGGGTAAAAGCCAGACTGGACAGAATGGGAAGGAAGGACATGTAGAGGACACCACAAGAATTTGGTGTAGAAGGAAGAGGAAGAGGGTGGTGGTCACGGGAGGGGGCTGTGGGATGAAGGAAATGTTTGCTAAAATGGGAGAGAACTGAGTGACCTGACATGTTATTGGGAAGGTGAGGGAGGGGTTGCAGATATGGGGGAAAGATGGGATCATTGCAAATGTAGAAGGGTGGGATGGGACCCAGAGCCCCGGAAGAGGATTGGGATCAGTGATGAAGAGTCACCCTCTATTGTAAGAAGACTGAGGAATGAATCGTTGGGCGCTGAAGTGAATAGCTTTGTCCCTTTAGGGTGGAAAGGGAAGAGACATCCCATCTGATAGCTTTTATAGTCTCCATGAGGCCGTCTACTGGGAGCAAGGGGTGTGCGTATTGGGAAGGACGCTTCAAGAGTGGGTGCTAAGAGGTCTAGGCGTCAGAAGAGAGTTAGGAGGACCAGCAGTATTTATTGTGGAGATATGAAGGTTGTGGTGGCCAGAGAAACAGTAGAATGTGGGGCTGCAGGACGGATCTGTGGAAAATGCTGGTCAAGAATTTATAGTAGTATTAAGTTCTAGAGTGGTTTTCTGAGACTTAGTGAGACTGTATTATATTAATCATTTATTACTGTTTAACAAGTTGTTTCAAAACTTGTTAAAACAATCAACTTTTATTACCTCAGTTTTGGGTTAGGAATTTGAATGCAGCTTAACTGGGTGACTCTACTTCAAAGCCTCTCACACGGCGGCAGTCAGAGCGCAGCGTGGGGCTGGGGTCTCCTCTGAAGGCTGCACTAGGGAAAGAGAGCTTTCAGGCTCACTTGTGAAGCTGTTGGTTGGATGCCGGTTTCCCACAGGCTGGGCTGAGGGCCTCAGCTTCTCTCTGGCACTTGGCCTGCAGCCTCCTTCAGTTCTTTACCTTGTGGGCTTCTCTGGAGAGCAGGTCACAACATGGCAGCTGGCCTCCCTCAGGGCGAGTGAGAGTGAGGGAGGGTGTGTAGGCTAGAAGCCATCTTCTCTTGTGACTTAATCTCAGAACTGATATCCCATTGTTTCTGCCTTACTCTTAAGGTAGAAGCAAATCACCCCAGCTAGCAACTCTCAAGAGGAGGGGATTACACACGAGCCAGGAGATGACTGGGGCCATCTCAGAAGCTGCCTGCCACATTGCACAGAGCATGCTGCATAGGAGATGAGGCTGAGGAAGGGATTTGGTCAAGTTGTGTAGGGCCATGCGTGCCAGACTAAGAGATTAGAGTTTCATCCCACAGGCTATTGGGAGTCATTGGCAATTCTGAGGCAGAAGAGGGTTAGATCAGGTTCTCGAAGGCTTTCTCTGAAGACATGGGGATGATGGAAGAGGTTCAAGAAGAGCCAGGAGCTGGTGGCAATCATCTCCTGAGAGGATGGGGACTTAAACTGGAGGCTGAGAGTGGTTATAGGGAGGAGAAAATGGATTCCAAGGACAGCTGAGCAATATTACATGGATCTCAGGCAGCCCAACTTGTTGTGGTCCAAGGGGTCACCCCTGATGAGGGGTCAGGGGGTTCTTTAAATGTTGGGAGGAAGGACAGTGTGGAATCTTCCCAGCATGAGGTGGTAGCTGTTTTCATCTTGGTGACAGGAACAGGCACAGGGTTGGGGGAGCCTCCAAGAGGGTAGGTGGGGCTGTGAACGAGCCACCATCGTTCAGGGAAGGTGGGGACTTTCATAGCGCAACGGAGCTTTAGGAAAAATGCAGATTTTTGAGAAGCCAGTGGAGGGTGGGCTGATTCAGAGTCACCAAGTCAATAGGAAAACGTACAGGGTAAGAGAAGGAGGAAACAGGAAGGAGTGCTACTGGGTGGAACCCAGGCTGGGCGGACCGAGGTGGGGGCTCAGCCACCGAGCTGAGTGATGGCACCAGGCCAGGAAAGCCGGCTAAGCGGTGTGGCTGGCAGCTCCAGGGGCCCTACCTCCTGCGGCAGGGTCCTAACCACATGGCCTCTGACAGCGTGGCCTCTGACAGCCCACGGGACCCTTCCCCGTGGGTTCCACTGAACTTTCACAATAGTGCGGAGAGGCAGTCAGGACAGGGTGGATAGTCTCCACAGGAGTGGTGGAGAGAGAGAGCCTTAGGGCCTTTGGATGATCTGTTCAAGGTCATGTGGCTAGTACGCAGCCAAGCTGGAGGGTGAACCCCAGCTGCCGAGTCCAGGCCCAGAGCTCTTTGCCCAAGTCATCAGGGGGCCCGTCCAGAAGGTGCCATTCCTCCAGGGATGCAGATGGCCAAAGGTGGGGCAACAGAGCAGCACGAAGAATCCCAGAGGATTCTTGGGCTCTGGAGCTCACTTAGGAGAAACAGAGGAAGGGGTGGGAGTAATGACAGAGATACGGGTGAATTCCAACGGTGGAACCCGAGCGGTCTCTCCCAGAAATATGGGAATCAGGAACCCATAGCTGTTAGGACTCCTAAAGGCGGTCTCTCCCCCTCTCGCCCAGTCTCCAGCTTCCCACGTTCTATCTTTGTGTCTTTCTCTCTGGTCTCTCCCTCTGCCTATGTGGACCCGTCTCTGGGCCTTCCTCTTTCTTCCTACCTGTGCACCTGCATCATCATCTTGTCACCAACTGTTTTCTCTGCTTCTGTGCATGCGTGTGGTGCTGAGGGAGGAAGGTACGAATGGACCTACCCCATGGCTCTTGAGGCCGTGGCACAGCTCCACCTGAGAACAGACCAGATCCTGGAACACAGGATCCGATACAGCCGGCCCAGTGACTCTTAGAAAAGTGGGTCCCTATGAGCTAGGACCTGAGCACTGGGGTCTTCAGCAGGGACTCTAGTTTGATGCTCTACCAAAGAAACAACCCCTGGGGCCACGACGGTGACGGCCCTCTGCCAGACATGCCCCAGCCCCAGGGCCTTTGCACTTGCAGTTTCCGCTCCCTGGAACACACCTCCCAGATATCCATATGGCTTGGTCCCTCATGCTGTCAGGGTCTTTGCTAGCATGGAACTTGCCCATGAGACCTCTCCTAACCACCTGATCTACAACAGCGCTCCCAGACCCTTCCCACATTCCTTACTCCCAGCTTCATTTCCCTCCATCATACACCACCATCAGGTCCACTATAGGTTTATCATTTATTTTTTGTTGTCTCTCTCCTCCTCCTGCAATGTAAGCTCCACAGAGGCAGGGAGATTTTACCGTCTTGTTCACTTTCCTGTCCCCAGGGCTGAGGCATAGAGTGGGTGCTCAATGAAGATTTGCCGGATGTACTCGTTAATCAGGAAATCTATTTTGTCTTCCCAAATGCCCTCTGCCCATAAAAGTGAATGTGAAACAATGGTCTTGTGAAGTGTGGGTGACTGGGCTCCCTTGAACGGATGAAAAAACAAGAGTACGAAGTCCGAGGTAGACCTTTTCAAAGGAGATCTTTCCTTCTGTCGTGCTTATGGGTTGGCAGAATGAGCTAATGGTTTGGGAATGAACACAAATAGAGACTTCTAGGTAAAATAACTACAGATGTGACAACCTCTATGAAATGGAGTAAGGCTTGTAAATGTTGGTGAAGCCTGCCATGGTGTGGGGTTCACCATGGTCCCTCTAGTGATGCCCCATGGGCAGACTCCTAGCCTTTAAATGACTAAGCCTGGCTTCCCTAGGCCTCGTTCCTGCCCTAAGTAACACAAAGTGTGCTACCAAGTGAGGAGCCCTTGGCTAGAGATGTTGCTGCCCAGAGGGCCAAGAGGAACCATCCAGCTTGGTCAAGACCCAGGCGGGGCAAGTTTTCTGGTGAGGCACGCCAGGTGCTTAGGGCACAAAATTTAAGGAGGCACACACGCTGGGGGTTAGTGACAGTACAGGGTTGGTCTTTGCAGGATCCTAAAGATGAGAGCCTCCTTAAATCTTGTGCTCTTAATAGGATACTAGCTCTCAGGACAGGAACCATGATGACTTTCAGGGCCCTAGGCACTTTTGCCCTTATGGACCCCTTCCTTCTTTAAAAATATATATTAAAAATCATATTTTCAAACTGTGTTAACGAAAAGACTAATATAATCCAAGCTGGATTATATTCACATTTTTCTTCTGATTTTAAAGATTTTTATTTATTTGAGAGAAAGAGAGATTGGGAGAACAATTGGGAGGAGGGACAGAATGAAAAGCAGACTAGGGAGCCTGATGAGGGACTCGATCCCAGGACCCTGGGATCATGACCTGAGCCAAAGGCAGACGCTTAATGGACTGAGCCACCCAAGCACCCTCTTCTGATTTTAAAATAAAACACTTTAATGACCCCTAAAACTGGCCTGGGCCCTAGGCACTGTGCTTAGTGGCAAAGCTGTCCATGGCAAGGGGTCATGCACGCCTGACACCGAGTCCCCCTGAATTCTGAATCTTAGATGCCTCATTTGCCTCCCCCTAGTCCCAGCACCGGACACAGGAGTATTTACAATCCCGAAGTTAAAACCTGTTTTGAGTGATTTTATTTCCTTCCCTTCTCCGAGCTTCAGTACCCTCCTGTCTCTATTGCAATAGAAATAGGAGACTCTAATAAAATCACCACGTGACCCAGCAATTCCACTCCTCGGTAATACCCACAAGGACTAAAAGCAGCGACTCAAACAGATACTCATTCACCCATGCTCACGGCATCACTGGGGAAACAATGTAAATGTCCGCCGACAGACGGAGACACAGAATGGGACACACAAGCACCACGGAATATTATTCAGCCAGAAAATGGAGGGAAATGCTGACACAGGCTATAAGGATGAACCTGAAAGCGTCAGGCTAAGTGAAATAAACCAGACGCAAAGGGACAAGTACTGTAGGATTCCACTTATATGAAGTACCTAAAACAGGCAAATGTGTAGAGACAAAAAGTGGTTCAGAGTTTCTGTTTGGGATGATGACAAAGTCCTGGAAATGGATAGTAGTGAGGATTGCCCCATACTGTGAATGCACTTAGTGCCACTGACTGAGACACTTAAAAATGGCTAGGATGGCACATTTTATGTCTATTTTACCACGCTAAAAGAATATCTATATAAGCGTGTTACACAGGGTAAAACGTCATACAAAAGTAAGACATCGTTCTATTATTATTGGTAATTACTGTAGTGCTGGGGTAGAGGAGCGCCCCGAAGTTCACAGACAGACAGGCGGGCATAAAGCTGCTTTGTAAACACTGCCTTCTCCAGCCCAGACCTGTTGCTCACCACCCACTGTAGCCACAGATTTAATGCCCAAGTCAAAGAATGCATGGACAGTAGCCAAGATTCTAGAAGCCTTGGGTATCGCAGAGTGTGCACTTTCACCCTGGATCCCTGCCATTCCCTGCCTTCCAATAGCATTTCCTTTGGGGGACCAGGGACATGGGCTTGACTGAGAGATCTACGACAGTCTTGGTGTCGGTGGCAGGAGGAATGACCTGTGAGAGGTCAGGTTACCCACCAGGCCCAGACAGTGGGTACTTTGTGCTGAGCTTGGCCCGATCCTGTCTCCTGGTTTGGAAAGAAGGTCTTGGTGTCTGAACTGAAAGGAGAGCTCTGGGGCCATTGTGGCCTTGGAGGGGGGCCCGTGGGCCTCAGCATGGAAGCTACTTCTCCTTCCATGAGCAAACCCTATTTGCCAGGATGAATCTTCCAAAACACACACAAGGGGTGAGGTGGAATGAGGGAGTCCAAGGACAGAAGGGCACTTCCCAAATTCCCCACACGGTTCCTCGGATAACAAGTCCATCCAGGGCACCTGCATGGCTCAGATGGCTGAGCAGCTGCCTTTGGCTCCGGTCATGATCCCTGGGTCCTGGGATCAAGTCTCGCGTCGGGCTCCTTGCTCAGTGGGGAGTGTGCTTCTCCTTTTCCTTCTCCCTCTACTGTTCCCCCTGCTTGTGTTCTCTCTCTCTCCCTGTCAAATAAATAAAATCTTCAAACAAACAAACAAACAAACAAAAAAACACACCAAAAAAGTCTATCCTGTGCAATTTTGGTTTCAGGGACACCCTGCCTCTTAGGGGAGTCTGTGAATTCCCTGGAATTGGCAAGCAATAGGCTGGTATTTGCGGGGAAAGTTTATAAGTCCCATCAGATTCTCAAAGGAGTGCATGACCCCCCCAAAAAATGCTTTTAAAACCACTGTTCCTGTGAATTTAACCTACGCCCAGTTTCCAGCAAGTGTACAGATGGCTTCAAATTGTGTTTTGGGCTGCACACATCTGGCAGGAGAGACACGAGGCTTCAGGAAGGGTCGCTGCTCAATCCTTCTACCTTCTTAAGTGAACCAATTGGTTTTTAAACAAGCAAGCTTTCCATCTGAGCATGAGTGATCTCTCCTCCTTCCTCCCAGCTTCTGTGTGTGTCAATGACGTGCCCAAGTCACCAGTGAGCCCAGAGTACTGAGCCCGTAAAAGAATGACCCCCACAATCCCTACTGTCTATTCCCGTCTATTTTAAGCTCCAGAGTCCTAGGCGATCTGCAGGGACTTTGGGCCAGGCTGGCCAGCATCAGGCAAATGCCAGCTGGCCAAGGCCCTGTGCTTCCCCACACGGGAGGCAGTAAGGAGAAGGGTCATAACGCATGGGGCATTTACAGGCTCTGAAGAGTGACTCAGACATTCCAATGGGGCTTTTATTTTTCCTTTTTGTTGATGTGTGAAATGTAATTGTAGTCATTTTTTCCAATGAGTTGATAAACGGTGATTATCCGTGGCAGCTTGCGAGCTAGGGCCATCGGGGACAACTCCAGATGCTAACGTTTCTCTCCCTCCCACCCCAACACCTAAGATAACCACCCCAAGGCCAAGGGCAGAGGTTTCTCAGTCCCAGGAATCACAGCAAATGTGCAGCCTGCAAACGGTCACTGGAAGTTGTCCGGGAAGGGTGGTCCCACGGATGGGTGGAAAGCTTACAAGCTCAGGCCCGACCACCGCCTGACCCACCCTCCACTCCTCCGTTACCTGGCACGAAGGAAGAGCAGAGAAACAGCTCTTCGTGTATCAGAGAGGTGGTCATCATGAATGGGTAAGACACGCAATGTTTGGTGAGCACCGTCTAGGGTCCAGGAGCTGAGCTCACTGGGCCCTTCCTCCCACATGTATCATTCCATGTAGTCCTCACAAGAGTAAGAACTGTTGAGCAGAATGCAGACTCAATCCCAGCGGCGACACGTACCCCATCTTTACAGCAATTACTCCAGTTAGTTATGGTCTCCCTCCAGTTCACCGAGGAGGAAACCGAAGCTCAGAGAATTCAGCCACATGGTCAGCTAGGGAGTGGTGGGAGGATAAGGGTAATGAACCTGGTGTAATTCTGAAATCCAGTCTTCACCACACACAAGGCTGCCTCCCACCGGAGAGCTGGCCGTGCTGGCCCACAATGGCCCTGTACACCCCGCCGTGGCGATGGGATAGAGCTTTCCACGGATTTCACAGGTCACGGCTCATGGTTGCCCCCTCACCAACCATAGAGACATAACTACTAACTAACACACCTGCCAGGGAAGGACAATGGACAAGTGGAGCTGGCGGTCCTGCTGGGTATCATTGCTGTCTGCTGTAAAATCCGCCTTCCTCCAGGCGAGGGACAGGAGAACAGAGCCTTAGACTGGCACCACACTACGGCATAGCCCTCACCTCTGTGGGGAGACTCTCTTTGGTGGCAGCCCCCTGCCCAGGACCCCAGAACCTAAACCTAGCTAGTGGTATTGGGTAAAGGACGGAGAAACAGGGCAGGACTGGGTGCTTGTTTTGTGGGCTGCTTAAAGACATTCTAGCCAGGCTGCACGTCTCACTTTCAGTGAGAAGCCCCACCGTACTCCAGAAGTGTGGTGGCGGGGCCAGGCTAGGGTGTGGTAGTAACAGGGGTGAGAGAGGGAAGGGGTGTTTGGGAAGGAAGTTCTGGGGAAGGTCCTACTGGGCAGGGCAAAGAAACCGAGGACTCGGATATAAACAACAGATAGGAGGTGATATTTTTTAAATGGACCTTTTTCCTAGTTCGGTTTGAACTAGAGACTGGGTGAGGTTTGCACCCCCCAAGGTCAATTTTATTCAGACCCAAAAGCTTAGTAGTCACAATTTTAAAAGGAAGTAGGGAGAAAGGGATAGATGCTTTATCCCAAAGAGCCTCGGTGCCTTGGAATTAAAATGGTCACTAATACTATGGGACTCAGAGCTACTTTCTCATAAAAATGGGGGCTAGCACTCCTCAGAGTTGGTGTTGTTTTGGGTGCAGGGAGGGAGTTCGGGAGTGACTTTAATATTCAATCCCCTGAAGTTAATAGTCTTTTTCTTTCTGGCTGCTTTTAGGAATTCCTTTTTGTCTCAGATGTTAATTCGTTGTGTCTAGGTGTGTATCTCCATCTGGGAGAGGGGGGAGTTCGGTGGCCTTCTCAATCCATGGGAATTTGTGGCTAATTGTTTATGACAAATTCTCGTCCGTTTCCTTGTTGACTATTGTACCCCTCTCATTTTCTTCCCATCTGCTTCCGAAGCCCCAACTGGATACTATCTCTGCTCTGTCTCTACTCAATGTTTTTCTATTTTCACCTCTTTATCCCCAAAGTAGTTGAGGACGAGGTTTGACACATGAGAAATCATTGCACCCCTTCCTGGTAAAGGTGGGTAAACACAGTTACTTGGCGGGTGGTGGGGGGTGAGCCTGCTATTTGAAAGACAAACTGAAAAAAGGATCACTGCAAAATAGATTTATATGACGAAGAACTGGGATGCAGAATGGCTCTCTGTATCTTTGCTACGTAAGCCCATTTTCCTGGACTGGTAGCCTTGGCCTCACTCAGCAGCTTGTTAGAAATGCAGACTCTCCGCCCCCCCCAGACCTCCTGAATTAGAATCTGCATTTTCACAAGAGCCCCAGAAAATTCATATGCGCTGTAAAGTCTAAGAGCTTCTTCCTTACAAACTTGATTCTCATATTAGAATCGCCTGAGGAATTTCTAAAAATACTGGCACCTGGGTGTCATTCCCAGCGACACTGAGTTCATTGGTCTGGGGTGAGGCCTGAGCATCGAGAGGGTTTTTTTTTTTTTTTTAAAGCTCCCCTGGTGATTGTAACCTGCAGGGAGGACTGGGGCGTTCAGGTGGGATGGGTGTGTGGGCAGGGGGAGAAACAGAAGAAACAGGATGCACACAGCCTTTCCCAGGGAAAAACCGCCTAGCCAGCGGGAGCCAGTCCAGGCTTTTCTACCCCAAAGGCAGCCATGGGGCTTACAGGAAGGAAGCAGCCCTGGGATTCTGGGTTTTTACCCCAATTCTGCCTCCCCTCCACAGGCTGTGTTCCTGGACCCAAACCCTGCTGGTCAAATGAAGGACTAAGTGAACCATCCTTCCCAGATTCCTGGTGTCCTTACTGGAAAACGAGGCTACTTATTCCCTCAAGTCGTAAGGCCTGGTGTTTCCCCTCCACGCTCTGTACAGCGCCCGCCCTGCTTCAGGTCCTGCTGGAGGGGGCGGGGCCTCCCCCAGCACGGGCCCCAAGAGCCGCTTCAATAGGGCAGCTGTGCTCCGAAAGGGTACGGAGTGCATGATTCCCTTGACATGAAGGTGGCAGGGGTCAGAATAGCGGGTACCCTTTGGAATAAGGGACAGTGAAGGGAACTCAGAAGCCTTCTGGGGTGTGACAGCACTCGAGATCTAGACCCGGGTCGTGGTTTGATGGGTGTACACTTCACCGAGCTGTTCACCTGGGAATTGAGCGCTTTATGTAAATTATACCCCAATTAAAAACAAAGAGCCAGTAGTGCTCACAGCAGGCCCCAGGGGAATGAAAAGTTTAAATCACTTGACCATCAGGAGCTGGGGACATCAGCTAGCTTGGGAGCTAAAGCAGAAATTGGGTAGAGGGGGAGAGAAGGAGAGCCAAAGACCCAGATAGACAGACATGGAGCGAGGTGGACAAACGGAGAAGGTGCTTATGGGAAGAAGTTGACCCAAATTCCAGGCAGTTGAATTTGTCCTAGGAGAAAAGGGTGGGGTTTGGCTTCCAACTAGGGTGACCGGTTTGCCCAGGACTCCTGGTTTGGGGCACCGAAAGTTCTGTATTCTGGGAAACGTCTCGGGCCAAGGCAGTGGGGACAGCTCAGAACCCTGCTCCCAAGGCCTGGCGCTGGGCTGGGGGTGTGTGTGTGTGGAGCAGGCCCAGGGAGAAACCACCCTCACCCAGAGCCCCCCGAGGCACTGAGGAGGAGCCCAGGAGGGGTTAGGTAGATGGGCTCTCTCCTTTTCTGCCAGAGGGGGCTGTGAATCCCCCGCGAGTCTGAGAGGAGGTAGCGGCGACCTCCTTCGAGGCCCCCCCATTTCTCCAACCGCCTCTGTCCAGTCTCTACCTTCGCAGCGCCCATCAGGTTAGTCTGCAATTGTTGATTTGCTTATTGGTATTTTCCGGGCTCTGAGCCCCTGGGGGGTATGGGTGAGGCTTCCTCGCCTTTGCACACTGTTCTAGCTCTGCTCGCGCCCCTGCACCAGTGCCTCGGGGGGTTCTTGACCATTTCGTGCCACAGAGTCCTCTGACAGCTTGAAGTGTTAAAGCTCGGCCCAGAGGAATGCTTTCCGTGCACAAAATCAGATGTGGACGGCCATAAAGAGCATCTAGTATGCGGAGAGACCG
Organism: Ursus americanus; assembly: GCF_024610735.1. Lineage (NCBI taxonomy): Eukaryota > Metazoa > Chordata > Mammalia > Carnivora > Ursidae > Ursus > Ursus americanus. The sequence continues at coordinate 62,628,095 of NC_142133.1, forward strand.
CCAGCAAGAGTTTTGTTCGTGCATTTGCGATCAAGTCATTCCCATCCTCCTTCACGAATGCTTTACCTACCGAAATTCAGCAGCAGGTGGGGTGCTGAGGAGTCAGGACGCTGCAGGGTCATTTGTGATACCTGCGGCAACCGCACTGTGGACGTGGGACCGCCTGGGATTTCTGCGGGGGACTGTCGCAGGTGCCACCGAGCCTGCTGTGCTGGGCTGCCCCCATTCCTATGAGCAGGGAATGACAAGTTTCAGTTAGTCGATAAAGAAAATATAGGGGTAATTTCTGTCCCATCCAAGGTCACCTGTACCCCTGAATTCTACCCATGTACTTCAGGTGAAAAAGCACCGTGTAAGAGAAGGAAGGTCAGGTGTAAACTGTAGAGTGCGGGGCCCTGGGAGTGTTGTTAGCCCTTGAGGGCCGTGGCGTGGGCAGGGGAGGTTGAGAAGCAGGTTCAAACCGGATTATTAGCCTGCAAACCGTGAGGCCAGAAGCAAACAGGGGAGCCTCGTCTCTGTATCTCCGAGCTGACGGCCGGTTCTCAATAGGCTCTGTGGTAGTAAAAATAACATTTGGCGTGACCCTGGCCTCCTCCCTCCATTCCCGTGTGTGGGAGGACAGCCGGCTGGCAGAGTGCGGGCTCTGAGGGCGGCCGGGGAGCCGGTCTCTGCAGCCTGGAGAGAGGCCTTTGGGCCACAGGGGGAGCAGGCCTCGTCCCTCAGGCTTCCCTGAACAGCCCTGTGGGAGACCAGCTTCGGGGAAGCCCTCCTCTTTGAACGCGAGGCTCCACCTGGGACAGGTGGTCCACTCAGATCTCCAGGTCTTAGCAGGAGTGAGTTGTTTGCTTGTTTAATATCACCCTGTGCACGAATGCAGGGGACCAGAGACCCTGGGGGCAAGGAGCCCCATGGCTCTGGCACCAGCCCAAGTGACCTTCAGCTGGAAAACTGCCTTCTAATTAGCAATCAGGAAATCAAGGCCTAGCACGGCGCCAAGCAGCATGACCCCAGCCGTAGCCCGGTGACATTTGCACCCTCTAGACAGCATGCCCCTGCCCTGCACGGCAGGGCTGCAGACCCCTCGGGTTATTTTTATCTAATGGTGCTATTGTTGGTCTTGCGTAGCTGCTGCGGTGGGTTCCAGCAGCCGTGAGCTCGCAGGGACGGTTTCCTGTTCAGCTTCCTCCCTCTCGCGAGGTTCCCCCCCTCCACCCCTGCTCGCAGGCAGGCCACCCCCAGGCCTCCTGGAGCCTGCCCCTGGCCTTGGAGGCGGCCAGGGGCCTGTGGCCTTCCCTGGCTCGTCCCCCTCCCCCCGCCCCCACGAGGGTGCCCCAGCCCCTTTGCCTGTGCAGAGAAAGGGGGTACAGCTAATTCTTCTAGGTGCCTCTCTCACACCCCAAGGCTCTAGGAGATGAAAGCACTGCTTTCTAGCAAGCCAGCTTCGCCAAGTCAGTGGCTCTCCAACTGTTTAGACTGTGACTGACAGCAAGGAAAAGATCTTCATTTAATAACCCGGGACACACATCCATACCTCCGTAGGAATGACAGGTTTCAGGGAGGACCGATCATCCCATGTCTGTCGCACTCTGGTTTTTCTTTTTTTTTTTTCCCTGTTATATTCTAGTGTTTCCTGTGTGAAGATTCTGCTTGCAACCCACAAATAAATCGATTTCACAACCCAATAAGGATTCGTGATTCAGTTTGAAAAATACTATACCAGATACCTCTTTCAAGCTGGTTCTCTTTTCTGAATGAAGGGCACTGCTGTTTCTAGAGGTCCTCTGAACTAGGCACTGCCCTGCTTTGGAGTTCTGTTTCTTTTGCAGAAAAGGAAGCTGAGACTCCCCGAGCCTGAGTAGCTTGCCCATGAATCAGCCACGGAGGGACATTTACAGCATGGTAGATGGCAAATGCTGCAAATCAGAGCTTTCCCCTCCCTTTGGAAAGCCAGCTCTTAGCACACTTAGCAGCCCACCATTGCTTCCCACCCTGCTCTTTCTGGTTCCATAGTTGATATATCTCGAAGTCTTCTGACCTCAGCTTCCTCATCTGTAAATAACATTAAAAATGCCCACTTCATGTGAAAAGTTATATTCACTGAGGACATTTTGGTAAAAGGGACAATGATTGGAAGGAAACAAAAATGCAAATAATTATTTGCCTCTGTGATGGGATTTGAAAAGAGGTCCCAAACTCCACTGTCATGTGTAATTTCCATGGCTGCTAAATAGAGTTTGTACAGAGAAAAAAAAAAAAAAAAAAAAAAAACCTCTCTATAAAAACCCACACTTTGCTGAACTGTTGAGAATTAGAAGAAAGGAAGGCATCCTGTAGCCCAGGGTCGAGCGGTGTAAAATGGTAGCCAGGGCCAGACAGGAAGGAATTCGTGTTTTTCTAATTGGAAATAGCAAAGGGAGTATTGCAAATGGATTGCATTTCAAAGCAGGACCTTCTATGCAGGCAGAAGAGAGAAGGGAGTGTTTTGATAAATATTCTGACTCATAGACTCTCCTGACAAACATACCTACATTAATCACTAATTTTCAAAATTCTAGAATAAGGGCTTTACAGCTTCAGACGTATCCAGTCCAGCGCAGTGGTGCCTGCCCCTCCCCCATCTGATGGATTCCTCCACCTGGTGACCCCCAGAGTAGATTGTGAGCCTAGGACTGTATGGGCTCCAGGGCCAGACAGCGGCCGTAGCCTGGCTGGAACCTTCTCGCGTTCATTGCCAGCCTGCCCTCTGAGGCCACGCAGGAGTCGGCATCAGCCTCCTCACCATATTTATAATAATCATGGCTCTCTTTGTGTCCCATGGTGGTACTCACAAATCCCCACACATTCTATGACTCAACACAAACTTACTGTCTTACCGCGTTAGAAGTCAGAAGTCTGGACCGGGCGTCCCTGGGCTAAAATCAAGGTGTTGGCAGGGCTGTGTGCCTTCTGGAAGCTTCAGGGAGAACCTTTTTCTGGTCTTTCCCATTTTCTAGGGGCACCTGCATTTCTCGGTTAGTAGACCTTCTTCCATCCTCAAAGCCAGCAGCATTTCACCTCCGAACTTCTCTCTGACGCTGGCGCTGTTTGCTTCCCCGTTTTGTGGTAAGGACGCTTGTGATTAGATTGGGCTCACCTGGGTAATCCAGGGTCTCCCAAGCCCGTCAGCTAATTAGCAGCCTTAATTCCACCTGCAATCTTAATTGCCACTTTTACCATGGAACACAGCATATTCGCAGGTTCCTGAGATGAGGACGGGGACATCTTTATTCTGCCTACCACAATAGTTAATGTTTTGAGCACTTCCTATGTACCTGGTACAGTTCTAAGCATGTTACTTATAAAGATGTGTTTAAACCTCACCACAGCTCTATGAAGTAGGAATCCATTTCATAGAGGAGGAAAGTGAGGCCCAGAGAGGAAAAGCAAATTGCCCAAGGTCACACAGCCCATCAGAAGCAGAGCTGAGCTACAGATTCAGGGGTCTAGTCTCCAAGCCCATTCTCTTAAGCCATAACCACACTTTAATAACTGAAGGACAGATGTACAAATAGAATTCTACTTAGTTTAATCCTCACATGATGATCCACAAGCCCCTACAGGATGTGAGAGTGCCTCAGGTCAATTAATAATGACTGTAATTTGCCGCTGATCAGACAATTTTGGATGGGCTGACCAGTGGATTTCCAGGGGCTAGGATGTCCGACAAGTCTGCTTTCTTCCCCAGTGGGCTTCTCACAATGGGCAATAGTGATTCTAAATTCTGCTCTGTGGTATCTGACCTCAGCTACTTCTCTTTCCCTCTACTCCAGCCATGCTAGCTTCACAGACATCCCTCATGTCAATTTCTACCACAGGGCCTTGGAACTTACTGTCACCTCCTCCTGGAATCTCTCCACCGTATACACAAAACTCAACCACCACTTCAAACAGGTCTCTGACCAAGGACCACCTCTTTAAAAAAGAGCCAGGCATCAGGCCCACCTTGGTGGGAAGTGTCTCCCTCCTCCCTTTCCGATACTTTGGTGGAAAGAAGACATTAACATTCTCTTCTTTCCTCTGCTTTTCCCACCTTGTGGTGTTGAACAAAAGGGGCAGACTAAGGGAGCTGCATTTGCAGGTATCTTCACCTTGAGGTTTCCCTTGACTGTGTATACAAATGACCCTGAGCAAAGAGCAGAGACAGAAGGCAGGGGCTCGTTTCTGAACTGCCCAATCTTCAAGGGGAAGAGAGAAAAAAATCTTGACTTATGGAGCACCTACTGATTACTCAATCTTCATATCCCTGTACAAGAGGTAGTAGGAAAAGAATGCTGTGAATGATGGACATTAAGAAATTGGCCCAAATTATATATGGAGGGGCTGAGTGGGCCTTGAATGCAAGTCAGCCTGAATAACACAGTGAAGTTTCTGTTCCTTTACAGAGAGAGGTGGTGAACTGGGATAAAGTGGAGACAGTATTGAAGCAATTGGCCATAGGAAAAAATTTTTTCTCTAAATGAGTAATTATTCTATTTAGAAATTCACATGGAGACAATGGGAAACAGAAGTGAAGACTTTGTTTCTATCCCCTAGGGACATTTGCATATGGATACACAACTGTTTTAGCACCACATGTAGAAAAGACTCCTTTCTCCACCAAGTAGCTTTGGCACTTTTGTCAAAATTCAATGGACTATATTTGTGTCTATTTCTGGACTCTCTAGTATGTTCCATGCACTATTTGTCGAGCTTGATGCTGATACCAAACTGTTTTGATTACTGTAACTTTGTAGTAAGGTTTGAAGTTGAGATTTGGATCCTCTTTGTTCTTTTTTGAGGCTTTTTGGCTATTCTAGATCTTTTGTATTTCCATATGAATTTCACAATCAGGTTGTCAATTTCTGCAAAAAAAAAACCTTGGGTTTTGACTGTTGAATTTATAGATCAGTTTGGAGAAAACTACCGTCTTAACGACATCAAATCTTCAGATCCATGAACATGGTATACCTCTGTTTATGTAGGTCTGATTTAATTTTTCTCAACAGTGTTTTGTAGTCTTCATTGAACAGGTTTTGCACATCTTTTGTCAGATTTATCCCTACACTTTTTATTTCTTTATGCTCATATAAGTGGTATTTAAATTTCAAAATCTAATTGTCCATTACTAGTATATAGAAATATAGTTGAGTTTTGTATATTGATCTTAGATCCTGCAACCATGCTGAACTCACATGTCCGTTCTGGTAGGTTTTTGTTTTTTAATAGGATTTTTAGATGATGTTATCTGTGAATAAAGACCATTTTATGAGGGGCTATCTCTAAGAAGGCTGTGTTCTAATAAAAGCCATACACGGGCTGTTGGAAGGAAATAGAGGAACAATCCAAGATGAGGATGATCAAGGGCTGCAAGTTATTCTCAGGGCAGCAGATGCACGAATCTAATGGTTTTATTTAGGCTAATGTTAAAATGGACTCATATTCAATACTGGGAGACATCCTCAGCACAGATCACTTGATTACCTATACTCGCCAGAGTTACGAACCCAGATGTGGGCTGATGGAAGGCAAATATATCCAGCCTTAGGTTGGAAAATGTCAGAAAACCCTTTGGCAAAGCACCGCCGTCTCTCTCTCTCTCGCTCCCACTTCCATGAGGCCTCCTTGATCTCTGGGCCTTCCGTCTTGTCCCTTCCAATACCATCTCCACAGAGTCAGATTTCATGAAAATGTAAATGATACCGTTCTATGCCCTGCACATAGAACAAAATCCAAACTCTTCACCCAGGCATTAGCAGCCCTCCTGGTACTACTTCCCTACCCCCACTAGTTAAGCTTATTCCCAGCCTTCTCTCTGCTTGAAGCACTCTCTCTGTGCACCTCACTCCCTTCTCTGGATGTCTATCTTGGCCCTACCAACAGATACTCTCAGGGCATCCTGTTTTTCCTGTGTTGCACTCACCATACTTGTCATTTAATGTCACACTAAAGCAGTGCAGTGAGGGCTGGGACCAGTGCTGTGGTGTTTATGCCAATCTCTTAACCATGCCTGACAAATCATAGGCACTCAAGTGACTACCGGAGCTCTTTCTGGCCGTACACATGCCCATCTATTCACCTCCAGTCTTTGTGAATGACCTCATAAGGTATCTTGGGTGTTTCTCTTCCCTTAGGAAGGTGGCTTAAAACTGTGGCTGTGTTGAAAGCTACCCATGATTCTAAAAAAAAAAAAAGTAGTGGTTGGCCTTCATCCTAGCCCATTGAAATCCAAGTCTCTGGGGGGTAGAATCCAGGTAGTGTACTTTGTAAAAAGCTTTTCTGGTAAGTCTGATGTGCGTCCAGGGTTGAAAGCCACTGACACAGAAGGGAAGGTTGCTTTCCTGCAGCCGGGTGACAAAAACCACAGATGGGCTCACCCTGGAAGGGCCAACATGCAAGATACATATGGAACCTCACTTGCAACTCCTCCTGACTCAGCCTCCCATGCAAGTTGCATCTCGGTGCTGTGCTCCACCAGTTCCAGTGGAGGGGGAAGGAAGAAGGAAACCAGACCAGAGTGGAAAGCATTTTCAAACTTTATTTACAACTGTCACAGTGACAAAAAGTAGTTTGGAAAAAAAAAATGCTAGTTTCTCCCTGAGCCTCAAAAAAGAACAGATAGAAGTTACAGGAGGTTCATCTTACAACAGGCATTTTTACTGAAATACTAGGGTTGGGGTTTTTGTTTTTTAATACGATCAGTTAGAAATACACACAAGTTACTTAAAAAAAAAAAAAATAGGAGGCCAGACAGGAGCTCAGCCACTTGTCCAAGAGTGGCTGGGTCCCTCCAACAGGATCACTGCTGCAGGTCCTGACCCGAGTTGTCAGCCCCCGGCCTGCCCAGACTCCAAATGGTCATACAAAGGTGTCTAGCGACCAGCAAAATAATAAGTCACCCCCATAAACACACATATACACAAAGTAGATTTGTTATGCAGTTTACAAGCACGTTCCCATCACACGGCAAGACCAGGACAGATGAGAGGGACACAAACACAGGATTTTAAAAGGCAAGACCCCATCCACAAAGGGAGGCAGGTGCGGGATGAGAAATGCTGCTGCGCGGGAATGAGGAAGGAGGGAGGATTCTCTGCAGCCCACAGAACCCGCGGGAGCACAAGACTGACGCCCTGGCTATGCAGGCTGCAGGCCTCACCCATTCCCAAGGAGCTGGAAGAAGTTATTGCCATCAATGTGTGTAACACAAGCAGACAACACGGGAGGAGGGAGCGGGGGAGGAGGGGTGAGCGTCAGCTTCCCCGGGCCAAGTCCTGCTGAGATGTCAACTGCACACCCTCATCCTCCTGTCCCAGCTCCCCAGAACCACACTAACCTTGAGGTATTAAATACAGCTCTATACACAAGTCCCAAACTGGGGTCAACCCAGACCCACTGGAGAGCTGCCAGGGTACCTCTGCTGGCCCAGAGCAGCCTCCGGGAGGATCGTGAGCTCACCTGTTGGCCACACACTCGTGCTGTGAGCTAGAGAAGGTCTGAAGAGTGTGTCCCGCAACCTGCTGCTCCAGATGGTTCTTCACTGTAAGAAGCTCTAAGTCCAAGGCTAGCTTTCTCGTGCAACTGCGCCCTTGCAGGGGACAGGTGGGAGGAAGGGAGGGATGAGGACCAATGCTCGGTGCTCCCTCACCATGCCATCCACCCACCTGTGTCCAGAACACAAGGAGAAGCCCGGGGATCTCATGACACCTTCAGTTTCAAACTTGGTCCCCAGGGTGTTGCATGAGAGCCCTGTTACCCCCGTCTGATAGTTCCCAGATCTGGGACCTCCATTAAAGCTCACCTCCCCAACAAGAAACAGAAGAGTCTCCTCTTCTCTCCACTCAACTCCCACCAGAAAAATGGGCCAGGAGCCCACACTGAAGTGGGTACCAACGCTGGTCAGGCTGGGGACCACCTCTGCCCGACTGCTCTGCCCCGGGGCTGCAGAGGGGATGCTAAGGAGAAGGAGGGCCAGCCTGGTAGAGCCAGAGCTCCATGCCTCTGCTCAGAACACAGCAAGCCTGGGGGAGCAGGGGGGAGGGATCTTCGTGTCTGAGCGTCCACCTCAGTCCTCCCACGAGGGTGGGAAGTGCTCCCGCTACTCCCAAAGGGCTGGGGGAGGGCAAAAGGATAATCAGGAGAGAGAAGCTCAAGAGTGCTGCCTCTTAAGAAAACCTCCAGATTACTGGCGGGTCTGTGAACCAGCCACAGCTGGAGCAGAGGGTAGAGGAGAAGCAGGGTGGAGGCGGTGCAGGGAGTCCTTCTTTCCCACGCTTGCCTCCAGCCGGCTTTGCAGGCGGCCAGTTTCTACTGCTCTTCTTTCCCAGCCTCCCATGAACAGACCAACACAGCTGAAGTAAAAGCAAAGGCCAGTGGTGGGCAGGACTAGAGAGAGATGAACGCGTCGTTTTCTGACGCCCCAGCAGCCGCTGGCGGGCAACTTCCTGGCTGCACTCCTCTGCTCGATGCTTCCTTTCAAACGTGTGTTTTCTCTTCCGTCTCCTATCTCCTGTTTGTTCTCTTACCCTGAATGTTCCTTGCTCGCGATGCACATCCCCCGTCCCCCCACCCCCCCAGCCCACTGGAATCCCACCGCTGCCTCTGGCCTGCACGGGTTCAGATACCGATCTCGAAGACACACCACTTCCCCGCACCCCCCACCCCTGCTCTAAGCAGCTTCCTTTCTCAGAAGGCCTTGCAAATTGTCGCAGAGGGCTCCACTGCCCAGCACATTTCAAAAAAAGAAAAAAGAAAAGAAAAGAAAACCAACTCGGTGATTTGCAGGTGCAAAACGGAAGCCATCATTTGACATGTTCCGAACTATGGTGGCTCACTCCCTTCTTCCATCACAATGGGAAAGAACACAGTTCAGGGACAGATGCCGTCTGCTGTGGCCCCCGAGGGAGTCGACAGGGACTCTATTGCTCCTTGTTGTCTTTCTCTGTCTCTTCACAGTTGTCCTGCTCATCCTCCTGGACCAAGAACTCCTCGGGGGGCCACCGGAGCTCCCCGCTCTCCACCTCGCCCTCTGTGGGCTCCACCACGATGGAGGGCAGGCGGTCCTTGAGCTTGCAGCAACGGTCGAAGTCCGACGGGTCGGGGAAGATCTGAAAGAAAAGCAGAGAGAGTCCCCGGTCACCTGCAGTACAGGGAAAGAGAAACCAAGTTCCTTGCACCTGCACGTGGAGAACTGAGCCCCACTGAGGGCCAGCACCCGGGCCGGGCTCTCGGGACTCCGGGAGGGAGCCCTAAGGCGGGAGCCAGGGAACACATTCTGGGGCCACCCAGGAAACTGTCCCTCAGGGGACCTTAATCCTGAAGCTGCAAGTTTTCAGGGCCGTGCCTCTAAATTTGTGTCGTTGCTCTGTTCGCACCTTTTGTCTTTCATTTGCAGCTAAAAGAACTTAAAATCATGTGATCCACAGGAAGCCACACCTGCCCACAGCCAGCACGTTACCCTTGCAGCCCAAAGCAGGCCATGGGCACCTTAGCACTGACTGCTTCCCAGGGTAACGATCCGCGCCCAGTAGGCGCCCGCTCCCAGGTGCTCCACACACATCGTTTTGAACCAACAGGCTCATGCCGAAAAACAGGTGTTGCTAATACTACCTTAAAGACTCTCAGGTCTGAAGAAGGAGGTGGCCCAAACCATACAGCCTGCAAATGAGTGGTGGAGGAATGAGATTCAAACTCAGGTCCGTTTGAGCCCCGGGCCCATGCCCCAATAACACCCCGCCCTTCCCACAGATGGGTCTTGATCTCACTGCCACTATAAAGTCAAGGCCACATCAGGGTTGATCAGGGACATTTGCTGGCGTGGCCCCCGTCACAGGCAAGCCACGAACAGAATTCCAGGCTCCTTTTTCACCTGTCAGGGCTCTTGGCTCCTTGACAGTTCCACCCCAGAAGTCTTTTCAGAGTCCTGTCAATGAGGCTTCTTTTTTTAAGGCCTACTGTGTGTCCTGCCCAGAGCTGGGAGAAACCCCACACTGGGCCATAAAATCAAGGACCGTGAAGGGCTCTGCGGACTCCCTGTGCACACACTGCCCTGTGACTACAGCTGACCCAATTCTTGGCCCAGCAGCTTAAGTACTTAATCCGACGACGGGCTCCTGGTCCCTAGCCATCCACAGCCCTCGGTGACACACCCGAGAGCCGGAGAGAGGAGCCTCTGTCTGGGACACCGAGGCTCACAGAACACAGACACTGAGAGCCACGTGGGGCCTTCATGGCCACCTCTTCCAATCTCCATTTGGTAGATGAGCAAACCAAGGGCCGGAGGGGCAAGAAACTGGCTCAAGGTCACACAGCTTAATGGCAAGAGAAAGGAAAGCAAAATCGGGAGTGGGTGGAGATGCACATTTGCAGAGAGGCTGGGCACTGCCTGAGACAGGCACAGGTCAAGATAGGCGCACAGCAGCAGGCGAGTGTCCTATATTCTCAGGAGGGGGGAGAAATGCTCTCCTACAGACTCAGGCCTTCCCAGCTCCTGTGGTGCCCAATCTCACTGCACCCCAGCCCCGAGCAGTGCTGGTTCAGTCACAGACCACGTCCCAGGCCACGTCCCAGGCTACGTGGGGCTTTCGGGAACCATGGGCCTCAACAAAACCTCCCCAATCCCTGCAGACAAGTGATTATTAACCATTTATCCAATAAAGCCCTATTGCTGGGGATTAAGCCTTAAGCCAGCTGCACAACCAGGCATCATTAAAGACTTAACAGGCTCATAAAAAGTATGGTAATGGCAGCCAGGAGGAAAACAAGCCAGAGGAGGGGCTAGACTAGTTGGGGCTAACGGAGGCATGGGGAGAGCGACCCCCACTCCAGGCTTTCTCGTCCTGATGCAGCCGACCCCGCAGTTCCGCCCTGGGACTGTGCTGTCTGATGTGCTGAGCAGGGAGAGGGGCAAGTCATCTACTTGGGCCCCTCCTCACTGCTCCTCAGTGGAGCTGGAGCCCCTCTATGGGGGTGAAACCCAGGTGCCTTCCACGCACGGGCTTTGGGAGTGAGCAAGGGGAAACCCAGCAAGTGGAAAGCACACTACAGTTTGCAAAGCTCTTTCAGCCATCACCTCATTTAGGCCTGACCATGCCCGAGGAGCAGTGAGATCCTGGGCTCTGACCGACACCTGTAAGAGCCAGGATTCAAACCTGGACCTGCTGTTTTCAGGGCCTGTGCCTTTTGAAAAGTGAATGGATGGCCATTTTACAGACTGAAAACTGACCAGGGAGGGTGGACAAGACTGTGGGCTTCAGCTGCCTGTCCAGCGTAGGTGCCAGGATGAACTCTGGGCATCTCGGTCTAGAAGATGAGCTTCCCTGTCTAGACAGTTGTTCTAAATCTTCAGGACCGAGACAGAGCTATGAAATATCAAAAGGAGATGGACACCTGGCTCAGCGCAAACCTGGGCCCTGCCTCTACCCTCTGACCCACCCGTGACATCCCATCAACTGGATTCCAACTATGATCACCGGAGCCAAGGAAGAGCATTGGCTGGGCAGAATCTCAATCTTCACAACAATCCTATTAAGTATAGAAGGGGAAACTGAAGCACAGAGAAAGCAAGTGACTTACTCAAGGCCACACAGCTAGGAAGTGGCTGAACGGGGACCTGAACTCAGACCTGTAGGACTTCAAATGAGGTGTTCATCTGATAACATTCTGTAGAGCCACAGACCCCAGATGCTGTGTCCTTGATGTCACTTCTGTAACCCCGATCAAGTCCTCTCAACTGCCTGTGACTCAGTTTCTCCTTTTAAAAAGCAAAGCGACTTTCGTGTCTCACTAGATGGGTACAAGTTCTTGGCAAACACAGAGATGATAAAATGCTTTGAGGACATATGCTGAATTAAAATGGAAATGTCCTCTTTGGAGCTGTTTCAACAGGAGGACAGTATGTATTCAACCTCCAAGCAAGAGGCAATACTCACATGGTAATTAAAATAACTCCAAACAATGCCTTTCATACCAGGAGTTGCCCAATTAAGTCTTTAAGTCCTTGGGGAAGTCTGAGCATTGAACTTCTGATACTGCTCAGTTGCCAGAGCACTTTGCTCCCTGCATTGCTCAAAGCAGGTGCCATTAAAAAAATTTTTTTCCTTTACAAAGCCTGCTCACTGCACTTAAAAAAAATCACTATAATAATCCCACCTTTCCATCAAAGATTTTATTTTTTTATCAAATAATGCCAATTTATGCCTCTGAAAATTGTAGCTCTCTCCAAAGACAGACAACGCGCACCCCGAGCCGGTCAGCCGCTCATTTCTTCACATGCAGACAGTGAGCCTTGCAAAGTGTCGCTGAGTCTTCTGCCAGCACAATCTTATCTCCAACAGCTGCTTAAAAGGCTGACCCTATGGAGGTTGAGATTTTTCCACTAAGTCATGCCTTTTAATCATCTAGACAGCAGAAAAATGAGAGGTTGCAACTGCAGTGTGACGGGGTAGGGAAGGCAGTGGAAAAAAGGACTCAAGTAGGACTTGCCAAGCACATGACAGGTAGGGCTGGGGCGGCAGGCCAGCCTGCCATGCTGTTTGCCTGCAGGACCTGGCAGGGAATCAAGAACTGCCCCTGCTCCAAAGAGAAACTGCTTCTGGTTAAACCTCTTACTCCAGTGTGCCCCTGCATTCTGGACTGGGGAAGGGGGAAAAAAAAATCCCTCTACAGCAAAGACTCCTCTCCAAGAGGTCCAGAAAGGAAGATAAGAGGCTCTGAGAAGCATTTCCGACCCTAACCCCCCCAGAGGGCAGGGCAGATCTAGAAGCATCCATCCCCAGCTGTGACTCTCTCAGCCCTGCCCTGCCCTCCTTCTGCCAACACCGGGCTCCACATCCAGCTATCCAGCTGTCACACTTGGCTGCCAGGGCTGATGGCTCGGATGAAACTCATAGACACCCAGTTTCCTTCCTTTGCAAATGGAGTGAAGTCTTGAAGATCACACGCCCCGCCCCGGCTGGGTCCCACATGTCCCACGGTGTAGGAACGGCAGGCATGCAAACATGGTGCTCGTGACTCTTACAGAGGACACTTCTGCAGCGGCATCCTTTGCCAGGTGGCCTCTAATCCCAACAGGCCCTGACATTTTGGGAACTCACATGGGTTCACTTGAAAGGTCAAGGGAGCTTTAGGACCTTCGATGAGGAAGGAATGGTCTGTGAGATGAACTGTGGATGCCAATACACTGGCATTTCTGGCTCTGTGGATTACGGCTGTCCTTTAGAACTTTCTGTGATAGTGGAAATGTTCTCTAGCTGCACAAGCAATAGCCAGTGGCCACATATGGCTATTGAGCACTTGAAATGAGGCTAAATTTTCTCTAACTTTTATTAATGCACATTTATCTGATATATGTAAATATAATATAAATTTAAATGTAAATAGTAGCGTGTGGCTAGGGGCCGCTGCATTGGACAGCGCAAACACAATGAGTTAAATATGACGACCGTGAGAACAGGGTTGTCCAGGAAAATGGTCAGGAGGTTTGGCTGATGGGCCAACACGGGCAGCCTCACAGCAGAGATGTCTGGGGTTGGGGGACGAGGAATTAGTCAGAAGCCTTTTTGCTTAAGTGTAAGAGTTGCTGGTCAGTCAGCTCCCATTTCACCCATGGAGGGGGCACTGAAAGGTAATATCAGATCTCCAAAGGCCTGAAATTTGGGGGCCTAGCTATCAACTGTCTACCTCTAAGCCAGGTGACCTAAACCTCGCTGCCCCTGCGGTGGGGAGAGAAGAGAGATGTCTGGCACCTGGGATGGAAAATGTGAGCAATTCTGGTTGGAGCAGCCCTGCCCTGAGTGCACGCATCCCTCAGCCCTCATTCCTGACAAACAACTCGGGCTGGCCACAAAGAGGGCGGAGGGCTCAGCAAAGAGCTGAGAGATGCTAATAGGGAAAGTGGACACCGGCGGGAGCAGGAGATGAAAGGGGGCGAACTGGACACACAAAGGGCTGATTACCAGCTCTGCAAGCTGAGACCTCCGGAGCGTGGGCCTCTCGCTCCTCTTTGCCGGGCTCTAACAGAAGGATGAGGTGTGCTGCGGTGGGGTGGAGAGGGGAGGTAGGGCAGAGGGCCTGAGGTGAATAACCAGGCAGTCCCCAAGGCACTGAGAGGGGATCTGCCCCTGCACACAAAACCAAGCCCTGAGCTTCTCCCGTCTGGTTCCAGAGGGGAAATAATCAGTCTCAAACCTGCAATGGAAACTCGCCACGCCCACTGGTGGTAGACCAGGAGTCTGAAAGATTGGGCTTTTACTTTGCCCCCGTGTCTTATTATCTCTGTGACCTTGCTCAAGTCATTTTAACTTCACCAAGCTTCCATTGCCTCCTGAGTGAAACGAGGAACGGATTTCTACTTTATAGGGTTGTTGGAAGGATTACATGCTGCTGCGTGTCGAGCACCAGCACAGTACCCAAGGGGCTCAAAGCCGTGGTGGCCCATATCTCTCCTGTCTTCATCTACAGACTGGGATTAATGTTAATTCCCATCTTATAGGGCTTTGGAGAGAATCAAACACAGGTATGTGTGAACATGCTCTTTACACTTTAAATTCCTAACGATGGTTCTTATTAGGTAAAACTGGGGTCCCCAAGGAGCGTTTAGAGTGAGGGACTAAAAAGTCAACAGTCCCAATGGCTTGGGCCAGGAGCAAGTGAGCAGCACTCCTGGGCTTGCACTCAACAATTCTCCACCAGGTTCTTTGGAGAAATGGGTTTGACTTCATCACTTCTCTGCCGGTATTTCTGTTTTTCCAGGGCACAGGTTAGGCCAGGTGGAACAAAAGCCACTGTCTTGTCCAGATGCTGGTCTTCAGTGGAAGCCCCTGCAGCTAGCGATCTGCCCATTACGCACCTCCACACCCCCGCCCCCCAGCCCACTGCAGGGGCCTGCTGCCCGGGCCATCAGACCCCTCCTGCCCCTCAGCTTCCCAAAGTCTGGGTTTCTTATTTTTCCTGCAGAGCAACAATGGATTGGCCTTGTGTGTTTATTCCTTCCTAGGAGGGGCTGGTTTCTAACAATGGGCAGATCTCTACCAGCATCCTGCTCTGCCAAGGGCTGAACGAATGAGCAGCAGCTAAGCCAAAGCCAAAGCCACCCTGCTTTTGTCCCCAAACAGTGTGTGAAGGCAGGGAGTATGTATGTTCTTCAAAATACGTGCCTCCTGCTATTTCATCATCATCATCGTCATCATTGCTATTTGCATTTTCCTGACTTTTCAAAGTGAAATGTGGTTAGTAAGAACAGAAAGAATTAGAGCAAATGGCAGAGTAGCTCCTAACCGGATTCAGGGAGGAAGCAGTCTCATCTCCAGTCTGATGCCAGTCACCTCATTCTCCATCCTGGGCGCTCTCACTCTGCTTAAATCCCCCCGGCCTGGGGCTCTGGAATATTCACCCCACCCTCTCCTACCCCTCTCTGGTGTCTCTAATCCTAGAGGAGACTTGAGGAGAGATTTAAGGCTTTGTAACAACTGTTGGATCTCCTTCCTTTGGATTAAAGATGCTTAAGCCTCCAGCCCTGAAACTTAAAAGAAAAGGATATCCTCTAGATAAACACCATCCTTCATAAATATCTCTCAAACACACACCCGTCCTGCAGGTCAAGAGTTCCGAATTCCAATTAATTAGCACTAATTGCTACTGATAACTCTGGGCCCAGTGAGCTGATGGGGCTTTTGGAAGGTTAAAGAACATTTCTCAAAGCTCTCCCGGACAGTGAGAGAAAGAGTGCAGTTACCTGGGATAGATGATTTCAAATACCCACATCCTATTGACTATATTACCATTGTCCTTTAGAAAGAAGACATGTTTCCCAGTCACCTTGGGGCCTCTGGGGTTGTCATCCTCCTCCACTGGTTCTAGCCAAATGTCCCACAGCCATACCTCCTCTCTCTCAGAAAGCGCAGAATGGCACAGCTGCCATTTCCAACCATTCTCTCATCTTTTGTTTTGGAGACAAAAATCTCAAATGTTTGGCCTAGACCCACAGCCTTCCCAACCTTGTCTGGAGTCCCCTTCCTGACCCCTACCACGTGGCTTCCAAACACATCCCTGCATGGAAACACTCTTTCAAGTCTCTGAGGACTCCCTTACAGCCCTGCCCCTTGGCCTTTGCTCGGCTTTCACTCACCACCACCTCTGCAGCACACCACCAGGCCGCCCAGCCTGCGTCAGGCTTCACAGTCTCTCCTGATTCTTATGCCCCTGCCCTGGCTCATCCCACCCGTCTACCTTCATCTCCCCGTGCCCTTCCTCAACGAGGCAACATCCTGGGCTCTTCTTCAGATTCAGCTTCCTGGCTTCACCTGTCCATCACAGGCAGAGGATTCCCCAATCTACAGCTGCTCTTCCCCTTCCCACCTTCCGTGAATCACATCTCCACTTGGATGACATCCGTCATCTCTAACTCACCTTGTCCCAAAGTGGAGTCATCAGCTAATAGACCCATTTTTCTTTAAGTCAAAAACATTTTTTCCCCTCCCAAATAGGAAGCCTTGCTTGATCGTAAGTGCTATAAAAGAGGCCTGGAGATTTTAGTTGGTCAGAACTGCAGTTTTGATGCTACGACACTAAAACGAATAGGGCTGTATTCCTAGAAGCTGTCTACACTAGCAGGGAGGCGATGGCCCTGCTGTTCTCTGATCAGACATATTCTTTGTTTGGTCTACAGTAACGTTCTCCAAGCTCAGATCCCAAGGTCCTTTCATGCAAGAAGTGTCCACAGAGTTAAAATACTTCCTTAATAATACGAATATGTTATTTGCCTCTCTCCCTGTGTTGACACTCCCACGATGGCATCGCAGCACTGGGGGGTGACACTGCTGGCACCTTGGCAAGAATGAATGAATGCAGCAGCAGCAAACTGTACTTGTGGTCATTACATTCTTTACCACCTCACACTCACAATAAAAAAAAAAAAAGACCTAATATCCTTGATAAAGCAGTCAAAATGAGTTTTTATTCAATATTGACTCTTAAGTACATGTTGTTTTAGTACCGTACGTGATAAAGTGGAAAGCCAGCAGACAGCACTCTGCTGCATCTCACGGTGCAACGGTCATCTCGAGAAAAGCACTCGCGTGACGGAGTTACCAGCTGAACTAGCCACTTTTCCCGGGGAGCACTGTTTTTACTTGAAAACGTGACTACCCAACAAACCACGGTTGTTTTGACTTGGGTGTTCGGGGGACACGTCCTCAAAAGTGAACAAAACAAGCACGTCACTTCGTGGAAAATGACTAACAGTATTTGTTCCCAATGATAAAAATCAAACTTTCTAGCATAGATCGTATCAGCCACCGTTAACTGGTCTGCTCCCTAACGCTTGAAGGCCTTCTGATGAGACTGGTAAAGACATGAATACATGTGACTTTCTGACGTTTTATGATGCGATTGTCCGTATTTGATCTGTCTTACTCAGTGCATGCGTATGTTCCAAATGGTCAACGCACCACATTACAAACCAACGTGGGAAAGAGACATTGGAAGTGCCAGACAGACTGCTGGATTTGGATGGAAGAGCACAGAAACCTCGTTGATAAGGTTTCTGATGCCACACTGCTGCCGACATTTAAGAAACGACCACTTGTTGAGTGTTGGCGAAATAGCAAAGAAAAAGAACTGGATACGGCTAGGAAGAGATTTCTTCCTTTTCTTAACTTTTCTCACAGGTCTTGCATCGGCCAGGCTGTCTTCACTTACTTCAACCCACACGTATGGCAACAAACTGAATGCCGAAGCAGATACGAGAGTCCAGCCATTTTCTATTAAGCCAGATATTAAACAGATTTGCAAAAAAAAAAATGTGAAACAATGCCTTTCTTCTCACTAAACTTTGGTTTGGGTTTGGTTTTGTAAACGTATTTATCTTTATTAAAAACTGTTATTTATATTAACATGCAATGGTTTTACTGTTATTTTAAAGGAATTAAAACATGAAAATTTTAAACACTCCGTTTTGATATCAAAGGACATAACAAAATAAACAAATATCGGGGGGGGAGTCCTAAATTATTTTTAAGAATGTGAAAGGGGCTGAGATCAAAACACTTGAGAACAGCTGGCCTAGAGAAAAAAACACCCGCCATAGGATGACTACATTAAGTCAAGGTTGAAGGAAGGTATGTTTTAAAATTGGAAAAGATTTGAGGGGAACATAAAATTGCTTTCGAACAGCTAGAAGGCTGACATGAAGAAAAGAGCAGATTTTTTAAACTCCAGTGAGTGGGTCTAGGATCAGGATGGAGGATTTCGCCTCATTATACAACATTCTAACAAAAATGATAGAATCCGCTCTCTCCCCTATAGATGCGGAAATTGAGGCCAAAAGACGTGATGTGAGTTTCCTGAGGTGACAGAGGTAGGAGAAAAGCCAAGATGAGAAACCAGTTATCCAGATTCGCAGCCCGTAATCCCATGTGCTGAGAGGTTACATGTAAAGAACACCTAAGTGGCCCGATGCCACACTGCTGTCACGCGCATTCCCATATCTGAGATCCTCTAGGGCCAGTGGGAGTGCACCTGTTTGTCCACTCTCTAAAAGAATTTGGAAAACTCCGTGTCCTTCCACATGTTTTTAAACTGATATCTAAAACTTCTGGTATATTACAAACATTAACATTTTAAAATAAAACTTTTATACCATTCTTTTACGCAATGCCTTATAAATACCAAAGCAACTTGGTATATCAACCATCCCCCATTAAAAAACCCCTAAACAGAGCGCCTGGGTGGCTGACTCAGTTAAGCGTCTGCCTTCGGGCCAGGTCCTGATCCCAGGGCCCTGGGATCAAGTCCCACATCAGGTTCCCTGCTCCTTGGGGAGTCTGCTTCTCCCTCTGCCCCGCCCCACACTCGTTCTCTCTCTATCTCTCAAATAAATAAAATCTTTAATAAAAAAATTAAAAACTCATAAACAAGCTCTAAAATTGTATTCTTTTCTCTGCTTGAAACTGTATCTCCACCCTACTGTTCCATAGAATTTTAACGTAAGTTTTTAGTCATTAGCTTTTTTCATACTTCTCTGCAATAAAGAGATGTATTTATGTACATAAATGGACAGTTACTATTTTTATGTCAAATGACCCTAAGGCCTGTTAGCAACAACGACAACAACAACAACAAATCTGGATTGGCTCGTGGCAGCTACGTAACTGATCAATGAACATACCCCAAGTCATTGTTACACACATAGGTAATCTTTCTTGTTGGTGTCTTAATGGGACAGGTAGGCGGGATTAATGGAGCTTCTTAGGCAGTAACATTTCCAATGGTCCATTTGTTTGATGCCCCTATGGTTTCTACACCCTGGGGAAAGTCACCTTAAAAGACTCAGGAGGGCAAGAAGCAGGTCCTTCTCTTACAAAGGGGGAGGAGGGCAAGCTCGACAGGAAGGTAGGACAGGAAGGTAGGCGAAGAAACTGGTGAAGCCCCGCTTCAGGAAATGCGAATTTTAGAAAAGCAACAACAAGGAAGCCCAAGACGGGGGCGGGGAACGAGGTGTCCCGAAAATGCTCTCTGCTGTCACATCCCTTGGGAAGTTTCCATGAACCCCAGGGGCGACTATCCTCTGGTTCTAACACTTTGTTAAAACATCAAGCGGTATATACACGGAGCATTATTAAGAAGTAATTTGGCAGGAGAACCTCTAATATTCGGCTGCCAAGGACAACAGCCAGGAAGGATCCTAAGGCTTCAAGTGCCTCATGTGAGGGGCAAATGAGCAAAGAAATACGGAAATCGTGATTTAGTGCCAGCTGATCTTTAAGAATGCTTTCACCTAAGAGGATACAAGAGTCGAAGAAAAGAAATTGCTTCATGGTAACGATCGTGACCCAGCCTCAGGAAGCTGGACACCACGGTAAGGACTCCTCCATTCCCACGTACACAGTACGGCTCAATTACCTTTTTCCTTGACTCGTTTAAAACATATAAAAATGAAACTCTGTATCGCTACATAGATGGAAAACTAGTATTGTTTGTCATAGGTAGTAACCATAAAAATATACCACCATTACTAAAGTGTGTGTAACACCTGAACTGACTTTGTAAACCGCCGGGAGCCTGTGGACCCTACTGGAACATTGGCTTGGGCTGTTTACTTGTTACAAAGAACCTGGGGCTTGCACAGTTGTTGGGTAAAAGGCCCCTGAGCTCTAGGGGCCCAAAACTTCTGTTATGTTCAGATCTACTTCAAAGAGCCCAGTCCCTCCTGGATTCCAGGGAAGCAATATTTCTAAACCATGACTGTTGCACAAGCCAGACCTGGAACCCCAGAAGATCAAGATGGCTTAGGGGACTCCATGTGCATCTGTCTAAACTTCATGGGTGTCCAGGCAGAGGTGACTTCACTGGTCTTCCTCAAGGTCGCATGGTGCTCCAATGTCATTAACAGAATAAAGGAGACAAGTAGGGCAATCGCTGACCCATACGCACCTGCAATCCAGACTGTGTCATTATACCCACGAAGGGACAAAAACATGATCACCAGCTATTTTGCAATGCTGGCTAAATGCTGCCTGAACATCATTAGTTGTTATCCTCTCTGCTCAAAATAAGCAGTTAACAAACCGGAAGACATGTACAACATCTCCTAAACGCTCTGAAATAAACCAAACACCTTTCTGACTCTAGCCACAGCACTCTCTCACGATCTCATCTCTGTAGCTTTCACGCCCCTGAAATTCTATGTGCTGGAGCTCTCCATGCCAGGAACTGCTACTGGGTAAAGTCTTCTGTTTATTTTCTGTCTTTAAGGTAATATATAATCAGGAGGCTTAATGATGTTGAATCTCTTTGAATTAGTCTTTGTATTTCCAAGAATTTATTCCAAGGAAAGAAATCAGGTCTGCGCAGAGATTTATGTAAAACGATGCTCAGAGCAGTGTTCTTTTGTAGTAACAAAACATGCCACAACCTAAATATTCAAATTCATGTAACAAAATGAAATGCCTTTTTACAAAGAAAGACAAATGGACATGGTCACAAAATTATACTCAGTGGGAAAAAAATTCACTAGTGCACATATTTATCCCAATTTTATTTTTGTAAACATAAATGCATACAAAATACTAGAGGTAAACATACCACAATGTTTCAGTGATAGAAATATGGGTGGGTTTTATTGTATTTTAAATTTTTCTAAATTTTTGAAAGGAGGAAGTATTACCTTTACAGTTATAACACACACACACTCACACACCTAACAACTTTTGGCTTCGATACTCTGTCCTAAGACTCTACTCTGAAGAAATTGTATCAACTGTGGACGAAGACTGACATACAAAGTTATATATAAATTATCACATTATGTGTAAGTGGAAACATGTACACGATGAAACAGTTTTCAGCAACTGGAGAATGGTCAGAAGAATCATGTGGCAACTTCAGGACCTCCTACTGAACACTCATGAAAAATGCTAACTTTGAAGCATTTTTAAGAGAAGTTGAAATGATGCGATGCTGATGACTTATACGCCGTTAAGTAAAAAAAGCAGAACAGAACTCTGTGATTGTGGCTTTGTGAAAATATTAAGTGCACTGGAAAAGGGAAAAGATGCTAAAATGTGCACGCCATGACTTGGGCATGGTGAGATTATGGTGATTTAAAAAACAAAAAGGTTAAAGAAAATTACAGTTCCAGCATGGGCAGAGGTTACTTTTAAACTTTGAGAAATAAGCCTGAGAACAATGAAATATATACTTTATCAGTGAAGATATGCAATTACTGGAAAGGGGGAAAAGGAAGAGAAAATTTTCCTATCATCTCAACACTCCAGTCTACAACAACCCCTATGAACATTCCACGGGCTGCCCTTTGGTCATGAGTGAGTGTGTGTTGTGTGTGTACATGTGTGCACGTGCTTGCACGTGTGGGTGTTCACGTGAGTGTCTGCAAGTGTGTGTGTGTATAGGAGTCTTAGCAGGCACCTCGGGCTCTGTCTGCAGAGATCAGAGGCTGAGCTCAGCGCTGCCCGCACACCTTGGGCTAAGAGTGACCCTACTAAATTAGACCTTGTACACAGGGCAGTGTCTGGAAAAAACATTCAGGAATTTGGGAAAGTCAAGGATGCTTCTCAAATCCCGGGTGGACGAGTATTCTACAAAGTAAAGACGGGAGGCGAGTTCAAGGTGTACTATTAACTCTGTGTAGGAACCACCTTCAGATTCCAGTTAGGATAAGGTCAGACCTAGAAGCCAACCACCTCTGAATTGAGACTGGTGAATGCCCTTCGTGCTCAGGCCAATTCTGCTTTGGGTGAGAGATCCAGAACCCTCCTTCCCACTGGCTGAGAAGCAAGGAGTCAATGCTGCTTCGGCTAAATACCTGGGTACCTCTTCTCTACAGTTTACCTAAAAAAGGAGCTTCTGACATGCAAGGCAGCTAATTCCAGCGTCAGACGGCCAAAGGCGCTCCCAAATTCAAAATGCGACCTGAACAATAGATTGGAGAAACTTCTGGCGAATTTTAGGGTTTTTTTCCAAGACAGGTCTGTGCAATAAGGGGCCTCCCCCAGCTGAGGAATGAAGCAGCAGAGACAGGACCTGATCTGCTCATCAAGAATTCTCCTGGGGTGGGCTCAGGGACAAGGGAAGGGCAGGTGGTGAGGCCAGTGGTGGCAGAGGTGGTCCACCATCTCTGAGCTGGAAAGGAGCGAACGCCTGACAACTCTGAGCCCCATGTGAGTGAGGGCCTGTTTTCAGAGTCTCTGTGGATTATTTCAGGACTTGAACCTGAAAGATCATTTCAGGACATTCACTAGACACCCAGGAATAGCTCTTGGCTCCGGTCACAAGATTCGCCACCGAAACGCATCCCTTTCCCCAACGGTACAATCCTCCTCTCTGTTCAGCTTGGAAGACTGGGCTGATGTCAAGAAGATGCTGATCCTGTAAGAATCCATGCTGTGGGCTGGCCACGGTAGAGGGCTAGTTCTCGGGGCGGGAGAGGGAGAAGGGAAGGGTCCCATCGATCACTCAGCACTCACTGTGCAGCTCCGGGCAGGACGCGGGGCTGGCGTTGCAGGGACGGAGAGCAGACTAAGTCACAGCCCCGGCTCCGGGCAGAGAGACACACCGCCACTGAGGAGGCGTCAGGCCTAACACAGGCCCTTTGAGAGAAGGCTGGGCTGCTCCGTTCTAGCATGCAACACATTGGCCACGAAAGTGAAGAAAGCTTGTTCTCTCCCTGGCCCTGCCACAGACTCACTGTTGTGACCACGGCATGTGCGCTGGGGTGGGGGTGGGGGTGTTCCCCAGCGGGACAATTCCGGCCTTCTGCAGGCCCTCACCCCGGGGGCATTCCAAAACAGTGAACACGATGTTTGTGTCAAGGCTTTGGGCCTAAGAAGGAAGGTGCCGGGTCCCCCGTACAAAGTAGAGTTGATCTGCACAACGTAGGCACTGACTCAAAAAGAGGCAGCGTGTGTAGACACAAACCCGCTCAGAAACAAGGCGCTCCCTGGGCTTTGGCCCCAGGTGGCCCGAACTGCCTGTTTTTTTTTTTTTTTTAAAGATTGTATTTATTTATTTGAAAGAGAGAGAGCCAGCCAGCGAGAGAGGGAACACAAGCAGGGGGAGTGGGAGAGGGAGAAGCAGGCTTCCTGCGGAGCAGGGAGCCCGATGTAGGGCTCGATCCCAGGACTCTGAGACCACGCCCTGAGCCGGAGGCAAACGCTTATCGACTGAGCCACCCAGGCGCCCCCCGAACTGCCTGCTTTGCCTCACATTATTACCAGTTGTAGCAAGGAGGGAGCAGAGTGGAGGGGGCGGGGAGAGGAGAAAGAAAACTTGCTGTGATTCCAGTAACATGTCGTGTCCATAGCTGGACATGTCCTGCCAAACGCTCTGCAACTTTAGCTTTATTTTCCCCCAGGGACAACTGAGGCTTTTTAAGTCCGGTGTTGTGAAAGATCATTTCCTAGTGACCACGGGACTTCCGCGAGGCCGTGCAGCAGGGCCTCCGCAACTCTTGAGAATGTGTGGGGTACCACACCTGGGAGTCACCACGAGGAGGAAGGGACAGAGGCAGTGGCCGGGTTCCACCTGGAATGGCCTCCTGAGCAGGGCTTGTGGGGGACAGAGGCAGGGACCATGAGGAGCTTGAAACTCTCTGAGGGCTGAACCCGGGGAAGAAGCTCAACCCATTATGTATTTATTTCAACACGTGCACTTGCACAGGTGGGAACACACAGGGGAGCCAGGCTCAGGGGCTGTTTCTAAAGTAAGCTCCACCTTCTCCAGAGAAGGCTTCTGAACCGCTGCCTGACTTCAGACGTTAACCCGAGCCTGTTCACTGAGACAGGACTTGCTGCTCCTGATAACGGGAGGCAGTGGGAGGGAGGTGGGGGGAGTCCGTTGCTGTTGGGTCCTGCAGATAGAGGAGACTGGGAGATGCCATCCAGGGAGAGGCGAGCTCTCAGCCAGACTGAGGCTTACCCCCCCCCCTCGCCCCCGTCCTGAATGCCAAGCTACAACTCAGGCTCTCAGGCTGCAAGAAGCAAACGACAGAACTGTGGCAAGAGGTCAGCCCCCCCCAACTTTCCCTCCTCCCTGTGGTGCAAAAGCCAGGCTCTCCCTCCCTCTGGTCTTAGGAAGGGAAGGGGAGGATGCAGGGAAGTCCTGAGCTCTGCGGATCAAAGGGAAGGCACAGGACACGGAAGACTGCGGTGTGTGAAGAGCGAGCTCCTTCTGGTTTACAGCGCATCCTCCCCGGCTTCCCTGAGGAGAGCCCGCTGCCTGTCGGACTGCTGGATGGATGTCAAGTGCTAGGAGTACGTGACCGAGAACAGCAGCGGGAATACAAGGGGAGCCAGTCAGAGACATGAGAGCTGATCAGAGAGGAATTAAAGAGCCCAGGGAAGGACAGAGCTATCAGATCTTGGTCCAGATGCTAGAGAAGGGGCAATTTTAAATGAAAACCAAGGAGCCATCTCTCTAGAACTTAGTGAGGGCAGTAAGACTGAAGAAGCCTCAGCATGCCATGCCGGGGGCAAGTCAGGCAGCAAGGCCAGAATCCCGAGAGCCCTTGCGTCGGGGCAATGCCAGTGTCCACAGACAAATGCTCAGGACCCTTCCCCATGCAGGACCCAGGCCAGGTCAGCTGTGGCATGAAAGGAGACCCCGTCAGACCAGCATTCCGAAGTGCTACACGCTTACAGCCCCTGCAGCCAAGAGAGGGCCCCTCGAGGCAGCCGATGACCTGCTCCCTAGGGTTGGGGCAAGTAAGAAGGTGTAGGCGGCAGACATTCCGGTGCCACGGGTGGGGCACTGTGCAAGGCCCATGGATGCAGTGAGGCCAGGCAGCTGCAGCCATCGGGGACCTAAACGTCCTCATGGGGACCCTCCCACTCAGTCCCCATGAACCGGCTGCTCCCTGCAGCCTGCCTAGAATGTACTCACACTTTCGAGTAACCATTTACTCACCCGCCCAGCAAGCTGCCATAATTCATGCCAAGTGGGCAGGCAGACATGGAGTTCCCGTACCGAGCAGACTCTCGGTAAGATGCAACAAGGCGCTGCCTCTGTAGGTTTTTACAGACGCTCACAAAACGACACTAACTCCTACGCACGGAAGGTAGGGCTTACCTGAATTTTTCAGGGGATAAAGATATTTATCCGAAGCCTTGGTAGGCATGAGCTCAGGAGACCCTTTAAAAACCCTAAGTAGAAGTGAAGACGGCTAGCTTTCGGACCAAACCTCACCGAAACCACCACCACTCACTTGGCACCTGCTATGGAAAGGCCTGGAGCCAGCGTGCAGCTTGGGCTGGGGAGGCTGATGGGCACAAAGAGGGAAAGAAGGCATCCCCTGCCCTCGGAGACTTGGGCAGGACCCATAGCCTCAAAGCGCCAGGCAGCACCGTTTCACGGCACAAATGCCACAGGTGTGGAAAGAAGAAAGAGGTCACATCTGGGGCAGAGAAATTAGGAAAGCTTCATTCTCGGGTAGGTCTGGAAGGTGGGAGAATGATTGACGAAGTCCAGCATGCCTATCTATTTTACGACCTTGTCTCAAGGTCAAATCACAAGCCTGAGATTCTATTTCATCTGCCAAGTCGGGATTGATGTCTCCTTCCCACTTTCAGTTCCTTGGAAAAGCAGGGCCTGGTAAAAGCCATGTACTATTATTACCCTCAGGAAGGATGCCAAGAACAGAGTTCTGAGATGTCCCGCCCCAGATCAGAGCCCAGCCTGAGCATGCACAGCGGACAGGCTTCGCCAGTGCAGTCCCAGCCAGTCCCCAGAGCTCTGGTGGGAATGTGTTTAATTGCATGACACTAGCTCTGAATAGGCCCAGAGGATATTGGTCGTATGACAACTGTCAGATCAGCTGGCTGCAGAGCCCTGCAGCTGGCATAAACGGCGGCAGGCCAGGGGGGTATCTGGGCGTGCAAGAAAACACGATTAGAGATGGAGGTGCTCTCTCAGTCTTAATATTCTTCCAGCGCCCAGCCCCAGTCTGACCAGCCAAGCCTTCTCGTGGCCATCTGTACCTGGACTGACCATGGCTTTGCGTCGCTGCCTCAGACTGCCTGTATTCCAGGCATTATGCCCATGTTGCTTTCCCATGGGAGCCCTGGGCCCTCTATAGAGCACCCACCACAGCACAGTGCATACAGCAAGTACATACAGCAAGTGCCCAGGAAAATGATGCTCTCTCCTTTCTCTTCCTCAGGCAATCAGATTACCTTTCTGAAAGCTGATGACAAGAGTGCTTTGAAGTTCCAGGTAAGATACTTTGGAAGTGGACAGTGCCCCCCCATCCCCAGGCAGCAGGAACAGATTTCCTGAGGGGCAGTGGGAACCAGGCTGTCAGGCCAGCACCACTAGGAGAGAGTTAGGGCCCTTTCTTCAGGCGGCATCATGACATCTTGGGAGCCCAGAGGCGATATGATTTTCCACCAGCCGCTGCAAGCCCAATTCAGCCTTCCTCCCCCAGCGCTGCAGCCCGATCTGCCCCCTTCACCTGTCCCCTTCACCTGTCCCGGCCCTCGTTCCAGCAGGGCGGCCCGAGGGTGGAGACAGCAGCCCTGTAGGATGTGGCCCCCTCGATCCTGGGACATGTTCAAAGGAGAATATAAAAAGCGTACACAAGACCTACTGATGACTGTGTCTGGAAGGGTTCTGCGATGGAACGCTAAACCCAGAGCTGAGAGAAAAATCTCACCTGTAACCACAAAGAGATTCGGTCTGATTCAGTGCCTTGGAAACTGGTATCCAAAAACACCCTTGCTGGTGGGCCAGGAAAGTTCTACCCTCCCACAGACTGTGGGGCCTTTGATGGTCCCTCTCAGACCCACTCTGGGGGTGGAGGGTAGAAAACCAACCAGGAAAGGGTATTCCCCCTCACTTCCCTCACCGCCTCAGGCTACATGAATACTTCTTTCCAGCTGGCTAAAGGGGCTTGGCCAGACCCTGGCGCCCAACAAAGGGACCTTCTTGAGCCTCCCAGTCTGAGGGGACTCTGCTGTCACCTACCAAGTTACCTTACACGAACTTAGCTTTCATCTCGGCTCTCTGATCAACCCCTCCCCCATCACATGCCCGCAGCTCTCTATTTGTTTCTTCCTTTACAGAATAAATGCCCTGGAATGGTTCTACAGAACGACTACCAGCCCGAGCAAGTCTGGAGTCTCCGCAAGAACCAGCTCGAGGGACAGACCCATGACATATCAGAAGATCAAGGCTTTGGAGTTTGGGGGTACTACAGTCTGAGCCTGTTTCTTCATCCGTTAAACGGAGCAGGAATTCCCGCCTCAGAGCTACGGTCAAGAGTCCATGAGGAACATCTGTAAAGTGCACGGCTCGGAGCAGACGTTCAGTTCTATCTGCCCAATGCGCCCATCACACCCCACGCATCCTCCCAGGCCAAGCACCGCAGGCGCACAACTTCCCTAGCTCCAAGGTCTTCCCTGAAAAATAGACTCCTTCCTCTCCCACATGTCATAACCTCGGAACTCTCCTTGGAAATAGGACAACAGCTCCGGACCCCAGAGACCCCGAGATGCCGCGCAGCCAGCTGGGGGCAGCAGGCGAGTGCCTAGCCGCTGAGCAAGGTCACTGCGGGAACAATCTGAAGGTCACACCCAGGGCACTTTTTGAGGGCCTCGTGTATTCTGGATCCTTCACGCAGGATGATCTCTAATCTAGGTGCCACGAATCACATCCCTGAGATAGCTTGCCTTTGGGGAAAGGTCTCCTCAGTTCTAAGCACTTTGCACATTAACTCTGTTGGCCTCCGTGGGTCAACCATCCACCTGACACAGATGCCCCTGCACCAGATCCCCTTTCCCCACAAGCTACCCTTCACGGGGATGTTTCCACTGCCCAAGGCATGGCTGTGAAGGCAAGTGCTGGTCTACACTGACTGCACAAATCACGTCTCCCCTTGCTGCTGCGAATGTGAGAGTCCACAGCAGCCACGATGGCTAATGAATGACATCGGCTCATGCCTGCTGACCCTTTACTGTGTCCCGGGCACCGTGAACGCCTTCTACACAGCATCTCATCAGTCAAACCTTTACCACAATCCTCTGAGGGAAGGACTACTGTTGCCCCGTTTTACAGATCAAGAAATTGAGGCTTACTGGCATGAGGGGACTTCCCCAAGGTCACAGAGCTGTTCCAAGTGGCACTGGGACGCAGAACCACATCTGCCTCCAACCCCAGCAAAAAGTCTCTGAAGAGCCAGAAGGAACCCAGGATGGACTCACCTGGTAGGAAAGGCCATCCTTTCTGGGGTTGAGACCAATCTCCTCCATGGATGGGGTGTTCATCATTACTTCAGTCATCTCGGCAGATCTCAGATAGTCGGGGCTGCCAAGAAACCCAGACCAAAAGTCAACAAACACACGCACTTTCACATTCCTATCCTTGGTGCTTTCTGCTGTTAGGTCAGGGGACTGTCTGGAGGCAGGACGAGAGGTGTTCAAAACAGAACTCACAGAAAAACAAGCTCACACCCTGAGGAAGTGCCTTACAAGCCCGGGGCATCAGGGCTCTCAACCCCAATCAACAAAGCCTGAAACAGCCTGAAAACTTCTCGGGCAAACCTCTCTTCTCTCCTCTCCTGTGCAAGTCCCCACTGGCACAGAGCAACTCTGGATTTTCTTTTAAGTGACAGAACTAGAAAAAACCAAATCAGTAGGTAGCTGAGTCCATCTGTCTATATTAAAACCAATTCAACCCATCTCTAGGGGAACTGCATATTATTATTATTACATAAAGATAACAGGTCAACCTCAGGGAAACCAAGTCCAATAATGCTGCCTTCCCAAATTCCTCTCTTTCTCTCTCTCTGGTGTTCCTTTTTGCAAAATGTCCCACTTAAAGCCCCAAGGGGTCAGCTTTCTGCAAGCTTCACATCTGCCATCCAACCCCCTTCTTTAGTCCAGCCACAGCAGCTGCAAGCTCACAGCTTGAAAAACATCCCCTGGATTAAAAGCCTTAAGGATGCCCGGACTCTGATTGCAAAGGAAATTTCCAGAGGGGCCAAGCTGGCCCACCAATGGCTGACATGTGAAAGTGCTTTGTACTCTGTAAGCAGGATACAAATGTTCCATTATCCTCACACAAAAAACAGGCACATACAGGGTCCCGAATGCATAATGCCAAATAGTACATACCAAAGTCGGTGTACTCCCTACACGACACCCAGTATTTTCCCCATCATGCCTTTACACACAGTTACCAAAGGGGGGGGCGAGGCTTTAGACAGACTGCATCTAAGGAGACAGAGGTTTCCTTAGATTCTTCTTCATCTCACGATTACTACACAGAGTAGATCTCATGATTACTACACAGAGTAGATCTCATGATTACTACACAGAGTAGATCTCATGATTACTACACAGAGTAGAAACAGCACTGGATTTGGAAACAGAAGCATTAGGTCCGGTCCAAGCTCTGCCACTCAAAACCTGTGTGATCTCACAAGTAATATAACCTCTCTGAGCCGCAGGTGCCCTGTTTCTAACCATGATACTAATGCATGTATCACAGTTACGCTAAATGGCTCATCTCTGGCGTGGAAAAACCACTGCAAGCTATAAAGTGCTCATCAACTATAAAATAATTCCCAATTGTTTTATTTCCCTTAATTTCTCAGGGGATAATAACCCTGACGGGCCCTAACACCCACCTTGGCAAGTTTTGAGTGGCCAGGCACACAGAGCCTCCAGTAGCCTTCTAAGTCTCACCCACATGGCACCTGGCTGCTGGCACACCAGGGAGGTGGGAGGGAAGGGACGCCCCTAAGGAGGGGGTACGCAAGCCTCACGGGTGGGGGAATTTTTACTTTGTTCTGAGAGTTCATTTCTCTAAACAGAGCCAGGGTGGGGGAGGAGAGACAGAAGATGCTGGGCTTCCGGGCAAGGGTTAGGGTCAGGAAGGGGGGACTCCAAAGGCAGATTCATCCCGGGTCACGGAAAGGCTGCTGCTGACCCCCGAAGAAACGGGCCAGAAGAGTGCCCACGGGGCTCTCGCCAGGCTCTTCGCCTGGTGTAGGGGCGCTCGCTCCTCGCTCCGGGCTGTGGCGCGGGCCCCAAAAGTTGATGTGAGAAGCATGAACTTTCCGGTTCCTGGGCTGAGCAGGACGGCGCGGAGCTGGAACCCGCGGGTCCGGCCCGCCGCGCCCGCACCTGAGGGCGCCCTCCCGCGCCGCCAGTGTTCCCCCCCACCCCCCCGCCACGGCCGCTCCTCCTCTTCCCGGGCGCAGGAAGGAAGCGGCAGCCGGGGGCCTCGCTCCGCAACCAGCGAACGCCCGCGGTGCATCCCTCCCGGCCCAGATCCCGGGTCCGTGCGAACGTCCTCCGCCCCCGGCCCGGCCCCGGATTCTTCCAGCCCCGCCGGCGAGGGCGGCTCCCCGGCCCCATAAAGGCGCATCGGGTTTTACGGGTAATGGAGAGGAATGAGATCGAGAGGGTGCAGCGTGTGCTGGAGCTGCTGCTTGTGGCTTTAATCGGGTTCCGTGTGGGGAGAGCGTTTTTCCCCACCCTTCGAAGGTCTGCAAAAGCCGCCGCTGCACCAGCTCAGCCCCGCTGCCGCCGGCCTCGACGCCGAGACTTGCATGCAAACAAAAAGAAAAAGGGGAGGGACCGGGGGAGAGCAGGAGCCCCCTGCGCCAGCCCGGGCGCGTGCCTCCTGCAGCCCTCCGCATTGGGGGTTTTATTAGCGGGATTCAGGCTTGATCCCTGGTTCTCCCCCCACCCCACCAGCAGCACTTACACACCCTCCCAGCCTTCACTTAAGTGAGGGCTTCGAGTTCACTCCCTTTGTCTGGACGCTCTCGGCACCACTTCCCCCCCCCACCCCCACCTTTGCAACCTTGACGTTGACTCCTGCACGGGCTGGGGCGGCGGGTGAGTGCCGGCGTCAGGGCCGCCTGCTGCCCTCGCACCCGAGCCCGCAGGAGCAGGCGCCCGGGCCCCGCAGCCATGGCCGCGAGACGGATGCCCGCCGAGGGCGCAGGATACTCACCAGTGAATGGGGAAATATACAGACATGAAGTCCTAGGGGAGGCTGACCCACGCCCTTGTGATTTAAAAACGGTCACTGCGTCCCGAGTAAGGATGTCAGGGGCGCAGACAGGCGCGGCAGGCGGCGGAGTGCGGGCACTAGGCGTTCGCCGGTCCGCCTTCCGGAGACAGCCCCACTGCCAGCTGCGTCGGCAGAGCGCACGGAGCTCTCGGTTCTCCACCGAGCTCGCGGCCCCACAAAGAGCCCGGGAAGCTGTATTTATAGGGGCGGGGGCGGGACTCGGCCGCGGGAGTCCCCGCCCCCCTCTCGCCCACTCCTGGAATAACGTCACCAAAATCATGAATGGCTTCAGCGCTCGCAACTCCTGCGGGCGGCGGCTCGGGGGCGCGCTCGGCTCAGCTCCCCGAAGGCCGTGGTTTGTTTCCAACCGGTCTCCCTCCCCAAGACTCACACACGCAGACATGCGCGTGGACACACGCGAGCGCGCGCACACACGCACGCACCAGTTCAATGTCAACGCCGCTTCCTGGCGATAAACCCGCCCGCGTCCGCGGCCCGCTCCTTGCACACACCTCTGGGCACTCGGGGCGGAGGATCGTGGGCTTGAGGAGGGCGCTGGACCCGCTCCGGACGTGACCGCTCGGCAGCCGCGCTGCGCGGTAGGAGGGCGCCATCCCTCGACCCTGGATGCCTGGCGCCGGCGTCCTCCTTTGCACCCTCTCGCCGCCCCCAGCCCATAACTCTGGACCCCTCTTCAGCGTTCATCCCCCAAACCAGGCCTCGCCCGTGACACCTCGATCGCTGCGCCCGAGGCGCGTCCCTTCCATCTCCCGCAAGCTGCGTGGAAATTCGAGCACCGCTAAAAAAAAGAGGCGGTGGAAAGGAGGGAGGGGAGTGCGAAGCTGGGGAGACCCAATGCCCATGGGGGTCGCGTTAGCTTAGAAGGGGCTGGTCTGCAGCTCGCAGATCCGTGGAGGGTTTTATTTGTGTGAGAAAGGATGTGGTGTCGTCGTAGGGTTTTTCCATTGGACACCTACACAACGGCGGCGCGGGCCAGGGGGTGAGGGTGCTCACCGCACAAGCACACGCCACTAGCCTTGGCTCCGGATCTGCTGCAAGGAGAAGAAACAAAGAGCTTTGGCCAAACCCCTCCCACACTGCCCAGGAATTACAACTCCAAGGGTCTGTCCAGGTGGTCAGGCTTCGCAGCCCCCAGAGCCAGGGTGGGAGTCTGCCCCTCTGTGGCTGGAGCGCGTTGCTTCACACCTCTGCTTCAAAAACTCCTGTAAATGGCTTTACAACCCTGATCTACATGTGTACTGGGGATTGAGGAAGTATGTGTGTGCAGGGGAGGAAGGGGGAGCTTTCAAAAACTTGGCAAAATTAAATGTGCTTTGAAGTCAGTCCGCTCTTTGAAAGGTAGTGAATGCATCGAATCCATATATATGTTTAGAAGTGAAAATACATAAGCTTATCTCAGGTGAAGGATGATAAGATTAATGGTGAGGGTTTAACAGTGGCAGGACCCTGAGGAGGCCCTCATAATTTTCATCAGCCCTCCTAAGCTAACCCAAATAAAAATAACGAGAATTAAATAAAAACAACTTTGCTATTTTTGGTCATTCATATACACAACCTGAGTAATAAACAGTGTACTTCCTATGAAAACACAGCTTGAAGACAACCCCCCACACCCTGCCCCCCCCCAAGTTGTTCCTTCACCAGAAATATTCAGGAGCTTCTCCCCAACCCCACCCCACCCCATAAGATAAATTAGAAATTGATTCATGCTGCCAAGTACCACCTCCTTGCTGCTCCCTTGGAGAGGTCGATGCTTCCGTGGAGAGGTGCTAAGGGGAGATGTTCCAGTATGAGATTACGGCTAACAGACAGGGCTGTTTGTGCCTTTTGCATAGGGCAGAGAAGCTTCTCAAAGGCTGGGTGTGACCTGTTGTCATCTCCATAGTCAAAGGAGAGGCCAATGCTTGGAGAGCTGGTTTCCCAGCTGTGACTGAGGTCGGCCTTGGGCCTTGGGGGAGCAGGACTCATGTCCTCTGCCTTTTCTCCCCAGTAGCAATCCCTGGCAAGGCCTGGGATGAAAGACTGACTCACCATTTTTATATACCAACAGCCCCGTGTTACATCTTTGCGATTATCGCTTGTGAAACTTTCTAGACTCAGAAAGCTACCCCCTACCCCCTGCAACACACACCCCCTTAGAGTGTCAAAATGGTCTCATTTTGAAGAGGGTGGGATGGAAGGTATCCACCAACAGATGTCCGGCCTCCTGAAAAATCCCCTACATTGCAGGACCTTGAGGTAACTACCTGCTCTTGAGGAAACTTCATATTAATGCCCATTTTAATGGAAATTTACCTCTTGTCAAGTAGTTGGAGTGGAAAGCAAGCCTTGGGTTAGAACCTCAAATCTACACTTTCTGTTTCCCCTCTGAAACCATGGCGACACATTCATTCATATGAAAATATGGGAGGCACAGGGCTAAACTTTGGTGTCACTGTAACTATACCATTTCTCAATCATAATAGTTTACAGAGTGCCTCGCCCTTTTTCAAACCATTCCCATGATCTCGACTTTCAAAAGAATGTAATAAGATTACCATAGCGCAATACATAGTCCCTAGCCTAGAGTGTGCAAACCAAGTCAGAACTAAATGAGGGCCCTTGCCGAAGATCACACAGCTACTCTGCTGCATTGCTCTGATCTGATCTGTAAAGACACAGGGTACTTGAACATGCAGACTGACCGCGGCTTCCAGTATCCTATAAGTTTCTATTCCTACTGCCTTCAAATAAAGGAACAGAAACACCAGTGAATGAAGTTAACATACAGTCCCAGAATCTTAGAGCTGAAAAAGACCTTCCAAATCACCGAGTCCAGTCTCCTCATTTTACAGGTGAGAAGACACCTAAGAGATTAAATGGCATGTCCAAGGTCACCAGGCTATTAAATGGTGTCGATGGAACATGAACGCAGGCCTTCAGACCACTGGTCAAATGTTCTT
The DNA here is from genome assembly GCF_024610735.1 of Ursus americanus. Classification (NCBI taxonomy): domain Eukaryota; kingdom Metazoa; phylum Chordata; class Mammalia; order Carnivora; family Ursidae; genus Ursus; species Ursus americanus. Next base: position 62,662,606 of record NC_142133.1, read on the forward strand.
TCCTCTACAACGCTATGCCCCTGCCAAGAAGTCAGCAGCAGAAGTCAAACCCACAATGTGGACTCTCGGAACCCCATCAGCCCACCACTGGCATTACTGAGCATCTACTATGCGCCGCTCGGTGACCTAAACAGCCCTCTGCACCCCCTCCCTCTGCCACCTTTGTCTTCAGGGACTCAAGAGTCGAGCTGCAATTGTGCTTCAATAAAAATCCAAGTGTCATCAGAACCGCCTTGCTTCCCAACATCGCCAGTTTCCCAGCTCCTTTTCTCTTGAACCTATAATAAGAATTTAAAAAAAGAATAAAGGTACTGAGTTACCTGTGGCATCACTGTGCAAGGATGCAGGCCATGTCGCTAATTATTCATTGCGTCAAAAAGTCTCCATCTAAATTCATTTAGCAGTATATTTCCATGACTTATCTCCCTCCTGTCTTGCACAAACACAGGATTGCTTTCAATTTGCCTAGTAGTGGTGACGCTGGGACTCCGTTCAGCTCTAAGGGACTTCACAAAGTAGCTGTTGGCTCAGGTACACCTGGATCTGCTAGCACGTTTATGCCTCTTGATGACTTTAAGACACAGGCACTATTGTCCCATTTGTCAGATGAACAAAGAGAGGCTCTGAGAGGTTAAGTACCTGGGCCATGGCCACACGGTTCTCCAATGGCTGAAGCAGAATTTGACTCTGGACCTTGTTGGTTCTAAAGCCTATGTTTTCCCCATGGTACTACACTTACTCTGGCCCTCGTGGCTTTGTTTTAACAGATAAACTACAAACTGAATATGAAATGTTAGTTCCAGGGCCACCTGGATGGCTCAGTCCATTAAGCACCCGACTCTTGGTTCAGCTGGGGTCATGATCTCCGGGTTGTGAGACTGAGCCCCACCCCGCAACCCCGTGTTGCTGTCGTCGTCGTCGTCACTGTCGTTGTCATCATCACCACCATCATCTTCATAGGGCTCCATGCTCAGCAGGGAGTCTGCTTCTCTCCCTCTCCCTCCTCCCCTCTCCCTGCTCTCTCTCTCAGATAAATAAATCTTTTTAAAAAATGTTAGTTCCAACAGCAAAGACCGGGACTACTGGTCCAGCCAGTGGGGCAGGGCTGGCAGAATAAATACATTTCCCACCCTGGGAATCTGGGAGCTTCTTAAAGATATCAGTCAAAGGCTTGGGGTTTAAAAAAAAACTGAGTAGAGGAAGGGGAGTTTCTAGCCAATTTTTTCAGTGAAACTCATTTGAGTACATGAGAAATCTGAAAGGCAAGAATGTGTGTGGGTTGATGTGAGGATGAAATGAGATAGTGTTATGAAAACACTTGGTAAGCTGGAAAGCACTGAGCAGACGCAGGGCTTGTTTTTAAGGTGTTTGGGGGGAAAGATGGGGTTCAGCAGAGTTGATTGCATCTGCTTTGGTTTTTCACTCATCTCAGCCACGGACCGCCCCATTTTCCCCTGGAGTCCCTTGACTGAAGTTTCCAGCGCTGGGTGGGAGGGGTGGGGTGCCAGACATGAGAGGCAAGTTGTGGCGCTCTGCCCAGTGGCTGCTGCTGTGGCCCCAGTGTCCCCACATCACCCCTCGCACCCCATGAGTTCCTCCAGTCCTTGGTGCCTCGAAGCAAGTGTCAGGCTGGGTTCCGCACACACGATGAATGTCCGACCTGAGTGCGGGCATGCGTTCCCAAGTCAGCCGGCAGGGGACTAGTCCTCACGCGAAACCACCAAACCCACCGGACAAAACCCTCCAGGCTTTGACTTACTTTGCTGTAAGTTCTCAAGCCCGTTCCGTGGCTTCTCTGCACCCCCCCCCCCGCAGCCCCGGGCTCCTAAAGCAATAAAACAGGCAATCGGAATCTTTTGAGCCCTCAGAACGCTAATAAGGCTAAGAGAAACTGCTTCTATAAATGCTTGAGGGGAAAGTGCTTTGTGTCCTATCACACAGGCTCTGAGGCCCGACATAAAGCCTGTTGGGTACCCTCGCCCTCTGCCATCTTAGGAGGGGCCTCCTTCTTTCCACCCAGAACCTACTCACCCTCCCCCCCCAAAAGAAGCCTGGGATCCGGCAGCCCACAAACTCTTGCCCTCCCAGATATCAGAGATTCAGCCCTGGCTTTTGTCTTTACTTCTATCAAGGGGCCTTTGAACCACAGGGATTTTTAGAGAAAGAAAACTCTATGGAATCTTTAGGGTCCAGACTCTTGAAAGAAAACACCAAAACTGGAACCAGTTCAAGCTCTCGTGTCCAATTAAGGAAATACTCACATTCCTAGCCTAGCTCCGGCTCCAGCATGCTTTCCCTCTTTCCACATCTACACGGGAATGCACTTTAACAGCCAGAAGAGAGGTTCCTATCACCAGGACCCGTATCACATAGCAGGGAGCTCCTCGGGGTGGGCTCCTACAGGCTGATACCTTCCCTGAATTAGACAAAGAACACCACCACGGAACAATCCACATTCCCTTCATACCTCTCTGCCTCCCCCTCCTCCCCTCCCCCTACTTCACCCACGGCTCTGCACCAGAGGAACTCTGTCATACCTGTGGGTTATGAAAAAAGAGGAAAACACAATAGTTTCTTGTGAAGAAAGCACTTTCAGTTTTCTTTTCAAGTATACAGGATGTCGCCCTGCTTCCTCCAGGGGCAGCTGGTCCCTCCTGGCCTCATCCCCGGGGAGAGGAGGGGGGGGGGGAGTGAGCAGTGAATTCAGCACCAGGGAGAGGCTCCTTCAGACCGCCTCTGCCAACTGTAATCGGAGCTCACACCAGCTCGCTGGAGTCCCAGGTGTGCTTCACACCCACACAGTGCCCAGCCTTGAGATCAGATGGCTGGGTCCATATTACACTTTCCTGCCCTTTCAGCCACAGTTCGAGCAGGTCGTAGGCACCCAGTGCGGGCCCAGTGGGGATGGGGCCAAGGAATCGCTTTTGGGGAACTTGAGCTCTCCCAAATCCATCACCCCTCAAAGCCATCGCAAATAAACACACTCCAAGTGATAACAGTATGTCTACCAGGCCAATACAGCTTTAGCGTAAATTCCCTACATTGCTTTAGTGATCCCTTACACAATCCTAAGGCTGAGTAAAAATAGCACACATGCTATGCATACAAGTTTTGCATATGAGTTTGCATATAAGATCCCTCACTTCTGGGACACCTGGGTGGCTCAGTCAGTTCAGCGTCTGCCTTCAGCTCAGGTCATGATCCCAGGGTCCTGGGATCAAGTCCCACATCTGGCTCTTTGCTCAGCAGGGAACCTGCTTCTCTCTCTGCCTGTCGCTTGCCCTGTTTGTGCTCTCTCTCTTTCACAAATAAGTAAATAAAATATAAAAAAAAAAAAAAAGACTCCTCGCCTCTGCCTTTCCTACCAGATTTGCTCTCTTGAGTTCATTGTATAAAGAAATCAAGGACTGCCTCTGGTGCTTGGCATGGGGTCCATCACTGAGGAGACTGGGAGGACCAGACACCAGCCCCTTCTAAGACCGTATGATAACCACTGCTGTAGAGACATGTGACCATGGGGGGGGGTGGTGCTGTGATTACTCTTGTCTTGGGAAAAAGGGTGCTGACTACCAGAATAGAAGCTCCGAAAGTGTAAGGACTGAGTCTGTTTTGTTTACTGCTGGACTTCATCACCTGGAAGAGGGCCTTGCACATAGTAGGCACTCAAGAAACACTTGTTATAGGAATGAATGAATGAATGAACATTGTCAAGAAAAGCTAAAGAGAAAGGATGCCATTGAGCTGGCCTGGAAGGACGGGTAGGAGCCAGTGAAGGCAATCCTTACCACAAGAACAGCAAAAGCAAAGGCTCAGGGGTGAGAAAGTACCAGGGGTGTGCTGGAAACGAGGAGTGAGCAGAAGATCCTTGATCTCGGGAGGGAGCACTGGAGCCCTGCAGCTGCAAGTCCACGCGCTGAGCGGAATGCCTATTTGTTAGTAAAGGTCCTTGTACTCTGCAGACCGCGCACAGAATTTCCAGCAGGAACAAAAGTCCGTCACTTCATAGGCCAAACCCATCAGTTCCCCTCACCTCTATGTTATTTGAGTGAATATCAGCATTTCTTTTTCCAGTTAAGTGGCGCCCAAGCAGAAGTGTTAAGTAGGTCAAATCGAGTTGATGTGAACTGTGTCTTCGGAGACTTCCCCTTTCCACTCCCTCTCATTTCACACCTCTCTCTGGCCTGCCCACTGAACTCAAGAAACCCATGCTCCCTTCATCACAGCCTTGCAAGCTCCAAAACCAGGCTTTTCTTTTCCATGCGAGCATCCATCCTTCAGCTCCCTCATCCCAGGCAGCTGCTAGGCAAGCACACTTGATCTGACACATAAATTCACACTATGGTGAGACAGACATACTCCCCATACGTCCACGGCCTCTGTCGAACAATGAATGGAATTTCAGGCAGGGTAAGTAGGTGAGAAGAAAGAAAGTAGGTGAGAAGAAAGAGCTCTGTGGTCACAGAGGCTGATATGGTTGGTGGCAGAAGTCTGAGGGGAACCCATGCCACGGTAAGACAGAGCAAGAAGTGAACCCCTCGGAAGGGCTGGGGTGGTGGCAACCAGTGGGCTTGCCATCGGGAGGGATCTGATTGGAATCCTTGCCCCTAGCTATAATCTGGCACAATCCACTCCAGTGGATTAAGTCCACAGATGAAGGGGAGGGAGGAAAGGGTCTTGGCAAACCCTTTCCACTAAGGAGGTACAAAGCTTCTGACTGAAGGCAACTCCTCTGAGTGGGCCCCAGACACCCAGTGTACCTGCCCAGGCCCAGGCCAGGCCCAGCAGCCCAGGTGTGCCCCAGGGGAGAGGTCCTGCACCAGCGTGAGCAAAGCCGATGACAAGCTATGACAGTGAGAAAGGCCATATGCCTTTTCACAGGCTTAATGAGGCCCTCAGGGCAGCAGAGGCTCCCCACCATGGGCTTCTAAGCCTAGCCAGCAGACGGGAATGGTACAATATGGCTTCAGGTGGGAGCATCGTCGGCTACTGGGGGCAGTGGGGCAGCTGGGCGCTTCTGAAGCCTACACCACCGCAGAACCTTGCCTTGCACTCCCCACCTACCCTCTGGGTGGGCCCCTGTCTATCTCCTACCTTTTCAGCCAGGCCTCCTCTTAGGAAACAAAAACCAGAAAGGTGGAAGGAGATTCTCCTGAGGCTGCTTTTGAGCTTTATGCTTTAGTGCCCTTGATGTTACTAATGAAAAAAGCTAGCATTATGTGTGCTTGAGTCTTTCTGGAGTTGGGGGGCGTGCCTTGCTCTAGCCACCTGCTTGAGTGGCTGGAAAGGGCACCAAGGAGAGCTCCGACTCACTTTGCTTCCACTTCCACCCCAGAGAGGGTCCCCTTGACACATACTCCTCAGGGTTATTCTCATCTTATTGCCTTCATCTGCGGGACATAATCTTCCACAATGCTTATGAATTTCTCAATTTAAAAAGAAGAAAATATAGGGGCTCCTGGGTGGTTCAGTTGGTTATAAAGAAGAAAATATAAAGACTAATGAATTCCACTCCAGATTATGATGGTGTCTGACATTCTTAACAAGAGAATGAACAGGTCTCTTTACTTGGCCTCACTCTAACTCATCTGTAAAATGGGCCTGATGTTCCCTGGCCTCAGTTCCCTGCACAGAAAGGATGCAAGAGCGGCAAGTACTCAGCTTCCTTGGCAGAAAAGTGCGGTATTAACCTATCCTCCATTGGATCTGCTTGAAAATGAATAGTAAAAAGAAGGAAAAGTGAAACTCACATTCATTACTTCATTTTGTTGCTTGTTAACAGGAAAACATAGCAAGGGCAGCTACCCTCTCTTGGTTGCTGAGAAAGTGAGGCCAAGCCAGTTCTCTTAAGAAGAGAAGGATGCCGAATCTAATAATTAATATCCCGTCTCTCCCTCTTTCCAGCACTTTCTCAGAGTACTTGCACTGGCTCTCGCACATGCCGACACCCTGGCTAGAAGCACACAGGTGTGCGAGCCACTGCTCTCCCGCGGCAGCCCAGAGAGGTTATAGTCTCCCCCCCACACAGCCTGCCTGTCTACACACAGGGACGTGGGCATTTTAAAGCTATTTGTGTTATAGGGTATTTCTCAATACCTGGTCTCAAGGGCCAGCAAGTCGCCCAGCTCTTCTGTTGTTCTTGGGAATCTACGTTCGCACAAGCACCCGCGCTTCCGTGCCAGCCACATCTCAGCCACCGAACGAGTGCTCGGTCTTGCAGGTCTAAGGTCAGGAAAGAACGCTGACCCGAATCCAGCCAGAAACAGCAACTTCCCATCCAATTCCCATTGTTTTACCACCTTTGTTCGTGTTTGGGTAGTTGTTACAAGCCGCACCGAACACCCCGGTGACTTCGGGGGAAACAGGTGGGAGGGACTGTGTGAGGGGAGCAGAGGCGGGCATCACAGGGATAGCAGCCTGCACCGGGGTAGCCATCTGACAGTCAGAAAGGAGGGGTGAACTGGAGAGGGGGGTCTGCAGGGGGCTGCTGCTGCGAGGGCCCAAGCGGGAGGCAGCACTCAGAGGAGCAGGTGATGGCGGGAGGTGGAGGCCGTGCGGAGATGCAGCCTTCTGAACTCAGTACTTGTTTGGACGTGGGAGCAGAAGAGAAAGGGAACTGGAGAAGCCTTGGGTTTCTTGGGGTTTTTTTAAGATTTCATTTATTTATTTGACAGAGACAGACAGCCAGCGAGAGAGGGAACACAAGCAGGGGGAGTGGGAGAGGAAGAAGCAGGCTCCCAGCATAGGAGCCTGATGTGGGGCTTGATCCCAGAACGCCGGGATCACGCCCTGAGCCAAAGGCGGACTCCCAACGACTGCGCCACGCAGGCGCCCCAAGCCTTGGGTTTCTTGAGCCTGAGGTTCTGCAAAACCAGCACCACCTGCTGGAAAAGCAAAGTGCGGAGGGGCTGGTCTGGGGGTGGGGGAAGGGGGTCCTGCCTTTTAGAGGGCAGGGCTCCCACCTGAGGACCACCCCGACTTGTAGCTCTGGCTACACGTGCTGTCCTGGCGACCACGCCAGTCGCTTCTCTCGCTTGTGGGTCCATGGCGGCCAAGGCTTCTGTTCTGCAGGTCAGGTGCCTGGCCGTTCTGGGTGCCGTGGGCTCTGGCCGCTGCGCAGAGACGTTCCTCAGAGACAGATGTGGAAACAGGGTTTGGGACCAGAACCCAGGAAAGACAGGAGAAGCAGCGGGAGCGGACCCAGAAGGAAGTCTAACGGAGATGCAGGTTCCACAAAGCTCGGCCACTTTAACGGGGAGCTGTGGAGCAATTGTTACCTGTCAGAGTGGCCTCCGTTGGGACGAAATGCCAGGGTCTGCTTTCCCCTGCTCTGCTCAGCCCGCAGCGTGGGCCGTCCTGGAGGAAGGACAAGGTCTTGGGAGAGGTGGCTCTCTTAGGCTGGTACCAACCTTGAAGGAGCAGACAGCTGGGGGCCATCTGCTGACCCCACTACCACGGCCGGGCAGTGGGTCCTCCTCTGACAGGGCATCTGGGTCGCGCATTTCTCTCTCTGCCCCAGACCCCAAAGCTTGCAGCTCTGCTTCAGGGCCTCCCTTCACTTTGTCACACTGCAGAGGGCTGCGGCTCGGAGAATCCTCAGGGAGGGGACAGACAGAATGCCAGCCCATGTCCTCCATTTTCCAGGCAACAGGACTAAGGCCCCGAGAGAGGAGTTGCCTTTCCTCAGCTCCGACAGTCAGTGAGTGGTGAACTCAGGACCAGCCCTTGGTCTGGTCCTCTGGCTCCTTGGCCTGTGCTTGTCCCAAGAAAGTGCCCAACAGCTCATGGCAGGAAGACCACGGCTCCCAGCCTGTGGTTGGGCTACATGTTGTGACCCCCAACTAGCCCATCAATGTCTGCAGGTTTGCGGGGAGATTGAGGGGCTCGCTCCCCAAAGCACTGAGTGAAGATGACACCAGGCCTGGGGAAAAGACTGAGTTCAGATCTCCAGAGAGGCGGGCACCAGAGGGCCTTAGAAGTCGCCCTACATTTTCCCAAGGCAGGGCCCATAGAATGTGTTGGGGACGAGCTTCCTGACTTTCCACCCCTTCCAGGAACGGAATGGCTGCGCTTCCCTGAGGCTGCCGCTTCTTGGCTGTACGTCGTGGGTCCAGTGAGTGCTGGGTGCTTTTAGGTTAGGGAATCAGAGCTTGATTTGAAGATCTTAGCCCAAGCATACAGGGCCTGATGGTATATGAGGAGGTGTTACCCCCATTAGGCTCCATCCCCTTTTCCCTTTATTTTCCTTTCCCTCATATTCTCTCCTATTTTTTAACTTCGCTCTATTTTATGTGGTGTCTGTTAAACTCCCTCAAATGCTCCCTAGAATGGTGTTATGTGTAAGCGACAATATTAATTATGACTTCTTTGGAGGCCTCCACTGTATCTTGGGACTTGCTGCGGACTGTTTTCTTCTGTGTCAGAACTTCGCAGGGTGGAGCTGGGATGGCTCTGCAGGGAGGCCTGACCCTGGCCTTCGCCACCCTGCGGTGCAAATCACGGTCCCATCGCTGAACCACTACGGGTGAGCTTCAAATGCTCCTGCTGTCCTGGCGGAGCCTGGCTTGGTGAGGGGCCACCCAAAATCCGGGCTTCCACGGGGCTGCAGGGGCGTCTGTCACCGCTCCTGCTGCGCCCTGGGTGTGGTGGCTGCCTGGCTCTGTAAGATCCGGACATGATGCGAGTTCACAGCTGCGGGCGGTCTGGGTTTTGCAAGAGCACATCGCAGTTCTTCGAAGTATTTAAATATCTCCAGGTCAGTCAGTCCGGTTATAATTGCCTTCACTTTGGTGTTTCCACAAGCTGGGGCATTTTTTTCTTCTGAATGGCCCCAAGAGAGGCATTCTTTCCAAGCTGACGCATCAAACCATCTACTCCAGGTATGAAGAGTCTCCAACAGCACGTCCTGTGGGCGAACACATCAGCGCCAGAGGGATCGAAAACGAGGCTCGTCCACCTCTCTGCAGAGCTGCCGCTATCGTGTCCAGGAATTACTGGGCCCAATATTGCTTCTAGGGTTCCTGAATTCCTGTGCTTGGCTCTGATGATTCTGTACAAAAGGAATTACTCATTCTCGGGTAGCAAGAGGACGAATCACCACAAGCAGAGGGTGTTTATTACTCTTTGTGGGTTATTTCAGATCACTGGGCAGGAGAGGGAAGGTAGTTATGAAATCTCTTGGAAATGACCTGTACATTGCATGAACTCACCTCTCTTAGCCTCTCTGTCCTTGCCCGTCCAGGAGGGGGCAGGAATAGTAACCTCCACCTTGCAGAGCCGGGGTAGAGAGTGAGAGCGGGATGACAGAAAACACCTGTACAGTACCTGTCACGGAGTCAAGACCGAGCTCCTTAAATGGTTACTACCGTGACTGTGAAAAAGGCACACAGTCATCTGCACATGGAGACTTTGTTAAGTCAGCGTGGTCGGCGGGCCAGCACCAACCGGCGGGCCAGCACCAACCGCAGGCCCCCGCAGCTCGCAGCTCGCTAGAAATGCTATTTCTCTGCCCGGCTCCAACCTGCTGATCGGAAGCTGCTGCGTTTTAAGGAGATCCCCAGGTGACTTATGCGCATGACAGGGCGAGAATCGTCCAATTAAGGGACATCAATTCTACCTTTGAATCTGGTGGATTTGATGGCATTTCTCTTGGCAACCCACGGAGTCAGTAATGAGTCTGTCGATCAAATCGAGGCATTATTTACCTACCACGGTCTGCAACCACCCCCCACCCCCCGCCCCGGGCCAGTCTGGCTCTGCGGTGGCTCTGGCCAGCCTGCTGCTGCCCCGCTCACCTGCCCCCTGCGGTCACCTGTGTGCTGGCCCAGGCTCCGGGGAGATGAGGGCTCCTTGTTTACTGGGCAAGCACAGATAAGGTTTCTCACAGCCCCACCTGAGCCCGGGTGCCAAGGTAAACTTGCTGTCCAGAATTGCTCCCTGACTGGAAAATGTGTCAGTCTATTTACTTCTCACTCCCACTGGAAAAAAGCCTGGGGGGGGGCAGGGAGTGGTTGGCCATGATATCATTCTTTCCACGGAACTTCTCAAAGGCATTGCATTTCACGGTGACTTCCAGGCACCGCTTGCGTTTCGCTGCGCCGCACGGAACAGAACTGGCCAGGAGCACGAGTTTCTCTTCCTTCTCCACAGCACTCTGCCCCCTCCCCCCACCTCTCTCTGGGGTTTTTACTCCCTGCGGGTTTTGCAGGCAGCCCTGGAAAGGAAACTGGAAGCCAAGAGGTGGGTGAGAGAGTTTTCCTAGCATTTCTGGCAGAGGTGACCTGCCTCTGGGGACAGGGTTGGTGGCTGGTGGGGATGGAAGGCAGGTAGGTGCTGGCTCCAAGGGGCAGGAAAGGGACTCTCCCTGGGAAGCGGGGGAAGGCTGCTGCTTTCAGACACATCAGAGAACTGGAAAGCAAACCGGTTTTCTAAAAGCCCTACAAAGGGTCAGCAACAGTTGCGGGGTGCATTCCTCAAAATCTTGTTTACACTTCTTTGGAGAAGAGCTCAGACTTTCTAGTTGGGCTTCTGGTGCGCACAAGCCACTGAGAGATGCCACAGGCTTGCATACAGCATGGAGGGAGGCTGGACTCAGGCTGGGGGGCGAGCCCATCACTCACTCCCCTCAGCAAGATCTCCTGCAGAGCCAGCTCGCTTCCATCTCAGGTCTGAGGTGCTTATTAAGAAAATAAGAATTAATAAAAGAAGAGCAGGGCCTTGCACAGACCAGTAAAAATAATGTGCTATGGACTGAGAAATAGGATCAATCCGGTCCAACTTAAGAACTTTAAAAATGTTATTTGTAATTTTTCAATATGTAGATAAAAATCAGAGACTAATAATACAGGGAGGCCCTGTGGACCAACTTCCCAGCTATATCCGTCAGGAAAGACTTGGTTGTGCTGTCCTAACAAACATCCCCAAATCTCAATGGCTGAGAGCAACAAAGGCTCATTTCTTACCCACCCACCTGTCCTCCACGGGCCGTCTGGAGACATCGCGGGCCGTCTGGAGACATCGCGTCTGCTCAGGGACTGGGGAAGAGAGAAGCTTTGACTCTGCACGGCCACGTTGGCCAAAACTTTTGTGCACGGGTTCATGAGGACAGAAACAGAAGTCACTTCCACTCCAGTTCGCCGGCCAAAGGAAGTCTCTAGGCCACCCGTAACTTCAGAGCGGATGGGCAATGCAATCCGACCATGGGCCTGGAAGGCAGAGAACCAGATATGTTCGGTGGGCAGCGCTAATGATGGCCACATCGTCTTTAGCAAATATTAGCATATTGCCTTATTTGCTTCAGGTCTTTTTACTTCAAAGGAAGTAAATATTAGAGATACAACGGAGTTCCCCTCTGTACTCCTCTCCAGCCCATCTCCTCCCTCACTTCCCAGAGCTAAGCACTGTTTTGAATTCAGCATTAGTCATCCTCATGCATGTTTTTATATTTTTTACTATTTCTATTGCATTTTTTATGTATCCATAAATGTTACAAAATATTACTTATTACGCCCTGCCAGCTTTTAAGCTGCATACGTGAATATATACAATATCAGAATCTTCTGCAGTGTTCATTTCTCCCTTAGCGTTACAATTGTGAGATCTTTACCTATGTCGACACAGGCTGTACTGTGCTCCACTGTATAACTATAATACGATTTAGTTATCCTATTTTCTCGTTGATGGACATTTAGGTGTTTGCGAAGCTAGAGCAAACATCTTAATACGTGTCTCCTTGTATCCACATACAGACTAGATGCCCGGGAGTAGAACTTCTGGACATGACCACCTACGACTTTACTAGTTCTTGCCAAATTGGTCTCCAAAGTACTTGTACCAACTTACAATCCCACTAGGAGGGAGTGAGTTTCTGTGACTTCACAGTTCTGCCAACACTTGGCATTGGCTGACATACATTTTTGCTGATCTGGTAGGTGTGAATGATGTTTTGTTGTTGTTTTGATTTGTATTTCTTTGCTTAATAGCGGAAGCAAGCACCCTTTTGTATTTCTACTGACCTTCTGGGGTTCCTCTTCTACAAACTGATGGCTTATATTCTTTGCCCATTTCTTCCCAAGTGCTGTTTATCTTTTTCTAATTTATTTGATAGATTTCTTTACATGTTACACTCATTGCAAGTGCTTTCTCTCAGGCTGTGGCTTGTTTTTCACTTTGTTATAATGGCCTTTTGTAATAAAGAAGTTAATTTTTACGAAGTCAAAATTATCGATTTTTTATGTTCTCTTTTATGATTGTTTGCTTTCTTAAAGAGAAGTTGTTCTTTATCTTAAGGTCATGAAGAATTTTTCTGTATTTTCACTCTGTGCTTTAAAGTTTTGCTTTTTGTTTTTAGTTCTTTAATCCACAGAGGGTTGATCTAAGGGAGAAATCTAATTTTGCATTTTCCATATGGATAAAAGTCGTTCCTAGGACTCATTTATTAAATAGACCACCCTCTCCCCATGCATTTGTAATATTGTCTCTGCTTGGTACTGTTTCCAAAAATGGGTGGGCCCGTGGCTAGGCTTTCTGTTCTGTTCCAACGTTTATCCTTTTGCCCAAACTCTGTTGTCTTCATTTCGAAATATTTTGATAATAAATCCTGATATCTGGTAGGGCAAGTTCTTCCACGTTCTACTTTTTCAAAATTGCTTCTCAGTTATTCTTGGCCCTTTGCTCTTCCAAATCCATTTTGAGAAATCAATTTCTTCCAAATCAGATTGTCTAGTTCCAAACAAAACAAAACAAAACACCCTGTTAGGCTTCAAATAAAATGCTATCGATGAATTTGACAACTTCATGATTGAGTGTTCCGATTCATATTCTTTTGTATGCATGTGCTTATGATTTCGCAGCCCTTGTTAGACCCTCATTTCCTCCTCCACTCACCTCTCCAACCCTTCTGACCTTGACTCAAACACTGCTTACTTCCTGTTTCTTACTGTAGCTTCGTATCTTTACTTCCAGTACTCACCTCTTTCAAAGGTCTCCTAATTCTTCTTTTCAGTGTGCAAAAGGTAAAAGCCAGAGACACATTATCACGTAAGGCAAGGCGGTGGAGGAGGGGCTCTCATAGTCTCCTGGGAGGAGATGTGCCGGCATAATTACATATGAAAGGGGGCACAGTAATCCTGTCTGAGCTTCCGGAGGTAGCATGGGTAGTAGTTAAGAGGCCAGACTGCTAAGTTTGAATCCTAGCTCTGTCACTTACTGACTCTGATCTTGGGCAAATTACTTAGGATCTCTGTGCCTCAGTTTGCCCTTCTATAATGTAGGGGTAAAAATATTATCTCGCAATATTATTATGAGAAATAAATAAGTTAATGTACTTAAAGTACTTGGGACGGTGCCTGGTATACTGTGTGTTATCTATTATTGTCATTACTAAGATGGGATTTCCAAAGCACATTGGAAATACAGCTAGTTTGAATGTTCAAACTAGACAATGTCAAAGTAACTCATTAATCCTAACACGGAACAAAGACGTTGCTGGTTAGCATTGCATCTTCTCAGTAAGGAGAAGGGCACTATCTGCGTAATTGAAGGTTTAATCATTAGTGACCCTCAGGGGTGCTAGTTTAGTGTTAACTGTGTCATAAATTTCACAGAATCAATGAGTTTAGGGTTGGATGGTGCCCAAGATAATCCAATCCAATTTCCCACCTCATACTTGAAGCCTCTTCAAATAAAGCTATACAAAAGGAAGACTTTTATGGAAGATCAGAAAGGCAGGAATACTGAAAGGACATCAAACCTACTTAAAAAATAAAAAAGAGGAGATGGTAGAAAACTCACATGAATCGGTAAAGGCTCAAAGGTTGCTCAGAGTGGACATTAAGAGAAGCCAAAGTGAAAGGACGTTTTCTAAGAGCTGATAGCCTAGGTACAGGAGAGAGTCTGATCCAGAAAAATGTCTGTGCCTTGGGAACCAAGGGAGTATTTGTCAAGACTCTACATCACTGCCTGTGTGGGCTATCTGAGAGGTTTGGAAGATGTCCTTACCCCTCCCTGCCCCCAGGCTGCCAGGGGACCTGACATTTCCCACCACTGGTACCCTCTTTGGGTTAAGACTTTGGGAGCCCTACTGAAAGTATATTCTCCATATAATTTCTTCTATATATATAGAGAGAGAGCTCATGAGGAGTAAACCCGTATCAGCTAGGAGACCCTTAGACTGAATTCCTCAGCATAGGCCTAGCTGAGAACAGGGTCATAAGGTACAAATACAGTGAAGGAAGTTCTGCTGGGCAGAGGGGAAGGAAAATGCTCACAGAGTGTGGGGCCCTCTTACAAGCAGGGGAGACCAGAATGGGAACTCAATGAAACCAAAGGGGGGGGACGGAGTGGGGAAATACAGTACAAAGTTGTGGTTGAGCACGTGGGAGGGGAGAGCGAAGAGTGGGGCAAATCACCAGCCTAGAGTTGCTGCTCCATCTGGATGGGAGCTGGCTCTGGCTCCTAGAAGTTTCTTCCCAAGGATCTGGAGAGCCACAGACCTTCAGGGAGTCTTGGCCCCCTCCAAAGAAGAGGGATTTAAATCAAGGACTCCACGGGGGAATCTCCCTTCAGAACTCAGACCCAACGGCTAGAGGCTCTTAGGTGCATGCACTGTGATGTGTCCCTGATGATAGTGGCCCCTTGTTATGGGGCAGCTGTTCACACTTCAACATCTCTTTTGCTGCTCTTTACACCCTTACAAGCTAGACAAGGCAATGTCATTAACTCCAAGTTATAGAAGAGAAAACTGAGGGTCAAAGAGCAGGACAACTTGCCATAAGTCCCATAGTTGGACAGGAAGAAGTCAAGCCAGCTTCACTTCAGGATCCCCACCACTGTCAGAAGAGAGCTTGAGGCCAGAACTGGTTGAGGATATGGCAGTCATTATCTCAGAGCATGGCTGCCCCAGGTGCTTACTCCTCAGGGACCGCTTTGCCAAAGGGGCTGCCCCCGATAGAGGTCATGCATCTGGGTGTGGGCACGTGGTATTGTCATGAATCCTGGTTGCTGACCTGGCCCCATTGCATCTCATGCTCTGGCTCTCTGGCCAGTCCCACTCCTCCATTCTCTTATCTTAGTTCATTCATTCATTTGTTCGTTCATTAAGTGGGCACTGATGCACTAGGAATACAGACAGAAAATTGGACCCTGTCACTGCCTTTCACAGTGTGGTGGAGGGGGGCATTACCTAAACTGACAAGGGCAACAAAATGTTGACTCTTCCCAGAGAGGGAGGGAGGATGGTGTCGTGATTAGGATCACAAACTTTGGAACCAGAATGGGAAAACAAATTATGGAAAGAGGATATATTTGAAGGTATAATGACTGAGACTTTCTTAGAAATAAAGAAAATATAAAACTTCACATTGAAACGACATAGTGTTAAACAAGATAAATAAAAGAGGAACTCACACCTAGATATATTGTCAGGGAATTTAAGAACATTAAGGACAGAGAGAAAATTCTCAAAACATCTATAAAGAAAAAGTAGGTCAGCTAAAAAGGAAAAGGAATTGAGGTGCCTGGGTGGTTCAGTTGGTTAAGCATCTGACTCTTGGTTTCGGCTCAGGTTGTGATCTCGGGGTGGTGGGATTGTGCCCCAAGTCAGGCTCTGTGCTTGGTGAGGAGTCTGCTTGGGACTTTCTCTTCCTCTCCCTCTGCTCCTCCCCCCCCCACACCAAAGTAGATAAATAAATCTATAAAAAATAAATAAAATAAATAAAAAGGAAAAAGAATCAGAATGACATGAAACCCCAATAACAGAACTGGACACAAGACAATGAAGTCATATTTTAAAGTTTTGATGGAAGAAGAATTCAAATCTAGAGTTTTATATCCAGCTAAAATACCATTTAAATGTAAGTAAAATCAAAATAGTATCAAGTATATAATGCATCAGATGCCTTATCCCAAAACCCCTTTTTGAAACATTCTTGGAGCTAATTTTTTAGTGCAGGAAGGAAGCTAGAAAAAAGCTGCAGAATAAACCTGAAGAAGAAGGAGAAGGAGAGAAGTGGAGGAGGAGAGGAAGAAGAACAAGAAAAAGAAGAAGAGGGGGGAGGAGAAGGAGGAGAAGGAAGGAAGGAAGGAAGGAAGGAAGGAAGGAAGGAAGGAAGGAAGGAAGGAAAGAAGGAAGGAAAGAAGGAAGGAAAGAAGGGAGAAAGAAAGGAGGGAAGAAAACATATAGGTAAGGTCAAAAATCAGACTGTGGCAACAAGACATTAAACTAGCTGGTGTTTTGAAAAGATTATAAAATATACAAATACGTGACAAAATTCATGGGGGAAAGAAAGAGAAGATATAAACACGGAATAAACACTGAAAGAAACCACAAACAACAGGCAGTTTTAGTGTAATAATATTATGAAGAATTGTAATTAGGAGACAATAAAATTGATGTAATTTTGGCAAAATGTAAATTTCCAAAATTAGAATAAGAATAAACAGCACACGGAGTTGCAAGTACTCAGTTAAGAATTACAACACAATCAAAGACCTCCCTCTTCCTGAAAAGCCCTAGGCTCACAGGGTTTTACAGAAAAGTTCCACCCACTTCTAAAGAGGAGATAATCACATGAGATATATAAATTGTTCTAGAAACTAGAAATCGGTTTCTCCTTTGTTATAAGACTGGTGTAACCTTTATTACAAAGTCAGATAAGGATTGTAAAAACAAACCAAAAAAACCTACCAGGCTATTTCATATTTGACTCTAGATATGAAAATTATAAACAAAATATTAGTTAACTGTATCCCACAATGTATTTCAAGAGTTACGACCAATTAAGGTTTATTCTAGAATACGGGGAAACTTTAACATGAGGGGAAAAAAACTATTAAGGCGATCTTTACCGTTAATGAACTGAAGAAGAAAAATTTTATGCATTTAAAGCATTTGATGAACATCTTTGAATTAAAAAAAAATACCTCACAGAACTGGAGTAAATGTGTATTTTCTCAACTTGATGAAGGCTATTTATTGAGTATCTACAGCAAATACAGTATATGGAGAAAGTTTAGACACATCCCTGCCAGCTCAGATGCCCGCTCAGTACTGGAGGCTTAGCCACAGCAGTATCATCAGAACAAAGAAGAACTAGAGGAAGGAAAGAGAACTACGACGGACCACACTGAAAACAGAACATAAGCAACAAATTATTAGTACCAATACGAAAGCTCAGCCAGTTTGCTGAATAAAGAGAATATTATAAAGATTAATATTTTCTCTTCATCAACAATGAAAAGTATGTTAAAATAGAAAATATTTTAAAAGTGTACAATTTGGGGGCACCTGGATAAAGAAGATGTGATATGAATACATGTATACGTGCGTGTGCACCCACACATACATACACACACACACCACGGAATATTATTCAGCCATGAGAAAGAAAGACATCCTGCCATTTGTGACAACACGGATGGAACCTGAGCACATTATGCTAAGTGAAACAAGTCAGAGAGAGAAAGCCAAACACCGGCGATACCACTTATATGTGAAATCTACTAAAGCGAACTCATGGAAATAGACTAATGGTGTTTACCAGGGGCTGGAGGGTGGGGGAAATGGGGAAATGTTGGTCAAAGAGTATAAGCTTCCAGTCACAAGATGAGTGGGGGAATCTGAAGCACGGTGGTTATAGTTAATAATACTGGGTTATATACCTGGAAGTTGCTGAGAGAGTAAGATTTAAATGTTTTCCCCGCAAAAAAAAAAAAAAAAAAAAGAGATAGTAATTATGCGATATGAGGGAGCTATTAGCTAACACTATGGTGGTAATCATTTTGCAATACGTATGGGTATCAAATCAATACTCCCGTACACCTTAAACTGACACAATGTTGTTCTGGCAATTATATCTCAATAAATCTGGTGGGGGGAGCCTTGACTGTGCATAGAAATCTCCTGGAGATCCTGACATGCGGATCTAATTCAGTAGAACTAGATGTGCCTGATACTCTGCACATGCTTCTAACATGCTCCCGAGCGACGGCAATGCTGCTGGTCTGGGGACCACGTTGTGGGTAGAAAGAAAGTAGATCTGCACCATCCTATGGGCAACCACTAGCCACATGAGGGTATTTCAATTTTATTTTAAATTAATTAAACCTAACATTTAGCTCCTCTGTCACACAAGCCACATTGCAGCTGCTCAACAGCCACATGTCGCTAGTGGCTACCATATTGACCAGCACAAAAATACAGAACGTTTCCATTATTATGGAATGTTCCATTGGACACCACTGGTCTACCATTCAACTATTAGATTATGTAAAACCTGTACAGAGGATCAAAGCAAGAGTGTCAATGATTTACTGTCAGCCTTATAAGGAGTTAACTTGGACTTGCAGGTGATGGTTGAGGACTGACCTTAAGTGACGGATTCTGAACACTGCTGTCACTGCATTGCATGCAGGAGTCAAAAGCATGTGCAGTAAATACTAAGCCAATCATACAAACTGAGCCAGGAAACACCTCCAAAGTGAGAATTAGAGTCCCGAGTAATACAAAACAAATCAGAAGCCAATAAGAATAAAGCAAATAAAATAGGTACAAGTAGCAAGTTATATATTTCAGGATGGCAGGAGTGGGGCATGAGGAAAGCTTATAAATCACAGGAATACAGAAGAAGAAGGACCAGAAGTTAGGGTTCATGAGTTGGACACAACAATGCCAAAAAAGAAACACTTGTTGAAAGCATCACAAACACAGTAGTGGTCAGAAATGTATCTGGCTCTAGCTTCCAAATGAATGAATGAATGAATGAATGATCGAACAAACGAACTAATCATCCAACCAACCAAATTGGAGGGAGTGGCAATTCGGGGGCTGGAGGAGTGGGAATACAAATTGGGGATGACGGGAAGACGAGATGGAAGAAATTAAACCACCAGAGAGGGTCTTCGCACAGCTTGATAATGGTGATGCATCCTAAGCTGAGAATGATGACCTGACATTTCTATACCAGAAATGTAACGAGAAAGATCAGCTGGAGAGGGATGGGAAATCCCTGTTGGTGGAAACACTAGGGCAGGGTGGTGTCTTGAGGGCCCTGAGACCAGATTCCAAGTTTGTGTTGTAACCACTGTATGACTTTGGACAAATCAGTGAAGCTAGCGACATTTTATCATCTTAAAAAATGGGGTTAAAGGCAATCTGTCCTACCTGGCTCTCAGGATTGTTAGCCTGGTAAATAAAATCACGAATGTGACCTGCAGTTGCGCCCCTGGGCGGAAGTGATGACTGCCGGTCGGTGAGCAGCCAGAGAGCTGTGGGCTCAGCCTTTCAGTTCTGAGCTCTGTGGCCTGGAGGGGACTCTGCCCACGGTCCCTGGGGCAGAGGGAACTGGGTCACATCGCTGACCCTCATGCTTCTCAGCCGCTGCTCAGGGAGGTTCAGGGCTTTCCTCCGAGGACACAGGACCCCAGGGGACAGAGAGCCCACCGGAAGCGCACCACACCGGGATGGAGTGCCCTAAGCTCAGGGTGACCCCTACCAGAGACTGGGGGCAGTGGCATCCCCTTCTCCCGCTGCATATCCCCTCAGGGCCAGCCGGCACCCCCTCCCCCCAGCTCCCCAGCACCGGTGTCCACAGGGCCACCTTGTCACCTGCTCACATGCTAGTGAGAACGTTAGGGGAGCAGCCCGTGAAGCCACCTCAACTAACCTGTGTGCCACTTGCCCGTACACGTGGTAGTTTGCGAAGCGCTCTAACCCGATCATTCCAGTATCCGCTGAGGAGTTGTTCGGATCTTCTTTCCCTCGCTGCGCAAGCAGGCAGAGAAAGGAGAGATGACACAGGAAAGATGACATGGCAGACGGATGACCCAAGTTTTAGATGGTTTGTACTCAAATCCTGTGCTACTATAGGCCTTCTGGGCGAGGCCACCAAGGGGGCGGCTTTTCTTTCCAGGCCCCTGGCTCTCAGATGCACCTGCCTGCAACCGGCCTTCCCAGCAGTCCACACGGGCGTTCCTGCTTTTTCTCTGGGCTCTCTCTCTGTGAAAAGCTCTTACTGTACTCACTCCCAGGGCCTACCTGGGTTTTAAAGGATGGAAGCATCGAGAATGGCAGGCTTCTGCCGCCTCCTGGTGACTGTGAGCATTGCCCTGGCAGCCAACCCATTGCCGAATTGCACCAAATCCACTTCTTTGAGATCATTTTCTTTCTTGAAGATACATACTCTGGGGATTTTTTCAGTTTTTACTGTGTCTGGACAGATTATAAATCATGAGATCACACCGTGAGCCTCAGATGGAAAGTCAGGAAACCTGGACTCAAACCCCTTGTGTTTCGTGGGATACCGGGCAAATCTTTCAGCCTCAGTCTCCTTGTTTATAGAGTGGGAAGGCTGTGTACAAGCTGGAGGGACTGTGACGATTGAGCAGTGCAGCGTATCTGAGGGTCCTGGAGCGGAGCTCGAGGAAAGTCCCAGGTTCCAATGGGTCACCCTCGTGGCTCTGCAGGACTGTCGTCACCCCTGCACTTGCACTGAACTCAATTCAAGTATTTCGGAGAACTGTAGCATTGGAAGGCAGTGAAAGGCAGGCCACAAAGTGGTTGTCAGAGGTTCCCTGTAAGGCTGGTTAAAAGTAGCCAGCAGCCCAAGCGTTGCTCAAATACTCCTGTTCCCAAACCTCACCTCATATCCACTGGGAAAAGGTTTCCAGAGCAAACTCCCCTCTCAAGAAGCAGTCCATTTCCTCTTTGAGCAGCTCTGCCTGGGAGCAGGTCCTCTCTCCCTGGTGGGTGAGGACCCCACTTGACTACACTTGCTGAGGCCCAGAAGTGAGGTCAAAGGGCAGGCTTGGGGCCTATGCTATATTCTGCCAAAAATCCATTTGCTTTATTCTTTGGTGGCTTAAATTGGGGGGGTGGCTACCTGGTTTTGCCTTTATTAAAACACCTCATTCACGGATTTCCCTGCTATGGAGTGGCTTTGGAGTAACAGATTCTTGCCTTACAAAGCAGGCATTCTTGAGTGGGTCTCTTGGCCATTCATAGCTCCGTGTGGAATCCGTACCTTGGCGCCCACAGCACGGGAATCAGGGCTGCCATTGCTGAGAGGTCATCTGGGAACAACAAGCCTGGATGCGAGGGATGGAGAACATTGAGGGGACCAGTTGAGGTCATCTGGGAAGAAGAGCACCCAAAGCCAGAGGTTGGGGAAGCGTCCAGGAAAGGAGTAAGAGGACAATGGAGAAGGCGGTGGCAGTCATTTGACAGTTTGGCAGAGAAGATGCTGGAAATCATCTCATACTCAGCTTTGGCCACCTGTGGGAACCATAAGAAGTCACGCAGTCTGGAAGGCTACACAGTTCCTTACACTCTTATTGAACCGGAGTTCGTGCCTTCTGGGAGGAAGGGGGAGGGAAGGGAATGGCCATGGAGGACCAGGTCCCCATTCCTGCCTCTCCTTTTCTTGGTGCATCACACCAACATTTCCCTATTTCTCTACTTGTGGGGCCTCTAGATAAAATTAAGTCTGCATGTTTTATCTCCCCTGCTAGATAGTGGGTGCCTTCAGGGTAGGACCTGGGGCTGATTTACTCATGTCTCTGGAGCCTCACAGAGTGTCTGTCATACAGCAGGTGCACAAAAATGCCCGTTGCATTTAAATGGCCAGCGAGTCATCTGAGTCATTTAAAGTTGGAAACCTGACATCATTCAGGCTAGTAGTCCTCAAACCTCGGTGTGCATTAGAATTATCTCGGGAGCTTTAAAAAAATATATCAGTGTCCTACTCCCTACTCGGACCAATTAAATCAGAATCTTGGTAGCAAGATTTTCATAGTTTAAATGCCCAGAAAGAGCTCATTACCTGAAGGCAGGATGCAGTGAATCCTTTTATAAAGCTGAGAATCGCTTTCTAATGCATGATAATTATCCACTGTATTATGTTTGAGTTATCTCGTAATGCATTTTCTTAAAGTTGAGCCCGTGTACACAAAATACATAGAAATTGAAATTTTTAAAAAGGAACTAGGAAATATAAAAGGGAAAAAGGTAGTTTGCACTGGTTATTCAGAGACTTGTCCATTCATGGAATGGCAAAAGATTCAGTGTAATGTAATGCTTGAGCTGAATATTTTTTTTAAAGGGGGGTACAAATAAGGCTGGGGATGGAATGGAGTGAGAGAAGGAAGACCCCCGCCTTTTAGTAAGAGTCATTGTGTGACCTGTTGGGGCAGATCCTGGGAGAACCTTCCTTGGGAGTCTGTGTATATCTGAATGTCCTTATGTTTAAATAGGGTAGTAGCGATATAAACCCAAGCGTGGCTTTTAGTTATCCTGAAGCATCTGCTAAGAGAAGCTTGCGTGGCCAGCGCCTTGCCTGCACGGACCCGGCTGCATGAAGATGGCAGAGAGGAAATGCGGACCACAGCACTTCAAGCCTAGAGCCAGGAGGGACAGGAAGCCCCCCGACACCTGTTTCTCTAAGCATGGTCCTGAACCAGCAGCGTGGACCTCATCTGCTCGTCCCTAGAACTACTGATCTCAATCTGCATCATAACAAGATTCCTGGCTGATGGACAAACACACAGAATGTTTAAGAAACATGGCCTTGGGGCGCCTGGGTGGCTCAGTCCGCTACGCGTCTGCCTTCAGCTCAGGTCATGATCCCAGGGTCCTGGGATCAAGTCCCTGCATCGGGCTTCTTGCTCAGCAGGGATTCTGCTTCTCCCTCTGCCTCCTGCTCCCCCTGCTTGTGCTCTCTCTCTCTCTCTCTCTCTCTGATAAATAAATAAATAAATAAAATCTTGAAAGAAAGAAAGAAAGAAAGAAAGAAAGAAAGAAAGAAAGAAAGAAAGAAAGAGAGAGAGAAAGAAAGAGAAACACTGCCTTGAAGGGTGCCCCACTCCCTGTCTTCTGAAGACCGCCCCTGGCCTTGAGAGGCTTGATCTTTTCTTACTCGCCCCAGTAGCCAGTATGTAAGTCTTCCAATATTTGAACAACCTTTCTGAGCCCTCCTGTTTTTTTCTGTCCATAGGGAAAAGAAAAAAGAAAGGAAATAGCTGTCATCCCTGATCTGAGGCCCAGAGGGAGAGAGGAAGAGATCAAAAGTAAACATCTGTGATTCTGCAAATAGAAAATGAGATGTTTCCCAGGAGGGCTGGGTAGGAGCTCTTGGGTGCGTGGCTGGTCCTCTGTGGTCCCATCTGAGGTGGCTGGGCTCCATCCAGAGCCTTGAAAGGGAACCCCAGGCCTGCCCCTCCTGGGGCAGTGGGAATGCTCAGCCAAGCTCCTGGGAAACTTGAGGCAGACCTGTCAAGGCACAGGCATCAGCAGGGCGGGTCCCCGGCAGCTCCTCCGCTCACTGGAAACCTTCAAGAAGGAGTAGGATGACATAGACCCTGGATATAGGACACTCTGTACAGGTAACAGGGCCAGTTACCGCCTCCTCACCCCCAGCTCTGAGTCAGTGCCTTGTCCTTCCTCTGTCTTCCTCTATCTAGAAAGTGATAGAGTCTCAAGCCCTCTTTCTGCTGTTCTTGTCAAACGGTTTCTCTGCAAGAAAAGCCAGAGCATCACAGAGCAACAGAGCAGCCAGTGCGCTGGGCTGGGGACAAGCATGGGGGTTGGAGGAGTGAGGGGATTAGTGCCAGAGATTTGCTCTCCCAGAAATCCCATGATCCATACCTGGACGGGCATCCCCATCAGGGCTCCCCCACATGCTCCCAGTGTGTCCCTTCCTCTTTTAATCTTCGACACTCAGGATAACCTGTTCTGTAGAACAAGGTGTCCATGAACCTTTGTTCTCCTTCAGCACCACACTTAGCCCTTCCTTCCCAAAGCCGAAGCCCGGGACCTCCCACCAGACAGGCTCACCTTGGCTCAGATGCAGTTTCCCTTTCCTTGTTCTGGATTCTGGCCAAGAGCGAGCCTCAGATGCACCAGCCTCGGGAGCATGGATTCCCCCTGGAGGGCTCCTAGGGGGAGGGTGCTGGGGAGCCAGGTTTAGACCAGTGGCTGTGCTCTGCCATGAGGGGCCCTCCCCACCCTGCATCTCCTCTCCACGGAGGTAGAGGAGGCTGGGAGCAGTTTGGTCCTGGAGGCCCTGAGCTGGTGCTCGTCCGTGCCTGGCTTTGCGCCTTCATGAAGACGCGGAGCTGGGTTTTACCAAGCAACTACTCATCTCTGACCCGGTACCAGCCAAACCAGCAGAAGGGGACGCATTCCTGGCTGTAGGTTGAGAGTGGAAAAGAAATACTTTCTTTCTCCGGACATTTTTTTCTAGGTGTTCAAGTCATGGTTTGTTTGGGGATAAAACTTTAAATGTTGGTGCTCTTTAACCAGGAATTCCATCCTCCTGAGGACATTTTCAGGGCTATGAACACAGAGCCACACAGATGTTCCCGACGTTGCCCCGTAAGACTGCGTAATGCTCAGCAAAGTAGCATAAATGTTCAACAGCAATGCTATGGTTAAATAAATTATGACACAGCTTTACGGTGGACAATGATACCCAATAAAAGTAATGCTTCCAAGAATTGTCAGGACGGAATATACAAGAATCACGTGAATAGAAAAAAGTGGGATTCAGAACTGTACAGAAAATTAGCTACAACTGTGAGCCTATAGATAACGTGGATGCGTATATGTGTGTGTATAATACGTAAGAGAAAAAAGACCAATCCCTAAATATGAATAGCACTTATCTGTGGATTATTTAATTATGGTTTTGTTTGTTTACTTGTTTCCTTATGTAATCTTTTCTATATTTTCACGTTTTGTCAGATTTAAAATTGTTTTCTCTGGGAGGGTAATCTGTATAAAGGGCCCTCCTTACTCTCTGTGCAGTCAGTTGGCACCGTGCGGGCTCCCTGGGCGCCTGGCTCCCCTCCTCAGTGAGGGGCACAGCTGAGTCCCCGCCCCCCTGCTCCTGCCGAGCAAGTCTCCGGCTTCTCCAAATCCCAGCCAGCTGTGTGTGTGGCTCTGCGGGCCACCAACCAATCCTGCATGTCACCTGCGTCACGGAAAGGAAGCAAGGCAAATGGCGAGCTCCAGTCTCTCTTCCAGGGTCCCCACCTGTCTTTGTGGGTCCTGGTTTGTCCTTTTCCCTCCACTCCAGGTCTGTCTTCCCTTCCCACCTGCCAGCCCTAGGGACTTCAGGCCCAACACTTAATGCAGGAATAACCACTTTATGTAGACTGCTCAAGAGCGTCCACAATTGCACGAGGTCTAATCACCCCAAATACCTTTATTTTATATCATTCACAGAGGTTCTGCCTCTCTGATCAGACCCCCCGGATACAGTGGGGGGCCCAAAGACACACAGACAAATACCAGGTCCAGGTGTTGATACCTAGACACACTACAAAGGTCAAACTGCCTCTATAATAGCGTGCCCCCTCTCTTTTAATCCTTGACACCTGGGGTAATCTGTTCTATGGGACAGTTGGCCCAATTTCTCCAGCAAGTCAATAGCATAGAGGAAAAACTAGGAGTGAAGAAGAGGGGACAGTGGACTGCTGGGTTATAAGATAATTAAGGGACAGGATACCCAATGCAAGGTTTAGCTACGTCCTGATTAGAATAAGCCATCTTTGAAGAGATAGCTTTTAGATAAACGGGGACATCTGGTCAGACACTAGATACTGGACCATCAGGGAATGACAGCTCATTTTGGTAGGTGTGACAGTGACATTGGAGCTCTGCAGGAAAATCTCATTTTTGAGATATGTTCCAAAATGACACAGTGCTGGGGATTTGTTTTAAAATATTTCGGCAAAGAGAAAAAAAGGAAAAAGGGATAATGAAGCAGGGGTGGGACATTTCTGACGGCTGTTGAATTCGGGTGGTGGACGATGGAGGTTCTTTTTAACTTTCCCTTTATTTTTTGGATATGTTTAAATCAGCCCAGCTGGGCGCCTGAGTGGCTCAGTCGGTTAAGCATCTGCCTTCAGCTCAGGTCATGATCTCAGGGTCCTGGGATCAAGTCCCCGCATGGGCTCCCTGCTCAGCGGGGAGCCAGCTTCTCCTTCTGACCCTCCCCACCTCGGGCTCTCTCTCTCTCAAATAAATAACACAGTTTTCAAAAAATAAATCAGCCCTGTTTCTCTGGCACATGGTGGGGTTTGGCCCTAAGTCTTTAAATATCTCCAGCTGAATCCCTGCCTGAGAACAGAGCAGGGAACTGAGCTAAACTCTTGATGGGCAGGATGGCGTTCCCCCACATCGCTCCATGTGCCCTTTCCCCAGATGTTTCCCTAAGCTCCCTCTCAGAGGAGTGCAGGCGCGGTGTGTCCCCTGTCCGGCGGCCGCTATGACTGTTCAATATGCTGCTCCTGGCCGAGCTGGAGGGGACTAGCGTCCAGGACTTTCTGTGGTCCCCAGAGAGCTGCAGGCTCCCTTTTCTCCATCCCAGCCTTGACATGCAAATCCAACTTTGCTTGGGTTTACCGGTAAAGACCCAGGCTTGCGCAAACCGAGAGTCTATGAATTCTATGCCTGCTGCGCTTAGGGCCAGGGCAAGGAGGAGGGTGCCCCGCACCAGGACGGGGATGGGCTCTTGTGCAGAATCTCATGGCAATAAAAAAAAGGTTCCATTCCACCCCCAGCCACCCCCTTCACCCTGCCTCACCAATTAACAAATAGTTATTCAGTGCGAGCGCTGGAAGTGAACTTAGAAAATGGTAATTCTCCATCTTAAAGATATAACGCATGAAGGCCCAGAGAAGTGTGCTGAGCCGCCCAAAGCCGCTCTGGCGGGAATTTGTCATTTTGGCCAGCTGCCATCTGAACACTTTCTTTTGAGATCGCTAGGAGGCAGGGCCCCCTGCACCTTGGAGACTGGAGGCTGAGGGAGGTCGGACTCATTGCACTGAGCCCTAGCAGGTGGGGAATGGGCTCCTGAGCCCTGGGAGTCAATGCTGCCGCCTGAATCATAGGGGGTAAGATAAAGGTGTGAACCGAGGTGGGAGGGGGCACAGCAGCAGCACGTGTCCTGGGCAGCGGTGCCCACAGAGCTAGCGGCTAGCAGGGGCGGCGCCCTGAGCAGGCCGGTCCTGGGGCACAGGGCCGCCTGGGCCTGGCCCGTCCTCCCCTTCTCTGAGCAGCCTTCTTCCTTGCTGCGTTGGTTTCCTATCCCTGCTATACCCAGTTACCACAAACGCCGTGACTTCAAACAACACAAACTGATGATCTGACAAGACTGGAGGTCGGAAGTCTGAAACAAATCTGACGGGGATCAACTCAGGGTGTTGGCCGGACTGGTTCCTTCCAGAGGCTCTGGGGAGAATCCATTTCCTTGTCTTTCCCAGCTTCTAAACGAGGCCTTCTCCTGCATTCCTTGACTCATGGCCCCTTCTTCTGTCTTCAAAAACAGCAGCCAAGCACCTTCAAATCTCTTTCTGACCTCTCCTTCCAACATCACATCTCTTTCTCTGACTCTGACCTGCTTCCCTCCTCGAAAGACCCTTGTGGTTACATCAGGCCCACCCGGATATTCCAGGATAATCTCCCCGTCTCAAGATCCTTAATTTACTCACATCAGCAAAGCCCGTTTCCCCCTGTAAGGTGACATACTCACAGGCTCCAGGAAATAGGACCTGGCCATCTTCGAAGTACCATGATGTGGCTGACCATGCCCTCCAATAAATTCTCATCCTGTTTCAGAAAACCAAGAACTGTTTCAATTACTGTTGACCCTGAAACAACTTGGGGTTAGGGCTGCTGACTTCCTGCACAGTTGAAAATGCACAGATAACTTCTGATTCCCTAAAAACTGAATGACTGAGAGCCTACTGTTGACTAGAAGCCTTACCGGTAACAGTCGGGTTACACATGTTCTGTGTATTATATGCTATATTCTTACAGTAAAGGAAGCTAGAGAAAAGAAAATGCTATTACGAAAATCATAAGGAAGAGAAGATACATTTGCGGTACCAAACTGCATTTATCAAAAAAAATCCATGTGCGATCGGACCCGTGCGGTTCGAACCCGTGTTGTTCGTGGGTCAGCTGCTTTCGCAAAGGGAAGCCCTGACTAGCGTCCATACAACACTTGGAATTGTTAGAGCTCCAGCTGGGATCTGCTTTCTTCGAAGAAAACAGAACCTCCAGAGAGTCAGCGGGACCCCGAAGAGAGGCATTGCCAGTATCTTGCACACCTGCTGGACCCCCATCACCGGCAGCCTCTCCAGCTGGGAGGAACCTTCGCCAGCCTGGGGCCTCCCCACAGAGCACGTGCTCCATCGGGGTTTCGGGGTAATAGGCGGGCAACGTGCAAGAAAACCTGAAACAAATCCACACCCCGGATTCAGTAATTCCCTATCCCAATAGCTACCTGAGGACATGCGGTCTAAGGACGCACCGGCTACACCGCCCAGGAAAGCCCCAGGGCCCCAGGCCCCGCAGGCTGGGGAAGGCAGGTGCTCTCCGCCACTCCCAGGGAGGCGGGCCTGCTCCTGCCTGCAGTTGGTCAGCGCTTGCCCTGTGCGCTACAGCCCTCTGGCGGCAAAACCGAGTCACCCCAAGAACAGAGGGCACCAGAAAGCCCTGGAAATGCGGATGAGGCCTCAGGTCTCAGACTGCAGGGGAAGGAAAGAGGCAGTGCTCTCCCTCCCTCCCTCCCTTGCTCCCTCTTGCTCTCTCCTTCCTTCTCTCCGTCTCTCTCCCCTCCCCTCTTTCCCTCCCTATCCCTCCTCTTTTCCCCCCTCTTCTCCCTCCCTCTCTCCTCCCCTTCCTTCCCCTCTCTTCCCCCCTCCTTCCTCTTTCCTTCTCCCCCTCCTCCTTCCCTCCCCCGCTCTTCCTCAGCATCATTGCCTCTCTTCAGCCATCCTTTCCATTCGCCTCCTCTGTTTATCATCCTAACCTGGCCTGACCCGGCTCCCCCAGCCCTGGAGTCCACATGTCCTTCTAGCTCAGCGCCTACTCCAACTGCCAAGTTTCTTTTCTGTCTGGTATTTCGCCTCAGTTGCTTGATCAAGCTTCACCACTCAGGGGTCAGTGTGCGGACGACCCACAGATCAGTGGCCGTGGCCTGTTGCTCCCGGGTCAGGGGACTTGCTCTCCGCGGGTGGGGCAGCAGAGCCGCCCCAGGTGATTGTTACAAATTCCGATTCCAGGGCCCCACCCTGCACCGGGGGAGCGGCACTTGCTGGAGTGAGGTCTGGGGAGGCCGATGACTGAGAATCTCCCTGAGAGGCTCCCCGGCCCTCTCAAGTCTGAGAAACCCAAGGGAGCAGCGTTGGCCTTCCTTTCCCTGCCACACGTGCTCAGTCCTGAGCCGTCTCTGACACCCACGCTCTCTGGAGGAGCTGCTTGCCTCTTGCTTTTTTCCTAGCATCATGGCCCGTGCTGCTCCCTCTGGAACACTCTGACATCGCAAGGCTGGACCTCTGGGCTGGCTGCTGCCTCAGTTCTCATCCCCCGCAGCTCTGGCCAAGTGGCTGCCCGCTGGCCACCTGGGGCAAAGCACAGTGGACTGGCGCTGAGGAGAAAGGTCGAGTGTGCGCACTTCCTCAGAGGGAGGCCCCCAGTGCAGGGCGGGGGAAAGCTCACACGGGGCCCCCGGGTTGGGACAGCAATGGCCTGCACTGGACACACGGCCAGGAAAGGCCACTTGTGGGTCGAGCCAGCCTTCCCACTGTGATGGTCTGAGTCCACTGGGAACAGTGGGAAGAGCTGGGAGACACATGATGGATGTGAAAGCCCCAGGCTGCAGAGGGCCACACAGCTGAAGAGATCCCCCTGCAGCAGCGCGGAAGGGCTAAGAAGTCAGGTGTTTTGCAGACTCCCACAATCCAATTCCACGCACGTGTATCAAACCCTGGTGACGCACGGAGCACAAATGAGGGGAACTCCAGGCCCCATCCTCTGGGGGGGGTGACCCACACATGTGAACCCAGAAACTGGAAGACAGAGCTGGAAGCGCTCTCCAAGCACTCGCAGACTCTTTCTGCCCCCATTATAAAAAAGAAACTGAGGCCCAGAGAGGCCGGGAGTACAAAGCTCAAAAGCCAGAGGGGGCGGCCCAGGTGCATTAAGTGCTGAAGGCGGAGCCTGGACGGGGCACCAGTGAGGGCCAGCACGGGGCCGGCCCAGGGGGCATCTAAACAGAGCTCTGGAGACACAGGAGGCGCTGAAGGACGCCAGTGGGAGGGGCATCCAGGAGGCGGGGAAAGAATGACACCAACCTGGGACCCTGGTGCTCACTGAAGGACGAAGAGAGAAGGCGGGGGAAGGGCCTGCTGCATACTGGCTGGCTCCATGCCAAATAAAACTGCAGGGCCCCTGTCCGGTCAGGGGTCTGCTGGCTCCCACCTCAAATCGGAGGCCCCGTGACCCCCAGGGACTCCGGGCTCTGCGCCAGAGGGCACTTGTACTTCTAGCAAGGGCAGGCAGGAGATGCTGGCCAAGCTGCCGACGCCAGCCCTGAAGGGGGACAGCTGCTGACCCCCATCCTGAGAGCTCATGAGATGTGGGCCCCACCTGACCTCCCTGGGCCCTCAAGTCCGTCTCAAGTGACCTAGGAGCCACCCTGGGCAGAGGACAGCAGCAGGTGCAGGACAGGGGCGGGAGGGGCAGGCTACAATAGGCTCTAGTAGGCACTAGAGCCCCAGGGCTCAGAGAAGAGGGTGAGATGAAGCCCCACCGTCCAGTCCGTCAGAAAGACAGAACGACTAAGAACTTCAGGGCAGCAACGGCAGAGCACTGAGTCCCACAGCAGGGGCCCCTTAGGAGCCACGGAGTCCTGGGTGACGGCACAACGCACACGCCCGGGAAGCCGGCCCTGCCCAGGGGACCCAGCCTGCATCCCTCTCCTCCATCCTAGGGACCTTCATCCCCAGCTTCTGGAAGGCACGACTGACCAGCATCAACGCCCACTGGAGGGGGCACTGAAGAAATGAAACGAGACACCAATGCAGATGTGCAGAGGCGGCAGCGCTGGGGGGGACGCAGGACAGAGAACCCGGGCCACAGGTGACCGCCGCCAGAACCGAAAAAAAGGGCTCCTTGTATTTTGTTATTGAATACCTTCCATGCAGGCAAAATCATGTCCTGATGCTGTGGGTTTTGTTTTGTTTTTTTCCCAACAAAACTCTATGTTGATTTTCTGCAGACTGTCATCTGACATTCAAAACCGTATCAGTACGTAAAAACAAATTTAAGGATGCTTGTAAATAAACAGTTTTGGGGAGCTGTAGCAATGTTTTTGTTGGTGAACATTTTTGGTCGTCCTAGTCTAAATAAGACTGTACACAAGATTGTAAAACTTGTGACATTTTCTTACTTCTAAACATCAACTTAAAAAATAGAGGTACTTTTTTTTTTTTTTTAAAGCTGCCTACATTCACAAAGTCCTGTTTTCATTGTGTTGTTTAGAAATGCCCAATCATTGGCTGTTACAGCAGCCCTATGCGCTTAGGGGCAGGAGACCAAAGGTCTGAGAGCCTGTTACACTGTGGCCATTGATCCTAAAAGTGCACCCATGGGCCTGGCTTTGAGTCCTAGTTCTGGGACCTAACCTCTCTGATCCTCAGTTTCCTTGTCTGTAAAATGGGAAAACTGAATCTCTCGTATGTAGTTGTCAGGCACTGTGCGTTCAGTGAGATGATGTGAGCTCTAATGTGATGGCTGGCACAGAGCAGACGTTCAGATGGGGGGGGTCTTTAGTTTTTAGTTTCAGGGGTAGAAGTTCATGGTTCATGAGTTGCATATAACATCCAGTGCCCATTATATCAAGTGCCCCCTTGATGCCCATCACCCCATTATCCCTGCCCCTCACCCAGCAACTCTCAGTCGGTTTCCTAGAGTTCAGTGTCTCTTACGATTTGCCTCCCTCTCTATTTTCATCTTATTTTGTTTTTCCTTTCCTTCCCCTGTGATCATCTGATTTGTTTCTTAAATTCCATGAGTGAAATCGTGTATTTGTCTTCCCCTGACTGACTTATTTCGCTTAGCCTAATATCCCCTAGTTACACCCACATCACTGCAAATGGCAAGATTTCATTCTTTTGGACGGCTGAGTAATATTCCATCGTATATGCACACCACATCTTCTTTATCTAGTCATCTGTCAATGGATATCTGGGCCCTTTCCATAGTTTGGCTATTGTGGACATTGCTGGTATAAACATTGGGGTGCATGTGCCCCTTCAAATCCCTATGTTTGTATCCTTTGGATAAATACCTAGTAGGGTGATTGCTGGGCTGTAGGGTAGCTCTATTTTTAACTTTTTGAGGAACCTCCATACTGTTTGCATTCCCACCAACAGCATAAGAGGGTTCCCCTTTCTCCGCATCCTCGCCAACATCTGTTATTTCCTGAGTTGTTCAGTTCAGCCATTCTGACTGGAGTGAGGTGGTATTTCATTGTGGCAGAAGACATGAACAGTCATTTCCCGAAGAAGACATCCAAACGGCCAACAGACACATGAAAAAAATGCTCAACATCACTAGGCGTCTGGGAAATACAAAATGGTGGGTCTTTAAGTTCTCATTCAGTTCTTTAAATTCTCCCCCAAAGGCCACACGAGAGGTATGATCGCACGGGGAGCGACAGGAGCTGGTGAGTAGAAGTGTCAGGAGTCACAGAGGGCTGCCCCACCGGGAGCCAGGCTGCCTGCACACGGCCATGCCCTAGGCCACTGAGACCACCTGCCTCAACTGGCCTACTCTGGCCACCAGCTGCCTTAAACATTCACGCCACATTTGAACACCTTAGTCCACAGGCTGGTATTTTTTTCCTGTCACCTTTTTAACACTCTGATGAATTATGTGCCTGCTTAATCTAAACTCTGACCACTCTGCACAAGGTATGCAGTCTTCTGAGATAGAAAGTGCTCGTCTGAGATATGACGTTACTCTCGCCTTGAAATCTGCGGATTGGAAGGTGGCTCCTGCCTGCTCCCAACGTGGGAATCAGCAAAGTGCTCAAAAACTGTCACGAGACATTAAGACTCCAGGGGGCGATCCACAGGGGGGCGTGTTCCCAGAGGGAAGGTCTGCCCAACAGAATTACCCCAAAGTATTTTTTTCAGGATGAATTTCTTACCCCCGCCTTCCTGTGGAATAAGTTATTCTGCTTTCTATGGAAAATAAAATAAAAATTAAATTAAAAAGTTAGGAAGGTGGTCTGGGGCAGGTGCTAATGTCCCCGTTTCACATGTGGGAACAGGTTCAGGATCGCATAGCTCGTAAGAGCCGGTTCATCTTCAGACTCTAAGTCGAAGATTAAGAAACGCATGTGAAGCGTTTAGCACAACAGCTCCGTCAGTGATAAGGAGGCGGGGAAGATGCAGGGGAAGGGAGGGGACAACCCCCTCTGGCCACAGCTGCCTCCCCCTTCCCTCTGGTTTCACCGCCTTCAAGACAGGGGCCACCGTGACATTTCCCCTTCCTCATCCCCGGGTCCCTCTTTGCCGTCCAGCCCACAGCCCTGGACTGACGGACC
The DNA here is from genome assembly GCF_024610735.1 of Ursus americanus. Taxonomy (NCBI): domain Eukaryota; kingdom Metazoa; phylum Chordata; class Mammalia; order Carnivora; family Ursidae; genus Ursus; species Ursus americanus. The sequence goes on from NC_142133.1 coordinate 62,695,998, forward strand.
CTTTTGCCTCGGCAGGGTATGCTGCCGCCATCCAGGCGCTTTCATTTCAGGGTGACATTGACAAACAGATCTAGGCTCCCACTTCTGTGGATGTGCACAGTGGTATGTGCCCGTTCTGCGGAGGGCGCCCCCTGCTGACCCCGCATCAAACAAGATTCACAAAGCGCACCTTCGTGTTTTCAGGCTAACAGACTGCAGATTGCAGCCAGCATTTGTTCTTCCTTTGCACATGGACATCTCTTTCCCTCCACCTGGCACGCAGGGTAATCCCCCCCCAATGGCCACTGTTCACAGGAGACAGTTTGGCGACCAGACAAGGGAGAGCTAAGAGAGGCATTCTTCAATTTATCAAGAGATGAGCACTGGATCTCTCTCTCTCTCTCTTTTTTTAATAGACTCTAAGTTTGCAGTTTTAGGTTTGCAGCAAAATTGAGCCAAAGTACGGAGAATTCCTAGATATCCCTACCTGCACTCACAAATAAGTCTCCCCATATTAACACCCCCTCCAGGGGCTATTTGAGGCATCATCATCACACAGGGTCCGTAGTTGACATTAGGGTCCACTCTTGGTGTTGGATATTCTGTGCGTTTGGACAAATGTGATGTCATATTTCCAGCATTATGGTAGCACACGGAATATTTTCACTACCCTAAGATCTTCTGTGCTCTGCCTAGTCACCTTCCCCTCCCCTCCAGTCCCCGACACCGCTGAACTTTTTTCCCCCGTCACCTATGGTTTATCTTTTCCAGAATATGATGCAGTTGGAATCATACGGTATAGACTTTTCAGATCGGCTTCTTTCATTAAGTAATATGCATTTAAATTTCCTTCATGTCTTACCATGGTTTGAGAGCTCATTTCTTTCTTTTGTTGTTGTTTTAAGATTTTATTTATATATTTATTTGAGAGAGAGAGTGAGACAGCGTGAGCACGAGCAGGGGGGAGGCACAAAGGGAGAGGGAGAAGCAGGCTCCCCGCTGAGCAGGGAGCCCCATGTGGAACTCGATTCCAGGACACCGTGATCAGGACTTGAGTTGAGGGCAGACAGACGCTTAACCGACTGAGCCACCCAGGCACCCCCACTAGCTCATTTCTTTTTAGCACTGAAAAATACGCCATTGTCTGGCTGTACCACAGTTTACTGATCCATTCACCCCTGAAGGACACGCAACACGCACCCTGTAATAGGAAAAACTCAGCTTCTCTCTCTCTTCCCTCCCCTCCCCTGCACTGTATCCTTATAGTGTGTGTCTCCTTTTCCTTCACAGAGAACACCTCACTTCTGACACTTTGGGTCACCAAATGTATGGAGGGTTTTCCCCACATGACGCCATCATCCATGACCCCAGGCGGGAGTCCTACAGTGTAACTCATTTCTAACACTATTTACCTGGTGAGAGTGTCTGATCCCACAGGCTAAGGGCTCGGTCCCACAAGACTGTTCCCATCCCACTTCAAATGCCAATCCCAAATAGTAGGTCCCTGGGTTACTCGCAACTTCTGTCCAAGTTGCCTACACATCACAGATTGGCATGATTCCCTCCAGTTTGATTAACGTGCTAGGGGGGCTACGGAACCCAAGGAAACACTTAACACTTACCGGTTTATCAGAAGGTCCATTCGAGGATGCAGACGAACAGCCAGACAAGGGACGTGCAGGGCGAGGTCTGGGAGCAACCCAAGCTGGGAGCTTCTGTCCCTGCGTAGCTGGGGTGTGTCACCCTCCTGGTGTGGATGTGTTCACTCACTTCGAAGTTCAAGCCCTAAAACATATTGGGGTTTTACGTAGGCATGATGGATCAGAAACTCCATTTTCAGCCTTTCTCCCTTGGTTTTTTTTTTTTTTTTTAAGATCTATTTATTTATTTGACAGAGAGAGAGCGAGAGCACAAGCAGGTGGGACAGCAGAGGGAGAGGAGAAGCAGGCTCCCCACCGAGTAGGGAGCCCTTTGTGGGGCCCAATCCCAGGACCCTGGGATCATGGCCTGAGCCAAAGGCAGACGCTTAACCATGTGAGCCACACCCAGCTGCCCCAGCCTTTCTCCCTTCTCAAGAGAATGGGGGTGGGAGGGCAGGGCTGCAAATTCCAAGCTTCTAATCACGGCTCGGTCTTTCTGTGACCCGCCCTCCCCTCCCCCGCCCCCCCAGCCATCCAGGAGCCGCATTAGAACAACAACACTCCTATCATCCAGGAATTTGCCAGGTTTCCAGAAGCCTTGTGTCGGGAACCTACTTCAAAGATTAAATGTTAGATTGAACCAAAGATTTTCCTAGTGCCCTTATCATCCAGAGAATTTCAAGGGTTTCAGGAGCCCCATGTCAGAAATGCAGGGGGTGGGAGGCAGAGACCAATATATTTTTTCTATTATCTTACACATCCATGTGCAGGTTTTTCTGTGGCCATATTTTCTAGGCACCTCATTTTTAAGAAGGTTTAAAGCAGAGGGAGATAAAGAGTTTTTCATATATTGTGGTGAATGAGAGGTAATTTCATAACTTGTGAAACCTCTTATTGAAACCTTGAGACCAGAATCACTTTACAATCAGCAATGGAAAGATGGCATAGGATTTCCTCCTCTAAAAGGCTTTCCCTGAACCTCCTTCCTGCTACCTTCAGCTCCAGAAACCTCCAGCTCTTTTTCAGCAGGATCGCAGCTTCTGAGAGCTCTCACGAGCCTGTGAACTTACAACATTCAGTCTTCTACAACAGATTGTGAGGACTTGGGCACACGGGACTGTGCCTTATTCATCTTTGTGTCCTCGCATCCTAGCGATCACTCAAAAAATATTTCACAGATGCATACAGAAAGGAGGGAATTCTGTCTTTCTTCTACTCTAGAAGCTGAATCCAAATCTCCCTCTGTATCTATAGCTGAATTAGTTTGTGGGGGTTTTTTAAAATTTTTTTAAAGATTTTTTTTAGTTATTTGAGAGAGAGAGAGAGTACAAGCAGGCAGAGGGGCAGAGGGAGAGGGAGAAGCAGACTCCGCACTGAGCAGAGAGCCCCATGAGCAGAGAGCAGGACCCTGAGCCAAAGCCAGACACTCAACTGACTGAGCCACCCAGGCGCCCCTGAATCAGTTTGTGTTTTATTGACTCTTTTGCCCCATTATTCAAAGGGCTTGTAAAAAAAACTCATCCAGCTTTATTAATGACTTGCTTCACGGAAGGTCCTATTGTTTTCCCACTGGGATGCAAATTCCAAAGTCACAGAGCAAGTCCCCAAGCCAGGAATAGAACCAGGGTCTTCTATCTCAAACCAATCTCTCTCATCTGCTGGAGCCCAATCTTTCTAGAGCAGTCACTCTTTAGACAAAGAGTGAAGTTGTTACTGATGTCGGAGAGGGACAAATGGCAGCCAACAGCACCATTACTCCACAATGTGCCAGCCACTACCGTAGGTTAACTGCAGCTGAGAAGAGGAAGGACTGGCCAGCCTCACTGCACTTGGCTCTGGAAGGTGAAGAGGGAAGAGGAGCTTCAAGCCTGCTGGCCAGCCCGGACCACTCCCTTTGTGGGAGTTCAGCCAGGGGATTAGAAAGCTGGGTGCCATACCTGAATTACCTGGTTTAACCCTCACAGCAGGGGAGATGCTGCTATTGTCCTGTTTTACAGACAAAAAATCCAAGGATCCAGTGTGTTGACCTGCCCAAGATCATCCAACTTGTACGTAACAAAAACAAGATTCTACTCCAGATCTAACAAATTCCAACCCATGTATGTTACTGTCCTGTGGCTGTAATAACAAAATCACGCAAACTGGGTGGCTTCGAACAATAGTAATATATTCTCCTGCAGTTCTGGAAGGTGTTAAGTCCGAAATCAAAGTGTCAGTGGGGCCATCTCCCTCTGAGGATCTAAGGAGGAACCTTTCCTTGCCTCTTCTAGCTTCTGGCGGTTGCCAGTAAACCCTGGTGCTCCTCGGTTTACTGATACATCACTCCTATCTCTGCCTCCACCTTCACTTGGCCTTCTCCCCTGTGTCTGTATTTCTGTGCCCAAATGTCCCTCTTATAAGGACACCAGTCGTATTGGATTTAGAGACCACTCTCATCCTGTGTAACCTCATCTTGACTTGATCACATCTGCAAAGACTCTATTTCTAAATAAGGTCACATTCACAGCTTCCAGAGGCTAAGATTTGGACGTATCTTTTGGGGGAACACAAGTCAACCCATAGCACCACGTTTCCCCCCATTGTATCAGCTGCCTCATATGAAAGAGACTAAAATGGCAAATGCTTCGCTCTCGGGCGTTATTTGCTCTCAGTTCTGCTTGAAGACTTCATAGTATAGCAGAAAGAAACAAGATGGGTCCTTGAGCTCTGGGTTGGGATCACAACTCTGCCTTACCCTAGGCCCCCATTTCCCCAAATATAGAAGATGGAAGTTTGACTAGATAAGTAAGTAGTAAGGTCTCATTAGAGTCTGACGTGATGGGCTGTAAAGACAATAATGAGAAAATCTTACATATCACCTCTCTCGGTCCAAATTATAGCTACTTTAACCTGTTCAATAAATATTTTCCTAGCACCTCTATGTACCCATCTCTATTTATATCATATTTTCCAAAACTAGGAATGTTCCTTTGAGCAGTGATTGTGTGCCTAGAACCTGGTGTGGGCTCAGGAAATGCTTGTTAAATTAACAGTGAGATAGAACAGTAGGACTTCAGGACAGAATGAGAATGTTGGATTATGCGGACAGGCTTACCAAGTGCTGTGTGGGCTTATGCCTTGTTTCCCAAAAAGGAGATTGAGCCTCTGGTGGGGAGAGTCTTCCTCTGTTATTTGCAATGATGGGATCAGGGCTAGCGAATGCAGAGAGGCAATACATAGTTTAATTCCTGCCTCCTTATTCATTTTTACATAAACACACACGTGATCACATCATACTCGTTGGCTATTTTTGGTTGTGGTTTCCTTTCTCCTCCACCCTCTTCAGTCCCCACTACCACTCTAAATCCTTCTGGGGGAAGGATATTAACAACCTGGTATGTTTCTTTCCATACATGTAGACTCATACACAAGCACATGGGCGTAAGTACTCATGTACAGAAATGGGGAGGCTGTTTGTTTATATGATAGGATCATATTTTCGATACTTGAAAAGCTAAAGTACCTTGCTGGTAGAAATCCACCCAAGTGCACTGGTGTAACTCTAACTGGTACTTTTCATTGGATGCACATAGTTTCGTGGTGTAGGTGTACTGCAATTTATTCAGCCATTCCACGGCAGATGGACAGTATTTGATTTCCTGATCCCTTGTTTTTGAGAAAGCGAGTTGCTGAGAATTCCCTGATCTTACTGCCAAACTATATTGTCCTCATTTACCACCTTCCTCCTCCCACCGCCCAGGTGTCCACATGAGCCAGGCGGTACTCTGAGTTCTGTCTTCTCCCATTGAATCTGAATCCACATAGTTCTATTTCATCTTAATGGGATCTGAGGCTTTTAAAAATGGAATCCAGACGTTCTGGGCTGTTTCCAAAAGAGATGACTTTTTACTTAATGGCATCAACCCCACTAATCCTGTCTGATGTGATCGACAAATCAGACAAGAGAAGAAAATGCTGTTTCTTGAGGGAAATGGAATGATCTGTCTACAATCAAACATACCTCCTGTTTGATCAAGTGCCCGGAAATAAGGGAGGGGCAGCAGAACCTGACCTGGGAGCTGGCCTTCTGAGCTGAAGCCACTCTGCCTGGGGGTCCTTCCCAGAGCCTCCAATCTTCAGCTGCATCAAGAGAGTAACAACTGGGGCACCTGGGTGGCTCAATCAGTTAAGTGTTTGCCTTGGGCTCAGGTCATGAACCCAGGGCCTGGGATCAGCTCAGGTCACGATCCCAGGGCCTGAGATGAAGCCCTGCATCAGGCTCCCTGCTCAGTGGGGGGTCTGCTTCTCCCTCTCCCCACTTCCCCTGCCCCTGCTATCTCTCTCTCAAATAAATAAAATCTTTAAAAAAAGAGAGAGAGAATAACAACCAGGTTGGTTGATTGTTGAAGACCTTTTTTAAATTGCAAAACATAACCATATACATAAAAGTGTATAAAACATAAATGTTATAACGAGCTTAATAAATTACTCTAAGTGGTCAACCTGTGTGACTACTTCCAGGTCAAGAAACAGAATATTACCTGCATTCCAGAAGCCCCCTCCCCCCGCCCCTGCCCCATGCCCTTCCCTGATTACAACCCCTTCCCTCCTCCCCAGAGGCAGCAGTGCCCTGACTCTCATGAGAATCACCTCCTTGCATTAAAATAATAATAATAACCTTTTGCTCAATAATATGTTGTTTTAAAAATTTGGCCCTTTCTCACCAAGTTATACATATAGTAAAACGCACAAATCTTGCTGAATTTTTGCATATGAATAAACCTGTGTGATCAGTACCCAACTCAAGAACATTTCCAGCCTTCCCGCAGACTCTTTGGTGCCCATTCTCAGCCAATTCTCCCCAACCACCATTCTGACCTCTAACACTTCAGATAAGTTACACCTGTTTTTAAACTTAGCATACATGGAAGCTTGGATTTGGAATCTGTTTGTTCCCCCACACTCAGTAATGCCTGAGATTCACCCATGTTGTTGTATGTAACGGTAGTTGGTTAGTTTTTATTGTGGTGTAATTTTTTCATTCTATAAATATGTCCCCCAATATTTATCCATTCTACTGATAAACATTGGGTTGTTTCCAGTTTTTAAGTATAAATAAATATGAGTAAAGCTTCTATACACATTCCTTTTCCTCCTCCTTCTTCTCTTCTTCTTCTCCTTCAGTTTAAATAACAGAAATTTATTTTCTCACAGTTCTGGAGGCTAGGAGTCCAAGATCAAGGTGTCATCAGGATTGGTTTCTGATGAATGTTCTCTCCCTGGTTACAGGTGGTTGGTTGCCTTTTCACTAAGTCCTCACACGGCCTTTCCTCTGCGTGTGTGGTGTCTCTTCCTTTTATAAGAACACTAGTCCTGTTGAATTAGGTTCTGCCCTTATGACTTCATTTCACTTTAATTACCTTCCCCACCCCCACCCCCAGTTTTGCTTTTTTTTTTTTTTCCCCTATGCACATTTCTTATGCATGCCTTTTTTGGGACTACTGTACTTGTTTCTTTTGGATCTGCGGCACCTAGAAATGTAACTGCTGGGTAATAGAGTAGGAATATAGTTAGCTCTTGTAGTACTTTCATATGAATGTCCAAGTAGTTGTACCAACATGTACTTCCACTGCTGACTTATGAGAGCTCCAGTTGTTCCACATTCTCTCCAACACTTGGTATTTTCAGTCTTGCTAAGTTTAGCCATTCTGGTGGGTATGTAGTGATACATTGTTATAGTATAAATTTGTGTTTCCTCTTTATAGCATTGAATATTAGCATGTATGGCTTGAAAGAACCTAAAAGACCATCTACTCCAATCCCTCCCTTCAGAAGAGAAATAATAAACAAAATGGACCTAAAGAGGTGTGACTTGCCTAGTATCCCATAGTTAGTTGGCATCAGAACTCAGTCTAGAAGCTTAGAAGAGCTCATCTGTCCCAGAGATTATCTCTACGGAGTGCTACTTTACCCTCTCATTGGCCCACCCTTACCGGAGACAGCCCGCCATCTGTGTACTATCTGTGTACGGTTTGCTCACCCACTTCTGGCCTCTGACCCTAGAGATATCTAGCTTCCTGGCTTATCCATTTATTAGCTGTGAAATTTTGTCCAATTCACTGTGATAGCTAATTTTATATCAACTTGGCGAGGCTCTGATGTCCAGTTGTTTGGTCAACACCATTCTAGATGTTGTTTTAAGACATATTTTTAGGTGTGATTAATATTTACAATCAGTACACTTTGAATAGAGCAGATCGTACTCCATAACGTGGATGGGCACCATCCCCTCAGGTGACAGCCTTAAGAGCAAAGACAGGTTTCCAGAAGAAATTCTTCTCGGGACTGTAGCATCGAAACCTTGACTGAGTGTCTAGCCTACTGCCATGGTGAATTCAGACTCAAGACTGCAACATCAGCTCTTACCCAATTTCCAACCTGCTGGCCTGCCATATGGATTTCGGATTTGCTAGTTTCCACAATCACATAAGCCAATTCCTTAAAATATCTTTCTCTCTTAAAATCTCTCTATGTAGAGTTTGCTTATCTATAAAATAGGATATAATGAAACCAATCTTGAAAAGTTGTTGGAAAGATCAGATACAATGCATATAAAATTCCTAACACAGGGGCGCCTGGGTGGTTCAGTCTGTTAAATGTCTGATTCTTGATCTCAGTTCAAGTCTCTATCTCAAGGTTTTGAGTTCAAGCCCCACTTTGGGCTCCACTCTGCTCGTGGAGCCTACTTAAAAAATTCCTAACACAGACAGTTAATGGTTATTTAATACATGACTATTTAAAACAAAAAGCACCTAATGTATGTTAAGTGGGTTGAAAAAGTGGTACATACCCAAGCTGAAGAAAAATTTAGCAGAACCAAAGGATGTAAAATGAAAAACAGTCTCTCTCTCAGTCCAGAGAAAACTACTGTCAATGGTGGCTCGTATTTCTTCTAGAAATTTTCTATGCAAAAACCTGCACGAATGTAAGAATGCTGTACCAACAGCCTTAGTTTTAGTTAAAAATATGTAACATATATAAAATATGTAACACATGTAAGACTGTCTCCAGATGGTCCAGACACTCGAGCAGTGTCCTGACCCAAAAAAAAAAAAAAAAAATCCTCAACCAAAGTTAAAAATACTCAAGCTCATAATTGCATTGTTGAACCGGATGAAAGGTTTGTCTTAGAAAATCTTACTTTTCTGTCCCATCCACTTGGCTCGCATACCTGAGCTAGTCTGCATTTTGTTCTTCACAATTCCCTAGAAAAACTCCCTCAGCGTGAGTCCTGGTTTCGCGTGCTTTTCTCTTGATCCTTCTCTCACAGAAGAAAAGCGGTATCAGCGAAGTTAATTCTCATGCAAACCCTACTAGCTGGGTGTCGTCCTCATTCACTTTTTACGGATGAGAAAACTGAGCTTACACAAGGGCTTGCAATTTAAATAGCCAATGAATCCAGAGGCCAGGGGCAAATGCTGAGAGATTTTGTCCAGTTCCCCTTCCCCTCTGTTGACTTCTGGGACCTTCTCAAAGAGACATCCAGTGTCTAATGATGCCTCCTGTGAAGTGTCCCCATTTACAGGCTAAAACTAAAACGTCCCTCTCTCCCATCATGATCTTCTTAGGACCATATTTAATTCCTCTATGGGACCCCGTGGGTACTACCAGCTGGAGCCCAGGAGAGTCCCTCTTACCTGCAGGATTTCCTTCTTCCTTCAGTGCCCATGGTTCTGGGTCACGCCCCTTCGAAGAATGAAGAGGTGGACCAGACGAAGAGTGGTGGGCAGCAAAGCAAAGTTCACTGAGCGATAGTACAAAGCTCTCAAAAAGGGAGGGGACCCAAGAGGGTTGCTGTGGAAGTTTCTAAGGCTAGGGGTTTTTATGAGATTTTTGTTGGCGGGCTATTTTAATCTGATTAACCCTCCCTGTGCCTGTCATCCAATCAGGTTTTTATCCACGTGCTCTTCTACCTATCAGGTAGTTGTTCCCGTGGGAAAGGGTGGAGAGCTCCTTCCAGAGTGGTGTAAAATCCTTTTTCCTCTTGGGGGGGAGCCTTGTCCTTGCCTGCCTTTCTCCCAACTATCCTTCATTACTAGGCTGGGGATGGAATGACACCATGAGAGCCCAACTTAATGACGTCTTTCAACCCCTACTCCCCGTGCGTGTCAACATCTTAGTTACGGCGAAGAAAAGGGAACGTGGGGAGCAACAGCTTCTAACTGTTTCTATTTGTCATCTTCCATGTAACCATGAGGCCTACGATAGTTTTTTGGGTTTTTGTTTTTTGTTTTGTTTTGTTTTTAAGATTTATTCATTCATTTGAGAGAGAGAGAAAGCATGCAGAGAGGGGCATCCCAAGCCGACTCTGTACTGAGCACAGAGCCCAACACGGGGCTCGATCTCACAACCATGAGATCACGACCCTAGCCAAAACCAGGAGTTGGACGCTTAACCAACTGCACCACCCAGGTGCCCTGCCAAGGCTTACGGTAGTTTCAAAACAGGTCCACAGAAAATGGAGCCTAATCCTTCCTTTAAATATGGGTTAGTGACCTACTTCTAATAAATGCAGTATGGTGAAGTGATACTTTGTGACTTCTGAAAATAGCGCATATAAAGGATATAGTGTCTGCTTGGCTCTCTTAGGCAGTTTGTCTTTGGTACTAGCTACCATATTCTGAGGAAGCCCAGGCCACATGGAGAGGCCATGTGTCAGTTTTCTCTCAGCCTACAGTCAGCATCAAGAGCTACCCACGTGAGAGGATGAGCCTCCTAATTCCAGCTAAGGCCCCAGACATAGTGGGGCAGACCCGAGCCATCCCCATGGGGCTCAGTCTGAATTTCGGAGCCACAGAAACAGTGAGAGATAATAGATTATTACTGTCTTAAGCTACTAGTTATTGGGCTAATTACTCAGCAACAGACACCTAATACAAAGCCATTTCCAACCCCTAGGGTTTTTAGGGTTATCTCATTCACAGGGTAAAATGTCAGAGGGTGAACGACTAGAATACAAGCCCTCATCCATTCACTCTCCTGCCATATGGGAAGCAAATTAGAGACTCCTACATGTTGCTGGAGAGTCCTGGGCCTGGGAACCTGCTTGTCTACACCCAGGGACCTGGAAAGTTAGAGATCTGTCCTCAAAGGGTAGAGCCACACCTGTCCTGCCTCTGATGAGACCTGCCTGGACTTCTCAGATCTGAGCTCCATTGGTCACTCCGGCGTTTTGGGCTGGCTGCTGGAGTTACTTCTCTTTCTTCCTCAGCCCGCTGGTGCTCACATGAGATGGTACCCCAGGAAAACAATAAGGGCCAGTACGCTGTGGTTTACTAATTTTTAGCTGCATGTCATTGTAGCAGGAACTCAGCGAGAGCATGCATGGATCCCCACGCCTTGTTGTTCGGGGTACCAGGCAGAAAGCACACTGCAATCATTTTGGGAGACATCAACACTCCCCGGGTCCCTGCTGTAAGGTTATAAATTCAACATATCCATCCCAGTTGCTATCCGTCCTGCCATATGCTCATTTCAGAGCGGCGAGGGCAAGCTGCCCAGAAATGCCCTCCTGCCAAGTCCCCTCTGGGTGGGGCCGTGAAAATGCTCACACAGGCACCTCTCCCTATTCATCCTTGTGCTGTTTCTGTAGCCTGTTCTAACCCCTTCCCAAACCTTTTCTCTGCTCCCCAGCACAGAGCTCGCTGCAGATCTTCCCAGTGGAAAGTAGTCTGTTCTGGTGTTTCCCAGATGTCCAGGCCCCACCACAGCGCCGGTGGGCGAGCAGCTTGCTGGCCCCAAACCAGCCTCTACTCTGATTCCACAAGGGAGTCTCAGAAACTTCCTCAATTTAGTGACTCACACGATCGCTCTCCACTTGGAACATCCAGTTCTGAACCATGCCGTCTCCCAGAAATTGTAATTCCAGCCTCAGTCTCAAATCTACAATATACCTTTGGCTTTGCCATGGTGTTCCAGGAAATTCGCGCAGGCCGCATCTTTCTCCCTCCCCAGGAGGGGTGGCCGGTATGAAGATGCACTTTCGGCTCACATCCAGGGGCATGCTTTTAAATTCTAGATGCAACCGGGCAGTGCCCTCCAGTTCCAAAATCCGGCACAGCAAGCCCCCACCCCAAGCTGCACCACACACGAAGCCACCCGCAGGGGACAGGTTGAGAGCCACGCCCGATTAAAGACAAACAGGGATCCCCGGCTTGTTGAAAGTCCGCCCTCTGCCACTCCACTTTTACGAAAGACCTCCACTAGTACCTGTTTTCGCTAGCCAAAAGAAGTGCAAAGTGGATTTGCACTTTAAAGGAAAAAAGGCAAAAAGCAAAAACAGTCCCTAGGGTTTCTTTGACAGCGGCCCACTTAGAGGCAGCGCGCCCCCAGCCGTGCGTGGCGCCACCAAGCGTCATCTCTGGGAACTGCACTCAGCGGCGCAGCCTCAAGCCGCAGTAGCTTTATTTTGTGCATCCGTGAGCAGGATGTGTCCTAAGGTATCGGAAGAGCCCAAAAGGTTATTTTGGGGGGGTATGGGAATGACCAAAAAATTTTCTATACATATTAATGGTAATTGCTCCTTCACTGAATGTCCTTTCAGGTTTTGTAGGAACACTCTACTTTCAGATAGCGGGAGAAACAGGTACAGCGTGCTGTTCCACTTCATTTAATTTAATGGCTGCATCATGTACCAAGGATGTACCATAATTTGTTTAACTAACCCCCTATTAAAGAACATTAAGGTAATTATTATTGTTATTAGACGAGCAGCTGAACCTTGGAACCACACTCTTAAATGCTTTCCCTCTGAAGAAAATGAAGAAGCTGTTTCTTATCAAGCTAACCGTGCCCTTGGAGATAATTACACCCCAGCCTGAGACTCCCTGGCATCCTCCTTCTGAGGCTGTTCCTGATGGGAGTGGGCCACTCAAAGGTGCTGGGGGGGGGGGTGGTTGATGACCAGCACAGGCTTTGAGAATGAATTTTTAAATCAAGAAGAGTACAGGACAAATTTCTGAAACATACACTAATGAAAAAGCAACCAAAGGTCCTTGTATTTTCCTCTGATTATAATCCTCAGAACCCTTCTTTACCCAGCCGTGGAATCTGTCTTGCTGGCGATGCTTGTGGCTGATGTCGCTTCCTCTTCAAGGTTCAGGAAGGACTGCTTACTATCAAGGAGGGAAGCCGACGGACTCGGGGTCTGCACCACCACACCCCTCCTCACACGAAGGAGGCTGCTCACCATAACATCGTGTCCCCTGCTTTGGGTCTTGTGACAGTGCCTTTTAGCCACACAGCCATGTTTAGGCAGACAAGAGGGAAGCCCGAGGTCCATGAGAACTGTCCACCCAGGAGGGAAACACTGTGCTAGGCAGTGACAAAGAGACGTCCTCAGAGCCCAGGCTGGATGGAGAGGGCACAGAGAGAGGGCACGGGAGCGGGACAGCTGTCAGCAATGGCTGCTATATGCCAGATACTCTTCTGAACACTTTACATGCTCTCACTCTTTTCATCCAGTAGCAGCCCTCTGAGGCAAGTGCCAGTGTCCCCATTCCACAGATGAAGAGAAGGAAGCCCAGGAATGTGACGGGACAGCTGGAAGTAAGTAGCTGGTGGCAGTGAGGTCTGAACCCTGCAGTGTGACTCGTGCTGCCAGCTGGCCTCTGGCTGTTTTCAACATGGTAGGAGCAGAAGCAGGCCGGAGCCGAGGGCAGGCCGGAGCCGAGGGTTCTTTGACCATCAGACCCAAGCCGGAGAGCGGAGAGCGAGGCTCCTGTCTCAGGGAGCCCAAGAATGAAATCGCAGGACAAAGGAGAGCGAGTAAAGTGATAGAGTTTTATTAAAGGAGGAGACAGAAAAAGCTCGAAGAAGTGAGAGGGGTCCCTACAGGGTTGCCCCTGGGGGCTTTTAGGGTTGGTCTTTTATTGGAAGCTAACCGGGGAACTTAAATCCTTTTAACATCTCTGTAGAGATCACCACTGAGCAAGGATTAGTGGTAACACCTTTAATAGCTTACTTCCTTTCTGGGGTCCTATAATTTTATGTTGGTCACAAGTGGTTGTTATAACAAGACCCCAACCAGGACACCTAGGACAGGATGGTCTGATTTGTTTCCTTATCTCTGGCTTCCTTTCACCTCCACATTTTTTGGAATTTTGTGAGCCTGATCCCGTGGTCCCCTACCTATCTCTCCTTACCTAGGCCCGCCTGTCCCTTACTCAAGACTAGAATGGGGAACTGGAGGGGCACCCACTTGGGAGGGGAAAACAAGAAGCCCAGGTCACCAGGACAGCACTGGTCCCTGAAGGACAAGGAGCTCTTGTTCCGTGCTCCAGGGGTGGGTGGGGCATAACATTGATGGTTTTCAGAGCTCAGTCCTGCTTGCTGCCCTGGGCCTCAAGTAATAGCAGCCAGTCTTTGTTTCCCGGGGCCTGAAAGAGCCTCACTGACTTGCTTTATTATGTTAATTGTGCAGATAATCGTTATGAACTAAATGGTCAGAACGCAGAAAAAAAGACTACAGTAAATAAACCTGGAGCTCCAGGGTGCAGCCGAAGAGCAGATCAAAGACAAAGGAATTGCCAGCCTTGGGACCTTTCGATCCGACAAAGCCACCTCTGTAAACACACTGCCTGGACACTACTGCCAACTGAACTCCATTGTGTTTCACAGTTTCAGTCGGTCTTCCTGTCCTCTATTTATTTGTCACACCAACCCTATGAGGTCTGCCAGATAGGTATTGCTATCTCCGTATTACAGATGATGCGGAGGCCCAGGGAAGGTAGGGCTTGCCCAGGGTCCTGCAGCTCGAGGGCAGCTGGGCCAGAACTGTTACAGGATTTCCTTCTTCCTTATGTGCTGGTGGCTCTGGGTGCTGCCGTTTCAAAGAAGAGGTAGACCAGAGGAAGAGTGGTGGGCAGCCCAGCAAAGTTCACTGAGCAACAGCACAAAACGCCGAAACAGGAGGGGACCCGAAAGGTTGCCAATTTGGCAGTTAGATCTAGGGGTTTTTATGGACTTGCTGGAGGAAATTTTAATCTGATTAACCCTCCCTGCACCCATCACCCGATCCGGTTTTTGTCATCTACCTATCACGTGGGAAAGGGTGGAAGGCTCCTTCCACGGTGGTGTAAAATCCTTTTAAGGGTGGTTTTGATGAGGGATCAGAAGGCTAGCTGAAGACAAAGCATCTACTGACACCCGGCAACCTCCCCCCAGCCCCCACTCCTGGGTGGGACATGTGTGACATTCTTCCAGGAAGCTCCCAACGATCTTAATATTAATGCCTTGCCGGAGGGGAAAACAACCTTAACCTGACAATGGCAAGGCCTCGGGTATCTTGTAGGTCCTCTTTAGCCTATGAAAATTCTTTTGAAACCTCCCTTTTCCTCACCTCCCCCAACTGCATAGTATACACTCAGCCACCCCTCAACCCTGGGGCAGCAGCTCTTTCTGCCCACGGGTCCTGTCCCTGTGACCACCATTCTGCACCAAGACACCTCAAGAATTCTTTCTTGGTCGTGGGCTCCGGACTCCACCCCACTGAACCTCGCCTATATTCCAAAACCACATCAGTTTCCTCTTAGGGCAGGAGCCCCTTGTTCCTGTCTACCTTTCTTCCAACTATCCTTTGTCAGAATGAGGGAGAACCACTATCACCGCTGCTTTTCAACACAGTACTAGAAGTCCTAGCCTCAGCAATCAGACGACAAAAAGAAATAAAAAGCGTCCAAATCAGCAAAGAAGTCAAACTCTCACTCTTGGCAGATGTCATGATACTGTTGATGAGGGAACGGAAGGCAAGCTGAAGACAAAGCAGAAACTGACACCCTGCAACACCCCCCCCCCCCCGCGGGATGTATGCGACATTCCTCAGGCACTCCTGGCTGCCCTAAAGGACAAAGAAATAGTTAACCTATAGATACCACAATCCTGCAAGACTTACGTCTCCCTCAGTTTTACAAATGTCTTTAGCAGTTTACAAGAACGAAGGGTTTCTATCAATAACCTAGCTTCCCGAAGGGAATGTAGATACAATTAAATGTCCTTATAATCTGCAGGCTCCAGGAAGTTCCCGACCATCTTCATGTTAATGCCTTACTAGAGGGGTAAACAACCTTAACTTGACAATGGCAAGGCCTCCGTATCTTGTGAGTCTTCTTCAACATATGAAAGTATTTCCTCAACCTCCCTTTTCCTTACCTCCCCCAACCCCATGGTATATAATCAGCCACCTCTTACAACCCCGGGGCAGCAGCTCTTTCTGCCCACAGGTCCTGTCGCCGTGCTTTAATAAACCACCAATTTTGCACCAAAGACGCCTCAAGAATTCTTTCTTGGTCGTCAGCTCCGGACTCCCCCCCCCCCCCCACTGAAACTCACGAGCATTCCGTGTCCTCAACGCTGGCACAAAAACAGACACATAGATCAATGGAACAGAATAGAGAACTCAGAAGCCGACCTTCAACTCCATGGTCAACTAATCTTCGACAAAACAGGAAAGAATATCCAAGGAAAAAAAGACAGTCTCTCCAACCTATGGTGTTGGGAAAATTGGACAGCCACTTAAAGAAGAATGAAACTGGACCCTTTCCTTACACCATACACAAAAATAGACTCAAAATGGATGAAAGACTTAAATGTGAGATAGGAATCCATCAAAATCCCTGAGGAGAACACAGGCAGCAACCTCTTCAACCTTGGCCACAGCAACTTCTTGTTAGACACATCTCCAAAGGCAAGGGAAACAAAGGCAAAAATGAACTATTGGGACTTCATCAAAATAAAAAGCTTTTGCACACAAAGGAAACAATGAGTCAACAAATAAGTCAACAAAACTAAAAGACAACCCACAGAATGGGAGAAGATATTTGCAAATGACACAACAGATAAAGGACTGGTTTGAAAATCTATAGAGAACGTATCAAACTCAACACCCAAGGAACAAGTAAACCAATTAAGAAGTGGGCAGAAGACATGAACAGACATTTCTCCAAGGAAGACATCAAAATGGCCAACAGACACTTGAAAAAATGCTCAATCACTTGTCATCAGGGAAATACAAATCAAAACCACAATGTGATACCACCTCACACCAGTCAGAATGGCTAAAATTAACAAGTCAGGAAACAACAGATGTTGGCGAGGATGCAGAAAAAGGGGAACCCTCCTGCACTGTTGGTGGGAATGCAAGCTGGGAGAGCCACTCTGGAAAGCAGTACGGAGGCTCCTCAAAAAGTTGAAAATAGAACTACCCTACTACCCAGCAATTGTACTACTAGGTATTTATCCCAAAGATACAAATGTAGTGATCTGAAAGGGCACCTGTACCCCAGTGTTTATAGCAGCAATGTCCACAAGAGCCAAACTATGGAAAGGGTCTAGATGTCCATCGACAGATGAATGGATAAAGAAAATGTGGTGTATATATATAATGGAATATTACGCAGCCATCAAAAAATTGAAATCTTGCCATTTGCAACCACGTGGATGGAACTAGAGGGTATTATGCTAAGCGAAATAAGTCAATCAGAAAAAGACAATTATCACATGATCTCACTCATATGTGGAATTTAAGAAACAAGGCAGAGAATCATAGGGGAAGAGAGGGAAAAATGAAAGAAAACAAAACCAGAGAGGGAGATAAAGCATAAGAGATTCAATCTTAGGAAACAAACTGAGGGTTGCTGGAAGGCAGAGGGGTGGCGGGATACGGTGACTGGGTAATGGACATTGGGGAGGATATGTGTTGCAATGAGCACTGGGTATTATATGAGACTGAGGAATCACAGACCTGTATTCCTGAAACAAATAATACATTATGTGTTCAAACAAACAAATAAAATTAAGAATGAAGGAGAACCCATGGTTTTCCAGTGGTGTGTGGGGGCTGTCAGCTCTCCAGAGATCAGTGTCTGCCTCTCTTCCCAACTCCAGTCACAGTGAGAGTACTTAAACCATGGAAATCAGCAAACAAATCCAGGCTCCCCAGCCCACTCTTCCACCCAGAGCTGGGTGTTAACCCTTTACCAACACACCACTGAGAATATCCCAATAACTTTTCAGGTTGGTGTTAAAGGCGATGTTATGACCCTTGAGACAGAAGTTAAAGCATAATCACTGAGGGAGGAAAGGCTGTCTTCCCAAATCCTTCAAGTTCCCCCTTTGTGGCAGCAGAAATCCTAAGAACCAACATTTATTTCGTGCTTGCTACCTGCCAGGCTCTGTGCTTTGGGCTTTATACATTATCTAATTCATTCCTCATCACAACCCTTCCCTGACAACTAGGACATTTGAGAAGTAAATTGCTCAAGGTCACACAGCCAGAAGGTAGTGAAACTGGGATTCAGATCTAGGTCTGAGCCTCTTAATCGTGGTGTCATTATCGTAGTCACATTATTATTTCATAAGCACAGTAGACTTTTCTTCTCAGTTCTATAGCCCCCCTCCTGTTCCCATCTTGTAAACATATAACGGAATTATAACTAAAATCAATCAAGGCAACTAATTTCTAACACACGATGAATATTTTAAGGGCCATCTGAAATCTCAATAAAATTCCATAGCCTATTAAACCATTTTAGCAATTTATAATCATGGCCTATAGAGAATGTCAGAATTAATATTCTGCCCTCTTATTATTTCAGCCATCGAAGATATCTTATGTGATAATTGGCTCTTAGCAGCCACAGTCTAATTTAATTTATTTATGAATACTTTGTATTTATATTTCATGGATATTGTTTTAATTATTAAATCACTACATCTTAGAAAGAAATGTAATTTTGTTATAGGGCAAATGTTCTTCATGTCAATGTCTGTAATGCCATTTTAAAAGTGTATAAGGACAAAAAGATCGCCTCGGTTTCAAAGACAAAATGTGTTGCATTTTGCTGGAAACCATTTTGTCAGAAAATAAATACTACAAGGCAGAACTATCCAGAGATTTAAAGTAATTATCGTGAGGATAAAGGAACAAAACCCACCTGCTAATGCACTTGAACCTGCAGGGGCCAGAACTAATATCCTAACTCAGAGAGGTGGACTGACTCGAAGTAGATAGAAATAAGCCACTGCAGAGTCGACAGAGCATGGCTGTTGAGTTGGTGACAAGGCCCTGGCGTCAAATCCCAGATCTGCCATTTCCTATCTGTATGACCTGGGGTGAGTTACTGAACCCACTCTCAACATCTGTTTCCCATTTTAAAAGTGGGATCAACAGTATCCACCACAGAATGGAGTTGTAGTGAGAACAGAACTGGGTATGATTTGCAGAACACAGTGCAAAATGAAAATGCAGGGTCCTTTGCTCAAGAGTTGTTAAACATTTCAAGACAACAACAACAGGGCAGTAAAGCAAGCATGGGGGCCCTTCTGAGGGTGGGGCCCTCCGAACCGCCCGGGGGTCCTCTGCTCACGAAGCCAGCCACAGGTAAGGATCGCGTGAAATGCCATGTGCCAACTGTGTCCCACTTGGGAGGCATCTGAAGAATGTAGCTCTTTGGGTTTTGGCTGTTTGCCACCTGATTTTTACACAGCATGGAAAAGAAATCTAATAGTCACTTTTGTTAAAGATAGGTCCCTGCAGAGCTTCACAGAAATACATGCGTAGCTATCTAGCACTGAAAGAGTTCAAAGTCACAAAGGTCCAGGCAGAGTGGGGCACAGACCCCAGGAGAGTGACACCAACCCCCAGGCCGGGTGCCTTCCCACCCCCACACTTCAGACGTCTGTCAATTGTTGGAAGAGGAATAGAGAAGGCGGGATCCTGTTTCCAAGAAGACGTCTTGCAACCATAAAGCTAATCTCATTGGGTTTTGCACTACATTGAATTAAAGTCCTAATTCTAATTTCACCAAATAGGGTTACCGGGAGAACAGGAAGTGAAGCTTCATAACTGAGTTCCGCCGTCCAGGGGGAGTCAAGAGAGAACAGAAAATCAATTTCCTGACTGTGGAGAAGCGGGTAAAGCTAGTCCAACCTGTTGGGAGTAGCTCGTATCCTTTTGAGGAAGTAAAGACATTTCTGGCAGAGACTTTTCACGGCAAGGGGGGCCATATGGTTTTCATTTGGTTTTCTACACGTTCTCCTTTGGGCATTCTCTTCATCGTGGACTGATGGAGCCTCTGGCGATTTTCTTAGTTCTGACCTCCTGCAGGTGAGAACGCCCCCACTAGGCTGCAGACCCAAAAGGTGAGTGTCCCTGAGGTAGAGATATTCTATCTCACCCAGATCTTCCAGAGAGTTCCTTTCTGGAATTTTTGTTTTGTTTTGTTTTGAAGACATCGGCACCCGGCTTTTCCTCCAGGCCCCCACTGATCCTCACAGCTCCCCACCCTCTCCCCTAGGCCACACAGGACCACCCCAACTCCTCAGTGGTTTCAGTACACTTTCATTTTATTCGCTGCTGAGCTTTTCTACCTGACTAACACCTTAGACATGTTCACAGTAGCGACACACCTTCTCCAGCTGGTAGACCCAGGTCTCCATTCCATGTGCCATGAAGGTAGGAGACAGGAGGTGGGTTGTTTTCTCAAGTACTTGTGCTTGTGGTCACCTGGAGGAACTGTTCCCGGCTTACTTTAGGCTCCTCCACAGCGCAGTGCCCAGCGCCTTACATGTGGTAGGAGCTCAATCGTTATTTGCGAATGAATATATTCCTATGACATCATTTCTTTAATCTATTTAGTTTTATCATGCCGTTGAGACCAAAGGCCCCTTGAAGCATTCGTTTATAGAAATATTTATCGAGTACCTGCCATGTGACAGGAAAATTGCAAAAAGAAAGGGAAGGAACAAAACTGTCAGATGCTAAGATATACAATACCAACATGGTGACTCTGGAGAGGGAAAGTGACCCGTTGGGCAGACAAGAGCACGTGCAGTCACCCAATGATTGATCCTCCCAGGGACTGGAGTTTACCTCGCTGCCAGGACCGGGACCTGGGAAGGGTGACGGTCCCAGTGCAACACACAGGCGGAGAAGATCAGCCGTGGGGTATTTTATGACCGGAACTGCAGAATCAGACTATCACACTCGTCAGCTGGGGGCTTCCCCAAACAGGCTATGACCTTGCATCTGAGTCCGTTCAGGCTGCTCTCACAACATCAGACTGGGGAGGCTTGAACAGCTAACATTAACTCCTCACGGTTCTGGAGGATGGGAAGTCCAAGATCGAGGCACTGGGGGATGTGGTACTCAAGCACACCACATCAGAGAGAAAATATGCCTTCCCTCCATTTCTCCAGTCCCCCGGAGTGTGGTCCTGCCTCCTCTCCAGTTCTCCTGGCAAAGGAAGCAGGTACCAAGGATCATTCCTGGGGCCAGGGGTCCACCAACTCACACGCAGCGCACGGATCTTTACCTTCTCAACCCATTGGAGGCCTCTCCCCATCTGCCCCTACCCTGGCCTCATTCGCCAACAAGGAATGGGGCGAAGTGTCCAGGATGTGTTCTATCCCTTTCCTCCCTCCCCCACAAAGCCCTGCTTTCTGGGCCATTCTTTCTGGAGAACACAGGACAGCAGGGCCGTGTGCTCAGCCATCTTGCTCACCTCCCAGCGGGAACTGCGGCCCTGCGCTCTGCCTCCAGCTGCCTCCAGCTGCCTCCAGCTTACTGTGTGGCTGGCAATCTGGTCCTTAGGTGTGCTCCGTGGTTTCACAGCTCTCCCACAGTGGCGGCAGACCCAGTTGACAGGGCCTCACTCTTTGAGGCTGGACCTGGTGTGCACGTATGTGCTGAGGGGCCCCAAAGCCTCAGGCATGAGATGGGAAAGGTCAGTGGCCCTCCTGCAGCAAGACCCTCACCTGCCGACCATGAGGCAATCACAAGGGTGCTTAGGGGCAGGGTGGGCTGGGGCCACCAGGGCAGCAGAGGGAGCAACCTACCACTTGGGTCAGGCTCCCTTTCTTCTCAGTGGCAAACAGATTATTTGGAAGAGACACAGAAACCCTTCCCTAAACGGCTCCTCACAACCGCAGCACCCTGACCAGGGTGTCTGCTTTAAGCCCAAGAACAGAGAGCCACACCTGCCTGGGAACTTGCTCTCAAGCAGTGAAGCAGGAGTCTGAGCCACTTTCTGGGCTTCCTGGCTACAGGGCGAAGGGGCCTGCTCTGAGCGGATTCTTGAGACCGGCTATTCCCCTAGGATCACCTTCAGCTCTGCCCACGAGGAGCAGGGGCCCGAGGTAGCTGGCCTGTTTCCGGGCCAGTCTGGCCTTTTCTTTGACCCAACCCGGATGTGCCCCGGGGCTTGAGGCAGAAAAAAATGCTGGCGTGGCCAGACCAGAAAATGGTCCAATGGCGCCCCTTGCTGTTCACATGCTAGACTCTATGGATTTGCAATGGAAATGCCAATCCGTTGTTTCTCACTTGGAAGAGACCCCCCCTCCTTTTCTAAAGCACTATGTTAGTTATCTGTTGCTATGTAACAAATGTGTGGCTTAAAACAATTTATCATCTCCCCCTGTTTTTAGGGGTCAGGAATTTGGTTTGGCTGGGCCGGCTCTAGGTCCCCCACGAGGCTGCCATTAGCCACCGCCCGGTTTGACAGGCGCTGGGAGCTGCACTGTCCCGGTGGTAGACGCTGGTAGGCAAGGGGGCGCTAGCTTTTGGCAGGAGACCTCAGCACCTCTCCGCAGGGGCCTATTGTTTGCGCAACTTCGGACACAGCGGCTGACTTCCTCCAGAGCAAATGATTCAAGAGGTTGGAAGGGGGGCTGCAACGGTTTTTCTGACTTGGCCTTGCAAAGCACTCAGTCACTTGCACTGTATTCACGCTAATTCACACGAGCTGTGATCCGTGATTCGGTGTAGGAGGAAACCACACAAGGGCACAGATTCCAGAAGGTGAGGCTCCCTGGGGACCATCTTGGCGGCTGGCCACAGTAAGTACCTACCACGTGCTAGGCAGTATATAAATAATATGTAACAACAGCAACCATAGCATACAGCTGGCAATTATTTCATTCTAAGTACTTTCCCTGAATTAGCTCATTTATCTTCACCACAACCTGGCAAGTCTGGTCCTTCTGTTAACCATTGGAGAGAGGAGGAAATTAGGGCTTGGGGAGGTTAGGTACTGAGGTCACACAGCCAGTAAGTGGTTGATTGAGCATCCGAGACTGTGGTCTGTGTTCAGTATGCTGGAATGCCTCCCTAGGCTTTTAGAGCCAACAACCAGGGAGGTGAGCACAGAGAGCTGAAATAACACGGTCAAGGTTATTCAATCAGCAAATGGCAGAGCCAGGGTTTGAATACAGGCCTGACTCCAGAGTCCATGCTCTGTCCAGCCCGCTGCATTGCTCTGGAATGGGGGAGAGGGACACAGAAAGGAGAGAAACATGAAGAACAGGGTGACGAGCCCATCCAGGCCTCCAGAAAGGATGCTCCCATCTGATCCACTATAGCTCTGTAGACGCTTTTGGATTTGGCAAGCTCTCCCCACTTTCTCCCTGGTCAGGGCAAAATCGGAGTGTGGCAACCCTGGGGCAGGACGGTAACAGGTAGACAAATGGGAGAGATGTGGTTATAGCGTATGAGGGTAGTTGCCGGGGCTAGAAAAAGAGGGGAGAAAAAATAGAGAAGAGGAGAACAAAACCGGGAGATGAAGAAAAAGGGGGAAAAGGCAAAGGCAAACCAGACCACGTATGCGGGGTCTGTTGAGTCCTCGTAGGCAGATGCTGGGGACCTTCTCTAGGAATGGCTGGAAGCTCCAGCATGACGAGCTGGGGAAGCAGAAGACCAAGTGCTTGGGGTCCTCGGACTCCAGTTCACCGGCTCCTCTTCATCTCCTTCCCCACCTCCGTCACTAGTTGGAGGAAGGGGGAGTAGAAAACACTCCAGCATGGAACTGGCCTGAGGAAAATGGGGTGTCAGGTTGAGCAGCCTCGTGGGAGAGCCAGAGATGAAAATGGTTAGAGTACCAGAGAGCTGATTGACAGATCGATTACCTAGAGATAAGACTGGACCGTATCATTGGTGGCTTCACTGTTGTGCTTCCCTCTGTCGTTCCATCCCCAAAACAGATTGTTTAATTGGCAGGTTCGGCTTTGTTAGTGGCTATTGGTCAATTACTGTCCGCTTGCCTTTGTGTTTGAATTTGTCAAGGATGACTTCCACACCAGGACTTGGAGTCAGAACCCACCTGGAGTTGCTGATCATTTGAAGTTTAAAGGTTATGAGACTCGGACGCAGAGAGTCACAGATGTGAGTCCTAGTTTTAGCAGCAGCTGCAGAGGAGGGATCCAAGCCCCCACCCCAATAGCCTCAAGTCCCCCGTCCCCAAAAGTTCCGCAGCCTCCCACCGGCCAGTCCCTGGCAGGAGGGTAAAGCAGAAAAAGCACTTTTTTCCTGCCTCCAGCCTCTCCCCACTCCAATAAGATCTCGCAGTTGCCAGTTGGTTTTCCAAAAAACAGATTTTTTGTTTTTTAAGATTTTATTTATTTGAGAGTGAGAGCACACAAGCAGGGGGAGGGGCAGAGGGAGAAGCAGACTCCCTGCTGAGCGGAGAGCCCCACTGGATCCCAGGACCCTGGGATCATGACCTGAGCCAAAGGCGGATGCTTAACTGACTGAGCCACCCAGGTTCACCCTTCTTACACTCTTTCAATGCTTTTCATCCAATGCTTTTCATTTAAATTCCTGAGGACGGCAAGTTGGGTCTTTTCTTAGTCTGTCCGCTCGTACCTTTTTAGCTTGATCTTCCGGCAGGTCCCATGTACTCTGGGCTTTTGTTTACGCTGTTACTTTTTATTAAAAGTTCTTCCAGGGAGCCTGGGTGGCTCAGCAGTTGGACATCTGCCTTCCACTCAGGTCATGATCCCGGGATGCTGGGAGAGGCCTGTGTCAGGCTCTCTGCTCAGCCGGGAGCCTGCCTCTCTCCCTCTCCCTCTGACTGCTGCTCCCCCTGCTTGTGCACTCTGTCAAATCAATTCTGTTTTAAACTTCAACCTGATTATCCAACCATCCAACCATCCTGCACCCTAAAATTCTACTTCAGTGCTTCCCAAGCTTGTCCACACACTGGATCACCTGGGGGTGATTTGAAAAACATCCTGATGCCCCGTGTCCCACCTTCAGAGGCTGTGACTTCATTGATCCGGAATGTGGCCTGGGCTTGAATTTTTCGAATTTCCCCAGGTGATTGTAATGTGCAGACCAGTTCCAGGACCACTGCCCCACCCTGTACCACGTACTATAATAGGCCTTGAGGACTTAGAGGTAAAAGTTGGTTTAGACTAGATTTTTAGGTAGGAGAAATACATCAATAGATACATAATGACCCAACAACATAGGCGAGTGTTAGGAACGACGTAGCCTCGGTACTCTCGGGAAGGTATGGGAAGGACATGTAACGCACGCCGGGGAGATTGAGGGATGGGTGGCCGGAGCTGCTGAGTCTTCAAGGACAAGAAGGGGAGTTCCAGCCAAAGAAAGGGGTGGGCACCCTAATCAGAGGGAGGACTGAGCACAGCACAGTGCGCTAGAGAGCGGGTCGCTTTCGGGGGTAGACAAAAACAGTGTGACTGCAGCTTTGGGGTAGTTAGGCTGCACAGGCAGACGGGGCCATGAAGGGAGCAGGGAGTGGAGTCAACAAACGTGGGGTCAGGGATGTGACCTGGTCAGACTTAGTGGGCTGTGAATGCCCAGGAGGCAGGGCAGTTGGTGAACTGGGAGGGGAGATGATAGGAATCAGTAGGGAGGGGCACCTGGGTGGCACAGCGGTTAAGCGTCTGCCTTCAGCTCAGGGCGTGATCCCGGCGTTATGGGATCGAGCCCCACATCAGGCTCCTCCGCTATGAGCCTGCTTCTTCCTCTCCCACTCCCCCTGCTTGTGTTCCCTCTCTCGCTCGCTGTCTCTATAAAAAAAAAAAAAAAAAAAAAAAAAGGAACCAGTAGGGAGCCCTTCCCTTCCTCAGAGATGTCTCCATTACATCTTCTCCACCTGCATGCTGCAGCCCACATCAGACCCCCCCATCTTCGTGACCCTGGCCCACAGCGAGGTGCCTGGCGGAGAATAAACACTCGTGCCTCCCACCACATGGCATGGTAGAAAAAGCACAGACTCCAGAGTCCGACCAACTTGATTCAAGACCCCGTTCCACTCCTTACAAATGGTGGGATATGGAGTATGTCAGCCACGTTCTCCGGTCTTACTTTTCTCCACTATACAATGGAGAAAATGCCAAACTCATAAGGTTATTTTGAGAATTTAGGAAAAAAATGTATGTGGTCCTTAGAGTGTAGTTCCCAGAACAACAGCTTCGGCATCACCTGGGAATGTTAGAAATGTGGGTTCTCGGGCCTCACACAAGACCTGCCGGCCCAGGAGCTCTGGTGCACAGAGCATCCAGTGTCGAGGCACACCCTCCAGCTGATTCCAATGCACGCTCAAGTTCGAGAAACACTAGTGTATGGAAACTGTTTCTCCCCTGGGCTTGCTTTTCTGGAAGACTACACTACGTCTGAAAAGTAGAAAAACCCACCCTGCCAACCAGCTCTGGCCTCTGTCCCAGACCCTCGTTTTGCAATTCTCCCCAAGTTGGTCATTGCAGATGTGAGGCTCCGGAGGCCAGGGCTTGAAATCAGGATGTCTGCGGGGTGGGAGTGCGGTGGGGGGCATACCAGGTGCACGTGTGCACTCGTGCATGCACAGATTTTTGACCTCTAAGTAAAACTGTGTGACCTTTGACCTCTGCGAATGCGTATGTTTCCTTGTCTGTAAATGGGAGTGCTAGAACTTACAGGTTAGTGCTTTGTCTAAGCCCTTTCCACATATGAACTCATTTTATCCTCACAACAGCCCTCCGAAGCTAGGACTATTATCACCACCACTTTAGAGATGAGGGAGTCAAGGTACAGAAAGCCTAAGAAACTTGCCGAAGGGCACCCAGCTGTTAAGTGTTAGAGCCGGGCTTCAGACACAGGCCCTTTGGCTCAGAGTCCATGCTCTTAACCGGTCTCCCTCCCAAGGCTGCTTTGAAAATGTGAGTGTATCCAGCCTTTGGCCTACCCCCCGGGACTCTCTGTTGTGTTGAAACGCCTCACCCTGAACATAGTTTCTTTGCTACTTATAATGAGAACTCGGCTTAGTCATTTCACCTCTCCCGGCCTTCGGCCTTCGTTTCCAATGTTTAAAATGCGTGGTTGGGCTAGATTAGGGATGTGAGCTGGAGCCTCGAGGCCCCAGAGAATAAGCTGTGTTTGTCTCTTGATCTGACTCAAGAGTGACGGTCTTGAAATGGTATGTGCCTGGCTCTCTCCACTCTCTGCAGCCCCCCACCTTCCGTAGTCTCACACAGGCCCACATGCCTCCCCTTAATGAACCGTCCAGCATCCAAAGGCACTGATGAGATCACTCATCGGAAAATGCCTAAATCTGAGGGCCTGTGAATTTACAACCCCAGCCGCCCCCACCCCGCGTCTCTGCCCCTCCAATTTAAAGAACACTTTACCTGGGATGTTTCTTGTGTGAAGAAGGCCCTGAGCCTTGGCTTACACCTTTATGGACGTCCTCTACTTGGCATGGCTGTCTGGCGTGAGCCGTGTCCTTTCTCATTGCCACGTGCCCTGGAAATGTTGATTTATATTTGCTTCTGGACGAGAGACAGATGAAGCTTGTTTTAGAATGGAAGGTTAATCCAATTTCAGAATCCACTGCCCTTATGGAGATGATTTCTGTTATTTTCATTTAATCTGGAAGGTTCCGTCTGTTCAAACTTAGAAATGAATTGCTGGAAGAATGAACGCACTTCATGAGCTTCTGAGCCTGTGTTGGATACCTTTCATTTCCCACAGCAGGGCTACATTCAGTATTGATGAAGTAGCCTGGAGCATTTTCTCTGGGCTTGGCTTCATCTGGCTGCCGGGAAGTGGGCGCCAGGTGTGGCCGACTATTAGCATATTGTCTTACAGGGAATAGGCGCTCAAACGTTGCTGAACGGATACACGAACACGCAGAGCCTTTCTAGCAACTGGAGGCGATGCGAAATAACTCACTGAATCTCACTCAATTTATAGGAATGTATTTTATTTTTAGAATACCGTATGGCTTATAAAGAATTTTCACACATATTCTCCATAAATTATTTTCCGTATTTTAAAGTTGAGGAAACAAGGCTTCAGGAGGTTAACTGCAAAGTCACACTGTGGCGTTCAGCTTTCTAGGACTCGGGTTACCATTTTCAAAATAAAAGGTAATATTAAAAAATCGTTGTTGAAAAACTGTTGCTTAAAGCTGGGGCAGCTAAAGCTTTAGACACTAAAACATGGCAGAAAAAAAAAATCACTTCTCACAAAAACTGGAAACAATACTATCTTTATAATCTTTGTAGTTTCCAAGTATGTGCTCACATCTAATTTCCTTTGGCCCCCACAATAACTCTCCCCCGTTGGAGTAAAATCCTTTCTCATTGGGGTGGGCCGACTCTAAGAGACTGCCCCAGACGCTCTTTCCAAAACACAGGTCAGACTGACAGTTGAGAACTGAACTTGCATCCTCGTGCCGTCTACTGGTGCTTTTCTGGTAGCATGAATTCCAGCGGATGTTAGATTGAAAAAAAGCATTTTTTCTGCAGCGTAAACTGCAGCAGGGCCACTCAGATGTTTTACTCATTATTCGTCAAGTCCTTGAAAATACTGCCCCCCCTCAATCGTTGGGACTCATTTTCCAAGGAGCCTACCTTAAACCAGGACCTAGGATTTACTCAGGAAAGGGTTTGAAAAGCTTTGGATTGCTTTTGGCACTTTGGCATGTTTTAGAAATGCCTCTGAGCACCTTCCATTTGGCTGGGAATGTGGGGGAAGGGAGATGGCTTAGCTAGGGACAGAACACTCACAGAATCTTCACGTGGTCATAGTAACGCCTGCACTTTGCCCCGCTTTCTGGGAGGGCTACAGGTAGAGTCGGTTAGCTGGGAAGGTAGTGTGGCCAGGTGCTGACAGCTCACTCCATGGGACCTCAACAGTTGGTGGAAGAGAAATTCTGGGAACAGCTAAAGCCAACCCCCTGACCCAGGGGCACACCAGGTGGGGTCTTCCAACTGCACCAGTGCCAGAAAACCTCTGGCCAATCCTCAGGAACATAAATACCTCCTTTTCCAAAGCTGGGCTTTGCTCTGGGTATGTTTTTTTTAAATTATTAGATGGAATTGGTTTTTGTACTTTGCTTAAATCCAGGGACAAGAGATGACTTGTTCATCGTTAGGGCAAATCCACAGAGGAGGATTAAAATGAGATGATTTGGTATATAAAAACATTTTTCTCATAACCTTAGGGCTCTATAAAAATAGGACTAACCCCATTAGAACACTAGTGTGAAATAGGCTAAGACAAACACAGGAGAAAGAAAATTAGTTTGAAAAGGAACTAGTCAATACCTGTTAGTGAAAATTCTTTTACAGGATTCTACTCAAAAGTTACCTCGTCTGGCCTGGGGGGGGAAATGGAAGCTTTTTATTTTTTATTTACCTTATCACTGAGGTTGTATTCACTGAACCTTTTACCTTTGCTTCCTTTTGTTCCATGGAAGGAATAGGAGCTTTGACAATTTTTGAAAGCAAAGTAAAATGTCTATTGCAGCGGATTATGAAAGTTTCCGTATGGCAAAAGGTCAAGATGTTAACATTTGATAAACAGCAGATTTCTAGCCCTAATTTGTTATAAAGGCATATCAAGACAGGAAAGATTTAAAGAACTTTGAAAGCATTCTAGCCATTCACTAGAGTAAAATTAGAGTAAATTGTGAAGGATTGTGAAGATTTACTGGAAAAAAGTGTAGATACATTTACATAATACTTAACAGGTTTTTAGACCATGTATTTCATTATGTTTTAACAAGAATCACTTAAGATAGGATTTTTTATAATTCATACTTGAGAAAACAAAGGTTACGAGGTTAAGTCACACACTTCCCAAAGTCACATTGTTAGTAAATCACACTCGATATTGAAGACAGGACTTAAGTAATCTTTCTAGAAACTTTTTCCCAGAGACTTTTCCCTCATTTTAAAAAGTACATCTTAGAAAAAAAGTTTATCTGTTGTACTTATTCAGTTTTAAGGATCATTGTTTTTAAGCAGGTGGAAATCATATTAATCTTTTTTTTTCTTGTTCATGCTTCTAAGTCTTTTGGCCTCTTTTTGAGAAATACTGTTTGTACCAGGTGGTAATACACCATAAACCATACATTGCAGTAGCACCCCCCATCCCTTACCCGCAGGGAATACATTCAAGGCCCCAGCTGATGCCTGAAACTGCAGATAGTACTGAACCCTATGTATACTTTTTCCTATATAAAGTTTAATTTATAAATTAGGCACAGTAAGACATTAAAAATAAAATAGAACAACTGTCAGATACTGTGATGTAAGTTAGGTGAATATGGTTTCTCTCAAAATGTATTATACCGTTCTCACCCTTCCTTCTTGTAATGATGGGAGGTGACAGAACGCCAACGTGACAGAGGAAGTGAGGCGGATGACACAGGCATTGCGATGCAGGTCAGGCTACTACTGACCTCTGATAGTGTCAGGAGGATCATCTGCTTCCTGACCATGGTTGACCGCAGGTAACTGAGCCCTCAGAAAGGGAGACCATGGATAAGGGGAGACTACTGCGTTATGAGTTTGAATGACCCTTTGAATGGTGATGGTCGTGTATTTGCAGATAAAAAGTTATGTTTGCAGTTGGGTAAAAAAATCTGGATTTCTTGGCTCCAGCTCAGAGACCAATCCAGTATTGGGAGAATTCATTGTTTAACAAGCCTCCCAGGTGGTCAGATTACAGATGTTAAAAGCCTAAATACGGAGAGTGTTGGTCCAGGATCACAAAACCCTTAATGGTGCTTTGGAATGTGTATTTTATGCCATAATATGTAAGTTTCAATGTGATAAGTCCCACTATTCTAAAATAAAGAAGCCATACAATTCATCCTCAATTTTAGATGGGTATGCATCTTAATTTTTCCTTAGTTCTGCTTTATTTCGAGAATAATTTTCATATCCACGCAAAGTGCTAGCCTAACAGGAGCTTTTCAGTTTAATCTTGCTCTACTCCCAATTCACACCTTCCTTCCCTAGAAGGTTTTATATGGCTCCTGGTGGGAAGCTGGTGTTAAAAACAGGCATGCAATAGTGGATGTCTATTTAAACTGAGATATTTTTATAACTGGTGTGGAAATGAACCATCATAAACATGTCTCTGAATCTTTTACAATGGGTGGTTTCCAACTGTGGGAAAGCTACCTGTGGACTGATTTCTGCCCGGGGTTGGGGCCACCTCTGTATTGAAGCATCCCATAAGACTTCTATGAATAGATAAATTTAAAAAATAGACATGCTATTTTTCTCCTCCAATCCAAAAGTAGCCACTTACGAGGGTAACTTAAATCTTTACAGTAATTACTAACAAACGCTTAAGCCCCAAAATATTCACTTTAGGTTCTCCTTAAATAAAAGCACTCATGTTGTTTAAAATCAAAACAATTTATGGCCACTGTCACCTAAAATGAAGAGGAAGGGTTCTGAAGTCTTCAAAGATTAAAGCTTAACCAGTACACCCCCAGTAATCCACTTATCATGTGGTATACTCTCCCCTGTATTTGGTCAACCTCTTCATTCCAACGCAAAATCATTCCCATTAGCACTTTCCCATCTCCAGTGAACAGTGTGTTCACTTTTCTATAAACAATCCAATCTGACTGCATCATCCATGTTGCTTTTTTTTCAGTTTTGCAAACATTAAGTTTTTAAAAGGGAAGCACAGAGGACCTCATTGTTCATTGTGGTACCTTCCAGACACCTAAGTTAACCTAGTGATAGGACATTTTTTTGTTCATATATAGTAAACTATAGTTTGTCAGTGTCTGAGGCAAAATCATCACATAGAAGGGCGCCTGGGTGGCACAGCGATTGTCTGCCTTCGGCTCAGGGCGTGATCCCGGCGTTATGGGATCGGGCCCCACATCGGGCTCCTCCGCTGGGAGCCTGCTTCTTCCTCTCCCGCTCCCCCTGCTTGTGTTCCCTCTCTCGCTGGCTGTCTCTCTCTCTGTCGAATAAATAAATAAGAAATCTTAAAAAAAAAAAAATCATCACATAGAAGTCACTACTGGTAAATTCAGTATCTCCTGGTGTAGATCAGGTTAAGTTAACTAAGCCAGAATGTCACCTTATCACTAACTGAAGAAAGCCATAGCTACTTAAAGGTATGACATATGTATTCATGTTAAAACTAAGACAAGATGATTAAAACTAAGTTAAAACTGAGACAAGGATCAGTGGGAAATAAGTAGTATTGCACCAATGCAAGACAAAATATACTTTATTGTGACAGCAAATGCACATAGTGCTGCAGGTACGGCATGCTACCAGGGATCTGTGTATACTCAAAGGCCAGTATGGAAATGAATGGGAATGAAAGCTGTTTCTTTCTTAAAGCTTGAAGATTTATTCCACGGTGAAGGAAAGATCATTTGTGTCCACTTATCTCAAATGCAATATTATACACCTACTTAATCAGAGAGACCTATGCCTCTAACCAAGGCAAAGAAGAGAAACTTAATCTTAACTGTACTCAGAAGTCACGTCTAATATCAATGACAGAAAGATTTTGCTAGTTGGGGCAAACATCCTTTCTAGACAAAGACCTAGAGATTGAGCACTCAAACATCCATTCATACATTTAAATAATTAGCCAATTTTAATGTCATTTATTCCACCAGAAACAAATACTAGAATAGCTAGAAATAGTTTGGATAAAGAAACATTTATATTTTAATACTTCATAATGTTGTAAGTTTGGGGCTAAAATAACACCCTGAGTCAAATTTGATCCCTGAAGGGACCAAGTACAGTTTTAATTTCAATAGCTGAACTTCTGAGGGAAGATCTGAGAAAATAATGCTAATGACACATCTAGTCCTTTGATGAAACTATTAGGTTCTACAGACTTGTCAAAATCAACACAAAACAGGATAGGCTGAAAACGCTCTGCAAAGCATTATTTTTAGATAGGCTCCTTCATTTTCCCCCTTCTTTTAAAACAGATGCAGATGAAATGCTTTCTGCATGAACGCACACTGACATTCTGTTCAACTCTTTTCTAAATGCAGTACTATGGATTTAAACAGTATGCTTTAATTTACACAGAGTAATCTCTTCTACACAGTCAATTTAGCTCGAGAGAGGAAAAGAAACACTATGATGAGAATTACTTATCAAATACTCCGCTCTTCTTTTAGAAGGTTGTTTTTAAAAGCAACACAGGACCAAAAACATCCAACTATTACTTTATTTATATTACTATGCTTAAGTTACATGGAAAAGACAACCAAGCAGTTCTGCCCCATTTCAGGAAAAGTTTCCAATCAACACCAATTATGTGGTGACAAATAACTAGGAATGGTGACATCTTTGGGTCAAGACTGACGAGGAAGGATGGGCTCTGGTGCTACGGTTCATCTCCAACAAGAATATGGCACAGCGGCCAGCACAAGCCATACTAACACTGAACCTTTAGCGCTGGTCACAAATTCGGATCTCTTCCCTGAAGCTAGCAAATCAAGTGAAATAACTGGGTTTAAAAAACTTTTTTTTTAAATGAAGCCCAAATAAGTTTAAAAACCATGCTCTTGACACGTTTTCCTTTCAAAATTTACATAAAACACACTTTTTCACTCTAACAGCCCAGATTTTTTTTCCTCACATAGCCCATCATGTAGCTGCAGATAGGCTATTCTGCCTGAAGATGTAAACATAGGAAAAAAAAAATAACGGCATCTGCATAATATTCTCTCTACACACTGCTGCTGGATGGAAAATTGAAAATTAAAAAAAAAGAAAGAAAGAAAGAAAAGAAAGGTTCCATCTTAGATTCTCACAACCTCTTGTTCCGCAGTTCATGAATCCGACCCTGATGCTAAGGTGACAGTGTATGTAAGTAGATTTTTGTTTTCAGTGAAGGAGACCTGGGAAAAGATGGAGTTATCTCTTTTTCTTCAAGAGTTATCAGATGGTACGTGCTCCTCGAAGCCCTCGCTCTCTCGCACTAGGGCGCGCTCCAGGATCACACGGCCCTCCTTATAGCGCTGGCTGTCTTCAGTGGCGAACTCGTAGATCCAGCCCAGTTTGCTATTGCAGTTCTTGCAGCTCACATCTCGAACCATGTGGCGGCCGGTGAGCATGACCCGGTCTTGAACTTCACTGTACTGCAGGTTAACTACCTGAGAAACATGGGAACACAAAATTGCCGAGCCCTGTGAGTTATCTGCCAAGGAAGTACACATTAATTTGGTTGGTGCAATAAGAGCGACTTCAGAAAATCAAACAGCAGTTGTTACTTTAGTCAAACCTACAACACCCTTCCCAAGAGCTGTATTCAGAAGCTGCTGGGAAAGGCAAGTATCTGGAAATTGCACTGCACTGGCCATCTAATGCCATCTTGCATTACCATACCATGCACTAGTCCAAGCCGCACTATTTACATATCCTGTAGTTACATTTCTGTTGCAGTGAGTCCTCCCCTTGGAGCCATAAAAGTTGGTTTGGGTCCAACTGTTCTCATTCACCACTCAATGAGGAGTTCAAATAAGGCTACCAATGAAAGAGAACCTAGTATACAACAGGTATTCCACAACAACAACAAAAGAAGTTTGCCAAATTTGTTTCTGGAAATACATTTTATATATAAACCGACTGGGACACACTAGGCCTACTACACTGTGATACACAGTTTTCAAATGGTTCAAATAATCTGTGAAGAATTTCCAATGATGCTGAACATCCAACAATCCTCTACGCTTTACTTTTCTGTAAAGGGCCAGAGAGTAAATATTTCTGGCTTTGAGGGCTATATGATCTTTGCTTTAACTACTCAGCTCTGTTACTGTAACACAAAAGCAGCCATAGGCAATACATAAATGAACGAACATGCTGTGCTTTATTAAACTTCATTTACGACAACAGGTAGCTGGCCTGCCACGGTATACCAAACTCCTGCTCCGTACCTAAGGAAGGATCGAGAGATATACACTATCAATTGTTTGAGAGAAAAGCTGATTTCTAAATGGAACAGAGGGGTGACCACGGGGGGAAGTTTAGCTGACCTTTTAAGAGCAGTACCCTGGGCGAGTTCTGTCCCTTAGCCTAAAAGATTTGGAAATTCAACTCTGCTAGTACACATTAGACTCCAGGAGGCAGAATCACACCAACCAATCTTAAAGCAAGCCAGAAATTAGAGAAGCAGGCAGACTCGTCATTAATTTGCAA
Source organism: Ursus americanus (assembly GCF_024610735.1). Lineage (NCBI taxonomy): Eukaryota > Metazoa > Chordata > Mammalia > Carnivora > Ursidae > Ursus > Ursus americanus. The sequence continues at coordinate 62,730,866 of NC_142133.1, forward strand.
ATCAAGAAACACTCTTCCTGTTGGCATGCAATAAACCACAACATAATCAGGATGATCGATGAGCATAAATTAGGGCAAGGGAAGTTGGTTAGATGATCTTTATTCACTTGCGCTGTCAAACTATGAAAGCTTAACGCAGCTATCTCCCTATAAGGATAAATCAGTGACATGGGTATAGGGTACTTCTGCCCTTTCTTCCATAGTCTGTGAAGTCACTACCAAATTCTTCCACTGAATGTTTCATAAAGCAATGGAGACTACCCTTCTTATTGTAACACAGTCTTCAAACTTCCACAGTAAAAAAATCACATTCTAGTAATGCCTTCCTGAGGCCCCAAAGACAAGCTAGGGGGCACTCTTTTCTGCATGCAGATTATAGCTCTCATTCGGACTTTCTGGTATCTCCAAGCTCTGAGGGATATTCTGATACTGCTGTCAAATATATCCACTGAACTCACTTAGGAAATAAACTGGTTTTCCCACCAACCTTGTTAAAAAGAAATGCTCTGCCAGTGGCGCCTGTGAAGCGAGTGGAGATGAGTTCTGAGCGGTTGGTCAGGATTGTATCGCAGTTTGCACAAGAAAACAGACGGGTACCACCGATATGATCAAGGAAAATTCTGCCCATTTTTATAGTTGAAGTTCTAAAAACCTAGGAGCAAATGGAAAAGAACAAGAAAGCATTAGGATTTTAAAAAATTGTTGGTATCTACTTGGTGGGGGACATAGAGAACCATATACACATACGATCTCTGCTTTGTAGTACTCAGTATGGGAAGTGTTTGACTCTGTACTAAAGGATCCAAGGTTCATGCACTGAACAAATAAACAGGCATACCAAGCTGAGAAGTGTTTAGAAGCAGTGAGCCAAGGAAGCAAACATGTTTAGGCAAAGCCAGAACAATATCACTTCTCTTTTGGTTGGTATGACAAACACAGGAAGAAAGTGGAGTATCAGAAACTCAATAATGAGAAGCATAGGCAGAGATGTGAGAAAAAAGGCTTAGCATAGCATAAGTGTTAAGTGTACATTCTGAGCATATGTAATTTGAGGAAAGACTTGTGGGCCATGTGTGGGTGATCGCAAAAATAGAAAAAGGGGCAATCAGAAACTGAGAAGAGGGTAGTCTCGGTTAAAAGCACAGGGTAGCTCTGGTCATCAGGCACGTCTACAACCATGTAGGGCGATGGCATTAACATCAGTAAGATGGTCTGTGGAGCACTGTACTCGGTGCTTTTATTTCAAAATTGTCACAACAACTCTGAGGTTATCACCCCCATTTCATAAATTATCCAAGGTTATTAACTGATCAAAGGTCACACAGCTTTCAACAACAGAAAATCACAACTGGAATGCAGTTCACCCACCCTAAAGCCAGAATTCTTCCATTACCCTGGTGTAAGGCTAGGAAAACAGGCACAGAAAAGGGAAAGATAAGCCATTATTACATAACTTCTATTTAAGAAACCATACTGATTCAATAAATCACAGATGTGCTGAAACACTGAAACAAGCAGCTTTGAAACTAGATTCTGAAACAAGAATTATCACACTTCAGTATTTTGAAAGTTAGAGTTAGTATGTGCAACTCCTTGAATTCACAGCTATTAATCCCCTTAAACAGTATTTTTTAAAGATGTAGATATAGGCGAGAAGAATACACTACAGCTCTCATTAAAAAAGAATTTATTCCTGGTATAGTTTTCAGCTCCTGTGTTTTAAATATTTATACCACATATCTTTAAAATGGCATGCAGAGCTGACAGAGACGCCACTAGGAAAACAAGCCCTAAAATCTATGTTTGCAATAAGAATCCACTGTCAGTTTAAATTTGGGAAAATTTCATTACAAATTAAAAAGAAAATTCCATCATTCCTTCTTACATCTGTGAACTTCCTTAGTTATTAGGCAGTCCTAATATCTTTTATCAAAAAAGTCATCATCACAAAGATTATGACTTCCATTAAACATTTTGATATGGAAGTTTAGTAAGAATGAAAAAAAAGAATGAAAAACAAATGGTAAATACAATTAAAATTTCTGGCTAGTGAAAGGAAAACTACTGCACATTAACAAACATGTCAATGAATAAGCCCTGGGTGAAAACAACAAGATTTAAGAAATGATATTTAGCTTTTTGATTACATTTCTACAAAATGACAACAAAAGTTAAGAGTTACTATTGTTTCACAGCCTTTAAAATGATAGCACTTCTTTTTTCAGATGCTTAAATACACATGTTTGTTACATAAAGGTCAGAGGTTGCAAATTTTAGGCCTGCAGGCTGAACTCACTTGGTGGCACAGGGATACAACACTGAACAAAACAAATAACCCTTCCCTTATGAAATACATGTGGACATGTTTACTTTGGGCCACAGTTTTTTTATTAATAAAAAACACCTGGGCCACCATTAAACATGAGAGATTTCATTAAAGAGCCTGTTTTGTTGTTGTTGTTTTTTAAACAATGGGGTATCTGGCCCAAGGGGCATGTGTTCTCCTGTGGCAAAAATGACTAGAGGTGAGTGGTAGCTGCGACTCCCAACGTCACTGGGTCTGCTCAGTCACTGCTTTGCATCACGTAATAATTTCGCCTATAAGACATCTGGGTTTATGACTCTTCATACAACCACAGCGTACAACAGCTTGTGAGCAGGTGATCTGGGTCATGTTTCTTACTGCTGCTCAACTACAGACAGTGGTCAACAGCAAGGTTTTACAGTCTCCCCTCTTTTAAGACACAGTCTTCAGATTCTGTAGTTCTCTGAAAACCAGTATTGTGCAGTGATTTAACCTCCTTCTTGGGCTTCTGAGACTCATTATTTTAAAGCCAATTTCCCTTCAAACTTTTAAATATAATATTCATATTGTAACTTCTTTCAACCATAATGCAGTACTAACTAGATGTTTTTTTTTTTTTTTTTTTTTTTTTTTTTTTTTTTAAAGATTTTATTTATTTATTCAACAGAGATAGAGACAGCCAGCGAGAGAGGGAACACAAGCAGGGGGAGTGGGAGAGGAAGAAGCAGGCTCCTAGCGGAGGAGCCTGATGTGGGGCTCGATCCCATAACGCCGGGATCACGCCCTGAGCCGAAGGCAGACGCTTTAACCGCTGTGCCACCCAGGCGCCCCTAACTAGATGTTTTTGAATTGGCCATGGCAGACCCAAGGCTGCTGTGGAAAACATACTGGACTTCAAAATGAACTCTCCCTGTACCCTCTGCCTACATCATTCTATCTTTGACTCAAAATTACCATATAGCTGTGACCATTTGCTACTGGATACAGGCAAGCTCTTTATTCTAAATGGGGTAGAGAGATTTAACATGTTTTTTCTTCCTTGCTTCAAATTCGGTCTATTTTTTTTACTTTTACCCAAGTATTTTTACTGGACCCAATTATATGACTCATTACCAAGACCAAAAATATCTGTGCAAAATCACTATTCTAGTTGTGATTTCCATTTATAGAGTACTATATATGGATATAAAACTGTAAAATTAGTTCTTGTTTGCTAAAAAAGATAGGCCATAATGCCATGGAATATAGCAAAAGCAAGCAAAACGTCCCCTTCTGTCAAAGGTCTGGTCTTTAGGAAGAAGAAAAAACGTCTTCAGGGTCCTCAGGTTCTAGGTGGTAAGCCGTAGTTTTACAGGGCTAGACACTCAACCTACTGACTCACACTATCCAAATTCTCTGGAGGCTGGTATCAATCAGAATGCCATTTTATATTTAGGGAGAACGGTCATTACAAAGCTAAGACGCAGCGCCTGAATTAGGCTCCTCTGCATCTGGAGGATATACTGAACTCTGCCTTAGACCTAGCAATTACTTAGTGTCTACACCGTATTGGACACTACTTCACACACCACATTTAATCTTGACAGTTTAATTGTCGCCCTACTTTTGCAGAGGAAGAACTAAAGGCTATGTGACTTCCTGACACTGGCCAAGCTGGGGCCTAAATGAAACCTTGCTCCAGTTGGTCTTTTTCCTCTCCTCATTCTCTAGTGACCACAGGGCTGCCAGATTCATGGTCTTTCTCCCTCAGATTTATCATGTACCCTTCCTGCCTCCGTTCTAGTCCCTCCTGCACTTCCTTTCTTGGATGGTAGCCAGTTTGAAAGACACACTCTCCTCAACTGGCAACCTCTCACAGAAACTGCAAAACCAGCAAGACTTCCGAAATCACTTCTGGAGGTCTTTCCTCCTTCCCCATCAATATCTTAATTCAAATTCTCATCCCTTCTAGATAAACCTCTTGTGGCCAGGGGGTGTATATTATTAAATGCAACACACATTCACAGGTACCCCTACATTTGTGCTAAATTTGATAGCACTACAAAAATAAGATCAATGGCATCTGCTTTAGCTTTTTTTTTTTTTTTTTAAGAGAGGGAGAAAGAGAGAGAGAGGAAAGGGACAGAGGGCAAGAGAGAATCCCAAGCAAGCTCCACGCCTAGCATGGAAACGACTTGGGGCTTGATCTCACCACCCTGAGATTACACCTGAGCCCAAACCGACAGCCATCCAGGTGCCCCACCATCTCTTTCTTTTTTAAGATTTTATTTATTTATTCGACAGAGAGACAGCTAGCGAGAGAGGGAACACAGCAGGGGAAGTGGGAGAGGAAGAAGCAGGCTCATAGCGGAGGAGCCTGATGTGGGGCTCGATCCCGTAACGACGGGATCACGCCCTGAGCCGAAGGCAGACGCTTAACCGCTGTGCCACCCAGGCGCCCCCCCACCATCTCTTTCTAAGAGCTCATACAGACCACTCCTCTACAAACTTGGAAACTTTTTTTCTGACAGAATAGAATATAGCTAATTCTTTTAACAAAAAAGTCCCCAGATTTTTAAAGGAATAATTTACATACCATAAAATTTAGCCACTCTAAGTATACAACTGAATGATTTTTAGATTTATAAGGCTGTGCCACCACTTTGTAATACCACAATCCAGCATTAGAATATTTCTATTACCTCCCCCAAATTCCCACAAAGCCCTCTGCAGGCACAGGCAACCAGTGATCTATTTTCTATTTTTCTGTTTTTATATCCAAAGTATTTCCCAGATATGCTAAGTCCTTTGCTTAGACTTAGAAGAGTTCCAAATCTCTTCAGCCACATATTTTAAAAACACCTTAAAATTGAGCTGCTTTTACAAATGACTAATGTTCTCTGTATTGACTCTAGGGGCACCTTACTGTGTCTCTAAGTAATAAAATACATGCTTTGGTATCTGTCAATGTTGAAGTTCAAATTTATAACCAAAGCCAGGGCCAAACTCATCATAGCTAAAGCTTTTAGATGCTTTCTTCCTTTTTAACACCTCAAGCAAAAAACAGTAATAATCTTAATTTTAGTAAGTACTATTTCCCAGATAATTTTATAAATAAGGCCTCTTTGGTACTAGCTTTTCTTACTTCCAGGTTATTAAAATCTTTAAAAGCTTGAAATAAGTACCAAACATGATAGTATACTAGGAGCCTATTATCAGTTTATCTGAAATTAATGGAAACTGAAGGGCCAAGTTGAAAATATAAGTGACATTCATAGATGATCTAAAGATCACGTTTTAGTAATTGTTTCAATTTCCTTCCCCTTCAATAGTACACTTAGCTACCTAGAATTTTCCATTTCTATTTTAATAGGAGACCTTGGTGAAGCAATCACATTTTTGAACCTCTACCTTTTTACAGAATTTTAAAAAAATTTACAGGATTTACAGAATCTGTAAGAGAAAAAAAGATTTTTTGCATTGAAAACCCATGAAATACAATATCTCCAGGAATGTATTACAGTTGACCCTTGAACAATGTGGGGGCTGGTGTTTAGGGATGTCAATCACTCTCCACCTTGCACAGCAGAAAATCTGCATATAACCACTGACTTCCCCAAAACTTAACAGGCTATTGTTGACCCAAAGCCTGACAACATAAACATAGGCGTCAAATAACACCTTTTGTATGTTGAATGCACTATATACTGTATTCTTACAATAAAGTAAGCCAGAACAGAAAACGTTAAGGAAACTGAGAAAATACATCTACAGTACTGTATTTATCAAAAAAATCCATGTGTAAGCTGACTCATGCAGTTCAAACCTGTGTCCAAAGTCAACTATTTCAAAAATTAGACAATATGAACTATATAATTTCCTAGTTTGAGTCCAAGTCAATAAAACAACTTTCTAAAAATGGCTTTTAGTTGAGACTTAAGGGTTTTTAAAAAGCAGTTTTAGGTTTACAGCAAAAAAAGTAAGATTTTTCTCTTTAAGAAATCCACGAAGGGCAGGTTTTTGTTTGGATATGAGTTTTTGGTTCGTTTGGGTTAATACCAAGGAGTAAAATGCTGAATCATATGCTATGTTTACTTTTGTAAGAAACCACTACATCTTCCGAAGTGGCTGTACCATTTTACATTCTCACCAGTGAGGAATGAAGGATCCTGTTGCTGTCTACATCCTCTTCAGCATTTGGTGTTGTCAGCGTTCAGCATTTTGGCCATTCCAATGGGTATGTGTGCAGTGGTACCTCATTGTTGCTTTAATTTGCATTTCCCTAATGGCATATGATATGGAGCATCTTTTCACATGCTACTTGCCATTTTTAAAATCAGATTTTCTTTTTGTTGAGTTTTTAAGAGTTCTTTGTATATACTGAATAAGACCATTATCCGATGTCTTTGCAAATCTTTTTCTCCCAGCCTGTGGCTTATCTTCTCGCTCTCTTAACATCTTTTGCACAGTTTTTAATTTTAATGAAGTCCAGCTTATCAATTATTTTTCATGGATCATGCCTTTGGTGTTGTATTTAGAAAGTCACTGCCATACACAACGCCATCTAGATTTTCTCCTGTTATGTTTTAGGCGTTTTATAATTTTGCATTTTATATGTAGGTCTGTGACTGATTTTGAGCTAATTTTTGTGAATGAGGTGTAACGTCTGGATTTTTTTTTTTTTGCATGTGGAGGTCCAGTTGTTTTAGCCCTGGTTCACTGAAAGTATCTTTGCTCCGCTGTATTGCCTTTGCACCTGTCAAGTATCAGCGGATGATATTTATGTGGATCTATTTCTGGGCTCTCTATTCTGTTCCGTTGATCTATTTGTCTCTTCTTGGGTCAATACCATACATCTTGATTACTGTACCTTTACATTAAGTCTTGAAGTCAGGTAATGTCAGTCTTTTTTTTTTTTTTTTTTTAAAGATTTTATTTATTTATTCGACAGAGATAGAGACAGCCAGCGAGAGAGGGAACACAGGCAGGGGGAGTGGGAGAGGAAGAAGCAGGCTCCTAGCGGAGGAGCCTGATGTGGGGCTCGATCCCACAACGCCAGGATCACGCCCTGAGCCGAAGGCAGACGCTTAACCGCTGTGCCACCCAGGCGCCCCAGGTAATGTCAGTCTTCTATCATTCTCCTTCAATATCATATTGGCTATTCTTTTGCCTCTCTATAGAAACTTTAGAATCAGTTTGTTGATATTCACAAAGTAACTTGTTGGGATTCTGACTGGTATTGCACTGAATCCAAAGTTGGGAAGAACTGATATCTTGACAACACTGAGTATTCCTGTCCATGAACATGTAGTCTCTCCATTTATTTCATGCATTAGTTTTTTATTTTTCCTCATACAGATCTTATAGCATTTTGTTAGATTTATACCTAAGTACTTCATTTTTTGGGATGCTAAATGCTATTGTTTTTCATTTCAAATTCTACTTGTTCACAGCTTACATATATACATATATGCATACATACACACACACACACAGATATAAAAGCATTGACTAATACGGTATCTTGTTCTTTGTCGGGCTCATTGCTATATACTTTCCTTAAAAGCAGGGGTTAACCAACTAGGGCCTGTGGGTAAAATTCAGCTCACCACCTGTTTTTGTATGGCCCACAAGAATGGTTTTTGTGCTTTTAAATGGTAGGAAAAAGACATCAAAAGATTATTTTGTGACACAGGAGAACTACGTGAAATTCAAATTTCAGTGTCCATAAATAAAGCTTTATTGGGACACAGCCACACCCATTTGTTTATACTGGATGGCTCTCTCATTGCCATAGCAGAGTCTGAATACTTGTGGCTGAAACCTCATGGCTTGTAAAATTCACAATATTCACTGTCTGGCCCCTGACAAAGTATGCTGACCCCTGTTAAAAAACACTTTCAGAAGGCAAAAAGGGCTTTTCATCTAGAAAACAGTCTTTCTCAGTAAAAAAGTAAACTTAGTTGGCACTCAGATTTAAGGATAACAGAAGTATTGGACAGGATCAATTTAATCCTGCTCCCCTTTTCTTCACAGATTTTCCTAGCTAAAATCTTTAATTTTCTATAATCAGATCAGCTCTAAAAAGATTACAAAAATAAATAATATATACCACCTAGCTGCTGCCTCCTTCTCTCCCCATCCCCAGGATTTAAACAATGTGGGCCAGATATTTGATTGACAGCCTGGGTTCAAATCTCAGCTCTGCCCCTTAAAAGCTGTGTAAACTTTGGAAAAGGTACCCTCTGCTTCTTTATCTGTAAAATGGAAATACCAGTATCCATCTCTGAATTGTGAGAATTCAATGCAGATAATGCATTATGAGAATAGTACCTAGCACACCACAAGTGTCAAAGGTAAATGCAGTAAAACTAGATTTCCTTCATCCACAATCCCCACCCTAACTTCCCTGTCTTATTAAAGAGGAAGAAAGCAGTCGCCTGGGTGGCTCAGTCGGTTAAGTGTCTGCCTTCGGCTCAGGGCATGATCCCAGGGCCCTGGGATGGAGTCCCGCATTGGGCTCCCTGCTCTGCCGGGAGCCTGCTTTTCTCTCTCCTCCCAGATCCCACTTGCATGCTCGCTCGTGCGCTCTCTCTCAGATAAAATTCTTAAAACAAAAAAAGAGGAAGAAAGCAAAAAAGAATATGAAACAAACAATTAACTGGCTTCACCTCCTGTTAATTACTGCAAAGCTAAGCGAAGAGGTGAGAGAAATTATAAGCAGAAGGAAAGTGAGAAACCTTTTGAAGCATCTCAAATTCTTATTGTCACAGTTCCAGCCCTCCCTGTAATTAATAATCCAGTTGGGATCCAACCCTGGCAGGTATATTTGGCCAAAGAAAGCATCACACTGCCCAGCCCTAAAAATACCAGAGAGAATGGAGGTATTGGAGGTATTGATTTGCATCTCTAAGGATCCACTGACGAGAAAAACACCCCGTTCACAGACTTTTCCTCTGTAAAGCCATTATTTCCTCGGGGCATTTCCATGGACCACAGAACAGACAATACTGGGACTCTACCTACTGCTGGACAAGTGAGAGGGTTTCTTTCAATGCCAGGAGGTGGTTGGCAAATGCAACCCACAAAGACTCTCTCTAGCAGGGAACTGAATGTGCAGAGACCTAGTGCAGAAAGGGTTTAAGAAATCTGCCCTTCCAGGAGATTGTGTTTTGTGATGGTTCTGGTAAAATGAAAACATGCTAAAACATGTTTGTTTATCTGCTTTTCAGTCTCTCCCCTCTCCACGACAAAAGAAGGAACAAAACCTAAAGACTTTTAATAGTGTTGGGTTGATTACTATAATTAACATTTAATGCTATTTTTCTCTCATCAACTATTTTCACACTGACTTGTGACTAAATTCTACCGAAAACCTACAAGGGAGAAAATAAATTGAGTTCAATCCATAAAACCAATTTACCAATTTTTGTACAAAATATTTACCAAGCGTAGGTTTCAGTGACAAAAGAAAGCTCTTTTTCCTCTTGTTAATTCTCTTGCAATACCCGACCAGTTTCCTTTGCTGTGTCAAATGATGTTCTGGTTGTGGAATCAGGTCTTCAATGGGCAATAACCTATATTTTTGTTTTTGTCCTTCAAATAATGCCTTTGTTATTGTCGAATGTTTTTCCAGGTTTACTACATTTCTATAATACTTATTATTTAGTCATCACTAGAAAATAAGAGTAGTCATGTACCTCAGTGAGTCAGCTAAACAATCTTTGCTGGTAATCTCCCCAGAACACCCCATTGGCAAGACAAATTTGAGATCTCTCATTTGTTGTGATGCAATACCATGAGTCAAAAAAGCCTTGCTGGGTGGGAGTATCAATTAACTGTCCCTGATTCAGGTGTCAAGTAGCAAATTCATGTCATAGCTAAGGTTCAATTCCCACATTACCCACATATTAGGACACAGTATTACCAGAGAAACAGATCTATATAGCCATTTAGGCTCTATAAACATTAAATGATATTTGGGGCACAAATGTACTTTGGACTACCTTCACATCTTATGAATATATTTAGGACTACATTAGGACTATGTTGGAAGGTAGTGTCTAATTTAATATCTTCTTTTCAGACTTAATTTTGGCTTTTTTCCCTTCCCTTTTGTTTCTAAACCTTTTTCTCTCTCCTACCACTTAAGTAGAGCAAGGCAAGTAAGCAGGGAAAAGTCCTTGATGATCCAATCACATATTATTTTTAGAAGCCATATGTCTGTTACTAACCTTTTTAGAAAAGTTGTTTTCTAAAAATCCAATTTCCTTAGTTCCTCTGTGTAGAATTAAATAATTTACTTGACATTTTATCATGTCCCTCTCCTATAGATAAGATGGTTGCTAGAGATAAACTTAAAAAAAGAAAGTCAACCAGTGGTCCTATAGTGGGCCCTGGGATGAATGAGGGTATGATAGTTAGACATCAGTCCTTTCCAAGGAGGTAGATTCTACCTGGTGTTCCAGAACATACCCAGAAAGATAATGGGATAAGTGGAAAAACACATTGTGTGCCAAATTCCACAAGCCCCGCCTTCTCACTATTTGTAAATGCTCCAGGCCTGTTTTTCCTTCTTGGCCTGTCTGTCCAAAAGCCACCCAAAGACTCCCATTTTCTAGGTCTAAGCAATACCAATCCACTTGAGAATGCTTTCCACTTCACTCTTACCCATTTTTCCCCCATTGCCCCATTTTTAAACTCCTGTGACACTCATTTCATAGTTTACTAACACTTAAGTTTGTACTGTTACTCAATTTCACTTGTCTATGACTTATTACTAAGCTACAGGCTTCTAGAGAAAAGTTCTTGGTACTTCCTATCTAACACAGTACAAATAACGCAATAAAGTTTTAGGAAAAGAGTCCACCAAGACACTTCACATCTGGCAGAGATATTTACCCCGGGAACACTTCGTGTATTTTGGTTCGTCTGTGTTGGAACGCCGCTGCAACACTGTATACACGGCCACGCAAGTGAGCTAATATCCTATTACCCCAGTGACTTCACCAGCAAGTCTAGTTTTCCAAAAACACAAGGTTAGCTAGTCTGAGGTTACTTCAGGTTTTCCATCTGTCAAGAAGACCTGGAATAAAAATCCTCAGATTACCGACAGGGCTCTGTAAACAGAAAAAGTTTAAAAATAAATGAGCTGTACACCTTCCCAGAGTCTCCCTTGAAGGGGGGATTAATACAGGTGTCAGGATGAAACAGATCTTTTCGCAGCAGTTCCGTTTTCCAGCGCCCGCTGTTCATAATACTCATTGTCCTACCTAGCTACCTCGAAGGACGGTAGAATAAAGGGGCTGCGAGAGCACGCCCACCCTCCCGGCCGCGGGGCGAGGCCGGGCGCGACCCGCAGCCGCCCAGACCCCGCCAGCCGCCCGCGGCCCCAGCTGGCCCCAGCTGATTGCGGGCACGTGACGCCGCGGGCCAATCGGGAGGGGCCGGGCCGAGCGCGGCGCGGCCTCCTCCCGCACCACAAACACTGGCCGGAAACAGCTGAGCGGGCGGCGGCGCGGGGTCCGGGCCTGGCAGCCGCGGCCCGGGTACGCCGGACGGCCGTCCCACAGTCTCACCCCCGCCTCCTCCAGGCCAGGAGGGCCCCACGCTCGGTTCTGGGGCCAGCCTGGGAGCTGCCGGGCAGGGTGGCCGACATTCACCCGGCGGGGCAGACACAAAGCCAACGCAGCCCCCTGCCCATAGCTAGTACCACGCGTCGGGGACGGTGGTCTTTTTTAAAGAGGGGCCACGCCGCGGCGTAATCACGGCACCGCAGCTCGAAGCCAAGTTCGGACTTCACTCCGGGGCTGGGGGCGCGGCGAAACTGCCGAGGAGCAGGCCTCCGGACGACTGCGGTGGCGCGGAACCCCGGCGCGCCCCCGACACTGCGGCGGGGACGCGGCCCGTGGGGGCGGGGCAGCCGGGGCAGGGAGTGGGGGAGGAATCGCCGGCCAAACTGCCCGCGGAAGGGCCTCCCAGGCCGCGCCGGGGGGACTAGCCGGGCGGGAGGCTGCGGCGAGAGAGCGCGGGCGCCAAGCTGAGGGGTCGCGGCTGTTGCAGTCGCGCCGGTCGCCCAGGCTGCGCGGCGGGGGCGGGCCGACGGCGGCCGCCGCGCCTGGGCCTCACAAAGAGGAAACAGCCCAGCCCGTCAGCCCGTAACCTCGGCGCCGCGGCCCGCCCAGAGGGGTCGAGGGCGGCCGCGCTGGGACCCCGGGGGGACCCTGGCGAGGAAGAGGCACTTCCTGCCCGGGTCCCCCCCGCCCCGGGCCGATCCCGGAGTGCTTCGAAGGCGTCGGCCCGGAGGGCTCCTCAGCCCCCATCGGGCTCCGACCCCAGCCCCCCGCCCACCGCACTCACCCCGAGCGGCTGTGAGATCCGCGGCCGCCAGCGGCTCTTCGCTCCTCAGCTGGGATGAAGCCCCTCGGCCACCCGAGTCTCCAGGTTTAGTCAGGCCCTGGCCTTGGCCCCGCCTCTCCCTGGTTGGGCCTCAGCGTCAATCACTCGGCATAGCTCCGCCCCTCGAGCGGTCGGCTCTCCCGGTTGGCCCAGAACCCCCTTCATTTCTAGGCCCCGCCCTCATCCCCGGCACCCTGCCCCTTCCGCTGGGCCCCGCCCCTTCCCTGGTTCACCCTCCCCCACTCCCTCTCCCCTCCAAGTCGCGGCCCACCCCTCCCAGAAGCCGCAGACCTAGGGCAAGCTTCTGCAGCTCGCCCCGCCCCTGACTCTACTCCTCGTACTCGTACAGCCAATCAAAGAGGCTAACTCTGCCCCTTCTCCGGAGGCGGCCAATGTGGAGAGACTTCGGATCCACCTCCTTCCCAGCTGAGAGCACACAACACAGCATCCACGTGAGTCAGCTTCTTAAAGGAGAAGGCTCAGCCTTTCTAATTGCGGCAGCTGTAAGACTTCGCGCGTCATCAGCGTCACCAGGTGGTGGCTAAGGCCTAGCTTTTTGAGGCCCAGTGATGACAAATGAAAACAACAGGCTGTTTTTCTGGGCAAAGCAGGTGCCTAGATAGTTAAAACCTTACTGTGTCATTATTTTCTTTGAGATTGCTTACTTTTGTCATGCCTTACAGAGGACCACCTTTTATTTACAAACCCGAAACCCTCTGAATCTCTGCGTATAGGAAATCCTGAAGAACGTCCATGGAAAAGCATTTTTCAAGCGTGTCCGACTGAATTTACAACTCCTCTTGGCTTTTCTCTTGGTAGTGGAAGTGATTATGAAGATGAGAAAATTCTACATGGAGATTTTCTACCTCTCAAAGTCTGAGATTTGTTTGTCGAAGGGGGTAGCTGTTCCTCCTAACCCTCATCAACGCCCAAGATAGAAGGTTTTGTGTCTCATCTCTCATTTGAGTTTCCCAGGTTATTATATATATATATATTATCATTATTACATTAATGATATTTGTCTGACTTTCAGGATGAAGCATAAGTATTTGATGATGCCCATTTCTCAGGCAAAAGAACGAAGACTAACATTTGAGGTTCATCTGCAAGGTGTTTAAAGCCATCTTTAGTGGAATAGATGTTTTGAAGCAAATCCTAGCATTCTGACTTCTCATCAACCTCAAAATCGCCAGTATTTTCATGCAGTTCAGGTAAAAGCCTGATCATCAAAGGCAAAGGACTAGAGAAAAGGAAGTTTTAAACAGTTTTTAGTTTTCTTTTCATTATCCTTTTGTTTTACTTAGCTTAATTATAAAAGTAAAACATGTTCATTGTAGGAGGGTCATACAACCTCATTTCATAACAGAAACCTGTCCTCTGCTTACACTTTCTTGTGCATCCTATTCTTCTGGAAACAAATGTGTATGAAATCATATTATATCTCCTATTCTTCAGCCTTCTTTCTTCAGTCGGTGTATTACGGCCATCCCTCCATAGCAAATGCAACTTTAATTTACAAATATATCTTTGTTTCCATCCACAGTTTTCCATAGTATGACTTCACCATCTTTTATTATACATTTTTTTTTCTGCAGACATACTTTAATCTTTTTCTATTAAATATACTGTTGTAAGGAACACCTGTGTTTGTTGTTAACCTATCTGTCAAGTATTTCTGAAAACAGTCATTTGAAAAGTGTCTAAACCCACAAGAATGAGTTTTCCTCAAAGTGAGCACTTTTAAGTACCAGGTAAAACAGTGGGGAAGATATTTACTTATTAAACAAATATATAGATAGAGCTAACTGTTCTAAGTGCTCTACAAATTAACAATTTGTAACGTTTGAGTTTCATGAAAACTCTGTAAGGTAGGTACTATAATCTGTTGACCCCATTTTACGGATGAGTAAACTGAAGGACAGTGATTAACATGCCCAAGCTCTCCCAGTAGCGTTATTAAGCCCAGTATTTGTAAACTTGGAAGGGAATGATGAAAATCACATTTTAGAAAGATTAATCTAGATGTTGGTGATGTGCAGAATTAAAATCCAAATGTGAGGTAAGGAGGGCAGATAGGAATGGAAGGGAAGGAATAGGTTTAATTTGAACAAAAATGGCTGCACAGGACTGATTAATTGTTTATAGGTGGACTAAGAAGAATTTTCCCAGGTAAGCCAGAGATTTTCCCCTGGGTGACTGATAGGTGATGACCTCCCATGACCAGGTATAGGGCAGTTGGGAAGGTCAGTCTGGGGTGGAAGACAATGAGTCCAACTGATGGTGGCGCACCCATTAGAAATAAAGAATATACAGTCGGAGGTAATGACAAACATGGAAGAGGAAAGAAAAAGGATAAGAAATGGAAAGAAGGTCTCGTTCGGCTTTTGGTTACAGTTGTGTTATACGTTTTAGTTTAATTAAATTTGGGATAAATTAGCACTTTATAACAGTGAGATGTTCCCATTAAGAATATGGTATGTATCCATTTACTCATGTTTTATGTCTTTATGTACAATTCCATGGTATGTCTGCCCTCCTTTAGGCTGTTCATAGATCTTCTTAGGGTTATATTTAAGTATTGTATCTTTTCTGGCGGTATCATGGGCTGAATTGTGCGCTCCCGCCCCCATTCATATGTAGAAGTCCTAACCCCCAGTATCTCAGAATGTGACTGTATTTTGAGATCTGGCCTCTAAAGAGGTTAAGAGATTAAGTTAAAATGAGATCGTTAGAGTGGGTCCTGAAACAATCTGACTGGTGTCCTTGTAAAAGGAGAAGATTAGGGATCTGAGGGCAGTCTGGCTGTGACATTGGTCACTCCATTGATCACCAGGGTTGATTTGGCTGATTTGGCTGGCTGGGGGGGGGGTCCCCTTCCTCCCTTACTGCTGCATGTGCCTGTCCCTCCCTGAAGCTGCATGCTAGATGGAAGAAGATGACCTTCCCTGATAGAGTGAAGGACTGTTCTTTGGCCGAGGGTATACAAGTGGCTGCACTCCTCTGCTAGAACCGCCAACCAAGCTCTCAGGGTCCATTTACAGGAGAATGTAGGGTAGTCAAGCTTCCAAGACTCCAGACATATCCAAACGAGGCGCTGCACGTGGACGTTAGCCTTTCTTAAAAAAGAGAGCGGGAGAGATCACTACATAAAAAGGGACAGAAAAGCATACTTATAGAAAAGACCCATGAGGACCCAGGGAGAAGGCCACGTGCAAGCCAAGGAGCAAGACCTCAGTGGAAACCAAACCTGCTGACACCTTGAACCTGGACTTCCAGCCTCCAGAACTGTGAGAAATAAATTTCTGTTGTGTAAGCCACCTAGTGTGTGGGATTTTGTTGGGATCAGCCCTAGGAAACTAACGGAGGGGATTACTGAGTGGAACTTCTGTTATATATTACAACTCTTCTTGGTTAGTTATTTTGCAGGAAAAATAATGACTTTGTAGTTTATTTTCCTGAATGTTCTAGATGTCTTCAAATGATCATAATTTTGCCTGCTTTTTTCCAGTCACTTGCCTTTTATTTATGTTTAAGTATCTTTGAGTACATGTGTGAATATATGTCAAAAATTTCCTTTATTGCTAGTTTGTAAGGTTCCTTTTTTAAAAAATAAAAAGTAGGTATGCAATTTTACCAAGTACTTGGTTGGCGTCTATTAAGGTAATCATGTTTTTCTCTTATTCTCTTTCATTATGTGATATAGTAGCCCATCTCCAACATTAAATGAGCTTTGCATTTTGGGATAAAAGCTCCTTTATCACTTGATAGGTGCCAACTCTGACATTCTTCCCATAAGTAAAATCAGAAACATGAGTATATCAGCAAACCCAAAGACACCATGGTACATTATCTGGTTGTTGCTATACTCTCTGACTAAAACGATCTGATTCACCCCAAAGAGGTGATTCCGTATGGTAACTACAAACCCTGAATCAGACTTTCAGAATACCCTTCTGTTGGTGCTTCCACGGACTTCTTTGCTCTGATTTTCCTTCTCTTGCTTTGAAGGACTCTTCCACGGGAGCTGTGCCCTTAGAGGTAAGACCAACCTTCCACGCGAGTGCTTCATACACAGCTGTAAGTCTCTCATTGGCTCCTCACGCTTCCCAAGGCCTTGCAAATCTCTTTGTGCAGTAAGCCCTGAAACACTTGGGCTACACCTTGTGTTACTCTCTGCAAATAACCATGCCTCCTAATTTAGAGTCAGATTAAGACTGCTGGGAGATGAGCTACCTCAGAAGTTTCTCAATCTCCATATTTCCTCCTCTAGCACTGATTTTCTTGGTGCTTTTTCCAGCGCTAGAAGAAGGACAATCTCTCTTCCTTTCCAAAGCACGAACACCTATACCTGGAGAACCCTCTGGATCTTGAGACTCAGTCAGTCCTTAACAGAATCCACATCTTGTCTTAACAGCACAAACAACACATATTTCCTTAGGCTTAGGGTTGTCACTCCCCTCTTGTGTGTGTTAGTAAACCATCCTCCCCCCGGCTCCTTCGACCGCTGTACTTACCAGCTGTACTTACCATCTCTCCCGTGTTTGCACCCTCCATACACGTGATCTGCCCTCACATCCAACACCTTAGTTTAGACCCAAGTGACCTCTTTTTTTTTTTTTTTAAGATTTTATTTATTTATTTGACAGAGACAGAGACAGCCAGTGAGAGAGGGAACACAAGCAGGGGGAGTGGGAGAGGAAGAAGCAGGCTCATAGCGGAGGAGCCTGATGTGGGGCTCGATCCCATAACGCCGGGATCACGCCCTGAGCCGAAGGCAGACGCTTAACCAGGCAGACGCTTAACCGCTGTGCCACCCAGGTGCCCCTAGACCCAAGTGACCTCTTATGATAACTGGTCTATCTTTCCCCCTGCTGAATATTGGCATCCACTTCATTTTTGCCCCTCCATCCTGCTGCCTGGAATGTGGATGCTACCTGGGCCACAAGGACCGGGACTTTGTTCCGGGGGACGGTGGAGCAGACAGCCGGAAGGAACCTGGACCCTGAACACTGCAGAGGAGAGCCGCCATACTAGCCTGGGACTGCTTGTTGGGGTTTTAGGGGGTTTCTATTTGGTGGTGGACTGCATGTTTTTTATTTTAACCTGAATTTATGAGAACTCTGGGTAATTTAAACAGACTAGCTCCTTTAGGGAGAAACAGATATATGTGGGTACAATCACAAATTAGTAGTTTACAGAAGAATATTAATAACTCCTCCTGAGTTGCAGCCCTGCCACTTTACCAAAAGCTGTGTCAAAAGTCACTGATCGTAACATTCAGCTAAATCATTTTGGACTGCACAGATTCTGTACAATGTTTGAAATCATCAACGAAACTTTTCATTCTTCAAACTTTGTATTCTCTTGGCTTCGGCAGTATAGTAGTTATGTGTGGTAGACAGAATAATGACCTCCCCTCCTCACCCCATCACCCCCCCAGATGTCTATGTTCTAATCTCCTATGAATATATTATGTGACATGACAAAAGGAACTTTGCAGTGGGATTAATTTAAAGATCCTTAAATGGGGAGATAATTCTGGACCATCCAAGTGAACCAATGTAATCCCGAGGGTCTCTCTAAAAGAGAGGTAAGATGGCCAATAAGCCTATGAAGATGTTCAACATGATTAACCGGTAGAGAAATGTAAAACAAAGGGATACCACTGTATACCCACCAGGATGGTTACTATCAAAACGAACAACAAAAAATGTTGTCAAGAATGTGGAGAAATTGGAGCCCAGTGCACTGCTCGTGGAAACGTAAAATGGAGCAGCTGCTATGGGAAACAATATGGCAGTTCCCAAAAAATTAAAAATAGAATTACCATATGATACAACAATTCCACCTCTGGATATTTGCCCCAGAGAATTGAAAGCAGGGTCTCAGATATTTGTACACCCATTTTCATAGCAGCATTATTTACAATAGTGCAATATAACAATTTGTGTGAAATATATTTAGTCATTCAGCCAGCTGGTGTCCAAGAATTGCTTGGTGTTGTGGGGGGAGGAATTGGGTCTGGGACCTAAAAAAATAGCCAAAAGCTAGAAGTAACCTGAGTAGCCTTCAATGTTTGAATGGATACACAAAACATGGTAGATACACACCATAGAATATTAGCCTTAAAAAAGAAATCCTGACACCTGCTATGACATGAACTTTCAAGACATTATGTCAAATGAAATAAACCAGATACAAAAGGACAAGGATCCTAGGATTCCAGTTACAGGCAGTGTCTAGAGTAGTCCAAATTAAAGAAACACCAAGTAGAATTCTGCTTGCTAGGGGCTAGGAGGAGGACTTGTTTTTAATGGGTACAGAGTGTGAATATACTTAATAATACCAAACTGTACCCTCAAAAATGGTTAAGATGATAAACTTTATGTTTTGTGCATTTAACCACAGTGAAAAAATAAACTAGGTTTTCTATAAAAAATAACAGCAATAGGGGCACCTGGGCAGCTCAGTTGGTTAGGTGTCTGCCTTCAGCTCAGGTCACGATCCCGGAGTCCCAGGATCGAGCCCCACATCAGGCTCCCTGCTCAGCAGGGAGTCTGTTTCTTCCTCTACCTCACTCCTCCCTCTCTCTTTCTCTCTCTCTCTCAAATAAATAAATAAAATCTTTCAAAAAAAATAACAGCAATAACAACCAGCTGAAAAAGGGAGGTAGGAGAGTCAGAGTCAGAGAAGGAGATGTGAAGACAGAAATAGAGGTCAGAGTGAGCAGGACCTCGAGCCAGGAATGCATGCACCTCTGGAGGCTAGAAAAGGCAAGGAAATGGATCCTCCCTAGAGCCTCCAAAAGGAACCCAACTCCGCCGACACCTGGATTTCAGCCTTGTGGGAGCCATTTTAGATTCAAGGCCTCCAGAACTGTAAGTTACTAGAGCTGTGTTCTTTTAAGCCACTACTGTATGGTGATCTGTTACAGCAGCCATAGGAAATAAACACATCACCCGATTTTCCTAAAGTCATATTTTACATTGAGTTTTCTTATTAACAACTTGGTGCTCTTGATAATTTTGTTGCCACACACAACTATATTCTTTCTAATGTACATTATTTTCAAAAGTCTGATTCAGCAAATATTGGAGGTGTCAGGGAACAGAACCCCCCAGGCCACAAACTCCTAACCCTTTCTTGCAACGGATTGTATCAACCAAGAAAATCTTGTAATATCCGCCCCTAAATTTCTTGTAAACCAACAACAACCGTGTTAGTAAAATTTCCACAGACTTTCCCAACACTAAAAACTTTTACACCTGGAAACCTGAGTCCTGGGGTAAGGATAGATACATGTCCCAAGTCAGGTGGGGCAAATCGGTGAGCTGAATAAATGCTGATGACGAGCACGGGCTTTAGGGTTATTTAACCCGAGGTCAAACCCCAGCACAGCCACTTGCTGGCTATCTAACCATGGTGAGAACTTCAATTTAATTACTGAAAGTAGTGATGGTCTTGGGGTTATGATAAGCATTAAAGAATATAACGAATGTCAAGTTGCTTAGCTAACATCCCTCGCACCTATCAAGTGCTCAATGAAAGTTGCTTTTGTGTTAGTTGCTGCTATTATTGTCATGACTCTTGATTATGAAGCTAAGTCTAGAAGTCCAGAGTGAGCAAGCTTTGCTCTTTCCCCTGTACTGTCCGCATTACAGAATGCTAAGGTCACCTGGCAGACTGCCAGGCAAATGCCTGCTAACTCTCTTGTGTGTGGTTCAACCCTGAATCGAGAGAGCACTTGAAATACTGCCAACAGTCTGACATGATTTATATCATGGAGGTGAAAAATGAGCCATTCAACTTCTCTCAAAACCCACCTGCCCGCAAAAAGTCAAGAGCAGAGGTCTCTCTGGGCTCTAAGCTAGAATCCCATCAATGAGATAACATGCTCTCTTAGTGACCGCCATTACAAATGATAGGCATTTAGGAGGACACACTTTGAACATAAAATAAACCCTGAAAACACCAAGCAGATCTATAGGAACTAATATATTACAGTGTCCAAAATACATTATTAAGTGGAAAATGCAAGCTGTGGGATTACATATATAGTCTTATCCAATTTTTGTAAAATAAGATAATTATATATAGTTATATATGTACAGATAAAAATCTCAGATATTCATTAATACTCTGTCCTAGTTTTCATAAACCTATTTGACAATGCCTGTGTTTAACTTCAGCAAGAAGAAAACTGATACAGATAAATTTTATTGCCACAAGCATTTTAAAGTTTAGTTTGCACTCAACTTTTATTGAGGATTGATACAAAAAGTGGTCATGGTTTCTTTTTTAAGATTTTATTTATTAATTTGACAGAGAGAGACAGCCAGCAAGAGAGGGAACACAAGCAGGGGGAGTGGGAGAGGAAGAAGCAGGCTCCTAGCGGAGGAGCCTGATGGGGGCTCGATACCACAACGCTGGAATCACGCCCTGAGCTGAAGGCAGACGCTTAACGGACTGGGCCACCCAGGCGCCCCAAAAAGTGGTCATGTTAAGAATTGTCATCTTCTGCAAAACCAGCAGTATCTGTCAACACTGGTAGGCTGTGAGTAGCAGAAATCCAACTTGAAGTCGCTGAAGCATAAGAAGGAAATGTACTGGCCCACATCACCAAAGAACAGGAAGGGTGGTTTGATCGGTCCTTAGGGAACTGAAATGCAGTTAAGACTGGCTGATTCTGTCTCTACTTCTGTTTCTCTTTGCAAATTGACTATTTGTACTTTCCTGCCTCAGCCTCAAGCGGCCCCATGGTTGCGTCATTATGGCTTCCTGACCAGAAAGGAAAGTAAGCTCCAGTTAGGAAAGTCCCCGAGAAGGATTCGGATAGGCTGTCCGATTGGCTGTAGATCAGGGACCTGTCACCATGGTCAGATGTGTGAGGTCTTGTGAATGGCAGCCCCATCCCTCCCTAGGACCCCAGATTTGTAGCTGGGGCAATGGCTATCATAGTCAGTACAGGCTACTGTAACGAAGTCCCATAGACAGGTGGCTTATAAACAGCAGATATTTGTTTCTCATAGTTTTGGAGGTTGGAAGTTCAAGATCAAGGTACCAGCATAGTCAGGTTCTGGTGAGGGCTCTCTCCTGGGTTGCAGACCGCTGACATCTCATTGTGTCCTCACATGGCAGAAAGAGAGCAAGCTAGCTCTCGGACCTCTTCTTATAAAGACACTACTCCTATTCATAAGGGTTCCGTCCTCATGACCTAATTTCCTCCCAAAGGCCCCATATCCAACTACCATTATATTGGGGATTAGGGCTTCAATGTAGGAATTTTGGGGGGGTACACAAGCATTCAGTCCATAACAATGGTGTTCCCCAAAAGAAGAGTGGTTCTGTTCTGGGCAGACAGCTGTATATTTTTATTGCTGCAGACATTGCCAAGATGCATTCCAGCATCTGTTGTGAAAGTTTATTGGCAACTAATTTGCCCTGAAGCAAAGACTCCGAGACAGGAAGTGTCAGTGTGCTTGGGAAAAAAGGAAGATGAAGAGACTCCATTGAACAGAGTAGCATCTGTACGAGGCAGTGTCCAGAGACAAGATCGGAAACCAGCTTGAGAAGAGATAGTAGATAGAACATCAGTGCCAGTCTAAGAAATTTGGCCAGAATAATATGTTTATTTTAAAGTGTTTTTGTTTTTTTTTTACTGGTAAATTTATTTTTAATCCCAAAGATTTGAAGGTCTTAAGATCCCCAATTTCAAGTTTTTCAAAACCTACATTTTTCAGGAACAGAAACCTCACTATGGAAAAGGAATACTATACATAAATTTTTATTAAATGTCAATTAAATGAGTCTGTTAAAAAGATAGGTGACAGGACTGATGGATTTTGGAGTTCTATAAAGATGCCTGGATTAGGGTTCTCCACAGACACTGAATCAATAGGAGATAGATAGATAGATAGATAGATAGATAGATAGATAGATAGATAGATAGAAATTTCTTATGAGGTAATGGCTCACGTGATTACGGAGGTTGAGAAGTTCCACACTTGCAGTCTGTGAGCTGGAGACCCAGGAGAGCTGGTGGTGTAGTTCTAGGGCCCGAGAGCCAGATAGCTGAGGGTGCAGATTCAGTCTGCGTCTGAAGGCCTGAGAACAAGGAGCAGCAAGGGCAGGGGGAGATCAGTGTCTCAGCTCAGTCTGGCAGAGAGAGATTGAATCTGACCTTCCCCTGCCTTTTTATTCTATTTGACCCCTCAGTGAATTGGGTGATACCCACTCACGCTGGGAAGGACAATCTGATTTACTCAGTCTTCTGAAGATCAAATGCTAATCTTTTTCCAGAAACACTCCCACAGACACACCCAGAAATAATGTTAATGTTAACCAGATACCTGGGAATCCTGTGTTCCAGTCAAGTTGATGCATAAAATTAACTATCACAATACTTTTACATCCTTACTATAATTTTGAATTTTAACTGATACCATCCAAATAAGCTTTGATCTGAAAAGATGTCATCCTATGGAATTCATAGAAAGCCCTTTGTTTTGATGAAGGCTGTAATTATATCAGTAATCTAGGAGGTGGCTCAAGGCTAGAACATTTTTACCTCTGGAGATATGTTCTCTGGCTCCAAAATGGGCAAACTGATCACTTCTTGGAAAAATAGAGGGAGATAGAAATACAGAATTTAAGAAATACAAAGATGATAATCATATAATAGATAGATCAATGCTTGTTTATCAAATTGTAAATAGCCTTCTCTTTCCCCAGTGCCATGACCATTGTGTTCCATTGTGTCGTGGGAAGCCTCATGTCATTTAGCACACACCAGGCAAAGAGGGTTAACTGTACCCACTGTCACAGCTCTGTTTCACTTATGCAGCTCAGCTGAAAGAGAATTCTGCAGAAAGACATCAAGTGGGGCTGAGCTTTGTCTTCCATGGATGTGCTGTCTGAATTTCCAGACGAACACACCATGAATATTAACCAGCGCCTTTTGATGATGGTACGTGGCAGTTCAATACACTAACAGCTCCCCCTCCCCCCAGAACAGCTTTATGTCATTGTGTTTATTTCCTAAAAATCACTGAGAGATATTAGGGTTTTCTTTTTTTTTAATCCAGTGTTTGAGTGACATACATAGAATATAGAATAGACTACATGTATTTTTCTGTGTGACACGTAAACCAGTTGAAAAGGATGACAAATTTAATAAAGGGTAAGAAAGTGCAGGTAAAAGGGATAAAACGGTAAGAAAAATATTTATAATTTATGAAAACGTGAGGACCTTTTATTGGAAATCAAAAAAAGTATCAAGAAGTATTTAGGTAGCTCTGTTTGTCATAAAGTGTGCTTTATATGCTATGAAATAAGTCACAACAATAACAGTAACGACAGTACTTACACAGCGCTTACTATGTGCTGCTCAGTATTCTAAGTATTTTATGCATATTTCAATTTATGTAATCCTCACAACAACTCTATGGGATGGTTACATTACTCTTATCCCCATCTTCTGCAAAGACGGCAATACTAAGCAGAGAAGGATAAGCCATGTGCCCACAGTACATAGGACACAGTGGTGCCTACGTGAGCCTTTGTGAATGGGCTTGGTGCCCTTACAAGAAGAGGTCAGAGAGCCAGCTCGCTCCCTTTCTGCTGTGTGAGGAGACAACGATACGTCAGCAGTCTGCCTTAGCACTCGGGCAGGATGGCTCCGGAGCCCGTGCTCGTCATAGCTATGCCACACTACCCGATGAAGCATTTTCCCCTTTGTGCAGAACTCAGCATCCTAGAAGACGCTTATACACTTAAAAAACCTGGAACTGATCTAAATGTCTGTCAGAGAAATGCTTTGATAAATTATGGTACAAACATAGTGTATCTTGTGTTAGGAGGGGGGGTTTCTATGCATGGACTTAGAACGGTTCTTGTGTCATATTTTTTACGTGAAAAGAACAGATTGAAAAGAGTAGATACAGCTTGAAACGATTATTTAAAACTTGTAGATACGTATGTTTTTATTTTTTATTGGATGAAGGATAGTTGGAAGAAAGGCTGGCAGGGAGAAGGGTCCGCCCCTCCCCCCACCAAGGAAACCACCCTTAAAAGGATTTTACACCACCTTGGAAGGAACACGCCACCCTTTCCCACCTGACAAAAATCTGATTGAATGATGGGGGCATGGACGGTTAATCAGATTAGAACAACCTGCCAACAAGCCCATAAAAACCCCTAGATCCAAATGCCAAATCGGCAACCCTCTCAGGTCCTCTGCCTCTTTCCCCTTCCTCTTCGGCAGCTTTGCTCCATAACCTTTGCCGTACCGCCCCCACTCTGTCTGGTCTACAGCTTCATTCTTCAAAGCGGCGTGACCGAGAACCGCGGGCACCGGGAGAAAAGAAAATCCTGTAACAGAGTCAATAAATATTTACTAAGCGCTTACGATGCACGGAAGGCTGCTTTTGAAACTAGGGGTGCAGCGCTAAGTCAGGCCAAGTCCGCACTCCTCACAGGCGTTGAGCTCTCAGGAGAGAGAGATGGAACAAGTGCATAATGACCGCAGATCGTTTTGACTGCCTTGGAAACTAACACCATCTAGGGGAGCGGTGGGGGGGCCTTCTGCGGTCGTGTAAGAAGGGATATTAGAGAAGGAACGCCATGGAAAGATGCCAGAGAAGAACGTCCTACACAGAGGAGACGTAAAATTGAAGGTTCCTGTGTGGAGCTCTATCACCTAGAAAGTCTGGTGAGTCGGGGGCATGGGGAGTGAAAGGAAGGGGGGCAGTCCATGTGGGGCCAAAGGGGTTGGATTTTATCCCAAGTGCAGTGGAAAGTCAGAGCAGTCATTTAAACTTCATTTTAATTGTGCATCTGGCTGCTGTTGGAAGCGTGGAGATCAGGCAGAAAGCAAATGCAGTCATCTAGGTGGGAGTAGATGGCGGCTTGCCTTAGGGCCAAGGTCATAGACACCCCGAGATACGCCAGAATTTGGGGTGTATTTTGAAAACCGTCAATAGGACTTCCTGGTGAACTGCTTGTGGGGTGCAAGGGAAAGAGAGAAACCAAGGCCGACTCCTGGATTTTAGCCTGAACAATATGAAATTTGGGGTCTTGTAATGATAGGGAAACTCTGGGACGTGGCGTTGGGCCAGTCGTCAAGAGGCCCATCTGGGACTTATGAAACTTCAGCTGCTTATTTGGAATACAAGTCAAGACACCAGGTTGGTGCTTGTCATGCGTAAGCGTGAGTTGCCTCCCGGGCGTTGACTGGCTTTGGTGAAGCGGAACCGAACACTAGTCCTTTATAAGGTCTGCATCTTCTATAAAAGAATTTTTTTTTGCATGAAGCTAGGGTTGTTGTTGTTGTTGTCGTTTTTTGATAATTTTTAGAATACAGCAGAGAAAATGTATAAAAGTGCAAATATATGAATTTGTGTAAAAGAGAGGAAGGTCTGGAAAGAGAAACACATCATAAATAGTGAACAACAATAACCCTTACGCAGCTTAACTTTCACACTTACGTATTGCTTGGAACTTTCTCATTCAATAAAGAGCCTGTAAACCTTTGAAGTTGCAAAAAGAAGTCTATGAAAGTAGGGAGTGGGTTGTGGTCTCTCCACCAGCTGTTTCCGGCAGGAACAGGAAGCACCGAATCCATTTTGTTCCCGCTTCTGTCTGCCTGGGATTAATAAATGTGCCATTCACGAGAAAGACTCACCCCGTGTTTAATTTTATTGGTTAATAAAGAAAATCCATCTTTCTCTCTGATGACAAAGATCGCATCCACAAATTTGGAATCTTTTTTTTTTTTTTAAAGATTTTATTTATTTATTCGACAGAGATAGAGACAGCCAGCGAGAGAGGGAACACAGGCAGGGGGAGTGGGAGAGGAAGAAGCAGGCTCATAGCGGAGGAGCCTGATGTGGGGCTCGATCCCAGAACGCCGGGATCACGCCCTGAGCCGAAGGCAGACGCTCAACCGCTGTGCCACCCAGGCGCCCCGCACAAATTTGGAATCTTAACGAATTCTGTCTGTGGCACTATCGAACTAAAGGGACCTGGACATTCTGTCCTCCTCTCCCGTTTGCAGATGGGGGTGGCCGTCTGGGCTCCCCGCTTGGCCTTCTCTGCTGAGTGGGGGCAAGGGGCATTTGGCCAGAGTTAAGTGTTTATTGTCTAAAAGTGTCTCCTTTGCTAGACTGCACTTTATTTTTTTAAGATTATATTTATGTATTAGAGAGAGAGCACAGGATGAGAGGTAGAGGGAGAAGCAGGCTTCCCTACTGAGTGGGGAGCCCATCGTGGGGCCAGATCCTAGGACCTGGAGATCATGACCTGAGCCAAAGGCAGATGCTTAACTGACTGAGCCACCCAGGCGTCCCACAGACTACACTTTTCTTGGTTCTGTGGCTGGAGAACGCAGGCTTTTGTGACTGGTTTTTCATGTGTGCTTGTCACCATTTCTGAGTTCCCGATGCTTTGGGTGTCTCCAAACACTCTAGGTGGTAGGAATTATTATTCCTCATTTTCTTGTGCTTTTCTCACCGTACTGTGCCATCTGCCTCTCCTGTACCAGGGTCTCAGGCAGCTTAACAGCACCCTTATTCCATCACCCGGGCACCCCATGCTCTGTACGGTATGAAACCATTACCTGCAACTCCAGTTTAAAAAAAAAATCATTTGGAAGAAAATATTTCAAAATATTTACTTTGGTTATCTCTGGATTATGAGGCTTACAGGTGATTTTGTTTTCTTCTAGACTGCACAATGTCTTCTAAAAGTTTTATAAGAACATGTATGACATTGTAAATGGGAAAAAGCCTTTGAAAAAAGAAAATAAACAGTCAGATAGAAAAGACAGTTTAGAGGTGCCTGGGTGGCACAGCGGTTAAGCATCTGCCTTCGGCTCAGGGCATGATCCCGGTGTTGTGGGATCGAGCCCCACATCAGGCTCCTCCGCTATGAGCCTGCTTCTTCCTCTCCCACTCCCCCTGCTTGTGTTCCCTCTCTTGCTGGCTGTCTCTATCTCTGTCGAATAAATAAATAAAATCTTTAAAAAAAAAAAGACTGTTCAAAAGTGAAACCAGCTGTCAGTGGGCAAAGTGTGAAAAAACACAACAGAGTCCGAGAATAGACACAATTTATATATTCTGCCCTCATTTGTAGAAATGATTCCATTTATGTCCTAGATGAGTTTCTGAAATGTTCACTGTAAATCGTTTTTTTCTAAGTTGAGGCCTACTTTAGATAGGGTAGGGAAAGTGCTTATATAAGTAAATATTGTAGTAATTCCCTTTGTATAGTTATAATAATACATTTGTTTGCACGTTCCTGTTTACAAAGCGTGTTAATATATATTGTCTAGTTTGACCCTCCCGACAGCGATGTGTGAGGCACTGCTTTTTTTTTCTTTTGCAGGTACCAAACCTGTCTGAGACTCAGAATTTTCAGTACATTGACAATCACAGCTAGAAAAACAAGCCATCTAAGACCTCAATTCATGTCTTATGACCACTCAACCCGGCCTCTTTCCACTACACTAACCTTGAATTTAGTTACTTACAAGCAATAATTTCCATGTCTACTTGATATGAATTTGTTTATACAGCATTTCTTTTTTAAAACTCATTCTAAAGCTACTGAGTGCCTGCCATGTGCCAGGTGTCCTCCCTTGGCTGGGGACATAACCATGTACGAGGCAGACAGTCCTAGTCTCATAGAATTTAGAGTCTGGGGGCCGGGGCCTGGGGTGCAGGAGAGAAAGCTAAGGGAACGGGATCATGTCAGGTGGCGGCTAAGTATGATGAAGATGACAAGCATGACACCAGGGCAGGGAGACTCGAGGTGTGTGGGTATGGGGTCACTTCAGGAAGGGTCTTCCGGGGGCCCTTTCAGAGGAGGAGGAAGCCAGATGATTCAGGGGTTAGAGCATTCCAGTCAGAGGGAATCAGAAAAGCAAACATCCTGAGGTGGTGAGAATAGACTTGGTTTGTTTGCAGGACCAGAGGAAGGTCTGTGAGCCTGGGGTGGGGGCTCTTTAAGGCTGGTGGACTGTAGCTAAGAATTTGGTGTGCAACATATGATCAGCCTCCGAGAGGGTGGGGACGGGGCCCAGGCTCCTTCCTGAGGCTTTGGTGTGAGCAATGGCCAGTGTGGTCTGCTGGGTTCCAGGCCTGGCCCTGGCACTGCCTCCATCCCATTCTTGGGCAAATGGCTCCCTGCATTCCCAGCCTCAGTTTCCCTACCCACAAAGCACAGAGGTCATCACTGTCCTTGTCTCCTACTGAATTCATTCTCCAGTCCCCTTTCTCACAAGATTATGTTCAGGGCACTTGGGTGGCTTAACTTTACCAGTCGGTTAAGTGTCTGCCTTCGGCTCAGGTCATGATCTCAGGGTCCTGGGATTGAGTCCCACATGGGCTCTCTGCTCAGTGGGGAGTCTGCTTCTTCCTCTGCCCCTCTCCCCTGCTCATGCTCTCTCTCTCAAGTAAATAAATAAAATCTTAAAAAAAAAACCAAACAAACAAGATTATAAGCTCTTTGAGGCTGGAATGAGGTCTCTGTTTTATATCTATGTTCTCCACACCCCAACCCATCCATCCACCCACACCCAAAAGCATTGAGGCCATTTTTGGTTAAACCATGACAGATCAACAGTTACAGAAGGTAGGGA
This sequence comes from Ursus americanus, assembly GCF_024610735.1. Classification (NCBI taxonomy): domain Eukaryota; kingdom Metazoa; phylum Chordata; class Mammalia; order Carnivora; family Ursidae; genus Ursus; species Ursus americanus. The sequence continues at coordinate 62,760,184 of NC_142133.1, forward strand.
TTTAAGAAATATACAGGGGTTAGAATAAGCTGGATTTGTTGACCAACTGTAAAAACTAGCAATAAAATTAGCTATAAAAAGAAAAAGGAGGCATGTGTAGGCACTGCAGCTGGCTTGCTGCTAGCTCCCAACAGCCCTCACCATCTGGGGCCCCGGGGGAGAGCCCCACTCTCCAACCCTCTCCCTCACTCAGGGGCAGGTGCCTCCCTGGGAAGAAATGTGCCATCTTGCCTGATAGGCTCTTTGGAAGTCAGGCCTACTAGTCTGGAAGTCTTCTGGGAATGAGATTTACCTACCTAAACAGCCCATGTTTCATACCTATGACTCCATCCCAACTATACTTTCTTTAAAGAGTTTAGTAAAGAAGGGGTTAGATGACATTTGCTCAGTTTCAACGTTCGGAATGAAAGAGTGAACTTTTCCAAATTCAAAACTGATCATTTACTCCTAGCTCTCCCAGGGCTCCCCATCACCCCCAGAAGGAAGTCCAATGTCCTTAAGAAGACTTTTGAGGTCCCACAAATACTAGCTCTTATCTCCCCTCCCAGCCTCACCCCATACCAGTCTGCTTCACTCTCTCTGTATCTTCCCCCCTTCTCTTAGTCCCTAGTATTGGCCATCCTGACCTCTCTCCCATGGCTGGGAATTCTCTCCACCTTTCCCCTTGTCCCTTTCTTTGGTGAGAGAACTCATTCCTATCCTCATCCCGTGTGTGTCCAGTCAAATATGACTGCCTTGCAGAGGTCCTGCCTGGGACACAGGCTCTTCTAGTCCATTGCTATAGCCCTCCAGGGCCCTGTCTCTTGGACCTCATTGTATGTAATTCACCTTTAATGCCCAGCCTCCCTGAGGGCAGGGGTCTGGTTCTCCACGGCCTCCCTGCCTCACCCAATGTTGGCCTAGACTACAAAGCTTTGTCAAATGGGTGAACAAGTAAACCAGGAAGACCTTTGAAACTCTCAGCACTGCTTAGATTTTAGGGTGAAATTTGGACTGCCTCTTGAACTTCTGTTTCTTCGACTCTAGCAATCGTTGAGCTGAACGGGGCCTATGGCTAGGAAGGGGAAGGCAGGATAATAGTAATAATGACAGGAGCATTTTTACGCTCTAACCTTATGTCAGGCTCTGCGCTAGGTTCTTTACGTGAATTAGCTCATTTAGTCTCCACAATACCTATATTATCTCTACTCTGCAGTTAGTCCTGGTAAGAGGGGTATTGGGGAGGGGAGGTGGGCAATAAGTACTGGGGGGGGGGGAGGAACTTTTTTTTTTTTTAATGATTTTTTATTATATTATGTTAGTCACCATACAGTACATCCCCGGTTTCCAATGTAAGGCTCGATGATTCATTGGTTGTGTATAACACCCAGTGCACCATGCAATACATGCCCTCCTTACTACCCATCACCAGCCTATCCCATTCCCCCACCCCCCTCCCCTCTGAGGCCCTCAGTTTGTTTCTCATAGTCCATAGTCTCTCATGTTTCATTTGGGGGGAGGAACTTTAAATAGAAAGAAAAGTAGGCTCAATCTGGAGTCTGCTCCAAGAAAGGGCAGAAGCCCCAGGACTCTGGCTTCAGGGCTGGGAAGTGGTTCTGGGTTGCCTGGTCAACAATAAACAGGGTTTACCTGGTCCTAGCCCATTGCTAGGACTGTGCTAGGAGGGCTTTCTATTTGTGTGTGTGTGTGTGTGTTTAAAGATTTTATTTATTTACTAAGTCAATCAGAGAAAGACAATTATCATATCATCTCTCTGATATGTGGAATTTAAGAAACAAGGCAGAGTATCATAGGGGAAGAGAGGAAAAAATAAAACAAGATGAAACCAGAGAGAGAGACAAATGGTAAGAGACTCTCAATCATAGGAAACCAACTGAAGGTTGCTGGAGGGGAGGGGGTGGGGGGATGGGGTAACTGGGTGATGGACATTGGGGAGGGTATGTGTTGTACTGAGCGCTGGGTATTATATAAAACTGAGGAATCACAGACATGTACCCCTAAAACAAATAATACATTATAAGTTAATTAATTGAATTTACATTAAAATTTTTTAAAAAAAATTTCATTGATTTGAGAGAGAGTGCACATGAACACGAGTGGTGGAGGGGGCATTGGGCAGAGGCAGAGGGAGAGCAGATTCCCCCACTGAGCAGGGAGCCCCACATGGGGCTTGATCCCAGGACCCTGGGACCCGAAGGCCGATGCTTAACCAACTGAGCCATGCTGGTGCCCTCTAGGCGTGCTTTCTATGCAAATTTCATCCAATGTGCCCAAGAGCCCACTGATGAAAAGGAACTTCGGAAAAGTAAGTCACCTTCTCAGTGTCACTCAGCTGGTTCGTGGCAGAGATACAATTTTAGCCTGACTTGCCTCTGTCCTCATCAGCTGGGAATGCTATAACAAAATTCTGTAGGGTGGGTGGCTCAAATAACAGACATTTATTTTTCAAGTTCTGGAGGCTGAGAAGATTGAGATTAGGATGCCGGCATGGCCAGGTTCTGGGGAGAGCCCTTTTCCTAGCTTGCAGACCCCTGCCTCGTTGCTGTGTCCTCACATGGCTGAGAGAGAGAGAGAGCATGAGCGGAAGAGAGTACATGAGCGAGCACTGGTCTTTTCCTCTTCTTCTAAGGGCACAAATCCCATTAAGGGGTTCCATCCTCATGACCTCATCCAAACCTAATCATGTCCCAAGAGCCTCACCTCCAAATACATCACACTGGGGATTGGGTCTTCCATGTTTGAATCTGGGGGGAAACACGTATTCAGTGCATAACAACCCTGAGGTCCGCTTGCTCTCTGGGAGATTCCCAGGTGCCCAATGAAACACCACGTGTCGGTTTGCGTCTTGAGTATAGCTGAGTGTATTTGCTCGGAGCATGGAGGCTATGTTAGGGATTTCTACAAACAATATGCTGCCCAGGTCAGCACGTCCAAGTTCGTAAGGGCAGATGCAGAACCCACTTTTGTCCCATCAGGAGACGGATGATTTTAACTGAGATCCTACAGTCTGGAGGCCCCCAGAGGATCCCCTGAGCTCATTCTGGTATCTTGGTCCAAGATATTTTTGGCTGGTGCTCCAAGTACTTTCTCTGTTCCCTGGCTGAGCCTCCTCCCTCTGATACCCACAAAACCCAATCTCTTCTATAAAAGCAAAACTTCTCTTTCTCAAGCTGAGTCTTCTGCCCCCTGCCAGATGCCCGAGGTCTCTTCTGTCTTATAGTTTCTTTCTGCTTCCAGAGGCCATTTTATCTCTCCAGATAGGCTGGCTAACTCATCCCTGTTTCCCCAGCACTTTCCTGGTTTGGATACTTAGAATCCTCTGCCTTAGGCTCCCAGTCAGTCCTAAGTAAACCGGGATGGGTGGTCACTTTACACCAGGAGAAGGCAGAAGGTTGTGTTTTCTCACCCACATGCCATTTCCTTAGCCCCTAATGTATACATCTTGTCTGATTGTGTGACAAACTTTCATCCTTGTTTCCAGAAATTGGCAGGTTAGAAGCAATATACTTCTGCAGACATTGCTTTCTTTCATGGCCGCATGTCCCCTTTTGGACACTAGATGGCAGCCTCACCCCCTTGTTTCAAAAAAGACTGCACCTCTCACTTACCAGATCGCTTGGAAATGCTAGCCATCTGGGAAAACCATGGGCCAGAGGGAGAGAAGAGAAATATATATGTTTATGGGACATACTGGAAAGCGCAGATTACTGTGAAATGGCAAGTAGTAAAAAGCAAAAATAATCAAGGTTCAGCATAAAATCTTTCAAGCATTTAGAATTTAGGGTGGGAAGAAAGGCGTGCTGAACTGGGTCTGCTTTCACCATCTGATCCAAATCACATGTCCACGTGACCAAACTGCATACAAGAGGAAAGAAAAGCTAACTGGAGTTAGAGAAGCCAAATGCAGGGGCTGGAACATCTTGGGGATCGATTTCATTACAGCTTTGGTTCTCTGGGTGAGTGCCCAGCACCATACCGGAGACGGATGTCCCTTCAGGTGTGTTTAACCGGACCCCGCTGACTGGCTGAAGACGGGCTGACGAGCTGGGGAAGAGAGGCCCCTCTGGAGGCTGACTGACTCATACTGCCTGCAGAGAGCACAGTTGCTGTGAGCCTTGCTCATCCTGTTCGAGGAGCTAAATTTATATTCTGAGAAAAGAACATTGTGGTGCTGGGGCTGGCGAGAGGGAACAGGGAGGAGGTGGGAAAGGAGAGGGGCATCCTCTTGGGGTGGGCCTTCGTTGGCTTTAAATGGATTCACATCATAAAGGCTCTGGGAATGAGCCTGAGGGATTTTTCATGGAGAAAGTAGTATATGAGCAAGTTTAATTTTTTCTGTAAGAGTCTTGCCCCTTAAATCTCAGTAAGTACTAATGAACATCGAATGTATGAGGCACACAAATTATGCTACTGACCATCCCCCTGCCAACCTTTCAAAAACTTATTTGAATTAAAGATGAACACACGGTCCTTCAGAAGCCATGCCAGCTAACCCAGACATTGGTGCAGCTGGCCGGGCCTCAGTGGTCCGGGGGCTTTTCAAACTGTTAGAGGGTCCTAGCTCTCCAGAGTTACTCCTGGGCTTCCTTAAACAGTGATGTCGCTGATACCGCACACAGAATAATTAAAAAATGTCTGAAGAAACAGTTATCTCTTGCATCTTTTATTATGGACTCTGGAAACATTTTGTCTGAAAAAAATCCCTTATTAAAAATAGAAGTTTGGGGGCGACTGGGTGGCTCAGTGGGTTAAGTGTCTGCTTTTGGCTCAGGTCATGGTCCCGGGGTCCTGGGATTGAGTCCCACATCGGGCTCCCTGCTCAGCGGGGAGTCTGCTTCTCCCTCTGCCCCTGCTGCTCTCCCCTGCTGTGTTCTCTTGATCATGCTCTCTTTCTCAAATAAATAAATAAATAAAATCTTAAAAAAAAATATGAGTTTGAAGCCAGCAGATCAATTTTTTAGGCCCAGTGGTGGAGTGAAACAAAGACCTTTTCTGGAGCTGATCCTTCTGGATGATTAAACCCCCGTGGACACAGCTGGTCCTGGCAGAGCGCAGTCAGAAGAAGACACTTTTCCTGTCCTGGATCCCGAGGAACAAGCCAGAAGAGGGCTCCAAGGTTGGGAGCCTGGCATGGAGTGAGCAGTGGGAGATGAGGAGTTTCTGAGGAGAAAGCCTAGGGGCGCATCACAGAAGATGCTTCAGCTCCGATGTGGGAGCTTCTCTCAGTCCTTCAGAGAGCAGGAATGCGATGGCGGAGGAAGTTGCATCTGCTTTTTCTTTTCTGGACCGGAGAAAGATTTTCAGTCTTGTGCCCTCGGCATGGGAGTGTGATGGAGCAAGGGCAGAGGACAGCCCTGAACTGCCAGGCTGGTGGGAACAGCCCCGACTGGAGGGAAGTGTGACCGAGTGTGGAAGGAACAGGGTGGAAGGAGTCCTGAACAGGGGCCATGTGAGCCTCTTACCACCTCTGAGTCTCGGGTTCTCCACCTGTAACATTGGAGGTCATAACAGGGGTTCTGTGTACCACTTAGGGTTGCTTTGAGAAACAAGCAAAATGATCATTGTGACCAGGTGTTTTAAAACACAAGGGTGAATATTAAAAGTAGCTGATGGCTGTTCAGCGTCCGACTCTTGATTTAGGCTCATGTCGTGATCTCATGAATCGTGAGATGGAGCCCTACGTTGGGCTCTGCCCTCAGTGAGGAGTCTGCTTGAAGATTCTCTCCCTCTGGCCCTCCCCTCAGTCGCTCTCTCTCGTGCTGTCTCTCTAAAATAAATAAATAAATCAATAAATCTTAAAAAAAAAAGTAGCTGATAGCTTTTCAGCACTCTGTTAAGCATAGTGCTTACACAGACAGTTCTCACGGAAGGACCTGTAAGAAGCAATCATGTCTTAATGCAAAGAAAGTAAGAGTCCTCCGTTGTTCTCCCGAAGAGCAGGGACTTGGGTATCACACGTGCCTGGGTTTGGGCCTGTCTCCAACTGTTCCCAGCCATGTGTGATGCCGAATGAGTGACTGCTCTGAGTTTCAGTTTCCGCGAGGTAATTTCTGGCTTCCACGTTGGTGGTTGTCTAGGTTAAATGAGATAATGCATATAAAACATTTAGCAAAATGCTTACCAAGTGCCTGCAAGCATCACCTTAATATGCATGCTTTTATGTGAGCTTCTGCAGAACTCGCACCCTCGTCACTAGGGGTACTTTAACGTCACCAGGGCATTGTGTCTGCACCTGCCTGAAGGGTTGACAGTCTAACTGGGGGGTAAGATGTGAACATGGACAGATCACTAACATATAAGACAGTCGACGAAAGATAACGAGTGATCCAAACTCTATATATTTTAAGGAATTTAGAGTAAGGAGAGCAGTAACTTCAAGGTGGGGGCAGGAGGTAGGGCAGGAAGATTTTTGGCAAAGCCAATTACATGTCCATTTAATTGATATTTTGTCACTCTCAGGGCAACCGTGCAAGGTATACCATGGGTAAACCCAATGTCTTGTCCTTTGGGGATTAGATTTCAACCTATAAATTCGGTGGGGGGGCATGTTCAGTCCATAACACCTATGCATTTTGAGAACAGTTCCCTCCCGATATTTTCACATAGAGACATCTGAATTCTATGAACCCTTCTTGATTATTATAGTTAAGACTGGTGTCCAGAAGGACCAAACCTGCAAAGTTCCATTTTATAGTGAATGTATGTCATTTGGCTGTTCTCTCTAGCCAGGTACAGAATAAGGATTGAGCCTGGCTTGGCTTGTCATTGTATTTCCTCCTCTTGGCCACAATAAAAGGTCAATGGAATGAGCACTGACCAAGGCCAGGTCAGTCAAAATTATTCCCTGGGATTTTTCATACATAATTTAAAAAATCTGGTATCTCAAGTTATGGATTGTGATAGATTATATTTTCAAAGATGCTCACAACAATGTCTCCCAGACTACAGCTCTTCTTCCAAGGCGACTTTTTCATTTCTCCTGTCGAGAAGTGGGGTTTATAGTCCCTCTCCTTGGATGCGGGTTAGCTTGCGACTATGGTGGAAATAATGCTTTGTGATATCTGAGGCTATGTAATTAAAGATAATGCACCTTCTACCTGGTTCTCTTGGGGTGCTTGCTCTTGGAACTTAGCCATCGTGTGGTGAGGAAGCCCGAGCAGCCACATGGAGAGGTCATGAATGTATGTTCTGGCTGATAGCCCCAGCTGAGGTCCCAATCAACTGCTTACACGAATCATCAGACATACGGGTAATCTCAGATGATTCCAGATTCCAGCTGTCATCACCCCTAGCCTTTGACACCCGGCTGATGCCACAGAGACTAAAGTTGAGGGCCTTGCCCAAGTTATAGATCATAACGGTTATGATTGTTGTAGATTTATCAGTAAAATAAATGATTGTTATTGTATTAAGCCACCAAGTTTGGGACGGTTTCTAATACAGCAATAAATATTTGAAACATGGAACTTGTTAATAAGAATTTAGAAATTCCAGGAGCCACGTCCACTATAGGAAGAAAATTTATTCGCAGTAGGGGAGGACAATGCCAAGCAGAGACAAAAGAGTGAAAAAAGAGACACAGAGTTCAAATAATGATTGAGTTTCCGAATTCAGTCGCTGCGGTCCTCAGATCTTCATCTGCTTCTGCTCCTTTACTGCTCACACTTCGAACTACCCACTTCCATTTCCTTCCGACAGATCCATTTTCTTGCTTAAGGTAGTTTGATTTAGGTTACTATTACTTCCGTGAAGAGGTCTTTACAGTGCCTTTTCCTTCAGAACGTGCTGCCCATCATTTCTACTTCAGGTGGGGTGCGGAGTCCTGCTAGCAGCCTCGGTCTCAATCGAGAGGTTGTGAAACACACAAATTTCTAGGCACCATCCCATACCTACTGAATGTGTGAGGGTGGGACCCTGGGCTCATTTTAACAAGCTCTCCAGGGAATTCTTATGCATGGTCAAGTTTCCGAGACTCTCTCTACATTCTAGCGGTGTTTCATTTTTTTTTCCTACTCTCCCTAAAACAACGGCTAGAGAATGATGCAAATGATACCAGATCCTAAAGCTCAACTCCTGACTGCCTCTTCACTGTGTCACGTCAGTGTGGGGTGCCGCTCCCCGGGGAATGGATAAGGAAGGGTGGCTGACGGTGACACTGCGTGAAAATAATTTTTCCACAGAGATGATGCCTTTGAAATTGTTCATTCATAACCACTCATTTGCTCTATAGAATTTGTCGGGCTCTGCCTCGTTGTTGGGAGTACATCTAGGGATTGACGCAGCTTCTGTCCCCAGGGTAGTTAAAACTTAACTTTGGAAAAACGATATGAAGAAAACACTTTAATAATGCACTGTAGGTAACTCATGCCAAAAGCCAAATGACAGCTACAGTCATGTATCCTGGACGCCCTGTATACTCACCACTTCAAATATTTTGTTCCCCGGCCCCATACGCTAGCAAGACATCCGGCAAAGTCCAATTTTGGATCATTGAGCCATGTTTCCCAGACTCTTTCACATCTGTCAACAGCACAAAACTCTACAACCACATGCCCCAATTTTGGGTTCAGAAATACAGTCTCTATAGATAGGTCTTTAATGAAAGGAATGATAAATTATCATCTAGTGGTGAAGCCAAGAAAGGTTTTGCAGAGGATGTAAAATTAAACTGGGTCTAAAAGGATGGGAGGGCGTGGATTCTAGGACAGAAACAGGAAGGGCAGCCTGGGGGGTGGAAAGGGAAGCATGTCACCCGAGGAGAGCTGAGGAAGTGCTGGGAGAAGAGCCAGTGGGTCTGGTAGGTCGGACTGGAGAGGAGAAAGTCGGAGAGAAGAAGAGGTGGGGACTGCATTTATCCATGCAGGTCATGGAAGATGATGGGAAATGGGAGAGCAAGCGCTCACATGAAGACGACCCCTGAGAAAGCTGATTCTAGCAACAGCACATGGGCCGCGCAAGGGACCGTGGAAGAACTTCTCCCAAGACTTTGCCGAGTCCCACGTCGTTTCTGTTCCATTCCTTTTTTTTTTTTTTTAAGATTTTATTTATTTATTCGACAGAGATAGAGACAGCCAGCAAGAGAGGGAACACAAGCAGGGGGAGTGGGAGAGGAAGAAGCAGGCTCATAGCGGAGGAGCCCCCTTGATCCCAGGGATCCGGGATCACGCCCTGAGCCCAAGGCAGCCGCTTAACGACTGAGCCACCCAGGCGCCCGTTTCTGTTCCATTCTGTGGGAGGCTGGCCCTTTGCTTTTCAGGGCCTTGACTCCCACATAAAAATGGTTCTGGGTTTATTTTAACTGCAGTCTTGATCAGTCATTTTGCCAGGGACGCGTGTTCCTTTAGCACGCACTGCAAAATGCTGGCTATCTTTCTTTAACCTGTGCACATTTTTTCCTGCATTTTGGCCAACATCCCCTGCCCCCAGCATTCTCTGCTTGGATCAGTGTTCAGCAAACGGCGGCATTGATTAGAGAACGTTTAATAAAAAAAGAAACTAGCTTTATTGAAGTAAAGTTGACGGACAATAGATTGTACAAATTTAAAGTGTACAATCTGGGGGCGCCTGGGTGACTCAGTCGATTAAGCATCTGCCTTTGGCTCAGGTCATGATCCCAGGGTCCTGCAATCGAGCCCCGCATTGGGGTCCCTGCTCAGTGGGGAGTCTGCTTCTCCCTCTCCCTCTGGCCCTTCCCCCTACTCATAGGTGAGCTCTCTCTCTCTCAAATAAGTAATCTTTTAAAAAATATAAATAAATAAAGTGTACAATTTGATGTTTTGATATATATATATGTATATATAATGGTTTTTTCTCTAAGGTCTCTATGTGGTATATATACACACATATACAACCATTACCACAATCAAGATGATGAATATACATACTCTCCCTGGAAGTTTTCTTATGCCAGTTAGGGGGCATTTTTAGCTGCATTTTATAGATGAGGAGACAGAAACGTAGAAAGAGATTTTCTCAGGGGGCCACCTTGTTTGGAAATGGAAACTGGTAAGCCCGAGTCTTCCAATCTGTAATGTAATTTTAGGCTTTGGTGCCCCTTAAACTGTCACATTTTTAATTGTATAAGATAAAAATCAGACCATCGTTGTGGGGTTTTTTTTTTTAATCATTGTGTTTTAAAAAATGTTTGCATATACTTGTATTTTTACTTGTCTCAAGGTACAAGTGTATACCTATAGGAAACCAAACCACATTAAAATAAGTATTAAGTTTGGGGCTTTTGGGTACTGTTTTCCCTTTGTTAGGGAAAAGGGACTACGCTTAGGGAAGTGAAGCAGGTTAAGGAAACAATGTTTTAATCCTGGCTGTTTCACAGATAAATGATTCAGGAGAAAGTTTAGATTGGATTAGGCCAAGGATACTTGACATTTTTTTCCAGAAGGGAAACATTTCTGCATTGGTTGTCTATTGTATTTTTTTAACTCCAAATCAATTCAAAGTCCTTCAGACTAAGGCATTTATTACTCTGGGTGCCAATTTAGCTTGTACATATATTTGTAAAATTAGCTCATGGATGAAAAGCACTACTTCCTTCTCAACCTCCCTCTAGCATCATAAAAACCAAGTAAAGGCATAGAGCAGTAGCTTTTTGGTAAGTCGGCTTTCCCCCTGCCCCCCCTACAAAAGCTCTTGGTTCTGTTCCCTTATTCAGGCAAAGGCAGCAGGGGCAGAGGCAGGTTCTAATTCAGCTCCAACACTAACTGGGTTTTTACAATGGCAGCTTTAAAGTCCTTGTTAGACAGCGGTGTCATCTCAGTGCTGGTGTCTGTTGTCTTTTCTCAATCAAGTTGAGATCTTTGATGTTGAATAATTTTTTTTTTTTAACTGAAACTGGGACATCTTGAGTATGATGTTCTGAGACTCCGGATCTTGGGTTTTAGCAGGTCTTCGCTGATGCTGCTTTGGTGGAGGAAAAGTGGACATTGCCTGTTACTGCTAGGTGGGGATGGAAATACAGGTTCTTTCTCCTCCTGGCCTCAGTAGATACCTAGGGACAGGGGAGGAGAGACTCGTTACTGCTGGACAGTGGTGGGAGTTAGGCTCCCCACATGGCTTCCACTGACACCTTGGGGTGGGGATTTGGGAGGTGAGCCTCATTATTGCTGAGTGGTGTTGTGAATTCCAACTCTCCACTGGTCCTCTTCTGATCCTCTAATAGCCCCCCAGCAGGGAAAAGAAGGTGCACCTTGCTACCACCTGGTGGAGGCAGAAGTCCAGGACCCCGTGTGGTCTCCACTGACCACTCCACATGATCGGGGTGCTCGTTATTGATCAACGAGAATGAAAATCCCAGCTCCTCAGTTGGCCTTCTCTGGCACCACACCGGCTGGGGATGGGGGAGAAAGGGAGTTGAGGGTACCTTATTACATACAGTCTGGCAAAAGTAAAAATCTAGGCTTTCATTTGACCTTTACTGGTGAAGGTAGGGGTGAAGCTGTAATGTTTTGGGGATATTTGGTGGGAGCTGAGTGGTTTTTGCCCAAAAGTTTTCTGTTTGCTAGGGTGTCCCTTTCTTGGAGACAGGCTTTTCTTGAAGCTTTTGGAGAGTGTTTTTTTTTTTTTTTTTTGTAGGGGGTGTCTGTATTTATTGGCATTTCTAGATTGTCAGCTTCTCCGGTGCTCAGACCGGAGGCAAAAAAGAAAACTCAAAAGAACTCACCGCTGTGTAGTTTTTGGGTCCTGAAGTCCCTAGTGTGTTTTCTTCTAACTTCTAGAGTCCTCCTAAGTTTATTTTAAGGTCCAGGGTTTTTATCTGTACTTAGCAGGAAAAAGGGAAAAGAATGTCTACTCCACCTTTCTGTAAGTGGTAGTCTTAGGCTCAGTTTTTCTAGCAACCTGTGATCCTGGAGCTCTGTGGAATTACTTATGGATTTGGTGCGCGAGTGGTGCCCAGTGACTGAAAGGTAGTTCAGCCCAAATGACGACTCTGCCCTGACTGCTGTGTGACCCTAGCCAAGTGACTGCCTCTCTCTGATCCTGACTTCTTACATGTCCTGACCTGGGCTGCTAGAAATATAGTCTTCCAATTCAGAGCATTCTGTTCTCTTTCCTCCTTGCTCTCCTTTCTGCATTAACCCTGGCGCTTTTCCTTTTTATTTGCCCTTTTCTTTTGTCTTTTCCTTCTCCTCTTGTCTTCTTATCCCCTTTTCATTCTTTCTTTTCTTGTTTTTCTGACTTGACTTGTAATGTGGAAACAGTGTCAACCTAGCCCCTGAGAGATTGCACCTGTTTGTCTTCTGGGGGGTGAGCGGCGTGGAAGGAGGTTTTTCTGTTGTGAAGCTCATGTGCGTTCTGCCCGGTGTGTCTCAGGGTGCTTAGCAGTGAGTGTCTTTTCTCGCAGGTCCTTACATGTGGTTGCCGTGTTGAGACCCTTGGATCCCAGCTAGAGTTGCTGTTCCCCTAACTTTGTAGGATATCGCCACCTTGTGGACTGAGAGGAAAAGGCAGATGAGAGAAGGAGACTCAAGGCTAGGATATTCAAGTACATGATAAAGATGTCCCTTGAGTAAGCTGCCCTTCCTGCCTCATGACTTTCTTTCCTTGATGTTGTATAATCACTTCAACTAGTTTGTGCTTCTGATTCACATATATCCTTTTGAACGGGAGTGCTGTGGGAAGCGTAAAAACTAGACTTTGGAGTTCCAGGGAATTAGGTTTGAAGCCTAAGCCTCATAGGAGCTATGTGACTTTGAGAAAGTGACCTGACATCTCCGAGCCTCCGTAGAAAGGTGTGTGTGTGGGGTCATCCCAGAGTGATTCTGAGAAGGGCCAGGTGAGGGGAAAAATGCCCGGGAAATGTGAATTTCCTTCATGCGGTGATGAAAGAGCATTAAGAGAAGGGCTTCCACGTGGTTCTGGGGGTCATGGCTGCAATTGGATGCACTGGGTCAGAGGAGGAGGGGAGCTGACATTTGACAGTGCCAGGTACAAGGCTAAGTACTTAACTGATTTCCTTTAACCCTCCAACGACCCTGAGCAAAACACCCTATTATCTTGACTTCATAGGTGCTGAAGCCAGTTTGAAGCAAGCAAGCTTGTCAGGTTTTTAACTCAAAGTCTGCCTCCCCATCACTCCTTTGTTACATTCATCTAATGAATCGACAAGGGTAGCATTCTGTTGGATTCATCCTGGTTTACTCTCAGGCTACCACATACATCAATTTTAGAGGCCACGAACAGGGAAAGGTGAAGGGGCTAATAATGTGGTTGCTATCCACGGGGTTCTACTTCTTCCTCCAGCATCTGCTAAGGAGGGCTAACTGGGGCTGCCTAATGAGATGTGAGTCCTGGGCTGGAGGAGGAAGGAGTGGGAAGGGAGTCCTGGGCTGAGGAGCTGGGCTGAGCTGGAGATGCCAGAGAAGGTGAGATCAGGAGTGAGCCTTTGTCTGACTGGGGAGGCTTTTTGGAGATTAGGGGTGTTAGATATTCCTGGAGACCTACTTCCATGCTAGGAGTGGCCCTGGGACATACTGGTAGTGGAGAAATGTTGGAAGTATTGTGACTTCGGTGGTCTAGGAGACCATAACTGTGCTGAGGGACGTTGGAACCACTGCTCTCCTTGACTAAGGGCTGGTTGACTCTACACTTGGGACATCACACTGGCGGAGGAGGCCTGGGGGAAACTCTTAGGTTGAAAGATGGCCTTGTTTCAGGGTCATTGCTAGAGCAATAACAGTTGTATGGAAGGGAGGGAACATTAGTCAGAAAAGGAATGATTTTTTTTTTAAGATTTTATTTATTTATTTGACAGAGAGAGACAGCCAGCGAGAGAGGGAACACAAGTGGGGGAGTGGGAGAGGAAGAAACAGGCTCCCAGCAGAGCAGGGAGCCCGATGCAGGGCATGATCCCAGGGTCCTGGGCTGAAGGCAGACGCTTAACGACTGAGCCACCCAGGCGCCCCAGAAAAGGAATGAATTTTTAACATTTGGGTACCACCTCTAGTTTAAAGAAGTTCTTTCGCATTGATTGCTTGAGCTAGCTAGCATTTAACTTTCAATATGTGTTGATACATGAGAGAATTAGGTTTAGAGAGAATTAGAACAGGGTTTCACATAAGGCATGAGACAGACACGCCCTCTGCTTTCCCAGAGCTTACAGTTATCATTACAGCTCTGTGACTCTCTCTCTCTCTCTCTCTCACACACACACACACACACACACGAATATTACTCAGCCATCAAAAAGAATGAAATCTTGCCATTTGCAACGGCATGGATGGATCTAGAGGGTACCATGCTAAGCGAAATAAGCCAGTCAGAGAAAGACAAATACCGTATGTTTTCACTCACATGTGGAATTTAAGAAACAAAAGAAATGAGCAAAGGGGAAGGAAAGGAAAAATTAAGTAAGACGAAATCAGAGAGGGAGACAAACCATGAGAGACGGTGAAATCTAGGAAACAGACTGAGGGTTGCTGGAGGGGGATGGGTGAGGAGAAGGGATAATTGGGTGATGGACATTAAGGAGGGCACATTAATGGCCCCTGGGTGTTATATGCAACTGATGAATCACTAAATTCTACCCCTGAAACTATAAATATACTGTATGTTAACTAAACTGAATTTAAATAATTAAAAAAAGAAAAAAGTGAATCTTTTTCCTAATTTTAACATCTTGAAATAAAAATAATAAATGGTTTTAGTACATAAAAAACATAAAATTGTACTTTATTTTTTTTAAAGATTTTATTTGAGAGAGAGATATCGACAGAGATAGCGAGAGAGAGAGAGGAGGAAGGGAGGAGAGGGAGAAGCAGATTCCTTACTGAGCAGGGAGCCCCACGTGGGGCTGGATCCCAAGACCCTGAGATCGGGTCGTGACCTGAGCCAAAGGCAGCCGCTTAACTGAGCCACCCAGGTGCCCCTAAAATTCTACACTTTAAATATGTGCAGCTGTTTACATGTCAATCATATCTTCACTAACCTCTTAAAATTTTTTTAAAACATAAAGACTAATAACTCAAATTAAAAAATCTATGTAACCTGTGTAAAGCCCGCTTCTTGTTGACTCAGTATTTCTTTTTTGCATCTGCGCAGGGAACTAAAAGACCTTGACAAAATTTGACCTACTGCTTAGAAATACCAAAATATACATTAATGGCTAGATCTGGGATCCTTGTTTTTTTTTTGTTTACAATTTCAATCTGGCACATTGGAAAGAGAATGGCACATGATTTTGATAAAAGCCCCCCGGAGACTTTCAAATACGGAATGGTATGAACAAGGCCCCTGCGAGAAGCGCACGGACACCTCGGGGCCTGCGATCAGAACCCTCGGCTGTTACTGTACCCATTTCACAGCGCACTGAGGACGCAGGGTGCGTGGGGCGGGGCTGCCGTGGCCCAGGCGTGCTGGGCACACTCCCCGCGAGACCCGCTCCTTCGCCACACGGAGTCCAAACACAGAACCTTCCTCCGCTTCTCATTTTCCTGCTACGTCGCAGATGCAGACTCTTCCGTATCTCAATTAAATGTGGAGGGTTTCTCCTTCGTCTCCCTGGTCCCCATCTGACCAGTTCCCTAGCGGTTTCGGGTTATTTCCTCAGCCGGGTTCGGGCGCACGCGGGCCTCTGCTCACCCCGCGTGGCTCGGGCCTGCGTCGGGCCGCACTCCGCCGCCTTGCGTGCGCGCAGGCAGGACGCGTCGGGCCGCACTACGCCGCCTTGCGTGCGCGCAGGCAGGCCGCGTGCCCCGGCGTCCGAGGCGGAGAGCGTGCCCGCCGTTGCGCGGGTCCCCGGCATTTCCGGGGCCGCTAGTCTCTCCCTGCGTCCGGGTGTGCGGACGCGCGGCTCCCTGGCGGGGAGCGGGCCTGAAGACGCCGAGGCCGAGGTCGAGGGGGACGCGCCGCAGTGACCCGGCGACGTCGGAGTGGCCCGCAGCCGCGTGGAGGCGAGGTGAGTCCAGAGCCTGCGGCTTCTGGGCAGACGACGTTTGTGTATGTTGGGGGGGGGGGGCGCGGAAGGGGCTCAGGTTTCCCCACACCTGTGGTCGAGAGCTGGACGCCTTTGGAAGGCACAGGTGGCGTCCTTGGTCTCAATTGGGCCAGAGCCGTGTGCATCCGGGTTGAGCCGGTGGCCTGCACGGCTTTTACGGTGCGGGTGCTGCTGCGGCTTGGTAACCCCGGGCACCCCACTCAGCTTGTAAGGCTGAGCTACTCCGTGAGCAGGTGGCATAGCACGTGCAGATAGCTGCCGCTCTGCAGGCTGGGCTGCGCTTGGGGCCCGCGGGCTGGGGCGTTAGAGTCTGGGGCCTGTAGGCTGGGGCCTGGGACCTGGGGCCTCAGTGTGGGTCCTGAGGGCTGGGGCCGAGAGGCTGGGACCTGGGACTTGGGACCCGGGGCCTGGGCCTAAGGGCTGGGGCTTGGGACCTAGGGCCTCAGGCTGGGTCCTGAGGGCTGGGGCCTGGGATTTGGGACCTGGGGCCTGGGGCCTAAGGGCTGGGGACTCGGGGCTGGGGCCTATGTGGGGGGCGGGGGTATCTGCAGGGTGACCTGGGGCCTGGGCCTGGCCTGGGCAGCGTGTTGGTGACTACCTCGCTTCCCTCCGCGGAATGACCTTTTCTATTATTTTTCGCTCACTACTATGACTATCAACGCCACTTTCTTACACTCCAAGATCTCACCTCTTATTTCTGTGGACAGCTGAGGAAATCAGAAGGAAACTTCCATCAGCACCCACTACCACATTGACTGTCCCCTGTCTGTCCCCTTATACTGGGTCATCCTTCCTGTTACTTTCTGTTTAAATCTCAGGCTCCTAAATTTGGCCAACTTTGTCCTGCCTCCTTATGTCTACTCAAGGGCATTGCTTCTGCAGTTCTTCTTCATGTCTTTTTTTTTTTTTTTTAAAGATTGTATTTATTTACTTGAGACAGAGAGACACGGGCAAGGGGGAGTGGCAGAGGGAGAGGGAGAAGCAGACTCCCCCTTGGGCAGGGAGCCCCATGCAGGGCTGGATCCCAGGACCCTGGGATCATGACCTGAGCTGAAGGCAGATGCTTAATGGACTGAGCCATCCAGGCACCCCAATTTTTTTCATTTTCTTTTAGAATATAAGGTCCAGGAGGGCAAGACGGTTGTCAGTTTTGTTCACTCTTGTACCCGAGACTGTTGCTGTGACGTGTAGGCTGTGTACTGTAAAACTTCCAGGTAGCTAGCTGTTAGATTTCTAAGCCTGTGTGTGGTACGATGTGGCATTCCTGGCTATACCACTGTTAGAACACAGTGTGAACAGTTGCCAAAGAACTTGTGCCATGTCACATCCTGGCTGCATTCCCAAGGCTAGAAAAATGCCAAGTCACATGGTAGGTGCTCAAAAATATTTGCTGAATGAAAGAAAGACTAAATGAATGGACTTACAGAGCTTTCTTTAATAGCCTAATACAGGTTTACTTTTGTAAATGTTACATAGCTGCTAAAAATAAAATTATATTCCTGCTGTCGAATGTAAAGTTCTAAATGCATCCAGTAGCCCAGCATGGCCATATAATTGATTGTCCAAAGTATGACATGCTTGAGAGTGAAAGGGGCCACTATGAATAATGAGCCAGGGCAACAGGCATTAACCAGTACTGTCTGGGGCAAATGGGGGCATAGAGTCATTCCAATGATAGATCGTACTTATTCATTGTATTATTTTAATCTTCAATATCTTCGCTTCTTTCCGTCTGCTTGATTTATCAGCTTCTGAGAGGGGTATATTAAATCTCCAATGGCAGATATTAATTTATTCTCCCTACTTTGATATTCTTGTACTTCGCTATAGTTTTGGTGCTCCTTGAACTCTTTCAGACTTGCTCATTTTCTTTCATTGTAGGACATTTGTCTCCATTATGTCTTCAAATCTTTCCTCGTCTTCTTCTGGGGACCCTGCTTTTCAGATGTTGGCCTACAATTATTATTTAGTAGATAAGTTTTTTTTTTAATTTAAATCTTTATCTCCTTAACATTTTCCTGCTTGATTTTGGGACAGTTTCTCCATCTAATTTTCAAACTAACCAATTTATGTTTGCAGTTGATTCCATCCTCCTATATATTCTATCTATTGTGATTTTTATTTCAACTATTATAATCATCAAATCTAATATTCCTTTTTTGTTTTTTAAAATCATTTCAAATTTTTGTTTGGCGTTACTAACATCTTGTTATATTTTCCATGCTTACTTAAAAAAAACCCCCTTAGTTCCTCTGTTTTAATATTTCTTTTCAGATGGGTATATGTTTCTCCAGTTGGTTGACTTTTTTCTGAGGTTGTTCTAACTCTCAGGAGTCTAGTTATTTTTGCCTCTGAGCTCAAGCTCCACTGGGGATATCAGCTGCGCTGTTTGGTAGTGTGCATTTTTAGAGTGTTTGTGTTTGTCTGCTTTTGGTGTTTTCGAATTAGTTGCATTGTGATCAGAAAATGTGAACTATTTCAGATATATTCTTTGAACTTTATAGTAACTTGCTTTATGGTCTCCCTAATACCTAGTCAGTCTATTTTGTGTTAGTTCAACATGGAACTGAGAAGAATGCATGGTCTCTAATAGGAGAAGAGTCCTATCACAGTCCATGAGATCTAGCTTAAGGATACACTCTTCACACCCAGAGCTTCACCAATATTTGACTGTTTGATCTTTTCAATAACTGAGAAAGGTGCATTAGAAGATTTTACCATGATGTTGAATTTATTAATCCTGTCAATTGTTGCTTGATATATTTTGAAGGTGGGTGATTTGCTATGACAAGTGTAGAATTGTTTTATCTTCCTGAGAATCAAAAAATTTTTTATTACTAGGGACCTTCTTTATCTGTAATAATGTTTTCTGTTGAATTGTGTTTTGTCTGATGTTACTATGGAGCCATCTGTCCGTTCTGTCAGTTAATGTGTACGTGGTATCCCTCAGTCCGGGTGGTTTCTCAGTCTTTTACTCTCTAATATTCTGCGTCCTATTTTAGGTGTATCTTTTATAAGTAGCATAGAGTTGGATTTTGTTTGCCATCCAAAATGATGATCTCTTGATTTTAACTGCTGCGTGTCATCAAGTTTTCTTCTTTATGATCATTCCTATATATTTATGTATCATTCTTGGGCTTTCTATTTGCTCACGTTTTCGATGCTTTTCCCTCTCCTTTCTTAGCAATCTTAGGATTCATTTATGTTTTGTTTAATTCCATTTGTCGGTACTGTTTTGGAAGTTGTCTGCTTTGATTTTAAAAAATTTTAATGGTTCACATTTTTATTGCTCTTCATATTTTAATATACATGTTTAACTTAAAATCTAAAATCATCAAGTACTTTTCTGATTTTCCTGAAAAATATGCAGATATTTTATCTAAACTCCAGTTGCCCTTTCTAATATTAGATGATTTATATAGTATTTTGAAATCATTTTAAAGCCCTAAAAATGAGATATTATTTCTGTTTTTTATATAGATAATAACTGTGTAAATTTACCCACGTTTCTCAATTTCTTTTCTCATTTTTCCTTTTTGCAACATGGATAGTTTTTTTCTTCCTGAAGTTTCTTTAGTGAAGACAGACAAAGAAAAAACTGCTAGTATTTTTCTGAAAATGTTTATGGTGTGTGATATGGATCAGATTTTTAATTTTTTTTTGTATGTTTGTTTTTGTATATGGCTGTCTGGTTGACCCATACCACTTGTCGAAAAGCTATCTTTTCTCCATTGGCTTGCTTTGACATCTTTGTTGAAAATCAATTGATCACGTAAGTGAGGCTCTATTATATCTCTGTTGTGTTCCACTTGTCTGTATGTCTGTCCTTTCACTAGTGTCAGACTGTCTTGATTTATATATATATATATATATATATATACACACACACACACACACACACACACTATGTATATCAAGTTTTGAAATCAGGTAGTATGTGTCCTCCAACTTTGTTCCTCCTTTAAAAAATTGTTTTGGTTAATTTGATTCCTTTTGCTTTTCTGTGTAAATTTTAGAATAATCTCCTTTCTTTGTTTTTTTTAAAGATTTTTAAAATTTATTGGACTGAGAGAGACACAACGAGAGAGGGAACACCAGCAGGGGGAGTGGGAGAGGGAGAAGCAGGCTTCCCGCTGAGCAGGGAGCCAGTGCGGAGCTGGATCCCAGGATCCTGGGATCATGACCTGAGCCGAAGGCAGATGCTTAATGACTGAGCCACTCAGGCGCCCCACCTTATTTATTTCTGGGAAAAAGGATACTAGGATATTGATTTGGATTGTACTGAATGTATAGATGAATCTGGGGACACTTGGCATCTTAACTATAATGAGCCCTTTAATCCTTTAACTCATGTTTAAAGTGCCGTTTAAGATAGCACTAAGAAAATGAAGTCATGAGATCTATATCTGTTAACCCTGTGTACAAGATTTGTCTGCTATAAACTACAAAACAGTGAAGGGAGTGCTTGGGGAGATACACCCGTTATTTTAACAGAGAAAATTTAATACGAAGAATTGTTAACCAGGTGTAAATTTGTTGACTAGGTTTCTGAAAACAAACCAAAAACAGGAGTCTCAAGTGTTGAAGAGGTAGTGAGTGCAGATACCATCCCTAAAGCTGGGGGAACAAAGGGAAGGGGCTAGACTTACTGAAACTTGCAAGGGGGGGCCTCCCAAAGCTGAAGTGGAGACCTTTGGGGGGCAAGTACTTACAGCTCATCTGGTGCTGATGTGAGTGAGCTCAGGGGAAGGGCCTCCTGGGTCTGAGATCCAGACCCCTGAGGTGGGGGCCCAGCTGGCTAATGCTGGTGTTTCTGAGGGTATGCAACGAGGCTTGTTCTGCTAGAGCCGAAAAACTGCCAGCTGAAGTCAGCTGCTGCCTGAGTCAAGGAATGTGGCCATTTTGTTAACTTTTCCCTTCATGGGAGAGCATCTCCCAGGCTGTCATAACCTTCTTGAGCGTGAGGCTGCTGGCGCTGCAGTGATGGCAACCCTACTTCCTTGGTTTTCGAAGCCCTCTGGGGCCCTTACCTGGTTTTTCATTGAATAAGAGATGTAGAAATAATTTGAGGCTGTGGATGATATCTTCTTCCAAAGATGATCAATTTTTGTTTCAGTTAGGCAGTTGTGCTAGGTGAAGATGTAATTCATTTTTTTTTAAAGATATTTATTTGGTGAGAGAGAGAGAGAGAGAGAGATAGGGAGTAGCAAGACAGAGCACATGCAGGGGGTAGAGGGAGAAGCAGGCTCCCTGCTGAGCCTCAAACCAGACCTGGGCCTCGATCCCAGGACCCTGGGATCATGACCTGAGCCAAAGGCAGACGCTCAAATGACTGAGCCACCCAGGTGCCCCAGTTTCATTCATTTTGAAATTCACTTGATTTAATGCTGGTTTTGGCCTCGATGGGCGCTGTCGCTCTTACTACTAGGGTGTAACTGTGCTGGGTTCCCACCCGAAAGCCTAGGGATACGGTATAGGGTTCTGAACTCCTCTGTTGATCTCCCCAGCCCTCAAGACTACCAGGAGTTTGGCTTAGCTTCGAAACTTCTTTGTTGCCATGTTCTTCACAACCTCCCACATTTTCATTTGGTCACTTTCAGCAAATACTGTAAGAGGAAGAAAGCACAGCTAAACATCTGACTCTCATGTCTCCATGTCTTTTTTCTTTGAGGTCTTAGGTTCAAGTTCCCACTGTTTTGGTAGCTCTCCAGTGTTTATTTTTTTATTTGAAAGATTTTATTTATTCATTTGAGAGAGAGTGTGAGTGAGCAAGTGAGAGAACACAAGCCTCAGAGGGAGAGGGAGAAGCAGATTCCCCGCTGATCAGGGATCCTGATCTGGGGCTTGATCCCAGGACCCTGAGATCATGACCTGAGCTGAAGGCAGACAGTTAACCCACTGAGCCACCCAGGTGTCCAGGTAGCTTTCCAGTGTTTAAAAGCATCTTTTTAAATAACAACTATGTTCTCCTACTTTTTAAAATGTTCTTGAGAGACGGTTTGGTCTGATAGAAGCCTGAGCTTGAAGCAGAGCCTGTTCAGTTTTTGAATTCAGTGATTATATATTTTTATTTCTAGAATTTCTTCTGAATTTTTTTCAGATATTCTTGAACACGTTTTATGGACTGGAACATGATTTCCATTTAAATATGTGTGTGTATATTTTATCAAGAGGTAACTAATATACAATAAAATGCACAAATCTAACAGTGCAGTTTGATGGATTTTGACAATTGTATGTCCTGTGAAACCATTATCCTAAGCAGCATATGGATATTTCTGTAAATCCAGAAAGCTCTCCCTGTATCTTTCCAGTCAGTTTTCTTCCTTCTCCCCTAGATGTTCTGATATTTATCACCCGTAGATTTGTATGGTGGCTTCTGAATCGACTTACTTTTTCTCAGCCTCATGTTTTTGAGATTTATCACGTTGTAGTTCATTCTTTAATTCATTTCCTTTTTTATTGTTGAGTAGTATTTCCTTGAGTGAGTTATACCACAATTAGTTTATCCACGCTTATGGATGAACATTTGGGCTGTTTCCCGATATTGGCCAATAGATATATATATATATATATATATATATATATATATATATATATATATAAAGCTGCCATGAACATCCTTAGACAAATGTTTTTGGTGACATGTGTCTTCTTCTGTTTTTACTCATTTTATATTTTGTATCTGATCATTTTAATATGTGAGTCGTTTGGGTTCTGAATCTTTGCATTGTTGTTGTTGATCCTTTCCAGGTAGTTTGTTTCTTCAGTTTTTGGTAATTTTTTGATTTGATCATATTTCTCTGACTGTGAGAATCCTGAGGGGTTTGAGTGATTTTGCCTTTGCATCTGCCAGGTACTGAGGGTGATTTTGACAGTAAAGCACTCAAAATTAATTTTCCCTTGGAGTCCCCTGCATATAGATGGTGTATTTTCAAACCCCTCTCGTAGGAAGGAAGACTTGTGCTTCTAACTTCCCAGTGAGCCTTTTTTTTTTTCCTCCAACCCAGAGCTGTGGCCCGAGAGAGATTTCCCTCTCAGCCCCCAGGCGGACATTTCCCCCCAGTTCGCCCCCCTCCAAGGGTGTAGCTCTTTGGAGTTTCTGGATGCATGCAGAGGTTCCACTTCTAGCCTCTACTATGGGTCTCTTAGCATCTGGTCTTGGATCTTCCCTGGGGCCTTTAAAACAGGGCTTTTAGGTTCTGGGCAGAGAATTCCAGAATAGCCCAAGGCTCTTTCCTTGCTGTCCCTTCTGTTCCCACTTCATTTTGAGACCCTGTAGATTTCCCTTACTTTGCCGTGAGCTTAACTGTGCATTGAAAAGATGTTTTTATCTCTAGCCCAGACTTAGGTATTTATAGAATGAGTGCCTCTCCTCCACTGCCCACCCCAGCAATCTCTGGTCACCTTTTTGCCCAAAATACAAGTCCTCAAAATAACTTTTAAACAGACTCTGCTCTGCCTTCTGCAGAGAGTATATCTCGGTTTCATGTTTTCCATTCTCCATATTCCTATTTTCGGAGTGAGCAGCAAGTCTGCTTACTCATCAGAAAACCCTGCATTGTCACGGGGGTTTGGGTGGCGTTTAGTGTTTTTCTTTTCGACTGTCTTCAGTCAGAAGTGGCAGAGCTGTCTGCTACCCGACCTCACTGAGGGCTGGTGTTTTCTAAAGATTTCTCACTCGGCTTCCTGTTTCCCCTGTCCCTTGGTGGTTCCAGTCGAGTTCCAAGAGGCCCCGACCTTGCTCAACTGCAGGGTTTGCTGGTTTGGCCTTTCTTGGTGTGTGCAGACTTCTCTAGAACTGTGCACTTCCCAGGGCCATTCTCTGCCTCCTCCCTTGACTTGGCCCAGACTGCTGTTACTCTCCATCCACTGGGCTTGGGCTTTTGGCTGTTTCCTAGGTTCACAGAAGGTGGATTTTCTTCTCCACTTTCTCTCTTATTTGGAAAGGAGAGTGGTGTGCAGAGGGGTTCTGGTGCACAGCTGAGAGCGCTGGCTGAGCTGCCCGTGGCCGAGGGCTCGTGCCTCCTGTCTGGAGCAGAAGCGACTCTGTACGGTTCTTCACCCTCCTTTGGAAAGCTGGACCCCTGCTGTACTTGGGCCTGCCCGCCACAGTCCCATCCCATCCCATCCCATCCCATCCCATCCCATCCCATCCCATCCCATCCCATCCCATCCCATCGTGCTCATCTGCCCCGCTGGAGAGATTCCAAACCTCTTCAGGAAAAGAAAGGACTGTCTTTCGTTCTCGGACAGATAGTGCCTGGCCCACGTGAGTGCACCGGAAGTCTGTGTTCACTGCATGACATTGGGATTGCGCAGAGGCTGCGTGGGGCTCCAGATGTGGGATTCCAGGTACCCCCTCTGGCGGCTCCGGCATCTCCCAGGCTAGGTCATGAAGGCCCGGTGTTGAGGAATGAGCACTTAGGACAGGAGACCTAGGTTTGTAGATATACCTGTTAACTTCTCTGCAGCTTAGTCTTCTTCCCATAAAATGGGGCTGAGAGCTTGCCCTGCCTGCCCACTAAGGTTGCGGTGAGGATGAGAATAGGCAATGCATGCAAAAGTGCTTTAGAGACGGTCAGGCTGTCTCTTCGCCGCTGTCATCACGAGACAGAATTGCAGGTCACTCTGCTTCTTAGGGTCTGGCTAACTCACCCACTGTCACCTCCCTCCTGCCACCCCTTAGCCCAGCTTGCCCTCCTGACCTGGGAAGCTGGAGGGCAGCTCCGTCTGGGTCATGCCTGGGACTCAGCCCATCTTCTGTGCCCTGAACAAAAAGGGAAGTTGTTCGGAGCCTGGAGTGATCTCTGTGAACACTGGGTGTCACTCTTGGCCTTAAAATATGTGTAATCCCCTGCCCTCTAAATTTTCCTCTTCCCATCAGCCTTGCTTCTGCGTGTTGAGTGTGGCCAGTCTCATGTGTTCCGTGTATTTCCAGTTTGTGACCCTTACGGGATTTCAGTCCCTGGCAGCAACCCTTGGTGCTATCACTGGGCATCCATTTGGGCCTTTGCTTTAGGGTAGAGGGTGCTTGTGCAATTCTAATTTATTTTAATTTTCGCCTAATAGACACGTGACCAGAAATGTATATCCACGGCCAAAGGCTTTGTAAATTGGATTTCAGGACCCAAATCAGAAAAATTTTGCAAGTCAGCGCATTTGGGATTGGTCACAGAAAGTACCCTGCCATCTTTCTCAATGACTTTGCTGTTAAGAAAATGTTTAAAAACTGCTGCCTTAGGATGACCTAGTTATTCCAGTGGCAGGACAAGGGAGGGAAATCTCTGACTTTGCCTCCACCAAAGTCTTCCAGGTGGACAGAGGCAGTGATGCTCTCTAGTTTAGCTTCTGTCCTTCTAGAGCTCTCTGGGGTTGCTACTCTGTTGATTACTCTCCTCTTTTAAAAACTCTACCTCAACTTGTGTTCATGTTTCTCCTGCTATACTTTCTAGGTCTCTAGCTGTTTCTTTTCTGCACACCTGAGCTCTCATGGTTTCTGGAATACACTGTCCTTGGCCTTTTTCCTACTTTATTTATTTTTTTTAAAGATTTTATTTATTTGACAGAGACAGCCAGAGAGAGAGGGAACACAAGCAGGGGGAGAGGGAGAGGAAGAAGCAGGCTCATAGCGGAGGAGCCTGATGTGGGGCTCGATCCTATAACACTGGGATCACGCCCTGAGCCGAAGGCAGACGCTTAACCGCTGTGCCACCCAGGCGCCCCCTTTTTCCTACTTTATACCAACTCCTCCCCCACTGTTCCAAAACCATGTTGTATATCTAGACCTCTACTCACTGCTGTCTCCACCTTCAAGGACACTGCTTTAAAAAGTAGCTTTATTAAAACAAAAATAAAAAAATAAAAAGTAGCTCTTTTCAGGTATTTCTGCGCAATAACATTCATTCATTTTGGGGGTATAGTTTCATGAATTTCCGTAACTATCACCTCCGTGACGATACGGGCCTTAGAAAAATGTACTGCTCCCATTCTGTAACATTTCCTTTTCATATCTTAGCCTTGGTTCTCAGTATTTGCTCACCCTGAAAAGTTTTCTTGTAGTCCTTTGCAGTTGGTCCCCTGCCGTGACCCTCAGGCCCTGGCAACTGCTGACCTGCTTTCTGTCGAGATGTCGTTTTGCCTTCTTGAGAAGTTCATGAAAATAGACTCAAATGGCATATAGTTTTTTGTGTTTGACTTCTTTTGCTTAACCTCATCATCGCTTTTGACATGTGCAAAAAACAAGCACATCTCTTTCTCCAAGCTTCTCTGGTGATGGTGCCTTTACTCATTCACCCTAATATCAAAATCAGAAACCTGGGTGTCATCTTCACGAGGCCCCTTCCTCTTGCGTACCATTGCCTGCCATGCTCTGCCATGTGCAATTCGTCAGCGAGTCCTAGAGCTTCTTTCTCTTCTCTATCCCTGAGCCTGCCCTTCTCTTCATTCTCAAGGGTGCTGGCTTAACTGAGGCTGCATTTGCTGCCTGCTCCTCTGACTGGTCTTTGTGATGTCCACCAGGGCTCTCCGATCTGCCCTCCTCACAATCGCCAGTGTGGACTTCTAGAACACAAATCTTATCCCACCGCTCCCTGACTTCAGTGGTTCCCCATGGCTTCTGAGCTGAGCAGATGCCACCTTCATGATGTGATTTATTTCTGCCTAAGTCTATATTTTATTTCCCAGAACTTCCTCAGAGGCAGCCAATGCTTGGGGCCATTCCTTGGGATTTGCTTGCAAGGGCCGTGCTCACTCATGCCTCTGTTCTCTTGATCTGGAGGCCCTTTTCCTTCTCTTTCATCCAGATGACTCCAGCTCACTCTTTAAGAGCCATCCCATGGGACTCCCCTCTGGAGTGCTCTCCCTAGCTTCCAGCCCTAGACCGGCTTAGGTGTTCCTCTGGCATCGTATTTCTCATCGGTCATATCAGACTTTATTAGTTTATTGTTGAGTTGGTAATGTCTCTCCCACTAGACTCTTAAGTTCCTGAGGAGTTTGTGTTCTGTTTGACTTTGTATCCTCTGTTCCTAGCACAGGGCCAGGCACATAGGTGGCATCCAGTGAATGTTTGCTGAATGATTAAGGTAGAACGGAGAGAACTCTAGAACTTCACGTGGAGGCAGGGGCGAGGGTCAGGCTGACCTAGTGTGGAAAACAGATGCCCCGTTTTATGCCTTAGTCGTAGATAAGTCTACCTGTCATGGCAGGAGCCATCGGGGAGAGTGCGCGAAAGAAGGATGGGAAGGCACATTCGAACCTCTGGATCTCTGGTTCTAATAGTGGAGGTGTCTGAGGACAGGGGCGGCTTCCTTGTTTTTTAGTGAAGAGTTAAAAAAGATTTTAAGTGAGGGAAAGTCAAGAGGGAAAGAGAGCATGAACTGTGGCAAAAACAATAAAAATGAGAGAAGAAACTATTCTTAGATTTCTATGTGAGAGAGCAAGATTTTCGAGTCCCAGACAGTGTGCTCTTTTGACAACATCACTCAACTGGGCTGGTCACAAATGATGTTTTAGACTATAACTGGTGTCCTGCAGTTGTCACAGTACTTTTCCAAACCTTGTCTCATTGTATCTGCACACCAACCATGGAAGCAGCTAGAGTCAATACAGTGAATCCCATGGAACCAGTGAGGAATGGGAGGCATAGGGAGCCTGGCTGACTTGCTCATGCCACAGGGCTGGCTCTCTCGCTGTTCCAGCATCTGTCTGTAAGGTGAGCCCTTGGGCTGAGTGGCCAGTGTAAGGTGGGTTTAGAGATGATGTTTTCGAGAAGGCTTGTGGCTGTTTGCAGACCTTACAATGAGACGAGAGAGACCTGACAAAGAACATCCAGAGGAGGAAGCTACTGTAGGTTGGAGAACAATCTTTGAGTCAAAGAAATGTTAGAATAATTTAATATTAGATTAACAGCAGAACCGTGAATTCCCCAAAGTCTTAATGTCTTCTAGTTGCACAGCTGGGGCAATTGGCCAAGGAAACTTTTGATTAGCTGGAGCTTTATGAGATGAAACATTTCCTATGACAGGGTTGTTATTTTATTTTATTTTATTTTTTCCAGTGAAAGAGAAATGTCATTCTCAAAAGAGAAAAGAGATCATTATACAAGGAAGCACTTTTATTTTTCCTTTTTATGAGATGTTCTTGTGTTAAATGATGTTGAGTCTTAATACCCTATTATCAACCTTTTTTATTTCTTCTTATTTTAAAATATTTATTTAGTGAGAGAGAGAGCGCATGCATGTGCATAAGTGGGGGTGGGAGGAAGGGGGGAGAGAGAGAATCCCAAGCAGACTTCACACTGAGCACAGAGCCTGACGTCAGGCTTGATCCCATGATCCTAAGATCATGACCCAAGCTAAAATCAAGAACTGTAGGACGTTGGGCAATTAGCTGATTTATTCTGTGCCATTCTGTTCCTAATTCATAGGCTTACTTAAGTATTAATTGATATAATCAATAGAAAACACTTAGCATATTATTAGAAATAATATATTAATAATGCCTCATTTTTGCATGTAGCTGCGTTTTAAAAAATAGTTTTAAAGATTTTATTTATCTGTTTGATGGAGAGAGAGAGAGAGAGAAATCACAAGTAGGCAGAGTGTCAGGCAGAGGGAGAAGCAGCTCCCCACTGAGCAACGAGCCCATGCAGGGCTTGATCCTGGGACCCTGGGATCATGCCCTGGGCTGAAGGCAGACGCCTAATGGACTGAGCCACCCAGATGCCCCTGCATGTAGCTGGTTTTAACTTTTTATTTTATTTACTTATTTATTTGAGAGTGAGGGAGGGAGAGCATGTGCACGTGCATGCAAGCAGGAGGAGGGGCAGAAGGAGAAGGAGAGAGAGAATCTCAAGCAGACTCCCTGCTGAGTGTGGAGACCAGCAAGGGGCTCGATCCCCCGACCCTGAGATCATGACCTGAGCCGATATCAAGAATTGGATGCTTAACCAACCAAAGCCACCCAGGCGCCCTGGTTTTAACTTTTTAAAAGCCCTTCCATTTCATTCCTATGAACCCCTACTGAATAGGTGGGGATTATTATTTTTTTGACACATGAAGAAACTGTGGCCCAGAAAGGATAGGTGATCTGTGAAAAGTCATGTGATTTGTGAAAGGTCATATCAAGCATGAAGGACAGTCTCCTGAGTGCCAGCTCAGATGGGTTCTTACCAGTCCACTTTTTACAGAGTTGGTGGGGTTGGAAACTATTGCTGGGCAGTGAAAGAGTGGGTATGGTGGGGATCTAAGCCATTCTCTCCCATTGTTCTTTGTCTGGAATTTGCTTTCACTGGGCTTTAGATCTTGAGTAAGAGTCTGAACATCAGCTGAAGCTCTACAAATTAGAGTGTTGTGTGTCAGATTTTGCTTACTGATTTTAGAAATGAAGCTGCTGTTATTGTCATTGATTTATTCTTGGGATTGTTTTATATTCATTTTATTCTCATGTTTAAACTGATTAGAGCCAGAGTCCATTCCAGTCTTTCAGTAAGTATTGGTTGAATACATACTATGTGCCAGGAAATGGGCTAAGTGATTTCACATATATTTTATCATTTAATCCTCATAGCAAGACTCTATGTTATGGTAAATTGTCTCCATTTTAAAGAAAAGGAAATACAGGCTCAGATTTTGAGTACCACACCCAGACCTATTAAGGACCATTACAAGAAAGGAAAATTACAGGTGTATCTTTTCCTTGGATAATGATACAAAATTCCCAGTGAAATATTAGCAAATTGATCCAGCAATATATGGAAAAGAAGATATATCATGACCAAGTTGAATTTACATAGGAAGTCAAGGTTGATTTAGCATTCAAAAATTAGCCAATTCAATTTGCTTGATTAGCACAATAATGAAAGTCAAATGATTAGTTTAACAGATGAAAGTCACGTGATCACTTTCATAGCTGAAGTACCAGATTTGATAAAGTTCAGTACTCATTTTTTAAAAGATTTTATTTATTTATTTATTTGAGAAAAAGAGTGAGCAAGCAGGAGGAGGGGCAGAAGAAGAGGGAGAGAATATCAAGCAGATTCTGCTCTGAGCACCGGGCCTGATGTGGGGCTGATCTCATGACCTTGAGGTCATGACCTGAGCTAAAACCAAGGGTTGGACACTTAACCGACTGAGCCACCCAGGTGCCCCAAGTTCAGTACTCATTTATTGTAAAAAAAACCTCATAGTTAGCTAATAGTAAAAGGAATCTTCCTTATTCTGATAGTAGGAATTTACAAAAAATAATAAAAATCTATAGTGAACATAATTAATTGTGACATTTTGAAAGTTTTCATGAGACAGTGGTGCCCCCAACACCAGTTCGTTCCAGCATTATACTGGAAATCCTAGCTAGGGAAATTAATTGGGAAAAGAAAAAGACAAAATGAATAGAAGGGAAGAAATACAATTTTGATTATTTGCAGATGCCATGATTGTGTCCATAGAAAGTTCAGAAGATTCCACAAGTGTAGGATTCAGAGTATTAGGTGAGGTTTGTTAGGTCACCGGATACAAGGTCAGTGGGCAAATGAACAGTTAGAAAATGAAAATTTTAGGGGCGTCTGGGTGGTTGGTTGGTTGAGTGTCTGACTCTTGATTTCCACTCACATTGTGATCTTAGGGTCATGAGATCAAGCCCGTATTGGGCTCCACGCTCAGCATGGAGTCTGCTTGAGATTCTCTCCCTCTCCCTCCGCTCCTCCCTCCACTTGCATGCTCTCTCTCTGTAAGTAAAAATATCTTTAAAAAATGAAAATGAACTTTTAAAACAGCATTAGCAATAATGTCAAAAACAAATATGAGGAATAAGCTTAAATAAAGACATGCAAAACTGCTCCATTGGGTCTCCCTCTTCAAAATGTAGAGTATCATTTTGTACCACTGTTTTCGCTGAGGTACTTTGCTCTTGCTTTCTGACCAGTCTGATGTGCTCCGGAGAGCCTCACTAGTTGTGTTACACCAGCGACAACCCTCCTGTCCCCTGCCAGGATAGGGAGGCTCGTTCACTTAGCTGCTTGAGAGTGGCATTCTTAGCTGCTTCCTGTCCTCTTTTCGTCCCTTACCCCAGCCATTGGTTTTCTGGTTCCTCCAAATTCAGAGGTTTTCTAGGGTTCTGAGGTGAAAATTGGTTTGCTTCTTGATGACTTCCCCCTCTTCATGCTTAGTTTTCAGCTTTCTCTGTGTTACTGAATCAGCTATCACTTCTGGTTTGCAGAGTCTTGTTGATGTTTTTTGTCTGCTGTCATCCTCTCTCTCCATTTTGTCCTTATGGATTCACACTTAAAAATCCTTGTACTGTCATTTTAGTGGGGTTGGAGGAGGAAGTAGAGATGAATGCATGGGTTTAACCTGCCGTGTTTAACGGGAAGTTCCATACAAAGTTGTAAAAAAGCAAAGTCACTCGGCAGTGTTTGCTGTGTTTATTCCGATACCAGCCACTTCACACCCAACACTCTGCCTGCTTCCCCAGTTGTCTTAGCTGCTCTCCCACACAGGCATTTGCGTTTGCTGCTGCAAGACCAGGTGATCTCTGGGGCTCAATCCAGTCTTGATAGCCTTCTTCACATTGCCTCCCAGATGGTGTTCCATGCCGTGAGGATCCTGGGCTGACTGACAAGAAGGAGACTGCAATCCCCGAGTCCCCAGCCCCCCACTTCATCCATGAGATTGCCTTCTGGGGATTGAGAGAACACAGACCAGCTTGAACAATGCCATTAATTAAAACACATTCTAATTGATTGGATAATCCCTAGGTGGTTTAGGGAGGGAAGGGATAAAGGAAATGGGAATAGAGGCAGAAATCAACGTAGAAAACTCTTTCTCCTTCTCTCAAGCTCATCCTCCCTGCAAGCACCTGATGAGAATTGTCTCCTTATCCTCGATTTTGCTGAGTGAATGGCTCTCATCCTTGGCCTCTTCTTGCCTTTCTTCTATGCGCACACATCTATGGAGTCTCCTAACTGTGAGGCCGACGAGTGCAGGGATCAGGTGTGAGAATGCCTGCGTTCAAAGTATGCCCCTACCCCTTCCTGGCTCCATGACCTTGGGCAAGTCACTTTACTTCCCCATGCCTCGGCTTCCTTGTCTTCAAACAGGGTCGATAGTAATGCCCACCTCATATGGTTTTTGTGAGAATCAAGGGTATTAGTGTGTAAAAGTACTTAGAACTGTTACAGCCATAGATTGAACACTTAATGCACATGAGCTGTTGTTATTACTGTGTTCTCGTCTTTACGAATAGAGTCGAAAGTCATTATACTCAAGAGCTTGCCTTCTGCATGAAGACAGACTAGTATTTGAGTACATAGAATGCTCTGAGGGCAAAGAGGGACAATCATTAAATCAGTGGGGATTGGTGACTGGTGGTTGTGGGAGGGGAGTGTGGAGGGGACATTTGGGAAATTATTCTAGAGCAGGTGGAGATCCTTGAGTTGCGCATCATGGGGAGAGAATGAGTCAGCCACCACCAGAATGTAAGTAGTATGAGGGCAGGAGCTTATCCCCACTGCCCAGCACAGTGCCTGCCACATAATGGGTACTCAGTAAACATTTGTCGAGTGAATTAATGAGTGAGAAGCTGGAAGGGTGGGCCAAGGGAGGGGGATGAATTCCAGACAGAAGAAACAGCGTATGGGAAAGCACAGGGTTTAGAGAGCATATGACACACATTGGGGCAGGTGTCAGGTCACAGTGTAGCAGGAGCTCAGGATCTGTGTCAGACAGTGGAGACCAGAGGGGAGGCAGGCCAGGAATCAGGGAGAATGTGGAAGATGTGTTTCACGGGATACAAAAGTGATGAACTCATTTCAGTGGCACATAGGCCCCAGACCTTCATTTTCTTAGATGTAATATCTCGGTTGCAATACCAGTCCTAGATAATATCAATCAAGTTTACATTTTTATAATGCTTTCCACTGTACAAAGCAATGAAACACTTTCACATGTATTATCTCATTTAAGAATCATAATATGTTGTGAAGTTGGTGATGTCCTCATTTTACAGATAGGAAAACTGAAGCTCAGGTTATGGGATTTACCAAGGTTACTGAGCTAATAAGTTGCAAACCTAGGATTCATACTAGGAGTTTGGAGAGCATAGAGCTCCACTGATTTTTGTTGTTGCAGAACCAAATTCATAGTAAGCGGAATAGTTTAAAAATAAACACCCAAGTCACTGTCAGCTAGGATGAGCAATGGAAACATTACCAGCCATTGTAGGAAGTCCCCGTGTTTTCCATTCACGTCGCAGTGCCTTCCTCCCTCCAGAGGTAACATTATCCTGACTTGTAGGGTAATTAGCTCGTTGCCTTTCTTTTTAATGGTGGCACCTAAGAACGCACACTTGTTTTTTTGATCAAGCAAATAATCGTTTTTACTATGGGCATTTTTCTATTAGCCTGAAAGTTCCTTGAGGAACCACCTTTGTGGCTTAATGCATGATTATTCTCGTGTTAAGTGTTTAGTGACCATCTCCCAGCATCCCAGCAGCTGGATCCTGAAGAGCTAGAAATAAAAATAGGCTCTGGCTTCAAGTTGGAACAACCTTACGGTCACTGATTTAATAATTTGTATGATTTTAAAATTAGACATAAACAACACCAACAGCAACAGTGACCCTCAACAGCCTTGGCATGCAAATACTTGATGTCATTTGACTTTGCAGGTGTGCCTTCACCCCTCCTGGCCAGGTTGTCCTTCGCTGT
Source organism: Ursus americanus (assembly GCF_024610735.1). NCBI lineage: Eukaryota > Metazoa > Chordata > Mammalia > Carnivora > Ursidae > Ursus > Ursus americanus. The sequence continues at coordinate 62,793,837 of NC_142133.1, forward strand.
TTTGTGATGGGTAGAGGACCACCCAGAACACCAGCTCCTCACTCAGACTACTTGCTATATATTGGCAGTTGGACTTTGTAGGTACTGTTTACCTTCAGAAGTAAATTTATTGTTCAGTGTTTTTCAAACCTGGAAATTTATGGGCTCCTGAGAACACATCTGCTTATCTCCAGCTTGAGAGACTTTTTATTAAAAGTTAAACACTTAAAAAAAAAAAAAGTAAAGCACTTGTAGTTCTGGGTAATCACGTGGGTAAACACCCAATTTTAACACTACCTTTAAAATCTAATGGCAGTATTCAGTGATCAGTGACCATCCGTGAGTTACAGAATAAAGTTAGATTAATTTTTTAAAGGTTATCATAAAAAATGAAAGTAGAAAAAAAATTCTTGAGAGCTTTGAATTCCTGAGTCTATATCTCTGTAGACGCCAGTTTAAGAAACGGTGATGTACTTTGTCAAAGGAAGGCATGCATTTCCACATTGATTGGAATTCTAGATAAATGCATGACCAGTCTGCTGTTGGGTGCAGCTTGATATGTTCACAGTAGATCTAGCTTCTAGTTATGTTGACGTCTCATTCTTGTAACACCTGTTGACTCCAGAAGAAACTGCTGGGGGGCAGAAGGTGGATGACTCAGGGTTGCAAATTGTTCCTGGATAATCTGTGAGTCAAGAGACCTGTCTTTGGATCCCCAGTGGAATTTTATTTTAAATTCCCATTGATGGGCTGGAAGATGATCTGTTTTTTTTCCATCTGGCTGCCTGGTAAATCAAACGCTTCAGTTTTTGCTCTGTTTGTTATTTCTCTGACCACCAGCCCCAGTGGATTAAACAACTCACTGTGCCAGTTTGACCTGTGTCTGTTCTAACATATGGAGCAGATTTAATGAGCTTGTTATGACTGCTAGCAGGAACCTACCGAGAGAGTCATGGAATTTCAGACTCGAACAGAAAAGAGCCAGTGTGGCTTAGCTGGATTGCTGCACGAGCCTCCCACCTTGTTTTCTTTCTGTCAGTCTTCACCTGCTCCAATCCGTTTTCCGTGCAGAACATAGCTGCTTTCTGTTGGATGGCCTAGAAGCAGATACAGAGCTGGGTTTGGGGATGCTGGTACAAATGACTTATTGAGAAAGTGTTCTTGAGAGAAGAGGAATGAGGGAAGCAGGCTATGGCAGAGGGGAAGAAATGCAAGGACGAGGTCACAGCTAGAGCCCAGCTTCAGCTCAATCCCACAAGATGGCTCTGGGGTGGGACTGACACCACATGGGTGTTCCCATCGTGGAGCAAAGGGGCCAGCCCTTTGTCCTCCATGGTAACCAGTCATTGGTTGTGGGTCCCCAGGCTAGTGAAGAGTGGGGTAAGGGAGATTGTTTAAGGAAGAGGACAGCCGTGAGCATTAGCACTCAATACTCACAACACTGGGGAATCTGTGCTGTGTTAGCAAACATGATCTGGGCTAGACTCCAGCATGCTGCACTAGGTAAACCTGATATGCACATTTGATGCAGACACCTGGTAAACCGGCTTACTTAGGGGCACACATCTAGTGCTTTGCTGACATAGCCTGCATCCTTTGAAGTTTAGCCTAGCTTATATGGTATTTGGTGATGTGCCAAAGACCTCTATAGTTTACAGTTCAAATGCTTAATCTGAGATTAAGCTTTTTGTGATGGAGAGAAAAAAACTCCTCCAGATATTTTGTATAATTCAGATAGGCTTGATGGCCAGACATTCTGGACTGGATTTGCCCTGCTGGAACTGACCAGAGCCGGCACAGACTCCGGAGGAGGGTAGCCTGTCAATGTCCCAAAGACTCTCATCCAGTGAGTTGGATGTAATGGTAGGGTCTCTGGAAAATGGCATTCTTACAGTCAGGTGGGTAATAGAGTAATTCTGAAATAGGACACTAAGATTCCAGACTCTGGACCTGTCTCAAAAATACCTTAATTAGACCCTGTCTGCTGAGCGTGGTGGGACCTCTGGTGCTCTCTCGTCTTGGTCACGGCTGGCTCAGTGCTGGTGCGGGTCGGGCCTCAGAGACTTCGTTGAACAGGATGGGCCAAGGCAGGGCAAACAGCATCTAACCTCAGTAAAAGATAGTATTTCCAATTTGAGAAGCTCAGATGAAGAGCTGGGTCCCAAGGGGGACTGTATTATTTTGTTACAAGCTAGTTGTTGCTTCATTTTGGTGAGAATTAAGCTTTTCCCTGAAGTCGCTGAGTGGTTTGATGATCTTCATGGTAATTATAGATGCGGTCTGGAAGCCGGTGCCAGTTGAAAGGAGCTGTGTCCCCTCAGTCTGTATCCCCGTGTGCTCTATCGACTGGCAAATATGGCATGGAGAATTTCAAGCATAATGATTGCTCAGCCAACTAGCTCAAATCTTATTTCTAAAAGCTGTTTTCTTTCAGAGCTAATACGTTTGTTCCTGACTCATTCTGATCAGTGGGGCATCGTGTTGTAAGGAACAGATTGGAAATTATTTTATTGATTTTTTTCCCCTTTTTTATTTACCAAAGGTGAGAGTGAGTTTCTCTTCCCTGAGTGTTGTTCAGCTACAAGTAAAGCTAGGGACGTTAGGAGGTTGGGGTAGAGTTGATTTGGAATCGTCACAGCCTGACTTTGCTGCCCCGGCACATAAACACTTGGGAAACTGTCTTGTGGAGCAAAAGAATGACTTCACTCTGCTATCTAAAGGGCAGAGTCAACTTTTCGTGATGGCTGTGGCTGTGGTGGTCATTGGGAGAGCTCACCAGCCTCTGTAACAACGTCCAGCGGAGGCCCCAGAGCCTCACAGACACACCCCGGAGACCATGATGTGGAATGGCAGAGGCCACTGTCTTGGCTCAGGTTCTTTGGGAATTGTCTGATTTTGAATCTTCCTTTCCTCCCTGGCCCCCAATCTTTCATCAGGAGGAAGAATGAGAGTTGATTTCTGTCGAATCCAGGAGAGAAAGAGGGTTTTCGTCACCGCTCGCAAGAAGGAAGTAGTAGATAAGGAAGAGGAAACCATGTTTTTTTCTCCCTCAGTTTTTTCTGCCTCAGGGACTCTCCCAATTTCCATTTCCAAATTGTTTAAAAATTAGTAGTGAGAATCATGCTTAGGATGTCTTCACATGGCCCTCTTTGGTTTTTGTTCCCCTAAATGATTTTTAAGTTATGCAAAATGAAAACTTTTATGTGCACTCTTGGCAAACAGTAATGACCTAGCATAGCACTGTGCTAAGAAGCTTTACATGCATTACTTCATTTAGTCCTCAGAAGCACTGTATGAATTAGGTTATCATAATTACCTTCCATTTATATAGCCAGGAAGCGTTGAAACTTGAATTCAAACAGAGGCATATTGCCTAGGACTTTAGGGTCCAGTGCTCTTTAGCATGAAGTTATATCACCTCCCAGCTCACTGAGAGTGAAGACGTCACTAATTAGTGAGCCTTCTGTGGGGGCCCGGCTTCTTGGTTCAGTGGCACCCCCCCATCCCAGCCAGATCTTATTGTGGGGCCACCGTGGTGATCAGAATAGGTTGTCAGAACCAGGCAAGCTCCCAGATGTACAGCAAGTTCATTTCTAACTTCTTACTATCCCACGTGACATGCCCCATTGACTGAGAACAGGTGGTAAAAGGTGAATCTTACATGTAAGAGAAGGATTCGCACTGACCTGCAAAGAGCACTTCGTTATCATGATGAAGGAAGATGATTCATTGTCTCTTGCCTCTTGTTGACCAGAATTATTTGAGTAGGTTTGTAGTTGTGGCTGCTTCAAACTCAGAGTTCTGGGAGTGGCAGAGAGTGTGGACCCGGTGTTGAAAGAAGTACCCTGCTTCGCATCCCCTGGGTGCTTACACCCGGAGCACCGCCAGAGCAGCCCTTTGATGCTGCACAAACGTGAAGATGTTACAGATGGACTCCGTTAAGCTGATCAGTGTCTTATTAGCTGGCGTGTGTTTGATGTGGCCCGTGAAGTGGATAAGCACCACCCGTCCCTCACATTTAGGTAGAGACAGAAAGGTGATAAAGTAGTTCTCAACCCTGGGTGCACGTTAGAATCACTTGTAAGGCATAACGATGCCTGAGCCCTTCCCCAGACCAATTAAATCGGCATCTCTGGGCACGAGGTCCAAGCATCAGTGTGTTTTCAAAGCTCTCTAGGCGATTCTAATGTATCCAGGGCTGAGAACCACTGGATAAAAGCTAAGTCAACTGTGAAACTGTGCTAATAAACCGTGTCCTAAGTAAACTATGATGCATGTGGGAGCTTAAGCATTAGTATGCAATTCAGTTGACCAGCCGGGAAGAGGTCTTGGTGGCGGCAGTGGGGGTGCCCGCAATGATAGCTTTGTGGAAGCAAGGGAAGGGAGTGGTAGAAAAGGAGGGATGAAGGGATGGTCTGGCACACGGCGCTGCAGTGTGTTGAGCTCCAGTGCAGTAACTGGCTGAGACTGCAGGGGGGTGGGGGAGTCAGGGGGCTGTAGCCCCAGTCAGGCAGCGGCATTGGTGGCGTTACTGGGTGAAGGTGTGGGGATGTAGGGGTGCGGGCACATAAGGGTGCAGCAGCTCTTGGAACCGTGGCAGCCTCCTCAAGCAAGGTCATGGGCCTTGGGGTCACACACAGTGGCAGCAGCCACAGACCAGGCGCAGTGGGCACGATGCTAGGAAGGAGCGGGAAGCCCAAGCTTCATAGGTTTCGAGGAAGGTCAGACAGGTATACAGATGTCTGTCCTACCACAGTCCCTACTGAATGCTGTCCTTTGATGTTTGTGACATGAACTCCTTTACTTAGAAAAGCGTCTTTCAGTAACGTTTAAAACTATACATGTACAAGCAACGATAGCAAAGCGAGGACATTGTGAAGCTGTGGTATTCACAATGTTTGTATGCCGTTTATAATTTACTGATGTACCATCCCCGTCCTCCGTTCTCACCCCCTAACAAGAGTAACAGTGCATTGTAACTAGCCCAGAATTTAAGCCCAAGAGGAGACCAAAGTTCCAAGGCTTCTAGAGGGAAAACAGGAAAAAAAAATCAAAAGCCTTCATCCCTGACACCTAGATCTTTCATCTTGTGGAGTTGTGGCTTGTCCAAGCAATCACAGACAAGAGGTGGAATGGAGTGTGGAGAGGGTGTTGGGCCCGTCGTGTGTATGAATGGAGACTGGCCATTCTAGCACTAGCCGTGCTTGGAAACTTCCAGGTCTGAGAGGCCCAGAGAGAGAGTAAAGAGAACGCCGCTATCACTTCTCGACACGATCCCATCTGTCATCACCACATCACCGGAGCTCACTGTTTGTCCCTTAACAGACTCCCTTAACGGTCTCTCTCCTCAAGGAGCCCAGGACCAAGTGAAGTGGGTAGTTAATGGGTACAACCATCTGGAGGACCGTGCAGATCTGTCAGGCGAGCTAGTGCTTCTGCCTGCATTCTCACCATGTTGTTATGAGAATCAGTTAGCTCACATAAGTATAATGTGCAGTAACAGTTGAAGTGTTAGTATTATCAAAATTCAGGCTATTAAGCTATATTTCAGCTGTATTGCCGTATTTTTCATGTCAGAACCTGATGTTTAATGCGGAATCACCTACACTTTAGAAATGAGGTGAAGCCTGAAGGAATGAAAGTTCTTGAGCATTATGCCAAGAGGATACCATTACAATATTTAATACATGCTCTGCTTTAAAGTAGCTCCTTAACTATAGTCTTCTTTCCTGCCTCCCTCCTCCAAGCAAGATGACGAGACCAACTTTGACATATGGAAGAATTTCTGTGGTGCAAATTATTCTGGAGGAGAAAAACAAAACATGATTTGCAAATGCTGTCAAGGAAATGTTTCTTTCCAAAGGCTACAGGCAGAACTGAGCACATCTCGGTGTGTGAGGACTGGTGGCTGTGCCTGGCTGTGAACGAGGGGGCCGTGGTGAAGAGTGTGCCAGGTGCTCTCTCCGTGTTCTCCACCCAGACGTTTCACCGTGATGCTCTTATGACCCCAGCACGGTCCCCTTGGAATCCTCCAGTACCCAGGGAATTAAATCAGATATTTCAGGAAACAAAATTCCTGACCTTCTGCCTCCCATCATATGTAGATAGAATAACCTGGATATCTGCAAACTCCTTGGCCAGGCTCTCTGAAGAGCTGCCTGTTCATGAATGGCCTACCATAGAGCTTTACAAGGTCCTTGAAGGGAATGTTCAAATTATGAAGAACGCCTCGTTTTCCCTGCAAGCCCTCTCTGAGTGAGTCTCTTCCCCGTCCTACCGAGTGGGAAATGGAGTTGGAGCAACTGTTCTTCCTTGAAGAACAATGGGGCTTTATCTCCTAGCACGTACAGATCGCGGGGCCATGTGAGGGCCAGAGGAGTCGTCTTGTTGACAACTCCTCCACCAGTGTCGTAGAGCAGCGTGAACGGGCCAAACACCCCCAGCACAGTTTTGCTCTAAAACACACGAGATACAAAACAGCGTAGTGGACAGCAGCACAGATTTTTGACAAAACTGGCTCTGCCACTTGCTAGTAAAGTGATTTGGGGTGAGGTACCTGAGCTGTGTCAGAGTTTGCTGAGTTGTGAGACGGAGGATAATCCTGGCTCCTACCTCACAGAGTTGTTGCAAGGACGAGTGTAGCAATGCAGGGGAAGGGCTTTGGCACAGGGCACAGGTGCGTGCTCAGCATCTGACAGACGTGAATCAGGTCCTGCTGAAGACCTGAAGATCGTGAGCCTCGAGCATTTGCTCTGCCAACTGATGAAATAAGTACCATCATATTTGTAGCTGTGTGGGGGGGGTTCTAATACGTATGTATTCATGTATGACTGCAGCAAGGTATTCATATCCTGATTGAAATGTGTTTCTTTTTTTATGACATCATGAAGTTGGGAACTCTCCAAATGTTGTACCGATGGGCAGAGAATATCACAAACACGTAAAACAACTAGTGGACAGCTTGAAGCTGTCTTGCTGAAGTCAGAGTGATGGCATTGCCGAAGCTGAAGTGGAAATAAAAAGTTCTGTGGAACCGACAAATGATTTAGTGGCTTCTTAGAAGCATAATTTTAATTTTTGTCAAATTAATACATATGTGTAATTTAAAAAGTCAATGTACTAAGTTTATGTTGAGAAACGGTATGCCCCTGTTCACGCCATTCATCTTAGAGTTCCACTCCCCATAGGGAAAGACTTTAAACTCTTGTACCGTTACGTTTATCTCCTAGTCATACAGTGGTCTGCTCTTAGTGAGTTTTCAGTTTCGCATACTCTCTGTAGTCTTCCATTTCCTCACACGTCTGGTGAGTCTTGACCAGTCATCTGTATTGAGTGAGGCCACAGAGCGTGGACTGGTTTTACATCCCAAGCAGGGAGAGTCCACATCAGCACGGGAAGGCTCTTAACTCGTTTACTTGCTTTTCATCTTCAGAAAACTTGCTTGAGACTGTTTTCTTTGTCTTTGTGGGCCTGCATTCTTTTTATTCCTTTATTGGTCATTTTAGTGTGGTTTGAGATGGAATTAGAAATAAATGACAGGATTTTGTCTACCTGAAAATCCCATCCATAACTCGTCAGGAGCTCCTGAGAGGCGACCAAGTAACAATTTAAAAAATAACCCATAGCAATCAAACACTAATTAGTGGTTTCCTCTGGGAAAGGGGAATTCAGGTAGGAGTGAGGAGAGAGGATTTTACTTCTCATGCTACATCCTTCTTTTAAATATATACATGCATATATAAATATATATATTTAAATGAAACCACTCATGATAAAAACAAGGACACTTCAAATAATTTAGCCATTTGTAGTAATTGTTCAAAAAGTTACACTTAAACCAGAGGGTAAGATTGTGGCTAGGATTGAAATTTTACTTATATCATTCCCATTTTGAACTCTTCAAAGTTCTGAGGAAGAATTTTTTTTTTTTAGGTTACTTTATGCCGGCTTAAATAAGGCTGTGGGATGTTAAAAAAGATTTTTACTCAATTTGAACAAAAATTGATTGAGTCCCTGAAATGAAAAGCAATATTTTGTGGGATGATGTCTTCTGGATTCTAACTACATTCTAACTACAGAATGATTCCAAAAGTACAGAAGAAAGTAAGGTTGACATTTCAGGAAGGCATGACGGACAAGCAGTTTGCTTTATCTGCTGCAAATGTCCTGAGTCCAAGAGTGGAAGGCAGTAATATCAGCTGCAGTAACTCACCAAAAAAACCCAGAGCAGGTGAGAGCCAAAGCCAGGAATGGGACCCCTGTGGGTCCGTCTTAGTTTTAGCCAGCATGCCAAGCACAGGAACCAAGTGCCTTGGAACAAAGCTGAGAGACCTGAGGGCACCATCTGTCTGGGAGGTCTGGGGAAAGCTTTATCAAAAAGGGACATCTAGGCGGGGTAACACTGCTTATGGGGCGGGGTTTACTTGGGGCTATTTGCAGGCTTCCCTGTGTTTTAGAAGGAATGTATATTTGTAGAAAGTGGAGGACTTGCTGCTTGCTGGCACTGTTTCTGTTCTTCATTGTACATAAAGATAGTCCTGATTTCCATGTGAGGAATGACTGTCTACTTAGAAACTTAAAATCACTGTACTGTAAAGTTACAGTGACCAAGTCAGCATGGTATTGGAATAAGGATAGACTCGTGGAGTACTGGCCCAGAATTGAGAGCCCTGTAACAGATCATCCTTAGATGGTCAATTGATTTTTAGTAAAGATGTCAGGGTAGTTCAGTGGTGAAAGGATAGCCTTTTCAATATGTGGTGCTTGAACAATTGGTTATTCTTGCTGGTGCTCCTTCTTTTTCTCATTGTTTATAATAAAGCTATTTTTGATTCCCATAAAAGAAATGACTCACTGCTTAGAAATTTAAAATTACGGGACCACAATGGAATTAAATTAGAAATCAACACTGAGGAAATTTGAAAAACTCCCAAAAATGTGAAAATATAAATAACATACTTCTAAAGAATGTGTGACTCAAGAAGAAATCACATGGGAAATTAGAGAGTATTTTGAACTGAATTAAAATGAAAATGCAGTGTATCAAAATTTATAAAATGCAGCTAAAGCAATGATTAGAGAAAAAGTTAGTATCTTTAAATGCTTCCATTAGAAAAGCAAAAGGGTCCAAAGAAAAGCTAATCTTCCACCTTAAAAAATAGAGGGCAGGGGTGTCTGGGTGGGGTAGTTGGTTAAGCATTCAATTCTTGGTTTTGGCTCAGGTTGTGATCTCATGGTCCTGGGATTGAACCCTGTGTCAGGCTCCTTGCTCAGCATGGAGTCTGCTTAGGATTCTCTCTTCCTCTCCCTCTGCCCCTCCTGCTTGTGCTCTCTCTCTCTCAAATAAATCTTAAAAAAAATAAATAAAGAGCAAATTAAACCCAAAGAAAAGCAGAAGGAAGAAAAGAATAAAAATCAGATAAGAAATCATTGGAATATAAAACAGACAAGTGATAGTGAAAAGCATTGAAATCAAAAGCTCATTCTGTGAAAAGATGGATAAAGTCAATAAAACTTCAGAGAACAGGGAGAGAGAGATTGAAAGAGAGAGAGCTTGTAAGAGAGGAGCAGGAAAGTAAAATTACCAGTATCAGAAATGAAACAGGGACATCACTATAGATTTCACAAACATTGAAAAGATAATGAAGTAACAGTGTGAAAAATTTTATGACAACAAACTCAACAACTTAGATAAAATGGATTAATTTCTTGGAAGACACAATGCCGAAGTTCACCCAAGAAATAAAATGAATTGTCCCCTATCTGTTGATTACATTGAATTCGTTTTTTTTTTTTTTTAAAGATTTTATTTATTTATTTGACAGAGATAGAGACAGCCAGCGAGAGAGAGAACACAAGCAGGGGGAGTGGGAGAGGAAGAAGCAGGCTCATAGCGGAGGAGCCTGATGTGGGGCTCGATCCCACAACGCCAGGACCACGCCCTGAGCCGAAGGCAGACGCTTAACCGCTGTGCCACCCAGGCGCCCCTGAATTCTTAATTAAAAACCACAAAACCTCCAAGCCCAGATAGTTTTATTGGTGAATTTCATCAAGTGTTTAATGAATAAATAATACCAATCCTACATAAACTTTTTCAGAAAATTGAGGAGGAAGGACCACTACCCAACTTATCTTATGAGGCCAGTATTATTACTTTGATATCGAACTTAGATGAGACAACACAGGAATAGAAAACCACAGACTCATATTCCTCATGGATGTAGATTTAAAAATTTTGAAGTATTAATAAATCCAGCAATATGTAAAAATTATACCATAACAAGTGGAGCTTATCCTAAGAATTTGAAGTTGGTTTAACATTATTAAATACACCATGTTAATAAAAGGTAAAACCCATTTAATCATCTAAATAGATGCAGAAAATGCGTTTGAGAAAATTCAACAGGTATTCATGACAAAAACTCTCAGCAAACTGGGAATAGAAGGGAACATTGGGAAATTTGAGAAAGGGCATCTGTGAAAAACCTATAGCTTACATAACACTTAATGGTGAATGTATTCCACCGAAGATCAGGAATAAGGGCAGCAATCTGCTCTCATGACTGCTATTCAACACTATAATGGAGGTCATAGCCAGTGCAGTAAGGCAAGAAAAAGAAACAAAACGCATAGAGATTTGAAAGGAAGAAATGGGACTTTATTTGTGAATAATATTAACACGTATGTAGAACGTTTTAAGGAATCTCCAGAAAAAAAAGTCATTAAAACTAGTAAGGTTATTTAGTAAGATTGATTATATGAGATCCATAAACCAAAACTAGCTGTATTTCTATATGTGGGCAAATAACAAACCAGAAATGAAATTATAGAAATACCATTCACAGTAGTAGCACAGAATTCTCAGAAATAAGTTTAACAAGATTTGTAAGACTCTACACTGAAATATATAAAACATTGCAGAAAGAAATGAGAGAATATCTAAATGAATAGAGCACTATACCGGTTCATATATTGGAATATCCAGTATTGTTAAGATGACTCTTCTCCCAAAATTGACTTGTAATTTCAGTGTAATCCCATTCAAAATCCCAGTAAGCTTTTTTCATTTTCTTTTTCTTTCTTTCTTTTTTTTTTTTTAAAGAAATTGACAATCTTATTCTAAAATCTACATGGAAATACAAAGGAGGACTCAGAAAAATCAAAGAATTAAAAATGAATTGAAGGACTTAATATTTCCTAATTTTGAGAGTTCCTCTAAGGGGTGCTTAGCTGGCTGAATTGGTAGAGCACGCAACTCTTGGGGTTGTGAGTTCAAGTCCCACATTGGGTATAGAGTTTACTTAAAGAAAAAAAAAGAATTACTGTAAAATTGCTGTGATCAAATCAGTATGGTTTTGGCATAAGGATCGAATTGTAGATCCTGGCACAGAATTGAATTGAGTCCTGGAACAGGTCACCTTGATGTGGTCAATTGATTTTCAATAAAGGTGTCAAGGTAGTGCAATGGTAAAAGGATAATCTTATCAAAGTGGTGCAGGAACAATTGGTTATTTATATGGAAAAAATGAACTTTGACTCTAACTTCAGGCCATACACAGAAATTAATTAAAAATGAATTAGGTATTAAAGTCATAACATTTTTATGAGCAAACAAAAAAATCATAACTTGGGTTATTTCTTAGGACATAAAAAAGTATAAACAATAAAAGTAAGAAATTACAATTTGGATTTCATCAAAATTATAAACTTTTGCTCATATAAAGATAAGAAAATGAATAAAAAGCCACAGCTTGGAAAAATATTTGCAAAATATATTTTTGATAAAGGTGCAAAGTGCAAAAGTGCAAAGAACTCTTAGAACTCAATAATAAGGAAATTTTATTTCATTTTATTTTATTTATTTATTTTTTATTATATTATGTTAGTCACCATACAGTACATCCCTGGTTTCCGATGTAAAGTTTGATGATTCATTAGTTGCGTATAACACCGCACCATGCAATACGTGCCCTCCTTACTACCCATCACCAGTCTATCCCATTCCCCCACCCCCTCCTCTCTGAAGCACTCAGTTTGTTTCTCAGAGTCCATAGTCTCTCATGCTTCATTCCCCCTTCTGATTACCCCCTCTTTCTTTATCCCTTTCTTCCCCTACCGATCTTCCTAGTTCTTATGTTCCATAGATGAGAGAAATCATATGATAATTGTCTTTCTCTGCTTGACTTATTTCACTTTGCATTATCTCCTCCAGTGCCGTCCATGTTGCAGCAAATGTTGAGAACTCGTTCTTTCTGATAGCTGAGTAATATTCCATTGTATATATGGACCACAACTTCTTAATCCAGTCATCTGTTGAAGGGCATCTCGGTTCCTTCCACGATTTAGCTATTGTGGACAATGCTGCTATGAACATTGGGGTGCATATGGCCCTTTTCTTCACTATGTCTGTATCTTTGGGGTAAATACCCAGTAGTGCAATGGCTGGGTCATAGGGGAGCTCAATTTTTAACTTTTTAAGGGACCTCCACACTGTTTTCCAAAGTGGCTGTACCACCTTGCATTTCCACCAACAATGTAGGAGGGATCCCCTTTCTCCACATCCTCTTCAGCAATTGTTGTTTCTTGCCTTGTCAATTTTTGCCATTCTAACTGGCGTAAGGTGGTATCTTAGTGTGGTTTTGATTTGAATTTCCCTGATGGCTAATGATTTTGAACATTTTTTCATGTGTCTGTTAGCCATTTGTATGTCATCATTGGAAAAGTGTCTGTTCATATCTTCTGCCCACTTTATGATTTGTTTATTTGTTTCTCGCGTATTGAGTTTGAGAAATTCTTTGTAGATCTTGGATACCAGTCTTTTATCTGTAGCGTCATTTGCAAATATCTTCTCCCATTCCGTGGGCTGCATCTTAGTTTTTTTGACTGTTTCCTTGGCTGTGCAGAAGCTTTTTTTATCTTGATGAAGTCCCACAAGTTCATTTTATCTTTTGTTTCTCTTGCCTTTGGAGATGTGTCATGATAAAGGTTGCTTTGCCGATGTCGTAGAGGTTGCTGCCTATGTTCTCCTCTAGGATTTTGATGGATTCCTGTCTCCCATCGAGGTCTTTCATCCATTTGGAGTTTATCTTTGTGTATGGTGTGAGAGAGTGGTCAAGTTTCATTCTTTTGCATGTAGCTGTCCAATTTTCCCAGCACCATTTAATGAAGAGACTGTCTTTTTTCCGCCGGATGTTTTTTCCTGCTTTGTCAAAGATAGTTGCCCAAAGAGCCGAGAGTCCATTTCTGGGTTCTCTACTCTGTTCCATTGGTCTATGTGTCTGTTTTTATGCCAGTACCATGCTGTCTTTGTGATCACAGCTTTGTAGTACAGCTCGAAATCCGGCATTGTGATGGCGCCAGCTTTGTTTTTCCTTTTCAACAGTTCCTTGGTGATTCGGGGCCTTTTCTGGTTCCATACAAATTTAAGGACTATTTGTTCCAGTTCTTTGAAAAATGTCATTGGTATTTTGATCGGGATAGCATTGAAAGTGTAGATTGCTCTGGGTAGCATGGACATTTTAACTGTGTTAATTCTTCCGATCCATGAGCATGGAATATTTTTCCATCTTTTTGTGTCTTCCTCAATGTCTTTCAAGAGTGATTTATAGTTTCTAGAATATAGGTCCTTTACGTCTCTGGTTAAGTTAATTCCAAGGTAACATATGGTTTTTGGTGCTATTGTAAATGGGATGGATTCCCTAATTTCTCTTTCTTCAGTCTCATTATTCGTGTATAGAAATACAGCTGATTTCTGAGCACTGATTTTGTATCCCGCCACATTACTGAATTGCTCTATAACTTCTAATAGTTTGGGAGTGGATTCTTTTGGGTTTTCCGTATAGAGTATCATGTCATCTGCGAAGAGAGACAGTTTGACTTCTTCTTTGCTGATTTGGATACCTTTTATTCCTTTTTGTTGTCTGATTGCTGTTGCCAGGACTACTAATACTATGTTGAATAATAGTGGTGAGAGTGGGCATCCTTGTCGTGTTCCTGATCTTAAGGGAAAGGCTTCCAGCTTTTCCCCATTGAGAATGATATTTGCTGTAGGCTTTTCATAGATGGTTTTTATGAGATTGAGAAATGTACCCTCTATCCCTACACTCTGAAGGGTTTTAATCAGGAAAGGATGCTGTATTTTGTCAAATGCTTTTTCTGCATCTATTGAGAGAATCATATGATTTCTGAATTTTTCTTTCTGGATAAAATCTAAGACCCTGATCGATTTGCGAATGTTGAACCACCCTTGCATCCCAGGGATGAATCCCACTTGGTCATGATGGATAATCCTTTTAATGCACTGTTGGATTCTGTTAGCCAGGATCTTGTTGAGGATTTTGGCGTCCGTATTCATTAGGGAAATCAGTCTGTAATTCTCCTTTTTGATGGGGTCTTTGCCTGGTTTGGGGATCAAGGTAATATTGGCTTCATAGAATGAGTTTGGTAGCTTTCCTTCTGTTTCTATTTTTTGAAATAGCTTTAGGAGAATAGGTATTATTTCTTCTTTGAATGTTTGGTAGAATTCCCCAGGAAAACCCCCGGGCCTGGAGTTTTGTTTTTTGGAAGGTTGTTTATCACTGACTCAATCTCTTCATAATTAATTGGCCTGTTTAAAAAATCAATTTCTTCCTGTTTCAGACTTGGTAGTTTATAGGTTTCCAGGAAGGCCTCCATCTCTTTCAGATTGCTTAATTTATTGGCATAAAGCTGTTGATAAAAGTTTCTAATAATCCTTCCGATTTCATTGGTGTTGGTCGTGACCTCTCCTTTTTCATTTATAATTTTATTAATTTGGGTCCTTTCTCTATTCTTTTGGATAGGTCTTGCCAGTAGTCTGTCAATTTTATTAATTCTCTCAAAGAACCAGCTTCTAGTTCTGTTGATCTGCTCTACTGTACTCCTGGTTTCTAATTCATTGATTTCTGCTCTAATCTTGGTCAACTGCTTCCTCATGCGTGGATTAGGCCTGTCCCTCCTTTGCTGTTCCAGATTCTTGAGGTGAGAATATAAAAACTGCATTTTAGATTTTTCTATTCTTTTGAGTGAGGCTTGGATGGCTATGTATTTCCCCCTTAGGACTGCCTTTGCAGTATCCCATAGGTTTTGGACCATTGTGTTTTCATTCTCGTTGGTCTCCATAAATTGTTTAAATTGATTTTTGATTTCCTGGTTTATCGAATCATTCCTGAGCAGGATGGTTCTTAGTCTCCAAGTGTTTGAGTTTCTTCCAAATTTTTCCTTGTGGTTGAGTTCCAATTTCAGAGCGTTGTGGTCTGAGAATATGCAGGGAATAATTTCAGTTTTTGGTATCGGTTGAGACCTGTTTTGTGACCCAGAACATGGTCTATTCTTGAGAATGTTCCGTGGGCATTAGAATAGAATGAGTATTCTTTGGTTCTGGGGTGTAGTGGTCTATATATATCTATGAGGTCCAACTCGTCGAGTATGGCATTCAGTGCTGTTGTTTCTTTGCTGATTTCTTGCTTAGGTGATCTGTCTATTGCTGATAGTGGGGTGTTGAGGTCCCCTACTTTTAGTGTATTTTTATCTATATGTCTCTTTATTCTGGTTAAGAGTTGGCTTGTGTATCTTGCTGCTCCCCTGTTGGGGGCATATATATTTGTAATTGTCATATCCACTTGTTGGATACATCCTTTAAGAATAATATAGTGCCCTTCTGTGTCTCTAACTATAGTCTTTAGTTTAAAATCCAATCTGTCTGATATGAGAATTGCTACCCCAGCTTTCTTTTGAGGTCCATTGGTGTGAAAGATGGTATTCCATCCCTTTACTTTCAGTCTGAATGTATCTTTAGGGTCAAAATGAGTCTCTTGTAGACAGCAAATGGATGGGTCATGTCTTTTTATCCAATCTGCAACCCTGTGGTATTTTATGGGAGCATTTAGACCATTTACATTGAGACTGATTATTGAGAGATATGATTTTAATGATGCCATGTTGCCTGTAAAGTCTTTGTTTCTATAGATTGTGACTTTCTGTTCTGTATCACTCTTGGGGCCTTTTTACCTTTATAGAACCTCCCTTAATATCTCCTGTAGGGCTGGTTTCATGGTTACGAAATTGGTCAATGACTGGCGATTCTGGAATGTCTTTATTTCTCCATCCATTCTGAATGACAGCCTTGCTGGATAAAGGATCCTTGGCTGCATGTTTTTCTCTGAAAGAGCTTTAAAAATGCCCCCCCAACCCTTTCTCTCATTCCAGGTCTGTGTAGACAGGTCTGACGTAATTCTGATACCTTTGCCTTGGTACGTGAGAAATTTCTTTGCCCTGGCTGCTTTCAATACTGTATCCTTGGATCTAATATTTGCGAATCGGACTGTGACGTGACGTGGCGTAGGTTTGTCGTGGTTGAGCTTGGGAGGGGTCCTCTCTGCCTCTTGGACATGAACGTTTGTTTCCCTCGCTAGATTAGGGAAGTAGTCAGCTATGATTTGTTCAAATATCTCTTCTAGACCTCTGTTTTTCTCCACCCCCTCGGGGATGCCTATGATTCTGATATTGGAATGTTTCATTGAGTCAGTAATCTCCCGTAACGTACATTCCTGAGCGTGGATTTTTTTAAGTCCAGATTCTATTTTAGCTTTCTCTTCTACTAACCCATCCTCCAATTCTCCGATTTGTTCTTCTGCCTCATTCACCCTGGCCGTCAGAGCCTCTAGTTTTGACTGCATTTGGCTCATAGAATTTTTAATTTCTGCCAGATTCGCTCTCATTTCCACCCTTAGAGATTCTATATTCTCATTAACATTTTCATTAATACGTTTTTCAAGTCTACACATTATCTTGACCATTGTTACTCTGAATTTCATTTCTGATAATTTGGTTATATCCATATCCATTAGTTCTGTGGCAGAGGCCACAGACTTATTGTCTTTTCTTTGCTGGGGGGGACTTCTTCTTCTCGTCATTCTGATGAGGAGAGGTTGTGGGGTTGTCCGGAGCCCAAATTATTGACCAGGACCCAGGCCGTGCACCCTTGTTTTATAGGGATCTTAGGGATGTGGGCTTCTGGATTTTTCAGCCTGCCTTCTGGGGGAGGGGCCTGCTGCGCCGATACTCAGGCAACCCTATTTGGGTAGAGTCTCCGTGTCCCTTGGGAGGGGGGATGGATGGGCACACTGTGAGCCAGTATCTCCAGGCTTTTGTTCTCTGGTGGCTTTCCCTGGCAGTGTGCTGTGCCTCTTCTGAGAGTCAGAGCAGCAGTGGCCGAATCTCAGCCTCTGTCTCAGAACAAGGGATTGTGGACCGTTCTCCACTGATGTTCTGGCCACTTTAACTCTGTTACTGTTGGTGCTGCTCAACCCTGCAGCGTCCTGGGATATGCGCCCTACACCCGGCGTCCCAGCCCTCACTTCCAGGGCCAGCGTGTCTCTGTCCTTTGTGTTTCTAACGCCACCAGCCACCCCCACGTTCTCCCGGAGCTCCCGGTCTCAGTCTGGTTCCAATGAGCGCACCGGAGCTCCGTTTCAGTCTGGTGGCGTGCACACCTGGCTCATGGTCTCAGTCTACTCTCTCACGGGTGCCGGTCCCCGAGTCCACCCGCTCCCCCGTGCAGGTGGCTACCGCTTCCCGGCGCCTGAACGCGGTGGCTCCCTCCCCCTTCCATTTATTTTCCGATATCTGTGCGCAGTTTCACGGCTCCCCGCTTCGTGCCTCAATACTCAGTGCTGGAGATGTTCATTTGTAGAGATCCAGATGTATCTTCCTGCGTCTCAGGCTGCTTCCATGGTTGTTCAGGCTGGTCTGGTACTGATACAGCTTGATTCAGGGGACCGGGTGAAAAAGGGTTCCCCTACTCCTCCGCCATCTTAACTCCTCAATAAGGCAATTTTAAAAATGAACAAAAAGATTTAGACATTTCACAAAAAAACATATAGAAATTACCAGAAAGCATATGAAAAGATCCTCAACATCATTAGTCATTAGGGAAATGCAAATAAAAGCACTATTACATACCACTTATTACTCCCAAGAGTAGTTGAAAAGATTGACAGTAGTAATGTGTTGTAAAATAATATGAATCCACTGAAATTCTCATGTTGCTATTGAAAATGAAAAACGACACAGCCTTCTCCAAAACAAGTTTAGCAGCTGTTTTTTTTAAAGAAAATCAAGTTGAACATATACTTACCATATGACCCAGCAGTTCTGCTAGTCTGTTTGTTTGCTGTCTGTTCAAGAAACAAAAATGTATGGGGGTGCCTGGGTGGCACAGCGGTTAAGCGTCTGCCTTCAGCTTAGGGCGTGATCCCGGCGTTATGGGATCGAGCCCCCCATCAGGCTCTTCCGCTAGGAGCCTGCTTCTTCCTCTCCCACTCCCCCTGCTTGTGTCCCCTCTCTCGCTGGCTGTCTCTATCTCTGTCAAATAAATAAATAAAATCTTTAAAAAAAAAAAAGAAACAAAAATGTATGACCACACATTGAGGCATTATTCATCATAGGCTAAAATTGGAAATAATCCAATGTCAATCGACTGGTGCATAGAGAAGATATGTAATAGCTGTGCAAAGAGCTATGACTCAGCAATGAAAAGGAAAGAAGTACTGATAGAGACAACAACATGGAGGAATCTTAAAACCATCATGGTGAATGAAAGCTGTCAGAAACAAAAGGCTCTATCGTGTATAATTCTGTTTAGATGAGATGCTGGAAATGGCAAAACTATGGTTGGAGAAAGTAGATTTGTGGTTGCCTAGTACTCCAGTGCCAGGGGTTGACTGCAGATAGGTACAAGGGAACTTTTCAAACTGCACACTCTAAATAGATGAATCGTAAGTAACTTATACTCCAGTAGAATATAGAAAAATATTATTGCAGAAAGCCATTTATGCAAATAACATCCCCCCCACCAGGACTCTTAAAAAAGTGTTCTAGCTCTAACTGTTTCTCCTGCTTCTTGGTGGCTGCATGTGGCGGTGTGAATTTTGGTGGCTTACTTATAGAACTTTCACTACCTGTGCTTGTGAACTCTTAAATGCAGTTGAGCAAACCTGCCCTGGTGGTATTTGGGTTAAATGGGGATTAGAAACTTAAATTCAGATCAGACTTGATTACTTTAAGAACTATTAAAAAAAACTCCAGTTTATGTCACAAAAAATTCATCTGAAATTCTGACCAGTGTTCTCTCTAGCAAAATTATGTGCTTGTTTATGTGCGTCTCTGTAGATTCTGTAATGCCCTCCTCCCTTCGTACCCTCGTTTAATGTGTTGGTGAAGAGAATGATTCCCATCTGTTTCTACAAATGGCCACATTTTAAGCTTCTGGAGGATAAATGAAGAGAATTATAAATGCTTTCTATTGAATGCCAGTATTTTGGCTACTCTGGGGTTGATGGTTATGGTTAGAGAATATTCTAGAGGTCCAGGGCTCAACATTGAGAAGAAATAGTAAACTTTTTGTGTTTTGGGCAAGGAAGAGTTGGAAGAAAATAGGAGTTGGATCAATGCTCATGAGAAATAGTAATTTTTGTCTTGATTTCCTTGAATCTTTCTCTTTCTTTCTTTCACTTCCTGTCTTTCTTCCTGTCTTCTACACACACACACACACACCCCCCCACACACCCACCCCCCTTCATCACAGTTGTGACATTTGGTGCCAGAAATGGAGAGAGCAAATAGCAGTAAAAAACAAAAACAAAAAACCACAAAAACCAAAGGCGTAACTTGAAATGAAGTGTTTCTACTTCCAGGATTTTATCCTCAGGGAAAATTATTACATGAGCAGAGTTTAAGCTGTAGTGTTTTCCCATCTCACTGTTGCATGTAATGGTGGAAAGCTGTAAACAATCTAAATGTCACATAGGGATTTTATTTAATAAACTGTGATTTTATATAATGGAATAGTGTGCGGCCATTAAAAAGCCATTCTTGTAGAAGAATATTTACTGGACATGGATAAATGTTACTCTGCTGAGTACAAGGTGGATTTAGCCTCCATGACTGGGGTGGGCCCTTGGCAGGTCTACCGTGGGACCAGTAACCCTCTAAGAAACAGAAGACCAAACCTGTCACTGTGATGCAGCAAAGAATTTCCTTCCATATTTTAGGATGGACCCATGATGCAACTCCCAAGGCCAGCAACCCTCTGCCACTCACCTCTCCAGGTAGGACCCATGGACCAATAGATCCTATCACCTGAGATCTGTGACACAGTCCCCATCCTAGACTGACTGAATCAGAACCTGCATTTTAACAGGAGTCCCAGGTGGTTCCCATGCACATAAAGCAAAAGAAGCCTTTCTTTAACCTGATTCTGGGAGGGCTGCACAGACCACCAAACCTTGGGTGCCTACGGAGAGCTGTAGGGTCTCTTGTGCCCTTGGTTTTGTGAGTAAGTGCACTGCCTGATTTGCTGGTTTGGAAGCCAGTCTCAGTGAAAACA
This sequence comes from Ursus americanus, assembly GCF_024610735.1. NCBI lineage: Eukaryota > Metazoa > Chordata > Mammalia > Carnivora > Ursidae > Ursus > Ursus americanus. The sequence goes on from NC_142133.1 coordinate 62,814,220, forward strand.
ACATTAATGGAGTTCGAGACGCTGTTTTCTTCAGAACAGACCAGCCTTTGTCATCTGGACTAGCTCATACATATGATTCTAAGATCAGCAGTTCCCAAAATGTGTTCATGGAACACTGGTTCATTAATTTTCTCAGTAGCCATGTATTAAACCATGACTCTATACCCAGCTCTGTTCCAGGCACTGGGGTTACAGCAGGAGGCTACCCCACATCTGTGCTCTCATGGGGCTTATGATCTAGTTGGAAAAGGTATGAACAGATAAAAAAAAAATAGGAGATGAGAGGGATTTGTGGCCACATATATTTATTAACTGCAGAGTTTCTCACATGCTTGAATATGTTATTGTGTTTTGTAAGTTACCATGGGGGCAGGTGGGGTGGAATGGGTAGGCGTTGAAGATCCTCACTGCAGCATTTTCAAAACCAATTTGACATCGAGCCTCTTTATTAAGGATCTGTGGTCTTCAGAAAATACTTTGACGAATGTAGCCCCAAAATCTTAAGAGTGAGAGGATTTCTCATTGTTGTATTGTTATTCAGGAGCTCAGGAGGGTAGGATCTTATTTTTCATAAAGTTCAGAGATACTTATTTCTTCTCTCCTTTACCTTCAAGTAATGGTACTTCATACTCATTTAACAACCAACTCCACTGGTGCTTTTTTTTTTTTTTTTTAAGATTTTATTATTTTATTTGCCAGAGAGACAGTGAGAGAGGGAACACAAGCAGGGGCAGAGGGAGAGGGAGAAGCAGGCTTCCCACTGAGCAGGGAGCCTGATGCGGGGCTTGATCCCAGGCCCCTGGGATCATGACCTGAGCCGAAGGCAGACGCTTAATAACTGAGCCACCCAGGCACCCCTACTGGTGCTTTAAACACGCTGACAGTACCTCACAATGATGTCAAGACCAAATGAAGTGAGAGAGGCTGATAGCCTCACCCACATGTAATAGATGAGAAAATGGTGGAAAATGGAGAAGAAATTATTGAAATAATAATAATTACAATGGAGTGTGGCAGCCAGGATTCTCAGGTGGCCCCCATGACCTTCACCCCTAGCTCTGCCCCTGTAAAAGGGATTTTGTAGGTGTAATAAACGTTACTAGTCAGTTTATCTTAAGCTAAGGAGAGTATCTGGGTGGGCCTCATCTCATCACCTGAGCCCTTTTACAAGCCGAGTTCATTTTCTCTGGCTGGTACCTTGATTTCAGCCTGTGATACCCTGAGCTGAGAACGTGGCCATATTGGCCTGGTCTAGGGACCTGAAGAGCTGTGAGTCTTGTTTTAAGCTGCTAAGTTTATGCCAACTTGCTACAAAGCAATAGAAAGCTGAAATACAGAACTAGAAAGCCACCATGCCTCTCATTTGACTGATGAAGGAAGTGAAACCTGTGGTTTGCCTAATGCGAGTGTCTTAGAGGGTCTCTGAAGCTACTTCGCCACTTCCAACCTAAATATTCAATAGTTTTAACATCAAGCTCTCCCTCTCCTGGGAACTTCTCTAGCAGAGCATTTTCATTACTCATAGAGTGTGCAGTCAGGGAGCTCAACAGCCTGATGAAGGGAAGGAAACGGCCAGGTGCACAGAGCTGGTGCCTGTGGGGCACTGTACAGAGCTGTGCACCGGAAGGAAGGGGTGTCCTCTGCATCCATTTGGTGGAAAAGCATATGTGTTCTAGTAGAATTTGGGGGATATATGATATTGCAAAACCCTACTATTACCTGCAGGGACCTCCAGGATGAGTTCATTGCCTTCGTGCTGGGAACCATTTCTCCTCATATTGATGAGGACATCGATACCAGAACAGGGGTTATGATTTGCCCGTGGAATAGTTCAGCACTTGTTTAAGAACTCAGACCCAGTGATTCCAGGACAGCATTTCTCTCTCCTTCCTTCCTTCCTTCCTTCCTTCCTTCCTTCCTTCCTTCCTTCCTTCCTTCCTTCCTTCCCCTAAAAAAGAAGCCAATCTCTTCCCCTCGTCTGTAAAACTGCAAAAGAGAGCAGAGGACTAAAAGAAAAATTTCCACACTTTACTGATCTTGTAGGCTTTTCTTCAGCAATTCATGAATCAGGCAGCGTCCACTCTAGCAGATAGAAAGGAACTCTGAAGAGCTATACAAGGTGAGAGATTTTTAAAGTGAGCAGAAACAGGAAGTTATACCTGGCGTTTGCTAGTTGGTTAAAACATGATTACTGTCCCTGTGTGGAGCAAAGAGAAGTCTTGGAGCTGGCTCAGGTGACTGGTGCTGATCAGGCAGGTGTAGATTGTCTTTTTCCTGGGAGAGCAGAGCATAGAAACATAGTTGAATTTTCGTTTGCTGCTGTAAGACTTAGTGTGAGTGACTCCATCTTGGCCCTAATTTGGTTACTTTAACAGGTCATAAAGCTTTGGTCCGAATTTGTTCTGTTTCAAGGAGTAGAAACTCATTCAGACAAGTTCAAGTCCTAGGGGAGCTGCTGATAATGGAACTTGGCTTCTCCTTGGGCTCCGAAGAACCTAGTGCTGTCAGCCTACTCTGTTCTCTGTTCCCAGGACTGCTTGGGGCCTCTCCCTGCCCTTCTGAGCATCTGTTCCTATATCTGTTTGCCCAGAGCCCATCTTGACTTCCATAAGGTAGAGCTGTAAACCTGACCAACCCCTAGCTTCGCTCCTCATGGGTGACAGACTCAGTCTCTGACTGTCTTATTTGGTATTGCTGGTCATTTGGGGGGGGGGCATTGAGGCACCTGGGATCAGGGGTCCACTCCTGGCCTGTGGGTGGGGTCTTTAAGCAGTATATTGTGGAAATCACTGTTACAAGTGCCAAGTGAGGGTGGCTGTTGCCTGGCATGGTGCCGCTCTTTTAAGAAGAGCCCAGGCAAGATATATGGTACTGTAAAGATCCCATTCTTCTCTCCTATTCTTTATAAATCCTGTTATCCAGAAGCCATTTATGTCATTTCTTTTGTCACTGAATCTTTAATTCAGCTCTTTTGCCCTTCAGCTCTTTCTCATTGATGCTTTTGTGTCTTGTCTTTGGATTTGAATACCTCGGGTTGGGTGGAGGCTTCAGAAACATATTTCATGATTCCACATGATCCCCAGAACCTTCCCTTTCTTCATCTGTTCAAAGAGCCGCCCCAAACTTATTGTGACCTAGCTTGAGGGCAAGGAGCAAATAGCCATGGCTGGAATGATGGTGACCAGATGGAATATGCTGGTGATACTTGTTCCAAGGGCCCAGCTGTTTGGCTGATGTAAAAGCCAGGTGATGTCCATGAACATGACAACTGCCTGGGCTCAAGGGCCACATTCAGCACTCTAACTCTTCCTGTGATTCACCCTCACTGGGAGCTGTTGAATCACTACAATTAGGAGGAAGCACTAATACTTGGCACTGAAATTTAGTAGCTCTCCTAGTCTAGGGACTTAATTAACTGAAGGAAGAATCAATGATAGGCTCTTTATGATCCAGGGCTTCTGACTTAGAGCTCCCTAGGCCATACCATCCAAGAACAAGAGCGGCTGCCATCTTGGAATGGACATTTGAGAGATAAAACTTTCTTTTTATTGTTATACATCCCTAGGTATTTATTTCTCTTCTCTACAACCCAGACCTGCCTCTTTGGTAATGTCAAGGATATTGTAATCTGGCCTTTGTAAGATGAGAGAACAATTGATTACAGATATTTAGGAAAGTCTGACTTTGGCAAGCTAATACCTATGGTGTTAGACTCCTCACTCTGTCCTTGGAGAAGTATGTGTTTAGTAGCTTTGTCATCCTAGGCTTGCTTGCTCGAGTGTATCACTAAGCAACCCAGTATATGGTGTCAAAACTGTTCCTTTGCTTTCTCTGTTTCACATTTGTCTTAACTTTTCTGAATTCTAATCAACTCCTCCAAACATTTCCTGCTAAGAATTTAGTTTGGTTACTCTAGATTAATGTCTGAGTTTGGCTTCAGAAGATCTGGATTCTAAGATGTGCTTGGCTGGTAACTCAGTGTGAGCTTGGGCAAGTCATCCTCAGAAAGATGAAGATCCTTAGCCCTGGCTATTGCCTGGCATCAAAAGAGGAAAGAGAAGACTTAATCGGAAGTTACTTTTTCTGAGGCAGTGCCCTCATTTTAGGAATTGGCATGGTTATTATACAAACAAAGGCTTTGGAGTAGACAAACATGGATTCAAATCCCAACAACAGCGTTGGTTAGCTGTGTGTTCTTGGGCCAGGTTGTGAGTCTCATTATCCTTTTCATCTTAGCGGTAGGGAGAACATGACCTCATTGCACTATGTTGGGGTTCAGTGAGGTGATTTAGATGAAGTAGGATAATGCATCGTATTGCAGCCTCTCCCCTGTGCCCTAGCATGTCCTGTCCCCCTTACTCACCTCTGTTTTTTTCACATTCATTAATTTTTAGCTTCTGTATCATCTACTTATTTTGTTTAGTATCTAGCCCCTCCCACAAGTGCTACAAGGACGGTTTTTTTGGTTCATTTTGCTCGCTGCCATATCCCTAATGCCTAAAACATAAGCATTCTGCAAATACTTGTAGAATGAATGTTAAATGAATGTGATTTTTGTAGAGAAGAAAAAGAAAAGTCAGCAGACTTCTCCTGTAAAGGACCAGACAGTAAATATTTTAAGCTTTGCAGGCCATACAGTTTCCGTCAGAATGACTCAATTTGGTGGGGTAGCGTGAAAGCAGCCCCATAGACAATACATAAACAGATGACTATGGCTGTGTTTCTATAAAATTTCATTTCCCAAAAAACAGGGCTGGGGCTGGATTTGGTCCACAGGCTTTAGTGTGCCTATCCCTGCTTGTAGATGCATTTAGCGGTTCTGAATCGTGATGTGTCATTTCCGTAGGTCCTTAATTCAGGAACAGCCCTTTTTTGGCCTCCTGTGGGGAGGCAAGAGGAAAGCCCATCTTGGAGAGCCTCTTTTTGGCCCAGATGCACTCTTCTTGCTTGCTGCCCCTGTCCTAGGAGGCTGAGCCTGGATGGCATTACCCAGTCCCTTTGCCCTCTGCCTTCTGGTTGATTTCCATGTCTTAGAGGCACTGGCAGGAATTCAGGACGTGGGAGGAGAGGGGGTTAGGGAGCTTACTGCCCAGCTCCCTCCCTGCTGGCAGTGGTTTGGGGAGAGTGAATTCCTTTCCCATAGCTCAGCTCTTTGCAGCTTCCGATCCTACTGTTTCTAGACCTAGGACACTTTATTGTCTTTTTGGTGTGTGTTCTCTTAGCCCTTTTCCCACTTTTATAAACCATGCCTTCATTAAACTTGCTTTTTTTACCCATTTTAGAAGGGGCCATCTGTTTTCCGCCTGGTCCCTGACTGCTGTACTGTCCATAGGAAGAAGTGTGTAGCGGGAGCCAAAGGGGACCTCCCCCATTCCTCATTTACAACTGCCAGTGATCCCAAACCTCCTGCAACCGATTTTGGTCGAGACTTCGTGTTTACTCTTCTTTTCCCCCCAGGAAGGGCAGATAAGAGAGGAAGTGATCTGCCTGAGGTGGTAGGTTGACAAAGCAAGAGATTCTACTTACTTCTCAAATTCATAAAAAAACTGGAACAGAGTGTCAGAATTTTTTGGTTCTAGACCCAGCCTTTTCACTCAACAGCCCTGTGTCTTTGGACTAGTTATTATCTTGTTTGAGCCTCAGATTACTTATCTTTATAAGGGGTCTAATAATCCCTGCTATGCAAATTTGATTATTTAGCATGATTCCAAGTTAAGAGGAAAAAAAACTCAACAGAACTGTCTCATGGAACGTGATACACTCTTTAAAAATGTTAAGCACGAGGGGCATCTGGGGGGCGCAGTCGGTTGAGTGTCCAGGCATCTTGGTTTCGGCTCTGGTCGTGATCTCGAGGTCCTGGGATCCAACCCGGGGCGGGGGGGGGGGGCTCTGGCCTCCATCCTCAGCGGGCAGTCTTCTCGAGATTCTCTTCCTTTGGCCTCCCCGCACCAACCCCCCTCAAATAAATAAAAAAAAGGTTAAGCATGAAAATCTACAGGTACCTTTTTTTTTTCCTTCCTCTCTTTTCCAAATTTCATGAATAAGTGTTCCTTGTTTTTATTATGAGAAAAAAAAAAACATCGTCTCTGTCAGGTCTACAAAGTGACTCAGGAAATAAAAGGTTATACTGGAGAGCACGTTGAGAAGTGCAGAGTGCCACGAGGATTAGAATTACCGTGATTTGTGGATTTGAAATAACGTGGTTCAGGGCTTCTCTTTTGCTCTGCCAGGCCCTTTGCTCTCGAGTTCCCAAAACTCAAGGTCATTACTGAACGTTTTTGGATGAAACCTTTTCCTGGTGCCTGTACTGCACGATGTTTTAGTGTTTGCCAAAGAAAAGGTTTCATCCAAAGACACAGAAGAAAAGAGGGTCAATGACAGATGCCCATGGTGCCCTCTTCTTTCATCCTCCCTCAGAGTCTTGAGGGCCCAGGACACAAGCAGAGGACAAGCTCAGGCAAAGAATGTGGTGAGGAGGGCCTGGCGCTTGCTTCTTTTGCCCAGCAGGGTCTGAGCTCCTGCAGAAAGCAAAAACACCCCGGGGGCTGGAGCTGTGGGAGGTGCCTCTAGATTCCTTAGGTCTTGGGTGGAAAATTAATGCTGAAATCAGGACAGCCCAAGGGAAAGGGTCCATGTTGGGAGTGGGGAGTACTGCAGCAGAAGTGAAATAGGGCATAACGGTCTTGGCCAACCTTCAGTAATGTCTCCTTGACTCAACTCCTTAAATTTTAACCATTCTGGAAGAAATGTAGTGGTGTATTGTGTGTGTGTGTGTGTTTTTTAAAGCAGATTTAATTTTTAGAACAGTTTTAGATTGACAGAAAATATGGAGAAAATAACATGAAGAGTTTCAGTATATCCTGTTTTCAGTTTCCCTTATTGTTAACTTCTTACATTAATAAGGTACAATTGCCACACTTAATGAGCAAATATGGATGCATTCTTATTAACTAAATTTCATACTTTATTCAGAATTCCTTAGTTTTTTCCTCTTATCCCCCCCCTTTTTTACCCTTTCCAGGATCCCATCCAGAATGCCATATTGCATTAAGGTATAACATTATGTCTCCTTAGGCTCCTCTTGGCTCTGATTGTTCTGTGAATCTTCTTTGTTTTTGACAACTCTGATAGTTTTGATGAGTATTTTGTGGGATGCCCTGCTATCAGAATCCATCTAATGTTCTTCTCATGATTAGAAGGGGAGGATGAAAGGCGTTGGGAGGAAGACTATAGAGTCAAGGGTCATTTCCATCACCTCGTGTCAAGGTTACATAATGTCAGTGTATTTATCACAGATATTAACCTTGGTCATCCAGCCAAAGTAGTGTTTGTCGGGTTTCTGAACTGTAGAGTTAGTCTTGCCCTCACCTCCCCTTCCATATTGTACTCTTTGAGAGGAAATCCCTATAAACAGACTATGCTTAAGGAATAGTGAGTTACTCTTCCCCTCTTTGAGGGCAGAGTATCTACATAAATTATCTGGAATTCTTATTCAAGGGAGATTGTCTCTTCTCTCCATTTATTAATTCAATCATTTATATCATATCATGGTTTTAATGTGCATTTCCTTGGTCCCTAATGATTTTAAGAAACTTTTATGTGTTTATTGGCAGTTTGGATACCTTCTTTGTGAAATGCCTATTTAAGGCTTTTGCTCCATTTTTAATTGAATTGTCTGTATAATTGATTTGCAAAAGTTATTTATATAGTCTGGATAAGCCCTCCCCCCCCCAGTTATATATAATGTCTTTTCCTCTGTCAGTGTTGTGTTTTGAAGCATAGCAATTTTGAATTTTAATGTAGATCAATTAATGTTTTCATTATGGTTAGTGCTATCTGTATCTTGGGTAAGAAATCTTCACCTACCACTAAGGTTGATTCTCCTGTGTTTATTGTCTGGAAGCCGTACTGTTTTGCTTTTTTGTATTTAGATCTGTAATCCACCTAGAATTGATTTTTATGAATGGTGTGAGATAGGTTTTTTTTTTTTTTTTCTGGTGTGAATATCCAGTTTATCCCCCATAAAGTGATGATGTAACCATTCTGGTTTTACTCCCAGCCTCAGAGGAAAAACTTAACAATTCAAAGTTAAATGCAGTGTTTACATTAAGATTTTTGATAGCTATCCTAGTCAGATGAAGAAAGTCCCCTTCTACTCCTTGTGGGCTGATAAGCTAGGTTTTTTCTTTTAAATCATGAGTTGATATTTATCAGATGATTTTTCCTCATTTATTAAACTTTAAAAAAATTATATTTCTATTAAATTGGAAAATTACAGTAATAGATTTTCAAAATGTTAAACCAATCTTCCTTTTTGAAATTAAACTACCCTTATCTTGATGTTTTATACTCCTGTTGCATATTGTATTTTAGTTGTTTCATGCATGTGGGTCTTGCCCCCATCACCTTGAGGACAGTGGTTTCCTTTGCACAGATTTGGGACATGCCCAGTGAATGCTTGTGGAGATAAAGTGTTATTAATCTAGGTAGAGTCATTTTTTGTTCCTGCAGTCAGGTGGGTTTGACAGTTTGGATGGTGCGATTCTCCCAGTGGCTAATGAGCAGCTCAGGAATGCTAATGAAGGGCTTCCTTTGGTTGTCTCTTGTGAGTCAGCAAATGAGCTCTGTAACTTGGAGAGCTAGAAGTTAATTAGCGACCCAGTATAGACAGACCCTGATGGAAATAAGGGAATTTTGGTCTGTCAGAGCAGAGTGCTGAGAAGCTTTGAAGGTGAGGCCAGGATTGGGGACGTGAGATGAAAGGCAAACGGAAGCAAGAGCTAGGATTTATAAATAAATGTCAGCTCGGAGGCTCATTCGAGGAAGCCAGGAGAGGCCAGAAAACGTGGCCTACATGGGGAGAGGAGTGGGCCCCACATCTGGGTATTGCTGACATCACCGTTGCTGGGGATTCACATCTCTTCCTCGTAGCAGCCTAGAAGAGAGAAACACAGGAGATGGGAACAGCACGGAGAGCTAAAGCAGGTCACCTGCCGGTGGGCGATGATGGATGAGAGGTTTTAGGTATTTTGCACTCCTTGCTCATTTTTCTTTGAGACAGGGTGGAAAATCTAAACCCCCATCTGCCTACAAGTTTGCTACAATGGATAAATAATTTGCCAGGCAATACCATGGATGCTGTTCTACAAATGAAGTCAAGTGGACTATAGACATTAGGCCAAGAGGAAGGATCGGGGCCTACCTTGTCGAGCTGCAGGAGTGACGTCCACCATAAGCGCTGGACTTGTGTGTGCTGGGAGCGTTCACAATCCTGGAAAGGCAACTTCAGCCAGAAAAAGTGTCACTCTCTTGGCTTAGGCAGATACCTAATTAGGTTAGGAGAAATGCCAAGAAACAACCTATTGAAAGCTAAGCTGTTGCAAGGCACTGTAGGTAAAATACGCAAAATGCCATCGAGACAGAAGTAAGAAGGTTTATAGAACAGGTGCAGTGTGAAACTAACCTGCCAGGGAGATTGGTTTCCTCTTGAAATGGGTTTAATCTTTTCTTTCCCCCAATGTGGAAGCTCTGTCCCCTTTACCAGTTAAGATCCAGAGACAGATACTCCCCACCCCTCCCCACCTGGATTTTAATAGTAGGCTGAAAATGGAAAAGAGGCGTCTCATGCTTCCGTGTCTGGGTCGGGTGGCCCAGCCATTCTGTGTTTGCCAGAAAATGGTGTAGTATGGAACATGATCTATCAAAATACTTCCTGGTTTAAGCCCCTTCTTGGGAAGTTTGACTCTTTGAATGCAATGTCTCTAATTTGCCCATACTGATTTCTTACTATGACAGTAGTAAGACCACACTGATGTCAGCTAGAGCCTCCGGAGCCTGCAGCAGGCCCAAGCCTGTCCTCCCAGTTTCTGCAGAGAAGCAGATTCTTGAGGGCTTACTCTCTCATGGTTCTCAGCCACACTGGAATGGCCACCTGTAAAATGAAGCTTCCTCACACGTACACTCTGCTGATATCCACATATTTTATTAGTCAGTAATTTTGCTACCGATAGGAGGGTGGGGTGGGGTGGGATGGGAAGAGGGGGCTGGGACCTTCTATCTGCCTATCACACCTCTGGCTATCTTCCTGGCTCTCCCTCACCTCTTTCTCTCATGCTCTTCTCTGCCTTTTCATTGAGAAATGTCTTATCTCATGCAGAGATGTTTCACCCCTTTCCTAAGCCCTTGGTCCCAGCTCTATCCATGCTGTATTGGTCATACATATCTCAGGAGACCTTCTCAGGGAAGTTTTCTTACAAAGGAGTCTCTCCCGAAGACGTTTGGTGCCAGCTCCTTCTAAACACTTTGAGGTGGGAGTCATTAACCCCATTTTACACTTGAGGAGACTGAGGCCTGGAAAGAATTAGTGAATTGCTTGCGTTAACACCACAGGGCCAGGATCCTAAATTAAGTTGCTTGACTCCAAGTCCCATGCTGTTTCTGCTACGGCATGCTGCTTTTAAGGGCCCCTTATAAGGACTACAGGGCCCTTTACCCACAGGAGCTCTCCCACGGTCAGGTAGGAAGGCGGTGTGCTCTGTCAGCCTTTATACCACATTGTGCGTAGCGCTTTTGCCCACTTTGTGTTACTTAAGCTTGCAAGTAACCCCTCATGTGTGACTAACCCCTTTTTAAAGAAGAGGAAGCTAAAGTTTAGAGAGGGAAGTGATTCAGCTAAAGTCCCACCACCAGGAAAGAGTAGACTCAAGTCTCAAACCCAGGCTTTCCAGCTCCAAATCCATTGCTCCCTGCACCACCACGTGGTGGAAATTCGAAGTGAAGGGTGAGAGGTTTGTGACTTCCGCTTGGTTTTTCAAGATCGTGTTTAGCCCAGAGCAGAGAGGACAGTGGGCTCAGCCGCCAGTGTGGGCTTATCCTGTACCTGCCAGCCCCTGTTGCTCAGCCCAGCTTGAGGCGGCGTCATCTCCAGGGGCAGTGGTGGGTGCTGAACCTCCCTGGGAAGGCCAGAAGAGCCCTGAGATGCCTGGGCTTTCACATTTCTTTTCTTCCCTTCCCTTGGCTTTTTGTGGAGCCGAGCCTATCATCAGTCAGGCCGTGAAGCCAAGGGAATGAAAAACTGCCTTAGAAAGAACTCTTATTTATTTAAAATTGGAAGAAAAAAAAAAGCAACAACCCTCTCAGAAAAGACTGAGACATGTTTCCAGTATGCTGGATTTCCTTATCTGGTTGTGACTAAGGGGACCTAGTCACTTACAATTAAACTTTAGATATTTGGCAGGTTTGTGTGACGAATCTGTTGTTGTGGGTGGAGCCCTGAGTGAAGCTTCCTTCTTCATCCCTCTGTACATTCTGAGGTGCTTGTTAATTGCCCTCATGGTCCGATGTCACTGTTTTACAAGGACTGGGCAAGGGGTGGAGTCCGAGAAGTCCATGTCCTTGATGTGCAGTTCGAACAAGGCTTTTCTTCTGAGCAAGGGAACCCTGGGTTTCTCTCCCTCTCCTTCCTCACAGCACCCAAATACTCTAGCACGGTTCCTTTTTTTTTTTTCTTTTTACAATGAAGTTTGTATTTTAATTCCAGCGTAGTTAACCTGTGGTGTAATATTGGTTTCAGGTGATTCCATACTTCCATGCATCACCGCGACCAGCACAGTTACTTTTGACTTTGATGATGAATATCATTCAGACACATAACCGTAACCAGTCAGGAGCAAAGGCAAGCGCCTTGTTTAGCCAGTAGAACAGAATGGAAGAGAGTAGGAAGCAGAAGATACCAGTATTGCTCTCTCGGGCGGCTCATCGAGGAGAAGGCCTGGCAGTGCGCGCACAGGAAGCAGTCAGTGGCGGATATAATCCTGGCAATATGAACACTGGGACATATCATTCGGTGCTTTTAGTGGAATTGCAAGATGAAATCCCGGTGGATGGGGGACCTCTCTTCCTGTGCCCTCTCCTTCCTCACACCGTGGCATGCAGGACAGTTCTCTTTTCTCAGTCATGTGGCCCTCTCTTGTTTAGGAAGCTGCAAGGGCTCTCTCCTGTCTGCTGAGCAGACTTGGCCTGGAGTTTGTTCTGCCCCTGGACTCCTCCTCTCCTGCCCTTTCCACCCGCCGCCCGCGCTGCCCTGCGTGCACCGTGCATTTCAGCCGGATGGAAGCACCACATTTCCCACACCTACTCTCTCTCCTTTGGCCGTTCATGCTCTTCCTTTCTTTTATTCTCCACGTGCCCTAAATCTCATCTCTGTGTGCGCCAGTTCTTCCCATGGTTCTAGAGCCCAGGTGAAGTGACACCTTCTTCTTTGATTCCTCTCCCCCAATGAGACACCCCTTCCTCCTCTGGGTGGCCCCCGGATTGTGTCTTGTTGATCATAACACCCCTCACCTTCTGCTTTGCTGGTTGCTTGGTATGGTTTCTCTTCTACCTGCCTTCCCTCATATTCTTTGAAAACGGGGGTAAGTGATTCTTTATCTTGTGTAGTTTGGAGTCAGGCAGGATGCCTTGGGAAGAGCAGGCATCCAAAAACGTTTGATGAGTGAATAAGTGAGAGGTGTCTTGAGGTAGGAGTCAGCGGTCTCCGGCCCAGGTTGGTGCTCAGTGGTCGTATCTGTGTAGCCTTTCCTTCCTTCTCTGTTTCCCCTTTTGCTTTTCCCTCTTCTTTCTTTACCTTTTCCCTTTCCTCCTTTTCATTTCACTTGTCCACAAGGCTTGGTCTCTGAATAGCTCTGCTGGGCATACCCCCTCTCTCCAGGTGCTGATTCATGCTACAAGGGGAGTTTGCCATGGTCCCCAACAATTCTGAAAGAAGAAGAACAAAACACAGGGGCTGTGAACTCAACAGGGTCTGGTAGCAGGGAAATAGGGCCCTTTTCCCATATGATGCTTATTTGCTTTGTAGATTATGATGTGAAAATAGGCATTCACGGAGCATTCCCTTCTCTCCTCTGGGAAGCAACAAGAGCTCTTTTCTGACCAGTGCCTCTCTCTGCTTATCTCCATTGGTAGGGTAAGCATGAAGCAAGCAGGTGAGCACAGCACTGAATAGCAGCTAAATCTTTTTTCTTGCTAAGACATCTCCCTCTGTAGTCAAGACTTCTGGACCTAGTGGTCTGGCTTTAAAAAGCAGGAAATGAGCAAGGCTCTAGGGAAAGAGCCCCAGGCTGGACTTGACTCAGGCTCTGCTACACCAGGGTGTGGAGGGGGACCTGCCATCATCTAAGGGGCTCAGTTTCCTCTTCTGCACAGTGGGGGAAAGGGTTGGATGATCTCTGAGGTCTTTCCTAGATCAGATACTCCAGAATTCCTGATTTGAGATTCCAGATCCGCCTGCAAAGACAGCTGTGGCTCAGCCTGAGCCGGGGCCAGGAGGTGGCAGCACCTTTTCTGCGATCAGAGCCCACAGCCCCAGCTGGCACAGGGTCTGGGCTGTTGCTGCTGTAAGGTCCGGCTGGACAGCATGCTGCACTCGTGTTTGGACTTTGTAGTTACGTACCACGGCAGGTTGTTTGTAATCTTTGGGGTCATGCCTGCCTGCAGGACTGCCAAGCCCCGGGTCCAGGAAGCACTTACTCCCTCTGCCCCCCTCCCTCTGCCTGCAGCTGACTTCAGCTGGCATGACACAGGCAGACCAGGGCACACTCATCCCCAACGAGGCCCCAGTGACCAGCTCATATCCGGGCAGCTTGCTGGAGCTCCGTCGTTGGAGCTCCGTGACGCAGGCTTGGGTGTCCCCTGGGCAAGAGAGAGCTGCCTCCGTGAGTAAGCGCCGGTGCTCGCCCACTCTAGATGTGCGCTCCTGTCTCCCAGGGACCCCTGTGCTGTTTCTAACAGCTGCACTTGCTCGTGGCAGAAAATGGAAATGCCTGGCATAACAGATCCAAACACCAGAAGAGGACTAGGGGGCTGTCCCTCTTATGGAGAGCTTTTACTAAATGGGGATGGACGTAGACACTTAAAATACAATAGAATGTTTGAATTGCAAGGAACCTGCAAGATGATGTAGTTCAGTGATTCAGAAACCCTGCAGGGCATCACCAGGAAGCTTGTTAAAATGTATGTTCCCAGGCCCAGCTCCAGCTTTACTGAATGGTAAGAATCTCTGGTGCTGGAACCCAGGAATGTGTATTTGTCACAAGCTCCGCAGGTGTGTCTAATGCAGCTGGTCTGCAGAAAGGCAGTTAGCCGCCCACCGTCTAGTCTGTAACAGTGCAATCGGGGAGCTTATTAGAAGTGCAGATCTCTGGAGTAAGGCCTGCAGGGTAGGGTTTTAACCAGCCCTTCAGGTGGAGGGGTAACCAACTCATCCTGGTTTGCCTGGGACTGTTCTGTATTAGTCCTGAAACTCCAATGTCCCAGGTCCTCCCTCAGTCCTGGGAACACCAGGATGAATTGGTCCCCTGTCAAGGCAATTTTAGCATGCTATAGTTTGAGAGGCACTGGAAGCCGTTCATTCCTCAGTTGAGGAAGTGGGGCCCGGAATGGAAGCAGTCTGCCCACGGACATGCAGAGAGAGCGTAAGGCTTCCCACCCCGCATCCTGGCTATTCTTGTAAGTAGCTGCCTTGCTCTTTCCTACTCCCTACTAGGAGCCAACCCTGGAGGAGCTCAGTATGGAGTGGCCGTATTGGGAGTGAATAATCTGTATTCTGTGGTCTTGCTTGAGTGAGTGTACAACAGTGGGAGGTACAGGTGTCATCAGACTTCCGTGAAATCTTTCAGGGCTTCTCTGGGCCCAGGCAGGAGAAGCGATTGACAATTTAATGCATTTCTGTTTTGGGCATAGACCCTGGGATAGCAGCGTTACTGAGACAGACAATGCTTGACAGGGGATTACAACCCAGGGGCTGTGGTTCAACAGAGCAGGACCCCGGGCTGCTCTCCTACCTCCAGGGCCCCCCCCTGAGGCCCTGGGACAAATCCTAGCATGGCTCCCTTTGTTCTGTTTCCAGTGGTTGCCAAGACTTGCCAGGCTGTGCCTGATTATCAACATCAGGTTTGATTGATTTATTCCAGGGTCCCCATGGCATGACCAGTTATCTAGGAATGGAGTACCAGGCCAGAAGGTTCTCGTAATGCAGTGGTTCTCATACTGGAGCATTTGGCAGACTCACCGGAGGGCTTGTTGAAGCTCAGACGGCTGGCTCCTTCCCCAAGAGCAACCATAGATGGGGACATTATGAGCACTTGAGTGACTTTGTCATGTGACACTCATTATTGATGTCCCCAGGCTGAGCTAACTGTATAAAGCAGGGCACTAGATAATTTCTAAGAGCTCTCCTAGCAACAAAAATTTTACTTATAAACAAAAAGATATGGCCTTATAAAGGATGTACTTTCATCATTACTGTTCCCCTTTCCCCTAAGTGTGCCAGTGTGTAAGCTAATACTTAAAATCCCACAAATGGAGAATGATTGTTTTGATGTAAAGGTTTAGTTTTATTAATATATAAATATCTATGGGTAGGGTAGGAAAAAAACCAGTGACATTTATTCAGAACCTCTTTTGTTCCAGTTATTGTAAGAGCAGAAATATTAAGCCTTACCAGTCATTTGTACTTGAAACCTCTTACTCTTAGTGTCTGTGGTGCAGGAGTCTCCTGATTTCCCTTTAACCTCCCTGGCCATCCTTCTCAACCCCCTTCACCAGCTCCTCCTCTTCCTGACTCTTAATATTGGTGTTCTTAGGGCTTGGTCCTGGGCTTTGTCTCTCTGGGGCTATCATCTGTCCCCTTAGCTTAAAACCCCATCAGTACGCTGGAGACTCTTGGGTTATAGCTTTAGCATGAACCCCTCTGAGCTCCGGCTGCCTACCTGACAGTTTCTCTTGGATGTCTGTAGACGCCACACATGACACTTGTTTAAATCCCTATCACATATGAAATCTACCCATTTTTCTCTCTCCACGGCCCCTTCCCTTGTCTTGTCTACCACCACCATTTATCTTTTTGGCAATGCCGTGGTCTCCTCCTACTTTATTCCACAGTGGCCAGATGAGGGTCTTGAAGTGGAAAGCAGACAATCTGTACCATACTGAAAACCTCTAAGAGGCTCCCCATCCACATTCCTCACCATGGCCCGCAAGGCTGTCCAGGATCCGCCTCTGCCTGACCCCATAGCCTCATCTCGCTCTGCGTCTCCCTGCAGCCCATGTGCTCCAGCTGCCTGCTTTCTTTCAGTTTCTGGAACCCAAAAAACTTTGTCAGACCTTTGTATGTACTGTACCCTCAGCTTGGAATGTGTGTTCTTTCTCTCTGTTGGCGTGGCTGGTGTCTTTTCATGCTTCAGGTTTCAGCTTAAACATCACAGCCTTAAAACATCCTTCTCTGACCGTTCCATTGTGAGTCGGTGCTTTACGACTCACTGTTTTCCATCCAACATCCTGTTGATCTTTGTCTTTGACCTTACAGTCTGTACTTATTTTCTGCTTCCAGTCTGACGACTTGCGTCTTGTCTCACTCCCACGTTGGGCTGTGGGCTCCATAAGGGCAGGGTGTTGATGACAGGAAGGACACTAACTTCACTGCCTGGTGTGCAGAGCAGGCCCTTAAGAAAGAATATAATAGTTCCAATCTGGATAGTATAATAACTCTGCTCAGGGCTACCAACAATGGGTAAGAAGGAAGGAGAGGAACAGAGGAAGAGAAAGAAGGCTTCAGACACAGGGAACCATGGACATTGGCAGGAAATGATGCTGGGCTCACAGTTCTGTTTTAGACCAGATTGCCTGGAACACAAGGTCCAGGCTAGTCGGGAGCCTACCTGGAGCATTACACAGACCAACTTCTTATGTTCTTATTCTCCCCCGAGCATCCCAATGGCTTCTCATGTAGTCCTGCATGGGACTGGCAGTAATTAGGTCCATACTCAGATCTGTGCCTTTTGGGATGTGTCTAGGGAAGGAAGACCTTCCTTGTGTGGAGATATGCTTATGTGAAGTAGGCAGCCACTGAGAAGTTCCCATCTTTCCTCCACCAGTCTGCCTCCCTTATGCCGGGAATACTCACCCAAGAAAAAGTACCCTGTCCCAACAACTGGAAAGGGCCAAGGTGTGGAAGGTGCTGTTGTGTATTTGAGGACCAGCAGGAAACAGTAGGTTCTGAGGGTGAGGAGGGAAGAGAAGACAGTGGATACAAGAGTTCCATCTTAGAGAATGATGTGTTAGCTTCTTAGCTCGGCTTGGACCTCGCTAGAAGCATCACAAGGTGGTCTTGGTGCCTTCTCATCATTTATTCGTTCATATATTCATTCATCAGACATTTATTGAGCCCTTGAGATTGGCACTTCTCTAGGGATTATGGAGATAAACATGAATGGGATACAGTCCCTGCTTTAAGAGTCACAAAGATCATTACAGTTCATTATGGTAAGAACAAGAATAGTTCTATGCACAAGTCCCCATGGGAGCACAGAAGAGGAGTTCTAGCCCAGTCTGTGTGGTCAGAGGGAGCTTTTGGAAGGAGTTAACATCTAAAACTGAAACTAAAACTTTGAGTGGAAGTAAGTGAAGAGTAGGGGAGGGAGCTGCATGGATGTATTCACCCTGTGAACACTGGCTGAGCCCTACTGTAAGCCAGGCACTGTGCTAGTCCTTCATCTATCTTCTTCTTCTAGAGGCTCCTTGGAAATTATAATTTTATGGAAGGGATGAAGCTTGAGTGTGGGCAGGGAGCTGTGGGAGAAGCATACATAGTGATTTAAAGCCTGGATTCTGATCAGACAGCATTGGAATTGGTTTGCTTTTTTAATAATATTTTTTTATTATGTTATGTTAGTCACCATACAGTACATCCCTAGTTTTTGATGTAAAGTTCCATGATTCATTACTTGCATATAACACCCAGTGCACCATGACGTACGTGCCCTCCTTACTACCCATCACCAGCCTATCCCAGTCCCCCACCCTCCTCCCCTCTGAAGTCCTCAGTTTGTTTCCCAGAGTCCATGGTTCATCCCCCCTTCTCTTTACCCCCCTTCTTCTTCCCTTTCTTCTCCTACCGATCTTCCTACTTCTTATGTTCCATAAATGAGTGAAACCATATGATAATTGTCTTTCTCTGCTTGACTTATTTCACTTAGCATTATCTCCTCCAGTCCTGTCCATGTTGCTGCAAATGTTGTGAAATCGTTCTTTTTGATGGCTGAGTAATATTCCATTGTATATATGGACCACAGCTGCTGCTGTTGCTTCTTTTTTTTTTGGTGTTTTATTTATTTATTTATTTATTTTTAAATGTTTTTTTACTATGTTAGTAACCATACAGTACATCCCTGGTTTCTGATGTAAAGTTCGATGATTCATTAGTTGCTTATAACACCCAGTGCACCATGCAATACGTGCCCTCCTTACTACCCATCACCAGCCTATCCCATTCCCTCACCGCCCTCCCCTCTGAAGCCCTCAGTTTGTTTCTCATAGTCCATAGTCTCTCATGCTTCATTCCCCCTTCTGATTGCCCCCCCTTTCTTTATCCCTTTCTTCTCCTACCAATCTTCCTAGTTCTTATGTTCCATAGATGAGAGAAATCATATGATAATTGTCTTTCTCTGCTTGACTTATTTCACTTAGCATTATCTCCTCCAGTGCCGTCCATGTTGTAGCAAATGTTGAGAACTCGTTCTTTCTGATAGCTGAGTAATATTCCATTGTGTATATGGACCACAACTTCTTTTTTTTTTTTTAAATGATTTTTTATTATATTATGTTAGTCACCATACAGTACATCCCCGGTTTCCGATGTAAGGCTCGATGATTCATTAGTTGTGTATAACACCCAGTGCACCATGCAATACGTGCCCTCCTTACTACCCATCACCGGTCTATCCCATTCCCCCACCCCCCTCCCCTCTGAAGTCCTCAGTTTGTTTCTCATAGTCCATAGTCTCTCATGTTTCATTCCCCCTTCTGATTACCCCCCCTTTCTTTATCCCTTTCTTCCCCTACCGATCATCCTAGTTCTTATGTTCCATAGATGAGAGAAATCATATGATAGTTGTCTTTCTCTGCTTGACTTATTTCACTTAGCATTATCTCCTCCAGTGCTGTCCATGTTGTAGCAAATGTTGAGAACTCGTTCTTTCTGATAGCTGAGTAATATTCCATTGTATATATGGACCACAACTTCTTAATCCAGTCATCTGTTGAAGGGCATCTCGGTTCCTTCCATGATTTAGCTATTGTGGACAATGCTGCTATGAACATTGGGGTGCATATGGCCCTTCTCTTCACTACGTCTGTATCTTTGGGGTAAATACCCAGTAGTGCAATGGCTGGGTCATAGGGGAGCTCAATTTTTAACTTTTTAAGGGACCTCCACACTGTTTTCCAAAGTGGCTGTACCACCTTGCATTTCCACCAACAATGTAGGAGGGATCCCCTTTCTCCACATCCTCTTCAGCAATTGTTGTTTCTTGCCTTGTCAATTTTTGCCATTCTAACTGGCGTAAGGTGGTATCTTAGTGTGGTTTCTTTTTTTTTTTTTTTTTAAAGATTTTATTTATTTATGTGACAGAGAGACAGCCAGTGAGAGAGGGAACACAGCAGGGGGAGTGGGAGAGGAAGAAGCAGGCTCCTAGCGGAGGAGCCTGATGTGGGACTCGATCCCGGTACGCCAGGATCACGCCCTGAGCCGAAGGCAGACGCTTTAACGACTGCGCTACCCAGGCGCCCCTTAGTGTGGTTTTGATTTGAATTTCCCTGATGGCTAATGATTTTGAACATTTTTTTTTTCATGTGTCTGTTAGCCATTTGTATGTCATCATTGGAAAAGTGTCTGTTCATATCTTCTGCCCACTTTATGATTTATTTGTTTCTCGCGTATTGAGTTTGAGAAATTCTTTGTAGATCTTGGATACCAGTCTTTTATCTGTAGCGTCATTTGCAAATATATTCTCCCATTCTGTGGGCTGCCTCTTAGTTTTTTTGACTGTTTCCTTGGCTGTGCAGAAGCTTTTTATCTTGATGAAGTCCCACAAGTTCATTTTATCTTTTGTTTCTCTTGCCTTTGGAGATGTGTCATGAAAAAGGTTGCTTTGCCAATGTCGTAGAGGTTGCTGCCTATGTTCTCCTCTAGGATTTAAATGGATTCCTGTCTCCCATCAAGGTCTTTCATCCATTTGGAGTTTATCTTTGTGTATGGTGTGAGAGAGTGGTCAAGTTTCATTCTTTTGCATGTAGCTGTCCAATTTTCCCAGCACTATTTATTGAAGAGACTGTCTTTTTTCCACCGGATGTTTTTTCCTGCTTTGTCAAAGATTAGTTGCCCAAAGAGCCAAGGGTCCATTTCTGGGTTCTCTACTCTGTTCCATTGGTCTTTGTGTCTGTTTTTGTGCCAGTACCATGCTGTCTTTGTGATCACAGCTTTGTAGTACAGCTCGAAATCCGGCATTGTGATGGCGCCAGCTTTGTTTTTCCTTTTCAACAGTTCCTTGGCGATTCGGGGCCTTTTCTGGCTCCACACAAATTTAAGGACTATTTGTTCCAGTTCTTTGAAAAATGTCATTGGTATTTTGATCGGGATAGCATTGAAAGTGTAGATTGCTCTGGGTAGCACGGACATTTTAACTATGTTAATTCTTCCGATCCATGAGCATGGAATATTTTTCCATCTTTTTGTGTCTTCCTCAATGTCTTTCAAGAGTGATTTATAGTTTCTAGAATATAGGTCCTTTACGTCTCTGGTTAAGTTAATTCCAAGGTAACATATGGTTTTTGGTGCTATTGTAAATGGGATGGATTCCCTAATTTCTCTTTCTTCAGTCTCATTATTCGTGTATAGAAATACAACTGATTTCTGAGCACTGATTTTGTATCCTGGCACATTACTGAATTGCTCTATAACTTCTAATAGTTTGGGAGTGGATTCTTTTGGGTTTTCCATATAACGTATCATGTCATCTGCGAAGAGAGACAGTTTGACTTCTTCTTTGCTGATTTGGATACCTTTTATTCCTTTTTGTTGTCTGATTGCTGTTGCCAGGACTACTAATACTATGTTGAATAATAGTGGTGAGAGTGGGCATCCTTGTCGTGTTCCTGATCTTAAGGGAAAGGCTTCCAGCTTTTCCCCATTGAGAATGATATTTGCTGTAGGCTTTTCATAGATGGTTTTTATGAGATTGAGAAATGTACCCTCTATCCCTACAGTCTGAAGGGTTTTAATCAGGAATGGAATTGGTTTTAAATTTAGGCTTTCACTACTCACTGTGTGACCACAAGTAAGGTACCCAAACTCCCTTCCCTCATTTTTCTCATCTTTTTTTTTTTAAAGATTTTATTTATTTATTTGACAGAGACACAGCCAGAGAGAGAGGGAACACAAGCAGGGGGAGTGGGAGAGGAAGAAGCAGGGTCCCAGCAGAGGAGCCCGATATGGGGCTCGATCCCAGAACTCCGGAATCACGCCCTGAGCCGAAGGCAGACGTTTAATGACTGAGCCACCCAGGCGCCCCTCATTTTTCTCATCTACACAAGGGGGCAGTGGTAATACCTACTATTGTGGGGATACAGTGACAAAGTTATATGAATGCGTTTAAGATGAAGCCAACACGTGGTAAACACACAATAAATGATAGCTATTACCACTATCCTCATTATCGTTGGGGTAGATTGTATACTTTCCTCCTCACTTCCCTATTAGAGGATTCAGCCTCCCTCCCTGTTTCCATGTGACTTACGGGGTCTCCCTGTCAGAAGAATATACATTCCAAGTCCAGTGATGGCAGACTTGGCCATGTGACATTCTTTGATCAACAGAATGTGAGAGGAGGGGTGCCTGGGTGGCTCAGTTGGTTAAACGTCTGACTTTTGGTTTTGGCTCAGGTCTGATTGCAGGGTTGTGAGATTGAATCCCACGTTGGGCTCCTTGCTGGGCGTGGAGCCTGCTTAGGATTCCCTTTCTCCCTCCCTCTGCCCCTCCCTGTCTCTAAAAAAACCCAGAATGTGAGAGGATATGATGTGTACCAAGTCTGAGTAGAAGTTATTGCTGGTTGTTTTAAGTTGAGATTTTATAGGTTTTACTGCGGGAAAGCTGAGTAATAACATCATCGTCCTCTCATAGGACACATGAAGTAGGGGAGACTTTTTGGAGGAAAGTATTTCTAGGTTGAGCCCTGAAGATGGTCTAAGTACTATTTAGACACAAGGGATGTGAGTAGGGAGTATTCCAGGTGAGGGGGAAAAAACCTGTAAAAATTCTTGATTTTATGAGAAGGAATGGAAAAGAAGTTCAGAATGGCTGCAAAGCAAGGAGGGGAGAGTGTTAATAAGGAATGCTGGAGAGAGAGTTAGGGGGACTTGTAAGCCACGGTAGGAAATTAGCTTTTTATCCTAAGACAGTGGAAGATCATTTCATGGTCTGTTTTGCCTTCTAGAACGATCCCTCTGGCTGATTGGAGAGACCATCTCAGAGGGGTCAGGAGACCATAGAGCAATCTGACGTGTAGGTGAAGGATTACAGGCCTGGTGGCACAGGGAAGTGGACAAGTGTGAAATGTGTTGGAAAAGACGAGGTTACTTCCTGTGTGAGATTTGAGGAGAAGGAGTCAATGATGAGGCCCACGTGTGGGAATGAGATGGGTGGTGTGGATGGCGAACACAGGAGAGGAGCAGTGTGAAGGAGGCTGATGAGGAGTCCGCTGTGGCCGCTTGGGGTTGCAGGTATTTGAGAAACACTGTGACATTCCTCCTAACAACAGCCGTGTGTCCGGCTAGAAACTACCTTGTCCAGCTTCCCTTGCAGCTAAGGAATGGGGAAGAGTCAAGAGGAAGTGATACCAATAAGATAAAAATAAATACTGTTTCTGAATTCCCCAGCCGACTGCAATTTGTCTCTCATTGGCCAGGACAGTGTCTGATGTTGTTTTAACTTTGGTTTGTATGCCCCACAAACATTTCCTGTGTGTGCATATTTTATGACAGTGTGTTTTTAATACAAATGGTATGTTATTTGTATTTTTCTTTAATATGCTTTTTAAAAAACTCAACCACATTTTGTTTGTTTATTTATTTATTTATGATATGTTAGTCACCATACGGTACGTCATTAGTTTTTGATGTAGTGTTCCATGATTCATTGTTTACGTATAATACCCAGGGTTCCATGCAATACATGCCCTCCTTGATACGCATCACTGGTCAGCCCAGCCCTCCACTCCCCCTCCCCTCTGAAACTCTTAGTTTGTTTCTTGGGGTCCATAGTCTCTCATTCAACCACATATCTTAGAATCTGTCCCTGTTGTTGCATACAGACCTAGAGCGTCCCTTTTAAGTGCTGCATGGTATTCCAGTATGAACGTATGACTGGTTGGTTATGTGATCATTCCCACTGATCGATGTAAATACAGTCAGATTTGTTTGTTCTCAGGTTTTTGCATGTATGACAATGCCATAAGGGACATCTTTGTGCTTGCTTCTTTTTTTGTGTTTCATACGTGTTTCTTACAAAAAAAAAATCTCATAAATAATGTCTAAGACACATAATGGAATAGAAAGGTTAGTAGATAAGCATGTTTTTAGTTTAGTTTTATTTTTTTTTGGCATGTTTTTGGTTTAACAGATATTGTCAGTTGACCACTAATGTGGTTGTATTGATTTTTACTTCCACTAGCAGTGCAAAAGAGTACCTGTTTCCTACACTTGATATTATAATATTTAACATTTGGATTATCTGATGAAAGAAAAGTAGCATATTTAAATTTATGTTTTCCTGCCTATTAGCAAGATTGAGCTTTTTCTATTTATTACTCATTTGTAAATCTTCTATGAACTATTCATATTCCAGACTATTTTTTTATTAGTTTGTCCTTGTTGATTTCTGGAAGTTCCTTGTATATTCTGGGTACTACTCCTTTGTTAATATTTGCAAATAGTTTATCTCCATTTCTTGTAATTATTTAATACTATATTTTAACATGTAACACTTGGAAAGGTCAGATTTACCTATAGGATTTTTACTTTTAGCATCCTTACCAAAGATAATAAATATTACACTTCCTTCTACTTCTTTTTACAGCTTTCTGTTTTACCTTTAGTTATTTATTCCATTTAGAAGTTATTTTTATTATAGTATGACATAGCTCTCTAACTGTTCTTCCTCCCTAAAGAGAGAGCCTACTGCTCTAACACCATTTTTTGAGTAATCCATCTTTTCTCTTCTTATTTGAAATGCTACCTCTGTTATTTATTAAATTCCCATATAAGTTCCTCTTCTCCCAACTCCTTCTGGTTTCTAGGTTCTCTTCCTTTTTCCATCTTCTGGATTGCTGTCTCTCTTTGCTTCTTCAGGTCTGGGGGTGGTAATGGCCCCATTGTTGCTTGCTCTGGCATATGGATGAGACTTTTCCTTGTGATTTCCCTAGACCCTACCTATATCATATGTAAAAATAGCTCTTTTTATTAAGACCTCTGAAATCATCCTAATCTGAATGTGCTGTTTGTTTCCTGCTGGGTCCCTGAATGATACAGTCACATTGAAATTCTGATTAGGACTGAATTGAATAAATAGATTGTTTTGGGGAGAAATGAAATACAATATTAAATCTCTCATCCATAAACATGATTAGTCTTTATTTATGTCTTTTAAGAAAATGTCTTTCAGTAAAGTCTTATGTTTTTATGTAAAAGGTTTTGCTTATTTGTTAGTTTTATTAATAGGTAGCTTTTGTTTTTCTCATGACAAAAGACCTCTTTTTGAAAGTATTTTTAATTGATAGATGCTAGTTTATAGAAAAGCCATTGATTTTTATGTAGTGGTTTTGCATCTGGTTACTTTGCTGAACTCTCTAATGAGTTCCAGTCGCTTTTTACTTGATTTTCTTCAGTTTTCTGGGTCTGTAATCGCATCTGTGGGTAATGACAGTTTTATTTCCTTTTCATTTTTTCAATAACTTCTATTTCTTTCTTGTAGTTTTTCTTTCCTGCACTTTGTTGACTAATACCGTGATGATGAATATTCTTGTCTTGCATGATATTGATAGGTGTTTCCACCAAGTTAAGGACTTAAATGTCTATTTCTCAATTGCTGAAAATCTTAAGAATCATAAATAGATGTTGAATTGTATCAAGTGCCTTTTCAGCAATTTTGGAAATAATCATATTCTTTAATTTTAATTTTTATTGAAGTTATATGTATGTATGTATGTGTTAAAAAGGAAGATAGTCTGTAAGGCATCTAATAGGAAATACCTTTTTTAAAGCTTATCCTTCTTACTTTCTGCTTCCCTGAGTCCTTTCAGTTCTTTCTTTTGGTTATTTACCTCCAGTTTTAATCACACGGTTTTGCTGCTACATTTTATTCTTTTTTTTTTTTTTTTTTTTTTACATTTCATTCTTGAAAAATTTCCTCCATTGATTGGAAGCAAGTTATGCACTTTATTTCAAGTTTTCTAGGTCTTTCATCCATTCTGACATGATACATAAATGCATATTTTTCTAGTGAATTATAGAGTTAGTTAGTATTTAGATTCTTCCTGTGAATGTGACTAAAAAGCATTTCTTTATTTGCTGTCCCTTTATCTAAACCCCATGTTGCTATTGACTAGAATTTTGGGTTCATATTTTTATTAAAAACTTTTTTTTTACAGTCAGTACTTACTTAGACTTAACAATATGCTTTTCTGATTTTTTTCTCTAATTTATAAACATATTTTAAATGATTTTTATTAAATATTGAGTATTTACAAAATTCTATCTATAAAGTATGTATGAGATATAAAATAAAAATACAATGAACACATAAGTACCCCAAATCCAGTGTAAAGGAAAGAGCACACAGCTGCTAGCATCCTGCTGTCTTTGTTCCAGTCCTAGATCTACTATTTATTGACTGTGTGACAGTGGGGAAATTATTTAAACTCTTTGTACCTCAGTTTCCTTATCTGTAATATGAACATAATAACACCTATCTCACAGGGATATTGTGAATGAGTTAAAAATATGATAGCGTTTAGAACAGTACCTGATATATTATAAACACTATATAAATATTATCTATTATTGTTGTAAAAATATACCATACTTATTTATTTAATGGCTTGTGGATATTTTTTACTATCTCAAACGGTGCTTCTGTGAATATCTGAGCACACATATCCTGGACCACATGCATATACTAAATCATAGGGTATGAACATCTTGAACTATGTAATGCCAAATTGTTTTCCATGGTGGTTGTAATAATTTACACCCCAACTAGCACTATGAAGGCATTCTGTTTGCTCTACATCTTCATTATAGGTGGAATTAAGAGATTTTTAAATGCTTTCCAACAGGATGGCTCTGAAATGGTATCCTGTTATGATTTATTTTGTACCTTTCTGGTTACTAGTGCAGTTGACCATCCTTTTATTTGTTAGTCATTGCAATCTGCTTTCTTTTATGCAGTGCCTATTCAGTAGTTTCCCCATTTTGCTACTCTATTCTTATCTCTTATTGCTGTTTGAAGTTAAATATATATGGCCTTTTAATCTTTTGTTCAATTTATATGTGTTATACATTTCAGGCTTATTTTTTCCACTTCCTTTGTAGTGTGTTTTGATGATCAAAAGTTATTCAGTTTTATATAGTTGATTTATAAATTTTGTCTTTTATGATTTTGCTTTTTGTGTTATTTTTAAGAATTCTTTCCTCACCCTGAGAACATACAAATAACCTCCTGTACTGTCTTTGAAAACTTTGCTTTTCACTATTATGCCTTTAACGCTTCCAGAATTGAATTTCTTTGTGGTGGGAGGTTTGAGTTTCAATTTTGTTTTTTTCCCCATGTAGATGATAATTATTTCAGTAATATTTATTGAAAAATTCAACCCTTCTCTACTGATATATAGTGTTATAAATAAGTTATCTTATGGAGTTTGAGATTCTTTGTCTTTTACTATAATATTTTAGTCCATTTGCATTTATTGTAAGCACCAATTTATTTGGATATATTTCTACATTCTCAGTTACTGGTATCATTACTTGCCTTGCACTTGTTATTTTCATTCTCTTTTTGCATTCCTTTTGGTTGAATGTAGTTTGTCATTCCACTTTTTTCTCTATTTTTAGTTGTTTCCCTAGAAATGTTAACATACACCTAACTTATCAAATCTAAAGCATATCAAGATCTTTAATCTCATTTAGAACAAAAATAAGAGGACCTTAGAACAGTTTAACTTTGCTCACCTCTCCGCTGACTTATTTGTTATGAATTTGTTATTCTAGTTTATTTTTAATACCACAAGATGTTAATATTGTGTCATACACACCATATTTGTTTTTAGTTTTATCAAATACTTACCATATCTGTGCTCTTTGTTCCTTCTTATGTTTGGATCTCTTTCCTTCATCTGAAGTATATCCTTTTGAATTTCACTTAGTGATGGTCCCTTGTATCAAACTCTCATCTTTTATTTGTCTTAAAATGTCTGTTTTTCCCTGTTTTTGAAAGATGTCTTCGAAGTTATTTTCTAAGTTAACAGATTTATTTTTAGCCTGATGAAGATATTATTTCACTGTTTTCAGGTTAACATTATTGCTATTTGGAAGTCAGCTGTCAGACTAATTGTCATCCCTTTCCCATCAATCTGTTTGTCTCTTGTGGCTTTTAGGATCTTTTTATCTTTGGGAGTTTCCATTTTATTATGATGTATTTACTGGTCAAAGCAAGTAACAGAGCCAGCCCATATTTAAGAGGTTGGAAAAAACATCCACTCTTGATGAGAAAAGTATAAAATATTATGTGTGTATGTGTGTGTATATATATATATGTTATTTAATTTCCAGTTAGTTAACATAAAGTGTAATATTAGTTTCAGGTGTACAATATAGTGATTTAATGCTTCTCTACATCACCGAGTACTTGTCACAGCAAGGGCCCTCCTTAATCCCCATCACGTATTTAATCCATCCACCCCCACCACCTCCCCTCTGGTAAACATCAGTTTGTTCTCTGTAGTTAAGAGTCATTTTTTTGGTTTGCCTCTTTGTCTCTTTTCCCCCTTGCTCATTTGTTTTGCTTCTTAAATTCCACATATGATTGAAATCACAATGTATTTATCTTTCTCCGACTTTTTTTGCTTAGCATAATACTTTCTAGTTTCATCCATGTCATTGCAAATGGCAAGATTTCAATCTTCTTATGGCTGAGTAATATCCCATTGTGTGGATATCTGTATATATATATATATCTCTCTCTATATATATCTATATGTGTGTGTGTGTGTGTATATATATATATATGTGTGTATATATATATATATATATAAATGTGGTATATATGTATATATACCATATCTTTTTTATCCATTCATCAGTCATACAGGTGGCCAACAGACACATGAAAAGATGTTCAACATCACTGATTATCAGGGAAATATAAATGAAAACTACTTTACACCCATCAGAATGGCTAAAATCAACAACACAGGAAACAGCAGGTGTTGGCGAGGATGTGCAGAAAGGGGAACCCTCCTGCACTGTTGGTGGGAATGCAAACTAGTGCAGCCATGTTGGAAAATAGTGTGGAGTTCCTCAAAAAGTTAAAAATAGAACTTTTATGCAATCCGGTAATTGTACTACTAGGTATTTACCCAAAGAATACCTCTGTACCCTCTGCTACTCCCCCTGCATGTGCTCTCTCTCTCTCTCTTTCTGTCAAATAGATAAATAAAATCTTAAAAAAAAAAAGACAATACTTGGTGTGCAGGTGGATTTTTTAGAGAATTGCCCACAGGTTAGGAACCGTGAATGCAGGGGATACTCTCAAATGTGACTTTCAAAAATAAGCATAACAACAATAACCATCTGTTGAGTGCTTTTTCTGTATTAGGCACTATTATAAGTGATTTTTAAAAAACTTTTTATTTTGATAGAATTTTAGTGTACAGAAAAGTTGCAAAAAATAGTAACATACAGTTTTAATATACCTTTTATCCTGCTTTCTCTGAGTGTTAACATCTTATGCAATGATACTACAATTCTCAAAATCAGGAAGTTGTCACTAATGCAACTATTATCTAATCTACAGCCCTTATTTGAATTTCATCAGTTTTCCCACCAACATCCTTTTTCTGGTCCAGGATCTAATAATAGGAATTACAGGATTTCACATTGAATTGGCACATCTCCCTGACTCCTTCAATCTGACAGTTCCTTGGATTTTCTTTGCCTTTCTTGACCTTGACACTTTGGAAGAATCCAGGTCAATTATTTTGTAAAGAATCTTTGTTTAGATTTGTCTGATGTTTTCTCATGAATCGATGGAAGTTAAACATCTTTGTCAAGAATACCACAGAAGTGGGATGCCTGGGTGGCTCAGTTGGTTAAGCAGCTGACTTTGGCTCAGGTTGTGATCTCAGGGTCCTGGGGTCTAGCCCCAAGTTGGGCTCGGTGTTCAGTGGGGACCCTGCTTCTCTCTCTCCCTCTGCCCCTCCTCCTGCTCGTGCTCTTTCTCTCAAATAAATGAATAAATAAAAATCTTAAAAGAATACCACAAAAGTCATGTTTTGCCCTTATTAGTGCATATCTAGGGGACATAGTGTTGATTTGTGTTGTTACTGGTAATATTAACTTTGACCATCATGATAAAGAATGGTGCCTTCCAGGTTTTCCCAATGTAAAAATCACTGTTTTACCATTATCATTGATAAGAATTAACTTATTAATTTGTGACTGATAACAGTCTTATGGGAAGATATGTTCCTATTTCTCATCATACCTTTTAATCTACCATACTCATTTCGTATTTTCTGCCTCTTATCTCCCTATTCTGAATTCTGGAAAATTGCTACAGATTAACCTTCCAGTTCTCTAATTTTCTCTCAAGTTATGTCTACTCTGTTGCTAAATACATCAATTATATTTTTAATTTTAAAGTTTGTAATTGGTTCTTCAAAGAAATTACCCTTTTAAAAATTTCTTATTCTCACTGATAAAATTTTATATTCATTTTTCAGAGGATTCAACCCTACCTTTGAAAAGTCCTTTAAAATTTTGTTTTATTACTGTTTTGCCCACATGGAAGTTCTGAGTTACCTCTTATGCTCACTTTCATCTGACATTTATGTAGTTCTTGGTTCTGCATTCGTTTTCAGTGGCAGCATCCTCCACAGGGACCCTGGGACCTGTTGATTTCTTTCCAGGTGGCTGAATGTCTTCTCGGCTGGTGTCATTAGTTGTTTCTTGGCATGGCAGCTGAGACAAGCTCCTATGTTTCCTGGCATGGTGACCCAGCACTTTCCCATGTAGGCCTTACGTTTTTTTCCCGTGGAGTGTCAGGAGATCCTGTAGAACCTTAGCTTAGATAAAAAGCCTCCCTATCTACTTTTTTTTTTTCAGTATGCCTCACAACTACAGATACCCCCAAATTTTCTCTATTTATACGTGTTTATTAAAGTTTTAGAAGTTTGGAGTAATAGGATAGGAAAGTTAACACTGATATGACTCTTAACATAAGCTATGCAGTGTTGAAAGTGCTTAATGTATATTAGCCTATTTACTCCTCACAACGTTACTATGAGGTAGGTACCATTGCTTATCCCCATTTTTTAGATCAGGAGAATAAGATATTAAGTGGCTTCCCTAAGATCACAGAACCAGAGTATTGCTGCATCATGGTCTTTTTTTTTTTTTTTTTAAAGATTTTATTTATTTATTTGACAGAGATAGAGACAGCCAGCGAGAGAGGGAACACAAGCAGGGGGAGTGGGAGAGGAAGAAGCAGGCTCATAGCAGAGGAGCCTGATGTGGGGCTCAATCCCATAACGCCGGGATCACGCCCTGAGCCGAAGGCAGACGCTTAACCGCTGTGCCACCCAGGCGCCCCATGCATCATGGTCTTTTAAATTAGTTCTAAAACTTCCCCTGGCTTCCCCCTCCTTATCAGCCAGTGGGCCCCGCTTCTGCAGCTCCAGCTCCCCAGGGCAATGGCCTACCATTCAAGTTCAAGCCTGCGACTAGAGAGTCTAGGAAACAGAGTGGCGATTCACCTGCTAATACAACCCATGTGACCCCTCGGGCATGATGACAGGTTGGGCTTTGGACCTTCTTCTTCTCTAGTCTGTCTCCCTGCGTCAACCACTCTTCCTCCAGGACCATGTTGTTGAAGTAAGATGATTGTAGGAATGAATTCCCTGTGAGATTTTAGGCAAGTAATGTCTTCTCTGAGCCTGCTTTTCCAACCTGTAAATAAGTAGAGGGCTGAGGAGAAACTGGAAGAAGGAGTCTAGATTTTTTTTTCTTTTCTAGCTCTGTGGATTCTCTGAATTTATAATTCACACATTATCATATTTTCCTCATTTTCTTTCGCTGTATTTTGACTTGTTTGTATCCCTTTTATTTGCTTTTCTTTTCATTTGAGTCAGTCTGAAATACTTAAATTAATACATGTGGTTAAAAAATTGAGTAATACACAAGTGCTCAAAATGAAAAACAACGTCCTTCTTTCCTCTTCTTCTCCTCCCAAGTATTACTCCCTGAAGACAACTGCTCATGGCTGTCTCTGGTGTTAGTTCTACTGGAGGTTATTTCCATACCTCGAAATAATGTGTGTATTGCCAGTACTTGATTTACGAGCTCCAGGCATCATCCGTTGGGCCCTGCTTTGAAGGATGAGGAGATAGCTTACTTATTATGGTGTAGGGGTGCGAGCACTTGCCCCAGCTCTGTGATCTCAGCTAAATCCCAGAGGCTGTGCCCCTGCAAGGTGGGAAATTGCCCTGGGCTGGCTGCTTTGGTACCGGGAGGGTCTTCTTTGGGTTTGTCAAGCTGAAGATGGCAGCACGGGGAGGCGCTGGAGACGGCTCGTGACTATACTCTGAGGAGGGGCTTTCTACTCTGGAAACAGTGGCTTGCTTGCTTTGTAAAGAGGTTAATCAAGAGGGAGTACAGTGATTGTCTCAGATCAGCACACAGTTTATTGCTCCCAAGAGGGCCTTGTGGCATTGGGGAGCCAAGGAATAGGAGCTATTTTACTATAATTGATGTCTGCTGTTGTTCCAGGCAGTGGGGAATAGCAAGGTCACCTGAGACAGGAATAGCTGAGCACCCAGAGGGCCTCTGGCCATGCCCAGCAATGGGCGTAGGAAAATTTGGGAAGTGACCTATGTCATCACAGCTTCACAGCAGGGCAAGTTGCCTCCATTCTGCTGGGGACCGGGAGAACATCATGGAGCCTTTGGGGCAGGGACTGTGGTTGGGGGCTGGGAGCAGCTGGCTGCTCTTTGATAGTTAGGTTGCAACACTGGAGGCCTGGGGAGGAGTAAGAGCCAGAGAGAGGACAACCCGGAAACTCTGATCATCTTTCTTACCTGGGTGGGCCTGGTAGTTCACGGAGAACTCTGTCACATGCCTGTCACTTGCATCAGCCTCTGCCCCCTTCAAGGTTCACTTTCCCAGTGTCTTTGGGGAAAGGGGGATTTAATTAATTGCTGCTACTGAATGCCCATTGGCATCTACTTCTCCACTATGTGAGTGTCCCCCTCTCCCAGCTCCACCATGGGTTCCCCTCACCTCAGTGCCTACAACTCAGAAACTGCCATTCCACACAGAGTGATGATGGGGCAGTCTGTAGGCCTCAGTAGACGGGTGACTTGGTCAAGGCCATATGTCCCTAGACTGCCCTGTACCTTCTGTCCCCCATTCCACCTCGGTAGAGGGCTCAGTACCGGAGGGTAGTAGCTGGATGTAATGACAGAGTTGGAGGAAAAAAGGTGAATTCATCTGTGCTTTACTTTTTCTGTAGTCCAAGGGCAGGGGGGTGGACACAACCAAATAAGTAAATTCTCGTTGGGTACACCCTGATACCTAACCTCTCTTTGCAAGGTGTGAAATCTCTTCTTCACGTCCTTTATGAGAGCCTTCGTCAATTATCCAACATGGAAAACCTCCACCTTTAAAAAAATGAAAACCCACATTGCTATCACAGTGGTTGGTCTCGCCCCAGAATCTACTCTTTTCACCATACCTCAGACTAGAACTATATCCCTAACAGCATCAAGGGGAGGGGGAAGGGTACTTAGATGGGATAGTCCATGGTGGGCTTTGGCACTCCAAGGCCTGATGCCCTTTGGGGATCTCTCTGTCAGTGTGAAGATAGGTCCCTTCTTTATTTTATTCTTGGTCCTCAGACCTACACACACACATCTCACAAATACAGTATAGTTGACCCTTGCACAATGTTGGGGTAAGAGGGGGCACCAACCCACTGTGCAGTCAAAAGTTGTGTATAACCTGATTCCCCCACAACTTAACTACTAATAGCCTACTGTTGACCAGAAGCTTTACTGGTAACCTAGACAGTCGATTAACACATGTTTTGTATGTTGTATGGATTATGTACTGTATTCTTACAATAAGGTAAGCTAGAGAAAAGAAAACGTTAAGAAAATCATAAGGAAGTGAAAATACATTTACAGTGCTATACTGTCTTTATTGACAGAAATCCACATACAAGTGTACCCACACAGTCCAGACCTGTGTTGGTCAAGGGTCACCTGTATTTCTCGGAAACAGTGGTATATAGGAGAAAAACATATCTTTTCTGCAGTATAATCTGCATAGATCGTGCTGCCAGGTGCAGAGAGAATGCAGTGTCATTTGTTCTTTATTCATTCTTCCATATGCCCCAGACTCACTGCTCTAAAAACAAAGATGGTCAAAGACCCTGGACATTTAAAAAAAGCTAATCATTTTTCTTTACCTTTGGCCCAAACAAATTTTCAGGCACAGCGTCTTTCTCCCCCAGTGTACAGCAGTCCTCCAGAAATGGTGGTGGTGGCGGCGGCAGTGGGGTCTTTCACCTACATACGTGAGCTCCTCTGGTACCACAATAATACTGGAATAGCCCCTATTTCAGAGATGAGGAAATAGAGACTCATGGAGGCTTTCCTGTTTTCCCAAGGTCACATGTGGCTGAGCCAGGACAAGAACCCAGATCTGATGAGTCCAGGCTTAGAGCTCTTTCTACGACATTAAAATGGAAGAGAACATCACTAATGTGTATCTCATTAAAACAGATTACTGCACTGGTAAAGGAGAAATTAGTGTGAGAATGTACAAGACAGGGGGACCCAGAGGTCAAAATAGATCAAGATATCACCTAATTTTATTTTCGAGGAGAACTGAGGGAAGAAGGATCCTGTCTATAATCTTGTTACAGGAGGCCTTGTTTTTATTCTCCAGCCACATTTTCTTTTTCTTTTTTTAAAGATTTTATTTATTTATTTGACAGAGACAGTGAGAGAGGGAACACAAGCAGGGGAAGTGGGAGAGGGAGAGGGAGAAGCAGGCTTCCCACTGAGCAGGGAGGCTGATGCGAGGCTTGATCCCAGGACCCTGGGCTCATGACCTGAGCTGAGGGTAGACACTTAATGACTGAGCCACCCAGGCGCCCCTCCAGCTGCATTTTCTATCAAATACTGAAAGAGGTTCTTAGTTTTTTCCATCTCAAGTTAGGAAATGTTGGATTATGATCAGCTCTTTCTAACCCCAAGGTTCTCTGATGGAAAAAGCTAGTTATAATACATGATACGAAGTAAGAGTATGTCTTCCTTTGTCACGTGTTGACTCAGGAATGGTCCTTGTAGAGTCGTGTAGCATTGTGGCTGATCTTATAACGGTAGTGCATCCAAGGTCATTGTTACCTGGTTCTACAGCCACAGTGAAGAGAAGAGCTTGATTTCATGATTGTGGAAGATGATTGACCATTATCAAGAGCAAAGAGCTCATATCAAATTCTCTGTGAAGTTAAACACATCTTTAAATGGGATACTTGACATGTAAAAGGAAGCTTAAGTGGGTCAAGAAAAAGAGCCGTCGACTGACACTGAAGGATTCATGGAGGTCAGATACACGCATGAGGTGGGGGTCCAGCATCTGCAAGAGTGATGAAAATTTGAAAAGGTCAGAAATTTGGTTTGTACAAGTAGAGAATTATCTTTGAGAATGATGGTTGAGGACTTAAATTGGAATGAAAGAACAGATTCATTTTGAGAGAAAACTTGAGGAGGAAAGTTTCGTGATGATCGTGGCTTGCATTTGATTAATGATCAGAAAACAGCCAGGACTTGGCATTCATCTGGGTCTCTCAAGGGAAGCTGGACACAGTGAAGGATTTTTGAGGAAAAAAGTAACTGGTCAAACAATACCTTCTATCTCTGGATCACCTCTCTAGGTCTCGTAGTCACAATTCTTGATCTGGAAGCACTCACCAAGAAAAAAAAGGGATAATATCCATCTTACAGATTGTTGTCAAAATGAGATTATATTCATGAAAAGGCGTGGCAACTTGAAAAGCGCAGCTAATATTATCGCTGTGTTTTAGGGGGGCTGACAAGGAAAGGGGGTGAGGATGCAGTGTGGTTATCTTGGTGAGCGCTGTGGTTTTGGCATCAGGCAGCATGGGTAATAACCCCTGCCCTGTCACCCATATATAAATCACTTAACACCTAGAGTCTCATATTCCTCATCCATAAAATGGGGATAACAAATCCCACTTGCACAGGTGTGTGATTTAAAGCCAAAATGAATAACATATGGGAAGACTTGGCAAATGCTAAAGCACTATATAAGTGTGAAGAATTATAAATATGATTATTATTGCTTGGGTCCCCAGGTTATGGGATTGAAATTCAGCTGCCCCAGTGACAGATGAGTGGGAATACGTGAATGATTACCCCCAAAGTATACTTTTTCTCTTTACCATCTTTCACCAGTAAATATTTGGTTTACGTTTGAAATCTGGCAACCTTGAAAGCCATTAATCCAAATAAATCTTCAGCACTCTGCAAGGCAGAATGTTCCCCAGTCAGAGCCTCCACCTGCTCTGTAATGCTTGCCTTAAACGCACGCTGGCAGACTCATTCATTGCTGGTGTTGTCTATCGTGACTCACCCATCAGCCAGTCAGCAACCTGGAGTAGGTGGCCAGTGCGCCTGGGGCAGCTTGCCCGATTTGTAGGCAACTGTAGAGGAAGACTACACATTGATCCTTTTGTGGACGACTGTTGTTTCTGCCTGTCCAGACATCCTTTTCCTTCTTCTGGGAGGAAAACCTCAATTTTCCTTTTGTTAACTACCCTTACCCACCTCTTACCAGTATGGTATTTGGGTGAGGCTGACTTCAGCCTCCTGTTCATAGAAGCGGGACACAACCCAGGCCTTCTAACCAGAGAGAGCCTCGGGCCGCTGAATGTCAGGTCCTGAGCTCTTGCTCAGATATTGAGACAGAAGTTTTTTCTAAGATTCAGGATAACCATATATTTCTGGCAATGTTCCTGAGCAGTATTTCTGAGCACCTGGATCTAGCTAGGTCTGAAGTGTACATTGGACGTTGAAGCTTGCCTTGGACCTGGAAGCTTGCCCCAACCATTGAATTTCTTTTGCTTGCTTGTTCATTTGTTTGGTCTCTTCAAGGCTGTGCATAGCCATATAACTAGTTATGGCTGTGCTCATTCCTTCAGTCCACATTCTCCTTATTGGGTGCCTCCTTGTGTCAGGACCTGTGAAGCGAGTTTTGATGACTAAAACATGGACTTTCCCCTCATGAAGCTTGCAGACTAGTAGGAGAGACACAGATTATTAAAACACAATACAGTAAATATAATGAGTGATACATGTTTGAGGCATTAAACAACATGGAACCCTTAACTTATCTAAGAGTAGGTCAGGTGTGAAGGAGCTGGGCAGTCTACCTTGAGGAAGTAAACTTTCAGAGGCTACTTAAGGGCTGAGTAGGAATAATCCAGGAAGTGATGAAGGCGAAAGGGGATGTATGATTGTTCTTACCTCTGGGACATAGAGAATGGTTGTGTGTGTGTTTGTGTGCACGTGCGTGTGTATGTGTATTAGGGCCTGGGGACTACAGGGGAGCTATAAGCAGGTCCAGGTTTCTGGAATGAAAATACAAAATCTCATTGACAGATGAGTGAGGGTGAAAGACAGTGAAAGTGATGGGTGTGTTAATAATGGAAGGAATCAGGATGGTGGGAAGAGTCCTTTTGGCCATGGACTTCTCTTGAGTTTTGATTCATCCTGTAGGTCAGCCTTGAAATGTATGAAGCAGGAGAATGTTTTGAAAGGTCGTGCTAGCATCTATACGAGGAATGGACTTGAGAAAGATATGTGTGGAAGGAAGGGAACCAGTGAAGAGGTTTCTTAGGGTTCTTGCCCTAACCTTGGTGAAAAGCCTACTCAAATTTGGAGAGAGAAATACAGACTAAAGAAGTCTTTTGCAGGTAACATTTATAGTATTGCTGTCTAAACGTGGAGGTTAGAAAGAGTCAAAAAGGAAAGAGTCAAGTTTTTTTGGTTTGTGTGACTAGTGAAGATAGATAGATGGCCAACTGAAATGATGAGTTTTGTTTTGGACCTGCTGATTTGAAGATACATGAGAAATGACTAGACATCTATAGGAGGCTGTTGGATATATGAGTCTGTGGCTTGATAGAGAAGCCCAGGTTGGAAAGAGAAACTTAGGAATCATCAGCATATAGTTAAAATCATGGTATCATCTGAGGAGAAAAGTAGAGTATAAAGAGCAGAGCATTCAGGAAGAGCCTTGGGTATACCAATACTGAAGCATTGTGCTGGGGTAGCAAGAGCCCTCAAAAGAGGTCCTGAAAGAATGGTTTGAAAAACAGGAGAAGAGCCAGGAGTGTGTGGAGTCCTGGAATTCAAGGGAGTAGAGCTTCAAGATGAAGGGAGTCGATCAGCGGTATCACACTGCTATCACTGCAGTACAGTATAGAAAAAAAAAAAGGTGCCCCAAATTACTGATGGTATTTGAGAGTTAGGAAGTCATCTAGTGATCATAGAGTGGGGTCAGTGGAGGAGGGGTAGGAGGGAGAAACAAATTGGAGTGAGTTGAAGTTGATAGAATGACTGTGACCACTCTTGGAGAAGTTTACCTGAAAAAAGAGGAGAAAGATGGGATAGTAAATGGAAATGGATCCAGGACCAAGGAAAGTTTTCTCTTAAGGATGGGAGCCATGTAAGCATATTTTCAGGATAACAGTTAAGACAGATTTACCAGAAAGGGGAAAATTGAAGATATAAAATGAGAAGGCTTGGAGATGCAGCAGGACTTTAAAGCCTGGTGGAAGTGTGGTCAAGGGCATCAAGGACAGATTGGCTTTGGAAAGGAGAAGGGTATCTCATGTTCCAGTAATGGGAGGAAGGTTTTTTTGTTTTTGTTTTTTTTTTTTTTAGGATTTTATTTATTTATTTTGACAGAGAGAGAGACAGCCAGTGAGAGAGGGAACATAAGCAGGGGGAGTGGGAGAGGAAGAAGCAGGCTCCCAGTGGAGTAGGGAGCCCGATGTGGGGCTCGATCCCAGGACTCTGGTATCACGTCCTGGGCCGAAGGCAGAGGCTTAACGACTGAGCCACCCAGGCGCCCTGGGAGGAAGGTTTTTAGGTTGGGTATGAGTTTTAATAATTGGGTGGGGGGAACCTTGAGGAAGAACACACATTATAGCTCAGTTTCACAGAAGTGGGAGGTAAGAGTGGTGGGAAGAGGGCAAGTTGGGAATTTGAGAGGGTAATACCAGATAACTTTTTTTTCTGTGGACACCATCCAGTTGGTCATGAGTGGAAAATGCTAAGAAAGGGTACACATATCGCATGGAGCACTGGGTGTTACATGCTAAAAATAATCATGGAACACTACATCAAAAACTAATGATGTACTGTGTGGTGACTAACATAACATAATAAAGAATAAAAAAAAAAAGGGTAGGTAGCTGAAAAGCATATGCCCCAAAGGCAGGTGGCCTTTTCTTTCATTGAGATATAATTTATATACTATAAAATTCACCTTTTAAAAGTGGTTTTTAGTATATTCACAAAGTTGTGCAATCATCACTGCTACCTAATTCCAGAACATTTTAATCACCCCCCCCCCAATAAATCCCATACCCATTAGTGGTCACTATCCATTTCCCCCTTCTCCCATCCCCTGGCACAGCAATCTATTTTCTATCTCAATAGATTTGCCTCTTCTGGACATTCTGTGTAAATGGAATCATTCAATATGTGGTCCTTCTTGTTACTAACTTCTTTCACTTTGTATAATGTTTTCAAGATACATCCATGTTGTAGGCTGCCTTAGGACTTTGTTCCTCATTTTTGCTGAGTAATAGTCCATGGAATAGATGTACCACATTTTGTTTATCCATTCATCATTGATGGGTGTTTGATTTGTTTCATTTTTGGGCTGTGACGACTAATGCTCTATGAACATTTATTTATGTACAAGTTTTGTGTGGACATGTTTTAAATTCTCTTGAGTATATACCTAGGAGTGGAATTGTTTGGTCATACAATATTTATGTTTAAGTTGTTGAAGAAAGGCTAAACTCTTACCCAAAGCAACTGCACCATTTTATATTCCCATCAGCAACAGAGGGTGTCAGTTTCTCTGTATCTTCACCACACTTGCTGTTATTACTTTTTTTTATAACCATCTTAGTGGCTATGAAGTTCTATCTCATTATGGATTTTATTTGCATTTCTCTGATGGCTAATGATGTTGAATATCTTTTCATGGGCTTATTGGCATTTGTGTATCTTCTTTGTAGAAATATCTTGCAAATATTTGGGTCATTTTTTAATTAAGTTATTTGTTTTTATATTGTTGAGTTGTTATATGTATATAAAACTAGATCTTCATCAGATACGATTTGCAAATATTTTCTCCAATTTTGTGTGTTGTCTTTTCACTTCTGGATTGTGTTGCTAGAAGTACAAGTCTTTAATTTTGATGTAGTTCAGTTTCTATGTTTTCTCTTTGATTGCTTATGTGTCCGGTATCCTAGCTAAGAAACTGTTACCTAATCCAAGGTCAGGAAGATTTACACCTATGTTTTCTTCTAAGAGTTTTGTAGTTTTGGCTCTTTCTTACATTTAAGTTTTTCATTCACTTTACATTAACTTTTAGACATGATTCAGGACTGAGGCGCAACTTCATTCTTTTGCATGTTATCATCCAATTGCCCCAACATTGTTTGTTAAAAAGACCATTCTTTCTCACATTGAATTGTCTTGACCCTCTTGTCAAAAATCAGTCGACTGTAGATGTAAGGGTTTATTTGTGGATTTTCAGTTCTATTCCATTAAGGCACTTGGGCAAGCTCCAAGTCAGGTCAAATAATGATAGGCCTTGTGAATAGGGTCTTTCAGGGAATTATGAGACAGGTCAAATATTTGCAGTTCTCTGAAAATTAAACTTTGGAGGTGCTCTCCCCCTGCCTACCCCCTCTAG
This sequence comes from Ursus americanus, assembly GCF_024610735.1. Lineage (NCBI taxonomy): Eukaryota > Metazoa > Chordata > Mammalia > Carnivora > Ursidae > Ursus > Ursus americanus. The sequence goes on from NC_142133.1 coordinate 62,854,408, forward strand.
TGGCTGCCAGGATGCTGGTTTTCATTGTGATTGCAGGCTGTTGGGTCTGTGGAGTGGGGTATCGAGGCTATTGTTGAGCTGGGGCAGGGTGGAGGCTGGGAATAGGGCAAGTTAAAATGCTTTAGGCCGGTGATGGGTATTAAGGAGGGCACATATTGCATGGTGCACTGGGTGTTGTATGCAAATAATGAATCATGGAACATTACATCAAAAACTAAGGATATACTGTATGGTGACCAACATAACATAATAAAAAATTATTAAAAAAAAAGTTAAAATGCTTTAATGCTCACTGTTCTTATTGAGCTTTGCTCTTTTTCCTTGAAGAAGTGCTCCCTGGAATGTTTCACGTGTCCTGAAGAAGTTAATTTTGACAACTTTTGCCAGTGTTCTAGTTAATTTTATGGAGGAGAGAATTTTTAGAGGTCCTTACTCTGCCCAATTTACTGACATCACCAGATGTTTTTTTCATGAGGTAGAAGTAAGTAGAGTGATGATGAGTTCCAAGGAGTATCCCACAAGGAAGAAATAGTTATAGCTCAGGAGGGGATTCATGTGTGGGATGCCTTAAACAAATTTTAAGAGGGAAGGCTAAGACCTAGATAGAAAAGGGGAAGGAGTTTTCATGTGATTTGAGAGACATTCAGGATCCCAGGCTCCTAAAATGGGGAATATCTTTTAGAGAATGATGGCAAAACTTGTCATCTTGAACATATATTCCCATCCTTAAAAGAAAAACTTCCAGGATGCTGTATCTCTTTCCAGTTACTATTCCATCTTTCTTTTCTCCCCTGTATAGTTCTTGAAGGAGTAATAGTATCTTTTACCTTATATGTCATCTTCAGCACACTCCACGTTGGCTTCCCCTTCTGTCCAGAGAAGGCTAGAGAAGGAAGTCTGGAAAGAGAGTCATTCAAGCTTGGGGTGGTTCCAACAGAAATTGTGGGTCTGGGTTCCGGACGTGGAGTGAAAGGGGTAGGACTGAGAAGCATTCTCAGAGGACCAGTTGGCTTGATTCAGAGACAAACCACCTGAGGAAAGAGAGAGGTCTAGCTGTTTCTTAGTGAAATGGAGCAAGAGAGACAAACAAGCTAATTAACATGCATTAAGAAAAGAAATCAAGGGAGTTGTATTCTCATCTGTACCCCTTCAGTCCATTGCTGTTCATGTTTTCAACTGTGGGTCTTTTCTTTTCTTTTTTTTTTAAAAAGATTTTGTTTATTTATTCAACAGAGATAGAGACAGCCAGCGAGAGAGGGAACACAAGCAGGGGGAGTGGGAGAGGAAGAAGCAGGCTCATAGCAGAGGAGCCTGATGTGGGGCTCGATCCCATAATGCTGGGATCACGCCCTGAGCCGAAGGCAGACGCTTAACCGCTGTGCCACCCAGGCGCCCCTCAACTGTGGGTCTTTTCTGAACCAAGGCACAGATTGGGAGGACATCTCTTTCTACTTGCCGCTTCGGCCGGGATAAGATCAGACCGAGGGTCAGAGCAGCCTGGATATAAGGGACTGAATGGAGACTTGCATTCTTGCTCACAGGTAGTTGGATGAGGGCTGATGTTGAACTCAGCCAGTTCCTATCACCTCGTTTCCCACTGTGCCTCAGCTCAGGCGCAAGGTGAACTCACTTTTCCTGAACCCCACTGTGTGTCAGGTGTTGGGCTGAGGCGCTCTAAGTGTATTCCCCAGCAAATCTTCACGTTAAACCTAAGAGGTGTGAATCATTGTTCTCACTCTATGGATGAGGAAACTCAGGCAGAAAGATTTTTATTTGCCCAAGATCATACAATGAATAAAAAAAAAATACAGCAAGGTTGTAATTCTAGGTGTAATTCACTTCCTATTGCTTCTTTTTTTTTTTTCATCACTTTTCATTTTCAAAGAGCGACTGTATGTCAGATGCCACAGATGCAAAAAGTGCAAAGATAAATAAGATAAATAAGGTCTCTGGACTCTGGTCTCAAGGAGCTAACACGTTAGAGAGGGGAAGAGACACGCAAAAAATGAGGTAGGGTATACAGGTTTAGACCTGTCAGGTTTAGACCTACATACCTGTCCTGGGACAGTTGGGGTGCAGAGATGGCGGTGAGGAGTGTGGAGAAGAGGGGGAAATTCACTCTACTGTTAGGTGCTGTCAGTAGGATCTGAGTTTTATCGGGAAAATAGGTATGCCAGGGTGGCCTAGCGATCATTGTGGCTATGTGAGTTTGATGCAAACACCCCCCCTCTCCTGTCTGTGAGGGCCATAACTCCTTCCTTCTTTTTGGTTTGAGTAAAGGGAAGAACAGTTTGGGCTCAGTTTCCTCTCTGTCTCTGTTCCAGGAGCTCAACACAGAGCACTGCAGAGTTTCATTGCTGGAAGGAAAGGCTGGTGCATTTAGACAAAAATAAAGAGAGAGACTTTCCGACTTTCAGAAATGTGGAGGAACTAAGGTAGCGAAAGGACCTGCTGGATCTGTCTTCTCCGTGGTGGATGTTGGGCACAGAGCCATCACAGGGTCACTCAAATGCCCCCAGGGTAGGTCACAATGCAGGCAAGATACAGAAAGCATGTGGCCCAAAATTGATCCCACTTTTGGTTATACACATGGGGTCAAGAAATATTTTGTTCTCTTTTCTTTAAATAAATAACAGATCAGGTGCAATGATAAATGCAACGGGCTCCTGGCTACTGCTATAGGGAAAACAATAGGATGAGGTGGGATCTGTCGTGATGGGAGAGCAGGTGCCCCACCTAGGCTGGCAGGTGGATTGGCTTAGTCAGTGTGCTGTCATGTAGAAATGTGGGCCCAGTTTTCCCAATTTGATTTTTCAGGAGAAGCTGGGAAGCTAGATTTTCAAGTGAAATCACTCAATTTCTAAGTGTGTGCACTCAATTCAAAAAATTTTTTTAAAGACTATGTGGGCTATTGATCTGCAGGCCGAACATAATAAATCTGCCTGCCACTAGTTGCTACTCTCATCAAATCATTTTGCAACCAAGATCCAGCCATTTCTGGCCTTGGGGAACCGGCTTTCAAAGCATGTAGGAATCTAGGCTACTTCTAGCCATTAGGGAGCAGAAGAGCATCTGTCCTGGAGTGGTAGCCATTCCTCCTATCAGGGGTCAGACTGACATGCTCCTACTCGCTATTCCTGACTCTGTGGCATGTCATACTTTATGCTTCTGGCTTCCCCAGAGCCCTTTTTTTCTTACTCACATGTACACCTGAACTTCAGGTGTCTCTAGAATGACTGGGGAACATAAAAAAATGTGACTGTCTGGGAATCCCACCAGAACTATGCTATTCAAATGGTAGTCACTGGGTGTTTGTGACTACCAAACAACTGAAATGTGGCTAGTCCAAATTGAGGGGAGTTGTAAATGTGTAATATATACAAGACTTCAAAGCCCTTGCTATGGATGAAAGAAGATAAGATATCTCAACTAATTTTTTTTTTATATCTCTTACATGTTGAGATGACATTTTGGATGGATCGACTTAAAGAAAATATATTATTAAAATTAATTTGCCTGTTTGTTTTTACATTTACTTAAATGTAGCTACTAGAAAATTAAGCATGACACACGTCAGTCACATTATATTTCCATTGGACAATGCTGTACTAGGCCCTCCATTCTGAGGCTAAATTGGGAAAAGATGATTGCTCATTCTGTTCTCATCATTGTGAGCACAGCCATTCTGAGGCTCACGGGAGCTGGTGGGGCTGCAGGAGGGGTAACGAGGCCTAGCTGTGTTGGGCATCACTCTAAACAGCTGTGCTCAGGTGGCCACTGAGCTCTTTTTTTTTTTTTCTTTAGATTTATTTATTTATTTATTTATTTATTTATTTATTTATTTATTTATTTATTTATTCGACAGAGATAGAGACAGCCAGCGAGAGAGGGAACACAAGCAGGGGAAGTGGGAGAGGAAGAAGCAGGCTCATAGCAGAGGAGCCTGATGTGGGGCTCGATCCCATAACGCCGGGACCACGCCCTGAGCCGAAGGCAGACGCTCAACCGCTGTGCCACCCAGGCGCCCCTGGCCACTGAGCTCTTAAAGGAAATGGCAATCTGTGGGACAGCTATAGGCTGAGTGTATCTCTGTAGGTCTGCAGCTCGTTATTTCCTTTTATTTTGACGTTGACCCTGGATTATAGCTCTCACTACTGTCTCAGGATCTGGGATCAGTCACAGCCCCACATGTCTGGACTCAAGGAAGTGGCCAGGCGCATTTTGCGTAACAGCTCTTCTGTTCTGCAGGCAACACTGGACTGAGCAGAAGGCTGTTTGAGTGGGGGTGAGCAGGTTCGGGGAAAAGACGTCCTTCTGTCACCTCATGGCTGGACTACCAGCCATAGAGTGCCCTTTCCTGCCTGCGGCTGTAGGCTGGATAGTGGCCCCCCAACCACTCTGCCTTTGGATGAGACATTTAGATACCCTTAGACCCCTAACAGAAATTTAGGAATCTGTGAAATAGAGATCCCACCTGTCCCCACCACATGGGTCAAGAGGTATCTGGAGGATACCAGTAGAGGCAAAGAAAACCTAGAGCCAGAGTAGGCCCCCTTAACTGGGAGCGCTTGCTGAGCACGAGTGCTGAATCCTGGGTGTGCCAGTGGGAATTTTAACCAGAAGAGGAGTCATAGCACTAGGGATGAGGGTGCAAGTGTTGGATGAAGACATTAGAAATCACTTTGAAAAATGCAGTGCTGTATGTTACTAGCAGCATTGTCATAGAAAAGTCCGCCCTCCTTCCCTCACTGCCTCCTTCTCTCTCTTTCTTTCTTTCTTTGCATGAACCTGCCAACATATCTTTGCAGTCTATCAGAGCCCTGATTTATGCCACTCAGAAGTTTTGCATGGCTGTCACCTCATTAAGGTATTTATGTCCTGGTAGAGCCTGAACTTGAATCTACCTTGAAGGTGTAATTGTGTGTTGCTAATGTAATGGCTAGAGTTGCCCATGCAAAGAGCAACATGAGAAAGGTCACGGGGGAGGAATGCAAGGTCACAGAGCCACCTGAAGCATGCTCAGTGTTGATTTGCTCATTTTCTCCAATCCCAGGGAGGAGAAGTCTCATGACAGCAGGTGGGGTTTGCAGAGGGGAATGACTGCCGCATGGGCTTGTGCAGATGGGAACGGAGAGGAGTTTATTGTGCTTTCCAAATGTCTAAAAGCTTCACTGACAATCTGAGCACACACACAGCCATAGCCCCAACCCAGATGCCCATAAATATGGATGAATCAATGGGAGAGGTGGTTGCCTGTCCCCTAAAGGTAGCTTGTAGTTTCCCCAGTATTAGCAAATTTGTCTGCAAAACAATATAGGAAGATATTTTTCTTTTCAGAAATAAATACCAAATCCAGTCTTGCTCTCTTGCATTTGTTCTCCTTCCCAGCTAGAGTCCTTCGGTTACGTGGCCGAAGAGATGTGGTTAGATGGGCCACGGTCAGGCTTCTCCTCCTACCACACAGGGAGGGGTGGCTAACTGGGCCACACGGGCCTCCGGCGCCCTAGATTGTATCACAGTTACAAATTCAGTGAGTATTTATGAAGTACCTGCTGTGGGATGTGACGGGTGCTGGGAATACAGCAGGGAGCAAGACAATCCTGGTGCTCACTGACGAGCTGAGGGTGCACGCACCTGCCAACAGTGTGCTAAATATTGTCATGAAGTAAAAAGCAGGGTGCCTGGGCTGCATGGAGAAGGGGTATTGTACCCAGACCGGGTGACACAGGGAAACCTTCCCAGAGGCATAAGAACCTGTGAATCCTACTTCTTAGAATCATGGAAGGGACCTTAGAATTCATCTCATTTCTACTGTTCACAGCAATGAAGAAATTGAGTCCCATAGAAATGAAGTAAAACCCCAAGTTTATACAGCTGGTAAGTGGAAGACCAGCAGAACGCAGGTCTCTTTAGTTCAGTCTGTCATTCTGTCCCACTAACGTTACGTAATCCTCTTTCCATAAGGTTGGGTGTTGAATGAATTGACCTTCAAGACATAGATGAAAGAGTTGATGGGGGGCCAAAATATTGCTGTTATTAATCATAGAAACTGATCCTGGAGAATATGGCTTTGGTCTTAGGCAAAGGCTGAACCCTAGGATTAGGCAGACCTGTCTGCCTCGTCTCAGTGGCGCTAGAGCCAAGGGAACTCGTACTTGCAGACAGCTCACTTTGAAGAGAAAGAGGAGAGGAAAGGGCTGGGCTACCTTCTCCAGCTTTGTCTTCCACATGCAGCGAGCAGGTAAGGCCACAGTGAGTGGGACGAGGGGTCGAGCCAGGGGTGCTGTTCCTGAGCTCCCTTCATAAGGAAGAAACACCAGGAGAGAGGAGAAAACACAACCCAGAACTCACCTTCCATGTTCATTCATTTGTCCATCACATTTTTGCGCACTTTCTCTTTCTGTCTGCTAAGTGACGAGGATTTAAAGATGTCCTGGCTATCACAGAAGGCAGTACCTGAGTAATGAATAGTATTTTCCCTGAAGGTTGACACGGGAAGAGGAGGGGCTATGAAACATGAATTTTAAGTGACAGTCCGTAGGCCACGAAGTGCCTTTTTCTGTCCTTTGAGTCCGGGAGAAAATCCATGTGGTATCACTTGCTACAGTGATGCTCTCATCTTGGCTTTGTATGATCCAGATCACCATGAGGTGGTGAAAAGGAACTGAGTTCTGTGTTTCCGTGGAGAGAATGGGACATTTGTTGTCCTCTTCCCTGTGGCTGCCAGTGGTCCTGCCCTGTGGTCACACCCTGTGTCCCTCCCTGCCCCCATCCCACTCCCCTTCCAGCATCTCTTCTCCATCTCCCCTTCTTCCCCAGTAAAGAAGTACTACCAGCCTTTGACTCACCTGTTTTCCAAAAGTTCAATGACTGGTTTTCCCAGAGTACATTTGACTGATGTCACAGACTCCTGAGTTTGGAGGGGTCTCAGTATAAGTGGGCATTAACCTTAGAGTGAGTGAGTTTTCTGTTGTCTTACTTTTAGTTCCCCCAGAAGGAAACCCTGAGACAAGTTGGGGGGCAGTTCCAGAAAGTGCCAGTAGCGGGGTGAGGAAGTGATTGAGGAAAGGGAACAAAGGCAGCCATTCCTGGGTTACTGAGCAGGTTACTGCTGTGGGCATCTGGGGAGTCCTTCCTCTACTGAGAGAGCCTGTGTGCAGAATGCCTCAGGAATGTTCCAGAAGGGTGAGGAAGTTCGGGTGTTTACCCACCAACTCCCATTTCTCACTAGACAGCGGTTGCTCCTGGGGCACCAACTCCCTGGGACTGCTGGCTTCCCCCAGAACAGACTGGAGGGGAGAGAGTACCCTGAAGCATGTACCCTGACCATGCAGAAAGCCATCCACAGGATGGAACTGTGTGCCGTGACCTCCAGTGCAAGCTGGGGGTGTGGGCAGGGCACTGACCACCTTGGTCATGTCTCTGCTAGTCTCTTAAGCCACTCTTGTTTTTTAAAAAAAATTTACTGTATCTATCACACTTTTTAATTTTACATTAATTTGCAAGTTAGTAGGTCTAATACCTGCCTTATTTATTACTGTATATCCAGTATATAGCTCAGTGCCTGAAACCCAGGAGTTCCTCAATAATTATTTCTTAATCGAGTGCCCGACTGACTGAATGACTAAGTGCCCCTGTATCACCTTTCTGATTTGGGGGCGTGTCTGGGACTGCCTCTGGGGCTTTAGGTACTGGGAGGGCCGAGGGGAAGGTTGGAGGAAACTATTCCTGATTCTGGGTTGTTCTTTGCCCAAGAATCTCTATAGGAACAGGGTACGGCAGTCATTCAAAGGATGTCCCCTCCCCACTCCTGGAGCTTAACTCTGTGCCGACACTCTAAGAACCTTTCAGAGGCTCACTCCTTTGACATCAGGTACCTACTATGGGCGGTGCACTATGTTCAGAGCTATAAGAAATACAAGAAAGGTACAAGACAAAGGCTTTGTCCTCACAGAGTTTGTAGTTGATTGGGGGTAATAAAATAACCCACGTGAATTATAAAACAGCTTATAATCAAGGGATGCAGTGAGTGTCTCAGGCCAAGTACTTGTAGGGTTCAGAATCACGGAGGGGTTGAGATTCAGTATTGCGAGGGGAATGGACCCAGCTGTGGACTTAGGGTGAAGAGACCTGGGTTTGAGTCCCTTCTCTGTGCCTAGACCCAAAGACTTTTGAGAGCACAGACTAGAGTTGATTCAGTCTGATAGAAGAACTAGTAATAGAACTTAGAGCCCACAGAAGCCACCTTGTTCTCAGCCCCACGTTGAGCTGTGTGACTTAGCTTAATGGTGCTGATGCTCTGGCTTCTGGTTGGGTTTGACCAGTGGAGAACTTAGAGGAGAGCAAGGCTGGGATATTGGCATTCCACGCTCCCTTCCCTGTGGTCACCTCAGCTTGGCTACAGAATCCACCCTACTCTTTCCTTTTGGGATCCATTTACCTGACCCTCTCTCATCTCTGGGTTTTTACTAGCTCTAGATTCTCATACTGTCCATTGATGTTCCCTGTATCTTTCCCACAGCTTTGTAAATTAGTCCCAAATTGGTAAATAAATCCTCTTGGCATTACCCAATTTCTGTGTGCCATCTGTTTCCTATTGGGACCTGGCCATTTACAGAAGAACTCAGGCCCTGTCCTTAAGAAACTCACAGGAGAGAGAGTTCCAGACAAAAACCACTCCTATCCAAAACCACTCCAAAACCCATCAGAGGCAGATTGCAGGCAGTATGCCAATGGACAGGGGAAGGTGCAATGGTTGAAATTATAGGAGGTAGAGGACCTTTTTAAATGTACTTTGGAATGTACAGGTGGTAGGAACACTTAGAGAAGAGGTTCTTTCCTGTAATTACACTAATTTAACTGTGGCAGTGTGATTTACTGAAATAGCAATTGGGGCTTTGTTGTTAATGCAGTAGAGTTGGCATTTTCATACTCCACTAAGGCCTCTGTTCCATCAGAGAGAAGCTTCTGCAGGCAACAGAAGTTCTCAGCACTCCCAGAAGACAGTGCCTCTCCTGGCTTTTGTTTTGCCAAAGTCTGTGCTCTGGAGGAGATTGTGCTGAGCTGTAGGAGAGGAGAAGGTAGAGGCAAGTGTTTGGCATCCAAGAGGCTCAAGATGTTGAGGCTGCTTTAGGAGAAGGAGGATTTTAGAACATTCCCTAAGACTTGGAGGGAAGGAAAAATTCTCAGGTTCATTGGGTTGTGGGCACCAGTGACTGGCCCCTGAAGATAACTACATGGAAGTGGCAGGATCTCAGGAGAAAAGGACTCCTCGGGTGCCCCAAGGAGGCTGGACTTGGCACCCCGTACACTCAGCCTTGACTGTGAACCTAGGACAAAGGAGGTGCTCACCTTTGTGTGATTTCGTGAATTTGGACAATACCGTATTAGTGATGGATCATGGATCAGAGAGCCATTCCTGAATGGTGTCCACTGTGCCAGGTCCCTGGGAATGTTGCCAACCCTCAGGGAGGAAAGTACACTCCAGTTGTGACTCAAGTTAAATTTGTTACCAACCCAGTGGAATGGGGGCTCAGAAAAGATTAAATTTTATTTCAAGAGATAAAAATATGAAATTTATTATGTTAAATGTTATAGAATAACATTCATACCTGCTACATGTGGGAACCTCATCTAGGATTGCTAAGAATCCAGTGAAGAACACATTTGTCCACAGATTTATTACCATCCTGGTGGTGGGACCAATTGGTTTTGAGGAAATGACTGTCTCTTTGTTGGAAAACTGGTGGGCAGAGATGAGTGTGAACTCTCTGAAGTCACAGCTGATTTGGGGAACACCATGAGCTAATGATGAAACTGAATTTGAAAGAGTACTATAGAATGCTTTAAACTTCTGTGTTGATACAGGTGGCTTATACAGTATTTGGAAGGAAGAAAACACAAGTGTATCTTTGTTAGATTACACTGACAATATTAAAATTCCTGAAATCCCTAAGGAAAGAGTGACATTTTAGACTCACAGAAGGCGAAATTTAAAGCCTTATCTCTGAATTTATTTTTAAAAACAAACAAAATTTAACCTTTTTCCAGGTTGGAAAGACATCAGAGACTCACATTACCAGAGTCCCTGGTAGGAGAACTCTCTATTGGCCAAGGGTCACGGCGGGTGGAGAACAGACATCCTTATGTGATTCTGGTAGTAGTCTTCCCAGTGGGGGTACATGGGATGTACCTAGCACGTGTGAGCAGATACTCAACATCGTACATCATTAGGGGATTACCAATAAAAACAACAGTGAGATCTCACTGTTGAAAAACTGACAACACCAAATGCTGACGAGGATAGGGAACCTCAGGAACTCTCATTCATTGCTGGTGGGAATGCAAAATGGCACTCACTCTGGAAGGCAGTTTGGCAGTTTCTTAACAGAGCTAAACATAGTCTTGCCATATGATCTAGTAATTATGCTCCTAGGCATTTACCCAAATAAATTGAGATCTTATGTCCACAATGAAAACCTGCATACAGATGTTTGCACCAGCTTTATTCATAACTGCCTCAAACTGGAAGTGACCAAGATGTCCTTCAAAAGATGAATGGAAACAAACTGTGATACATCCGTGCAATGAAATGTTATCTGGTGATAAAAATAAATGAGCTATCAAGCCACAAAAAAACATGGACGAAACTTAAATGCATATTGCTTAGTGAAAGAAGCCAGTCTGGAAAGGCTACATACTGTATGATTCCAGCTCTGTGACATTCCAGAAAAGTCACTGTAGCTTAAGGAAATCCCAGCCACTTAGAGATGTCATGTGATGGTGTTCCAGCCAGCAGTGCCAGCTAATGTCCTAGATGACAGACAGCATCGACTGCTAGACATATGAGTACACGAAGCTTCAGAGAATTCTAGCCCTTAGCTGTCAAGAAGCCCTCAGGCTTGTGGCCTTCCAGCTGAGGACCCAGGTATCATGAGCAAAGGCAAACCATCCCCACTGGGCTCTGCCTGAACTCTTGACTCCCAGAGTTCATGAGCATAATCAGTGCTTGTTTTGTACCTCATTTGTTAACAAAAAACCGAATGAACTGAATTCCTGTATTAGTTTCCTATGGCTGCTGTAATGGATTATCAAAAACTCAGGGTCTTAGGACAGCACCAATTTATAATCTTGAGTTCTGGATGTCTGAAGTCTGAAATAAGTTTCACTAGGCTAAAACCAAGGTAGCAGGAAGGCTGCATTCCTTCTGGAGGCTCTAGGGGAGATTGTTTTCTTGTCATTTTCTGGCTTTTCAAGGCTGCCCACATTCCTCTGCTCATGGCCTCATTCTTCTTCCATCTTCAAAGCCAGCAACATCAGGCCAAGTCTTTCTCATGCCGCCTCCCCTCTGGTTCTCACTCTTTTGCCTCGGGCACTTATAAAGGACTCTTGTGATACCATTGCCTCCCCTCCCCTATGTCATTCTGGATAATCTTCCCATCTCAAGGTCTGCTGATAAGCAATCTTAATTCCATCTGCAACTTAAATTCTGCTTTGCTGTATTACTTTACATATTCACAGGTTCTGGAGTTTAGGACATATAGACATCTTTGGGGGCCATTATTCTGTCTATCAAAGTTCCAAATTAGCTTTATTATCACTCATGGGATAGAAGTTTTGGTAGGTATTTCCATTCCCTAAACTGATTGAGAGTGTGTTTCATACACTTTTGTATCTCTCTGCAAACTTTGTATATAATAGAGTCTCAATAAATGTTTGTTGACTGTCTCCTCCTCAAAAAAAAAAAAAAGCGCAAGTAGGGAAAGTATATTCACATACCAACTGCATTGTTCTATGGAGAAAGAATAATAAAGATGACACGCTGAGCAATCTGAAACGCATCTGGGATGCATTAACCTGCTTCTCTCATTCTGGTTTAGCTCGTTGAACTCTTACCATAACTTTGTGAAGTAGGTGGGTTGGGTCTGTTACCTATATTTTACAGATGGGAAAGGAAATCACAGGAGGGTGAATAACCTCTCTGAAGTCACCCAGGAGTCACTGTAGAGCCAGCCTTGAGGTCTGTCTGATGTTGACAAATCCATTGCTTTTATCTACTCCAAAGCCCCAGCATCCCCTTAGCCTTTTCCTGGGAGGCTGAATTTCCTGCTTGTGTCAAAATCTTACATTTGCTTCTGTCTTCCCCTTTTCTTTCTTTCCTATCCTAAGAGATTTCTGTTTTCCCCACTCCATAGTATGATTTCATTTCCAGGATGTCCTTCATAAGAAGCTCCATGTTTTGGGACATTCTCAGAGACCCGCCAAGGAAACCCAGCAAGAGTAGCTCCATGAGCTTTTTTATCTCCCTGTCCTCTACTGCGTGCTGGTACTCTAAATTCCATGCTTCTGTACTGGTGTGTTTGGACTGTCAATAGATAATGAAGTCTGAACTCACTCTTGAGCCACGATCAAACCCCTTCTTCCAAGGGTCCTGTCAGGGGCAGAGAGAGCTGAAGTCACCAACAGCTTCCTCAGTTGAGCATTCGTTAATGTAACCATCCATCTAGCTATTCAAAAATGTTTATGGCCATATTTGGAGAAATGGAATTGTTCAGGATTTCTCAGTCAGTTAGTAGCAGAAATGAGAGTAAAACCCATTGTATTTCCTTAGCTATACTCAGTCCTCAGCCCATTCACAGACAACAGCATGGCAAGATGGCATGGTCTGGCTTTGAGGGCTGCTTGTCTCCATCAGTCTTCAGCTGCCATTTTCTGAGCATTTTCCAGTTCAGAGGTTTGTTGACTGGGAGACATCAGGGAATACGGGAAGGGGAGAGCTTGGAGTGACATTGGGGTTTGAATCCCAGCTCTAGAAATGATTCGTTCTGTGCAAATAGGTTAAACAATTTTGAACCTTACTGTCTTCTTTGGGTAATGAGAATAATGATATTGTCTTTCTAAGACTTGTGAGGATAAATACTATGGTTCATATGAAAACATGTGACCAAGTATGTGGCCCACAGCAAGTGCTCAGTCAATACCCACTTCCCTGCTTCTTCCTGTCTGTGGTGCATTCAGCTGCTCCTCAGGGGTGTCCCTGAAGAAGATGCTAAAGGCGGGTGGGCCATACCTGGTAACTGAAATTATACTCTTGGTTCTGCTATTGCCCGGGATAAGATGCAGCCTAATTCTGTGTGTTGCTTTTTTTACATCCATAAAAGTGTGGATAGTCAAGCCTACCCTGCTAACCTCATGAGGCTTGGTGAATGTACTAAGCTTCTAGGACTGAAAAATCTATATAACAGTAGATCTATAAATTTATAGAAAAACAGATTTCAAATATATAGAACAGTGAGAAAAAGGAGGCTCAGCCTCTAGTATTACTGTACTCGTGAATAGAAAACAAGCAACCAGATAACTTGCCAATAATTGAAAACTATAAATATTTCAGGATGAAATGGATTTAGAATTGGTCAAAAGCATTTGATTTAATTGCTCCAGGGATTAAAATCTTTTATCAACGTAGTTACTATGGTTAATAGACGTGTATTAAACATTCCCAGCTACGCTCTAGGCAAGCTGTAAATAAGAATATGTAAACATAGTCCTTCCCCAATGTCTACAATTAAAGGAGGTAAAAAACAACCAAGCCAAGCATGAATAAATGAGAGATGCACTAGGGGGAGAAGGGGGTAGAATTAGACTCATCATGAATCAGGAGACCCCTTAAGCACTACGTACGCCATGGTGCTCAAAGTCTGAGGAGAGAGATGGGTAACTGGTCCAAAAGAAAGCAGTGAAAATGATAAAAGGAGCTCTGAAGGATGGTTAAATACTTTGGGCTGATTCCTCTGCGAAAGTAAGGATTCGGGTTTATGAGGCTCCGACTGTCCGTTGCACACATGCCCATCTGTCCTCCTTCCAGCTGTTTGTTCCTCTTCCTCTCCCACCCTTTGTAGTTTATCTCCGGTTTTATCAGACCGTGAATCCTCTGAGGACAAGAATGATACCTTATTTGTCTCTGAACGTCGGCCCACTGCTGTTCATACAGAGTGAAGTGTTCGCTCACCGCGTGTTGAGTGTTGAGTGACTGGGAGGCAGGGTGGATGTAGAGTGAGCTGGCCACATCTGGCTCAGAGGAATGAGAACGTGCAGGCTGTTTGTCACTACTCAGAAAATATCTTGACACTTCTCTGGGAGGATAGCTGTTTGGATGTCATAGTGGGCGTCTGTTGGTTGCTCACTTAGCATCCATAGCTGCCTTCCCCTCTTTCTGACAGCGCATAGTTTCCTTTCGGGAGCCAAGGTGGGGATCCCCCCCCCCCCAGCAGCCAATCAGTGTATCTTCCTTGCCAGGGTGTTGGTATAGGGCCTGGTGATGACCCAGGGCTAAGCTAATCACGATTTGATTTTTTTTCAGGTTGATCTAAATCAGAGTGAAGCTTATTGGTCTGCTCTAAGTTTTGGAGAAGAGAAGGTTCATGTCTCTCTCTTTCCTCTGGATGGTGTAGAGCGTGAATATTGTATTGGAATCACTGTAACCTTTGCTTCGGTCAGAGATGAAGCAAGCACAGGGATAAGGGCAAAAGCAGAGAAATGGAACACAGGCCTGAATCAGACTGCTCGGAAGACAGCTCTGCGTTGTGCATTTCTGTGGCAATCAGTACATTCTCTCCATGTTGAAGCCAATCTGGTTTCGGTTTTATTAATATTCACAACACAGCACACGTTAGGGGATGCAGCTGTGCTTGTGCCGGAGCCTGAGAGTCAGTGGCATGGTGGTGAAGAATTCGGGGGTCTGGCTCCACTGCTCCCTCACCAGCTCTGACCCTGGGGGAGTTGCTGGCACTTTGTGAGACTTAGTATTGCTCATATGTAGAGTAAGGCAGGATAATAGGCTTTTGAGGCTTAAATGAGATAATGCGTATACACCGCTAGGCACGTAATGAGAGCTCAGAAGAGTGTAGCTCAACAGTGCTGACATAAACAACCTTGACGGGTCCCGCCTGGGATTTCAAGTATCAGATGACATATCCCGAGTCATAATTGAGCTTTCTTGTCACAGTTCTCTTTCTTAGGCTTGCTCACCTTAAGTTTTTTGTGTCTATTTCTTAGAAGGTCGAATGAACTTAAATGGCTTATTAATACAGTCCATTGTATTGCACTTTACTCACTGTATTTTAGTCGGGGTTCTCTAAAGAAACAGAACCAATAGGATATGAATACCTATCCATATCACTTTATATTTTTATAGATCTATCAGGAGATTTTCTATAAGGAATTTTTTTTTGTGTGTGTGAAAATGTCGTCTTAATATAGCAAGTTCTTGCTCTTTATTGTCTCATTTACTCCTCATAATAATCCTGTGAGGTTGTTTTGAGAAGTGTTCTATTTTTGCCATACAAAAGAGGAGTTGGAGACACAGAGAGATTAATTTGTTGACTTGGCCAAGGTCACAGAACTCCTAAGCAGTAGAAACAAGATGAGAATTGAAATCCTCTGAATCCGAGGCAATGCTGTTTTCACTCTCCTGGATTTTTATATACCTATTTACCTGCAGAGAGCGGCAAAGTTGAGAAGAGCCCATTTACAGAATTATCTATCTCCGTTCTACAGTGTGTTTCGGGACAGACAGTGCAATATGAATTGTCATATCATGTGTAATTACTGTTATTACTCATTCACCAACGAAGTCTAACAACCTTGTACGCCTTTGTCCAATGAGCAGCTGCATTTGAGAAACATACTTGGGTTGGCATCAGTTGACCACTTAATTCTCAACGTGAGATGAGCTCTTGCTTCGTTTAATGGCTTTCAAAACGTTGACATGCATGGGAGCACAAAACAGCCCTCTTTCTTGTTTTTCCCTCCTTCTAAAACCACAAGAAATTATTTAAGGAAGTTTTAATGAAATGCATCTGTCACTTATTAAGATGGATGGCTGGAGTGCAGCTTTCCATTACTGGAAATGGCAGAATCAAATTAGGAAATAACAGTCCTCAGCATCTTCTCCGACTGGCTTTTGCATAATGTGTTGGGAAAAATGCCACCTTGGCAGAAAACAGCTATTGTGAGGGCCAGGGTTCCTTTCCTAAAGGGGTTGTGCTTACCAGTGAGATTCCTCTTCTCCTTCAGGGAGTGAAGTGGCTGGGTTTGAAAGTGAAGCTTCCTTGCCCAGGACACTTTCTGGTGTTTGGAGGTTGGAGGCTCTGTCTCACAATCCAGGAGGCTCAGAGAAACTCTTACACTGTGTGCTTCTCCAAGCCAGAAGCCCTGACTTTTGGTTTGGCTTTCTAAGCATTAAATTTCTCTTATCTTATTGGACCCAGCAGCATCCATTCAACAAATTCTGGATGTCTGCTGTGTGGCCAGCACACTTTTGACACTCCGGTTACCTGCAAGAGCAAAACAATGTGCCTGCTTCGTGTAGTTTCTACGGTAGATGGGGACACAGCAAATAAAGTTCAGAGACAGTTTCACGCTATGAAGGTAATAAAGCCAAGCCACAAAGTAAAGAGTAGGTGGAGAAGGGGTTTATTAGAGAGAATAAAATCTCTTTCACAAGTCCTGAAACCCAGGCTCTTACTTTAGGATAACCATCGTGTTTTTGTGTCTCGGGGAGGAAGTGTGCAGCCGGCGTTTTTGTTGTTGTTGTTAAAAAGGATTTTTGAGATCATTTAATTCATCTCCCGTCTAAACACAGGAGTCTTGTTTTTCAAAAACTCAGAAATGATAGTGGACTAGTCACCTTTTCCTGAATACATCTAGACTCACCTTTTTTTTCCCCAGGAAGAAGCCAAATTGACTTAAGTGTTTGTTAATCCTCATAGTTTTTCAGTAACCATTTACGGAGCCTCTGCTATGTGCCAGGCGTGTGTGAGGCCCTGGGGAGAGAGCAGTGGATGAGGTACAGAGTATCAGCAGCACCCCATTCATTTCCATAGCACCTTATTGTTAACGAAGGACTGTCATGCATGGGATTTTATCCTTTCAGCCATCCTACAGGGTTGGCAGGACAAGTGTAATCCAGGCATTGAAATGTGTGATTGTCATTAGCACTATTCTCTACATATTTCTGGCTTTCTGTTTTCTGAGCACAACCCTTTTAGTCGTACCACGTGATGTGCTCTGGCCCGTGAAATATGAGGAGGAAGGATCTTGTCACCAATGTTCTGAGACTCTAAGAGGACCATTCCCTTTCCCACTTCTGTGGCAATGATGAATGCTCATGTCCCCATTACCAGCTCACTGAGGAACCACAGAGAGCAAAGACCCCTACCCCATCTTCCATTGGATGTGTAGTGTAAAAAATTAAACTTTTGCCATGTTAAGCTATTGAATTTTGTGGTATTATTACTGCTTCATCAACTGACCCTAACTAATACAAGGTTCCATCGGATCACCTTTCCTCGCTGGGAGCTTACTATATTTGGAGGTACTTCACATCTTAGAGGGGGTCCATTCCATTGCTGAAAAGTTCTAATTGTTGGGAAGTTCTTCCTTCAAGATGGAAATAAAATCTGCTTTTCCATGATTCCCTCTGACTCCTCACTCTTCCCTCTGGAATATCAAGGGAGACACCTACATCTCCTTCTACATGGCTGCTTTTCATATAATATGACAGCTGTCATGTCTCCCCTCAGAGCTCTCTTCTCCAGGAGGACTGTGACTGATACCCTCAAACTGATTCTTTGATGACATGGTTCCCAGTTGCCTCATTATTCTTGTTTTCAGTCTCTAGATATGCCCTAACTTACCAGTGTAGCTTTTATATGGGGAAATCATAGTTTCAGATGTTTTATGACCACATCTACTACAATGAAACCTCTATTTTTTTATGTCCAGGTATTTAAAACTAAATATAGCTATATCTATATTTATCTATCTATTTATATATAAATTTAGTGATCTTTTAAGACAAATTCAGTCTTACACTTCCTGATTAAAATCCTTAAATAACTTCCCAGTGTTTTTAGGAGAAAGTGCTTATGAGACCCTCAGTGATCCGACCATAGCCTACTTTTCCAAGTTTATCTTTCCCAGACAACCTTGTGTTAGTCATTTGTCTGTTTTCCCTCTGATCCATTCCTCTGCTCTACATCACACTAGGACAGAAAAAATAGGTTCCAGGGCTGCCCTATTGGCTGGATTTCAGGTAGGTTTGGCTCACTGAAGGCACTGGTGGGAGATGAAGGTTGGGAGGGTATTTTTACTCTCCTGCCCCTCTGCCTCAGATGATGTTCCAGAAATGGCTGTGTTTTCTCTGTCTTCTGTGGCTATAGCTCCTACCAGGCTGCTATGTCCTCTGTAGCCCTATGCTTTGCAGGCAGTCACCCCAAGCTGGTGCCCTGCCAGATGGCTCCTGCTCTGGGCTCTGGTAGCTCCAATCCTCCCCTGCCTTCCTGCTGTCACTGATGGCTGAGTTGCTATCTCATCCTGTTTATCTTCTCAGAAATTCCATAACAGTTGTAAAAAATTCCCCCTATTAAATTTTCCCTATTTGAGATACCTTGAGAAATATCTGTTGTCCTGACTTACAACCATCTACCATTCTACTCTCAGCCAGTGAACATCTTTTCTTGGAATAAGCCATGTTCTCTCTTGTAGGTCTGAAACAGTTCTCTCTCTTCCCTCCTAAACATGACTGACTTCTATTCATTCTTCAGTTTTCAGTGTAGGTGTCTCCCCTCTGAGCTCCCATAGCACTCCATGCTCACTTTTATCAATAACTTGTTCACTGTTGACCATTTCCCTTTGGAATTAGGCCACGTCAGCCTTACTCATTGTGTTCCTAGGACCTAACATAGCATCTGGCTAATAGAAGGTGCTCAATGAATAACTGAAGAATAAATGAATTAATAGTATATAAAACATAGTTATGGACCCAAAATTATATATTTTGAAAAGTGAAATGAGTGCCTTGGCAATTATCTGCAATGTCTGGAATTTTGAAAGTGATGAGGAGTATTTTAGTGGGGACCTGTATTGTGTCTCTAATATGAACAGGGACATGTGTGACCTTGATTTATATTTTGGATATCTGTGAGGAAAGGAATTCCCCGATTTTTTTTTAAACCACAAAATGTGTAATTTGGATAAGGAATTGTTGCCATTGGTTGTACCAGATGACCATACCATTGGCAGATGTGCAGATGAAACTGTAAAAATGTGCAGGTGAAACTGATTATTGGCCAGGGCATGTATCCAGTGCTAAGACGACCACTGTATGTTTGGCCATTTGTGCTTACCTTGGGTCCCATCCTTGTTTGGGGATGTCCTGGTTAGGGAATGGAAAACACCAGTTCTCTAGTGGGCTCTGTCATGTGTGGTGGTGCTGCCACCACACATATTATAGACAGACTCCCTTTTCTGGTCAACTCAGTTGATTCCAGGGGGCTCTCCAGGTGGCCTGTGGGTCTGGGAGAGGGGGTGACCAACTCTGACACCACTGATTCTAGCAAGAGATTGAGGACAGGGGAAGCCATTTCCTCCTGCAGGCAGGATATACCAGGGGGCCCAGGTTTGGCTGTAACTATTCCATTTTAATAAGGAGGCCCCTTTGGCCATGCTGAGCCTGTGGATTGCTGCCTCCATGACCTGAGGCATAATGGGCAGCTGGATAAAGGCTGGACTTGGAAAGCTGGGCAAGGGCTGGCCTTAGGGACTATGAGAGCGTCCATCCGTCTCCAGGGGAGCTCCATCTGTGGCAGAAGTTGCTGCTTTAATGGTGTTTACTACACACTGGAAGTCCATGAACAATTTATAGCCATCACAGGTGGGTCCAGAGACTTCAGGAGGCATGGGAGGAGGTTGCTAATGTTCTACAGTGAAGGAGTCTCTAGGGAGCACTAATGGTATTGCCTGTTGCATTGCAGTTTGGACAGATTTTAGAGAATTTTATGCCGGGGCGGGGAGGGGGAGGCATTTTAAGGTGGACTGATTTACTTGTAACAACAAAATGGACTTAAGTAGAATTTATAAGTGAAGAATATGTTGTCTCCAAATCCAAATAGATTCAGTATGTTGTTGGGCTTTCCTTAAAGCAGTGGTGCTGATAAGGTGAAGAGTTGATTGCTGGATCAAATAGTGCCCAGAAATGTCATCAAAGTGGTAGATCCTTGAATCTTATGGGGAACTGTGGCTCAGCTCAAACTGGAAAAATGCTATGCTGAATGTTTATATATCCAGTGTGAGTGTTTCCTTTGAATCTCCTCAGAGGAAGGTATCATCAGTGTGATGTCATACTTGTTGTCATACTTATGTTCCTGGAGAAAATTGAATGCAGTTAAGATCTTGCCTGCAAAGACTGAGCGTGATGGCAGGGCTGTTGAAATAACCCGCAGGGAGGCAATTATTGTGTTCATTCAAAAGTGAAGGTAAATTTCAACTGAGATTCTGTCAGAATGTGTTCTCCAAAGAGAATACATGAGTCAAATTTATAAAAAAAATACTTTTCAATTGCTGTTGGATGGAATCAGTAGTATTTGGTATGGGGACTTTAACTGAGGGTATCGTGGCATTAAGGTTACTGGTAAACCACTGTTCGATATCATTTATTTTCACCAGGTTTCAGTGAGCACTGGCAAATTGGGTTATTAAAGAGGGAGATGGTAGGAACAGTGATCCCTTCTTTCAGTAAGTCTTGTATAATGGCTCTTAATTCCTGTAGGCCTTGTTTCATAATATATTGGGCCAACTGAAGTATTTTAACCAGGTGGAAGGGAGGTGCGGAGAAGGTCTATGGGATCTCATTTTGCGAACTGTAAGTGCCAAATTGTTCATTTTATTCACATTTACTGCTTATTGTGTCAGGGTGTCCATGCCCACTGTAGGGCTCTTGTAGGGTGGTGAGTGCTATGACCATGGGGAATTGAGGTAAAGTAATAGTGCTTATGATAACCATAAGCACTAACCTGTTTGCACCATATTTATGTTTCATAACTTCCCAAGGAATATAGGGGTACCTTGTTTAAATTTTGAGGAATCCCAGGTATAGTTGTAACTTAGCCCAATATTAAGGCCATGAAGATTTTCCAGTTGTGTGGCGACCAATGAACCACCAGAGAGGGATGGGGCAATTGTCTCCACATGGTGGCTGCTGCCTCTGGGAGATGTTAAGTTGCTAGCAGGCTTGTGATGGTTGCCTAAAATCAGGGTTTTGGATGGGAGTCCCTTGAGGTGGCAGGGGCGTGAGAGTCACATAGGTCTGGAGGCAACTTGCTATACACCTGGTGCGGCCTGGCACTGGTGGCTCAATAGCTTCCCCATCGTCTGCTATAATAAAACTTATAACTCTTCAGGGATTATGCCCTGAATTAAATGATTAGGGAAATCCAGATTTTAGAGTCTCCAATATCAGGCCTTTTGATGGGGATCTTGGTTTTGGGGAGGTTGGTTGCCTGGATGTCCTTTTTGAGGATCATTGCTTCCCTTCTAATTCTTATTCTCTTGATCGTTTTCTTGATAGGCAAACATTTGTTTGGGTTTCATCATCTTGTTCTTCAGTGGCAACGAATAACTCTAGGCCATCTAATGCTTTCTTAATAGTGGCAGCCTGGCTAATAAGGGGAAGTAAGGCTGCTTGATAATTTGGAGGTGCCCTTCTTAAGGATAATTGGCTTGTATCAACATCAAAAGGTTCTGTATGGGACTACTTAGGGCCTATGGTCCATTGGGATGTTCAGTAACAATAAATCCATTGCACCATGCTAATTTTCCTCAATAGCTGTTGTCCTTCCTCCAGGGTTTTCCCACAATTGAAGGCATGAACATTTGCAGTGATGGCAGTGGGATGGGCTGTTTACCATGCTGTGAACACCCAATGAATGAGAGGAAAGACAGAGAGATGAGCTCTAGAATGCTGCAGGGGGTGCATTATTATGGGTCCATTTTGATAGATTAAATGGGTTTCTTAAATAAGTTATTAATTGGCAGATCATGAGATATGACTGCCAATTGGCACATCTCAAAAGATGTTAAAATTAATTCCAAACTAGTGTTGCAGAGGTGCAAAACCCAGTTGGTTCGCTTTTCATCTTCCCATTAAGTTCTCTTAATAAATTTTGAATTTCCAGTCGGGTCAAATCATGGACCTCTGTTTTAGTTTCTGTTTCCTTCTGAAAAAATTTTTTTGAGTAGTGATGAGGAACACTTCAGGGAAGGTCTTGCCCTGTCCTATCTTTTAGCTTCTCTGTCTAGGGAATCCCAGTCAGTGTCATCAGGGTCAGGAATTCCAACCCCCCAAATGTCACCCCACAATACCATCTCTTTTGTAGCCACAGTGGAGTTGGAATGGCCACTTAGCGTTCTGATAGGGGGTAGTACCCAGGGTCTTAATGATCACTTTTTCAATTTTCCAGTAAATGTATAGTTTCCTCTGGCCCCTTTGGGGAAACTTGGGTGAAACATTCTGGTCCACTTTCATTAGGATCTTTGCCTTGGGGCATCAGGCATATAATGCTGAAGGTGAGGATCTTGTGTGTGTGTGTGTGTGTGTGTGTGTGTGTGTGTGTGTATGTGTCTAATAGAAGCAAAGTGGCAACAATTAGCATTGGCACTTTCAACCTCACAGAGATTTGGGGATCCAGGTGCCCTGTGGAGATTGTACCTCTCATAATAGTTGCTTTCCTCATATGAGTGACCACCCGATGGCCCGTATTTGCACACAGTATCAGTTTGTCCCTAGTGTTCTATAGAACAGAGGTCAACACTGGGTGGTACCCAGAAAGAACAGTCACAGGGCAAGAGTCCTTTCCTGAGCCTAGAGTGAGTTCGTCCTGGCTTATGGTGAAATCAAGACATGTGATTCCATCTGAGACACACAGATAGATGCAGGCCATGACTCACTACCCAGGGTGACTTTAAGGAGGCCCCTAATCCTATTTAGGGACTCTTGTTTCTTAATGACAAATGTCAAAGCTTCTGATTTAGATCTGTGAAGTGTAGAACAGTCTCAGTAGGACTCACAGCTCAGAGTGCAAGCTCGCCAGCAGGCAGCAGCACAGCTCACAGAGCACACTGGCCAGCAGGCAGCAGCACAGCTCACAGAGCACACTGGCCAGCAGGCAGCAGCACAGCTCACAGAGCATACTGGCCAGCAGGCAGCAGCACAGCTCACAGAGCACACTGGCCAGCAGGTAGCTGCTCCAGGTGCCTACTTGCCAATAGGCAGCCGAGCTGGTTAGCAAGCTAGTACCAAGAGAAAGGTTCCTGGCTGGTGGTGGTCATTGCCTAGACCATCTTGCTTATAGTGCCTGTTGTCCATGGAGGGTGGGGTCAGTTCTTCACCAGAAATTTGCTTGAATGTCAAGACTGATGATGCCACACCTGCACCAAGAGAGTGTGAAAATAATTCATTACTTCTGTATTGAGGCTTTCTGGAGGGAGCAGGGCATGTGCCCAGCTGGTCTGAAACGGCTTCAGTTGGAACAAAGGGATAGTGGCTTTGGTTTTTATTGTGGTTGGGGGTGGGCAGGAGCAGAGTGACTCTGTGCATAGCCAGGGCTGGTGTGGTTTGAACTGCACTGCAGGCACCCGGGGAGAGAGCACTGGGACACTCTTAGCAGCTCGCCCAAACATGGGGCAGGAGGAAAGAAAGGGAGAGGCGTGGGGCCTGTCAAGGACAAAAAAAAAAAAAAAAAAAAAAAAGGAGTCAGAGTCTTTATTGCACTGATACGAAATGTTTCACAGAATTCTAATTTGGACTTAAAAGCTCAAATTGTATCATTGGCAGCTGAGTATTGTCAGGTGTTTTCCAAGAAGTAATAGTCTCATTTTGTTTGCTTTTGACAAAGTTTCTGCTAACTCCACAAGTCTGAATAACCATAGTTGGCTAGTCATTCTTTCAAGTAAAAATGGCGTTCTGTGGCAAAAGTAGCTCACTCACACAAGTGCTTTCCCTTCAGGTGCCTACCCTGCTTAGGTGTGTGGCACAAGCGCTTTATGCTTCCTTCCCATTTCCTCACACAGACTATTAAAAAGGCATTTATGCAGGCATCAAGATTTCATAAATTGAATCCTCCTCAGGAAATTTGTAGAGAAACTGGCATTTTCTTTGACCAGGAGTGCCTGGCTGCGAGGAGCACGGGGACTGCCGGTTCACTTTGGTGGCGCGGCTTCGATGCATCCTTAGGCATGAGCAGTTTGACCCAGTGTTGCCTTTGCATCATCAGTAAAAATATCACCTTGGTGTAAAAAGCAAGTAATGTCTCAGTACTGTTATGAAAATTATTTTGACCTCATAGCCCCACTGAAAGTATCTCAGGGACCACACCTTT
Source organism: Ursus americanus (assembly GCF_024610735.1). Lineage (NCBI taxonomy): Eukaryota > Metazoa > Chordata > Mammalia > Carnivora > Ursidae > Ursus > Ursus americanus. The sequence continues at coordinate 62,878,623 of NC_142133.1, forward strand.
CAGATACTTGGATTCCACACTTTGCAAATTGCTGGCCAGGGTGAAAATCAAGGGGCACGGAAGTAGCTTCTGTCCTCCTTGAGGCCATACTATAAGGGTGCTACTGTAGGGAGGTGAATTAGGACCCGTAACTCAACCTACCATGATGGGTGTCTTATCAGTCTCAGCTTGTCTCTAACCAAACTCTCTTGCTTAATTTACATTATGTTCGAGGCTCTGTTTGGGGGAATCAGTAATAAACAATAAATAAGATTTGGCTCCTGACGTGTTTCCAGATGAGTAGAGGCTAGACACACTGTGATAAATGGTCATAAAGCCCTTATCATCAATAGCTCTTGTGATAGAAGTACATATTACATACATGCTAAGGGAGCGCAGTAACTAAATCTTTACACTGGGTTCAGGAAAGACTTCACTAAGGGCACTTAGGCTGATCTTCAAGGACAGTAGCAGTAGTTCAGGTGGGAAAAAGAGAATAGGAGCTTTCAGGTAAGGAAATGACAAGTTAATGACACAGAGTCCACAGAGTGAAACCTGCTGACATTTCGTCAAAACCAGCTCCAACTTTGGCCTCCTGTGACTGTCTCAGGGACCCCTTCATTCACCTGAGATCACAACCTGAGCCTTGTTCTCATCTCTGGCCATTCCTTTATTCATCAACTTTGTATCAAGCACATGTTAGTTATTTTTGGAGAGTTGCAGCTTATTCATGTTTGGGGCTCCAAAGTCTAAAGTGGTGAGACAGAAAAGTACGTGGAGGCCCACTTACCTCCCAAAATACCTTAGATCATCCATAAAGCACAATAGGTGTGTTTCTACGAAGACTTGATTTGGGGATACATGCCACATGTGAAAAAGGATCTTCGAACATTAGCCATACACAGGGAGCTGAGAGCAAGGGAGGGAACGAGCTTCACAGCGTCTGTCTGGTGCTCATAGACTTCCCATAGTGGGACCCCCATGAATTCCGGTCCTTTCCACTGACAGGGAGGATGACACTTGAAGTGTACCTTTTGCTCACTGGATGCAAATTGATGTTCACTTGGCTTTGTTTTTTCCTCGCATGTTCACACAGCTTCTTCCTACGTCTGTCTTAATATAATTAACTATCTGACGATGATAACTTGCTTTCTAAGCTCTGCGTCTGGGACTCTAAAGCTGTCAATCATTTATCTTCTGCCGATCTTTTTTTTTTTTTCCCAAACCTGATTCTCGTCAAGTCCCTAGAGCAAGTACAGCCTGTTTATAAGCATGTACATTTTCTCCTGCATGCGAGCAACCACGTCCTGCCACGCTCTTTCTGATTGCATGGACTGTGCGTCTGATGGAACAGCGCATGCACTGGGGCGGGGCGGGGGGGGGGGGGCTTTCCACAGGCCTTAGCCCGCTGTGCGAGAGAACGGGGCCGGGGGCCGGGGGGCGGGGGGGGGGGCTCCCGTCCATGAACAGAGTGCGAGTTTCATAAATATTCCTTATTATCTGTGCCCAGCTTCTTTCTAAGAAGACTTCTGTGTCGTTTGCAAAGAAAAATAAATTAACCATAAGAAAAAAAAAAGAGGCAAAGAGAAAAGTAAGATACAAAATGGTTCGCGAAAAAATGCTACCATGAAAACCTCTGCACTTGTAAAGGCGGGTCAAGTATTTGCTCCTGGCTTGCTTGCAATACCCTGCCGTTGGAACTGCCTAGAATCACAGGGCCTTGAGATGGAAACAGTGCCACCAATTGAGAGAAGCACAATTCCTATTATTGAGTTCAGAGAGAACTTCTCCCAAAGATTTTCATAAATAATCCGTATGGTAAACAGTGTCCTCAACAACGTTGTTAACTTAGATGCAGGAGACGGGTTTCTTGAGGCTGTTTCTTTTTTTCTTTTTTTCCTGTATTTTTTTTCAGTTGTACTGAGAAACAATTGACATACATCACATATGAGTTTAAGGCATACAGCATGATGGTTCGATTTACAAATATTTTGAGACAGTTACCACAATAGGTTCAGCTAACATCCATCAACTCACATGGGTACAGTAAAAAAGGAAACATCAGAGAAAAGAAAAAGAAAATAATTTCTTCCTGTGATCAGAACTCTTAGAATTTACTTTTATAACAACTTTGCTATATATCGCACAGCAGTGTTGGCTATAATCATGTTGTGCATTACATCCCTAGTACCTATTTCTTATAACTGGAAGATTGTACCTTTTAACCGCATTTTTCCAATTTCTGCTCCCCTAACACACACCTCTGATAACTACAGTCTGGTCTCTTTTTCTATGAGTTTGGCCTTTTTTCTTTCTTTTTAAAATTTAGATTCCACATATAAGTGAAATTATACAGTATTTGTCTTACTCTGCCTGATTTATTTCACTTTTTAAGGCTGTTTCTTATAAAGTCCCCAGATATAAAGGGAGTAGGACGTTTTGGGAAAAAAGAGGCTTCCTTCCAGCCTGGGTGGTGGAGGGGGTGGTCCTGAACTAGGTCAAGGGAGAGCTGACAGGGCTGGGCAGGTTGGCCGGGTGGGGCAGGGTAGGGTAGGCCAGGCAGGGCTGGCAGGCAGGGTTGAGCAGAGCATGACTGGATTGAGCAGGACTTAGCTTGGCAAGGCAGAATCGGGCAGGAACAGACAGCACTGGGCAGAGCAAATCATGGCTGTGCCGTGCTGAACCAGTCTGGGCAAGGTCTGGACAGGGCAGAAGTCATCAGAACTGGGCAGGGCTCAGCAGGACTGGGCAGCTCAGGGCAGAACTGGGCAGGGCTGCTAAGGCTGGACAAGACTGGGCAGGTTTGGGCAGGGCAAAAAAGCATAGCCCGACAAGGTCTTGGACTCTGGAAGGAGTTGCTGAAGGAAAGAGAATGTTCTTTGTTCCCAGCGTGCCTAGGAACTGCAATCCCAGAACCCATCCTCCCTGCGTATCAGAAGCCTGCCTGTCCTGTTTTCATTGTGGATGGTGAACTCCAGCAAAGGTCGCACGGACTCAAGAGGGCACCCCTGAAGATACTGGCTCAATTATCATGCACTGAACAGCGTATTATCTTCCTCGTTGGAAAAGACCATCTGAATCTAATGTGTCCTATGTCTGAAAGGCCCTTTTTCCTGGAAAACTCCTCTTTGTTCTTTAAGACCCAATACAAATGGCACTAGAGTGCCATCTTTCCGATGCCTCATTTCTGCAGATCTCTGACTTTTCACCTGCATCCATCTTGGAGCACCAGTAATTTGTATCTGTGCCATTCCTAGTGCTGGTTGAAATTCAGTCCTTTCTCTTCTGCTCATTCATGATCACGAGTAAGAGTGATGCTACTTGATTCAGTCTAATTTGGCACATCTCATATGAATAACAAACTGTAGTATGCTTCGTAGTTAACATGTTAGGGTGCCTCTAATGGGAGCCGATTTCATAGGCTAAGATAGATTTGACTGCAGCATCAGTGAATAGAGTAGTGAAGTGTCATTAAGAGGTCTTATTAGCTTTTGTTTCTCTTGCCTTTGGAGACGTGTCTAGCAAGAAGTTGCTGCAGCCGAGGTTACAGATGTTGCTGCCTGTGTTCTCCTCTAGGATTTTAATGGATTACTGTCTCACATTTAGGTCTTTCATCCATTCTGAGTGTAATTTTGTGTATGGTGTAATAAAGTGGTCCAGTTTCATTCTCTGCATGTGGCTCTCCAGTTTTCCCAACACCATTTGTTGAAGAGACTGTCTTTTTTCCATTGGATGTTTTTTCCTGCTTTGTCGAAGATTAGTTGATGATAGAGCTGAGGGTCCGTTTCTGGGTTCTTTGGGCTGTTCCATTGATCTATGTGTCTGTGTTTGTGCCAGTACCATACTGTCTTGATGATTACAGCTTTGTAATATGGTTTGAAGTCTGGCATTATGGTGCTTCCAGCTTTGGTTTTCTTTTTCAACATTCCTCTGGCTATTTGGGATCTTTTCTGGTTCCATACAGATTTTAGGATTGTTTGTTCCAGCTCTGTGAAAAACGTTGATGGAATTTTGATAGGGATTGCATTGAATGTGTAGATTGCTTTGGGTAGCATAGACATTTTAACAATATTTGTTCTTCCAATCCATGAGCATGCAATGTTTTTCCATTTCTTTGTGTCCTCCTCAGTTTCTTTCACAAGTGTTCTGTAGTTCATCAAGATAAAAAGCTTTTGCACAGCAAATAGTTCACAAAACTAAAAGGCAACCTGTGGAATGGGAGAAGATATTTGCAAATGTCTTATCAGATAAAAGGCTAGTATCCAAAATCCAGAAAGAACTTATCAAACTCAATACCAAAAAACCAAAAAATCCAGTCAAGAAATGGGCAGAAGACATGAACAGACATTTCTCCAAAGAAGACATACAGATGGCCAACAGACACATAAAAAAATGCTCAACAGCATTCGGCATCAGGGAAATACAAATCAAAACCACAATGAGACACCACCTCACACCGGTCAGGATGACTAAAATTAACACCTCAGGAAACAACAGGTGTTGGTGAGGATGTGGAGAAAGGGGAACCCTCTTACACTGTTGGTGGGAATGCAAGCTGGTGCAGCCACTCTGGAAAATAGTATGGAGGTTCCTCAAAAAGTTAAAAATAGAACTGCCTTATGACCCAACAATTGCACTACTAGGTATTTATCCAAAGGATACAAACATAATGATTTGAAGGGGCACATGCACTCCAATGTTTATAGCAGCAATGTCCACAATAGCCAAACTATGGAAAGAGCCCAGATGTCCATTGATAGATGAATGGATAAAACAGATGTGGTGTATGTATATAATGGAATATCACTCAGCCATCAAAAAGGATGAAATCTTGCCATTTGCAATGACAAGGATGAACTAGGGGGTATTATGATAAGTGGAATAAGTGGATGGAACTTGGGGGTATTCTAAGTGAAATAAATCAGTCAGAGAGATACAAATACCATATGATTTCACTCATATGTGGAATTTAAGAAACAAAATAGATGAACATAGGGGAAGGGAAGGAAAAATAAAATAAAAGGAAAATAGGGAGGCAAATCATGAGATACTTTTAGCTATAGGGAATAAACTGAGGGTTGCTGGAGGGAAGGTGGGTGGGGGGATGGGGTACCTGGGTGATGGGCATTAAGCAGGACACTTGATGTAATGAGCAGTGGGTGTTATAACACATATGCAACTGATGAATCACTGAATTCTACCTCTGAAACTAATAATTCAGTATATGTTAATTAAATTGAATTTAAATAAAAAATTAAAAAAATAAAAAAGTCTTATTAGGAAACTGAGGCCCAGAGTGGATAATTCACTTACAAAAGTTACCTAGAGAATTCAGGGGAGAACTGAGGTAAAATTTTTCTGACTCTTGGTCTGATGTTTTCCCCTTCAGGATTTTTCAACGTATGTGGCTTTATATCCCAGGGCACTCTGGGCTAATGGTACTGAAAGCAAGATTCTCAAAATGTGGGTCAGTAATTCCCAGGATTGGGGATTTGTAGAAACTTCTCTGGAACGTCACCGCCCAACCTGAACTTATGACCCCTCTCCCCCTTAGACCCATGGTATTCCCCAGGGGCTGCTTCTCTCTCTCTTTTTTTTTAATGGTTTTGCTAAGGGGCTATAGGAACCCCCCAAAGTTGAGTGAGAATCACAAAGAAACACAATCAGATCAGCCTGGTGGAAAGAGGACGGAGACAAGAGTCTTCATCTCACAGGACTGTCATAAGGAACACTTGAATGCAAAGTGCCTCGCACAAAGTACGTGCTCAGTAGACATGTTTTTTTTTTGCCTTTTTCCTTAAAAGAGCCCTCAGATGTCATTCAGTAGAGCCCGTTCCTGCCCAAGAGGCAGTTCAGAAGAGCAGGCTCAGGAGTACAAGCTCTGGAGTTGACACCCGTCCTGCTTCCGAGGTTTGCTGCCACTTACAGGCTGTGTGAACGTGCATGGGTGAGCCTCAGTGTCTGCATTGCCCCCTCTTTGTAGAACCATTGTGAAGATCAAATGAAGTAGTGCTTGCAAGCAGTTTAGCAGCTCAGTGCTTCGTACCAATCAATGCCGGGCATCACTGGCAGTATCACTACACATTAAAACACTTCAGACAGATGTCACTGAGAATCATCCAAAGGCTAGAGCTCCCTGCGGCTGACTAGCAACTCCCCCTTGGATCCAGCTCTCCCGGCAGGCCTCCTGCACCCTGCAGACACCTCCCGTCTCTGGGCTCGACCCCCAGCCATTATGGAAATGGAGAGGCCTGGTGGCAGCTGCCTCTCCCTGGATGTGGCCAGTCCCAGGCCTGCAGATGGCTCAGAAGCATGTCTGAAACTGTGTATGTGACAGTAGCGCAGTGGGGAAACCAAATGCAGGGGTCCTGTCCCCTCCCCATCCCCCCACAGTGTTCTCCCCACCCCCCCCAGGACTGCTGTTACAGCACGGGGTCGAGGACTGCTCCCTGCCCTTCACCCCAACCCCTGATTAGTATTGCAGATTTTCCCAGCCACGACCTGCCTAATCCAGGGCTTGAAGCTTTACTCAGATAAACATTTAATGAGTGTGGAGTGCAGTTGGCTCTGTCCTGAGGGCCTCACAAGGGAGAGGAACAGCCTGCCCCTACCCCCGGACCTAGAGCTGTATGTTGCGTACTACACCTCCCCCTGTCCTCCTCTCAGTCTTGGCCACTCCAGCAGGCTCCATGGAGGTGTGCTTAGGGCTGGCTCCCTGAACCTCAGAGGTCCGATCCACCCCCCTTCCCCTGCAGACAGGGGTGTGGGATTGGGTCCCAAAGGATGGTATGATTGGAAAGCCAGTGGCAGAGCTGAGTGAAAGGGCTGGAAGGGCCCCTATAAGAGCAGCGTCCTTGGCCCATCCAGTCCCAGAGAGGAAGGTCTTATGGCTGGCTGGGCCCCTGGAGGCTTGGGGCGACTTTAAAAGAGGGCTTCTCCAGGGGCCTGGGGGACACGGTGAGATGAAACCACTGCCTTGGAAACCATATTTGTATGTGTTATTTGTTAATCATGTTGAGTAACAATATGCCTCTGAGGCCAGCAGGGCACATCTCCATCCCCGGTTTATGGATGGGGCACTGAGGCCTAGACAAAATGAGTGGAGTGCCAGGGGCTGCTTGGGGAAACAGGGCTAACACTAGAACCAGAATTTTGAGGTCTTCTGACTCAGGTCAGTGCTCTTTGTAAGGGAGCCCGCTGCTCTAGGAAGGTCCACCAGAGGCGTCCTCTTCTCCTGGGGGTGGGGGGTGTCCTCAGAGAGGACCTAAAAGGCAGCTGGGCCCAGATGTCAGTACCTGTGATGTGAGTGCTAGGCCTGCCACACAGGGGAGCAAAAAGAGCTTTGATTCCCCACTCAGCCAGCCCGCTACTCCACAGAGCCCGCTTTCTCCTCTGAAAAATGGGTACAAGGAGAGTGGACCCCCACATATCCTGGGACTATTGTGAGAATAAAATGAAATGAGATAAGTGAGAAAGTGTTTCGTAAATTGTAATCAGTCAGAAAATGAGTAGCATCATTAACCCAGAGGCAAGGAGCAAGGTTGGGAAAACTCACAGAGGAGAACAACAAAGTAAGAAGAAAGGAAGAGTGTCAGAATAGGGCTGGTGTACTTTGCTTGTCTCCTCACATCTTCTACCTGCAGGCTGTCTCCTCTATCTGTGTGGGAGATGCCGACATATTTTTTTTGACCCAGAAACCCCAAGACCAGCTTTAAGATGAAAATGATGTTATGAGGTAAAACCACAATGTATATTCCTAACTTTCCTTGAATTTTAGATTTTAAGCATGCTATTACATTGACATTTTAATACCACTCTCTCTACTCCCAAGAATACAAATTAGGTATTCATCTGTTTGACACGATACATTAAAAGAAAAACAATTTAATTCAGATGTGCTAATGTAATTTGCACACAGTTACCACTTAAAAATCACGTCCTAAAAATGTCAGACTTACCTTGAACAAGTCTTAGTTGGGATATATTGCAAAGCAGAGTGAATAAATGCATCATATAGAACGTTGTAAAGTACAGAAACCTTAATCAACTGCGAGTCTAAGTTTAGACTCCAATAAAAGAGAATAATTATATGTGAGTAATTATTTTAAACATAGACATAATTGGGATTACCTTTTGGCTTACACAAAATATGGTAAAAACATGACTTTTATGCAGTAGACATTTTGTCATCAGTTCCTACTATTCATCATAGAATGTTTTTAGGGGAAGAAAGAGCTTTGCCAGTGACTGGAAGAACCTAAGGGAATAGGTCAGCATCATTAACCCCTACCTGAATGAGGAACTGAAGCCTGGAGAACCCAAGTAACCCTCCCAAGGTCATGCCGTCAGTCAGCAGAAGGGATTGTGTAGCCCAAGTGCCCTGATTTCTGACCTTGTGCATTGATTGGTCTCTAATGTTTAAATGCTGTTTTCACTATTAGTTTTTGTTAGGGATATCATCTGGTGCTACAATCTCCTTTTTAAAAAAAATCTTCTTAAATCTCATTTATAGAGCTAAATGTGTTCCCCCTGCCCCAATAGTTTCAGATTATATTGCAGGGAGGGTTCTGTGAATGTGACTTCACCCGGAGCATGTGAGTGTGTGGTGGTGGAGAGGACTGAGGGTGCGAAGTGGTGGTGAATCAACAGGGTCCTTCATCCTCACCCCGCCTTATTCAGAACTGCTCCACTGCTATTTGTCATATAGAATGGATTTCAGAAAAAAGAAATGAATTTGAAAAGAGGATTCCACTGTCAAAAAAAGAATATGAAAACACCACTGAGAGGAAACCATCCCCTTTGGATTGTCAGGTCAGGGTTTTGGAGGTTGAGGGTGGGTAGTGGAGGGTGGGGCAGTTGTTTTCACATGAAGGCAGGGAGGGAGGCCTGCAAAGAATCGGAGTGCACATGTTCTCATCCCAGGTGTGAATCTGGAGGAGCCAGGAAGCACCTGTCTTTCCCAGCTGCTCTGGGAGGTTCTGTTTGGCTCCAGGAATCTGGAGCAGCAGCCAAGGGCTGCCTCAGAGAGGAACAGGCTGTTTTCTGAAAATAGGACATTTGGTATCTTTAAAGGCAGTATACTCCCAGCTTCCCACGTGATGCATTCACTTTGAAAAGGAGCAAGATTACAGAGATGTTCAGGGCTGAATGGAGGGTTCAGAGACATATAGCATCAAGCAATCCCAAACTCCATGGTTATGGGCCCAAATCCTTTCATCTTAGGATCTCAAAGCACCTTACCTGGCATTAAGGATGATTACTTCAGCTCTGTAGAGAGAAAACAGTGACAGGAGAAAGAATAGAGGCTGCAGGATGAGATAGTGAGGGGATGGTAAATCTCAAATAAATCCTTAAAATGCTCTTGGAAGTTTGATAGGATTTCTTCCCTCCCCCCCCCCTTTTGTGGAGCTTGAAACTAAAAGAAGGGTGATTATGTGCATTTGGATCTGAATTTCATTTTTCATTCCTCAAAATCTCACCAATGAAATAATCCTAAAGTGGGTTTAGATTATTATTAAGAAACCTGAAAAGCAAGTACATTCCATCCTTTGAATAGTTCCTGAAATAAAAGAATAAAAACTATAATACTGTGCTTCATTGTTTAGGCACGAGTTCTAACCCCACAATTTATTGATAAGGCATCAGCAAGAGATCCAGCAGATATAACTGTGAGGATAAAGCAACAGATCTGAAATATATAAAAATGAAAGCTCAGAGTCCAAAAATCAATGATCACATCATGAAAAGAGGGGAGGTGGTAACAACCTTGCATTTTATTTTTTTCTTTTTCTTTTTAAAAGAGATTTTATTTATTTGAGAGAGAGAAAGAGAGCATGAGTGGAGCAGGGGAGAAGGGCAGAGGGAGAGGGAAAAGAAGGCTCTCTGCTGAGCAGGGCTTGATCCCAGGATCCTGAGATCACAGCCTAAGCCAAAGGCAGATGCTTAACCTATTGAGCCACTCAGGCGTCCCCCCCCCCCAACTTTGTGTGCATTTTAAATGGGCTGTCTCATTTCACCCTTGCAGTAGCCTTAGAGGTGGGTATCATCATCTTCATTGTACAGGTGAAAAAACTGAGACTTAGAGAGGTTATAACTTACTTAAGGTCACATGGTGAGGAAGAGTCAGGATTTGAATCTTGATGTAGTTGATTCTGAGGTCCATGTTCTCTCATTGTGGATGGGTTCTGATTTGAGGCTGAAAGGCAATGCTATTAGACTTTTAAATGTGGTTGTGACAACAAAATAGATAAAACATTTTGAAATAAATTTAACAAAAAATGTGCAAATCCTGCATGAGGAAAACCCTAAAACACTTCTGACCCAAAAGTAGACTTGAATAAGTAGAAACACAGCCCTTGTTTTTGGATTGGATATCTTAATATCATCAGTATGTTGGTAAACTTTAAGTAAATTTATAAATTTGATGTAATCACGTAAAAATGCTAACATGCTTCCTCTCCCCCCTCTGCTGTAGTTAGACAAAATGATACTAAAAGTTCATGTGGGGAAATAAACGTGAAAGAATAGCTATGTGTGTGTGTGGGGGTGGGGGGGTGGGTAGAAGGAGGGGCCAGCCCTACCAGGTACTAAAACATACTATAAATCTCTATAATTAAAATAGCATAGTACTGGGACATAGCTCGATAGACTAGTGGAATAAAATAGAAAGTTCTAAATAGAAACAGATCAAATATATAGAGAAATTTAGTGCATATAATAAAGGTGGCATCTAAAATCACTGGGGAAAAGATAGATACTTTAATAAGTAGTGTGGGACAACAGGACAGCCATATAGCAAAGAATGCAAGAATAAAGTATGCAGGAATAAAGTCGAAATAGATCAGAGGGAGAGTGGGACTTCTGCTTATGGTGGTGGCATATTCTCCCCCCCCATAAGTATAAAACTGGATGAAATGATAAGAAAAAAATCATTTAAGGGATCTCAAAATTGACCAAAGACAGACAGAAAATTGAGAAGCATTTATTTATTAAAAAAAAAAAACAACCTACTAGAACTTTGGGTGAGAACACCAGGGTCTGCAACCTACTTACTGGGGCTGCTAACATTCTTCAACCATCATCCCCATATCTACACACAGATGTGCTGGCAAGAATTATAGTTTCACTGTTGCAGAATTGACCAAGAAAAACAGCAGCTTTGCTGCTAAGAGGTTTGGACCTCACACGGGGCAGACTGCAAAAACTCAGAGTGTTGTCAGCAGAAGTACAAAATTCAGTGTAAAATGAACAGGGAAAACCTACAACTCTGCCTTCTTGAGGTTGTGGTTCCAGGGTAAGGCAGGACAAGTGGTAAATCAGTCAGATATTTAAGAGGGAGACCCTGGAAGTGACAATATAGAAGGGCTGCATAAGGTCTTCGCCCACCCTTGCCTGATGATGAGACTAAATACATGCTCAGGAGAGACTCAAGAGAGCCCAGTGGAAAGTGAAAGTCAACACAGACTTGAGAATTGGCTGATCTTTGAACTCTTTAGGAAGTTCATAGATAAATACATAGATATATACATTTCTATACATAGACAGGTCAGCAGAGAGGTGGGTGGAAGTCTTAAGGGACAAAGGTGTTTGAGAAAAATCTCTATTCAACTTGTTTGTTGTCCACTAAACTATATAATCCCAGAAAGCCTAGTTTTAAAGATGAAGGTAAGAATAAAAGAACTGATGAGAGACATTAATGTTTGCTCATAACAGTACTCCCACTACTAAAAAACAAACAAACACCCAAAAAAACACAAAACCCCAAAACCCTCAAAACAAAAGAATCCAGAATTGTTATAAAATATTATTTCCAACAAAAATGAGACATGCAGAGAAAGAGGAAAGTGTGATTCATACTCAGGAAAAGAAAAACTCAGTAGAAATAGATTCTCGTAGACCCAGAATGTTAGATTTAGTGAAGAAAACTTTAAAGAACAAGTATAAATATGTTCAAATAATTAAAGGAAACTTTCCAAAGAAATAAGGAAAATATGGTGATGACTTAACAAATAGAAAATTTCAATAAAGGAGAAAAAACTATAAAAAGAACCAAGTGTAATTTTCAGGATCAAAAAATATAATAATTAAAACGCTAAATTTGCTCAATAGCAGATTTGAGATAACAGAAGAAAGAATCAATGAAATAAAAAAATAGTTCAATAAAATTAAGCTGAAGAGCAGGAATGAAAATTATTGAGGAGAATTTAACCAGAGCTTCATAGGTCTCTGGGACAATATCAAACATACAACATATCTGTAAAGGGAGTCCCAACATGAGAAGAGAGAAAAGAGCAGAACAAACATTTAAAGAGAAAACAATTGAAAACTTCCCAAATCAGATTATAAAGATGAATATACAGATACAAGAGGCTTAACAACACCAAGTAGAATAAACACAAAGAGAACCATACCTAAACACATCAGTCCATGATAAAATCCAAAGACAAATAACATCTTTTAAGGAGCAAGAGAAAAATGATTTTTCATATACAAGGGAACAATAATCCAATTGGCTGACTTCTCTTCAGAGAAAATGAAGGTCATAAATATATTGCAAATATGCTGAGAGAAATAAGAAATGTCAACCAGGAATTCTATATCCAGCAGTAATATCCTTCAAATATGAAGACAAAAATGAAGTTTTCCCAGATAAACAAAAACTGAGAGAATTCATTGCTAGCAGATCCGCCCAACAAGAAATTCTGAAGAAAGACCTTTAGAATTAAAGTGATACAAGATGTTAATTGAATACATGGAAGGAAATGATGAATGCCAGAAATGGTGAATGTATGGATAAAGTATGAAGAAGAGTGGAGGAGGAGTGCCTGGATGGCTCAGTGTCTTAAGCGGTTGACTCTTGATTTCAGCTCAGGTCGTGATCTCAGGGTCCTGGGATACAGCATTCAGTACGGAGTCTGCTTGATGATTCTCTCCCACCCTCTCCCTCTGCCTCTCCCTCTGCCTCTCCCCCTGCTCTCTTTCTCTTTCAAGTAAATAAATAAATCTTTAAAGAAGAGTAGAGGGAATTGAGCTATGTTGGAACAAACTTGTTACATTTTATTGGAATTAAGACAATATTAACTCAAATTAGATTATAATAAATTAAAGACATATAATGCAGTCCTTAAAGTGATCACTAAGAAAATAACTAAGAGGGGCGCCTGGGTGGCACAGCGGTTAAAGCGTCTGCCTTCGGCTCAGGGCGTGATCCTGGAGTTTCGGGATTGAGCCCCACATCAGGCTCCTCTGCTATGAGCCTGCTTCTTCCTCTCCCACTCCCCCTGCTTGTGTTCCCTCTCTCACTGGCTGTCTCTATCTCTGTCAAATAAATAAATAAAATCTTTAAAAAAAAAAAAAAGAAAATAACTAAGAAAGTATAATGAAAAATAAATTGAGTGATTAAAATGGTATATTAATTATTTGTTTAATATAAGAGCCACTGGAGGTGGAAGAGAGAAACAAACAGAAACAGGAGATTGAATGGATTAATAAATAGCAAAATGACAGACATAAACCCATTCCTATCAATAATTACATTAAATATAAATGGATGGAACACCCCACTTAGACGTCAGAAGTTAAAAGGCAGACTGGATTTAAAAGCAAGATTCTGTAACAGGGAAAAACTTAGCATATCTGACTCCATATTGCTTTTATTTCCCTTGCTGCTGTGACCTTCAACTTAGAAACTTCTGCTTAGGCCTGCATGTAGGAATGTTACAGCTGAGATTTGAAAAAACTGCACTACTTTTTTACCCCAAACCCACCTCACTCAAGGAGATAAGGAAGTATGCACGGAAATCATCATGCTATGTCTAAGATTTATAGGAGCAACATGACCAGATTCCTGTATGTGAAGATCAACTGATTAAGGACAAAAGTTACACAACCTTCCTCAGATGTCTGCAGATGTCAGTCACCTTTTGACTTCAACTCCTTTCAACATCCTCCTCTTCCTAATCGAACTTTGCATCAGAAACCAGGGATGTACTGTATGGTGACTAACATAATATAATAAAAAAACATTAAAAAGAAAAGCTCAAATATCATGCTGGAGGAGATGGTTCTTTGGGAACCATCTCCTCAGTTTCCTGGCTTTCCAAATAAAGTCGCTTTCCTTGTCCCAACACCTTGCTTCTTGACTTAATGGTCCATTGTGTGGCATGCAGAAGGAGCTTGGGCTTGATTGCAGTTCAACTCTATGCTATTTACAAGAGAACTATGTTCAAATACATAAATAATATGGAAAGTATATACCAGGCAAGCAACAAGAGAAGTGGAATGGCTATAAATGATACTACACAAAGTACACTTGAAGACAAGACCTATAACTAGAGAGAATGAGGGTAATTTCATAATGATACAAGAGTGAATACGTCAAGAAGATAGTACAATTACAAACACCTAACAACAGAGCCTCAAAATACATAAAGCAAAAGTGGCAGAAAGGAATGGAAGAACAGATAATTCAGTAATAATAATAGTTGTGGTTTTCAGTACCTCACCATCAATAATAAATAGAACTAGATGGAATATTAATAATTATATAGAAGACTTAATCAGATATTTATACATCATGCCACCCAGCTACAGCAGAATACACATTATTTTCAAGTGCACATGGAATATTCTCAAGGATAGAATTCATGGTAGGCTATAAAACAAGTCTTAATAAACTTACAAGGATCAAAATCATATAAAATATGTTCTCCAGTCACAACAGAAATAAATTAGAAATCTATAATAGAAAAAACTTAAATCCTCTAATTTTGAAAATTAAGCACACTTCTAAATAATTCATGGGTGGAAGAAGAAATCACAGGGCAAATTAGAAAAAACCTTGAAGAGAATGAAAATAAAATACAATATATTAAAAGTTTTAAGCTGCAGCCAGAGCGATGCCTAGAGGAAAATTTATAGCTCTAAAATGCTTATATGAGAAAGGAAGAAAGAACCAAAACCAACAATGTAAATCTCCACTTCAAAAATCTAGAAACAGAACAAATCAACTCAAAGTAAGTATAAGGAAAGAAATAATATATTTTTAATGAAATATAAAACAGAAAAATATTAGAGAAACTCAATGAAACTGAAAGTTGTTTTCTTGAAAATATTTTTAAAATAAAGATTAACCTTTAGCTAGACTGACCAAAAAAAAAAAAAAAAAAAAAAGGGAAAGAAAAGGAAAAAAAAAGACAAAAATCAGAAATTCAAAGGAATTACAAGGAGATATTACAAATCTTTAGGTCAACAAATTTGACGATTTAGATGAAATGAGCAAATTCCTGGAGAGATACAAATTACCCAGACTGACTAAAGAATAAATAGAAAGTTTGAATAGGATTACAAAGAGTAAAAAATGTTGAATTAGTAATTAAAAATCATCCCACAAAGAAAAACTCAGCCCTAGATGAATTCAATCAAATATATGCCAATTGTATACAAACTCTTTCAGAAAATAAGAAGGGAGCACTTTCCAACTCATTCTTTGAGGCCGCTATTACCCTGACACCAAAGGCAGACAATGACATCACAAGGCAAGCATATTATTCCTCATGAAAATAAAGGCAAAAATTCTTAAACTGAATCCAGCAACATGTAAAAAGGATTATGCACAGTGACCACATGGGATTTATCGCAGGAATCTAAATGGATCAGAGACTTGAATGTGAACAATAGAACCTCACAAGTGCTGGGATAAAATATGGTTGAATTTAGCTATGACCTGCGTATAGCCTTATTAATTCTGCTTTGAACTTTGGCCGTAAAATCCAAATGTACTAAAAGAAAAGATTAATAAATTTGATGACTTCAAAAAAAAAAGTTTTCAATCATAAAAAAGAAAAAAACAACGTGCAACTTTATAATTGAGAGAAAATTATACTGAAACACCATTTCTCATCTTCAGAAATAGAATTGAAAAATAGGAAGTCTCATTGGTGGTAGGAACGTGAAGACGTGCAATTCAGTCATATCTAACGAAACTACGTGTATATACGTAACATGAGTCCGATCATGAAGAAACATCAAACAAACCCACACTGAGACAAATTTTGTAAAACAACCGACCTGTAATCTTCAAAACTATCAATGTAATGCAGAAAAACCGAGGAACTGTTCCAGGTTTAAAAATACTAAAGAGGGGCGCCTGGGTGGCACAGCGGTTAAGCGTCTGCCTTCGGCTCAGGGCGTGATCCCGGCGTTATGGGATCGAGCCCCACATCAGGCTCCTCCGCTATGAGCCTGCTTCTTCCTCTCCCACTCCCCCTGCTTGTGTCCCCTCTCTCGCTGGCTGTCTCTATCTCTGTCAAATAAATAAATAAAATCTTAAAAAAAATACTAAAGAAACAACATAACAAGCAAATGCAGTGTAATGCTGGACTGGATCCTTTTCTGGAAAAAAAAAAACTGCAAAAGGTGTTATTGGGATAATTGATGAAATTAGAGAATCTGTAGTTAAATAAAAACATATTAAGGTTAAATTTCCTGGCTTTGATAACTGTGCTGTGGTTTTATAAGAGGATATCTCTTTTCTCAGGAAAGGTACATTGAAATATTAAGGGTAAAGGAACGTGATATATATAACCCACTCTCAAATGGTTCAG